>NC_050493.2:12242313-13604605 GCF_012460135.2 Molothrus ater | reverse complement strand
GATGCGGTTTAGGTTTAGCCGTAGTGCCCGGGCTGGCATGGGTTGTGGTTAGGGTCTGCACTGGCACTGGCGGAGGAGCCCCTGTGTGTCCCCTGGCATGGGACTGGCACAGCCTGGATGTGTTCTGGCCGGGTGTCGGCACAGCAGCGTGGGGGAGTCTGCGCCCGACACCCCCACACAGCCCCGTGTGCACCTGCATGCACAGCCTGACCATCCAGCAGCCTGCACACAGCCCCCGAGCTGCCCCAGGACACACACTGCCCCTCCAGGCACTGCCAGCTGCCACCTGCACGTCCTTGCACACCGTGTGCTGTCCCTGCTCAGCCCTCTGCCGTCCAACACATCCCTGTGCACGGCTGCCCCTCTGCACTCCCTGCTCTGGTTCCTCAGCACACCCCACACCCGTGTGCCCCAACCACCCCCAGTGTGTGCTCTCTGCAGCCCCTGCTCCTCGAGCCACTGTCAGGCCAGCAGAGCCCGGAGCTGCCCTGCCCCAGCCCCCTGTCCTGCACTGCCCTGCTGCTCTGGGGCACTGGGGACCCTGACATCTGGGCAGGGGGGACACTGGGCAGAGCCACGGGGTCAGCACTGGGCACTGCAATAGCTTTGGGAAGATACCAGGGATCTCTGTGGTCTGTGGTGAGCCCCGTGTGCTCCACATGAGGAGGAATGTAACAAGGGCAAGGAAGATGGGGGTGGTGAGGAAGGCAGGGAGGGTGAGGGGGCTTGCAGAGCTCACGGTGGGCTCGGCAGGTGGCGCAGACCAGCAGTGACAGCTCACACCCGTGTTTCCTCCATGGCTGAGGTTCTTATCATTTGTGTTTGGGGGAGATTAGCTCGGTCTGGCACGGCTTCAGAGTGGGGAGGGAGGGCTGGGGGGCTGATTTTCTGGGAAGCAGCAGCAGCAGCAGGGCAGTGTCTGCTGCATGTGTGTGCATGGGGACAGCTGCCAAGGCAGCAGAGCCCTTCAGACCGGTGTCACAAAAACAAACGGGTGTAAATGCACATGAGCCCACTGGGATGTGGACTGGGCTGTGTTTGAGGATGGAGCACAAGTGCTGTGGGTTCACCTGCAGGTGCTGCCACGCTCAGGGACTGCCAGGCCTGTTTGTGAGCAGGCAGGGTCCCTGCATGCCCCCACCTGCCTCCTGCCCACACCTGGACACTCAGGCACCTCTCTCCTGCAGGATCTCATCTCCTCCCTCTGGTGTCACAGCACAGAGCAAACCCAGGGCTAATTTAGTATCTCTAATTTAGCCCTTCACCTGTGATCATTGATTCTTTTAAAATTCAGGCTCCAAAGTCCTGAAACCAGTGTCCCTATACTGGACTGCAGCTTTGCCCATCCCATTCCTACCCTGCCCAGGTCCCAGGGGAAGAGCAGACACCTGGGGCAGGTGTGGAGGTTTTTCCCTGGCAGTTGACTGGGATTTGTGGTTCAGGAGCTTGAGTCCCAGAACAGTCTTTGTGCTTAATGGTCTGTGGTGGACTTTTTTCACTCCATGAATTCTCAGATTGCTTCTGGAGCTCACGCAAGCACTTAGCTCCTGCAGCACTCCTAATAAAGCCTTAAAAAGCCATCTTGATAGATGGAGACAGGCAGGATTTATCCTACACCGCCATCACCCCCCCAGGAATCCTTCAGGGGATGCAAGGATCACATTTGGCACAGCCTTTGCCCAGATCCCTGGAGGATTGTAGGCACAGCTTCACTCCCTGGGTGCTGCCATCAGCTGGATCCCGTGCTGGGGAGGGTTGGGAGCCAGCAGGGCCCTGGGGACACCCAGGGAGCCCAGGGCTGGTGCTGCCCTTCCCGAACCTCATCCACCACACCCGCAGCCCCCTCCCTCCATCAGGAACACCGCCACACTCCAGCCCGGCCCAGCCCCCGGCCCCGGCACAAACGGACGCGTTGCTGCAGCAAAAGAATCTTTTTTTTTATTGATGGTACACAGGCACGGCTGACAGCTCATCTGTACTTCTCAGCCAGCACGCTGGCCACGGCCGACATGAACTTGTCGACGGCAGAGTGCACCTCGGGGCTGTAGTCCTTACCCAGGCGGGTAGCCAGCGCCACCTGCAAGCACTGCGACAGGAACTGCAAGGAAAAACGGGGCTTAGCACCGCCACTCCAGCCCCCCATGTCCCCATCCCGGTCCCACACCCCCTGTACCCCATCCCCTGCTGTCCACCCTCCCCCATCTCCTGTCCTCCATCCCCCGGTTCCCATCCCGATCCCTGTGCCCCATTCCCTGTCCCTCAGTCTCCATTCCCCATCCCCTGCTCCCTGTCCCCCCATTCTGTTCCCTGTCCCCATTCCCCATTCCCCATTCCCCCTGCCTGCCTTGAAGTTGACGGGGTCCACACGCAGGTTGTAGGCGTGCAGGTTGCTGAGCTCAGACAGAGCCTGGCTGAGGTTGTCCATGTTCTTGATGGCAGTGCTCAGGGCAGCCACCACTTTCTTGCCATGGCCACGGACCTGGTCAGAGCCCGGTGACAGGTCGAAGTGGGGGAAGTAGGTCTTGGTCGGGGGGTAGGAGCAGAACATCCTGGCAGAGTGGGACAGTCAGTGGTGCTGACCCCAGCTGGACCCACCACACCAGCCCCTCTGTGGGGCTCCCACCCCCTTGTCCCCTCTCCCATGGGGTCCCCAGGTCTGTACCTTGTCAGGGCCTCGGCTCCGATTTCCTCCTCGGCGCCCCCCAGCTTTCCCCACATCTGCTGGATCAGCTTCTTGTCCTCGGCGGTCAGCATGGTGGCGGCTGCAAGAGTGGCCAGGGATTGGTGGCAGCAGCACTGCAGGGACACCTTTTATAGCTGCTGGCACCTCCACCCAGCCTTATCTTATCACACGGAGGGGCGGGGGGATGGCCGGGCCCTGGGAGCGGCTGCAGCACTGCCTGGGGGGCCCCAGATGCCTCGGGGGGGGCCCTGCCCTAAGGAGGCCCCTGGGGGCCCCGGCTGCCCGTCCTGCCCCACTGCACCAGCCCAACACCAAATGGGGCAGGGGGCAGCACCTTTCCAGGCTGCCTCTTGGACAGCAGCAGCCCCAGGCATGTCCCAGGGGTGCCACAGCCTTGTCCACCCTGGCTGGCACGTCCTCAAACCTGTTATTGTGATCCATTATTCTCCACGGATGGGCCAGGGTCCTCCTTGGCTCTGAGGGTGTTGAGGTAGGTCCCACAAGTGTCCCATGTCCCCTCCAGACTTTGGCACAGCCAGCCCCTCTCTGCCCCAAGTCCCATGGTCTCTGGGTAGGAGCCATGGACAGGCCTTCCCAGAGAATCCAGACAGGGAACTGCCTCCTCTTTGGGTTCATGGTTTTCCCAAAGTCCATCCTGTGATGCTTGTCAGTCTCGGACTCCTTCCCTTCTTCCCACCCCAAGGTGTGCTCCTGCCTCTCCCCATAAATGCTGGGAACTCCCTCAGGCCACATGGTGTCTGGTCATACAAGAGCAGTATGTTAGAATAATTGAATTATTAATGTTGATAAGGTGTCTAGGATCCTCGAGCTGACCATTCCCCCAGCACTGCCAACACTAAGCCAGGTCCCCAGGAGCCACATCTACACATCTGCTAAATCCCTCCAGGGACAGAGACTCCAGCACGGCCCTGGACAGCCTGTGCCAGTGCCTGACAAGGCTTTCAGTGGAGAAATTTTTCCTAATATCCAACCTAAGCCTCTCCTGGCACAACTTGAGGCCATTTCCTCTGACTCTCACATCCTTCTCTCAGCCTCTGCAGGAAGGAGTTGGTTCAAACACGGGGTAAGGGACACGCCAGATGCTGACCTAGCACATAAGTCATGGATTTAAACCTCCAGGTTACCTGACACCAATGGATGCAGAAAGCTTTAAAAGCTGCTGTGGTGACATTTAGATGTTTGGAGCCATTTGATGGCCTGAGAGCTTTCACATCACCTTTCTCCCCCTTGTCAAAGCACAGTCCTAATTTCCATGGATGAGACAAGGACTGCCATGTGCAGTGCTGGCTCAGGGTGGCCATCAGAGCAGGCTGAAGGCTTTGCACCCACTGTTTCATGCCACAAGTCTCTGAGACAGGAGCTAACATGGTGCTGTGCTTCAGGTTTTTGGCCAAACTGCCCCAGTAAAAGTCTGATGTTCCAGATTTTGTGTGAGCAGCATTTGCACAGCATCCAGACTGTCTCTGCTTCTCACTCTGCCCCCATCCAGGGAATAGATTTTGAGGTGCTGGGAGAGGACACGGCCAGGCAGATAGGCCCAACTAATCAAAGAGGTATTTCATACCATATAGCACCGTGCTCAGCAATGAAAGGGAACAGAAGAGGTCTGAAGGAGTTTTAGGGGGGTTGTTTGTGGTTTTTGCTCATGAACTGGCTGAACATCAGCCTGCCTATGGGGATGTGGTGAGGGATTGCCTTTGCATCCCGTGTTTTGTTTTCTTCCTTGTACTTCCACTTAGTCTTCACTTACTAAACAATTATTTCTGTGTGTTTGTTTGATCTTGACCCCCAATTTTTCTCGCTTTTATCTTCCTTTGCCCTTCACCTCATCCCATTGCAGGGGGGAGGTGAGTGGGCAGCTGGGGTGCAGTGGCTGCACAGTGGGGTTATCCCACAGAAGAAACACATCAGATACCACATCCCTACCCCATGGAGAGAGGCACAATGAGAGGACAATGCACTGCATTGCAATGCAGGTTTGGTTCCCAACAGGCTGGGATGGGTTTTGGATGGGTCCTAGCAGGGTAAAAGATCTTTCCTGGTCAGCCTGGAGACAGACTATGGCAGATATACCTTGGTGGGCAGCTGCAGTCCCAGGGCTCCAGCCCATTCTGGGCTTCTGCTCAATGCTATGTTGCTCCCACTGAATGTTTATGTTGTTATGTTGTGTTGTGTTGTGTTATGTTATGTTATGTTATGTTATGTTATTATGTTGTGTTATGTTATACCCACTGAAGTGGCACATGAATTAGTAAGAGTTCATTAGTATATGAATTAGTACATGAGTTTCTAAAGTTTAATATTTCCCCCTCCATATTGCGTAGACATTTCAGAACACCCCTGCCTGAACAGTCAGGTGTGGGCAGAACATATTGAGAAGAAAGCACAGAGACCATAGCTCACATTTGAATTATTTATTGGTTTTGCAGATGACTGAGCAGGGATTTAAAGAGCTGCCCAGGAAGGGGTGATATCCCAGAGCCTGGCAGCAGGGCTGGGCTGTGGATGGGCCTCCCTCACCCTCTCTTGAGGTGATTTATCTGTACTTCTCCGTCAGAACAGAGGAAATACTGGCCAGGAACTTGTCCCACGCAGCATGAACTTCTGGGGTGAAGTCACTGGGATAGTGGGCAGCCACGGAGCACAGGATACAGTGGGAAAGCAGCTGTAAGGGAAAGCAGCATGAATTCCATCACACTGAGTGCCAGGTATCAGTGTAGGGGTCTGCAATGGACCTTGGGCCCAGGGTGCTTGGGGATGACAGCTACATGTCCCAGCCAGGCAGTGCTGCTGCCTGAGATGGGAGTGAAGAAGCACAGTTGTCTTTTTTATAGGGCAAAAGGCACTGCTTGATCCCCCTCCCTCTTCCATGTGCCCTTTCCTTCCTCAAGTGCAACAAAATGGGACTGTTTATAATTTGTTAAAACTTTGTTCCAGACAGGTGATGTAGCTTGATGTGTGAAGCAGATTCATGAATTACAGCAAAACCAGCAGAGATTTGAGTCTGTCTAACACAAACCACAGGAGCTCCCTGAGGAGCTCTTTGCCTGCACTGGGCCAGAACTTTCATTAAAAGACCCAATCTCAGGTTAAAAACTGTATGAGAAACCAGCACAGTCAGGGATCAAGCTGCCATTAGCCCACACGACCTGTGGTCTCTAATTTCGTGATGGCAGGACCACCTTTGTGATGGCAGGACCACCTTTCCACCCCTGAAGTCTCTGTGCTCACTCACCTTGAAGTTCACGGGGTCCACCCTGAGGATGTAAGCGTGCAGCTCGCTGAGCTTGGCCAAAGCCTTGCGGATGTCATCGATGTTCCTCACAGCCTCCCCGATGGCACTCATGACCTTGGAGCCGTGGCCACGGAGCTGAGCTGAGCCTTGGCTCAGATCAAAGTGAGGGAAGTAGGTTTTTGTCTGGGGGTAGCTGAAGAAAAGCCTGGAGGAGAACGTGAGGAACACGGTCAGCAGAAAAGTGGTATGAGATGGTAAAACCTCAGAACAAGTGCAGTGTAAACCTTCTGCAGCACATGCAAATTAGACAGCAGGTTTATCTGCCTAGAGAAGAATTAAGTGCTAAACATTACTAAAGAAGAATTAAGTGTTAAAAATTACTAAAAACTTAATGTAGTTATGGGTTTGGTTTTGTTTGGTTTTGTTTTAATAAATAAAAGCCCCAGCTTGTCACCAAATTTCCTGTATTATGTTATAATGAAGTTTCCAGGACCTTCAAATGAAAATGAAGAAACAAGAATTTATATGAATGGTACTCAGAATCCTGAAAGGAGGATCACAGTACTTTATACTGAGCTGTAAGTAGCATTTAAATCACTTTGAATAACATAAAAATGTCTGATAATTTCCAGACCCTTTTATGCCAGCTTGTTTAATTGGTATGGACTTTGAATTACTGTGCCATGCTTCATGCAGGGGGTCCAGCTGTCTCATTTCCTAACAGTTTGTTACCTGACAACTGGAACAATGAAAACTGAGCATCCAGTGAATTTAGTGGACAGCTATTCTCTTAATGCATAAAAACTGTAAGAGAAAGTGCATCACTTGTACAATAAACCACTTCAAGTTTATCCCCTAACAGGGATAATGGTGTTTAGGACACGAGTATGAATGGCTTTGAATTCCTCACCAGTGCTTCTGGCTATGAATTCTTCTGTAAGGCTATAAGGAAAAAAAAAAGCCCTATTAAATTGCTAAAAAAAAAATCATGGTTTACTGCTAGATTGTGAAGCATTTAATAGCACTGCTATAACTCCTGAAGATTACATATCAAACAGCACAACTCTTTGTCAAGTCTCCCTGGTCCCAGCCTGCTCTCACTCACCCAAGTTCTACATGAGATGCATCCCAGTAGCAAAGCCCTCTTTGGAGGCCTGCTGGGGCCTTACCTCTCCAGTGATTCTGCCCCAATGGCATCAGCCTGGGTGGCCACCTTGGTCCAGACGGTGACCACGGCGGCTTTCTCGGCTTGGGTCAGCGTCATTGTGCAGGAGCTGCTGGCTCTGTCCCCTTGCAGTGACCTCTCAGAGCAGGTTTGGACTCACCCCCTGGCAGCCCTGGTTATAAAGGGGAAGGGGGGAGAGGACCTTGGTGCCTGTCCACACTCATTGGTCACTGCAGAGGCCCACTGTGGACTGGGGGACACTTATCTCCCGAGGAGCAATGGCTACCCTGGCAAGGGTCAGCGCACTGTCCTCCTTGCCTGCTGGCCTTATCAGCTTCTTGCTTCTTAACCTAGCAGCTGTGTGGTCCAAAGAAATTGTCTGGACACGTATTGATACATGAGCAGAGAGATAATGCTGCAAAATTCCATTAATGAAGCTTTAGGACACACCTCTAAGCTGAAGAGTGTGTGGGCTCCAGCACACTGAGGAGCCTGGAGAGGAATCTGCATTTATTTCCTCCCTTGGTGCACAGATGTGAACACAGGACTCTGGGCCTTCCTGACCCAGCCACTTCCAGCATATGTGTAACATTTCACATAAAATGCTTTGTAGGTAGTGGTAGGGACAGGCTGGGAGATCTGTAGTGCAGCTCAGAGGAGAAATGAAATCTTGATTTTTTAAGAGTAAGTGCAGATTTTGCCATTTGCTTCAGGACTTCACTTTGCCAGCCTCTTGCAAAGAATTAGGGACTCACTTCACAATTGCTGCCTGTGATAACACTGGTAGTAAGAATTACTTTGGATACAGGAATAGAGAGTTTGTGAAATTGAGTATTGTGCTAGAAAAAAGTGTGTGTGTGTGAGAAAGCCCAGTCAGATTTCTTTTTTTATAATCCTCAAACTGCACATCTTTGATTTCTAATGATGTGATCTTACTGTTAGTTGTTCCCTCACTATAGAACACGAAATAATATGATGCAGACATGCTGCTCTTTTCAAGGTAAAAGAGAGTTTTAAAATTTTTGACTTTAATATTTATAGATTTCTAAAAGTGACAGTGGATTGGAGGGTGACAGTGCCATCTCTCCAATGACACTGGATAAACCAACAGTTTATCAAATTTCTTCTTTTCTATAAAAGAATGCAAAACAATAAGTTATTTACATTAAGTGTGTGAGAAAGTTTGTTACATACAAGAATGCAAACATCAGAGAGCTTAGAAAAATCTTTAAAAATCAGGGCGACAGTTCCCTGCACTGTAAAATAGCCCTCAGCACTCCAGTTAGTGCTGGCTGTGTTGTGCTGGACATGCACAAGAGCTCCTGGTCCCACAGCAGATGGCTGGTACCATCAGGGCATGGGCCCTGCCTGGGTGCAGGACCAAACAAGCAAAACAAAGACCAGCACAGGTCTGTAATCACAGATAAGTGGGCAAAGTGTCAAAGAAATACCCTACTGGAGATGGTTGCTGCAGAACCTCTGGGAATAAATATCCTGCCAGCACATAAAGCAGAGGTAAATCTCTTTGCCACGCTGATAAACTACAGCAGCCTCAGACATCAGACACCACTGAGAGCTGGCAGCTGTGCAAAGAGCACTGGCTGGTGCAGTCAGAGGGCTCAGATAATGTTCTCTGCCCAAGCAGCCCTTGTGTGGAGAAGGTTGGTGTGTCTCAGGCAGAGATGTGTCTGCATTTGACAGCA
The DNA here is from genome assembly GCF_012460135.2 of Molothrus ater. NCBI lineage: Eukaryota > Metazoa > Chordata > Aves > Passeriformes > Icteridae > Molothrus > Molothrus ater. Next base: position 13,595,798 of record NC_050493.2, on the reverse strand, counting down.
GCACTACCCACGGCCACAGAGGGTGTTCCCCAGCCATGGCCATCCTGCTAAAGGGAAAACCCTCCTAGGGATACTGATCCCAGGGTGGTGCATGGACTGGGGGTGCCCAGCCTATGGATACCTGTACCAGAGCACAGGTGTCACACAGGAGTGTGCCCTGAGCCCCTCAGGAGCCACAGGGAGATGTGCTGTGCTGCTGGAAAGGTGCTGGGTTTGAGGTGGCACCCCTGTGTGTGTGTGTGTATGGCAGGGATCTCTTCTGTGCTGTCACATGGGCAGAGGTCTCTCCTCTCTGGGCAGACTCCATAGCCTGGAGGAGTTGATCCATACTCTACAAAGAGACAACACTTTCCTGGGCTGTGCCTCTGGCACTGCATCCTGGGCTCAGGTGGGAATGAACCAGTGGTGGGGTCAGAACCAGGGATGGGGTCAGACAGGAACTTCTGTATCCTCTGGTGTCCCCACTTTGCTGGGACAAGTGGCACTTGCAGAAGGACTCTGACCCATCCCTTTTACTCTGCACTGGGCTCTAATTTAAGCTTCTCTGCGTGCCATCTGTCACACAAATTAGAATAAACCTTGGGCTTTCCCAAAAGGCAGGCACAAAGCACTTGGGGCCCCTGAGTCTGCAAGCCTGGCTAGGTTTGGGAATCTTGAATTATCATCCCCTCCATGGAGGCCAACAACTCCTCTGGGATTTAATTTCAGATTGTGTTCAATGCCACAGCTCCTCCTCAGTCCTGACCACGGGCTGGGTAATTCACTCACTTTAAGAGGGGATATGAAAGCAGACACATCTGAGACACAAGGAGGACAATTGTTTTACCATAGGGAATATTATCAGAGGGCTCTTTGTATACCTTCCCTTTGATAGTGCCATACACATCCCCTGAAAACTCAGAGCTCACTCTGGCTACACAGGTGCAGAGCAGTGCAGTCTCCAGTTCAAAGAGCCACTGACGGCATGGGCAGAGCCAAAGCAAGGAAAACATGGCATTTAACTTTATACAACCTAAATGCATGGCAGTGCCAAGAGAGGCTGTATTCATCATCCCTTGCTACACACATTCCCAAAACCTGCAGTTTTCCCATAGAAAATTTACTTTGAAAATAGAGATGCTGTTGTGAAATATCCATTTACATAATGTTTTTGTCTCCTCCCCAAAGTGCTGCCTCTTATGTGTTGTGTTCATGGCAGTGCTCCAAGCTCTCCTCAGTGAGAGTGCTTTTAATCAGGGGTTACTCAACCAAGCTGTGACCCAGATAAACACAGGGATAAGGCACAGACTATGAGGATTCCTTCCTATTCTGTGTAACCTGGGCATTGCTTCTCTGTGACTGCAGGATTAAGGTTTGTGTGCACACAGAGTGGTGTCTGCACAGGAGGATTCATCATCACTGAAATCATTATGGAATTTGAATTATTTTTCTGAGAGTTATTCCTGCACTATCTCAAATGCCAGAGCAGCCAAAATGTGACAGTGGTTTGCTAGAAGGAGCTCATTGCTCACTCAGGATCAGGGCTGTGCTGGGGATTGTCGTGGGAACAAGCCTGGTGGGAGAAGTCTGCTCCTCAACACAACGTGACATGGAAAATAACCCAGCTTTGCATGAACCTCTCAGCCAAATTCCTCATTGCAGTGCTCCAGCTACCCATGGGGTAGTGAGACAAGGGGGTCCTGGCCTCAGGAGTGCAAAGAGCTGGACAACATGATTGCTGCTGTTCCTCTGTCACAGGGCCAGTAGAGAAGACACGTCCTCTGGGAAACGCCACCAAACCTGCCTTCCTCTCTTCCTGCTGCTTCTCATGATGATCCACAGCTCCACTGCAGAATCTCAGCCTTTGGGCTGGTCATGAATCTTTGTCAGAAAATCACCAAAGGGGATTTTTTTTTTAAATTAATGTAGGTCTTTTTAAATCCAAAATCTGTTCCAAAAGCCAGCTATCAGAATTTCTCATTTTAAACACCAGAAGCAAGCAACAGACCTATTAGCTAATTGTAAAACGGGGATTCTAATTTCCAACATCCCTGATTATAAATCCAATTGAATGGAATCACTGTGAGATCAGGGATAACTTTCCCCACGGGCCTGTATTATCCACAGGAATTGCCTTCCCCTCAAGGAGAGTGCTGTGGATAAGGGGGGGACATTTATCTGCTCTAACTCTGAAATATTTGAGGCATATTACATTTTGAAAGTCTGGAAAGTGGAGTCTAAATCCTGGCTTTACTCTTTGATTTCCTACCAGGGCTTGAAGAACTTGCAATCATTGCTTTAAATGACAAGGCTAACTACAATTAAATGTCCAAGAGCTGGGAATGACAGATAGGCCTATAATTTATTATTTGAGAAAGTAAAATTATATTTTGAAGCAGGCACACTGAAATTTTAACATGACAGCCCAGTGCTGGTGTACAAGGAGTGCTCTGCTGTGATAACACGACTGGTCTTTAATCACCCCAGGACAAGTCTCTCCCCTCAGCATTGCCTTCTCTTGCTCAATTGTTATCACTGGCCTTGTGCAGAATGGCCCTGCAGATTATAACCTGCTGGGGCTGCTCATCTCCCTCTTCAGCCACCCACCTCTGCCCTGTGTCCCTGGGGGGACTGCAGAGCAAAACCCAGAGCGGGGATACCTCAGAGTGTCCAAGCATCTAAGTAATGCAATGAAATACAGAAGAATTTACATAAAAGCCCAGGGCATCCTCAAATATAATTGCTGATAACTTCTGATCTTGCTTAAACACAAAAAAAAAATGAAGGCACCAAGACTTCTGCCAGGGGAGTAATGTCACCTTCCTGCAGAGGCAGGAGTAAAAGCACAGGAACCATGAGGCAGGGTGTGTCAGAGCTGTGAAGTGAACATGAGCAACAAGCCCAAGCCAGCCTTTCCATGAGCATGGGGAGCCCACAGGTCTGACTTCCACAGCTGCCCCCCTGCAGGCACCCTGGTGTCACAGAATCAGTAAGGTTGGAAAAGCCCTCTGCAATCATTCATCTGCAATATTGACACGCTGGATTTGGCAGCTCTGGTGGAAGCAGTCTACTGCCAGATGGTGGAAGAATGGAGAGGGACTGGAAGGGAGGACAGAGGGATTCTCCACCTGCAAATCCACCCTCAGTGGCACCCAGGCTGGCACAGGGAGGGTGGAGATGCACATTCAGCCCCTGCATCCCATCTTTTGTCCATGGCAAACCCAGGAGAGGTGATCAGTTCCTCTCCCATTAGGGAAAAAGCCTCCATGGCCTCATTCCAACCCACAACAAATTCCCTTTGTTCTCACAATTAATTTACCCTTCCCCTCAGTGTGCAGCACATGTGTAATTAGCTCTAGAAAGGCAGAAATGTTATTTCAAAAAACTGTTTGAAATGTCCCAAAGAGGCATTGCAGCAGGTTTTACCCAGTCGTTCCTTTATTTCCATTCCCACTCTAATTACCAATGGGCCTCCTTATTTAATACTGTTTTATGGAGCTCTTCTTTTCTTCCCTGTTGCTATTAGAAAGTTGCTGATGTGGAAAAAAAAAGAGGAAAAGTGTCATGAGAAGAGTCATGGCAGACTGAGCGCACTTTGAAAAATCTCTATTCACACCCACACCAAGGTGTTAGGTTAACCCAGCACTGTCAAGTCCACCACTAAACCATGTCCCAAAGTGCCACATCCACATGTTTTTTTAAGACTTCCACGGGTTGTGATTCCACCACTGCCCTGGGCAGTTCCACTCTTCCACGAGGATGATAACCCAGGGGGTTTTGGGCGTGGGGGAGATGATGAGCCCTCACTGCTCTTTGTTACCAGCTCTCAGGAAAGTTCTGGAGTTCACTGAACCGTCTGAAAGGCCACAAATGATCCAAAGTGGCCAAATAACAGCATTGGGTGGTCCAGGATCCAGCAGCCCCTGTGGAGGGATCCAGGGCTGGGGCCACCATGCACTCTCTGGGTATGGGGCTGAACTGGGGGTGCTGGGCCATGCTGGGGCCACTGGGCTGAGCTGGAAGGTGCTGGATGCAGGCATGTGAAGCACTGGAATAAACTGGGAGTGTGTGGAACAGGGAGTGGTGTCCATGGGACACTGGGGTGATTGAGAGAAAGTAAGCATCAGGTGATGGTCAGAACTGGGGGCATTGGGCTGTACTGGGAACAGGGCTGTGTGTGAGGTGCTGGTCTGAACTGGGAATACTGGGCTGTACTGGGAACAGGGCTGTGTGTGAGGTGCTGGTCTGAACTGGGGGCACTGGGCTGTACTGGGAGCAGGGCTGTGTGTGAGGTGCTGGTCTGAACTGGGAATACTGGGCTGTACTGGGAACAGGGCTGTGTGTGAGGTGCTGGTCTGGACTGGGAATACTGGGCTGTACTGGGAACAGGGCTGTGTGTGAGGTGCTGGTCTGAACTGGGGGCACTGGGCTGTACTGGGAACAGGGCTGTGTGTGAATTGGTGCTCTGAACTGGAGGCACTGGGCTGTACTGGGAGCAGGGCTGTGTGTGAATTTGTGCTCTGAACTGGGGGCACTGGGCTGTACTGGGAGCAGGGCTGTGTGTGAGATGCTGGTTATAACCGAAGATGTGGCTGCGGGTATTTCTCCGCAGAGGTGCTGGTATGAACTGGGAGCACTGGGAACGAGCTGTGGGGGCATGAGATGCACTGTGGGGGCACTTGCCTGTATTGGGGATGGGGCTGTGTGTGAGGTGCTGGTCTGGACTGGGGGCACTGGGTTGTACTGGGGATGAGGCTGTGGGGCCATGAGATGCTGGTCAGAACTGAGGGCATTGGGCTGCACTGGGCACGGGCCGTGGTGCGCAGGGCCCGAGCAGAGGCGGCCCCGGGCAGAGCCGCCCCGGCCGCGCTGTCCCGCCGGTGCCCGTAGCGGCGGCCGCACCGTGTGCCGGCGGAAGCGGAAGGCGCAGCGGCCGGGCCCTTCCTGCGGGGAGGCCGAGCCGGCATGGGCGAGAGCACCAGCCCCATCAGCGTGATCCTGGTGAGCTCGGGCAGCCGCGGCAACAAGCTGCTGTTCCGCTTCCCGTTCCAGCGCGGCGCCGAGCACCCCGCCGCGCAGGACAGTAAGTGCCGCCGCCGGGAGCTGCGGCTGCCCCCGCCCGCAGCAGCGTCCGCCGGGGCCTGGCATCCTCCCATGGGGGGCTGGTACCCCACACGGACCCCTCAAACCGCCCGTGCGGGCCCGGAACCCGCCCTCACATCCTTCACATTGTCTATGGGGGCCTGGCACCCCTCACCTGGCACTCCGTGCCCCTCACACTCTGTGGGTATCTATCATTCCCCCCAGACACCCCTCACACTCTGTGGGTACCTGTCATCCCCCCCCACACGCCCCTCACACTTTGTGGGTACCTGTCATCCCCCCACACACACCCCTCACACTCCCTGTGTACCTGTCACCCCCCCAGACACCCCTCACACCCTGTGGGTACCTGTCACCCCCCCCAAACACACCTGTCACACCCTCTCTGGGTACCTGGCTCCCCTCACTCCCTCTGTCCATGAGGACCTGGCACCCCTCACAGCTCCCCATGGGACTCTGCACCTCTCAGCCCTTGCCCTGCCGTGCCCTCACTCCCCCCAGGTGCCCTGGGACCCCTCTCATCCATCAACTGAACCACATCAGTGCCAGGTGTCCCTGTCCACCTGGGCCAGGTGAATCCTGTGCGTTTTGGGAGCTGCAGGGGAAGGGAAGGAGGAGGCAGGATGAGAAGGAAGGCACTGATTTGGAAGAAGTGATTCAGTAAACACTATAAGCTTTAACCAATAATGGGTAGGAATTACAGAATTTTAGTCTGTGGTCTTGAATAGTGTGCTGGAGGAAGTTTAATTTCTCCTGGAAAACAGGAGAATGGGATTATTCAGGTGCCAGCACTGCTTGCATCTCTTGCTTTGAGGCATGTGATTTGGGACAGTGCCTGTGGGGTGATGGAGCTGTGTGATCTGGGTTGTGTGCTGGTGGCTGTGTGTTGGGAGAAGTTTAACTCCTCTGCTTAGGTTGTGAGACAGTTTATGAAGAGAGAATAATCTCTAATTCCCTTTCCATTTTATAGGTGAAATATGAAAATATGGGGGCTTTTTTTTTTTTTTTTTTTTTTTTCTGACTGCTTCCCTGCCACCCCCCTCCTTTTTCTCTGCCACCCCTGCTTTTTGTTGATAAAGGATTTCCCTTCCTATGACTTTGGGAGCATTGCAATTGTCTCAAAACCTGAGCAATAAGGAGGGAAATTGCATTGGTCAGACTTTTACTTTTCCCTCTTGAACTTCAAACTGTTATCTGTGTCAGTTTCTGTGTATGTTTCACTTTCTCCTCTTCATCCCCTGGAGGAAAAAAAATTTTCTCCTATTTTTTTAATGTTCTTTTGAGTGAGAATAGAAAACATAAACACACACATTAAGCAGATTTTTCCAGGGTAAATTTATCTTTATTCTTTGCTTCAGACAAACGAAGGAGTCGATATGCTGTGAATGGCTCTGGTGACAGCACAGAAGATCAAGATGGGGACTCCAGGTAGGAGGGAAAACATTTCTTCTGCCTGAGAGGTTGAAATGGAGGAGAGGCAGCCTCCTGCTCTCTTGCCTCCTAGTTCCTAGGCACATTCTCTTGGACTCTATAAACAACAACCTGGCAAAAAATGCTTTAATATCGAGTTATGAGCAACTTAGTGCTTAGGAAAGAGGACTGTCTCACCAGGGAATGCTGCTGAATCTGTTGTTTCCTGGGCAAGATCAGCTCTTCTTGCTTGTTAGAAAGGCAATATTGCCCTTTCAAAACTAGGAGTATTAATCCTTTGGCAAAATCCCACTTTTCTTTACCTGCCTACTTCTAACTGGATATATTTTTCAGTTGCCTCAACTTCTTCCCTAGCTCATGTAATGGTCTCTTGGAATTGCTGTGCACTAATGAATAACTAATTTTGTTTCTCCAGACAGAGCTGCTGTTGTGTCAGTGGAGTGACACAGTGGCTCAAAAGGAAACTGACACTTGAAGAGAGTTTTTTAAGTACAGGAAATCAGAGGGTAACAAATGCACTGAAAATAGGCAGTGTGGTGTTCAGTATGTGTTTATTTATGGATGGACTCTCTAATTAGTTTTGCTGAACATTTGAAATCTGCTGTATAGTTCTAAATTTATCACTACTAGATATGAGAGAAATCTGGGAGAGAAAAAGGTTTTTTTGTCTGTTGGCCCACAGTTCACTAGCAGATCTTTTTTCTGATGTGTATTTTTATTTCCAGTATTAATAAAAAAGAGGTATTTGCTATTCTTCTCTTTTATAAGAGTACTAAAGAAGTAATCATCACCTTGTCAATGTAAGATTGTTGTTAACTTTATGACAGAGAATGGTTTAACTGAAATTAAAATCACCCACATGACTGTAAATATCCATCAGTTAATTTCATTTTCCAGGACTGGGATCTTATGAAAACACATTTTGCTTGAGGTAATTTGTATCTCTTGCCATTCTGATGCCTTTGAAACCTTCAAACTCAACCTTTGGTTGTGTGTCCAGTGAGTGCAGCATGGACAGGGCACAGCTGCAGGGGGAGCAAACCATGTGTATCTTTGGGAACTGGTGACTGGCTTTTCAGGCTGGGCTGTGGACAGCAGGAGAGCTCAGTGTTCAAAGCCCTGGCTGTAGAAGTTCCCTAGGTAGATTAAGAAGGTGTTGGAATGATACCAATTTCTGTCTGACACTGTTTTGGCAGGTTGGACAAAGCCCTTCATGTGTGGCTGTGTTTATTGTATGTTGCCTGTGTTGCTGAGTTAGTGTGAGACAATATGTGGTTACTGCAATGATGTAGGAAAAGCTTTTATCATTTCAGATGATGGTCAGGTGAGAAAACTGCTGGTGTTTTCCTGAAGCAGATTTTTACATTGAATGTGCTGGCATGTAACCTACACTAAACAAATATTTAGATTATTTCATTGTAGTGATGTCCAGGACACCAGGCATGAAAGTTCGTGCTTAATCTCCTGCTCAGGTATTTGTTACTAATAAAAATTTTTTTCAGATCTGTCTGTATCTCCCATGCATATGGAAAGGGAAATAGAAGAGCAGCAGCATTTCTGTTGCTCTGAAAGTTTATTTATTCTAGATGCTGGGTATTGGAGTCTAGAACACTGCTGGTGCTGCTTATATGGCTGGGCATCTGTTTTCTGAAATTCAAAATCCCTTTCAAAACTGAGTTTGTTTGCAGCTTGATTACAGAAAGCTTTTTCCCAGCAGCAATGTAAGCATCACTCTTAAATCCTCTGCATCCCACACAACTCCTGTAGCAGTTAAATGTGTCCTCTTCAGTGGTACCTGCTAGTAGAAGAACATGCTGATGCTCTTTTTATACTGAGTGTTGTTAATTCAAATTAGACAAGAGAAGCTTTGTTGGCAAAGTTTGTATTTTTCACTGACTGATGAGGTGGAAAAAATATGCAAGTTTTAAGTACACAGATGCTTCTTCCAGCAGAAGACAAAAAGGCATCTTCAAAACTGTGCAATGGATTGCTCAACTTTGATTTGTGTCAGGCAATTTTAGGAGTAACAGAGGTTGGTGCCTTGGAATAGAAGAGATTCCAAGGGGAGAGTGGAGACAGAGAAGTGCAGATCCCCTGGAGGGAGGGAGATGCACCTGCTTTGTAAGCTGGGAAAGGAAAGGAGTTTAATATGCCATGGAACCAATATCATCATTGATTTTTTTCCTCACCAACATTATAAATTTTTGCTTCAGTGTGTGTGTTTTCATTGAAGATCAGGTTATAGAGACCAGGAATGGAGCAACTGGTTTTGTGAGAGCCATTCCTTCAGTGGCAGCTCCATCCCTGTAAGATCCTTCTGCAGTGCAGCAGTTCCCTTCCTGGACACTCAGTGCACATGGAGAGAGTTCATCAGCACAAAGTCCAGTCTGTTTTCTGGTGGTGATGATTTTCTGTCTGAAATTGTCCACAATAAAAGTAATTTATGAAGTGGTTTTGTATTATTTTTGGAAGACTTCATCGAGGAAGAGTTGGAAAAAGTTTCTTTTCAATCCCTGCATGTCAGGAGCACCCATGGGTGGTTTTGGTGGCACAAAGTGAGGCTGTGGAGTGGGCAGACTGCTGGGTTGGGTTGGTGGTATATGGCAAGTTTGATAATGTTGTAGGGTTGGGGTTTTCTCACTGCATGCTCAGTACAAAGGTTATTTCAGATTTATATTGTAGCTGCAGTAGTTCCTAAGAAGGTTGGAGTCGTCCTTTTTTATACTGGATGCCTGTCTTTAATTTATTAGTAATCTAGTACCAATTGTGTCCTAGGTAAGATTTACTGTTGTTTTTTCCCCATAGCTATTGGAACCCAGATCAATTACTTTGGAACTGACCTTTCTTAATGCTCTCAGGAGGGACAAAATCAGATCAGTTTAGGTGCCTTAACTCCATTTCCATGTAGCATATTTGTACAGATAATTGGATTTCTTTTAGCCTCCAGGCTCAATTTCCTGATCATTGTTATGCTTTTTGGTTTTTTTTATAGACAATGGCAGCTTATTCATGATAATCCTTCCCCAGGTTCCTGGGGTGTGTTTGCTTGTATTCATTTCTGCTCAATGGGGCTGTGTTTGGGTCTGCAGAGTACATATTTTATTTCCTGCTGAAAGCAAGTTGAGCAGCAAAAGTGTTTGAGGTGTGTTGATGGTGGCCATGCAACAAAAAGGTATTCAGAAGGCTGTCACTGTCAAAACAAATTGCTTGTCAAGTGTCTCTGTTGGCTTCTCTCAGCCTTTCATCATTTGCACTTTTCAAAAACATCCTTCAGTTTCTGAGTGTTTTACCAGGAATACACCCCCTCCCAATGTTTATGGAGATGCCTGCCAGTCTTCTTTCTTTCCCCTGAAAAAATAGGAGGCAATAACTCCTTTGAAGCCATAAAATAATGCTATGTTAAATTGGTTTGAAATAGTTTTTTTTTGTAGTTTTTTCTGAAGGTGGTATAGCCAGCAAGCAAATATTCTAATGAGGAGGCACATATAGTAACATATGTTACAGCAGACTTTGCATTTTTAGTAGCAGAGCTGACTAACTGAAGGAGTTTTAGCAAATTTAGCAAATGCTTCTGTTATAAAAACCCCAAGTTACTGACAAACAAGGGTTTGAATGTCCCTTTCTAACAAACAGTAGTTCTCCTGTGATAACATTTGTTTCCTCTGTCCCTCTTTCACTGGACTCCAGTGTTGTTCCTTGTATTTGTTCTGAAAGGCTTCCTTTCTGTAAGCCTGTGCTTTTCCATTCATGCACCCATTCCTTGAAACACCCTTCCTGTAATGTCACCCCATTGTGTAGTTTGTCATTTGGGCTCTCTAGGTTCTCTTTTCATTGTCACTGGCAGAAATCTGGGTTTTGTATTAAGTAATTGTTGGAGGTTTTCAGTTTGCCTCCCCTTTCTCATGTGGGTTAGTAGAAAGCTTTTATCAGATTAATTTTTCAGTAGATTTATGAAGTTGTTTTATGAAACAAGTCCTTTTTTAATCTTAATTGGGGGAAAAAGTGGCAGTTGGATGTTAAAATGGAAACAGGTGTTTCTGATATAAAAGTGAGTACAGGTGCTAACTCAGTCCTGCTCTGTACACCTGTTGTAAAGAAGGGTTTAGGATTCTTTGCCTTGAAAGCTTTTCCAATCCCCTTTTCCTAAGCTGTGCTTATTGCCTGGGGCACAGAGAGGGGCAGGGAAGGATTTCAGTGTGCTGTGAGTCTGGCCAGCCTTGTGTCTGCTGTGAGGATCCCTGCAGGAGCAGTGGTGGCTGCGTGTGCCAGGCCCTTCACAGAATCCTGCAACAACAAACACTTGGCATCTTCTTTTCCTAAGTCTTGTGGGTATGGAAGCTCTAGAACCAACTGGGAAGAGCTGTGGGTTGTTTAAGGCTGCATGGGAGGTTCTTTGGTGGAAATGATAGCCATAGTGTAGGAAAGAAACTGAGGTTTAGAATCTGCTCTAAATCAGGCTGCAACCTCTGCTGTTTCTCTTAAGGTAAGCATGAATTAAAAAGTGTCCTGGAAATCAGCTCCATAAATGCTGTGTACTGTGGGAAGACACATGGCAGCAGCCACTGCTAGTGCAAGGACTAAATTACCTTAGTCTGTTTTCTCCATGCTGTCAAACAGCCTGCAATGTATCCCTGGAATTCACCTTCCATTAACTTTAGACTCTCCTCAACAGTTATATTTCCTTTACAGGAGTTTAACCCTTAATAGCTCATCCTTGTTTTTAATATTATCTCTTTTTTTTTCTCTTTTGTATTGTGTGTACTTGCCTCGTTTATTTTCTTTTGTTGTGTTTTGTTTTGTGTTTATGGCCATGTTCCCATTTCAGAGACCAATGTCCTCTAACTGATGAGCAATTGGTTTCAGGGTAAGACCAAACATTCTAAACAATCACCTTTGTCTAGAATGGCTTTCTTTTCTCACCATCCTTTTAATTGTGCTTTTGTTTCTGGTTTCTGTTTTACACTGAATGATGAGAAAATCATATGCTAAATCACAGTGTCTGTAGGAAATGTATTGCTAAAGGTTTGTTCCAGGATAATTACCAAGGTCCTACTAACATTTCTGTGCTTCCTGTAGGGAATCCAGAATGGGTGTGGCACTGTCCCCTCTGTGAATTGGGAAAAACTGGGAGGCTCTGGGAATGCAACAAGTATAGCCTTGGCATTGTAGTTATTCCAACAAGGAGCCCTGAATCAAATTGTTTTCTGAGGAGAAATGGCTTGAAAGTACAGCTCAGTGAGTAATCTATTTAATCCCAGGGTAATGATGGAGAGCTCTTTAGAGGACCCAGGTTTGAACAGCTGTGCTGGTTGCTTGTTTTAGGTGCCCCACTCGGCTGAATGGGATGAGAGAGGGAAAAGTGCTTAACTCAGGGCCCCAGAAGGAAAAACAAAAGCATCCTTAGTCCCTGCTTAACATAAACCTCACCTACATACTCAGATCCTGTCTGAACTACTTCAAAGAAAAATTCTTAATAAGAGCCTTGCTTTGAATTCCTGTGGCATATACAAAGTTACAATCTATTATTGGGGGAAAAAAAAGAATTCATGTTTGAATCTTCCCCCCTTTTTTTCAATGTGCTGTTGCAATGTTGTGCTCTGGAGAGGAGTGGTAGAATATTTTGGAGAAATCAAAGCTTTTGTTTATTGTATATTCTTTCTGTCTGCTGAATTCCTTAGTACAGAAGAGGTTTGCTTCCCCCTGGAATTCACAATGCTCAGACTAATCTCATAAAAGGAGAAGGGTTACTGCCCAACTGCAAAACCTAATCTGCTTCTAGCAAACTCTTGGGCTCTGAGAAGTCAGTGTTTTTAGGTCATCTTAACATACCCCAAAGATGGGAAAACGTGTGTTGAAATATTTAAAGTGTCATTTTCTAAGATGAGGTGACTAATTGAAGTAATGGGAATAACACATCTGCTGTTCCTCAATTTCCCTATTGTCCTGAGGCCTAAGAAATGTCAAAATTATGTAGAGCACTGGGGGTTAAAAAAACCCAGATAGCAAAACTATAAATCCAGGCTGTGAGAGGAGGAGAATGGGGCTGGAGTGCAGGTGACTCTTGGGAGAGCCTGTGGTGATAGGGGGTGCACCTGTGTCAGGGTTCTGTCCTGAGCATGTCCTTTGGCTGCAATTCAGTACTCTCCCATACACAGAAGACCCTGGTAGTGAGAAGATCCTGAGGACTTTCCAAAATCAGCCTTTTAATCTCTTCCTCCCCAAAGAGCCACACGCGAGGTAGGGCAGACTGGGCTGTTGGTGTCAAGAACTCCCCTGGGAAACTGCTGAATTCCTACCTTTAGCACTACATTTATCTGTTAAAGGATCTGCTGGTGTAATTCCTTGTGGAAGTTATCAGAATGATCAGTTTATCAGCTCCCAGGTATCCTTTGCCAAGGCTGGAGGAGGGAAGGGTAACTCATTTCTTACCAGGAAGCCGACATTTTCTAGTTTGCCCTCCTTCTCCATTCACCCCCCAAAACATATGCTCCTTTTGGATCCACTGCTGTTCCCATCTTCCTGGCTCCATGATGAGCCTATTAACGAGCTGCTGAGCAGGGCAAAAAGAGGAGGAGAAGCTCACTGCTGTCGTGGTGACTTTTTTTTCCTATTTTGAATGTGATCTCCAGGGACTGTCAGTGCAGGTCCTGTTCCAGCGCTTTGCCCTTTGCTCCCAGACTTCCCAAGTTGTGCAGCCCAGTGGCTGAGGAGCATGGGCTCAGTGGCCCCAGGAGTCTCTGGCTAGTCTCTGCTTGCCCTTAGCTTGGAGTTTGGAGCAGAGCAGCCAGGGATTTGGAAGTTTGTGCACAGCTGCTCCTTCCATAAACCAAACATAAGCAGAGTGCTGTGGTCAGAGTGACCTGTTTGTACAAGCACCAGGGGCTTTGGCTGTTTGGACCTGTGTGGTCCTTCATCTCCAGTATTTGTAAATAAAAGGAATTCCCCCTGTGTCCTTGAGTGCATTTGTCTTAATTTCTGTAGTGCTCCATGACTCAGAGGGAAGCAGGACTAAGCTACATTAATTGCTTCTCTGGGCATGGAGGGCTCACTTGTGGCCAAGAGATAAGGTGAGCACAGCACACACCCATGCCTGCCCTCCTCTCTGAGTGATACTGGGTTATCTGGGCTACCTGCCTGCTCTAGGGGGATGGTCTGGCAGGGGCACACATCCCTGGCTGTAAATACACAAAATGCAATAAACATTTCATTCTTAAAAACCAGCTCTCATCAGAAAGTGGTCTGAAATTCATTTGGTCAAGTAGGAGCTTCTATAAAACAGATGAGGAGAGAACTTGTTAATAACAAGCCTTGCACTGCTCCTATTTTAGAGCAACAAATTTACTCTAGCAGCTGCGTCCTCTTCCCTGTGGGTTTGGGCTTCACTGTCCCAGGGGACACCTTGAGGAAAACAAGTGTTGGTAGAGACCAGACCAATGCTCTGAGGCCATCAGAGAGAGCAGTGTGGAATTCCTCCCTTGTCACACGGGATTTTTAGCTGGCTTTGACCCCTTGTGGGTTCTTGCCCTCCTGTCTCAGAGCTGCTGCCTTGCCCTCACCAGTCCAGAGCAATTCAGTAACCCCATGCCTGGGCACTGGGAAGGGCCTGGCCTGTCATGAATGTGATTTATCAAATGAGAAAGCCCAGGTGAGGCCAGGGCTCAGCTCTTGGAAGGTGCCAGTGGTCTGCTGAGCACAGGTTGAGATCTGTTAAATGAGGCAATTGGAATGTCACTGATGAGCTTTGGGAAAGGAAGGACGAGCACTGGCTGTGTTTCTTTTAATTGAATCAGCTCTTTTTTGCCTTCCCCTCTGCCATACTGGGTGGCTTAAAGATCTCTGTTGTGCTTGAGTGACAGGCTGTGTCAATATGTAATTGCTTAGTAAGTTCATTAACCTGCAGCTAAATCCAGGCAATGGCTAACTCCAGCTCTTTTTATATTTAAGCAAACTGCATCTAATCTTTTCAATGTATTTTGCTGAGCATGTAATTAAATGAGCATGACCCTGCAGTCTTTGTTGTGAACGCTTCCTGTTTTATAATTGTGATGATCTGAGGGATGTAATTTAGGGGTCCTTAATTTTACATAATTGGTGGTACTCCAGGTACAGCAATCCAGTCACAATTTACAACGCCTTAAACACTTTGGAGTTAAATATATCTGTATTTGGAGGACTGTTTTGGGAATGTGCTTTTTGAAAACTGTAATAACTTCTGTTTCTGCTCTTCAAGGTTTTCAGATGTCATCCTGGCAACAATTTTGGCTACCAAGTCAGATATGTGTGGCAAAAAGTTTGAATTGAAGATTGATAATGTTCGCTTTGTTGGCCATCCCACCTTGCTCCAGCATGCCCTTGGGCAGGTAGGTATGAGATCCCCTCTGGGGACCTGCCTTCCTCACAAACTGCCTGGTTTTAGTGAGGAAACCTGCAATTCAGAATGGGCATGTTGGCTTTTGATCCTGCTTTTACTTCCTGATGCTCCAAGCTGTCTTTTACTTATTCTGGGTCAGTGGAGTGAGTGGCAAACTGAGGGAGCTGTCAGTGATCACAGAAACTCTTCTGGTTACTGTAGGGAAGCAGTGTGAGTAAAGAGAAGTAAAACTGGGCACTCCAACTCAAAAAGCTGCTTCTCACTATTTTAGTTACTGCAAGTTGGCTTTTAGCACCTCTAATTAGTGTGGCAGTTAAAAAAACACCACCAAAACCCTTCACAAATGCTAAAAGCTGCGTCAGCCTTGTTTGGCTTTTAACTTTTCCTGAGGCTGAAGATGATCCACAAAACTTAGATGGAATATGTAGGATGTTGAAGGAGATCTAGAATTTTCTTGTGGACCAAGTCAGGCTGCTGTTTGCATTGAGACCTTCCTCTATGGCCTGTATTTTAGGTGCTTAGAATGAGAGCACTGTGCTGTCTGGGCTATGCAAAAGGCCCTGCTTAAATCCTGCAAAGAATTCACCTGCTTCTGTATTCCTGATATTCTCTGTCCTGTTCCTTCTTCCTGCTCAACTGTAGGAATGAACTAGGTTTTGGTAATTTCTGAATCCAACACTGATCCCTGTCACTGAACTTCTTTGGTCTCATTTTTCATTGAATTTGCTAAGTCATTCCTTTTTCAGGGGAAAAAGTCTGCTTGCCAATTCTGTCCTGCTTTCTAGCTATAATTAGAGGTGGAAACAGCTTGTTGGTAACTGCTGCATGATATTTAGAGGACCAGACTGCTTTAATCCCAGCAAGGAGCTGCCCTAAAGCATCAAAAGATGCTACTTTGGGAACTCAGTTGTGAGTCTGCAGGAAATGTCATGAAGGATCACAGAGACTCAGTCCTGAAAGGTTAAACTGTCTTGAAGACAGGATTCAAGTGTGCCCAAGCTGTGCAAATCCATCAGCAGCCCCAGACAAGGCAAGTGGTGAACCCGGCCCAGGGTCTGTATTGGGACCCCAGCCAGGAGCAGAAGGGGACAGGACAAGGGTGGGATGTACTAAACCAGGAGACAGACACAGATCCAAGGTCCATCCTGGACACAGCACAGCTCCAGGCCCTGGGCTGAGCTTAAATGGGGCTCCCAGGTCATGGACTTGGTGGGAAGTTGTGTGGGAACAGGTCCTGGCCAGGGCCATTTAAGGTGGTGCCCTCCAGGCTCTGACAGCAGTGGCCTGTTCTCCCTCAGATAATTTTTCTTTCTTTTATTAATCTCCTCTGAAAGGTTCAGCTTCCTAAATGTGCTCTAAACGAGGTTGAAAATTTGTATTTGCATTTTTTTCACCACTTAATATTGTACATTCTTTCCAATCAGTTTAATCCTAATTGCACGAAATGTCACTTCAGTTTGTCTAAATAAAATTGCATCTGGGCAAATAAAGTTACAAGGAGCTGTAAACACTTTTTTGTTACTTCTGAAGGAACTTCTTTTTGGGTGTGTCTTATCACCCTAGGAGGCACCCCAGAACTTTCTAGAGTCCAGAATCTTCGAGATGTGGCAGCCATCTCTGCTGGTTTGTGTCAGTGTAAATCTGGGACCCTCCTGCAGTCAGGAGCAACCAGATGGAGCTGCTTTTCCATGGAGCTCAGGCAGTGTCTGGAGTAACCCAGCAGCCTCTGCTTTGAGTTTCCTCAGAGTTCATACTGCAGTAAATTAATCCACAGGACAGCTCAGCAAATTCTTACCCTGATGAAATTCAGGAGTTACAAGAGCACAAACATTTAATCCTGTGTGCCAGATTGCTTTTTATGTAGCAATGTTCTGAACTCTTCAAATTCCTTCAGCATTTTCTTTCCCAGCTCAGTCTTCTTCTTTTTTTCTGGACATGAGTTGATATGAAATCTAGCCTGCATCCCAACTGATGTTAGTGGTGGTCGTTTCTCTGATTTTAAGGAAGGACCAGGATCAGTCCTTACACTTGGAAATTCACAAGATGTCCTGGAACCTGTAACTCCAGAACAGATTGACACAGTAAACTGCCTTTACCACTCTCCCATCACTGCCTTTCTGACAGAATGTAATTTTCACTTTAGGACAAAAAAAAAACCCCAAATATGTATCACCTCTTAGTTTTCTAAACGTAGAGCCTCCTGAGTGAAAGCAGTCAGATTTTGGAGTTCAGTCCTGAGCAGTTCACTGCTGGTGCTTGGAACCTGTGGGGAAGGGCAGATGTGCTTGCCCTGGCTCAGGTGCTGCACATACTTAGGGTAGAGACCAACTTTTGTTTGGCCTGGCAGGTTCCAGCTGTTTGCTCTGGGGATGGGGTGGGTGTTGAGCAGGGAGCCACAGGGGAGGTGGGAATGTCCTCTGCATTTTGTGCTCCATCTTGTGGTGACACGTGCTCCCTTTGGAGCTGCTCTGGCTGTCCAAATTCCACTTGCTTGTCTCAGCTCCAGCTGTTTCTTCTCACTGGCAAGTTTGAATCTGCCTTAGGAATGGAGCTCTCTGCTACAAAGAGAATAGAGGGGCTGGATAATGTGTTTGAAATCCTGCAGGAAGGGAAAAATCAAACCTTTTAGTTTAGTACTGCTGTTCTAGAGCATATTTTGTGTGATAAAAGCAGCAGCTTGTAACAGGATGGAATTTGAATGAGGATTTTAGGAAAGGAAGGAATAGGTGTGGCCTGAGATCTGTGGAATCCTAACAGTACATCTGACAGTTGGGCTAAAACATTTAAACCTAAGGTCTCTAATGATGCTAAATGTAATAACAGAGACATTAAGTAAGAGTGCTGTCTTAACTGACCCTCATTTCCATGCTTGTGTTTGGTTTAAGTCTTCACAGCTGCTCAGCAAAGGCAGTGTTGTAGAGTAACTGTGACACTCCAGTTAAAACAAAAGCATAGTTCTATATTTTGTCAGTCATATTTGATGTTATATATTGATTTGTCTACTCTCTTTTCTCAGCTTGTTATTTAACTATATTTTTTTAAATTTTTTTACATTACTTTCCCTTTGTTACTGTCTCCAGCTGACACTAGCCAATGGGATTTTCTAAAAAATATTTTTCAGGTATCCAAAACTGACCCCTCACCAAAGAGAGAGATGCCCACCATGATTCTGTTCAACGTGGTGTTTGCACTAAGGGTAAGGACTGTCTCCATTCCATCTGACAGAGGGATGTGCCTTGGATGCATGAGACAATGCAGAAGGCTCACACTCCAGGCTTGTTTTGTGATTAATGGCCAGTGTTTGAAAGCTGCCTCCTCTCAGCAGTGAGGTCACTGTAAAGGGAGAGTGCCAGGGAGCAGCAGCTGAACAGCTAAATGAGAAGAAGGTACAAGTGAAGAATAAAGAGGTTTCAATGCTCAGCAAAAACCCAGAACAAATACATAGTTTCTGCCTGGAATTTTTTTTCAGGCATCCTCTATTAACTAGATGCTGGTGTTAAGGGATCCTGGCTTGGCTAATTAGGTGTATAAAGCCCTAGAAATTTCATTATGTTCAAGCATGACTTGATTTCTGAGCTCTGGCTTTCTTTTCCTTTTTAAAAATAAAAGAGGGAGGTGGAATAGTTATCTTTGTGGAAATGGTTGATTTGTGCTCAACTGGATGTAATGTCATCATTTTAAAACCTCCAGCTCCGTGCTTGTGAAAGGAATTTTTTTTCTTTTAGCACTGGTACTTTTCTTACCACTGGCTTTGCAGTGGTGACATGGACATGGCTTGTCCTCAGATGAGGAGCAAGGTTTCACACAGGACAAGTACCTGAATCAAGCCAGAAATTGTTTACTACAGAGCTCTGCTGGCAATCCAATGTTCCTGTGCTTTAGGACACTGCTGGGTCAGGGAGTGCTGAATTTACAATGGAGGAGTTGATTTTAGATTTCTCATGTTAAAAGATGTTGTTTTGGTGATCTGTTAAAGCCCTGTGCTTTGCTTGTGTAGATGCACCTGCAAATGCACACATTGATGCACACTGAGCCATGTGGCAGCAGAAGTGTGGAAACCAATGCTCCTTCATTCACAGTGAAGGCTAGCCCACATTTTTCTGGAATCTAATTTCTAGTGCTTCTAGGAAAACTTGCTTTCTTTGCCCTTCAGCCGTGAGATGATAGTGATTTAATTTTGTGTGATGCAGCACAAAATCCATTTGCCAAATGAGACACTCTTAGTTCACAGGGAGCAGTCAGGTTTCTGGAAAGTGTTGGGCAAGAAGCAAGTGGAAATTTTTTCCCGGGATGGAGCAGTGCAGTAGCTGGGTGGAGGCCCTCAGAGATAAAGATGAGTGTCCATCTGCAGTGGGCAGACAGAGCAGGCAAAGGCCCAAGTGTGATAATCAGCACTGATCCTGCTGTGTTTGAGCTTCAGGGCTACCAACGTGGCGTGACTCAGCAAGAACAGCAGTC
The DNA here is from genome assembly GCF_012460135.2 of Molothrus ater. Lineage (NCBI taxonomy): Eukaryota > Metazoa > Chordata > Aves > Passeriformes > Icteridae > Molothrus > Molothrus ater. The sequence continues at coordinate 13,576,456 of NC_050493.2, read as the reverse complement.
AAAAAACTGATGAGTCACAGTTTGCTGGTTTCTGTGCCAAGTGGTCACTTGCCAGAACTTTAAATTCCTTTAAATGTCTTAACAAACATGAAGCAGCTGCTGACTCATGCTGGAGCTAGTGAATTCCCCCTCACCCCCCTTGGCAGCTGTACTGATGTGATAGATTTTTCCAGCACTTTCTTTCTGGGACTTTCATAAATGCAGTGTTGGCAATAAGCTATATTTGTGAATTTTTTGGGAGCATGAATCCACATTAATTCAGATTTGGGCTGAAAATATTGGTCATGAGCTGGTAATTGTTACCCAATTACTGCCTTGTCAGTACATAGGACAAACACCAGTGTGGCAACATGGAGTTAGTGGGACATGTTAAAGGCACTGCAGCCCTTGTGCTGCCAGTGAGTTTAACCTGAGCACTGGGATATTCTGCCTTTTCAAAAAGCTTGACACTGTCTTGTTGCACTGTGTGAAGTTGAGGTCTTTTCTCTCTGCTGGTAGAAGGCCTGTTAACAACTGGAAAATCAACCCAGATAGAGCTATCCCTGTCCAGGTGTGGTGTTCCTTTCACGCACTTAGACGAGCTTAGAAATCCAAATTACATTTGGACACCTCCAAGCTTCTGCTTGCTCGTGGGTAGAGAAAATTCTGTTCATTTCCAGTCAAGAGGCTGATTTTTGGTCTCAGTGGGAAACCATTTGCCTGTTCCCCATCATGGCTGTCCCTGCATGGCTCAGAGGCTGCTGGTGCTCCCGCAGGCCAACGCGGACCCGTCGGTGATCAGCTGCCTGCACAACCTGTCGCGCAGGATCGCCATCGTCCTGCAGCACGAGGAGCGCCGCTGCCAGTACCTGACCCGCGAGGCCAAGCTCATCCTGGCCATCCAGGACGAGGTGTCTGCCATGGCAGAGAGTGAGTGCTTTCAGCAGCAGGGGCTCTCAACTGGAATGCTCTTCCAGAGAGGTGCTGCTTGTGCCTTCTTGCTTCTCTCGTGTCTCGGATCACTGTGAACAAGTTTTGGTGCTCTGCAGCATTCTGAGAGCTTTTCCCTGCATTTTGCCTCCGCCAAGTTCACTATCCCTATGCAGGGATGTGATTTTTAGAGGTGTGTGGTGGTATTGCAGGGGTCCCAGGATGAGGGAAGAGACAAGAATGACTCTGTGTTTTGACTCTATGTTTCAGAAGGCTTGATTCATTATTTTATGATATGTATTATATTAAAACTATACTAAAAGAATAGAAAAAAGGATTTCATCAGAAGGCTGGCTAAGAATAGAAAAAGAAAGAATGAATAAAGGCTTGTGAATGACCGAGACAGTCTGAACAGCTGGACTGTGATTGGCCATTAATTAAAAACAACCACATGAGACCAATCAAAGATGCACCTGTTGCATTTTACAGCAGTAGATAATCAATGTTTACATTTTGTTCCTGAGGCCTCTCAGCTTCTCAGGAGAAAAAATCCTAAGGAAAGGATTTTTCAATAAAACATGTCTGTGACAGAGGTGAAGTAGTTTCTTTGATTTCTTTGCTAGTTAAGTTCAGCACAATCTCTGGAGACTGTGCACTGAGCCATCATGTTTGCCTCTCCCTGTCAGGCTGACATGGAAGAGCTCCTGTGTGGCCAGCTTCACCCAACCTAGAGCAAGTTTTGCATGCTTTAATGCTGTCTGCTGAGTCACCAGACTCCTTATGTGGAAGCTTCACTCTTATGCTTCACTCTGGCTAGCAAACAGTTACAGAGCATTTTTACAGACTGTACTTGGAAAATGCTCTGTAACTGTAATGCTCATAGCAGTATGTACTATTTACGGTGAACTCTGACAGTGATGCATTATCTTGCTGCAAGCATTAAAAATTAAAGCTAACATCTAGAAAAACAAAGCATTTAAAGTCATCATTTGTCCAATTTGGTTACATGTGCTTAACTGAGTTGAGGTTTAGCAAAAGTTGGCAATTATTATCATTTTAACGTGTAACTTGAGTTATTGTAAAAGATTTGAAAGGTAATTGTAGATTAAAATGATACAAATTCTGCCCCTAAGATACAGGTTGATACCCAGTGGGGGAAGAGGAAACTCCTTGATTTGAAGTCAGTTATTTGCTTTCTTGTTTTGAATCTTTCCATAGCCACAGAAGGGCCCCAGTCACCTTTTCATCACATCCTACCCAAGTGCAAACTGGCCAGAGATCTCAAAGAGACATATGACAGGTAAGTTGGATTTTAGCCTTTCAGTCTTGGCTCATACTATGCTGTTTCTCATTGAAATCACTTGGCTTTGTTCCTAAGGATATTATCCACTTCCTCATGCTGTTAATCATTGGGATTTGGGTTTAAACCAGGCAGAGCAATGTGAAGCCTGGAATTCAGGTGAAATGTTTGCAGAACTGCTATCCTAATCATTACCTTGGTCTGTCTTTGTTGTCTTGTTGTTAAAAGCTGATGATGCCTGTCACAGCTTCAAGAATTATTATTTTCTTCCTTAGCACAGGGCCACCTATTGCCAAGTGAAGTGTAGAACTGACCAGTGCCATAACAGGGGCATCACAGCACTGGGGAAATGCTCTAAACCTGTAGCTAAGGGGAAAGTGCTGCAGGAGCACTGATGGCAAGTCAGGTACTGGCCTGGCCCCATTTGTGCATGTCAGGACAGCAAATTTGGATGAGATGCTGAGACTTCCAGCAGAATGAAAAGTGTAACATGCTGTTTCTTGACTGGGTTAGAAGTTCTGGCAGAGGTTTCAAAGCAGTGTGGGGCTGTTGTTGAACTTTAGCAGGAGCCTGTGCCTGTCAGTGCTGCCTCCTGGGGCCCAGAGGCTCCTGCAGCCAGGACTGTGCTTGGGGAAGGGCCTGGACAGAGGGACACAGAACCTCTGTGTGGGGGAAGATGCTGTGCCCCTTGCTTGGGGTGTTTGTCAGGGATTCAGGGAATCAGGCTGGAGTTCCTCAGGGAACCCTTTATCCTCCCTGGGCTGTGGCTTCTCACGTACAGAGGGGATCACAGCCCTGTAAGGTAAAGCACTGGGAGCCTAAATGGTTTCATGATAGCAAAGAGCATCAGAAAACTTCTGCTAAGCTGCTCTTTGTGTTCCAGAGCTGTGAATTTCATCTTGTTTGAAGAAATGTTGTATGTGGTTCCACACACCTTGCACAAAACCTAAGTACTCAAGTTTAAGTACTAAACTTTTAAGGAAGGCAGTTTTTATGCAGCCTATAATTCTAATATTCCAGTTATATTTTTCTCTCCCTCTAGGGCTATGTATTTATGACTGGGCAAACCCTAATCATGTTTTCAAATATTTTAGGGACACAGTGACATCTTGTGGCATTTAGCTGTGACTGTAGCAACACAGAGCTCATGGACTGTGCTGATGTGAGCCTTCCCAGAGATAAGGAGGAATAAACAGACCATGGGGAAATGCGCTTTGGTGCTGCCCCCAGCTGTAAAACAAGGCAGTTTCTCCCTCATTTAGGCATTGTGAGTGGGGAAGAAGTGGTGCAAGTTGGATTTTGACACTTTTGTATGACACTGTCAAAAGCAAATGTGAGACCTTGTTGGTGTTGGTAAAAATCTGAAGTGCCTGTGTGCTTGATTGGAAAGCTGTACTTGAAAAGGAGCTGACAGTGTTGTTGGGTGATAAGGAAATGTTCTGCAGGGCTTTTCTATTAATACTTCATATGAGAGCATAGGAAATATGCTTGTTATACCTGCAGTCAGATCAGCTGAGAGGAGCTGCAGCACCTTGCCAGGCAGGCATAGATTTAAAATTATTTTTTAGTAAGGTAGAAAAAGCTCTAGAAATACAATTTTCTCCAGGATGAATTAATTATTCCTGTGTGGCAGCAGCTCTGGAGTGAAGTCTGTGTGGTCTTCTGTGAAGTGAGGGTTAGTCATAAGTGACATGGGGTTACAAAAAGAAACCAGATAGACAAGAATTCATAAAATAAGTCTTGTCTGTAATATAGGCACCAATCCTGCTCACAGTTGTAAAACTCCTGCTGTAATGAATATTTTATCCAGTTTGGACACCACATTTCAAGAGGGATTTAGGCCACCTAGAGAGTGTGGAGGAGTATGAATGACCTCAGAGGGAAGATGGAAAGATTTGCTCTGTTGCTTTTAAAGGAGAAGGGAGTGCTGGGAAGGGTAAACCTTTGGATGCATGCAGTGACAAAGTGCTGTTCTAAATTTACAGAGGCTTCTGGCATAGCCTTTGGCTGTGGGAGAGCAGCCAGTGGAGTGGAGAGAGCACTTTGAATTGCAGATGGAGCCCAGCTCTCCCTTTGAGATTTGCTCCAACCAGCATTTCCAAGTGCCTGCTGATTTCTGCAATTCCAGCCCAATTTCCAGGGTTGCTCCAGAGGTGCTGTCGAGCCCTTGGCTTCCTGTAGATGGTGCTGAGGTATTTCAGGCAGGACCCAGCATGTCCCTGAGCAAGTTGGTTTGTGCAAAACCACAAGCAGAGGAATATTTCTGTTGTTCAAAGTGTTCCTTGGTTTTGAATGAGATGCCTGTGTTCCATTAAGGCAGGATCAGTACCCAGGACATCTTGACTAGCAATGGAGTGGTATTACAGTGACAGCTCAGAGCCTTTCAGCTTCTGCTTCCTGGGACATTTTGTCTCTAATGGAGAGAACTAGAATGTTTCTTTTTGATTAATTCAGAAAATTGAGACTCTTCATTCATCTTGTCCCCAAACTGAAGCATTGGTGTGGAACAGAAAGCAATGGTTTCTAGGCTCAAGAAATTTTTCAGGACTTCAGTGCTGAAAAACTTATTGGTGTTACAATATGTGTCTCTTTTAAAGAGCTTTCACATAGTTTTATCTGCAACTGTAGATAATATGTGAGCTTGAGAGTTACTAACTGCCTGTCTGGTTCTAGCAAATTTCTCTTAGCTTTGCACTGGAATAAAAGCAAAAGTGTGGAGAGGTTTTTGGGGAGGTTTGGATTGTTTGTTTCTTCTTTTTAATACAGAAAGAGCCTTTATAAATTTTTAGCCTAGTGAGACTCAACTGTGTGGTAAATCTAGCCCATCTCAGCTCAGGGAATAATTCTATGAGACTTAATATTATTTCTGTGGCTGTGCTGTAAAATAGAATCCAACTACAGTTATTTATCAAAAGACAGCCCTTTGTCCTTTATAAGGAAATGTGAAATCATTTCAAAGCTCTTGAGTAGTCACAACCTCTAGGAAAAACAAACTCCAAAGCTACAAGCTCACCTCCACCACACTCAAAAACATGGGGCTAATTTCTGATATAAACAGGACAGATGAGATATGAGGTGTGGACATGTAAAAATTCATAACTCTTTTATAAATGTGAAGTGGGATTTCTTTGTTTTGCCAATAGTTATGGAAAAGGCTGCAGTTCTGGGACATGCTGGCAAACTTTCCTGTTCTCATTTTGAGGCAGTAGCTCACAGCTCAGGACACAGCAGAAGAGAGCAAAAGAGCAGTGATAGCCCCTAAAATATTCCCCAGCTTCCTGCAGCTCTGGAGGGGTTTCTGTACGTTCTGCAGCTTTCAGCTGATGTCACTGCCTGGAATTAGCCCACAGTCCTGTGAGCCAGAGTAAATATTGAACAACCACAGCATCCTCTGATAAGGAGGTCCATGTTTTAACTGCTTTTTGTGTTTCTTTCTATTTCTTCTGAACTTTGCTACTTCTTGTAGCATGAGATGTCTCATGGGCCTTATGATGGAGAGACATTAAACAGCTTTTTCCTGTTTGCCTCTCCCTGTCTCAGTTTTAAACTCTGTTGTCTGATCATCCTGATCCGTGGCCATATCCCTCAGATCATTCATCAGGTGTTACCAACCAGAGACTAAAAAAAGTGTTGAAACAAAGTTTTTATGGAATAAACTGTCTTGGAGGGTTTAATATTCTATTGCCTGAATGTTTGTCTCTATACTGGGAACATTATTTAACTCTGCTCTCTGGCCAAGGGCAGTTGCAAGTGCTTCTGCTGGAGGGTGCAGCTTGTTCCTTGTCAAATTACAGACACTTAATTATTTTCAATCCAAGGAGGGGCAGGTGAAGGAGAAATTGTGTTCATAAAGCTATAATGCAGGCTGGAAATTGTACAGCTGAATGCAAATGCAGAAGAATAAAATTAAGATCCAGATCAGAACTGAAAATCTGGTTTTCTTGTTGTCTTTAATTCTAGGCTTTTGTTGTGCAGTGCACTGCAGACAAAATTATGCTGTGGAGAGTGTAATTATGTAATTAAACCTTTTGCCTTAGTGCACTTGGACCAAACAATGAAAGGAACCAACTGGATCTTTGTGTGAATGTTAAACTCTGCAGGGGAAATGTCCCTGCAAGTGTTCCATGCTTTCATGCATCTCTGCTGCTCTTGGGTGACCTGTTTTTACAACCCCAAGAGCTTTCAGGTGGTCTCTCAACTCGCTTGTCCCATTCCTTTATTGGCATGTTTCCCCTTGTGAGGGTTTGGCCTGGGAGATGGTGTGGATAACCACAGCTTCAGCCCTTTTCCCTGATGGATTTTGAGGGAATCCAGCTTTATCTGTCAGTTGTTTTTTTGTGGGATAAGCAGTGTTACTGGAGCTGCAGCATTTAATGAGCTAAACCAGAGGTGTTGGTGCTTTGCATGTTCCTTCAGGGCTGGGAGCCTCTGAGCAGATCAGAGCTGGTGGGGCCAGAGAGACACTGGATTCACCCTCTCAGTGCCTTTTAAAAAGAGGAAAACACACAGTATCTGCTCCCTTTGCAGCTTGAGAAATCAGCATTTTCCAGAGTTCCATGCAAGATTTGAGAACAAAACCTTTTGGGAAGTGCTGTCTGCAGTGAGATGTTCCCCATGGGTCTGATCATGTGTGAGGTGGGAGGGGATGCTGTTTGCTCCCTCACCACTCTTGTGGTTTGGTGAGTAGTTGCACCAGCAGCCAAAGCTACCCAATGTTTTTGTTTAAAGCTGAAATTTCTGCTCTCTCCAAACCCCCTCCACAGCAGAAGAGCTTGAAAAAGAGCATGTTAGTTTGTGACCTGCAGTTGAATGCTGGTTATAAATGGTTAAACCACCACATAAAGACTTTTCCAGAAGTGTATTTGCTCCTGGCCTGTTCCTGGCATGTTTTTTAATCTGTTTTGTGTAGAGGGGGAAATTCATGGCAGTTATTGACATAAAAGTCAAATTTCGAGTCTCAACACACTTTGAATTTAAAATTCAGGCTGGAGTTTTCAGAGTGCAAACTTTGAAATTTGATTTTAAGCCAAAAAGTGTTCTTTGGGAAGAAAGTTTGAAATTGAAGGGCATTGACAAGTTCAGTTCTCAGGTGTAGAGCTTGAGATAGATAAGTTATGTGTTCCTAACTCATGACAAGCTGTGGTGGGCCTTGCTGCTTCCTCCCAGCACAGCTGTTCCCAGGCCAGCATCCCCTGCCTGTGGAATGGGAATATTGTGAGGGTTTGCAGGGTGGTGCTGCCTTAACTTCTTATGGTACATTCCCCATTTTGAGTAAATATAGTTCCCTCCTGAGGTGGATTCCACCTCTTGTCTAGACTGGCAGACTTCTGTAAAAGCACCTGAATGATGATCCTGGCTCTAATCTCCAGCTTTTCTGTTTGTTTGTTTGTTTGTTTGTTTGTTAAGTAAAAGAGGCTTACTGTTGCTTTCAGCCAAGTGCCAGGGTCTGACTTTATTGTCTTTATTATTCCTGGGACATCCATTGCTTCCACTCCAGTCCTGTTGGCTGGAGTCAGCTGAAGGGCTTAGCTTAGTCCCTGTGGTTTCCTCGAGTGAAGAAACCATGTAACAGGCACGTTTGTGATTTCATGTCACAAGCAGGGACAGGTTAGTAAGGAAACAAACAACCTAAGCAGAACACAAGGAGGCTGTTATTGTGGAAATGTGCTGCTTGGAACAGCCCTTGCCCAGTACAGACATCCTCTTTTCTTTTTGCTTGGAGGGGAAGATGGAAATTGGAGATGAAAACTGTGCCCAGTTCATCTTTGCAGCTTTGGCCTAGAGAATTTTCCTTTGCCTTGCAGTAGATCTTGAATAAACTACTTTAACTTGAGACACTGCTGCAATGTTAAGGGCAGAGGGAGCAGAAGGTCAGTGGTGAAGTCTCTCAAATCTCCCTCAAATGCTGTAGGGGATGGTGCTCTGTATGTGCAGCTGTCAGCTGGTCCTCAGCCAGCCTGGGCACAGACAGAGTGCATTCAGTCTTTTCCTGTCCTGATCTGATTTCTGTGCAGGGGTGACCCTGACCACAGTTTTCATTTGTGATTGAGGGTAAATGCTGTATGGATTGATTGCCTTCCTGTTTTAGTCTCTGCACAACAGGGGTGGTTCGTTTACACATCAACAACTGGCTGGAAGTGAGTTTCTGCCTTCCTCACAAAATCCACTATGTTGCCACCAACTTCATACCCCCAGAAGCAATTGAGAGAAGTCTGAAATCCATCAGGTAAGAGCAAGCTCTGCCCCTCAGAGTGTGGCCAGTCCTTGCTCCTGTTCCAAGGGTGGTGCTGCAGATGTCTGAGGTGGCTCAGGCAGGGGGATGGTGTGACTGGGCTGTGGAGGAGGGGGGCCTGGGCTCAGACAGGGCTCCCAGAATCACACAGAATCACACAGAATCACACAATCACACAATCACAGAATCACAGAATGATGAGGTTGGCAGAGACCTCTAAGATCCTCGAGTCCAACCTGTGCCCCAACACCTCAACCAGACTGTAGCACCAAGTGCCATGTCCAGGCTTTTTTTAAACACACCCAGAGATGGTGATTCTACCACCTCCCTGGGAAGGGCATTCCAGTACTTTATTATTCTTTTGGTGAAAAATTTCTTCCTAATATCCAACCTGTCCCTTCCCTGCTGTAGCTTGAGGCTGTGCCCTCTGGTTCTGTCAGTGCTGCCCGGTGGGAGAGACCAACCCCACCTGTCCTCAGCCTCCCTTCAGGAATTGTAGAGAGCAATAGGGTCACCCCTGAGCCTCCTCTTCTCCAGGCTAAACAGCCCCAGCTCCTTCAAGGGTTCCTCACAGGGTTTGTGTTCCCAGCCCCTCTCCAGCCTCGCTGCCCCCTCTGGATGTGCTCAGTGTCCCAAGGTCCTTCCCAAGCTGAGGGCCCAGAGCTGGGCACAGCTCTCAGGGTGTGCCCTCAGCAGTGCTGAGCACAGGGGCAGAATGAGCTCCCTGCTCCTGCTGGCCTCACCATTCCTGACCCAGGCCAGGAGCCATTGGCCTTCTTGGCCCCCAGGGCACTCTGCAGGCTCATGTCCTGCTGCTGTCAACCAGCACCTCCAGGTCCTTTCTGCCTGAGCACTGTCCAGCCACCCTGTCCCCAGGTTGTCCCTGGAGCTGCTGCTGTGGCTCTGTGGGGCTGCTGGATTCATGGTGGTTGGAAGCCACAGCCTTGGTGTTCTCTTTAGGTGGTTGTAGTGAGGGGATGCTGCAAAAGTGGCCTGCACTGTTTGCAGCCAGGAATTGTGTGTTCATTTTAATCTGTTGGCCCAGAAGTAATTCTGCTTTTGGAGGAAAGAGAGTCCAGGTCCTGTGACACCTTATTTCCTGTGTTTGCTTACCTGCAAAAGTAATTAACTTCTGCTTTCTTCCTTTCTTCTACTCCATTCTGTATTTCAGTATTGCAGATGAGCAGTTTTCAGACTTGTTCTCAATTGTGTGCCAATGCAGTGCAGTCTTTTTTCCTTTGTCACTGGGGTATCCAGTTACCATATAACCCTCTGTCTCCTTTTCACAGGGAGCCTCTTATGCTGTAACATAAAAATAAGCTGATTTTGAACCCAGTTAGAGCAAAAGGATGATATTAGAAATTCTTTTTTTACCATTACATTGACCCCAGGTATCATGGTGTAGAAATAACAAAGCCTTCAGGAAAAGCTGCAGTTTACTGTGCAAATGTATTCTATTTTTCTGCAGGCCTTACCATGCCTTATTACTTTTAAATGATGAGAAGTCATTGCTTAATGAGCTCCCGTTGGACTGCTCTCCTGCCCTGGTGAGAGTAATTAAAACTACCTCTGCTGTGAAGAATTTGCAGCAACTGGCTCAAGATGCTGACTTGGCATTGCTGCAGGTATGGGGAGCTGTCAGCAGCTGCTGAGAGCTTTTTAAATCACGAGGTGTTTTCTCCTGCGTGCCCCTGGGCTTGTGTGGGGCTGGAGCATGGCAGCTCCTGGTGTGAGCAGAGAGCAGGGAGAAGGTACCAGCCCTGGAGCCTGGGGAGAGGCTGGAGAAACAAAGGGCAGGGGTGCAGGGACAGTGCTGGGCAGCCCTGCAGCCACATCCTGTCTCAGATGGGAGTCCCCATCCTGGGGGTCTCCAGTCCCCATCCCAGGGCTCTCTGGTCCCCATCCCCAGGTATCTCTGGTCCCCATTCCCAGGGCTCTCTGGTCCCCATTCCAGGGCTCTCTGGTCCCCATTCCCAAGGGTCTCTGGTCCCCATTCCAGGTGTCTCTGGTCCCCATTCCCAGGGCTCTCTGGTCCCCATTCCAGGTGTCTCTGGTCCCCATCCCCAGGTGTCTCTGGTCCCCATTCCCAAGGGTCTCTGGTCCCCATTCCAGGTGTCTCTGGTCCCCATCCCCAGGTGTCTCTAGTCCCCATTCCCAGGGCTCTCTGGTCCCCATCCCCAGGTGTCTCTGGTCCCCATCCCCAGGTGTCTCTGGTCCCCATTCCCAAGGGTCTCTGGTCCCCATTCCAGGTGTCTCTGGTCCCCATCCCCAGGTGTCTCTGGTCCCCATCCCAGGGCTCTCTGGTCCCCATCCCCAGGTGTCTCTGGTCCCCATCCCCAGGTGTCTCTGGTCCCCATCCTGGGGCTCTCTAGTCCCCATCCCAGGGGTGTCTGGTCCCCATCCCAGGGCTCTCTGGTCCTCACCACTGCTCAGGACAAGTTCATTAAAACAGGCTGATGAAAAACTTCTCTTCAAATTGTGAGCACCTCATTGTGAGGGCTGCCTCCCACAGCCTCTCTGGTCCAGCACCTGACCAGCATCACAGTGAAACCTTTCCCCTTATCTAAGGGGAATTTCCCATTCTTCTCCTTATGTGTGTTGCCTCAGGACCTGTCCCTGTGTCCCTCTGAGGGCAGTGGCTCTGTCTGCTCTGTGTCTCCTGTTTGGTAGTTAAAACCAGAGCAGGTTGTACTCCTGACTGACACCACAGTGGCCTCTCTTGGTCCTGTTCAGTGATGTCTACATGCAAATGAAGCACCCAAAATGCAGGTGCAGGTTTACAGCTACTGTGGCCAAATACCCCTGGAGCTGCCAAGATCTTTTCTACCAAAGACTTGTGAATGCCTGTACAAACCTTCCCAACCATTTCCCTTAGTCCATTAGTGCACAGACTTGGCAGTCATGGGAAGAAGATTTATTTTAGGCTTGGGCACAGATTTTGAGCCAGTCTCCCCAAGCCAGCAGCTCTTTCCAAATGCCCTTCCAGTAGTGACAGCCAGCTCTCAAATCTGAATTGCTGAAGGTGATGTGATGAGCCCTTGGAAAGGGAAGTTTGTGCCAGTGGAGGGATGAGACTCTGGCTCTCTCATGAGTTGTGAGGCCACTGAGAGACCCCTGTGGATGACTGTGATCATTTGGGATGATTACATGAGATGATCCCAGTGAGGGAAGGGCTGCTCCAGGCTCCTAAGGGTCGATCCAGACCCAGGGACACAACCTGTGCTCTGTGTGACAGGGGAAACACAGCTCATCATCACATGTTCTCCTGGTCACAGGGCAGGGCCTTCTCCTGTTCCAAGGGAAAGGTCCTGCTTTGTAATAAAACTCCAGGTCTGCCTGCAGTGCTCTGTGGTGTTACTTGGCTATGGGATGAACTCTGGAAATTCCCTACTGCTTCTGTAGTTTTGTTCTCCACAAAAAAGCACAGTTAAATGCATCTAATGATACAGGCTGGATTTTATGTCTTGTAGACACTATTTATGTGGCTTTTCCAGAGCCATTAGCAACCACTGACTTGTTTAACACATTAAAATACTTTATGTAGCTCATTACTGAAATACCTCTGTGCAGTAAAAAGGCAGTGGTGGTTTCCTTTATGTTTCTGTCATAGTAGGAGCTGATTCTTTTGTTTTATTTTTCATGTATAACAATGCATTTTGTGCATAAAGAGAAATAGTTTTTGGGGGCATGAAAATAAACTTAACTTGTATTGATACAGTTTGGAGGAATTCCTTTGAGGCAGGAAATACTAAGTTGCTTAGAAATGTGAAGTGAATCTCTGGAAATTCATAACCTTGTCAAATGCTTTTTGATCTGCCACATGTTATAGTAAACCATGAATTTATTCTGAAGGCTGGGTGAAAGGATGGAACGTTTTTCTTTCATTTCAACTCAAATGAGACTTTTTTTGTTGTATGCAACACTTGCTGAGAGTTTGTATATTGATTTTGCTCCCCTAATTTTTCCCTGTTTTGTCCATACAGGTTTTCCAGCTTGCAGCACATCTTGTTTACTGGGGCAAAGCAATTATTATTTATCCTCTTTGTGAAAACAATGTCTACATGCTTTCTCCAAATGCCAGTGTCTGCCTGTAAGTAGAAGGAAAATGTGTTGGTGGCAGCACAGGGCTGAGGAGTGCAGATGCACTTTCCTTCCCTGACTGATACAGAGTGGGATCTTTCTTCATGAATTGGTTGAGACTGTGCAACACAAACCATTACATGAGCCTGGACTTGCACAGCCAGTGTGGGCAGGGAGGAGCAGCAGAGCAGATCAATATTCCTCTGTGGTGCTGGAAGCAATATTTACCCTGTGGAGCTGCTGTCAGTATTTTTAGTAGTTCTGCTCACTGAATGTCCAATATGGGAACACTTACAAACCAAAATACTTTATGATTAAGTTAAAGGAGTGGTTTATAGAGCTCTCTGACATGAATCAAAAGTAGCAAAAGTTGCCATTGTGTTGTTTCACATGTTGCCATTCCATGCTGTGTGCCTTGTCACAGACAGAAGGCACCATGGCCATTTGGAGAGAGGCAGAGCCACTGCAAGGAAGATGTGGAGGCAGGGGTGGGTATTTTTGCTCTGCTGAAGATTGGCAACCCTTCCCCTGTTGGATTTTGAGATGCTTTTAGACTCTGTGTTGGAACTCAGTTATAGGAAAATAGTTTTAAATCAAAACTTTGGTGATGGAAGTATAAAAATAGGGCTGGAAAGGACCTTGAGGTCATTCAGCAACAACTGTGCCTGTGTCAAATATGGCAGTGCTGTTCCTGAAGACCTTTGGAGATGGAAATGCTAAGACAGACAGCTTTCCTGGTATTTAACTTGTCTATCCTTCACTTCAGTCATATTTCTTGACCTGTCAGCACAGGGAGGGGGCACAGCCACATCTGCACCTGCAGTTGGCACATTCAGGGGTCGAGTGTGTATCCTGCCCAGCCCTGCCCAAGCTCTGTCCCTTTCACCAGAGGTTGCACAGGTCTGGAATTTTATCCCTTTCATTTTTCTCCTCTGGATTCCCTTCGTGCCTTGAATGAAAGGCTGGAACTGAATGTAAGGCTGAGGTGAAAGTGCATGAGCTCCTGGCTGCCTTCTGCAGGACACAACATGCCATCAACTATGCTTGGGGTTTTCTGGATCACAGGCAATATTACACTGGGGAATTGGCACTTCTGCAGTGCTCAGTGGGATCCCAGTTACCCTGAGCAGCACTGCAGAGCTGATCTGTGCCTTTGCCTCTCTGCTGCAGGTACTCTCCCCTGGCAGATGCCTTCTCCTGTCAGTTCCGGGGTCACAACCTGCCCTCCATGCTGGCCAAGTTCTCCCTCCCGGTGTCCCTGGCCGAGTTCAAGAACCCGCTGGCACCACCCATGCAAGAGGTGAGCTGGGCACTGCCCTGGGCTCCTTGGGCACTGCTGGGCACTGCTGGGCACTGCCCTGGGCTCCTTGGGCACTGCTGGGCACTGCCCTGGGCTCCTTGGGCACTGCTGGGCACTGCTGGGCACTGCTGGGCACTGCCCTGGGCTCCTTGGGCACTGCTGGGCACTGCTGGGCACTGCTGGGCACTGCCCTGGGCTCCTTGGGCACTGCTGGGCACTGCTGGGCACTGCTGGGCACTGCCCTGGGCTCCTTGGGCACTGCTGGGCACTGTCCTGGGCTCCTTGGGCACTGATGGGCACTGCCCTGGGCTCCTTGGGCACTACTGGGCACTGCCCTGGGCTCCTTGGGCACTGCTGGGCACTGCCCAGGGCTCCTTGTTCTGCTGCCCACCGGGATGGTGTTGCTCCTGGAGCACAGGCTCAGGAACCTGCTGTTGCACATTTACAAGTTCCCAGTTATTGTGTTTCCAGCTTTATGATTTGTTGTTTCATGTCCTGGTGCCAAAAAGCTGTGGGGATGTTCAAGGTGAGAGGATGCTCTGTGCTGGAAAAGTACAGTCCTAAAAGAAGTATTAGAATGCTTCTTTTCATGGTGTGATTAGTAGGGAAAACTGAAACCCCATTTGGTCTGTCCCAAGCTGTTACCAGTTGGTAGGGCTGAATCAAGTTTGTGGATTCCTCACAATCACATTTAATTTCATTCTATTCCATCTGCTCCAAGCTCACAATCTGTTTTTAAAAGCAATCTGTCTGTTCACTTGGTTTTGCTGGAAAAGTGGAATTGTTAAAAGGCTTTTGGAGGAAGTATGCTCAGCATGGGGTCAGCAGAAGTCCATGTGTCACTGCATTAGCTTCTGAGAGTAGAGAACTGTGTTAATAAAATATGGATTTGGGATTTGTGAGCTGTTTTGCTTGTGCATCGATCATGGCTTGTGGCGTTTCTGGGAACTGGTGGAACACAGGAAGGAGCTCAATAATGTGAGGTCTCCTGGCTGACTCTGCTCTGTTCCCAGATGGAGGAGCCTGGACTGAGTGTGGCAAAGGAAGCACAGGCAGAGTTCTTTGGCTGCCTTCTCCTGGTGTTTGTTGCTGGCCTTCAGACTTGGGTGCCCTGGTGGCTCCATGGCTTTAGCCCCTGCTCAGATATAGAGATTATCATCACCTGTGCACTCCAGCACAGCTGGGAGGGAAGAATTGGCTGTAATTACAGGTTCACAGAGATGATGTAAGTCTAATTCCAGTAGCATGTACTGGTCAGCTGCAACCTTGGGAGGCAGGGGAAGAGCAGGACTCCACTCTAGTTACAGACAAATAAGTATCCTGAAAATTGAAGCTGAAGTCATAGCATTAATTTTATTATAGCTGCAGTAGCTTCAGGAGACATTCTCAGTAATCCTTTTAAAATTAATTACTTGCCTTAATACTTCTCCTTCAATAGTTCTGGTTGTTCTCAGACGCCCTACTTTTGTTTAAAATACATAAATAAGTGTCTGTCAGTTACTGCTGCAGTTATGCCTTGAAACAAGGGTGCAGTAAATGCTTACCAGAGCTGATGGAGTGCTCAAGTGTTTTTTAGAGTGTGTACCTTCCCCCTGCTGCTCACCTGTGTGTGGTGGGGTCCTAAGGATCACCAGCACAGCTTGCTTTCATCCTCCTTTCAGCCTTATTGGAAGGGTGGAGGATGATGCTGGGAAAAGTTGTGGCTTTTTGATAAAGCAAAGTGTGGCAGTTCTTAGGGGAGTTTAGATTAGAGCGAGTTTTTATGTATTTTTGTATCAGTACATTTTCTTCTACTCTGATTTACCTATGTAGGACTTCTTGTGTTATTTTTTCATTTTTCAGTCTTTTAAGAGATGTGACTCCAATCCTTGCCCTGAAGTGCTCAGGCTCCAGTTGTAATTACAAAAGATCTAATCAATACAGCAATTAATCTAATGAAATGTGGGTGGGTTTTTGTTCCACTGTGCTGTGATAAAAGATGTTGTACTCTGAACTGTAAATATTGTCAAAATGTATTCGCTTTGCCTTTGAAAAAAAATAGCAAAGGTGGGACTTCCCTCTGTAGTTTTGTTCTTTGTGTGCACAGGAGGGGATGTGAGGTTTTTTAGCTTTAAAGATTTCCAGTGGTTTTCTGTTATCTCATGCTTTTCATCAGGCTGAGGGCACTGTTTGTGCTCCTGAAGGTCACTGTGCTGAGGGGCAGTGCTGTGGCAGGGGGTGAACCTCAGAAACTGCTGTGGCCTCGTGGCATCCATGGCATCCATCCCATTTGATTCTTCTCTTAAGCATGGGATTGGCTCCCTGCTTTTGGCATGTGCTTCTGGATGGGTAAAGAATACAGAAGGCATTAATAAAGCCCTCCATAGGAAATAGGAGAGCTCTCAGAGCCCTTCCTGTTTTTATACAAAAATATTGCTTGATTTGAAAGGGGACAAAGTTATTTTTGTTCAATTGCCATTACATGAGTGGAATTCCTCTCTTCCTTTGGGTAGATGAAAAAAAGTGACACTCATTTTTCTACTTGGTGTGCTGTGGTATTTTTGGGCTGGTAGGAGATGTGAACAACCTGATCAAGGACAGGGCTGGCTTGGGAGTGCATGGCTGTGTGCTGCTGTTGCTGTCTGCCTGTCAGGTAGGTGGGAGGTGTCAGGTGAGAGGTGTGTGCCAGGCCTGCCAGTGCTCTCAGTGTGCCCTGTGCCACAGACTGAAAGTCTTGGTTGTGTCATTCTGATCTCTTTTCTTGCCTGAGGTGAGGAGCAGTTATTGCAGTGGAACCCAGGTCAGTGTGCACCTGTTAGTTGAGGTTTTGGTATCCTTGCAGTGCTCCCTGCTGCTTCCCTTCTCTGTGTTTCCCTTGGATTCCCTGGGACAGCAGCAGGGTGAGGATGAGCCCATGCCCCCAGCTCAGCTGACCTCAAGAGATCTCGGTGCTGTTGAGCTGAGGCCCTGCTTTTCCTTCCCCCTCCCAGGTGTGTGCACATGTGAGCCTTCCTCCCTTCCCTCTTCCCTTTCCTAGAGCTCTGGCCTCTGTTCATTTAACCTGTTCCAGCTGCAGAAGGCTTCTGCCAGGTGAGCAGGTGGAATTCACCTGGGGACATCCAGTGAGCTGCAGGGCTGGCACAGAGTGAGGGAGGTGATTTCTGCAGAGCTTGTGCAGCTGGGGGGTGAGGGAAGCAGAAGCTGTTCTCCTCATTTCACAGGGAGTTGTCCCTTAGCTCCATTGTGACTTTGTCACCAGGCCTTGCTGCAGTGCCTGGGTTTGTCCTGGATCTCACCAGGGTGCAGCCACAGGGTGGGGAGATGTGTGAGCTCACACCAAAGGGAACTCACCTTGCCTTGTGGTGTTTTTGCTGGAAGAGGAGCACTTTGCATCTCCCCTGCCCTGAGCCCATAGAAGCTGTCCTTGTTCTGCTGCCTGTGGCTGTGGGCTCGTGCCCCTGTGCTCTCCTCCTCCTGTGAGTGTCACAGCCTTGCTGTGAGTGCAGGGCACGCTGGGCTGCAGCTCTGGGGCTGCTCACTGGGCTCTGCACCCCTTCCAAACCTCCTGGGAAAGCACAGGAGCACCTGGTGACTCAAAGCCTTCAGGTCAGCACTGTTGACTGGCAGGATCTGTCCCAGGCACTGCTGCTGGTGCAGGGGGAGGCTTTGACCTGCTGTTCAGGATAAGGATTTCTTGATCCAGCATCAAATTTCTTTACCCAGCTACTGTGCACAAGGTGCTTTGCAAACCAAGAGTTAGGGATGATGATTGTGGCTTCCCCTCCTCTGCACTGTAACCTCAGCCAATTTATCTGCTTCAGAAGCTGTAACACCTCTGTGCCCTGCCTTGAACAAACATGGACTAGAAGGAGGGATCTTCTCACCTGTAAGGAGTGTTCCCAGGTGAATTAGGCATCCCATTTCCTTCCTGCATCTCCTTTATCATAATGCACATTGTCATTATTGTTGTGGTTCTTTAATTCTTCCTTGATGGGATGTCGATAACTGCAGGAAAAAAAAACCCCAACAGATGGGAAAGCAAAGACAGCTGCTGCTGAGCAAAATCTGTTTAACTTTTCACTTTTGTTTCAGTCAGTCTGGGAGTCAGGCACAGGGAGATGAGGCCTCTGCCTTGTGCTTGCTGAAAACATGTCAAGCTTTGTGCAGGGCTGATGGAAAATGAGGCAGGAAAATGTGTCAGGGGATGGAGTGGGAGGGGAGCTGAGTTGCCTGCACACCCTGAATGGGCAGCTGTGTCTTCAGGGAGCCATGCTGCTCGTGGGGCTGCTGTGCTGCAAGACATCAGGGAGCTTTTGTTGGCAGAAGTAGGGAAGTGGGATTAAGATGCATTTATATTCAGTTGGACTGGGTATAAAAGCAGGGGTTTAGCACAGTAAGTTAAAAGAATATGTCATGCTAGGCCTGAATGGAGGGAATGGTTAAGCTGTTAACTAATGATTAAAATGGCAATATTAGACAGTAAATGTTTCATCCTGCATCAGGAGGAGTTTGCAGAGTCTGTTTCCTTTAAAACAGGGAGTTTTCATAGCTTATGTGTTTTCCATGAAACAGCATGGTTTGAATGCTAAAGGAAGGTAATACATTTCAGCAAACATCCCTGCACCCCAGTGGCTTTGAAGGTGTCAACATCCTGAGCCAAGGCAGCCCTCAGTTCTCCAGTCAGACCTTGAAGAGGATTTGTATCAAATAACTGGATAATCCAGGCTGGAGGAAAGGGGCTTGTGAGCTTCAGTAGGCAAAACAAGCTGTATTTTCACTGTCTCCTCACATGGTGAGAAACAAACTGGGATTTAGTGCTTCTAGGCTGCTGTTTTCCCTTCCCTTTCCTGAACCTATTGCTGCTCCCAGTTATCCTTAATTTTTTAGGCCTGGGAAAGAAAACAGCCTTAAAAAATCCTTGCAGGAAATGTAACACATTTCTCAAGAGTTTTACAAATGGCCCTAGAGAATAAGGAATGCTGGATCTTGTTCCTCCAAGACTTGGGGCTGAGCTTTCCTCTGGCCATCCTGAAGTGCCCAGCTGGGCTGATGTGCAGTGCTGTGTTTTTGGAAGCCAGTGAGCACAGAGCAGGGCATTGTACCAGAGCCTTGCATGACAACACCCTGGCACTGCTCTGGGAATGGCCTGGGCTGCTCTGTGCCAGCAGGAACAAGCCAGATGTGGCTGCTGCAGCAGACAGGACCCCCTCTGAGCAGGCTGGAGAGAGGCAGCACGGGCAGACAGGAAGCATGAAAGGAACATGGATAAAATTTAGATTGAATTGGTAGTTAAATTAAGCAACAGAAAATGTTTCACTTTATATTTCCATCACAGTCCTGGTGTTTCAGCCAAAAAAGGCTGGCTCTGGATTCCTGCTGTGCCAGAGCATGACTGAGGCAAGCAGTCCTGGGATGAAGTACAGCCCTGCCTGGAAAGCTGCTCCCAGCCCACGTGGCTTCAGCAAGGAGCCCAGCTCTAAGGAAGTGCCCTGAGAGCAGGCACAGGGAGAACCCTGGCCCTGTGGGGAGGAGCAGCATTTCAGGCAGCACAGCACACATGGTGCAGAGAAACCTCTGCTCCTGCAGCCCTGGGTGAGCTCCATGGCAGCTTGGGAGCAGCAGATGGACAATGGATGGAAAGGCAGTGCTGGTGTCCAGAAACACAGGCAGCAGAATGTGTGTGCAAAGCCTCTGCTAGAGCTGATCTGGGAAACACCTCTGCCTTTGGTAAGAAATGGGTCTAACCCTGGAGGAAGTGGGAATGGTGTGAGGCACTTGCAGTGGTGGCACAAAGCTCATCACATGGGCAGGGGCCAGTGCACGATGCTGCAGCACTTGGGATTTTTCTAGGACTGGGTTTTCAGAGGTGCCAAATTCCTGCTGAAGTTTGGCTTGTACAGAAAAATGTCAGGGATCATCAGTCTCTGGTCTAGGGATGATTGCTCAAGTTTACCTCAGGATGGAAGAAGAGTTTCCTGTGGTTCTCAGGGTGGCCCCAGATCTCCAGCTCTCCCTCCCAGAGATGGCACAAAGGTGTTTGGCAGGGGCTGTTTGCACAAGGTTGTGGCAGTAAAGCTGTAACACCACTGCTGCCTGGCTTCTTGTTCCACTGGGCCATAGCTGCTGGCTCAGGATGGCTTTCTAGGTATTTCCATGAGGGTGTGGAGGTGATGGTGCACGTGCAGGATGAGAGTCTCCATGCACATGGAGCTGCAACAAAAGAAATTGGCTATTTTTGTAATTCATGGAACCACCAGAGTGCCCAGGGGAGGCTGGTCTGGGTCAGGCCCTACCCACTGCTCTGTAGACAGGTAGAGCCTGTCTTCCTGTCTCCTTGGATTTTTCCAGGGTTGTTTTGTGCTCTGAAACGTGCAGACCTCTTTCATTTGCTAATCAGACGTTGCTGCGTGCCAACAGGTTGGAAACTGAAGTAAAATAAATGAGCCATCTTTCCATCCAGACCTGCATCTGGAAGGAAGGATTTCAGCAACATAATTGCTGGAGTAAACCTCACTCTTCCAGGCTGGCTTCAGATGTTAGCAAAGCATTATGTCTTTGGTGTCTTTTGCCAACCTTCCTCTTCTGTAGATTTTCTGTTAAACATGTAAAATTAATTATGGCTTTTCCAAAAAATAGATGTTTGAAGGCGATCCCAGATGAAAAGTTTTAAGATTAAAATCCACTGAGCCCCAGAAGTGGTAATCTCTGAAAAGACAGGGTGTGGGTCTGTCTGCAAACAGAGAGGTTTCTTTTGTGATTTGATAGCAGAGGAGGAACTGAGAATTACCAGATTTATGGAAAAAGGAAAATTATGTGGGCTGATGAACTTGGGTTTGGGGCTTTTATTGGGATTTGGCGGGGTACCCTGATGATTAATGCAGCAGGGTGAGCTTCCTTCTGAGCCTGAGCTCATGCTGCATGTGTTTGTCTCACCAAAACAGTGCTGGTTGCTATGAAATCCCCAAGCAGCCTTGTCAGGGATTGTGTTCTGAGCCCTTTGCCATGAGAGTTGCCTGCAGTGATATGAAAAGGCTTTTCATGCAGGAATCAGGACACAATGATGCATTTCGAAGGCTCCTCCCAGATTTCTGAAAGCAGACCCTACAAACCCTTGTCCCTCTCTCTGCCCATGGTGCAGGTCTCCAGCAGGTGTTGGGCAATGTTTAATGCATCTCATTGCTTTTGAGTCTCTGCCTGCCTGGAAACCCAGGTGCCTTTATTAGCTTGGCCTGTGTAGCAGAGGGAGCTGAAATGAGGGATGGTGACTCTGCATGGAGAGGGGACTCCTGGCAGCTCAGGCTGCTGTCCCCTGCCAGGGCTTGTGCTGCTGCTGCTCTTTCTGTACTGCCCAGCCCTGTCAGGCTCTGATCTCCAGAGCTCTCCCATGGCTAATCAGCAGTTTCCCACCTGACAGCAAAGGGCTCCTGGCCACATCCCCTGGTTGCTTCAGCTCTGCCCCATCACCCTGCCCTCTCTCTGGCTCTCTAGAGGAGCCTGCACTTCAGTCTGACCATGTGGGATTAACCCTTTGGTGATTTATTTTAGTGGCCCTTGTGCAGAACCAGGTCTGGAGCTGAGGTGGGGGCAGGGCAGGCTCCTTCAGGCTGTGCTGGTCAGTGCTGCATAAAGATGTGGATGGATCATGAAAGGCTCCACTGCAGCCTAAGCACCCACAGAGGCTCTGGGTGTGAGGAAGTTTTGTGTCTGGAAAAGAGATAAAATAAACTCAGCGTGGGGCTAGAAGCATTTTCCACGTGACTCCTTACTCACCGAGTGTACCCTCTGTGTGTTGTTCTCCTCCTGTATCTCATTTCCCAGATGTTTAACCCCTTGTTTGTCCCCCTGCAGACCCAGCTGATCCAGATGGTGATCTGGATGCTGCAGCACCGGCTCCTGATCCAGCTGCACACCTACGTGTGCCTGATGGTGCCCCCGCAGGAGGAGGAGCTCCGAGCCCAGGACGAGGACGTGCCCTTCACTGCCAGGGTTGGGGGACGGAGTTTGAGCACCCCCAATGCTCTCAGCTTTGGCTCCCCAAGTATGAGCACACTTTGCTCTGCTCTTCAGACTCCACCTCACTCCTAGAGCTTCCCTTAGTGCTGCTGAGGCCATGAAGCCTTGGTAGTGAGAATCTCCTCTTGCTGCAGTACTTGCTAATTAGGTCCAGCCTTTCCTAAATTTAGAGCTGGGCACTGGTGAAAGTCCTAGGGGCTATTTGGCTTCTTTTTAGAAAGAAGTAATGCTTTGTAATTTGCCAAATTCTCATCTAATGTAAAAGATTTTTATGAGATGTACTTCTTTGTTTTTAAAAGTAACTTTGTCCTCCCTTGCTGCACTCAGAATTATCCCCTGTGTTCCTCTGGCAGATTTTGGTTTTCAGGCCAGAAAGAAAATGAGAGAATTTGTTCAAGCAGCATTGGTTTCTGTGGGCTGTAGAGCCATTAGAGCCACCTGAGGAGACACAGAGCTGGCTTTGTTCTCACACATGATTGATTTCTGTTTGTATCCCCTCATTTCTTTAATCTCCCCAGTGCCAGTTTTTCAGGGTGATTCCAGGAAAGCATTCTTTCAAGAGGATGAGTCAGATTTAATGCTGAAATCACCAAACTTTCCTGCTTGGGCTGTTCTGAGCAGCCTTCTCAGAACACCACTGGGCTTGGATATGGGGAGAGATGCTCTGTACAACTTTGAGCTTTACAGGAGTCATGAATTAGGGCAGAAATCTTGGAAAGTGAGTCAGATGAGTCTGTGATCTGCTTTTTCTGGCTCCCTCACAAGAGGATATTGCTTCTTGGCCTCTCTGCCTGCTCCCACCTTCTGTGCTGTTAGGCTTTTCATGTTACCACTTCATGGTATTCCAGCACAGCTGTCTGGGAATTCTCTTTTCAAATGTTTTTTATGGACTGTTTATGGTCTCCAGAAATACAGTTTTCCACACAAATTGATGACTCTGTTGAAACATTTGAATTTCCCATTGAGAAAATCGCTGTGTTGTCATATGACTAATTGCAGATTCATGGAGCACTTGGAGAGCCACTTTCTCCTGCTCTCCAGAGGGATTAGTTGGAAAGGCTGCACAGAAACAGCCTGAATTGATAAACTTTGCATCCTTATGCTGAGGAATACAAAAATTTCATGTGTATGTGTGTCTCTCTCTTGTCCTGATAGCCAGCAGTGATGACATGACTCTGACAAGCCCTAGCATGGATAACTCCAGTGCTGAGCTGATACCTGGTGGGGACTCACCCCTAAATAAGAGGATGACAGAGAATCTGCTGGCAAGCCTGTTGGAGCACGAGAGGGAAGCCATCCTGAATGTCCCAGCTGCCCAGAATCCAGAGGATCTCCGCATGTTTGCAAGGTGAGCAGGCCAGGATGCAACCATTGTTCCTTATCCTCCTGCTTTATGGAGGGATTGGTGTGGAGTCTGAGCAAATCCTGTTAGCCTGGGCATTTGGAGGAGAAACTCTTTTGGGTTTGCTCCTGTATTTCATCTGTAATACAAACTAATATTGGTGGCACAAGAACACTTGGTAACAAAAGAGTCCTGGGTGTGTGAGGGAGCATCAAGAGTAGGGCTGGACTTCACTGTCCACACATGGCAGGCACAAAACTGCACAGCCTAAAACACCCATCTCAGCAGGCAAGGCAGAGACCCAGGGATGCTGATGCTGCCATTTTGTGTCCATTGGTATTTCCAAGCCAGCTCTCCTTAATTTTATGGTTTGTAAACTCCATGAGACACAGAGCCAGCCTGAATACTTTTCCAGAGTGTCCCAAGGTGTGTTTAGCAGTGATGAGAGCTCACTGCTTAGCTTAGCTTAGCTAAACTAAAGGCATTAGGATGTGTGATCAGTAGCACACATTTTGTTGTTACACATTTGCATTCAACAAAACCAGGCACTGTGTGGTTCTGCACGTGGTAAAAGCAGAATGACTTCCTAAGCAGCCATCTGGGAAGCAGGGAGGGGGGGAAATACTTTTTCTTCTAAAGGATTTCAAAACTCAGTGGCATCACTGGAATGCAACTTCCACTGATTTTCATACTTGTGGGGCGGAAAACCACCTGAGGCAAGGACTGCAGCTGTTCTGTATTTTGGATTCAGTTGGTGATACCCTGAAAACCTGGTTCTTGCCCTAGGATGGATACAGGGAGGTAGTCCAGGGAAATTGTAATAGCAGGAAGATGCTTTCCTGTCTATGGCAGAGTACAGCTGAGGGACTTTGACAGAGCTCTCAAAACTTGTGGGTAGTTACTGCTCTCTGAATTATTTGTCTCCTTCATCTTCTGCAACTCTTCAGAGAATATGCTCTGACTGGGAGGCAACATTGGCCACTTGAGAACTCTGAAGTGTTTTTCTCTTTATTACCAGCAAAGTCATTACAAAACCACTGAGGAAGCAAAGTAAAAACAAAATCATATTTAATATCTTAAGACAGAATTTTTGGGGGACTCCTTGGACCAGTTCAGGGGCGATGCAGATTCTTATGCATGTTATCCTAGTGAGAGGAAAGGATGTGGTGATTGCTCCCCTATCATACCCTCAGCTGGGTAAAAGAGCCATTTGGAAGCTTGGGAATTGCAGATGCAAGAAATGACTGATTTCTTTGTGAAACCAGCTGAGTGTTGTTTGTTGTGCAGTTTGCTGCTGCCCCAGGTTCTTTTGCAAATCCCCAGGCCTTACCAGGTCAGAATTTCCAGTCTACTACAGATTGAATTGACAAGTGCAGAGTGCTCTGAGGCAAGATTGAGGGACAAACAGATTAAACAGTAAATAAACAATAAACAGACAGGTCCTGTGTGCAGATGCTGCAGTGCACATGTAGGAATGTTCATGCCAGACCCTCTTGGTTTTACACACCACAACTTGTAGGTGTATTTTCCTCTGTTTTTGTGTCATAACCATCAGAGATGAGTGAGTAAATCTGTTGCTCTCAATGAAAGAGAAAAAGCCATGGTGAAGCTGCCTGCAGGAGCTGATCTCCCTCATTACCCTCATGCAGGTACTGCTCCAGCCCTGCCAGCAGCTCTGCTCTCACAGCTGCCTCCAGAGCAAAGTGCTGGAAATGCACAGCTGGTGCCCCAAATATCCTGTGGTATTTGCCCTTCCCAGGATGCTGTGTGTGCACACAGAGGGATGGGCTATTTCCAGCACAGCAATAAAGCTCAGCCTGGCACATTTTCCTCTGCTGGTGCCTCTGAGTGCCTGTCCCTTGTTACACAGACAGCCCAGAGTGCTGGTGCCTGGCCAGGGCCCTGCATAGCCCATGTTTGAAGGCAGAAGCCTTAAGGGGAAATAAGGAATTACTAAAGCTTGGCTCCAGCATTGGCTGTATTAACCCTCCTAACATGGAATGGGAATTTAAATCCAAGTTCTTTCCTAAGCTGCAATTACAGGAGGGCTGGCATGTCCATCCAGGAGAAGGAGACAAGTTCTTTTTGAGCTAGATCCTCAGTAATGCACACCAAGCCTTCCTCACTGCACATTAAGCAGTGCTTTTGAAGGCTGGATAAGCTGGAGGCTTCACTCATGGCTTCTCTCCCAAGCCATGGGTGTGGAGCTGCTTTCAGGGTTTATTTGTTTTGCTCTGAGATTGAGGGGTGAGATCCTTCCCTCACTGAGGAATGCTCATGGGCAGCACTGAGCTCTGGACAATTCTGCTCTGGTTTCAAGCAGTGCTGTGGCAGGGACATCTCCTTGGCCAGAAACAAACTAATTCTATTTGAATTGCTAGTCTGAGAGAATTCTTTTCTTTTTAGTGTGTAGGAACACTCCAGTGCTGTTGGAGGGGCAGCTCTTGCAACTTGAGGAGGGGAAAACAATGATGAGCAATGGAAAGCAATAATCTTCCATCAGTGCATCTGGATGTGCACATCTGTCAGCAGACACAGCTGTGCAGCTTCAGAGGGACTCAAACACAGTGCTGGTGCCCCAAGAAGTGCCATCTCATGCTGATTGTGTCCCATAAATGTTCCTTGCCCAAAAAGGTGAGGGCAGTGCCCACCTTCTCTGGAGCTGTGAGCCCCAAGGACAGCCTTGTAGATTCTAGTTGGACTTTTGGGAAAACCTCCTCCCTGGGAGCGTGGTGCAGCCCAGGACAGACTGCCCAAGCATCTGGAGGGATCTCCATCTTGGAAGGGTTTGAAAAAGCTCCACAGCATTAGCAGTACTTCTGCTGGAGCAGGATGCTGGGCTAGACTTTGGGGGTGTCTTCCAGCTGGCATTTTGGTGATATTCTTTAATATCCTCTCTAGCTTTTATTGGAGTGGAAAGTATTTAGTCTTGACCAGTTACAAATCCAGACTCTTTCTGAATATAAGATGGATTTATTTATTGGCAAACTGCTCAGTCTTTGCTGCTGTGGAAAGTCAGGTTGTACCATTTGCATGGGAGAGAGCTGAGGCAGGGTGTGAGCACATGGGCACAAGAGCCTGGCATAGGGAATCCCCAAAATCCCTTTGTGAACTGTGAGATGAGCTGTAAAATACAGATGTTTCTGTTCACACCTGGGGGAACAGTCTGGCTTTGACACACCCAGAACTGACACTGTCCCTGTGAGTGACCACTTCTCAGTGCACACAGGTGCCACTGGCCCAGGGGGTGCCCAGTGAGCCTCGTGTCAGTACCCAGTGGGGGACAGTGCAAAAGGCAGAGGCACAGCCCAGACACAGCAAAGACTGGAGCTTGTGCTGCAGGTACAGAGTGGCAGCAGTGACCTTCTCCACACTGGTGCCAGCTTGAGAGCTGGCAGAGGAACAGCAGGAGGAGCTGGCAGGGAGCTGGGGCTGCCCAGCCCCAGGCTGCCACTGAGGATCCTGCTCTGAGCCCACAGACAGCTGTGGGGGAGAGGAGGGATGTGGCAAGTTGGGAAGCAGAGAAACACATGTGGCACTGGGCTAGAGGTGGAAACTGCAGTGGGACATGTGATGGAGGGACCCTTGTAGCACAGTGCCTCCTTCCCAGTCACCTGTGAGGGTGGTGGGTGACAGGAGTGCCCAGCCTGAGCAGCAGGAGCCAGGCAGCTGTTGGTCCTGCAGGGAAAGCAGGAGCTTTTCTCCATCCTCCAAAACAGGCTGGAGTGCTCCAGTGGGTATTGGGAATATTTTGAGGGCAGTTCCTGCACAGGGGCTGTATGAATCCATTGGAAAACAGATCATGTAATCTCCACTCATTTTACAGTCAGCTGGCATGAAGCTGCAGCTGGGTAATGGAACATGAGCAGAGGCTGCTGGAGCACAGAGTGTGATGTGGAACACACGTGCAGGCACAGCTGGCTGTGGAGCTGGGAAGGGACTCTGGCCTTTGGGCCCTCCCAGAGTGGGGAGTATTTGAGTCACAGCACGGCTGTGACACTTAGGAGGGAGTTGAGACAAGAGGCTGAGCAGTGAACTCAGGCTTCATGTGGGGCTGCCTTGGTGTTATGGCTCAGAGGGAACTCTGGGGAGGGGCCCTCAGCCACTGGGGAGTTCTGCTGTTTGTCATGGACCTACTGTGACTGACTGTGCAGGGCCATGGTTTTCTGATGGCTGTATCAAAGGGGTATCTCTGCTGTCTTTGTTGAAAGAAAACAGGGAATTTAAGAAGCCAGCATGGTTTGAGCTAGGGCTTCAGGGCATTTGTAACTCCCACAGCTTCTCTGTGGTGCCTAGCACCAAAATTTCCATCTCCCTGTTGTGACTGCTCCACCCAACCCAAGCTGCCCAAACCCTGAGTGCAGGACCTGTAGTTACAAAGCCCCTTGGGCTGCTGTGAGGGAAAATAGCTCTTAATTCTAAAAGGCAGTGCAGGTACCTGTTGTTGTTCTAGTATTTCTCTAGAGTCCCATAATGATATTATCAGACTTCTAAAGTCCGTACCTCTCTGGCATATTCTCATGGCTGCAGATCTTCACTGACTCCTTCTTCTGCATGCTGTTCTCTCTCAGGTCAGAGCTCCTCCAAGGCTCTCTCTGACTGGCCAACCCACCCCCTTTTATCCCAGTCATCTTCATTGGTCACAGCTGCAGCCCAATTAAGGACATCACAGCTGCTGCCCATCAAGGGCAACTGGGACCTCTGGGGCAAAGCCTCTATACAGATATTCTAATACATTTCCTCTACTATAGGTACCAAGGCCCCTGATGGAGAGCTGTGACAAAGGGCAGTTATAGGCTTAGCTAAGAGAGCACAGAATAAATCTGCCATGTCCTGACTTCTCAAGGCTCTTTGGCACTTGTGTTTGTTCACTTTCTGGAATTATAACTAAGTCAAAAATTGACAGTCTTGGGAAATGCCCCAGACTGGGAAACCTCTTGATCCAAGGAGGACCTTGGCAAAGCCCCACAGTGGGCAAGTCCCAACCTTTTCCAGGGGATTTCTGTGCTAGGCATGATTTAATTCCCTTTTCATGCAAATGAGGGACATAACCCAAACAACCTTGTGATTTGCATGCCATGGGAGAGGAGACCTTGGGGGTTGCAGTATGAGTTTGAGCTGCTTTTGGCCCACGTGCTGCCTTGCTCTGCTCCCTGCAGGCTGCTGCACTACTTCCGAGGGCGGCACCACTTGGAGGAGATCATGTACAACGAGAACATGCGGCGCTCGCAGCTGCTGATGCTGTTCGACAAGTTCCGCAGCGTGCTGGTGGTCACCAGCCACGAGGACCCCGTCATCTCCGTCTTCCAGTCGCTCCTCAAGTGACTCTGCTGGCACAGAGGAGGCAGCCTGCCATGCTCTCCATGCTGAGAGTCTAAAGGATGCCTAAAAACTGCAGGAGGTGGTTTCAGTTCTGTCCAGCCACGTGACACACAGCAGGTTGTCCCCGTTGGTGCCTGGTTGTGCCAGCTGCTCTCCGAGGCTGCTGCAGGACAGCACGTGCTTGCTCAGCCTGGATCCCTGCCCTGCCACACTCACAGCCTTCCCAGGGATCCTCAGAGTGGGACAGGAGGGTTCTGCTGTGGCACTGCTGGCAGAACTTTGGGGGACGCTGGGAGTGCTTCCTGTGCCCTCCAGCACGGGACACTCGGCCATGAGAGCCTGTCCCCATGGCACAGCATGCATGGCCTTGCTCCAGGGCACAGGGGAGCTGGCCTGGCTCCTAGGGAATGACCCTGGGCACCCAGGAATTCTGTTTGATCTCACAGCAGCAAGGACAGGTGGGAAGGCAAAGTATCACAAGTAAACATGGAATCATGAATGAATGACTCAGTCACTGTGTCACAGCTCATTCTTTCCTTGCCCCAATATCCTTATTGCCAAGTGTCTGTTGGAGCAGGCTCTCACCAAGCAGCCTCTGTGTTCCTGGGTTTCCATGTTTCCCAGTTTGTGCCTGGGGGTGGGAGCTTGCTTGTTGAGCAGGACTGAAAGGTGCTGGCCAAGCTGCAGGTTCAGGGACCTGTTCCACCCAGAGGCTGGTGCTGAGGGCACTCAGGCTTGTCCCCCAGGGCTTGTTTTGTCCCTCCAGTCCCTCTCCCACAAGCATGGCTGTGGCTGCACGCAGGGATCCTGGCCTGGCTTAAAGCTACCCAGCAGGAAAGTGAGATACAGGGCTGTGTTTCCTGCTCTGGTTTGGAACTGCTCCTCCAGCCGTGCCAGGGCCAGAACAAGAGGCAAGAGCCCTGGGACATGCCAGGGCTTGGGGACAGCCAGCTCACCCCTGCCTGTGTGAGGCTGGAGCTTTTCCCAGAGCTGCAGGCTCTCACGAGCAGCTTCACTTGCCCACACCAACTGGGTGAAACTGGGAGCTTTAGATGATTTACTTTCCAACAGCCACTGGGGGAGCTTCTTCTGGGTCCCTTCAGTGAGTCTGGCCCTGCAGCTGCAGGGATGGTAGGGAAGAACAAAAAGCCATATCTGATCTAAAACTCAGATCAACACCACTGTAGGTCCTGTCTAAAGCAGCCCCAGCACCTGAGCATCAAGGTGAGCTGCTGCAATCAGAAAAAAGGCTGCCCAGAAGGGGCTGAACCCAATTCTTTCATGGGATGGGGACAAGAGTATTTAAAAATAAACTTGAGCTTTTTTATTGTATGTGAACCTTAAGGTGGGGGTGGAGGGTGTGTCCCTGTCACCCAGCCAGTGTGGCTGCAGTCCTGCAGGTCCTGCCCTGAATCCTGGAGGTTTTTCCTCTCTGTACCTCAAGCCAGGCTGCTGCACCAGTGGGGCAGTGCAGTGGGGGTTCACACAGTGATAAATTCTGAACTGGTTTCAAAAGCAGCTGGGAAAATGAACAAAAACCCATTCTTGTTTTCCAAGCTGGGCATTAGAGATAGGTAGAGGTTGGAAGGGGTCTCTGCTCAGAGGAAAGGTGTTAGCTCAGGTCACTCAGGACCCTGTCTGGGGAGCTGTGAATGGCCCACAGCTTCTCTGGGCCCCTGTTCCAGTGTTTGACCACCCTCATGGGGAAAATTTTTTCCATAGAGCTAATGAGAACTTCCTGTTTTCCAGCTGGTGCCTGTTGCCTCTCATCCTGTCTGAGAGCAGCCTGGTTGTCTTCTCTATGCCCTCCCCTGAGGTAGCTGCAGACAACAGCAAGATCCTCCCTTTACATCCTTCTCTCCCAGCTCCCATCCTTTCAGTCTGCTCTGCTGCCACCCAATTTTTAAACTATTTCCCTGCAGCAGCCAAGCACTGGCCTCTGCTGGGGGCTGAAGTGATGGGAGCAGCCCAGAGCTGTGACCCTTCTCCTCCCTTAATTAAGCCTGGATCCGTTGGCAAGGGAGAAATTGGCCTTCAGTGTCCAAAGTGTCCAAAACCAGCCTCAGTTCTGGCTGGGAGGCCCTCGCCAGTCTCCTGCAAATAAAGCTCCACCTTGCCCCATTCATTGTGACAAAATA
The DNA here is from genome assembly GCF_012460135.2 of Molothrus ater. Taxonomy (NCBI): domain Eukaryota; kingdom Metazoa; phylum Chordata; class Aves; order Passeriformes; family Icteridae; genus Molothrus; species Molothrus ater. The sequence continues at coordinate 13,545,841 of NC_050493.2, read as the reverse complement.
CATTTATTGTTAAAAACCCCCCAGGCCCCATCTGAGATGATGCAGCTTGAGGCCATTGTACAGAGCACAGCTCATGTCCTGGTCCCTGGTCACTTGCAAGACTCGTCAGCTGCCAGGGGAATGTCCCTTTGCTGCCATCTCTCTCTCTACTTTCTTGTCTACAACACTCACAAATCTGTTTCCTCGTAAATAAAACCTGAGTGGTTTCTGTGCCCACTCTCCCCTGTTGCCAATGCCAATCCTGGTGGTGGCCACCACGTCCTGCTCCCCCGGCGGGTCCTGTCCTGGCACCATCCAGATGGCAGCATCCTGAGTCAGGTCCCTTTGGTCAAAAGCCTTGTCGATGCCAAAGGCCTGGCAGAGCTTGGAGGGCCCATTGCAGAGCTGCCAGTCCTTGAGCAGCCTGCTGGGTGCTTTCCTGGAGGCCCTGCGCAGCTCCCTCATGGCATCCAGGCCCTGCAGAGGTTCCAGGGAACGCAGCAGCACTGCAGCCCCTTCTCCTGTGCACAACAAGAGCTGGGGTTAGTATGGGGCTCTTTGTTGGCAATGTCTCACCTTTCAGCCCACTGCCAGCAGCACTTCAGCTCTGAGCCCGTGGCTCAGCCTGATGGAAGAGGGAATGGCCTGGTGCACCCAACCATGGGCCTGTCCTTTGCTCCAGGGGCACTCCCTTCCTCCTCCAAATCTCCAGTGTCCTGTAACTCTGGGCCCTTCATTCTGCAGGGCTGACTTGCTCTTCCCAGCTCCACCTGATGTTGCTAACTAAGTCTGGCTGCTGCTCCAAGGCTTGCCAGAGGGCAAGAACTTTTTCTTATGTCAGCACGATGTTCAGGAATAAATATACATCTGGTTCAGTTTTGGCAGAGGTATCCAAAGCTCTGCTCCCAAAGCCAGTGGATTTCTAATAAACTCTGATTACAAGAACTCCAGCTAACAAAGGCAAGGAGGAATGAGTCTGGATGCTGCCAGAGAAAGAGACAGCTTGAAGAGAAACCTGGGAAGGAGCTGCAGGCACTGGGAGCAGTCACTGCTGAGGCAGCCAGGTACCAATCCAAAGTCCCTCTGGAGGTGTCAGAGCTGGGATGAGCACGGCCTTGGGTCACTGCACAGCTCCAGCAGAGTGTGATCTGGACACATGTGCCACAGAAGATCTCCCAGGGCAGGAATCTGGGGCAGGACAGGGCTGTGGGATGCACAGCCCTGGGAGCAGCACTTAGCAGAAGAGACCTTTCTATGACAAAAACTGAACAAAACTGACAAATTCTTTTCTCAAATGTGATTTGCCACCCTGTCAGAAGCCTTAGGTCCCCTGCCCTCCCAGCTATTGCAGCCAGGTGACAGCAAAGCAAAGATGCAGCTCTGAGCAGACATTCCCTGTCAGACAAGGATCTCCAGCCCAAGTGGAACAGAAACGTTTCCCTGGTGGCCAGCAGGGGCCCAGGTCTCCTCCTGTCCCTGGTGGGTGAGGAGAGCACTGGCACAGGGCCTGTGTGCAGCCCCACACAGCTCCCCCTGTGCTGGCCACCCACAGCTTTCCTCCCACCAGCATCTGCACAGTGCTGCTCCCCAGAGTCCCCTCTCCCTCTCCAGCCTCAAACATCTGGAGCCACACTCATGCCTGGCAAAGGCTTTTTGTGTAGGCACTGGCAGATCCCCAAGGACATGTGATTTCCCAAAATAGAATCCCTCTCGTTTTTTGTACAAATCCCAAACTACATTACCCCTCTGGGCTCCCAGTGAGGTCCTGGTTCCTGGCTCTCTGAGGTGTGCCTGCTGCCCTGAACCATCTCAGAACCCCTGACTGCAGCTCGGTGAAGTCAACAGCCTGGATTCCAACAGCTGTCAGCAATCTGTTCCCAGGCACTCCCTTCTCCAAGGAGGGGGACTGATGCTAATCTGGCAGCCAAAAGCTGCTTCCCTGGCCTAACAGTGATTTAGAGCTCAAAGGTCATTTCAGATTTTTAAGAACATGTTCCATGTCCTAATTCTGCTTTTTATCAATGCACAAAGAAACATCCTTCCCATCATGTTGCTGCCTCCCTTGCCAGGAACAACTTGCAGGATTCTGAGCAATCTCTCATTACACTGCTTGCTTTCACCCATCTCAACTGCAAATGGAAACTGTGGTCACACTAGAATTGAACTGAGTCCTTGGGAGTTCACATGAAGAGAGATGAACACTTGGAAATCTGCAGGTGCTCCCTGAGCAGCACAGCCCAGCCAGGGGGTACTGGCAATTTCTGTCTCTGGCTGCTCTTTCTGCATTTCCAGCTGGAAGTTTCCAGGTTCTTTCTAGCTGTGTGCAACACACACCCCACTCTGCCCAGAGAACAGCCTTGGGAAGAGGTGGAGACAGCAGGCAGGACACGAGTGCAGGGTTACCATGATGAGCCTTCTTCCCCTCATGCCTCTGGTTCCTCCTGAGCAGACCTCCACATTAGAAATTTAATTTCAATTCCCAAAAAGTGGCTGAGTCAACTGCAGAGTGCTTCAGCTTGGCTTCTTCCCCCTTCCAGCCTGCAGCAGTTCATTTTCAAGGGTCACCTGAGTTCAGCATGTGCCCAATGTGCACACACCAGCAGCAGCAGGGCCAGCTGGGGATGCTGAGTATTTATCTCTCCTGCTAAGAGTCACTCCATATAATGAGCAGCATTCAGGGCTAAAAGCTGGGATCTAACAACACTGCAGAGGCCAATTCTCTCCCTGAGCAGCTAGAATTCATAACATGACAGTGGAGTCCCACACCCCCACAGTGCAGCTTCCAGCTCCAGCTCCCAGGCTTGGAAACAGCTCCTGGCCACTGGAGAGAATTTTCTCCTCCATTCACTCACCCACCTCAGTGCTCCCCAATACTTCCTCCAAAATCCTAGTCTAGGAGCTGAAAGTTAGGGAGAAGTCCCTGCAGTGTGACCCTGGGCTGAGCATCACCAGGCTCTTGATTTTACAAGCTATTCTTTCAGATCTGGCAGCAAAATACAGACCTTGGCAAATTCCAGAGAAACAGATCACAGCTAAGTCAAAGAGAGGCATGACTGGCATTTATCCTCTTCCTGAGGCAAGGGAAGCCCCACATGTCTCTGGACTCTAGGGAAAGCTCCTAGCACTGAGATTATTGTGCTGCTCAGGATATACTGTAGGATTCATGCACAGTAAAGGACTCTGGCTGTATGTTTTCTATAAGCTCTTCTCCTCTACCACCCATGATTTCTCCAAATGTAGTGATGCCTGCTGTGGCTTCAGGCAGTTGCAGTATTTCAGTGATGGGAAGACCTCTCACAGTAAAATTCCCCACAATGAAGCTTTATGTCATTGATGTGCATGAAGATTTCCCCTTCCTCACTGACAAAGAATAGTGGATCCCCCCCATCTCATTATGGTTTTATGAACACAGGGCTGTGGGTGACACAATCTTCCCATCCCTGAATGATACTGGAGCCTGAACCTCAGCATAAACCAATAAACAGAGAAGGTTTATTCCACCTGGAGTCAGAGGCTCTGAGGTTGTGTATCAAAACAAGTGATCCCTAAAGAGTCACAGCTCCACTGCTTCAGAGGATACACTTGTCTCTTGGAGCTGTTTGTCTTCAGAAGGACCAAGCTATGCCACAAGAGATGGTTTTTGGTTGTTTGTTTTTTTTTTTTGCCAGGGTTTCTTCGTATTTTTTCACAGCCAGAGTCGAACAAAGTTTTGAAAATCCCATATCCAGAGAATGAAATGCTCTGTGAAGATGTGAAGATGACTCCCTCAATCCTTCCCTCAGACTAAACCACAGCACAATAAACAACTGGAGAGAAAACATCTCGTGTGTGATTCCTCCCCAGATTCTCTCTTTCAACACTTCTGCACTGGGCAAATACACAGAAGGGGCAGCTCCAGTTTGTGTGGCTGCATCAGGGGTGCACAACGTGCACAGCCATGGCACTGACTGCAGGGCTCTGACAGAGCTGGCAGTGACAGCTCTGCCTGGTGTCACTCCCGTGGGACAGCATGGGGAGGGAGTTTGTAACAAAAAATGCAATGAGTTCTATCATCACAGGGAGCCCTTTAACTGCTTTGCTACAAAGCTAAAACCAGATATATAAGGAAAAATTTCCCAAAGTGTGTATTTCAAAGAAATCTTTCTAGAATTCAAAGGCTAAACATTTTTTTTAATAAAAAGTATGACTCTTAATATTTTAATCACCAAGAATCCCATCCTGACAAATGAACCATGTGCTTTCATAATCTGAACAGATGTGGCAGAGCCACTGTAATGAAGTTCACATGTGTTCATCCACCAGACTCAGACCCTCAGCTGCAAAGTCAGGCTCTTCCCCCACACATTAACGTGGCACCATTTTTCTGCTTGGCTTCTGTCCAAAGGCCAAAACCTGAGCATTCATGGTCACAGTTACATTTGCTTTCCACTTAGGAATACACAAGTTTTTTAACCTTTAGCATTGAAATAGTGAAAAAGAAATAAATTGGGTTTGAGATTTTTCCTAGGAAACACTTGCTGCCATTTCAAGGTGTCTAATTAAACAAGAGATTCATTGCAAGGCAAATGCTGTCATTCTTACAGGACAGAAAAAAAGAAGGAAGTTTTCAGTAATGCTTCTTAAGAGTCTTGAAATGTGAAGGACAGTTTCAGTCAATTACAGAATAATTTAATTAGAGCTTGATTATTTTTTCTTGAGAATAATAAAAGAAGACTGAAGATTCTCTAACAGTCTGGGTATTTTGATTTGGGTGGGTTTTTTGGCTTTTAGATACAGCTAGACAGCTAAAATGCTCCCACTGACTCCTTGCTTAAGCTTAGGACATCTCAGACTTTTTGTTTTCCCCAACACTTCATTCAGCCTCTGAAGATAAAGGCAGGAGACAGAGGAGTTTCCTGCCATGAAAACAGACACCAAGATTTAGGCTATCATTAATGACTCTGGATTTTTCTCTACATCACCACTTTTGAGGAACAAGGTTCACTGTATGATATGACTGAGGGAGCAGCCCAGGTCATCGAAACTGAAAGCTCCATCCTATGCAGATTCTCCCTCATTTCTCAATCTTTGTGTGCCTGAACAGCTCCCACAGCTCCCAGCTGGGACAAATGGGGCAGCTGGAGATGGGCCCTGCCTGCTGTGCTGTCCACAAGTACACTCTGGTCACAGTGGCAAAGGCCAGGTCCCAAGGGAGGATGGTGACAGCAAATCAGAGAGCCCACAGGTGACCTGCAGCACCCCTGTAGCTTGAAATGTCAGCCCCATCCTGCTGGCATTCCATCTCTTTCAGCCTCAGCTTACCTTGGCTGGAAACATTCATGCAGAAATAAATCCCATAGATCTGGTACACGTACAGAGTTCCTGGTTTCATGAACATCGCTGCGTTCCGTTGGGTTTGCTTCCCACCTTTCGAGTGGGAAGCTTCATCTTCCCCACCCAGATAAGCTTCTGTTTCAACAATCCTGCCCCAGAGCTCTCTGCCATCAGGAAGTTTGCGAACTAAAATCTGAAAGAGAGGTCAGAGTGCATCAGTTACCAGCCCTCAGTACAAAATAACCACAGCAAGAGCTGTGGAAACAGAGAAGTTGGAAAGAAAGGACCTGATGGTAGTAAATCCTCTCCAGTGAGCAGGCTATTAGCTAACTCCAACTTTTTCAGCTTCCAGAGCCCTGTACAAGGAGTTCCCACCTGTCCTTCACCCCACAAAAGGCCTGGAGTGTCTAGATGAGGCAGTATGAAACAGAACCAATTTAGGATCCTACATATACCCATGGAGGTGCTTTTGTGGTTATTTTCTGTAAGTCCAATCCATCAGGTTTAAGGCAAAAATCACTGCTGATATCAACCTTGAAGCATCATGACTGTATAATCCTTAGATCAGAAGAAATATGACAGTGGCACAATTAAACAACTGCTATGATTAGACAGTTTCCCTCCCTAGAGATGTTTCAAACAAGTCCCAGTCCCAAATCACAGAGATAATCAGCTCTAGAGAGGGCATCAATGCCATTTCAGTATTTTCTGCACCACAGAGAAGGGCAGTGCAGGAGAGATGGGAATTGGCTTCAGGCAGACAACAACAGATCTTTGTTATTACAGTGTGTTCTTGCTGCTGGTACCTCCTTAAATAAAACAAAGCAGATGCAGGGGAAACAAAACATGACAGTCAAAAGATTCTCTTTGAAAATAAAACAACCACTAAACTTTGTACAAAGGAATTTGTGGTTTGACCTGATTTCTAAACTTTGTGCTTTACTTAACGTGTATGAAATACTGCAGCACAGTCTCGTTTGGGCACCAGCAATCAGTTTAATTATAACACTTTAATTATGCAGCTGTTCAAAAATGACCTTCAGAAAACAAAGCTTAATTCCTAACAGATGTTTGTGCTGGATTGCTAATGCAGATATTGATCTGATCCATAATGGAAGCTCCAGGAGTTGGTTTCCAAAGCTGCAGCTCCAGTATACCACAGTTTCCCTACAGCACTTGTCAAATTGTTGAAAATAATATGTTTATTATTTTTTATGGAAAAAAAAAACCACTGGTGTTCAGCAAGTGCCTGGGAACACCCCAAAACCAGACCCATGTGGCTGCATTTCTCCCTCAGTATGATGAAATGCAATGGTTAGGTTATGGGTTTGAAAGCATCCAGGCATTTCGCTGTCTTCAGACACACCAAATATTCTGTGGAATAAAAAAGTTTAAAAATGGTGATAATTCTGAACACATTCTCACAATGAGCCATTTCATAAAGATTATTTTTCTCACTGAGGATGTTATGTTGATGTTATGGCAGTTCCCTCTGAAAGGCCATTCACTGCATGTACCTTTTTTGGTTCCAAGAACTCAGGTATCATGAAGATAAGCAAGATTAATATACCAGATTCCTCCAAAATTTGGTAGAATGAAAATAATGAAGGAAAAACTAAATTACCTTTATAAGAGAATAGGCTGGGTCATAGGCTGGGAAACTGGAGGTCATTTATAAGAGAATAGGCTGGGTCATAGGCTGGGAAACTGGAGGTTATACTTCAAAGAAAATGTAAAATTAGGATAAAAATCATGTAGTTTGGAATACTAGGCCTGAATAGGAAAAATACAGAATTAGGACTCAAAAATCATCTGCCCAAAGTAACTGAATGCATGAGGGTGATGGAGCCATTAAGACAACAAAAATGTATCAGTAATGGGAGACTTCAGGCATCCTCAGATAGAGCAGGACATGTGCAATGTTTGCTTAGACACCATCAAATTTTATGCAGAGCAAGGAATCAGGAAGCTCATGAGAAAAGACTCAGTTCTCAGCTCTGGAGCAAAACACAAAGTCTTTTCCAAAGACTTATTCCTGAAAAACAACCCAGTATCATGACCATGAAGGATAAAGTTCAGGGTCTTTTCACAAGCATCAAAGTCCAAAAATAATCTACCAGAGTCTTGCCCCCCAGCACAAAGAGGAAACTATGTAAAGTGAGGGAGCTTGTTGGGAAGAACTTTAGAGGCAGCCAAAGGTTAAGGCCTGAAAGGCAAGCCTCTAGCAGGATGTCTGCAAAGATAGCAACACATGTGGAGTATCACAGAGAGGTGAAGGCACGCCAGAAAGAAACCCAGCAGGGCTAAAAGGCAGAGCAAAGAGCACTTACAAGCAAGATATCCTTAGAAAATAAAAAAAGGCTGGATGCAGCAAAACAGGCCAAAACCAACAGTTTGTGGAACAAATTCCTGAAGTTATCTAAAGCCATGAGAATCCAGAGAGTCTGCTCACCCTGCAGACAATAAAGGTATAAAGAGAAGATAAGAGCATAGCAGTGAAACTGAACACACATTCTGCAGTTGAGTTTAGGAGGTCCAGGACTGGAACTTTTTATAGGGAAAACACTAAGGGAACTCCCTCCCCTGGAAACAGCCAGAGTTTCTGAAGGACTCACTAAGCAGGAGAGTCAATCTCCACCACTCTGATTTCCAAAGGCTTTCAACAAGGTCCAAAGACTCCTCAAAGTTTATGCAATGGGCTAAGGGAGAAGTCCTTGCATGAACAGGTGATGACTTGGAAACTCAGAAACAAAAGACAGGAATTGCAATATTTGGCATGAAAAGAGCCTAACTGTGGGACTGTGCAATCCTTAGCATAACAAGACAGTAAAATGGAGGCAAAGAAGATGTTGCTGACTGTGAGCATTGCTTTCCACTGGGCTAAGCAAGAAACAAAAACAAGTAAAGCAATTGCTGAAAGGAAGATAATGGGCCTGAAACAGCCTTCAAACCACAAGTAGCTAAGCACATTTTAGTAAACAGAAAAAAGGAAGGAAAACTCCACCAAAAAAACCCCAATTAAAAATGTGACAGACTAAATCTGAAAAATTACTCCTCTGACTTCATCTAGAATAGATTCAGCTACTGGTCTTTAAATTCCACTGCACTTAGCAAGAGAAGGAATGAGAGCTGTATTCCTAAAATAGCCAAGCCTAGGAGTCAAATGGCAAAAAAGAATTTCATCCTTTCACACTAAGTTATCAGCTAGCACATAATCCAGTGCAAGAATCCCAGTGCTCATGCCTTACCTGTCCCAGAAAGGACTTGGCCAGACTAACACAGGGCTGGTTGAAAAAATCTTCTTGCAGCTGAGGAGAATTTTTTTTCTCTATCACAAAATATTTGCTGCTTTTTGGAGAAGGATCTGCGCCAGGTGTAGCGTTCAGCTGCTCCACAGCATTGATCTGAGGGAAGCTGCTGGTGTTCTGAAGAGCACTTAATTGAGACAACAGCTTTCTTTTTCTTGGCATAGTTCTAGAAAATGGATATAAGTATCATTAGGATTATAAAGCTTATTTAAAAGCAACTCATTTCCATAAACTTCTGTTTTTACACATCCCTGCACAACAATGAATCTGAAAGACATGACTACATGGACAACCTATGCAAACTGCAGCAGCAGGTGACAGATTTAGCTGTGTTTGCACCAGGCTGGGCAAATACTGGGCTCTCCTGATGAGCAAACAGAAACCAGCAGTTTGAGTATTTATCTTTTAAGGACTGCAGATAAAAGCAACTCTGCTCCACTAAGCATTGGAAATAAGTTTGCTGTTAAGTTAGAAAATTCAGAAAGTAAAAGCAAAGATGAACCAGTACTTTGTACTTTTTACCTAAAGCTAACAAAATCTTTTAAGCAGACAGAAAGAACAGAAAACAAGCACTTCAAAAACTGTGCTGCCTCAGAAAGCCCACAGAAGCTGTATATCAATCATTTTCAAAGGTAATGTAACTGGATCAGAATCTAAACCTCCACAGGAAATTTAGAGATGCCCTATTCACAGTCACAAACTTATTTATCATGCTGTACAAGTGCTTGTGTAAGAATCTCCCCAGAATGATTCAACTTACCAGAAAGATTCAACCTATTGCTCCAGCCAACAGCAAGGACCTGAGGCAGCTACATCACAACTGTGCAATTGTTCTCCTGCTCTGTCACCACTTTCCATGTGAGCTCCACAAAGCTGGTGTTGCCTTTTCAGTGCTGCAGTCCTTACACCTGCTGAACAGGTACAAGCATTTATTCACTGGATAAAGTGCTTTGAAACAGGCCAAGAGATTCTGGAGATCTGATACCAAGAGTGCACCATTAGATCAAACTCCAGAATAATTTGCAGTTTTCTCTTGGTCCAGAAAAAGCCCATTTCCCAGATGGGCAGTGCTGGAGATGCTCTTAAGCCTTTGTTAGTCAGTGGGGAATAAACTTTTCCTACACTGAATACAAAGAAAGCTGAAACCAAACTTTTAAAATGCCCCCATTGGCACTAAATTTGGCAAGTGTCAGCCTCAAAAAAAGGACTTTTACAAGAGAATGCAAAGACACCAATTCTAAACTGGACCCCATGTAGATGTAAGGGTCCAGTATCATACAGACTTAGAAATGGAGACAGAATCCTATAGCTGAACCTGCAAGCAAGTATATACATAAGTAATTAACTGTTGCCACTCATTTTCCATCAGATCATCAGCATTTAAAAATTACTACAAAAACTTTCAATATTAAAAGCAATCTTTATCTTGGTCTGATGATTCTCACAATGAAGTTCCACCAGCAACAGTTTATTTTCACTACAGTGAAATTCAGCATTGCTACAATCTGAACCACCAGTGCCAATTCCCCAACAGTGTTATGTTTCACTTCAGAAGAATCCAGACACAAACATATAAAAATAGGTAGGAAAAAAAATCAAATCACATTGGCATGACTGGCAGAGAGGTAGGATGGTTTCATTTTTTTCTGAACATCTAATTCTCTATTACAATAATTCAGTGGTGTCAGAGACTTGCCACAGCTGCCTGCCAGGTACTCTGCTCTGAACTGTGGCTTTTAGCTGGCAGGAATTCTTAAAAAATTTGTCAGAACTCACCAGCCTGCCTCAGACAGAACTGTCTGGTGGCCTGGGCAAGTGAGTCCTGTCCAGGAGAAAGAGCTGCAGGAAGGAAGGGGCAGAGGAGCAATACCTCACCATTTCAGCCTGACCCTCTAGAACACTCAAGGCAGTACTTCCCGCTGAGGACAATAGCTCCAGACTTCCCTGACAGTATTAACTGGAGCTTCCAGCTCATCAGCCACACAGAAAGACCTGCTGCAAACATGGCTGACTCGAGTGGAGCATGAACTCCTCGGGTAATTTGTGCTCTTATGGAATGCGACATCAGAAACAGGATCTGAGCTGCCTGGCACCTGCTGCACTTCCAATTAAATCATTCCCAAAGCTGCTCTCACTGACACGTTACAGCAGCAGCCTCAGGGCACTGCAACTTCACTGCTCTGGGCTGATCCTTGACACATCCCAGCATCTCCAATGGAAACAGCAGCAGGAAATTGCCTTGTAGCCAGGAGAAATGGGTCAGGACAGAAACACGAGTGCACAGTGAAGGGCTGCAACAGCAGCTGAGAAACCCAGAAAAAAACCCCCACATTCCTAATGCTCTGTGGCCCTGCTTGCTCATAGCAAGATCTGAAACACAAAGCTCTGTGTCTCAAAGCCTATCTACACTGTCTGGAAAGGATGTTGCTTGCAAATACAAATCTCTTCTTGCCCAAGAAAAATCACACTGTAGAAGGCAACACATACCATGGATCCAAGCCCTGTGCATTTGGAAAGCAAGAGGCTCAACCTCTTCTGTAAATCCACAGACAAATTCTGCAGCTCTTCATTTCTATCTAGATTTTCCTGCTTGTATAATAAACAAATCCTACTCCTGGGCCTCAAATAATGAGCCATGGGTTTAATCACTTTTTACTAATCCTGTTGTAACCAAATGAAATACAAGCTGTTAAACACATCTGGTAAAAACATACCAAAAAAAAAGGGGTATGGAAGTCAGAAAAAGAGGATCAAGAGCAGAATCAGCACAAGTGTCTGGAGTGTTCAGGGCTGCTGGGCTAATCTCAGGCAAGTGGTTCAGAAGCCTGCAAGGCAGAATTGGAGAGACATTGCAAATCTGTGCAGAACCCAGCTCAGCAGCAGATACACCCTGTACTCAAGGCACAAGAGAGTCTACAGAGGATTCTTCAATCCTTCTAACAAGACTGCATTTGCAGGCATTTCCTTAGGTATTTAATGAGTTTTCATGAAAAGAAGGAGGGAAAAATACATATATATATATATATCCCACTGGCAATTTGCATTTGTACTTTTGGCTCCCAGGTCCAGATACCCGCACAACCCTCCTCAGGTACATCAATTTTTCTGCCAGAATAATGAAGAGTACATAAAACACTGCCAGTTCTGGAGAATTCCTCACAGCAATTCCCAGTTGTACAGATTTGCAGTGGGAACAGATGCTAGGTCAGACCAAAGGATACCTCTCCCTCTATCCTGCTCTCCAGCCCAGGTCAAGAGCAGGAGCCTGGGGAAGAACAGAATAAACATCCAGGGCTCCTCCACACATCCTCCATGTCTCTGGACTGGACCCTTCTGATCCAGGCAAAGTCTTCCCTGAACCCCTGTAACACCAGCCAAAGGGAGATTTGACCAAGAAAGAAAAGTTCACAGAATCAGTTAATAGTGCTCCAAAAACTCCCTCATTTTGTGTGGGGAATTTGCACTGCTCCCCACCCATATAAATCAGTTTACACCTGCACTTGACCACCATCAGCCCTCTTCACCACCTTCAATAAGGCAAAGCCAGCTGGAAACACTGATTTTCCATGTCATCTACAAACCATCCCCACAGCACCCCAACGGTGACCTCCAGCCACCAGGAGAGCTGCCCATTTAGTCACATCCTCTTTGCTATCTTTGCAACAGCTGTGTATTTGTGACAGGGGAACTCCCTTATTATGTCCAGGTAAAGGGCTCCTGTTTAAAACCTTCCTGAAATCTGACTACAGACTGTGAGCCAGAACTCAACATGCTTACTTAGACCTGGGTCTAAGAAAATTCCAGCATTCTTTTAAGGCATGACTTTTAAGCCACATTGATTTTCCCCCCCATGATACTTATGCAGCTCTCCAATAATCCTACTTTGCTACATTTGCTATTAATTCACTTGGTGGTGGTCAAACTTCCAGGTCTGCAGTGCTTGGATTTCCCCTGGAACCCTCTTTAAAAATTAGTGACACATTTGCTGCTGAAACCATCACTAGCAACATTGTCCTTGGGGGCTGCATCTGGTTTGGTAGTTTATTCCTGCCTGTTTCTGCCAGTTTAGCAACTTATTCCTGCCAGTTATTCCTGTCTTTTTTGTTCCATAACCTCTTAAACAGACATTTTAAGGCAGATCCTTCAATGAGTTCTCAGCATGAATGATGTCTCTCTGCCTTTCCTGTCTAGTCTACCCTATTAGTTACCAGAAATAAGATAATAATGTATAGTTTTCTGGAAAACAGTGTCAGAAGCAGGAAAAAAAAAGAAAACCACACTGAAAAATGAGTGCAGGCATGAGCTAATATAACCATAAATATAGGCAATTTCTCCAGACAGATTCTGACAGCACGTGCAACCCTAATACTGCAAAAATAAGCCAAAAAGGATGCTTTTATTCACCTTACTAAGTGCTGGGGATCTTATTTCCCTGCAATTCAAGTCCTTGCTCATAGTCCCTACCGAGCATCTTGAGCTTTTTTGGGATGAAACCTAACTCATCCTTCTGTACAGAATAAAGGAGGCAACAACGAGCAATGACGGAAAACTAGAAAAATAATAATAAAAAAAGCCTTCTCAGCAGAATTTCATATTGGTTGAGTACATTCGTGATTTGGAGCGGAATCCGGGGCTGCAGCGGGAGGCGCGCCCAGCAGTGCCGGGCAAGGCCGGCCGGGCCTGTTCGGGCGCTGCCGGCGCCGTGGCCGTGGCCGAACCCCGGGAACCCGAGCTCCCTCCTCCGCCCGCCCCGGCTGTTCCCGGCTATTCGTGGCCATTTCCCGGCCGTTCCCGGCCGTTCCCGGCTCCCCCTCACGCACCTGCCGGGCCCGTTCCCGCCGCGGGCGGGGCGCGCGCAGCCCCTGCCGCGGCCCCGCGGAAGCCCCGCAGCTGCCGTGAGGGGCGGGCCGGGGCGGGGCGGGCGCAGAGGCGCGGCCGTGAGGGGGAAGAGCCGGCTCCGGTGTACGGATGCTTCTTCCTCACGGGTGTCTCCTCGTGGGTGTTGCTTTCTGGGGCACAGACCCTCTGTAAAACAGCGTTTGAACTCTCGCTGGTTTCAGCGTCCACTCCTCGGTTTTTCGTGTTAATCGTTAGTTCATCAATACGAAGGCTGAGAGTTGAGAGTGTTCGGCCTGGGTTAGAGAAGGCGTGTGGAGACCTCAGAGCCCCTTCCAGTGGCTAAAGGGCCTTCAAGAGAGCTGGAGAGAGACTTTGGATAAGGGTCTGGAGTGACAGGAGAAGGGGGAACGGCTTCAATCTGACTGAGGGGATATTGGGAAGGAATTCTTCCCTGTGAGGGTGAAGAGGCCCTGGCACAGGGTGCCCAGAGTAGCTGTGGCTGCCCCATCCCTGGAAGTGTCCAAGGCCAGGTTGGACAGGACCTGGAATAACGGGAGGTGTCCCTGCCTATTCAGGGGGTGGAACTGAATGATCTTTAAGGTTCCTTCCAACCCAAATGATTTAGTGGTTCTACTCCAAAAAGGCATGAGCATGCATTCTGATGAACATGCATGGTCACAAGCTGGCTTTACAGAAAGCTACATTAATTACTCCCTCAGTTCCCCAAATAACAAGTATCTGGCCTGCAGAAAAAAATCTTGGCTTCAGCTTTTATCCAGATGGAGCATATGGTAAAAATAGGGGCAAAATACGATTTTTCCTCACAACGTTCTGAGGACATGAAGCTCTGGGCGATTGATTCATAAACAAGTGCTTGCAGAAAGGGTATGAGAAAAAGTCTGATGAATCCAAGTGGATTTATTCCCATTTTTGTAATAAAATACTCATACCAGGATAGCACCAGCTAGGATCCAGTGATACAGAGAATAGGTATTTACTGTCTACCCCTTTTGTGAATTTGGAAAGAAGGATAAATTGCTGACTATAATTTTAGGGGATATTGACAGCTTTGGATGTGCAGCCAGGAGTATGAGTAGCTAAAGGTTCTTATGAAGGCAGAAATAAGAACCAGTTAATTTAAGTATGGAGTCATGCTCAAATGTGAGCAGGCCAGAGGAAAAACTCTGACATTCCTGGAAACCATGAACAGAGCCCAGAATTTCCAAATGTTACTATTCCAGTTTAATAAGAAGGTGTAAAAAAATACCCAAACAAACCATGAGTGGAGCAAACACAGAGTCTGTTACACAATATTCATTCTTTTTGACCATGAAAAAGCAGCTGATATACTTTGGAACCCAAAGCAACTTCAGGAATGCACTAAAAAGCCCTTAAATCATTGTAAAGCATGATAGCACTGCTACTGTAATGGTGTAAAAAAAACCAAAAACCAAAAAGGGAAGGAAACATGAATAAATCTTAAAGGTATTGATACTAGAGATCTCTATGATGTTGTAGTTAAAATAGATAAAAATAAGCTTACAAGAGTGAGAAACTCCTGGAGGGAGGTTACCTGCTGGCTGCACAGATGTGTTTAGCTCCAGTCTGAAGTGAGCCGTTTGTGTATTAGCAAAGAAAACAATCATTTAAAAATGATTAACAATGTTGACTGAGTGGCTTTGAAAGAGCATCTCGGACTTCCTGACTTGCATGGTTCACATCCCAGCTGTAATGTGGTATTAATATAAAAGAGGAAGACCTGGAAAGTGCGTGAAAAGGAAGATAACCAAACATCAGACCGATCTTTCAGCGAATTATGAAACTTAAAGGAGAAACTGAGCAATAACAAGAGCTGTGGGGAGGATTTCCTGGGGTCAGACTAGTTCAGCTCTGCAGACATTTCCCCTGTGGGAGTCTGTGGGACAGGCACTCTCAGGATGCTGGCTTCTTTGGCAGCAGATCTATTTCATGCCCAAAGGAAGTATTTAAAGCTTTTAGCACCTGAGGAATGCAAATTGCTCCAAGCGACAGCATATGCCATGTTCTTCATTTGTCCAATAACTTCACTGTTACAGAATCAATGCCTAAAATAGCCTCCTGTAAAAGCAGATCTGTTTGAGAAGATTAAAGTTCCCCTCCCTGTGGGGCAAAAACTTTTTAATGTGAGAGGAATGACTTGGAATCTGTGGTTAGAAAATCTGGCTGGTCGAGACCCTGGGCTCTGTGGCACAATGGCTGCACAGAGCGCGCCAGGCTTTCCTTGGAGCAAGAACTGTTTGCAGAGTGGTTCCCTACAGCTCCCAGGCTGTGCAGAGCCCTGACTTATCATCCTTTTACAGCCAGCACAGCAGAGCAGCATGGAAGCAGGACAAAGCAGTAGGGGCAGATTTTCAAGTTTTCTCTTTGTAAGGTGCCAAATGAAGCTCAGCAGTGTCTGCTGAAAGCCTGCTCTGTCCCGTTAGGAAGAGACGCGGAATTCCCCACCCGCCATCGCCTGGACACTTCACGTGGCCACGCTGCTCTTGCCAGCAGCACGGGACAGCTGCAACTCTTCATGAGCCAACTCTTGAAGAATTCCCGTGGATGAAAGCGCTCCAAGCAGCACAGGGTTTTTATGACATCCCCTCCTGGCCTCTCCTGACATCCAGTCTTGGCTGCTGCTTCTACTTATCCACAACTGCCAGTGTGTCTTATCCAGAGCTATTTCCAACCAGTGTCTGAGGTACATGCAGCACTCCAAAACCCGGTGCTAGGAGGGAGAGGTGCTTGTAGCTACTTTGGTGTCTCCCACACCCAAGCTGAGCCACAGATCAAATGTCCAGGTCTGTAAACCAAGCCCATTCAATTCGTTATGTAAGCAGATGTGTGTGTATTATCCTAAATTTGGGGATATCCATGGTAGGTTCTGGTCCACCTGCTTTGCACTCAGGATGCAGGGAATTCTTCCATGTGCACTGCAAGCAATGGGAAAACTCAGTAAAGCAACACAGCTTCTGTGAGCCTCAGCTCTGGACCAGAGAGGGCAAGCAAGTCCTGTTCAGTAACCTATTAATGGATTCTACTCAGTCTTATTTGTTTGTTTGCTTTGTGTAAAAGACTTTTTTGTCCTCTGACAAGACAGAAATGGTTGGCTTCACAGGATTGCTCAATGCAGAGAAACAAATAGGTTAGATATTAGGAAGAATTTCTTCCCTGTGAGGGTGGTAGGCCCTGGCACAGGTTGCCCAGAGAAGCTGTGGCTGTCCTGTCCCTGGAAATGTCCAAGGCCAGGCTGGACAGGACTTGGAGCAGCCTGGGGTAGTGTAAGTTGTTCCTGCCCATGGCAGAGGTGGAACTGAATGATCTTTAAGGTTCCTTCCAACCCAAACCATTAAAAAAGAACAAAAGCTAAAAACCCAAGTGAGCAGGGCAAACTGCTGGGCTGCTGGGCTCTGCTCCCTACGTCTGTGGGACTGACAGCTTACATAGGACAGCTATGCATGGGAGCCTCTCCTAACTGCACAGGAGCAATGGGAAGCCAGAGAGTGAGACCAAAGGCTCAGTTAAACCAGCAGGAAGTGAGGAAGGGTGAGATGGAGCTGTACCAACAATCAGCCAAACTTTTTAAAACATGCTAGTTTCCTGTTCTGAAGGGGTTAAAGACAATTCATTCAGTATTTTCTAGATCAAGATGCAATCATGCTTATAAGTAGTCAGAACAGAGAAAGGGTATACATGGGAGTGTTGGAGGGATTTGTGGAGAAATATGTAAATGTCTGTCCAGTCAGAGCATTGCAAGCCTGAGAGCTGTTAGCCGTCTCCAGCTCTGCCCCTCTGCTGACAGTGCTCAGAATGTGCTGGATGCAGGGAAAAAGCCAATTAAAGAAATTCCTCTGGCTCCTTGCCCCTAACCACTTATTCTTGCCTCTCCTTCAGAAGAGTTTCCTCTCCACTGTACCAGTACAGTGATGTGCAGAGCTGTGCTTAAACCAGGTCCCTGAGCTGGAGGAGGGTCACAACCTTCTCTGTGTCTGTGCCCTCTGGACTGAGCAACACCTCACCTTTGACATGGATGGCCTGGAGCAGTAAGAGCAGAAACAGGCATAAATGGGGTGCAAAGCTGAGGTCAGGGTAATACACTGAGGAATCACCATTTGTCTGCATCCTGTGCAATGTCAGCATGCCAGCAGACAGCAGCAGTTCAGATAAGCTCCTCCAGTGACTCATAACAGATCAAAAACTGTGCAAATTAGGATGCAGTTGAGCTGCTGCTGATAATTTGTTTTTGCAGGAGTAATCCTGTACCTTTTGCAATACAGAAGTGCTGCTGGGAGGGAACTTTCAAAGATGATGCTTATGTGTGTGAGTGTACTGGGATAAAAATTGGTCACATAGTTACTGGTTCCCCTGGGATAAAACATCAGAGCATTTTCCAAAGGAGACCAGAAGTTAAGGAGTGAGTGGGGCTTGCTCACCCTCTGTCTCAGAGTTTCTTTACAAAACTTGGCATGGAGAGTGGGCAAAGACTGAAAAGGAAAGAAAGTGGACTGGAAAGTGCCAGGATCAAAAAGAAAGGGACAATTTACTCATAGACTGAGGAGCTTATTTCCACAAGACACTGTGAGTACTGAAATGTTTGGGTTCAAGAACCTATTGAAGAAATACCAGGAAGAAAAGTCTGTCTAGGCTGTTACAGACAGACAGCATCTCTGCTTCAGGAAGTCCCTGAGCCACAAACCACTGGGTCTGGTGGAGTATTTAGGAGAAATATTACTCCATACATGATCTGTTTTCATACTGTCTGTAAGCTTTGACAGTTTGCTGCTGTAGGGGGTGGATATCTTCTGCTCTGTGGATCTGTTATCTGACTCATCCACCTCTTAGAAACATTTTGCAGGAGTCACAATTGGTTTGCTCATCTGCTTAGCTGATATCTTCTAGTAAATCTGAATTCATCCAGGAAATGCTCAGAAGGTGAAAGAGAATGCTCAAAGAGCAAAAATGCCCCAAATTCTTCTTTAGTGAAACAGGACTGCCCACCCAGGCCTTGGTGTTTGCTATCACAGACATCCAAATTTAGGAAACATATGGGCGTGGGCATACTTAGAGTCATTGACCACAGGCATGACATAGCACTGCTTACTAAAACTGACCTGAAGCTGTTTGCCTTGCAGGATATGGTAAAGAGACTTGGATTGAATATCATTGAGTAGGGTCACAAGAGTTAAGCTTGAAATAGCAGAACTTGAGAAGCTTTGGGATGTAAACAGGTGACTGGGGGAGTATGTCACAGGCTTTTTGCAAGGATAATCATTGACCAGAACTGTTGGCACAGAGGACCTGGTCTGAGAAAGGCTTTCCTGCCTGTATCCGTGCTGCCAACGCAAGGATTAGCTCTGCATACACTGCAAGTTAATTATAGCTGGAGTAATTTGTAACTTCATCCTGCTTGTCCTCTTAGGTTAAATGAAAAATTAAAATGCTGCAAGAGAGAAGCTCACCTAAACTCACAATGCAGAGCAGAAGACAGAGAGCCCTTCTCTTGGGGTTTGTATTTCAAGTTTAGTTGTTGTCACTTAAATTGCTGCTACATTTCCCTGTTAACCTTATTTCTTAGGGTAAGAAAATTTACACACTCACCTTGTCTATCTCCTTCTCTTTTAAATCTGCAGGTTGAGTTCCTGTAGTTTCTGTAATAAAACCTAGAGGGATAGGGGGAGAAGATCTGGAATCCCGCCCTCCTTCCAAAAAGAAACAAGAATGTGCTCAGCAGTTCCCTACAGTGTTTGAAGTGTTCTGGGTGATCAGAACTGGCCAGCCAGTGCATGCATTGGCATGCAGCCTGTGGGACACAGGAGGTGGATGGTGTGGGAGGGCTGGGGACAGGGCAGCTGTCAGCATCACCAGGTCCTCAGGAAAGCCAGAGGAGACAGAGGTTATTGTGGAAAGGAAGGGAAAGGAAATGGGGCAGAGGAGCCTAGGAAACTGTACTTTGTTCCATTGCTCAAAGAGCAACTTAAACATGAAGGATCTCCAGTTTCTGTCTGAGGCCTCATTTAAACAAAAGGGTTCTTGAATGCTCAAATCTGTCTTCAAACAAATCCCTTAGGTTTGATGTGATTATTTGTTTCCCAGAAAAGCACAGGCAGCCAGGGCTCCAGGGTAAGAATTCAAGTAACTGGAAAGCAGCAGGGTGCACCCTCTGCATATCAATTTTTCAGTTGGCATCAGACTTAATGTTCCAGTTCCAAGAACTGCCACAGAAAACAAACTCCTCCTTTTGAAGAGATGGGAACTCACATATTCCCAGGGAAAAAAAAAAACGGTCTAGAGACATAAATACAATATAGGTAAAGTTTGCTTTTGCATGTAAATCACTAATGCTTTTTGCAGTGCTCACTCATTTTTAACATCTCCATCCTCACCCGCTGCTTCAGTCAGGATGGGTCTGTGTTGTGGCTTTGCAAGACAGCAAAGCTGTCTTTTACTTTAGAAATGTAAAAAATAAATTAAAAAAAGAAGAAAGAAAATATCATTTTCTCACAAAAAAAAAAAAAAAAAAAAGAGAAACTATGTTGGTAAAGCCCCAGCATAAATGTAATTGATAATGAAAAATGAGTCCCTTTGCTTACCTTCTTTGAGGAACTAATTCCTCCAAAGTAACCAGGAATGCTTCTTGGCAGGATAAGCCTGATCTCTGTGTAAGTGGATTTTATCCAGCTTCAGAGGTCAATCAAGTGCCTAAGGAATCATCTCTGCTGAGATTTCTCCTGAAACTGGGCAAAGATGGTGACTGGACTCCAGCTCTTTTGGGCCATCCAAGCCTCTCTGCAACCAACTTTCAGATGACCTTGTCTAAGTTACCAAGATTAAACCCAAGACACCTTCTCTGCCAAGCAAAGCTAAGGCAGCCTCTCCTGGCATTACTGTTCAGTTTGGGGTGATTCTACTGAAATCAGCAATTCCCTGGGGCATATCTACCCTAACCAAAGGTCTTGACACAACTGGAGCAGCCAATTTAACCAGTGCTGCTGAATCTGCTGCTTCCCCATCTGCTCCAGTGTCATGGGTGGCCAAAGAGGACATGTAAGAACTGGCTTCAGAAGCAGGTTTCATTCCCATAGCAGAATATGTGAATTTCCATAAGGGATGTAAACTGTGCTCTCTTTCCAAACAGGAATCCCTTTTCCCTACTGTGGGTTGCTGCCCATCAGAGCTTGGTTTCCCTTTTTGGTCTGATTGAGATCGACACCACATCTGCTTGCAATGATCTGAAACTTTCTTGCCTTTCTCTGGGCAGCCTCACTGAAGGCAGATCATGTGTGTACAACGTGCACATCCATGTTGCTTTAGCTGGAATATGAATCCCTTTTGGCCTCATGTTAAAATTCATCATCACGTGGTGAGAAACAGAATTTTGACTGGAAAGATAGGAACATGGAGCCAATATAAATATTCACTGAAAAAATAGGAATTACTTTCAAAAGAGCTAAACTCCCAATTTATTTCTTCCTGCTTCCTGAAAATTTATCACACTTGCCTAGCTCATGGCTTTTTCCTACTTACCTGTTTTCACTCTGCTGATGTGTTTCAGAAAGTGCAGCAGGAGCTGTGACTTGCTACTTTTGTGGGCTGCAGTAGCTATTTAAATCAAAACTTGAAGTTGTGTCTTTAGTGGGATTGTGGGTTAGTTCTACTCTTAACAAATTTGTAGTGACACACAGTAACCAAAAATACTTTGGAGTAAGTCAGAATTCCTGCATTCCTCCTTGTGTATATAAAATGACCAGAGTTGGGGTTTGGGGTTTTCTTTTTTGGTCTGAACTGCTGGAGAATTCTTCAGTGTGTCTACAGAGGGAAAGAAAAAATTTAAAACTGCCTTATTGCAGTCAACACATTTGTTTCACTTCTTCTCCACCTTTCTGAACAGTAAAGCAACCAGTACTGGAGAGAGAAGGACAAAATTCAGTGGCCACTGGGAGAGTGGTTTTGGTCACCCTGGAGGAGGTAAGGGAGGGGGATCAAATCATACCTTGAGCTGCTTCTGGAGCTTACAAGGACCTCATAAATGCAGGAAGCCACTAGTAGTAACCAAGGAAATTCTGCTTGCCATGCACCAGACAGGCCTGGAATGGTGGTGGGACCTCCATCCCTGGAGATTTTTTAACTCAGCTGGGCAAGGCACTGACCAACTTGCTCTGGCTTTGCAGCCAGACCTGCTTGGAGCAGGAGGTTGGAGAGGAGACCTCCAGAGCTCCTGTGCCACCAAAATCCTTCAATAAATTTTGGTATGACTTAAGGATCAAGCAGTCCATTGCTGTTGTCAGCCACAATCACCACTTTACCCAACTCAAAGCACACAAATTTGCAGTTTGCAGGCCCTTTGCTGCAAGAATCCCACCAGCAATGATTTCCTTGATTTCACCAAAAAGGCAACTGCTGCTCCAGCAGAAATGTTCATCTTCCACAAGCCTGATGAATGCAGGTTTCTTACAAAGAGTGCACAGAAATCTGCTCTTTCTGCCCCCAGTGGAACTCAAAGAGTAGTTGCCTATTGCCTGAGGGATTATTCTAAGCCCTTCTTTGTGAAACTCTTCCTTAAAGGGTGTCTTCCTACCTCCATGCCCCATGTCCCCTGCCTGCAGTCTCATCTCCTGAGATGCTAAGGCCCCAAAACGCCATGGTGGAGATATTTCCAATGTCCTTTTGCCTTGGCAGAAATGGCTGCAAAGGGGGAAAGGATGGGAGAGGAGCAGGGTGGCTTAACAAACTTGTGGGAGTGAGGAGCAGAGAGGGGCACTGGGAATGGTGAGTGACTTGGGGGGCTCAGATTGCAGAGTGTGCCTTTTTCCAGAAACTGTGACTGGCCAGATGTCGCATCCCTCCTGGGAGGGCTTGCAGTACAACAAGGTTTCATGCCTGTTTTTGCATTAGGAGGCTCCTGACAGGCACTTTATCACTTAGTGCCTTGCATCTGGATGCCCATTAATTTTGTTCTGCCACTTCTGTCATTTTCATTTCCATAGCATAGCCCATATTTGGCTGCTGATGTGTAGCATTTCTCCAACATCCCTTCTCCAGATGTCAGCTTCAAACTGGAGATTGAAACATCTGGGGAGGAATAAAAAAGGCAGAAGCTTTGGCAGCTGAGGTGGTGCAAATTATGACAGGTTTGGAAGGGAAGCACAATAGCCTGATGTATTTGCTGCAGTGACTACAGCCAAATAGCTGAGGTGTTATTTACACATGCTATTTACACACCTCACACTGGCATCCACACCAAATTCATTACAACCCAGCTCCTATTGGAATTGAGTTTAAGTTTTTTTGACTAAGATGTTTAGAAGTTAAATGTTGTATAACCAATTTTTGGAGTCGATGCTGCCTGTCTGGGGCAATTTCTCTGGATTAGTTGAGCTCTCACAAATGCTTTCCACAAGCAATTTGCTGGACATTTAGAGGAACTGCCATCCTATTTTCCCAGGCTGACTGACTGAAGTTTAAAAAACCCCTGCTCTAATCAGAGATAAAGGGAGTGATCATGAGAAAGGAAATGCTTCAGTGAGTAACTCCTCTGTCCTGCCCTATCACCCCACAGCGTGCTGTTTGTCTGCCCTTTCCCAGGAGAAGGACATCCTTGGGGCTGATCCCACTGTTTTGGGATAATGTAAATTCTGGAGATTTGCTGTGGGTGGGAACAAGAGGAGCTGAGCTTCCATGCCAGCCCTCTCCAGTGCTCTCCTGGCCATGGCACAGTGAGGTGCTCCCAGGGGCTGCCTTCATCCTCTTACTCTGGCACCTGGGTCTCTGCTGCTGGAATCCACAACAGATTTTGAGCCAGCCTGACCTCTAAAAATGGAAAGGAGTTAAACTATTTTAGGGACTGCAGGGAGGAAGGTCAAGGGAGTTTCAGAGCTATGGGGAAAGAGCAGGGGTGGGACCAGTGACTGCAGCCACAAGCCTGGATATGGAAATATTCCACAGTGAGAAACAAATGAGCTACTGGCATAGTGGGCTAGAGTAACCAAAAACCTGGGGCATTAAAGAAACTGCTGAGCAACAGTTTACCCATTTGGTGTCCATGGGAATGATCTTCCCAAAGCTAAAGGCAGGTGCTAAAGTGGCATTGCAGACCACAGGAATCTGATCAAAACAAAAAAAAAACCCTCCAAAGCTCCAAGCTTTGTCTTTAACCATCCCAGTGCTGTCAAAATTGCTTGGTCCATGCACACTGTGATGTGTTCAGGAAAATCCCTGATGTCTGAGACCCTCTGGGGCTTTCCAGGGCTGCTCTTGCATTAGCCAGCAGGTATTTTCTAAGAGGTTTGGAAAATGGGCAGCACAGGAGGATGTTACCTTGCAGGTGAGGGTCACTTGTCTGGACAATATATTTTTTCAATTCCCAGTTTTCTGTGTAGAGCTGTGCTCAAGGTGAAACAAGTTTAACACTGGTGAAATGCATCCCCTGGAAGCTGTCTGCTGTGGGCTTTTGCAGCTGAGCATTCCAGGGCCTTTCTCAAGGAGCCTCTCTGCCCAAGCAGCTCTGGAAACCTGTGTGCAATTGATCCCCAGTGCCAGGGAGCTGTCCTGGGTGTCCCTGGGGAAGCAGAATGGGCACATACCCCTTGAATTGTCCAAAACATTCATCCAGCATCCCAAAGTGGACACAGGCCTTCAGCTGGTGTGGTGCCATCACTCAGCTGGCTGCAGAGACAGGGCTTCTCTGTGCCCCCAGGGACCACCAGACCCCCACCTGAAAAGGGACAGGGTGTGGGGCAGTGAAAGGGCTTTGAGACTTAAACTGAGCTGGCATCCTGCAGCTTTAAAATAAGCTGTAAACTCTGTGTATATTTGGAGCTAAGTTTAACCCCAGTCCTTCCAAACCTGTGCCCACATAATTGGAGATTTGCCAGACTAGCCCACTGTAGACCATGTGTGATATTTTGGGAAGAAGAAGGGATTTTTTTCTCCAGAGCTTTTGCCAAACCTCCCTTTCTGAGCATGAGGATGTAGCTTAGGCAGCAGGGTCCTGGTACAGGAGCTCTCTCTGTGGCCTAGGGAAAGCAAACCAGATGAAGCTCAGTGGTGGTGGTGGATGGCTGCAGACCCATGGCTTTGCCAGGCTGCCTGAGCTGCCCAGCACCACTGCACTGAGGGATTGAGCTCAGGCAGGACTCGCTGCTGCTCCTTCCTGCTCTGGTCCCAGCCTGAGCTCTGAGGGAGCCCAGGATTCCCAAGCTACTCTGGGCACTAAGCCACTGGCCTCCTTCCCATTAGCCATAATCACTGGTTTGCTGGAAAATTTATGAGACCTGCTGTAGTGATATTCGTGAATCCAGAAGCAGTTGTAAATGTGATTTGTTTCTAGGATTTGACACTCTTTATCTGAGCCACTTCAGGCACCCATCATTTGCAGTGGTTATGACAGAGCTTCTGCTGATGGACTTAGATAGCCCTGAGCTCTTGTCAAGGGTTGCAGGTTGATCCCTGACTCTCCCAGAGTCCAGCTTGTGCCAAGAAGCATGGCAGTTATTCCCTCTGCTTTGGAGCTATTGCTGGAAATGTTGTTGTTAGCCATTAAAGTCACTAACCCTATTTTCAGGGTTATTACAGTATTTAACTTGGCTGCTCCAGTGTGTTTTTAAAGTTGTATTTCCAACATATGATATGGGGTAAAAATAGTTGGTGTCTAATTAGAATAATCCCTGGAGAAACTCAGATTCTTCAATTGCTCAGTGAGTTGTTCTCCTCACAACATGGCAGGCACATTTCAGTCAGTGACACGGTGTCAGCCTGGATGAGGAGAGGCTGCAGTCAGAGACCCCAGGAGAAAATTCCTGAGAAAGCCCTGGGAGCATTTCATATCTCAGGAGACAGCAGCTTTTCCAGGCTGGATGCTTAGGTAGGACTTAGGTGACCATCATCAACAGCTTCTGCATATACATTTAGCTTCTCCTTCCCTAACTTCCTGTGTGGGTGTGTGAGAAAAATCCCCTGCCTCATCCATTGCTGGAATTTCTGGGAATCAGGCAGACTGTGGCTGCAGTGTTGCAGTTTGGGCTTTGGGATGGTGATGATGCCAGAAATAGTATTTTGCAAGCAGCAGCACGCAGCGCTCTGGCGGGCAGTCAGATTCCACTGGGCTATCATTATCCCATGAAACATTCCTGTGTCTGCAGTGGGCCACGGGGGCTGAGGGCCAGCAGTGGCCTTGGGGCTGGCCACCACCCCGGCTCCACCCCAGCTCCACCCGAGGTCCATCCCAGCTCCATCCCAGCTCCATCCCAGCTCCATCCTGCTCCACCCCAGCTCCACCCCAGCTCCACCCCAGCTCCACCACAGCTCCACCACAGCTCCACCCCAGGTCCATCCCAGCTCCATCCCAGCTCCATCCCAGCTCCACCCAGCTCCATCCCGGCTCCATCCCAGGTCCATCCCAGCTCCATCCCAGCTCCATCCCAGCTCCACCCCAGCTCCATCCCAGGTCCATCCCATCTCCATCCCAGCTCCATCCCAGCTCCATCCCAGAACAACCCCAGCTCCACCCCAACTCCATACCAGGTCCATCCCAGCTCCACCCCATCTCCACCCCAGCTCCACCACAGCTCCATCCTGGCTCCATCCCAACTCCACCCCAGCTCCACCTCATCTCCACCCCAGCTCCATCCTGGCTCCATCCCAGCTCCA
The DNA here is from genome assembly GCF_012460135.2 of Molothrus ater. NCBI lineage: Eukaryota > Metazoa > Chordata > Aves > Passeriformes > Icteridae > Molothrus > Molothrus ater. Next base: position 13,519,736 of record NC_050493.2, on the reverse strand, counting down.
CCCCAGCTCCATCCCAGCTCCATCCCGGCTCCACCCCAGCTCCATCCCATCTCCATCCCAGCTCCATCCCAGCTCCATCCCAGCTCCATCCTAGCTCCACCCCAGCTCCATCCCAGCTCCATCCTGCAGAGGGAGATGAGTCAGGCCCTCAGCTCTGCCGCTCTGGTAGCTGGAGAATGGTCCAGATCCTCCCATGATTCCCAAGGAGCAATCAGGGACTGTGCTCTGGGGAGCTCTGGTGCAGGTGATGAAGTCTAAGAGGTCTGGATGAGCTTCTGGCTCTGCTGGACAGCCCCCAATCCACAGGTGGCTCCTGAAGTCCTGCTCAATCCCACATCCTTAGGGATCATGGGGAACATTCTGTTGGAGAAGATGGGGAGGCTGGAGAGTGGCTTAGCTTTCCCTCCCAAAGCCTGCCAAGTCAGGCTTACTGTGGCTTTGCCCAGACGCCCTGAGCAAGTGCTCTCCAGGGCTCAGTCTTGTTTCATTTTTTTGTTCAAGACTGAAAGCAGATACACAAACAAAAATGCGAGGCAGATGCTATCAAGTTAGCGGGAAGTTGTTTGGACATCTCCTCCCTGTGCTTCTCAGGGCACTGGAAAGTGTCCTCAGCTGGCCAGGACCCCCTGTCATCCAGAATGACACCCTGGGGCTAAGAGCTGTGCTGGGATTATGCTCTGTGTGGGACATGCATTGCCTCCCTCCCCCAAACGGATGGAAATACTTCTGTTGTCCAAAATTAGTTTCCAAATGTGGTGGAATTTTCTTTCAGTAGGAATTCTTGAAAATCTGGTCCTTATTGTGAAGTGGAATGGCAACTTTTTCCAAACCCCCTTCCCTGGAATTTCTCACCCAAAGAGAAGAGCAGATTTCAAGCATTTTGTCCCAGGGCAGCTCTCAGGATATCCCTGAGAGGCTGAGGCAGGGGCTCGCTGGGTGCTCTGAGGCTGATTGGATTTTCACTCTAGCAGTGTTTTGAGTGTTATAGTTACAAAAAATATTACTGTGCTGCTGTGAAAGATGCTTCTCATTTCCTCCTGTGAGACTGGGCTGCTTGGAAGCCTGCACAAGTCCCTCACGACACCCCCTCTTTGCAAAGGGCTGCAGAGCTTTGGGTCATGCACCCCAAACCCACGGCAATACAATGAGAGCACAGCAATGCAGAGTGTCACTAATCTTGTTTAAGAATGACATATCTTATTTTCCATGTCTTTTTGTACCATCTGGACCTCTGGGGAAATATCTGGAGCAGCCTGGCAAATTCCCAATTGCACATCTGAAAAGAGTTATTTTCAAAAGGCCACAAAACCAACTGTTTGTGAGGGCTGATTTCGGAGTCTGACCTCACTCTGAGCAGTGGCTCCTCAGCGGTTTGGTTACCAGGGTCAGGCTTTTTTTTAAATTTATGACAAAACTCAAGCTCAAGACAGAAAACACAACTGCCTTTCAACATTAAGATGGACTCTTTGGCCCTGAACAACAAGGCAGATAATTTTATTTGAAGCTTTGATTACAGAATCTCTTTGTGTGAAATCCTTCCAGAGAAGCATTATCTCATTGCACTAAACAACCAGCCTCAGTGGACACCAAGGGAGCATCTATGACCAGGCCTATTTTGGGACTCTGATCCCAATGGCTCTCTTGCTCAAAAGTAGGTCAGATTTTAGTCCTTTTCCAGCAGGAAAATTAAGAGCAAGTTCAGATGCAAGATTTCCAGGAAACCAGAAGAAATTGCTGCTTCTATTTCTAGAAGCCCTGCCAGGGACAAGCTCCTTTGTACTCACGTTAACTCCTCTCCTAACTTTACCGTATGATTGATGACTCAAGTTATGAGGCTTCATTTCCCATTTCTACCTGAGATTTCCTGTTTGGGCCCTTCCCAGATGCAATGAGAAAGGTTACCACAAAGATATTTATGGACCTAGAACTAGAGCTGCTAAATTTGTAATTGGCCAGCCCCAGGGCGGAACATGCTTTTAGCTGAATCAGTAGCTGTAAGAACACAGCACATACCGTGAAAAACTGGCCTCACTTGCACCACCACTCACCTACCAAGGCTCCTTGGGGGTGATGATGTGCAAGAAAATTATATTAGACTTAGTGAGGGCTGACTCTGAGTCAGCAGCACTGGATGCTGTGGTCTCTTCATCTTCCCTGGTCCCTGACATGTCCACAGTGCTGTGCTGGCACTCTCCTGTCTTTCAAATGCTTCTCCTGGAAGAGTTACTTAAGTGTTTGGTTTTTGTTGTTTCTTGGGATTGCTGATTTTTCCTTGGAAATGTCCATTTGGAATCAGAAGCACAGCTCCTGTGCACAGCACAGTGTGTATATCAGCCAGTGGTTTATACAAGATCAGTGCTTAAGATGCTGCAGGTGAATCTCAGCTCATCACCAAGGCTGAAGAGCTTATGCTAGAGATGTGTCCCATGCAGGAGCTCTGTCCCAGTAGCCTGGGATCCCTCCCACATGTCCCAGCCATGCTCCTGTTGGAATGCCAAAGGAACTGATGCCATGAGCCCAAAGGATGTGTGCACATCTGGGATTTGGAGCATTACCCCTTGATCCACCGAGCAATATATCAAGTCACCTTTGCTAATCAATTCCACTTGCAGCTAGAGCCAAACTTAACCCAGGAAAGGAACAAAAACATTTGTTCACTCCATGGCAACACACAGAAAGGATGATGGTGGGGATAGGCCGATTTCCAGAAAGGAGGGATGCACGCTTTCCAAACAAATGAGGCAGGAGTGGCTCCTCTCTGCCAGGGCAGGAGGCCTGATCCAGGAGGTGTGAGTACCAACATGCCTTGGCTCTCTGCCTGCAGCACCCCTGTCCTCATCTCTGGTGTCTGAGCTGTCAAATCCTTCCACATTCCTGACCTAATCCACCCTCAGCAGTACTTGCTGCTCCTGCCAGGGGCATGTCTGCTCCTTTTCTCAGGAGCTCACCGTGGCAGAGTGGGATGCAGTGGGGTGCCTGGGTGCCTGTCCCGTGACTGAGGGGCCCCAGGCTCCTCTGCCCCTGTCACTGCTGCAGCAGGGCAGTGTTATGGTCTGCAGCCAGGCTCAGGTGTGAACACTGCTGGCATGTACAAATAGCCACTGCTGAAAGAGCTCAGTGAGCAGAAAGGGTCCCTTGCTGCCAGGAAAGCACATTGGAGCTCATTTACCACTGCCCTGCCACTAATGATCATCAGTGAGCAGCTTTGGTGGTCAGCTTATCAGCACAATGCTGATTAAATAACTCCAGCTGAGACAGCCTGAGTCTACCACAGAATCAGTTAGGTTGGAAAAGACCTCTGAGATCATTGAGTCCAACCTATGACCAAGCACCACTTTGTCACCCAGCCCTGAACACCAAGTGCCACATCCAGTCTCCTTAAACACCTCCAGGGATGGGGACTCCACCACCCACCTGAGCAGTCCATTGCAATCTAATCATATTTTCTGTGAAAAATTCCTTCTAATGTCCAACCTAAACCTACCATGGTGCCTCTTCAGGCTGTGTCCTCTCATCCTGTCGCTGGTTGCCTGGGAGCAGAGCCCAACCCTTACCTGGCTACCAGTGTGGTGGTGTGTGCTCCTGTGAAAGAGCACAGGGCCACTGGAGTGAAATCCTGCTGGGAAAGGGCACGAGGTCCCAGCTTGCTCAGTTACAGCACCTGAGTTGGAGAGATGGTGGCACTGTGGAAGAAATATCCACCAGCACAGCAATGCTTCCCCATGGGCTGTGGCCTGCTCTTGGGAAGGCTGTCCCTTGCCTGAGGCAAGCTGTGTTCCTGGAGGTGTCATGGACACGAAGAAGTTTGTGGTTCCTCCCTGGGAGCTCCCAGTGAGTGTGGCTGCAGGGATTGCAGACACTACAGGGGTGTTTTCCAGCAAAAGGCCATGTAGGAGGCTGAGGAGGGAAACCATACTGCTGGCAGTCACAGATGGTGAAAAACCACAGAACCAAAAGCCAGCCTTGAGAAAACATCCTGATCACCTCCTGCTGCAACCAGGAGTCACCACTGAGCCATTCACAGCAGACATTCTTTTTTCTGTGAGCTTGCACAGACCCAGGGGTTCCTTCTCCTTGGCAAACCCATGGTGTGCCCAGCAGGGACACCCCAAAGCACTCCTGAGAGCTCAGCTCCCAGATAAAAAGCATCTGGATGTTCCTTATCCTGGTCTTTCCTGCACTTCTCCAGAACATGATGGAGCTGAGAGGCTACGAGGAAGGATCTGTGCCTGCCAGTATGAAGGTGGCATTGTGGTGAGCAAGGTTTGTCCATTTTTCCTGATATCCCTGCTATAAATGAACCTATGAGCTGAAGCATAGCTTTGTCCCTGTTCCCTCAATGTCTTCCTGTAGGTTTTTAGACAAGACATTGAGTCTCTTGATCCTAGGGAGGATAATCACTTCCATGGCTGTTGGCAAGGGTAGGAGCTGGCTGCCCTCCGTGCTCAGTAGCTTGAGGCTGAGCATTTGCTCCATTCCCTTGGTGAGAGGAGGAATTATTTACTAGGGAAAAGATCCTCATTAGAGCTGGAACATATCCCAGGGACCAGTGACCTCAAGAAAAAGCAAATTTGCTGGTGAAACCAAGAGCAGAGGTGAAAAGGCCAGTCTGGTGCTGGGGTCTCTGCCCAAGCCAAGCCTGGTGAGCAGTGGCTGATGCTGTGCCATGCTCAGGGAGCACCAGGGGCACAGGGTGCCCACAGCAGAGTGCCTGGTGTTGGGGCTTGTGCCCCTGCTCCAGCCCCCCCTGCTCTGCAAACAGGAAGCTGGCAAGCAGCTGCTGAATAAGTCATTTTGGGGAGTTTGTACCAAACTGGCTTTCAACTCCTGAATGTGTAGGAAGGAAAAAGCCGTGAATGCGCCTTTGTGACCATGTCTGGCAGCAGTCATGCTCTGCAAAAGGGACAAGAATGTGGCCATTTAGAGGGGATTCAGCTGCCCTTTAAGAAATGAAATGATCCCTTCCCTTTCCTGCAAGGCTTTATTCGGGGGAGAATAGGACTGAGACAGTGAGCAGCTTCTTTCTCTTTCTGGCACTGAGGGCTGTGATCCAAACTGTTGATATTGGAGCACAGGAGAGACCCCACTCCAGGGAACTGCAGAGCCCAGGGATGACCCACAGCTCCCTCCTGCTGCAGCCTGGCTGGGAAGAAATTGGACTAGGGCAGTAAAACTCCAGATCTGCCCTTCTCTGTCCAATCACGCCCTGAGGTGATTCCAGTCGGACTTCAGCAAAATATCTGTCTGCCTCCTCCACAGGGCTCAGAGGGCTTTTGGAAACAAGCAGTTTGGAAGGTTTTGCCCTTTTCTGAAACAATTCCCCACCCAGTTTTTGAGAAGTTTCTGTATATTACATGAAAAAATGGACCGTGTCCAAGCATTTGCGGGATTTGGTTTGTTTTTATTTTTGGAAAGGCTTAGATATTTCATACAGATCTTTCCTTTGTGAACAACTTGAAATCCAGGGGCTCTGTCGTAATTTGGAATGAAGACACACTCTGTTTTATCAAACCCTTCAGGATGCTGGCTGCCTGCCTTCTGCCTAGCTGAAGCTTTGAGCACATTCACTGGTGCCATTGTCACATCCAGTGACAGAGGGAGTGGGTCTCTGGGACAGCCAGTCTGCTTTAGCCGAGGCTCCAAGGGAAAAGCTTGGTCACACATACACCCAAAAGTTTTCCAAAGGGTGACTTAGACTTCTGAATCACGGGATTTGGGACTTCATAAGTCCTGACGCAGTAGGAAGCTCCAGATGATTTCAAAATGCTTCACGTGCCAGGAAAAAGGAAAATCAAGCAAGACAGATATTAGTAGGTTGGCTAGTGCTGAACCATGTCGCTCCACTGGGATCATTTGATCCATGTGTGGACTTTTTGTAAGAAATGTTTGTAATAAAATGTAATACATGCAGTAGGCTTGGGTAGGAGTCAAGATTAACAGTTGCTTTCTTCTGGGCTTTCATTCCTTTCTTGCCTTCCCCTTGTTCGGCATCTTATGACAATCATAAACAGTGTATTTGTTAAAAACTCTGCTGGCAGCTTCCTCTTTCTGCCATGTCCTGCAGAAGGTCTGGAAAGGCAGAGACAGATCCACCAGCACTTCCTCAGCTAAGGTCAGCTCCAGCTTCCTCAGTTCCTGCTCTGAAAGTTCTGCTGGAAAACAGGGAGCCTTTACAGCTCAGCGTGTGTGACAGATGTTTGTAGGCTCACTGCTGATGGGGTTAAAGTACAAATAATCTTTCTGTTCCTGTTTGCATAGCACCAGTGTTTCAGTGCACACCACAGCATCCCACCTCAGATCCTCTGTACAGGGGAGAGGCACTGGAGAGCCCAGGAAGGGCCCCTGGGAGCACTGGGGAGGAGAGCTGAGGGGTGGCTTTGCTCTCCTGCAGGATGAGCTAGAGAGGGCTGAAAGCCAGGGGCCCTGCAAGGGCAGGAGGCCACAGGAGTGACAGGGGAACATTGGGATGGGACCTGTCCCTGTGAGAGTGGCCCAGCTCTGGGACAGGACCCAGGACCCAAAGAGATGGTCAGGAACTCTGTCCTTGGAGGCCTTTGAAATCCAACAGCAAGGCCACACTCCAGATGTGCCAGAGACAGAGCTCATAACATCTCTGGAAGCTGAGAACCCCCTCCTCTTCCATGGCTTCTGTTTCAACCTGAAAAATTGGGAATAGTGCAGAAGGGACCAACCAGCAAAGCAGTGACAGACTGGGAAAGAGGAGCCATTTCCTGGCAGCACAGGGGGATTGGCAAAGTCTAGATCAGAACCCATAAAATTAGATTGTTTGGAATTGTTTTTACACTAAATATTGTTGTTCCTTAAGTCTAACTAACTACAGGGTGACATGATTAAATTAATTTGGGCTGGAGATAGGATCTCTGTTACCAACTCTCAGAGAGAGTTGATTTTACTTTGAAATTTCAGCTTCTTACTTTGTTACTTGCCTATGCCAAAACTATTCTTACAGATTTGTGTAAAGATTTGCTGGATTTACACAAAGCCCTGTTATTTTAGCTGAGCAAGTTCTTTACAAGCTTGTTGTCAGTAACTGAATTATTTTTTCTCCAATTACTGAGTTCATATTTTTACATCAAGATAGCATATCTCTGCACTTTCTTCAAAAAGTAGCTTACTGCTGACAGACAAACCAAAATTCCTCAGCTCCTTTATGAACTCCTTCAGTTCATTTTTGAATAACTGAACTGGGATTTTTTTTTTTTTTCAATTCAATTCCCTTTTAATTAATACAGGAATTTAGGAGATGGTGAGCTTCACTGTGCCTGATTCCAAGCCTGAGTCCTTTCTGCAGTGTTCTGTCTGAACTGGATCACTCTTATTGCCAGTTTTGAATGTTCTCCTTGTCCACTGCAGCAGGTTAGAAGCCACCTTGGTCAACCTGGAGGATGCCCTTATGGCTGCAGGCTACCAAACCTTGCTGCTCCACCTCACAATGTGCTTTTGGGGATTCTTTGGCACCTGCAGGCTGATGTGTTCCTCTCATGCTCCTCTTCTTCATCACCAGGAGTGACTCTTAGTACCAGTATCAAATGTGACACCAGTAGCTGATACCCAGCCCCGGGGGTAGGACACAAAGAGCCCAAATGGCACCATCACATCCAGCTCACATTCCTTGGGGCTCAGTTTTTCCTTCTGGCACCCCTCCCCTGTTAGTAGAACCTGACATTTAAATGAAAGTCCCTGCTCAAAACCCAGGAGGCCCAGAATTACAGATCAGCAAGTAAAAGGTAATTTGTGCAATTTGGATTCAGGCTCTCCCAGGCCTGCATTCCAACAGTGAAGTTTGATCACACCCTTGGCCACTGCTCTCTGTATTTGACTGCTTTAGAAGAGTCCTTGTGTGCCTCTTGGAAATAAATCTGCTCAGTTTTGAAATTCTGAAGCAATATTATTTCATCTCTTGCCAAGAGTAGATTGGAAAATGATAAGAGTCTTTCAGGCTACATAAGAGATATTTTGGGAGTTTTATCTTACTTCTTCCATGACATTTTTATTCCTTCCATATGAAACACACACATATATGTATGTTAGAAGCACCTTTTTGTGTTGAAGTCAACTGGGGAGAAAGAAGCTATTTTGCTAAGTGATATTTCCTAAATATTTTGGAAATCATAGCTTGCTTACACATGCTCTTTTTTTATTTTTCTTTTCCTTTTTTTTTTTCTTTTTTGGCCAATTCACTCAATGAGTTCACCAAGATGAAAATTGCCATTTTGATCTGAGTGGATTTTCTGGGTAAAATACAATTGAAAATAAATCTTTCTTTATGGGCTAGCCATGAAATCCTAGTTGTATCTCATTTCCACTCCTCCACCTCCTCCTGGCACTGCAAGCACACACATTCCCTGTGGCTACAGCCAGGAATGATTAATTGCAATTCATCTGGGCAGAAAATGAAGGGCCTGAGTTTTGATATGATTTCTTGTGCTCTGCTGGGCAGCAGCTCCTGTGGCTGTGAGTGGTCTGGGGTACCACCATCTTCCCAGATCAACATTTTTGCTCCTCTCCCTGCTTGTCTCCTGCTCCCCAGCCCCAGGTGGGCTCGTTGATGATGTCTGTGAAGGGAATTATCTGTCCTGATTTGGGCTGAATAAACTACAGGCAAGGATGATGGGGCTTGGCTTTATTTTTGAACCTCTTCCATGGGCTAAAACCCCCAGTCCCTGCAGGCCTAGTGCCAGCTCAGCCCCTGGCACATCCTGAGCAGGTGCATGGAACTGCCAGGCCAAAGTCACCTCTGTGTCCCTCCTTGCCACGGGTGTGATCCCACACAATAATGTCTGCACTGTCTGCTGCTGCCTGAGGGTGATAGAGGCTTCAGAAGACCTTCCCCCCAGTTTGAGGTTTCTGAACTTCATGTAAATTGAGTGGGTTATAGGAAATGGAAGTTGCGACATAGCTGCTTGTTAATAGAAGTTGTTTGGTTCTTTGGGCTTTTTTTGTGGGGGGGAAGTGAAAGGTTTGCACTCCAAAAAATGTCAATATTTTTTTTTGCAGGTCAGCAGCACCATTCCCAGTTTGACATCTACTCTGGGGGCATCTGCACTCCAAGCCTTTTGCACCAACACTCCCACGGTGTGTGAGGAAGGGCTCTGCTGAGGCTGGGTGCTCAGAGCACCCTCACTGCTCTCCCTGGGGCAGAAAGCTGGGCCAGCTGCACAGCAGGAGCTGCAGGTTAGTGAGGAACAGGGGGAGATATGGAGATATTTCTGTAGCAGCTCTGGAGAACAGATCCTGCTGTACCATCCCCACTTTTCCTGTCCACAGGGTCCCACACACACATGTGCAGCTGGGAGTGAAAAGCTGATCAGCTGCTGGTGCCCAGGAGCCTGATTTGCTCCCCAGCAAGGGGCTGCAGGTCCGGCCATCCACCCTGGGAAGGCATTTCCCAAAGGGAATCCCCGTCCTTTCCCTCCTGGCAGTTCCCTCTCTGGCTCCTGGCCAGGCCACCTGCGTTTGAAACTCCGTGGGACTTCGCTTGGGTTTCTGTGTTATTAATCCTCCCCAGAAGAAATCCCAGGCCTTTCTGGACCTCTTCCCTGTTTGCTAGGACAGCTGCCAGGGCTGTGCTGCTGCTTCATGTCAGCACAGGAGGCACTGCAAAGCCCATGTATTTCCAGAGGGCAAGGGGAGCTCTGTTTTTACTGGTCAAGGCTGCAATCTGATGCTCTCTGCTCTGCTTGCCAGGTACTGGGATGCCTTCTTGGCCCAAACACTGAACAAAGCAGGTTGGAATCAAATCATCTGTCTAGGGAACCAGTGATCCTGATAGAAACAGACCTCTGTGCTCCAGGTGTGTCCTAGCTGTCCTCACAAAACTGTCAGGCAAGGCACACAGGCTGTTACACCATTTCCCTGCTTGGATTATGATCCATATTCAGTGGAGCCACAATTTAACACGTGCTGACACAGGATCAGTGCTCCAAGGAGCATTGCATACAAATGTGCATGCAGGAGGGGATGCAGCAGGAGATGAGGTGTTGAACAATTCTGTCCAGCACCTGAGGGCCATTGTGCAGCACTCCTGGCTGGTGCAGACCCAGCAGCGCCTGGCTGGAAGCAGGCAGGTGTGAGGCTCATCAGGCCTTGAAGCAGTTTTAGCAAGCTGCAGCAGTGAAAGTGCTGCATTCACATGCTGATGGATATCTATTTCATTGGGTCTTTAACCACCTCTTGTGGCAAGATCACAGTTTCTCATGGGTTTCAAGTAGGGAGGAAATTCCAGTTTCCAGCAGAGAAGAATGAAACAAATTCATGTAATCACATGTTCACCTTAAACATAACAAGCACCAGGAAAGAGCTCTCCTTCAGCTGGTCCACATTTCAAATAGAAGTATTCCCTGAAGAGGGAGAAAACAAACAAGGGTTTTGGGCTAGATGAGCTGCTCCAGGCCAGGAACGGTGGGTGCTCAACACTGAACTGCTGCCATTCACCATCTCATGCTTGAGCAGTCAGAACCTGGCCTTAAGTCACCTTATCCCATCTATTTTAGGCTAGTGCACTGAAGGAAAACCTCTCTGGCTGGTGATGGCAGCAAGGTAGGTGTATTTTATCCAGCTCTGCAGATTCCTGCAGCTTGGGTAAAAGAGATTGGGAGCTGGGTAGAGAAGCACTGGGGAACAGGAATTTGTGGGATGGGGTTAGCAGCACTGTCTGCAAGAGTTTTCTACAGGAGCAAGGAGTCACGTTTCAGTGACAGAGCTTTGCTTCTTTTGCAAAATGCACATACTATTGGCAGGAGGCAAAGAACGAGCAGGGGTGGGTCAGATTCCTACTCCAGCTCGAGAGTGTTCCTCCTGGGAGATGCTGAAGGGCCCCGTGAGTGCATTACTGGATGCTTCTTTTCCTTGTTTATGTGGTAGAAAACATCTGAAAATAATTTGTGCCTGTTAAGCTTTGCGGACAGTCAGGGTTCTGCGTGCTATTTGCTCTCCACCTCAGCCAGGACTAGCTGGGGCTGCTCTGTGTTTGCTCATTAGCTAATGAGACATGATATGGTTAGCAGGGCTCTCTGGGGGCTGCCTTCGCCGTGTGGCTGCCGTGGGCACGCGCAGGGCTGGGTGCGGCACCGATGAGCTCAGCTCGGCTGGAGCACGCAGGTCGTGGGCAAGATGCAATAAGATGGGAAAGGAATATCATCCCCCCAGTTATTACTAACATTGAAAGCATCTGGGGCTGTGGGTTGGGGACCTGCTCAAGAGGGATGTGCACCCTGCAGGCCTCGCTGGAGCTCCAGCAAAACTCTGTGTGAGCAATACATGGTGACTGATGCTCCTTGGAGGATGGATGGAGAAATCTTCTGCAGCAGTCCCAGGACAAAAGAGAGGATGGCTGAGCAATCAAGGTGGGAGGATGCCCTCCAGAAGGGGAAAATATTTAAACTGGGAGGAAAGAAACAGCTTAGAGGAGGGATGATACGCTAACCACATGGCTGGAAGAGGAGGTGTGAAGACTTGGTGGGAAACACGGCACTGAGCATAGGGAAATGGGCGAGAAGAAGGTAAAGTACAGTGAAACAGCCAGAAACAGTGAAGGGACCGGGAGCATCGCAGCGCAGTGCGCGGGAAGCTTAGCGGGGAAGGCTCCCGTGGGGGGCACAGGGGCCGGTGCTTGGCAGCTCAGCGGTGCCCAGCCAAAGGGACTCCCGGCACGGGAATCGCCGCAGCTCCCGCGGCCACGGCAGCGATCCCAGCACCCGCAGGGCCGACGCTAACGGGAGCCGGCGCTCAACCCCGCCACCCCAGCGCAGCGGCGGGGCTAAAGGGCGCTGCCCACCGCCGAGGCAGCGGGGAAGGCGGGGGCTGCGGGGGCCGCGGGCGGGCCGGTGGCTTCCGCCCGGCGCGGCGCATTCCTACCCCGTGAGTCAGGGCGGCGCGGCGGGATGCGGCGTCCCGCGGCCCCGGGCGCTGGCAGCTCCCCGCCGGGACTCTCAGCGCCCAGCGCCGCTCGGCTCCCGGCTCCTATTTGCATGCCGAGGCTGTGAATGGCGTGCCCGCCCGGCCGGCCCCTGGCACGTGGGAGGAGTCTCCGCGCCCTCCGCGGGCCGAGCTCGGCGGCGCCGGTCCCTTAAGCCGCACCGGGGGGCGGCTCGAGCCGAGCGGCCGCTGCGCTTCGCCCTCGCCTGCACGGTGAGTGCGGGGCCGGGGGGACGAGGGGGGGTTGGCCGGGAGGGGCGTCCCGGGAGGGGCATCCCGCGGGGGCCGTTCCTGCCCCGCCGAGGTACCGGGACCGCGCTGCTCCGTCGGGCGGGGAGCGGCCCGCGGCGGCCCGCGGGGTGAGAGCGTGGCCGGGGGCAGGTGCTGCCCCCGACCCTCGTGCGTGGACGTCGGGAGCTTGGCGATCTCAGTGCTTTCGGCCGGAGGTGGAGGTGCGCCTTCACGGCTTGTTTCGGCTGATCCGAGTCCACCCCATCCCCACGCTTTCCCAGCCGTCCCTCCCCTGATGCTGGCACCCAGTCGCGCTTTGGCAGCGACTTTGGGAGATGATCTGGTGGAAAATATATGGCTTTTTACATGTTAAGGTTAGTTTTCCTGCCGGATTTAGTCTCTGAACTGAGTTCTCACACTGTGCACTGCTGGCACGAAAGCAAGGGGATCACGGCAGCCTGACGCGAGCAAGACCAAAGCTTTTGCAGGGTGCAACTCAGTGCCAAGTCCTTTTGGAGCAGCCCCATCCTGCCACACGCATCCCTGCAGTGCAAAGTGCCCCATGGGTACATTTTGCCCTTTGTTTTTCTCCAGTGTAACTCAGGAGAGTTGAGTGGCAGCACAGATGAGTTCTGTCCGCTGCTCATCCTGGTGCCCGACTCGGTTCTGTGGCTGCTGCTTCTCTTGCAGGTTGGCTTCGTGGCGGGGTGCACGGTGCCGGTCAGAGATGTCTCCGAGCCGGGTCTTGGAGCAAGCAGGAAGTTGTTTCCTTTCTTCCTGTTTTTGTCCCCATGCCTGCTAATTTCCTCTGGGAAGAAAAGTGCATTCTGCAGTAAAGGGAAAAAATAGTCACACGTAACGGGAAGGGAGAAGGCAGCAAAGTTTCTGAATGAAGCCCGGCACAAGGAAGGAGCACAGGGTGTTAACTGCAGTAACGCTGATAGGGCAGCAAGGACAAATAGCTGCCTGTGGGCTGTGACCACGGGGAGAAAAATGGCCCACTTGGGACAAGCTGGGGAGCAGACCCTTGGAAGAATTGCATTTCCACTCCAGTGTATGAAGGATGTTGCTCTCCAGCTGTTCCATCTCAGTGGTGCAGGTTTGCAGGAGGAGCTGATGACTCGTGCTAGATTGGTTGATATAGTTGGAAGAAAGAGGTGAACTTTAGATACTTCCTTTAAGCTTTGATTGTTAAATGGACTTTATGAAAGGGCTTGTCTGCCTTTTTTTTTAACCCTCAGTTGCTCTAATAGCAGCTATCATCTCTCCCTCCTACTGCATCCCTCATGTCCTTAAATCCTCATGGCTGCTTCTGCTGCTTAGCCCAGGTCTCCCCTGTGTGTGCAGGCTCTTGGGAGCCTGTGCCATTTCTAAGCTGGGATACTGCCAGCTTTCCAGGAGGTGCTGTGCATTTGAAACAGGTCCCCAGCTTTTTTCCTGGCCTCTGTGCTCATTTGCCCTGAGCCCCCAGGAAGGCAGCGGCTCTGGCATGTGGACGTGTGTCCGTGCTGTTCCTGCTTCTGTGTGTTCCCATGAAAGGAGGTTGATGCTGTGCAGCGTAAAAGCAACTCCCACAAAACTAGTTCTGCTCTGGGACTTCCCATGACAGGCCCTTTTTTTTTTTTTTTTTTTAAGCAATCCACTTGCAAGAGATCTGCCTACAAACTGGCTTTTCAGGTTCTGGGGAAAGCCATGGGTTGGCCCTGGTCTCTGGAATGTCTTGCTCTGTGCTGGGTAGGCTTCAGCCAGGGGGATGAGCTTTGAATGTGGAGAGTGCTGCTGGCCTGCAGAGCACAGCTGAAACCTCCTTTCCAACAAGCTTGTCCTCTCTGTATCTTGGTACTGAGACCGTGTGGCCCCGATGTGTCACCTCAGGCAGGAATTATGTCCCTCAGAGAGGGCCAGCACCTCGTCACTGGACTTGGCAGACAGCTCGTTTCACTTTCGTGGCAGGGACTGCGGCGGCGGCGGCGAGGTCGCCAGGCAGGAATAGGAATTCCTTTTGGGGTCATCAGTCCTGTTCCTCTGGAATCCAGCCCCGGAAAGTAGCCAGCAAGTCCCAACATGTTCCCTTGAGAGAGGCAGGGTCTGCTGAGTGTGGCATGATAGGACAGTTTATTCTGGGCACAGAGCCCTCATGCTCAGATATAATTAGTAAAAGTTTGATTCTCTTCAGTGTGTTGGATCTCTCTGCAGTGCAAACACAGCCTGGTTAGTGCTGAAGGCCTGAGGTGGGCAACATGGCCAGGATTACCAGCTTGTTTTCCTCTTCCATTCTATGTGTCCAGCAAGAAGTTGAGCAGAGTGTGTGTTGTGTGAGCCCCGTGTTGCTGGGGATGTGCCTGCCAAGCAGGACTGGCTATGAGCTGAAGATCCTGCCATTTCTTTATCTGTCACTCTACAGCTTTTATCCAGCAGACTGGTCTTTTGATAAGATTCTTCCCTTGTGGTTGCTGCCTTTCTTCCATAGCTATCTCTGGAGGCCTTGGCATCCCGTGGAGACCGTACATCTTTCTCAGAGTTTCCAGCATTAACTGTGGCCTGACATGACACCTCTGTTAATTGCTGTTCCTGCAGCCACCCGCCTGTCGCCTGTATATGACACGTTTCAGTAGAAACACTTAAAACTCAAGGATGGATTCCTTCCTTAACATTTTCCCTGAGCTCAGATGTGGATTAGTTTCCTTTCTTTTCAGTTGAAGAGGCGCTGAACTCCAAGTTTAACATTTATCATCATCTAGTTGGAAGGAAAGGAAACATGAACTGTGCAGATCTCACACAGTTGCTGTGAGGTTGACTCCCAGCTGCTGGGTATGTACATGTTGGAGTTTTAAGGAACCCACAGAATGCATGTGTTGCCTGCCTGCTCAGGGAGCTGTGTTACATCCTTTTTGCTGTGTGAAAACATCTCAATGTGTGCTATGTGTGCTGCAGCCTGAATTTAATGGGATTTGTGTCTGGGTTGTGGGTAAAACATCCCAGTGCTGCTGGGAGGTAGGATGGAGATGGTTTCTTTCTACAGAGCAGGGGAAGCCCTGGTGTCCAGGGTTGTGCAGGTAGTTCTCTCCCCGGTGGTAGGCTTTATTTTTAGCCTTGTGGTTGGTTCTTTTGTTTTGTTTTATTTTTGTTTGTTTATTTTTTGTCTCGTTCAGAGCTAGCAGACCTGAATGGGCACCAGGTTGCTTACTCTGCTAGTGCTCAATAACTCCCCTCTGAGAGAATAACATGTAAAAGGGACGGTATTAACCCTGCAGCTCTTAGTCCCAAGAGATTAGGCAGGCAACAGGCAGATTTAACCTTGGAAGGAAATGGATCTGTTTGGCAGCATTTCCCATGGTCATGCTGGCAGCTCTGTTTCCATGTCCTCGAAGAACCCCAAGCTACTTTGGTGTGTGATGTGTGCTCAGACCATCCAGGCCTGCTTGCATGGAGTTGTGGAGACCCTCCCTGTGGTGCAGCCTGAGCTGGGCAGGGCTTGCCTGCCAACCTCTCTGTTTTCCCAGGCAGAATGTTTGTGCCACTGGGAGTGAGGTTTCCACAGGGAGAAGTGGAAATGCGTCTGTGCTGAGATTGCCCATTGTCATTTCCTTGGTAGTTCAACTTCAGGGATTTCCGACTGTTTGCTCCTTTTTTTGGTCCTACCCATCTTGCTGCTGTCCAGGACCAGTTGAAGCTTCAGCTCACACCTCTCATCCTTGTTTCAGTCCCATGCTGCTGTAGGAAGGAGGAGGTGTTTTTTTGTTGGGTTTTTTTTTTTTTTTTTAATGTGTGTTGGGATGATGCAACAAAGAGCAAATCAGCAGCTGAGTTTTTGACCAAATCATCCAAACTATGGTCAAATCCTTTTGAGTAACAGTGTCTGTTTCCCACTGGGGAAAGACAGAGAGCTTATTCTTCACATTTATCTTAGTGGTCCAGTCTTCTAAAGCTGTAAGAGTGCACGTTTCATTGCTTGTGTGCTCTACTTGCTGCACAGACAGCAAATGTCACATTGACATAGGGCTTGTTTTTGCTGTAATTTCCTTTGGATGCACTCTTCAACTATCTAGGTAAACAATTTATTTCAAATATAACTACAGCTCCTTTTTGCCTACCAAAGAAATGTTGGAAGTGCGGTGATGCAGACCTGAGCAGTGGATGTGTTCTTAAATTCTGGGGCCTTCAGCAACAAACAGACCTTGCCTTAGTAATCAGAGCATCTCTAAAGCACAGTGTTTATTAAAGGAAATGTAATTTCTTCTCAGTGAAGTCTGAGGTATCATTGCACAATACTTCCCTGGCACAGTAGAGCCTTCCCAGGGGGAGAAGAGATAGCAAGCCATGCCTGATCTTGCCTTTTCTGGAAAGCTTACCTTTGCCACCTCCTCCCCTTCCTGTTTCCACTCTGCTCAGAGCCAGCCCCTTGCTCTGCTGGTCAGCAGCAATCCCTGCTTTGAAGGTTTGCTTTCCTTTCAAAAGGAACAATCCCTATGAGGTCATCCTGAAACTGCACAGGATGCTGCACTTACAGTCCTTCAGGTCTGGCACTTACTTGGCTTTGGCTCAGTGAAAGTTAGAGCTGCTTGGATTTTAAAATCTGGAGGGCTCAGATAAATGCAGCTTCTGTATTTGGGGAGTTACTGCCCTGTAGCAGTCAGCACACCGGAGATTTGTTACTCTGTTGCTTAAATTCAAAGCCTTAAAGCGAACTGTAGAAAACTGTGAGTTGTTTTGCCAAAAAATGTGAGTGTACCTTCCTTTTCCCTGCTGTTCTGGACTATAATTTCAGGAGAACAGTGGGCAAGGATGTGCCATTCACTCAGACTGAAGAAGTATGGTTCACTTAGAATTGTAATACTTTTTTTCTGCTAAACCAAGCTAGAATTCTGATTACTTCTATTTGCATTATGAATGAGTTGTTGCACTGGGCACACGATGAATGTGCAGAGGTGTGCACACACCTGCAGAGCAAGACAAGCTCTTCCTGCAGCTATTTCCAGTTGCACACAGCAGGAGATGGTGTGTGCCTGGCCATCAAGCACGAGCCAGGGGAGAAATCAGAGCACCAGAGTGGCTCTCCTGTGTCCTTGGCTACACCAGCTAATGGTGAAGGACAGCAGCCAAACCAGCTCTGCTCTGAATTCCTGGCTGTTTAATTGGTCCTTTGAAGGATCTCCCCCAGGAGATCCTTGGCTGCTGTGGGCATTTTTTATTCTCTCACTTGTGCCCAGGTGAGCAGAACTGTGGTGGTGCTGGAGAAAGCAGGTGTGTAATGGGGAGTGAGGATGCTCTGAGTTTCAAAGGAACACTCCAAGAAAGCTGTTCTGAGTGGCTCTGTGGCTTCCATCCTTCCTGAATATAAAGCCTGTCTTCTGGTGGCTCCAGTGTTTGTTATTGTTATTTCCTCTAAGATTTTTTTAGGTTGCTATTCAGAGTGGTTTTATGTAACTTTCCATAGGAAATGTTGTCATTTGTGGCAGTTTTGATCTCTTTTGCCATTGAAACATTTTTATTTAGCACAACAAACAGTGATTCTTAGCTGCTTTTAGTATCCAGAGTCTTTGCTGTAGAGGATGAGTAGCTTTTGGTCTAATATAATTTTTGGTTTGGCTTATTGTGATCTTTTTAGGAGAGTTGCTTTTCCATCAATTGTTTATTGATATTGTATTTTCTAAATGAACAATGTTGTAATCACTAAGACACATTACCAAGAAAATGGCTTTTGGGCTGGGTGCACAGACAGCTGTTCCAAAATCAGCCAGAGCCAGTGTTTACTTCTGTCCTGAGTGTCTTCCCATCTTGCCTTGTGTCCTGAACCTTTACAGTACTTGTGATGAATATGAGAGCTGGTAGAAAAAACCCTTCAAAATGCAGAATTTCAATGAAAATAAAACCTTTGTTGGGTTTGTCTTTTGTTCCCTAATGTGGGGTCATGGCTGCACTGACAAAAGCCTTTTTGTGACTCTCACCTTGCTGTATAATTGAGGCAGTGACTGTGCCCATGGTACTTGTGGGTCAGCCAGAACTTAACTTAAGCAAGCATCTGCTTCACTAGTAATGGGAATAAATCTGGAACAGAGTCCTCTGAAGTCCCATAGAATCATTTAAATGAGTTAAATGTGCACTGCAATAGTGTCTGTGATCACTTTTTCCTGAAGAAGGTGCAGCCCCATGCAGAGCACTGAGACAAGTGTTCTTAGAGGCTGCTGGGGGCCCCACGGGCTCTGCTGGCTCAGCCCAGGCAGCACTGAGCCAGCAGGCAGCTGTGGTTCCCTTCAGCCAGGGTCCAGGAACAAGGCTGCCACAGATGATCCTTCCTCTGGTAGCTGGTAATGGATCTCTGGGTGGAAACAGCTCCTGTGGAGGGGCAGGCAGTGCTCTGCTGGCTTCCCTGAGGAATGGCAATGCTGCTCAGAGCTTGGTGTGCCATCACTGGAGCTGTTGGCAGGTGGCTCATCATGCTGTGCCCTGATGGAGCTTGTAAGTGCCAGGCTGTGACCAGACTTTTAGGATGTGGCTGCTGGAAATGTGGCTGTTGGATGTGGTGGCAAAGCCACAGGGTGTGTCACAGAGAAACATAAACAGGAGGAAGAGCCAAAGTGCTCCAGAAGGTTTTCCACTGCTCCCCCCTCGTTGTTGGTTGGTTTATGTGCAGGCTTTGCCCTTGCTGGTATCTCAGTGGTTGTGGATGGCTCTGGGCTGGGATTGCTCTGGAAGGTGGGGTTGGAGATCACTCATTGCCCGTGCCCTGCGTGGGCCCTGGCTGTGCTTGGCTGGTGCTGCAGACCTGCCCCTGTCACCTGGGCCACACGTGCTGAGGAGATGGAGAAGGCCCCTCTGCCAGCCTGCTCTGCTTGGCTCCCTCACCTGCTTCCTTGTGGGTGCTCCAGGCGTGGGTGAGCAGGGGAAGCTCCTCCCTTGGGAGACCCTCTCTGGAAGCTGCCCGGGTGTGAGGCTGGGCTGTCAGCCCTGGAGCAATCTGTGGATGGTTTGGGTGTTTTCCCACCTAATGACCCCACCAAAAGGTTCACTCTGCCTCTGGTGGTACAGTAGTGTTTTATTCCTGTTGCACTCAAACACCTGCACTGAGGGTGCTTCTCAGAAGATTAGAGATGCTGAACCCACCACCTCCCTGGGATAATTGTTGTTGGCTTCCCACAGTGCTACAAATCTGAGTTTTGGCCACGTTTTCAACAATCACTTCAAACTATTGTGCCTTGAGAAGCAGTGCAATCATCTGGCTCCAGCTGCTCTGTTTGTTTCTGTGTCTTCTCCTTTCCTTCTGCTGGCACAAGTGTTTGTGGAGCCCTGTGGGAAGGAGCTGGGGCTGGAATGAGCCATTTTCTCTGCTGAGCTCATGTGGGTCAGTTCCCAGTGTGGATCACCCAACAGCTGTGGGGATGCTGGTGCCAGCAGGAAGAGGAGGGCAGCACACAGGGCTGGGTCACTGCTCCTTCTGTTGGCTTGCATCTCTTTCAAGTGTTTAAGACATCTTTTTAACTGGAATTTTGAGCATTGGTTTCCAAATTCTTGTTTCTATTTTGCACTTTGTCTGCTGTAACAAAAGGACCTTGGAGATGAGCCTGTTGCTTGTGAGTGTTTGCATGTTGCAGTTGGGGGTCATCTTTTAACCTATATTTGAAGTTCAGCTACAGATCTGGGGACTAACAGAAATCAGAAGAGCTTTCTGAGCTGCCTGTTTTTCCTCTCTCTGCTATATGAGGGCAGCACATCTTCAGATCCCAGGTGAATCTGCTTTGAAAGCTTTTAATGCTGGTGTTCAAGTAGGAACTAAATTTTGTCTGATTTCTATCATAACTTTCATGTTTTTCTGAAAATCAAGAAAATCATTTGCTCAAAGGGATATCAGATCTCCTTTCTTGATCATGGGATTGGCTCACGTACATTCAGACTTCACTGGTGGATATTTTCATTACCTGTACTTAAAACCCTCTATCTCTGTATGCAGCTGAACCTTTTCCAAGTTCAGTGGGTCCCATCTGAAGCTTCTGAAGCTTTGCACTCCTGCTGTGCCTCTTTGTACACCATCCCTCTACAAGGCTTTGCCTGAAATACCAACCCAGTGTAGCTTCCCCTTTCCTGTCTAGGGGTCTGCCTGGCCTCTTCCAAACCAGGCAGTTTCAGCTGGTATTTCTCAGCTCATTCAATTCGGTGCTTCATGGTGAGATCCCCAGTGGGGATGATGGAGTAGGACAATTTCACACAGGCAGGGGGGGACAGCTCAGGGCAGTGTTTGATGGCTCACCTGGGCTGCTGTCATGCTGAGCCATCACTGAAGAGGTTGGTCCTACCCTTCCTCTCTGGCTTGCACAGGGCTTATCTGGAATTGTCTGAGACTCTTCAGGCTGCCAGATCAACAGGAAATAATTTACTAGGGTTAGTTTGTGCTGGTAAAACACCTTGTGGAGTAAGGCAAGCACCTAGCTGGCAGATGGGTTTGCTCATGAGCAGAAGCCAGAGAGAGCCCTGAGGAACTGCTGCCTGTGTGATTTGGTGCAGGCTCTTGGAAGAGGCATCAGCCTGCAGCAGCACTCAGGCACAGCTCGTGCATGGCAGAGAGCAGTGAGAGGGACAGTGGGGTGTGTGTGGGAATGGCAGTGCTGCCAGCTCCCTGCAGGGCAGGGCCCACAGGGCACTGTGTCTGCACAGCTCTGCCAGGCTTGTGCTCAGACCCAGCTGCTGCTGCTGTGGCAGCCTCACAGCATTGCCCAGCTCAGCAGCCAGTGCTGGGAAGCAGGAGAGGGCCCTGGGCAGTGCTGATGCCTTTGTTTCATTTCTCAGGTATTTTCTTAGGGTGGGCAGTGGTGGCTCAGCCAAAGCTTGGGTGTTGCTGTGCCCTTAGCAGCTGTCCCCAAGAGTGGCCTGTCTCACCTTCCCTGTCCCTGCCTGCCCTCAGCCCCTCCACCTGGCCTGTTTCAAAGGGCTGGCTCATGCCTGGTGTTTGGGATATTGTTTGGAGCTCCTTGGGTCTGATCCATGCTAGATGGTTTTATTGGCAGCCTGAAACCCCACTGCTCCTCTTCTCCTTGGACTTCCTGCCTTTTCCCTGCTGTGCCAGCAGCAATCCTCCTGGAGAGAGAGGCTCAGCCAGGAGCTGGCTCCCCTGGCTCCTCCTGTCTGGAGAACACTGGGAGGATCCTGGTTTCTTTGCTGGATTCCTGTGCCTCAGCCAGACCCCTTCAGGTACATGGGGCTTGCCTGGGACTTTGTGTAGCAGGCACTGTAAATAAGATTGTTGCAGTGATGAGGTTTGAAAAATGGAGAAAAACAGCTGGAGTCTGAGCATGGTGCTCAGATTGCAGTGGAATAACCGCTGGGTGTGTTACTCCTGGGGGTGTCTGGAGGAACATGCACACACTGTGCTGGAGAGGAGCAGTGCTGTTGGAAAAAGCAGATGCTGTTTGTTTGTGTGGTAGTGTTGAATTAAGTTGGGGTTTTGTTTTGGTTTGGTTTTTGTTTGGAGTGTTTCTTGGGGGGGAAAAAAGCCAGCTTTATTTTAAATGGGAATGCTGATAAAGATGGAGATTTTGGAAGAAAAGAAATCAACATGGGAATAGCTTCAGTTGTCTGTTTAAATGGAAGGATGGTCTTTCTTTGTAATGACTGTGCAAGCTTCTAATTGTATTTAGGGTGTCTGTCAGTTTTAGGAACAATGCTCAGGCTTCTGGAGAAAGCTTTTCCTTTGCTCTTTGGGTCAGTAGATTTCACTAAGCAGCTTTCCTTGATCATGTGCCAACTTTGGTATTTAATGTGCTCTCCCTTTCTTAGCCTGACCCACAGCACAGTGGATTTGCCTTTCATTCTGGTTCTGTGACCTTGCTTTGGCACAGACCGTTTGAAGATGAATTTCCCAGACTATCTGCCACTGATAGGTTTTTTCTTTTGTTTGTTTATTTTAATTGAAATGGACATTATTAATAATTTTTATGTTGCTACCAGCTGATCAGTTAGAAGAAGCTGGATTTGCAAATACCTCTCATTCAGCCTTATATTTGCATATTCCTGAGTTTTGTGATGCTGGTGGAACAAAGTCCAAACTAAGCAGGTGCAAGAGGTCTGAAACAGCCCCTGTATGAGGACTGAGCTTCTGCATGTGGGTGTGGGAAGAGGGGATGGGAAGAAGAGCATGGGAGAGATCTATTTAGTCAGGACTTCCATGGAGAAAGAGGATAGGGAAAAGCTGATCATTCTTCTAATCTAAGAACTACAGAGCAGCAAGTGAAGCCAGGAAATGGCAGGTTTGCAGATGAGCTGGAGCAGGCTTGTCACATAGCATGTGTTTCAGCTCTGGAGCTTTGTCATGTGCAGTTATGAGTACTAGAAGTTTGCTTGGATTAAAAAATGATCTGGATAAATTCTGGAATAATAACCATTGGATGGATGTAGAGATGGATACAGAACTGTTACATGCAAAGATATTTCTGGCACAAGAAGCCTGTGAGCTATTCACAGCACATGCCATGGCTCTGTCCTGGGAGAAAGGACTGTTGAGTGATCCTGTACTCCTACCCTGTGCCAGGCATCCTCAGCTGGAAATGATGAACTGGCTTTAGAGGGACCTGAGCTGACCCTGCATGGGTCTGTGTGTTCCCTGTGCTCTGTGTGTTCCCATCCTGCTGCTGTTGGTGGCCTCTTGACAGTTCTGAGAAATTGGGATTGATGGTATGGGACCATTCAAACAAAATATGCATCAATGCAGTCAACTTTGAAACAAAACCCACTGGCCTGATGAAATACATGGACACTGGACCCTGAAACATTGACCCTTAAAGTAACCAAGGGGTCAGTGTGAAACTCAGCAAGTGCTTTCAGTGCAGTGCTGAGGCAGAAATTAGCAGCACTTTGGGTGAGGGCCAGGTGTGATAATGGGTTTTATCTGCCATGCAAGGGCTGTTGGACCATGGCCCTGTACATGTGTGCTCACAGCTATGCACTGATGCTCATCTGGTCTATATATCCTCATATTCAGCTGGATCCACATTCAGGCTCCCTGTTAACCCCTGGAAACCTGTCTCTCATGACCATACCCCAGGCCTTTTTGTGCTTGGGGCAGAGGCAGCTGCCTGACCTGTGCTGTGGCTGATTATTCATACATAATTCACAGTGCTTGCCCTGGCAGGGCCTGATGCAGTCTTGGGTGTTTGTAAGGTTTATTTTTGGCCACTCCAAATGCACGCAGGGAGCTGGGAATGCTGAACAGCTCTGCTTTCACTGCACTCTTTTACTGGGAAATGAACCTGATAGTGAGTAAAGAAGGTTGAACTGGTGGGGGGATTTGATCCTACATACTCTGTTTGCAGCCACTCTGGAAACTCACCTGAGGTTTAAATACTGAATGCATTTAGACCATTATTATATATGCATTTTTATGCTTTGCTATTTAAAGAACTATTTAACTGCTGAAGCGGGGAGAAAGCAGAGCAATCCATTTCTCTTTCAGAATGAATTTCATCTTGAGATATTCACCTTGTCTAAAATACAAAGTTGAATCAACTTTGGGGGTAATTATAAGGCCACAGGCTTTACCCCTGTGTGTGTTTGTCCCCTTTGGCAGGTGTGTACACCCTGGAGATCCCATGTGCAAGTCTGCAAGGGTGGCAGGGAAGCCAGTGAAGATACATGAACATCACTGTCTGTGGTCTGTGTCAATTTAGGAGGGGAAACTCAAACCAGATTTAATCAGAAGTCTTTCACAGGGTTTCATGTTATTGCAGCAACTTTCAGGCCATACAGGCGTGATTCATCCTCTGCCTTCCTGGCTTGGCCCCACTGATTGATAGAGCTGCAAATCCTACACGTTTGTATTCTTTACACCCAGAGCTCCTGCTCACAAAGGCAGCTCTGTAGGTAGACAGGAAGGATGTTGAGTGATGTTGGCTCAGTGGTGAGATGCTGGAAAAAGCAGAGTTGCTGCTTTGGACGCTCTGAATTTGCCCTTGAAGGCTCAGGAAGGAGGCTCTTGAGTTGTGTGAAATAGATTGTGTTTGGTTGTGCCAGCGTGGTGGCTCTGTCTCTCTTGGCTGGTCTCTGATTAGGACACCTTGAGGACATGTGGTGTTTGTGATCCTTAGAGGTAAATGCTGAAGCTCTTTGCTGGAGTATTTCAGGTATGAGAAATCTGCTTTGCTTTCTGACCTCACCATGAAGACAAATTTGCAAGACCTGTCAGTGAATTGTGTCTCATAGCAGATCTACTCATACCAAGCACAGGCAGGAGTTCCCCTAATACTCTCACTGTTCTTATCTTACAGGAAGTTAGAACAGTTGTATTTAGCCACCCTGCAGCTCGGCAGGGAGGGAAGGAAGGATTTGTGTCCCTCTCATGCACAGCGCTGCATCTGTGCAACAGGACTGTGGTGCATGTATGAAGGGCATGTCTGTACAGGCTAGATCATGAATTCCCAGACTTTTGGGGGCCTGTGGTATTTGCTGAAACCCAACCTTCATCCACCTACAGCTGAGTCCTCCCTTTCTGTCGTTCTGGCTCAGCTGAGCACAGCACTCCTGGCAGCTGGCCCAGCCTGGCGACTGAACCAGCAGCTGGCCTTCAGCTCCTTTTAGATGAGATTCTCTTCTAACCCAATCCAAATCATCCCCCACTCCCATCTGTTGACCTGTTTCCCCCCTGCCTGCCCCCCTGCCTTGTATCTTTTGCAATGGTGTGTGCAGTTCCCTTTCCAGAGCAGCTGCAGCAGCAGTGGGAAGATGGTGGCAATGCCCTGCAAGGCAGTGCACGTTTCAGACAGCCAGTGCCTAATTTAGGTTGGGAGGGACCCGTGCAGGTTGACTGGCTCAGCCACTGCAAGGCTGGGATAATTCAGGCAGCTCAGGGCCTTGTTTTGTTGCATGCCAAATGTCTCTGAGGGTGGAGATCCCTCTGCTCCTGGCCCAGGACTTGGCCTCTCTCAAGGAAGAATCCTTATGTGTTAAACTCACTCTGCATTTAATATAAATGGGCTGTGTTAACACTGTAAGAGCACTAAGTTTTAATTCCAACAGAGTTTTTTTCCTGCTCCCTGTCAAAGCATGTGTGCCTGCTGATTTAACTGGTTGCTTATTCCATCTGTCCACTGTGGTGAAGAGGCTGGGGCACTTGATTATTTTTGTCCCCTGTGGCTAAGGGCCATAGGCCAGGCTAGGGCCATGCAAGGAGAGAGCCTGGAGGGAATGGAATCTGTTGTCCCATTCAGCACACATGCTTCACTTGAAGTTGTGTGTGTGATAGGAAAGGAAGAAATACAAACTTGTAGTGTAATTTAGGCTGGAAAGTACCTGTGGAGGCATCTGAGCTGATCTGCCTCCAGTGAAATCTGTTTTCTCTGAGCATGCACAGTGAAATGGGTGCTCTGCCAGCCTGAAGGACTCCTGTGGTCCCAAACAGGAGGGCAAAACTGCAGCAGAGTGGGCAAGATGACAGCGAGTCACTCTGCTCACTGCGGCGTTTGGATTACACAGCGGTTTTTATTTAAATACCATATCATTATTATTTATGTATGAAAACCACTCTTAGTTCAGGATTAGTGCCAGTTCTCTAATGTTCATGCTATACTGGTATTGCTCTGTGCACTGTATTATGTTTCTAGAAAATCACTACATTTAAAAGAGATTAGAAACAGCAATGAGAAATGGCCACTTGTTAATTGCTAAGTGGTGGGTGAGTTGGAAAGCGTGGTGCTTGGCTTTGGGTGGGCAAAAAAGGGTGTTGGTGAGTCACAAGCTGGTTTTAGAGGGAGGTCAGTGGCTTTTGATACTGCAGTTACTTAGCTGGTTGGTCTGGATCCAGATCTCATTAAGATTTAATTCATGGCTTGTTCTTAAGGAATCTGGATCTCACAGTAGTCTCAGCAACAATCTTAATGGGAGGCAACTCAAACTTGTGGCTGCAGTGTCTGTATCTGGCTTGAGGTTCTGTGTCCTTTAGTGTCAGGTGCTGAATGAGCAGTGTGGGCACAAGCTGTGAGCCCTGAGCCCTCACGAGGCACTTGGGGAATTCATCCCCTGTAATAAGGGGAGGGGTTAGATGCAAGTGCCAACCCCCCTAAAACAAAGCACAACCCTAAAAATAAAACAAATTCTAGAATAAATTCCTACTCGGCCTCTCTCTGAGATCTATGGCCTGAAAAAGCATTGTTACAAAATTTAACTATAGGAATGCCTAGCTCTACCCTTTGTCCCCCCCTCCATTCCCCCCCCCAGCATGTTTTCTTCATGCTTTCAGGGATGTTTAACTATGCATCACACTCTCTGCCCCATCAGACAGTCCATGAAATGTAGGATAGTTCACATCATACACTATGCCTCTCCATCAAAAACCCAAACATTATCTCCCAAACAGATGATATTTGGTCGGTACCCCCACCAGATTCATTCTTGTTTCAGGTACCATATAGCCCAAGTGTGCCTACCTATGGCCAAGCCACAAGCATTACCCACAGACCCAGAAACTTATCTGCTGTGCACAACACAGATTTAATTCATGGCTTGTTCTTAAGGAATCTGGATCTCACAGTAGTCTCAGCAACAATCTTAATGGGAGGCAACTCAAACTTGTGGCTGCAGTGTCTGTATCTGGCTCGAGGTTGTGTGTCCTTTAGTGTCAGGTGCTGAATGAGCAGTGTGGGCACAAGCTGTGAGCCCTGAGCCCTCACGAGGCACTTGG
This sequence comes from Molothrus ater, assembly GCF_012460135.2. Classification (NCBI taxonomy): domain Eukaryota; kingdom Metazoa; phylum Chordata; class Aves; order Passeriformes; family Icteridae; genus Molothrus; species Molothrus ater. The sequence continues at coordinate 13,492,909 of NC_050493.2, read as the reverse complement.
GGAATTCATCCCAGTGGGGCTTGGGGCCCATCAGTCACAGCTGGGAGGAGAACCCTCTGCTCACCCTGCCAGCATGGGCTGTGAGGGATGAGCCAGATTCTCTCCTGACTCCGGTGTCTCTCCTCTCCTAGGCCTGAGGACAAGCGTGGGACGATGTCGGAGGCGCGGCACGACAGCACGAGCAGTTTACAGCGCAAGAAGCCACCATGGCTGAAACTGGACATCCCGGTGCCAGTGCCCCTGCCCGTGCCAGAGGAGCCCCCCCAGCCCGTGCAGGTACTGGAGGGAGGGTTATGGAGCTGGGGAGGGATGTGCTGGGAGCATCTCTGTGCCTGGGATCCCCATCAGGGAAAGGCAGCGTGTGATGGCAGGTGCTGAGGCCACATGAGAAGGGGCAGAGCCTTTGAGTAAATTTATGAGCAGTAATTAACTCCCCTTGAAGGGGATGTGGGAGGGATGAGGGTGGGTGGCTGATGTACTCACATCAGGGGATGTGAGTGTTTGGATGTGGGCATTGTGAGAAGTGTCTTGGCTGGGATATGAAGAGTGAGGTATACAAACAAGCATTTCTTAAGGGAACTGGAGGAGTGAAGGTCTCCCAGACAAGCATGAGGGCCTGGAAGTGCTGGAGCTTGTGCTGAAATGAGCAGGGTATGAATCTGACTTATGAATAGCCAAGATAATGACAGACTTTCATCAGTAACAGCAAAGAACAGTTATTGGCAACACAAAGCTGTTAGCAGCAGGAGGAGCATAAGAGGACCATGTGGGATGGGAAATACATAACATTGAGAAGGGCTGAAGTCGAGATGAGGTGATAGGTTAATAGGAGCAGTGCAAAGCATGAGTAAAACACCCTCATTTGTGCTGGGGATAGGGAGAATATCACAAATACCTGCTACAAGGTATTAAAAACTGCTGTAGGTGTGACACCTGGGTCTGAATGCTGGCTGCTTGTGTGGCCTTGCTGCAGGAGCAGAGACTTTGTGCGCCAAAGGCAGAGCCAGAGGGTTCTTGCTGCCCAGCTTCATGGGTGTGTACAGGGCCTGGGTTCAGTCAGTTATATGAAAAAAAGTTTAGTCATTAGAGAAATGGAGGGTTATACAGCTTCCCTGGAGGGGGCTGAGGACAAGCTTGTCTTAAGAGAGAACTTCTCTTGCACTTGCAACAGCGAGAACTGTCCTCTTCATCATTCTGTGATCCAGGGACTCAAATGCACGTCACTTATGTGACAGCTCCTGGCAGATAAATCTTGGTTCTGGTCTTCCCTTGGAAGGAAAGAGTTTGGAGGTCAGTCTGTAGGCATTAGAAGAGGAGTTCAGGGTTTTACCAGTGCAGGTTGAAACTTCTGAATCAATTATTTAAGGCTCAGATGGATCTTGCCTTATCTGGAGTCTCTAAATCCAGCTGGGCACCTGGAGGGACACTCTGTGCTTACGATGGAAGCTGGTGGAGGTGATGTTCTCTGCACAGCCCAGACTGTCAGGATAAGAGTGCATTTTGTGCACCTCTGACTTACAACCTGAGTATCTGTGTACTGCTTTTACATAAAAGATATCAGAACTGTTAATGTAAGTGGAAATCATTAGCTTTCTGGGCTAGAGAGGCTGAAATACTCTTGAGGCAGAGACAGTGTCTGACCAGAGGATCGATCAGAGCTTCCCTTGCCAGAGGGGCAGTCTGCTCAGCCTGCCCTGTGCAGATGGGACATGGTGTCTCTGCTGAGCTGATAAAAATGAAATCCAGAGCAGCCCTGGGGAGGCAGATGTGTGAGCTGAGAACAGCGTGGAGAGTTGTGTCACATTTGGTAGGTGACATTTAGCCATGACACGTGAGTGTGCCCAGGCAGTTAGGCTATGAACAAAGCCTTTCCCAGCTTGCTTAGGCTGCACCAGGCAGCAACTGCAGAGCCACCCACAGCTCTCACAGGCTTTTAGTGCAGCTCCAGAGCCACTCAAGAAGCAAATCCCACTGACTGCTCTTCTCCTGACCTTGTGGAGTAGCCTATTCTCTTGACCTTGTGGAGCGGCCTAGGAGAGTGTGATTTGGGCAGACAGCAGCCAGGAGGATGTGCTGCAGGAGCTCAGGCAGTCCATGTTGAATTTTTGACATGCCCACCCCAAACCCTGACTGTGATTCCCTCCCTTGCCTCGCAGCCGACGCGGCGCCAGGCGTTCCTGCGGAGCGTGAGCATGCCGGCCGACAACAGCCGCGTGCCGTCCCTGCCGCATGACCCCGCCAGGAGAGCGGGGCTGCAGCGCCAGACCTCCATCACCCAGACCATCAAGAGGTGAGGCACGGAGCTCCTGGAGCCTGCTGCAGTCTGTTCTGCCATCCTGCAGCTGTGCATTTGTGATTCTCTGCTCATCCCGTTGCCTGTCACAGGGTTAGGTTGGGTCCCTCATTACCTCGGGAGGTGGTGGGAGGGTGGGTGCAGGTTGGTCCCCAGTGCAGAAGCCCAGTGATGCTGTACAGCCTGTCTGTAGTGCATGAGGAGGCAAGTCCTGGGAGGAAGATGCTGGTGACCAGGATAATGAATGGTGTTTGCCACTTACAGACAGATTTTGGCTGCCCCCATGCCCTGGACCTGTTTCTCCGTAACAGAATGTGTCAGGCCCTGATGTTTAGCTGTGTTTACTGAATGAGGAGGCAAGTCCTGAGAGGAAGATGCTGGTGACCAGGATAATGAATGGTGTTTGCCACTTACAGACAGATTTTGGCTGCCCCCATGCCCTGGGGGGGCTGTTTCTCAGTAACAGGATGTGTCAGGCCCTGATGTTTAGCTGTGACTGTAGGTGGGGTGTGCTGGGTGTGCTTTGGTGCAGTGTCTGAGAGCACATGGTTGCTGGGGGAGGCAGAACCCCTTGGAGCTGTGCAGGGCTCTCAGCAGCTTGGCTCCTAGCACTGGCTCATTGGCAGGTCCTTGAGATGGCTCTGAGGGTGGTGGAGAGCAGGGAGAGGCTGCTCTGGTCCCGTGTCCCAGTCCTGCAAAGGGTTGTCATTATTACTCTTGACACATGGCCACACAGAGCTGGATGCTCTTTCCCTCACCATGGCAAAGGCTTATCCCAGTTTGCCCAGAGGGAGTGGCTCTCCCAGCTTCTCTCCTGAGATGGCTCATTTCTGTCTCTGGCAGTGTGTCAGGCCTGCCTGGATCCCAGGAGCATCCCTGGAGCTCCAGGGGTCAGGGGTACTTTCAGCCAGCCAGGCTTCGCCCCCTCACAAAGGAGCAGCTTTCCAGCTCTGGGAGATCTCCCACACACTGTTTTCCTTTGCCTCAGACCTTCCCCAGCTGCCTTGGTGCTGAAGCTCTCCTGCATCAGCCCACTCTGATCCTGCTTCTTGTGAGGTTGGGAGGGCTGAGCCTGTGAAGTGGTGTCTGCTCTTTTCAGGGCTGTGGGCAGCCTCTGGGGCTGCTGAGGCTGTCCTTGCACACCTACACTGCCTCCTCCCTTGCCTCCCTGCTCCTGACGTGTTCCTTGCCAGGACAGCTAGGCAAGAGCACATCAAGGGTGAGGGGGTATCCTGGGAGGGTGCTGTGGAGGCCCTGACAAGAAGCATTGGGTGGAAGGGCCTGGGTAACCTGTCCCAGAAGTCCTCACAACATGCAGTTTGTATGTAGGGGAGTGAGGAAATGTGAACTGCTTTGGTGCTACTGTGACAAATTTACTTTGGGAAGGATTTAACAAGGAGCAGAACTGCAGGAGATGCACACATTACACAACACTAGCAATAAAAGCATGAAATGAGTGGATCAGAAACAAGGCCAGGGAAATGGAAAGTATCAAGGCCTAAATCCCTGTTTTCCATTTAGCAGAGCTAGGAATACAGTGCAGAAAGCAGACCATACATCCCTAAATTGTGTTTTGGGATTTGTTTTGTGAGTCCAGGAAGGCTGACTGCCAAGTTTTCTGTTTAACACAGCCCTCAGCATGCACAGAATGTGAAACTGCAGCAGGACTCCATACCATCTTCCCTGGAGGACACAGATCAACTGTGAACATAAAGTCAAGCCTGTGTAGTCCAGAACAAGGCATGGGAGTGATTCATATGAAAGCATCTAACACCATTTCCAGTCTTCCAGGGTGTCTGAGGTGTCCATGCAAAGCAGCAGATGTGCCACAGATAAACTTGTGCACTAGGCAAGATCCTGTCAGGGCACCAGTCACCTGTCTCTAAGCAGATCATATCACAGCCTGCTGACACCTCCATGGTTTGACACTGGTGTCCAAAGCCAGCTGTGGAATTTGTAGCTGTGTCTGGGCTGAAGAAGGCAGGTCTTACAGGAGGAGCTGAGGGGGTGGCAGTACCCCTGGTACCTTCCAGAGCAGTGTGAGACACGTCACAGGTGCACCAAGAGGATTCAGCAGCCTCCTGGGTTCAAAGATGCTGCTGCTGGGTTGGCTTGAGCTTGGTTGTTTCTCTTAGGTCGTGCTCTCAGCTCAGGCCACTGTCACATTCCGTGGGGCACCACTGCTGCCCATGGGGCTATGGAAGGAGATGCAGTGGCTGCTCCTCTCCAGAGCCCTGGAGGTTCCTTCCCCTCAGCTCTCTTTTCTTTGCAGCAGACAGGTTCGGTTTCAGAGGAGTCAGACCCTGCCCGCCCGTGGGCACCGGGGGGGCAGGAGCTCCCTGAGAAAGCGGCAGTCCCTGCCCCGATCGTTCTTCAGGTACTGAGTGTGAAACCCACCCTGCATGTGTGTGCCAGGGCTGTTGTGAACTGCACAGAGTCTGGCTGCTGCTGAGATCACATTGCCTTCCCAGGACTGTCCAAGAGGCCTACAGACAGGCAGAGTGAGAAAGTTCATGTGTGCCTCTAACAGAAAACAATTGTCACTCCTACTAAATGTGTAGGCAGCTGTCAATAAGTAGCATGGACTAACAAGCTGTCCACCCGCCAGCCTCACTCCCTCCTGCCTTTCCTAACAAGCTGTCAACCTCCTGGTGTTCACCATAGCTGGAATATCTCCCCAGGGCAGCCTTAGCCCAGCCTGCCTTTGCTGGCAGCAGTGCAGCATATGTTGGCCCCAAAGCCTTCTTGGGGCAGGAGGGGAAGGAGAGGAAGCAGCACCAAACAGATGCTGTTGTGTTGGTCCAGAGGAGCTCAGAGCTGATTAATGGAATACAGCATCCACTCTTTCCCTGTTGACATCATGGCTTTTTCTAATGCAAATGTGACTGTCTTCTTTTTGAGGTGGAGGTCTTTGTTTACTTAGCACCAAGGAGATGAGCCACTCCAGGAGTCCAGGGCACAACGGGCCCATTGACCATCACCCCAAATCTGGAGCTTAGGAAACTTTTAGACCAGACAGACAGTGTGACTTGGACCTACTGCCCTGTATTCCTGTCTTACCATCCTGCCCTTGGCCAGCTGCCACTCTGGCACTGTCACCACCTTTGGGGCTGCTTGTGTTTGGCCTTAGGCTTTCAAGGCTGCTTGGCTCATCGTGACAGAAGAGTGACAGCTGACTCTGATGTTGGCTGTTACAGTGCCCTGGGGACTCCATAGGATGTGATGGAGTTCCCCAGCTGAACAGAGGCATTCTGCATCTTCCCAGGGTGCTCCAGATGCCCTAAACTCTTTAGTGGACTCTTTTGGCTATGATCAGGGAGGAGTGGGACAGCTCTTCACCCTGGCCCTGGCGCAGCAGTGGTCTCTGGCAGTTCTGGAGTGTTCCTCACAGTGCCAACAGCTGTGGTGGTGCTTGTCCTTCCAGACCAGTGGGAGCACAGTTTTGGAGATCTCTGAGGCTTGTATGGGCCCAAATGACCCTCAGCTCCTCTCCCTTTGAGGCCCTGTGTACAGGCTTGTCACCCAAGGTCACCTTGCTGTTGAAATCCTGGTAACAGCAGTCTGTGGGGAGCCCTCTGAGTGCTCAGGCTGTTCTGTGAGGTGTGTGTTGTGCCAGAGCAACTGGCAGCTTGACCTCTGTGCTATGGGCTTGGTGGGTCTGTCACGGCAGGGGCTGGCCCTGGGCCTTTGCTCTGGATGGAGAGGAAGATTGCTCCAAGGAGATGTGGGTCTGTGGAGCAGAGAGGTGCCCCAAGATTATCTCATAGCCCCATCTCCAAAGGCTGGCACGTTGATTTGCTGGTGGCATTTGGGTTTTAGCCAGCAAGGCTGTGGATTTCAAACACACCTTTTGACATGGTGGCAGAGCACCTTCACCTGTTGGTTGATGGGGTTTTTGCTTGGAAGGGTTCAAAACCACTGGATTAATTTCCTGTCTCCATTGCACTGTCTCAGTTCCCATGTGTGGCCTAATTCTAGATTTATCCCAGTCTTTACTCCAGTGTGTATTTAAATGCTCACTTTGTGATCTGTGAGGTCTTGCTTCTCAGCAGCTGGAGATCCTGCCCCTGAGCAGGAGGGCTGAGGCCAAGGGTTTGGATTTGGCTTGGACTTTCAGGTTGCAACACCTAGGCCAGTCAGCTGTAGGCTGAGAGCTGCTTGTGATCCCCTGAGGATGGATCAGCCATGGTGGGAACTGCTTGGCAGGGCTGCCATGACCCCTGTATGTTTAGGGTACCAGCTGTCCTGCAGGATTTGAAATAGGCTTTTAGTCTGACTTATCCTGATCCCTCCCTGCCTTCCTGGGATTTTGCTTCTGATCCACTGCTCTTCTGTGGCAGCAGGCACTTGGCAGCCAACCTGCCTCGTGGCTGCAGCCTTGTGCTCCTGCTTCTGCAACCAGCAGCTTGGAAATGTGTGTGTCTGCCTTTGCAGAGACCAGAGCTGCAGCAAGTTTTGCTCTTAATGCTGCCCTTGAGGAGGTTAGAAACCCTGCAGCGTGAGATGGAGATGTTAGGGAGTTTCTGGGAGTGTGGAGGGGAGGCTGGGAGAGAAAAGAGATTTCTGGTGGCTTTTGGGACAAGTTACAGAGCTACGAAACAGGACAGTCTCACAATGGGGACCTAAAGCTGGCCTGAAGATGGTAAGTGTTTGCAATAGATGGTTTTTAAAGTAAAAAAAAAACCACCTTTCACCAAGTTATTTTCTGAATTTCTGTACCATTTCTTTTCCTTTATTTTTAGAAAAACTCGGAACAAACTGTCCTTTGCCCACAGTGAATGTCTCCTGTCATTTTTCTTCTGTCTTAAGAGACAGAATGCTGTGGATGGTCAAACATTTCTGGCCAGCATCTGTCAGGTTGCTAAAACCAGCTGAGGACAAGCTGCGAGATGCTCCTGGGCAAGAGTTCTGTCTTTGAATTGGGGTGGGCTGGAAGTGACCACCAGGGCTTTGTCTTTTCACCTGCATAGTCCCAAGCAAACATCCTTCTTCTTAGCACTTGTCTGCTGGCATCTTTCAGAGGCACAGCAGACTGGTTTGGGGTGAGCAAAGACAGTGATGCCACTCAGAAATGGCAGAGGAAGAGCCTCCGCCACTGCAGCCTGCGCTACGGGAAGCTCAAGCCTCAGGTCATCCGGGAGATGGACTTGCCCAGCCAGGACAACATTTCTCTGACAAGCACAGAGACCCCTCCTCCTCTCTACGTGGGACCCTGCCAGCTGGGCATGCAGAAGGTGAGTAACCTGGGACAGAGGGACAGAGGGACAGAGGCAGGGCCATGGCTGAGCTCCCTGCTCAGTGTGTTCAGCGCCTTGGCAGCTGTGACCTGTCTGCGGGCTGAGCCCTGCCTTGACACGTCTGGGCTCTGTGCTCAGACACTTCTCACAGCCCAGGTACAGTTTGGCAGCTCTCACCCCAGCAGCCTCTCTCTGGTCTCGTTGGCTGAGATCCCTCAGCTGTTGTGGTGGCTCAGAGCTGTGTTTGTCATGCCGTGACTGTGGTGAGCAGGGGTGTGCAGCATGAGCAGCAGCTCTCTGCTGCCATTTTGAAGGACAGAATTGTGTTGTACCCAGAGTAACCACTATGTTGGACCCAAATGTACAGTAGCAGGGCTGGAATCACTGGGGACATTTGCCCTGCCCCAAGCAGAATGCAGGCTGTAGCACAGCTACTGTCCCCATAAAAGCCTCGTTATATTTTAGGACCTTGAAAAGTGTCTCTTGCATCAGTGGTCCTAAAGCTCTGCTTATGGGTCCTCAGAAGGGGTTTTGGGTGTCTGCAAAGGGCACCTGGGTTTGGTGCTGCCTCCTGCTCATTACCTCTAAGTGTGACCCAAGGGGGCAGGGCCCAGATGGGCACATGCAGTGACCAGAACTAACCACAATATCCAGCTCTTCCCACTGCTCCCCTCAGCAACAGCAATTGGTGTGGTTGATGGCTGTGCTTTACAGAGTGAGTGGGAAAACAATTCCTTCCAAAGCAGGTCAGTCTGTGAGCTGCAGCCTGGTGGCAGCACTAAAACAGAGGAGAATGTAGTGCATTTTTCAATCACATTTTGCCTTGTTGTCTTCTTTTCTGTTAAATGTCTTGCACCTAATCTTTGGTCACAGGAGACTTAGAAATATTGTTGAGCTGTATGTGGGCTACATTAAATCAGAACGTGGTGTCAGTAGGTGTGAGCCCATTAAGCTTCCTGTTGAGTGTGCAACTGTGGATTAAAAAAGCTCGTAAAACCTTGGGATAAAGCACAGAGGTCTTATGGAAACCACAGCTGTGATGATGTAAGGACAGAGGCAAGGTTTGTAGCTGAAGGCAATATTTTCATTACGTTGATTTGTATGTTTGGAATAAGTGAGAGCACTGGCCTGAGGAGTCCCAAAGAAGAGCTTGCAGCTCCTGGAAGCTTGCCTGCTTTATCCAGCTGTTAAATTTAATTAATGGAAGCAGATGTAAATATACAGTATAGTTTCAACAGGGTAACAGGAAACTGCTTAAGTCCTGGGCTGTCCAGTATCAGGAAGGAAACTAACTAAAGAAAGAACATTTCTGTTTTCAGGGATTTCTCAGACTCCTAGTTAGGCAGCACATTCTCTGACTGCTGAGCTCATTGGCATGGGAGACAATGAAACCAAGAGCTTAGTGTGACTGTGTTCACAGGGGTCCGAGGATGAGGGAAGGGACAAGGATCTGACTCCATGTTTCAGAAGGCTTGATTTATTATTTTATGATATATATTACATTAAAACTATACTAAAAGAATAGAAGAAAGGATTTCATCAGAAGGCTGGCTAAGAATGGAAAAAGAAAGAATGATAACAAAGGCTTGTGGCTCGGACTCTCTGTCTGAGCCAGCTGACTGTGACTGGCCATTAATTAGAAACAACCAACATGGGCCAATCCCAGATGCACCTGTTGCATTCCACAGCAGCAGATAACCATTGTTTACGTTTTGTTCCTGAGGCCTCTCAGCTTCTCAGGAGGAAAAATCCTAAGGAAAGGATTTTTCATAAAAGATGTCTGTGACAGCTTAGGAAGGGCTGGAGGAGGTTTGGAGTCTTATGTGAGGTACTGGAACAGACTGGTTGACAATAGTCAATACTAACAAAAGAAAAAAATACCCCAATAGGTTATTCCTTATCTCCCTATTGTAGAATTGCTTGATGGTCCCTGCAGGCTGGTTCTTGGTCAGTCCCTGGAGCCGTGGTCTCAAGGGGAGAGAGGAGGCTTGGCAGGAGAGGCTTTGGGGGTGGCTGGGCTGACGGGCTGCTCCTCTTGGCAGATCATCGACCCCCTGGCGCGGGGCCGGGCGTTCCGGATGGCCGAGGACACGGACGGCTGCAGCATCCCCCACACCCCCATCACACCTGGGGCCACCTCCCTGTGCTCCTTCACCAGCTCCCGCTCGGGCTTCAACCGCCTCCCGCGGCGCCGCAAGCGCGAGTCCGTGGCCAAGATGAGCTTCCGGGCGGCCGCCGCGCTGGTGAAGGTACTGCCTGCTGCAGGGGTCTCTGCCCTGGATGTGGGGCAAGGAGCTGCTCAGCAGAGGGGTGGGGATAGCTCTGCTGGAGGCGGGGACATGGAGTCACCTCCTGGTGCGTTTCAGCCATGTGTACAGGAGGCAGGATTGGCAAGAAAGCGGGGATGGTGGTTCGGTTTTGGTATGGGTCTTGGTTTGTCTTATTGGCCTGGGGGCTTTGATTCCCACAGCCAGCAGCCTCAGAGCATTCTAACAGCTCCAGTTCAGCCTGTCTGGACCTTTGGGTGGTCCATGTGCACCTGGAAAGCAGCCAGGGAAGAGCAGAAATACCTGAGGCTCTTGCTGTACAAGTGTCCTGGTTTGAAAGGAAGTGAGTTTTATGGGATGCTGTGGTCAAACCAATAGGTGCTCAGATTTGAATATTGGCACCTGGTGTGGCCACTGAGGTCATGGATACACCTCTGAGAACACAGAGGGTTAAAAGCAAAGAACTCCCAGGGTGAAGCTCTCTTGGTTCCAGTGGGTGAAAGAGATCTCTGCATCCTGCCCTGTGCCTGCTGTCCTGGGCTCAGTGATGCTTTTTGCTGTGTCCAGTAGCAGCCATCACTGTGGTTTGGCCAGGCACATTGTCCAATATGCGCTAGAGAAGCACATGGCAAGCCTGGGGGTGGGTGCTGTGGGTTGAGAAGTGAGGTGACAGCTGTGTGTCTCACCAGAAAGGTGTCACACATCACATCTGCTGTGCTCCAACCAAGCTCAGCACGTGGGCTGCTTGTGCACTGGCTGGGGCGGGTTTGTGAGGTTCTGGCAGTGCCCCATGTCCCTGTGCCTGGCTGCAGGGCCGCTCTGTGAAGGACAGCACCCTGAGGAGGGCCCAGCGGCGCAGCTTCACCCCTGCCAGCTTCCTGGAGGAGGACACGGTGGATTTCCCAGATGAGCTGGACACGTCCTTCTTCGCTCGGGTGAGGGGCACGTGTGGCGTGGTGCTGCCCAGAGGCAGAGCAGGACTCTGGTTCTGGCAGGACTGTGTGTTGCAGAGAGCAGCAGTGCTCTCTCAAGTGGGATGTTGCCTTATTCTGATGGGACTGCTGTCTGTCTGCCCAGGAAGGAGTCCTTCACGAGGAGCTCTCCACTTACCCGGATGAAGTGTTCGAGTCGCCGTCAGAAGCTGCAATCAAAGATGCGGAGGTGAAACCTCCAGATCAGACAGATCTCACAGGAGGTGCTTTGGACAAAAATGAGCTTGAAAGAAGCCACTTACTACTGTGAGTATCTTCATGGTAGCTGCCAAAGCCTAGCATGGGGTAGCCAACCCCTTTGGAGTGGGGCCTCCTGCGTGGAGGAAGCCAAGATCTGAGTGCTGTGGGTGCTTGGTGCAGAGCTCAGAGCAGTGCAGTGATGGGTTTTCTTTAAATCCAGCTGAAGACCTCCTGCCCCAGCTACCCATGATGTGAAAGGTGACTCTGAGGCCACTTCTGCAGTCACTCCAGCAACTTCCAGCTTCATACTAATGTGTTTCAGAGATTGTATCATGCCTTGAGGAAGCAAAAGACACTTTAAATCAACTGTGAGGACGCTGAGGGCCCAGCCTTTGGCTATGGAGAGCATGGCAAAGTGAGAAAGCTGTTGCCATTGCCGCAGTCACCAGTAACTGTTCTCATGCTCCAAGGAGCGGTGAAGCATTGCAGAGTGTCAAGCTGGGCTGCATTCCTCACTTGAAATGAGAGAAAGGTGTGGCACTGATGCTGAGAGCCCTACAAATATGTGGGTGGTGCTGTACTGTGTGCCTGGATTTTTTCCACCTGAGTAACTGGTACTGAGTAATTGCTCTGTGTTGCTTCCGAGTCAGCTCACCCCAGCAGAGAGCTCTCCTGGGTGTGAACATGGAGCAGACAGGGAGGTCCTTGTTGTGGTTCTGCTGCTCTCAGCCTGTCTTGCTGTGTTGGCACTTTCCCTTCAAGTGTTTCCAAGAACTTCACTGTGTTTAACATAAGGGGAAGCACAAATGGTGGGAGTTTGTTGTCACTCCTCTGAGATGGTTTCAGTCTTCTAGGTTCCCTTTGAATCTCCTTAAATAGTTTTATTTCTTAAGGAAAATACATTTTTTTCACCCTTCAGAGAGCTGTTATGAGAGTCACAGTTGGGTGTCCTTTCACGTGGTGAGGTGTTTGTTTGGGCACAGGGAGATTTCCAGCACTGGAAACACTGGGAAGCAGCATGTTCACCACACAGAAACCACTTGACCTCTTGGGCAAGAGCAGGCTGCAGTGGAACCTGCACCTTCTGCTGGAGAAGGACTTCCCAAGGGGAAGTTGGGATATTCAAATGCATCTTCTGCAAGGTGCAATATGAAAAGAGTTGAAGTTTCCAGCAGTATTTTGGCTACAGAGGTTCAGATTCTCCCTTATTCTGTTGCTTGCCTGTACTTCAGAGCTGTCATGATCTCTCCAGATACTCCAGTCATGTTTCAGAAGAAAGGTTGTTGGCTGTTTTCTCTCAGCACTTCTGACAGGCACTGTCTTTGTGCAGAGTGGGACATTTGGGCAGCCAGAGGAGGTACACTGGAGTAGAGCAGGTGTCAGGAGCATGCCTCCTGCAGGGCCAGGCAATGAGGAGGCTGAAATGGGAGGGAGTTGAGTTTTTTTGGTCAGGTCTGACTGCTGCAGATGTGACCTTTACACTCCTGTCTAAGAGCAAGGAAATACAAATTTATCTGGATGTGATAGAGCCTTAAAAAGTAGGTATTATTCACCAGTAACCTGTGCAATGTTAATCAGATCTATTTTGAAAGAAAAGCCTTCTTTTAGTTCAGGATGCTCAGGATTTTTATTGTGTTGTTGAAGGCTGCTTTTTTTTTATTCTGAAAAATGCATACATTGGTACAAATAAGGGAGGAATGGAAGAGAGATTGGGAGAGGTAGCTGGTACAGCTTGCAGCCTGTGACAGTGCTGCTTTCTTGCTCTGGGAAGCTGCTTGGATTCACTTTTGTCCAATTTGCCAGTCCAGTGACATTGAAATGAGACATTGAAGTGACATTTAAAGGTGGGTATTTCCAGTGCTGGGCTAAACTCCACTTCTATTTCATAGCAGAGGGCAGAGTAAGAGGAGTGCAGTAGGGGAGGAAGTAGACATAACTGAGGCTGCAGAGGTGCCTGTTGGGCTGCAGCCTTAAAGCCTCAGGAGCTCCTTAGTGGTGGGGCTCAGTTTGGCACATCAGCCTCGTGCCACTCTGTGTGTTTGCTGTGCTTTCTGCCACTTCTGTGCTTTCCTGGCTCTGTGTAACTTTGAAACACAGCTCCCACTTCAGGGCACCTTGTCTGCCATCAGCTGCTGCCCAGCCCAGAGGGAATGGCACAGACAGAGGCTCTGCTGCCACCAAAGGCAACACAAAGGCTGGTCCCTACTGCTGTGCTTTCTGCCACTTCTGTGTCTCCTTTCCTGGCTCTGTGCAACCCTTTGAAACACAGCTCCCACTTCAGGGCACCTTGTCTGCTACCAGCTGCTGCCCAGCCTGGAGGGGATGGCACAGACAGAGGCTCTGCTGCCACCAAAGGCAACACAAAGGCTGGTCCCTACTGCTGTGCTTTCTGCCACTTCTGTGCTTTCCTAGCTCTGTGTAACCTTTTCAAACACAGCTTCAGGGCACCTTGCCTGCCATCAGCTGCTGCCCAGCCTGGAGGGGATGGCACAGACAGAGGCTCTGCTGCCACCAATGACCATGCAAAGGCTGGTCCTTACTGCTGTGCTTTCTGCCACTTTCTGTGCTCTCCTTTCCTAGCTCTGTGTAACCTTTTCAAACACAGCTTCAGGGCACCTTGTCTGCCATCAGCGGGTGGCACAGACAGAGGCTCTGCTGCCACCAGAGGCCACGCCAAGGCTGGTCCCTACTCGTGTCCTGCTTTTGATTTCAGCCCCCTGGAGCGCGGCTGGAGGAAGCAGAAGGACGGGGCCCTGGCGCAGCCCAAGGTGCGCCTGCGGCAGGAGGTGGTGAGCGTGAGCCCGCAGCGGCGCGGGCAGCGCATCGCCGTGCCCGTCAGGAAGCTCTTTGCCAAGGAGAAGAGGCCCTACGGGCTGGGCATGGTGGGCAAGCTGACCAACAGGACGTACCGCAAGCGCATCGACAGCTACGTCAAACGGCAGATCGAGGACATGGATGACCACAGGTGAGAGCTGCGCTCATGGGGGTTCCCCGTTTTGGGGGTACCTGTGGGAGTGTTCCTCCCTCAGGGTCACCAAATGTGGTGGTGTTGGCAGGGAAGAGATGAGAATCTTGACTCCATGTTTCAGAAGGCTGATTTACTATTTTATGATATATATTAGATATATATCTCTATCTAGATATATAAAAGAAAATGATATATGAAGATATAGAAAAGAATATTTATGTATTTAGATATATAAAAGAAAATGATATGTTAAAATTATACTAAAAGAATAGAAGAAAGGATTTCATCAGAAGGCTAGCAAGGAAAGAAATGGAATGATAATAAAATCTTGTGACTGGGCAGAGAGTCCGGGACAGCTGGATTGTGATTGGCCATTAATTAAAAACAATCACATGAAACCAATCAAAGATGCACCTGTTGCATTCCACAGCAGCAGATCATTATTGTTTACATTTTGTTTCTGAGGCCTCTCAGCTTCTCAGGAGAAAAGATCCTAGCAAAAGGATTTTCCATAAAATATGTCTGTGACAGGTACCAGTCGTGGGTTTTTCTAGGTCTGGATTGAAAGCACTTGAGGCAGTAATTCGTGTTCAGACTCAGGTGTTTGTTATTTCTTATCAGTGAAACAGTCTCACTACTGTGAGTTGGGCAGCTTTCCATTAGAAGGCACAAAATGGCCAACAATCTCTTGTTCCAAGGTCTTTTAAGACTAAACTATCCAATTAAGAACTGACACCTGGATTATTTTCCCTTTTAACCCAATAACTGATCCCACAGAGCTGCAATGGCGACTTTTCTGCCCAATTACAAAATGCCACCCAAACCCATAAAGAAGAAGAAAGAAAAAGCATGAAGAAAAAAACCCAGGATGACACCCTGTGCTCTCCATCTTGCTTCCATCCACAACATACTAAAAATCCCAAAATTTCTCACCAAGTGATACACCTACGCAACTCTCTATAATCTATTGCATACTTTTGTGGATTCTAGTCAATCTTGAAGTCTAAGAAACTTTCTCCATGAATAAAAGTCAAAGTCAGTGCTCCCCTGGGGGTCAAGACACCCCAGAGCAAACAAAGAAATATTCCCAGTGCCCTGAGTTTCCACACCCATGAACTGCTGAGCGAGGGATTGCTGCTGGCCCTTGGGGACTCGGGGTGCTGCTGAGCCCCCCATCTTTGTCCCTTGGAGTGCAGAGCCAGCTGCAGCTGACAGCAGCATGTTTGTGTCCTCAGCCAGCAGTTTGGGACCTCACCCAGCTCCCCACGGTGTGTCTGTATCTCTGCTGCCTGGAGGGACTGCAGGTCTCTGTGCCACCACCAGTGTCCTGTGGTGAACAGCAGGGCTCAGCTGTCCCTGCCTCTCGTCATTCCAGATTATTCCAGAAACACAGCACAGTTCAGCATTGGGCTTTGATGTTCCCATGGATGTTTTCTTAGGAAGGGGTTGGTATCCAGGGTAGTAGGGGAGTCAGAGTAAACAGCTTCTGTCTTCAGCAAGACCTTAGGTCATTGCCTCTTGTCCTGAGCACTCCTAGGTGATCCTGGCTGTGTACCCCAGATTTTGGTGAGGTTTCTGGGGGAAAACAGCAGCTTTTCCCCTCTTTTCTGTTAGCAGATGTAATATGCCTGTGTTTCTGCCTCTGATCCTTTCCCCTTCCCTCCATGCAGGCCTTTCTTCACTTACTGGGTCACCTTTGTGCACTCCCTCATCACCATCCTCGCTGTGTGCATCTACGGCATCGCCCCTGTGGGGTTCTCCCAACATGAAACTGTTGATTCAGTAAGTGAATCCCCCTGACATGCCTGGAGTGAGTGAGTTTTAGCCCTCAGCTGTTGTGTCCCAGCTTGCTCCTTGCCTTCCTGGCTGGGTGCCTGCTGTCCAGCCTGGGGGCTGCCTGGAGGGTCTCTGGGAGCCCCCACACCCCCTTCTGTCCCTCCTGCAGCCACAGTGCTCCTGATGTCAGATCTTATCTGGCACAAAGCACTTCCAAACAGCTTGTTCCCCTCCTGGTGGAGACCAGAAGGATGATCAAGGCAGGGAAATACTTCAAACCTAAGCTAAGTTTTTGCTACAGTTGCAAGATTTTGCTTCTGCCCAGAGCAAAACTGACTTGTCTGACTTTGGGAGCTGATCTTGAAGCTGTTTGTAGCCTTCCCACACATTGTTAAAGCTTTCTGGGGTACAGATATCCCTACAGCCATGTCCTTGCTCCATGCAGGAGATGCCTGGGGAACTTCTCAGCTGCATATCTGACAGCTTTCAGAGCACCTGGGCCTGCACTGCCTGTGGGTGCTGCTTGTGCTGCTCAGCTCTGTGGGGCTTTGTGCAGGCTCAGGCCACTCCAAGAGCTCCAGGCCCCGGGATTTCTTGAAAGTTGAAGTAGCCAGAGATGGACATTTGAAATGAAACCTTAATATGAAGGTGCCCACACCTTGATGGGGGTTTATATGTGATCCTGCAAAAAAACAGATGGAGGGAGTTGTGGGCTCTGTCTTTGGCTGTGGGGATTCCTGTTCATCCTGGGGGCTGGAGCTCACAGGGCTCTTGCTTTCTCTCCTTGTAGGTCTTGAGAAACAGAGGGGTTTATGAAAATGTCAAATATGTTCAGCAGGAAAACTTCTGGATCGGCCCCAGCTCAGTGAGTGCTGTTGGTGGGACTGTTAGTGGTGGGTGGGGACTGTGCTGCAGCTGTGCCACCCCATGGACCAGAGCCCTCTGCTGCATGGAGCTCAGGGATCTGCTGGCACTGTCAGGGAGCAGCAGTGCTCCCAGCCCCAACTACCCTGCAGAATGGGGTGCCTGGAGGTTGGGATGGACCTTGGCTTTCCTGCTTTGCACCCTGTTCCTACAAAGGCAAGCATGGATTTAGAAAAAATGCAGGAGTTGTGTGGTGTGTGACAGCTTTCCTGGGATGCCATTCCCCTGGGAAACACAAAAATGAAGAGGAAACATCACAAAGTTTTCTTTCCCAGCCATAGTGCTGGCCTTTCTGGGGCTATGGGCAGAGAAATCCCTGAGCTTTTGTTCTGGACCTGTCTCCAAAGCAAATATGGAGAATGTGCATGGTGTGTGTTGGGCTTCATCATGCAGGACTTGTCCCTGGCCCTTGGGTCTGGATAGGGCTACCCCTAGCAGCTCCCCCAGCCTGCTCTGCCCAGGCAGTGATTGCCTTGGCTGAGCTGAGTGTTTCCATCTCTGCCAGGAGGCCCTGATCCACCTGGGGGCCAAGTTCTCTCCGTGCATGAGGCAGGACCAGCAGGTGCACAGCTTCATCAGCGCCAAGCGCGAGAAGGAGAAGCACTCGGCGTGCTGCGTGCGCAACGACAAGTCAGGCTGCGTGCAGACCTCGGAGGAGGAGTGCTCAGTGAGTGCCATGGCCTGCTCCTGCCAGCCCTGCAGCCTCAGGGCCACTTCTGCTGATGCTTCTTCCCCTGGGCTTCATGGTGACACCTCTCCTCTCTCCTGCAGTCCACGCTGGCCGTGTGGGTGAAGTGGCCCCATCACCCCAGCACGCCGATGCTGGCAGGGAACAAGAGGCAGTTTGGCTCTGTTTGTCATCAGGACCCCAGGTAGGTCCTGCCTGGCCCTGCTGCCATCCTCAGGGGGACAGGGCTGCTCTACAGTCAGTCCCAGGCCAGTGGATTGCTGGATGAGGCAGCAGCAGCTCTGGAGGGGTTGGGGTAGTGATGTCCCTGCACTGCAGGGGAGGCTGATGCAGGGTGTGATCATATTTCTGCTCTCCCCTGCTCTCTGGTGTGGGCTGCTCACCTGAACAGAAACTTGTTGTGAGCTGTGGGTGCCTTCCTCAACCCCCTCTCTGTCTCACCTGCTTCCTGCACAGCTCCTTGCTTGGGGGGCAGCAGTCCTGAGCCTAGCACACCTCTGTCCAGGAGCCCAGCCAGCTGCTGGCTGCCCTGGCACAGTCACTGTTGGCTCATGTAGAGCTGAAACCAGCTCAATTCCTGCCCTTGGGGTGTGTCCACCTGGAAGGGATCCAGTTTGTTGCTGGGCAGCTGTGTGCTCTCTGCCTTTGTGATCTCTGCTGGAAGGAGGCTGAGGCTTTGACCAGCATGGCCTTGGCTGATCTGGTCTGGTGTGTCAGTGTCACCACCCAGGGACACGGGGAGCTGTGGAATGGGCACAGGCAGAGTGTGGAAATCCTAGCTGGTGCTGGGGAAAGGTATTTCTCAGGCTGATGTGTGCTTTGTTGCTGCAGGGTGTGTGAGCAGCCAGCCTCGATGGAGCCCCACGAGTGGCCAGATGACATCACCAAGTGGCCGGTGAGCATGGCCAGAGGGACAGTGTGCCATGGGCAGCTGCCATGTGGCATTTGCATCCCACTGTGCACAGCCTCAGCTGTGCTGCTGGGAGGGCAGGGCCTCTGGTGCAGCTTCTGCTGCTTGTCACAAACACCAGCTCAGGGCAGCCGTGCTCTGCCCAGCCACGGCTCAAAGCCCTCCAACAACAGAAGTTGTCCTGTGCCAGCTAAAGCCCTGGATCCTGTCAGGGTGACAGAGAGATGGAAACCAGCTCAGCCTCGGGCTGGAGAGGAGGTGTCAGCTGATGCTCAGGCAGATGGAGTATCAGGCACCATCCTGCTGTCAGAGGGAGCTGTGTCTGGGATCTGGCTTCTTCCCAAGGGGCTGGTTTGATTTTACCCAGCCAGCAAGCAAAGCTGTGGCTGTCTGACTGCAACCTGTTGTTGTTTTCCAGATCTGCACAAAAAACAGTGCTGGGAATTACACCAACCACCTCCACATGGACTGTGTGATTACAGGCCGGCCCTGCTGCATTGGGACCAAGGGAAGGTAGTGAGTTTTACCTGTATGGAGGGGCTGGGTGTTGGGGTGAGACACGGGGCCTTTTCAGCTTGTAGACACAGCCATTGTCCTCCTTGTCCTTTCCACACACAGCCCAGAGCCCTGCTGGGAAGGGGAGTTGGACAGAGCCATGACAGGACTCCCAGGTGGAGCAGGAGTCTGGGATGAGCAGGAGTTAACAGCCAGCCTGAGGCTGGCACAGCAGGGTATCTCACTCAGCTGCTCCTGCAGTATGGAGGGATTTGGATACCAGTTTGGAGGGATTTGGGTACCAGTTTGGAGGGATTGAACCATTCTGCTGGGGAGTCCTGCACTTTTCCTTAGGAATGGCCAGCTTGTTCCTGACAGGCTCCATTGTCCCCAGCCTGCAGTCCATGGGCTCTCAAAGGAGATGCCAGGAAATGGCCCACTCTGAGTTTGCAAAAGAGGAAGATGCTGTTTTTCTCATGTTATCCCTGAGCTTGATTACTAACCCAGTGCTTGGGCTTGGCTTTCCCTGCTAGGGAGAAAAATGTGTGTTGCCCCAAGGAGTTTCTCTGTCCCTGAAGGTCATGACCAGGACACTCTTGACATAGCCCCCCTTCCCCTCTGCCAGCTGCAGAGGCACAGCACTCCCCCAGTCTGAGACACAGCTTCCCCAGGCTCTGGTGGCTCTTCCTGGCTCTAAACAGCAGCTTTAGGATCTGCCTTGGAGCCATGGCATGCAGGTCTGTGGAGCTTTCCTGGAGGAGAGAAGCAGGAAGGATGTGTGGAGAGGCACTGGGATCAAATGGGAATGTGTTTGTGCCTTTGCTGTGGCACTGCAGCATGTCAGGGGCAGCTGAAGGCATCAGTTCTCATGGATGGGATGGGAAAAGGAGAGAGGGTGGCCTGGGAGGGCACTGGAATGATCCATTGTGCTTTCCATGTGTGACTTGTGCCTCCTGCAGGTGTGAAATTACCTCTAGGGAGTATTGTGAATTCATGAGGGGCTATTTCCATGAGGAGGCAACGCTCTGCTCTCAGGTAAGGGTGCACCTGGGGGCTTCTGTGGCTGCCCTCCTCCCTCCAGGTGCCCTCAGCAGCTTGGCAGGATCTGGGGTGGCAGTGCTGCAGATTAGGTGGGAGTCCTGTGCCCTGTCCCACCCTGAGCCTGGAGGAAGCTGCTGCTCCTGGCTGGAGTGGCAGAGGTGGCTGCATCTGTCCCCATTTGGGGGCCAGTTTGGGACTTGGGCTGGCAGCTGTGAAAGGCCAGCATGGGACCACTGTGACAGCAGTGGGAGAAGGACCCACAGTCTGCTGTGTGGGCAAGCAGATGCCTCAGCTCTGGGTGCTGGGGTGAAAAATGAGGGCTTAAAGCTGCCACAGGGAAGGGATGAGGTTGTGTAAATTCGTGTTGAGACAAGGCCTGGGACTTGGCTCAAAGAGAAGTGGGAGGGGAGCCCCTCTTGCAGAGCTATCTGCAGTGTGTCCTGGGCTTGGAGAAGGACCCCTCTCCACACCCATTTCTGCCCTAGGTGCACTGCATGGATGATGTCTGTGGGCTCCTTCCTTTCCTCAATCCAGAAGTCCCTGACCAGTTCTACCGCCTCTGGCTCTCGCTTTTCCTCCACGCTGGGTAAGCAGAGGTGTAAAACTTCCACCATGGGGGTGGGGGCACCCTCAGCCTGGGGATTGCTGTGAGGGTTGTGGCTGTCCCTCGTGGGGACACAGGGATCTGAGCTGTGCTCTCTGCCAAGGTTTGCCATCCTGTGTTTGTTGGGAGGGATTAGCAGCATGGCTAAGGCCAGAGCAGGAACTCTGAGCAAGGCTGGGGACAGAACACCAGCACAGCACAGGGGGGACTTCAGTGGCTGCTGCTTCAGCTCCTGTACTCTGCACTTGGCAGGATCCTGCACTGCCTGGTTTCAGTCTGTTTCCAAATGACGATCCTGCGGGACCTAGAGAAGCTGGCAGGGTGGCACCGCATCTCCATCATCTACCTGCTCAGTGGCATCACTGGGAACCTTGCCAGTGCAATATTTCTACCCTACAGAGCAGAGGTGGGTCTCCTGCAGCCCCCCCAGGGTCCTGGTAACTTGCCCTGAGCACAACCCTTCTCTACATGCCTGTGCCCCTGTGGCTGAGGCAGAGCCACCAGAGCTGGGCTCAGCACTGCAGCCTTGGCACTTGCAGCTCGAGGATGGCACCACACCATCATTTACTGCTGAGCAGCACCATCCCCTGAGGCACCAGGGGCTTTCCATGTCACTGCCTGGGCTGGCTGCAGGAAAAAGGCATAACATAACAGATGGGGGATTGTCCAGCCATGGGGTGAGAGAGGCCCCAGGCAGGCTCAGAATCAAGTGTGGTGTCACACACCCTCCACCTGAGAGTGGCAAAGAGCAGAGCTCCCCGTGCCCACAGGAGACTGCAGGGCTGGAGCTGCAGGAGCCTTCCAGCTCCTTCCATAAGGAAAACCTTCATGGTGGGTGGGGGGAGCCAGGAGACTGCCTTCAAAGGCTTCTCCCCTCTGGAAACTTGAACCAGATCTGCCCTCTGTAGTCTGTTCTGGCCTCACACCTTAATCCTAAATCTAACCAGGCCCCTTTACTCCTGGCATCTGGATGAAGTTGCAAGTCTCTTTGTCAAGAACCACTGAACAGGATTTGAGTAAGAAGTAACTAATTCCTGGAGCTGGCTGCAGAGGCCAGGCAGGTGGCATGAGCCTGACATTATCTGTAATGCTCTTCTTCTGCAGGTTGGCCCTGCAGGATCCCAGTTTGGAATTCTGGCCTGTCTCTTTGTGGAGCTCTTCCAGAGTTGGCAAATCCTGGCACGCCCATGGAGGGCTTTCTTCAAGCTGCTGGCTGTGGTGCTCTTTCTTTTTGCCTTTGGCCTCCTGCCTTGGATTGATAATTTCGCTCACATTTCAGGATTTATCAGTGGTTTCTTCCTCTCCTTTGCCTTCCTGCCCTACATTAGCTTTGGGAAGTTTGATTTATATAGGAAACGATGCCAAATTATAGTTTTCCAGCTCATCTTCATTGCACTCTTCTCAGGACTGGTGATTCTGTTCTATTTCTACCCCATCAAGTGCGAGTGGTGCGAGTTCCTCACTTGTATACCCTTCACAGACAAATTCTGCGAGAAATACGACCTGGATGCACAGCTCCACTGACAGCAAAGACTGGCTTCTCGAGCAGGCCCTGGAGATGGACTGTCTTTGCATTTGCTGTGCCAGTTCCATGGGGACAAAGCCTCTAATCCAATGACACTTCTAACCCTGCCCGTGGTTAATTTAAACTGTCTCCTTAGCACTTGGCAGGCATGGTTTGCCTTATCTCAGAAGACTCTGAAAAACAGAACGTTTGTGCCTTGTTCAATTGTATTGAACCTTTTCTGCTGCCATTATTTTTATTACACTAGTTTCAATACTACATTTTTAACCAGAGTTGTTTACTACTGCTAAGGTGGTGATTAAACGGTGAGGTAGCGTTTTAGCTACTGTGAATTGTTCTGAGTAGTCTGTGCCTACCTTTGTTACTCAATCTCACTGCTGCTGTTTCATGTACCCTGTGGAGCACCCAGACCAGCCACATACACATCTGCAGCTGGAAATAAGGGCCTGAAAAAGCCTTAGAAAACTAGAGGGTCTCTTTAATCCCTGGAATCCACATATAGCTCAGAGGCAAACACCACAAACAGCAACTGTAAAAAACGTGAGAATGTCCAGTCAATGGAGTTTGTTCCTCTTGGAAGTGTGACAGCCTTTTCCTCCAGGATGATGCTGAATCCACAGTCTGGTCTTGGTAGGGCTGGATTCTCTGCTCTCTCTGTTTAAGGAAGAAATATTTGTCAGTGACAATAATGACTGCATGCTGGGCTTTTCTCACCATGCTGCTATGATGGTCCAGGAGGGACCAGCCAGTGCCAGAGGTGACTGCTGGTCCCAGGCACCCAGGAGCAGGTGGCTGTTGTTAGGGCACACATTTTATTACACTGGATCTTGAAAATATGGCAGTGTTGAAAGAAGAATAAAATGTAACTGTGGTCCAAAAGAATGGTTTTTAACCCAGCTACCTGGAGCAGCAAAACAACACAAGGCTGTGGACAAGCTGCTCTTACCTCTGTTCTTCAGCCACTGTGACCGTTTCTAAAAGCACAATTTAAAACTTACTAAGCCAGAAAGTCTTGGCCACATCTTGTGTTTGTGTGCACAACTTTCTCAAAATAGCAGTGTTAATACCAGAATTATGTCTGCATGAATTAGAAACCCAGCCATGCTCCTGACAATGATTTCCAGACATTTAAAAAGCTTAAAAGAAAGCAAGGTCCTGGAAGCAATCACAGCAGCAAAGGAACACTGTGCTTAATGAGTCTCAAGACAATGTAGAAGCAGATTGAGAGTCTAAACATAGAGTCAGCTATTCCTGCTGCTGCTCCTAGTGTGTGTTACCTGAAGTAGCTGAATTATCATTCCCTGCCCCAGAGGAGCATAAACAACACTACCAGGATCTGGAAACAGGCACCAGCCCCGTGCAGACATTGAGAGATATTCTGCCAGCCAGCAGACAGCAGCAGCATCAGCTCTGAGCCTCAACACCATGGCCTGGGAAGATGAGGAGCAGGGAGCTCTCAGTGGACATTCAGGACTTACCCCACAGGTTACTTGCGAAGCTTCTTTATGAAGCTGACCTCGTCCCGGTTCCTGATGCCATACCTGAACACAGAGTTAGCCTGTTAAATGCCAGCTTCCCAGGAAAAACCACCTGGGAAACCCCACAGCTTCATCTTTCCCAGGGACAGAGGGACTCCTTCCATCCCATGCTCTGCTCTACTAGAGGACACATTAAAATTCTCACTTGTGTATCTGGGATGTGCTGCCAGCACTGAAGGAGCTGCTCATCTACCTTTAACAATCCCTTAAATGCAACATCTGTCACCCAGGCTCACTCTTCCAAGGACGGCTTTGATTTGGGCTGTCTTGCTGAATTTTTAGTACTTAGACCACTTTTTCTCGCTGGTCTGCAATAGGCTGGCAGACCCAGCACTGCAGGGAAGTGCTTCATCCCACCTCACCTCAAGAATGGGCAAGGAAACATGGGAGTCACCTCTCAGTGTTGTTACCAGACAGTCTGAGAGGTGGCTGAGCAGCCCCAAAGATCAACACACGTCCTTGGGTTTCCTCTTGGCTTGGCATTCTTCATAAAATCACACAATGTTATGGGGTTGGAATGGACCTTACAGATCATCCAGTCCCAACACCCCTGCCATGGACAGGACACCTCTCACTAGGCCAAGTTCCTCAAAGCCTTATCTAACCTGGCTTTGGCCACTGCCAGGGCTGGGGCATCCACAACCTCCCTGGGCAACTTGTCCAGTTCCTGTTCCCTGCTCTTTCCTATCCTACATCAGTATTGGTGTGGAACTGAGTAACTGTAACCATTCTGCAGGAGTTTGGCTGGGATGGACCAGGGTTCTGTGGGGTGCTCTGAACTGGCTGAACCCAGTACAGGATGGTGCTGGCTGAGGATGAGGAACCTCCCAAGGCCAGCCCGTCCTGCAGAGAGCCTCTGAGTCTGCCTGTCCCACTTCTGTGGGCAGTGCTGTCCCTCCTCCCAGCCGATGTCCAGCACAGGACCCCGATCCAGGGCACAACCTCGCAGCTCAGCCCTGCCCCTGGGGATGCTGCGTGGGCTCCTCTCAGCCCCCCAGCGCTGACTCGGTTACTCACTCCCTCAGCTTCTTCCTGTCATCCGCCAGCTTCTCTCCATTGAAGGTGAGGTGGTACGTCCTCCATATGTACTTCCTGCGGGAAAAACACTCAGGGGCAGCCGCGGGAGCGGGGCCGGGCTGGGATGCGCTCCCTTGCCGCCCGCCCGGCCCCGCTCACCAGCTGAGGTGCTGGACACCGCCCTGCCGGGCCTGTCTCAGCTGGATGTGCCGCCGCAGCGCCTTCTTCAGCTCCAGCACCGAGGCGTTCTGCACCACCACCACGGCTGCGGGCGGGGGAGAGCCGGGTCAGGCCCGCCGCGCCCCGGCCCCCGCCCGGCCCGGCCCGCCCGGCCCCGCACGCACGCACGGTCTCGCCGTCCGCCTTGCACACCCGCACCGTCATGGCCTGCCCGTACTCCAGGGCCACCTGCGAGCCGATCTCCTCCGCCGTCACCTGCGGGCGAGCGACACGGCCGTGAGCGCAGCCCCGCCAGCCCGGCCCGGCCCGGCCCCGCGCCCCGGGCCCACCTGCGGAGGGAGGTCGCAGAGCAGCGGGTCCTGCACCAGCCGCGCCAGCGCCGCCTGGAACAGCTCCAGCACCTCGGCGTGCGCCAGCTCCTCCGCCGGCTCCTCCGCCGGCTCCTCCGCCGCCATCGCCGGAAGGGGCGGGCGGCGCGGCGGAACCGGCGATGCTGCTCTTCTGTCCGGCCTGCGGGAACGTGCTGGTGGCCGAGGAGGGGCCGCGCTGCCACCGCTTCGCCTGCACCACCTGTCCCTACGTGCGCAACGTCACGCGGAAGGTACCGGGGCGCGGGGGCCGTGGGGCCGGCCCGGGGCGGGGGGCCCGGGGCCGTGTGCCCGGGGCCCGGGGCGGGGGGCCCGGGGCCGTGTGTCCGGGGCCCGGGGCCGTGTGCCCGGGGCCCGCTGAGCCGCCCCCGCTGCCGGGCCCGCAGGTGACGAGCAGGAAGTACCCGCGGCTGAAGGAGGTGGACGATGTGCTGGGCGGCGCCGCGGCCTGGGAGAACGTGGACTCCACGGCAGGTAGGGCCGGGCCGCGGGGCCGCGCGGGGCTCGCCGGGCCCTGCCGGCCCCTCACGGCGCTTTCCCGCAGAGCCGTGCCCCAAGTGCGAGCACCCCCGCGCCTACTTCATGCAGATCCAGACGCGCTCGGCCGACGAGCCCATGACCACCTTCTACAAGTGCTGCAACCCGCAGTGCGGGCACCGCTGGCGGGACTGAGGGGAGCGGGGATCGCAATTTTTGCTGCTCTTGCAATAAACGCGGCACTACGGGCAAGCAGGCGGCTCTGCGTGGTTGCTTTGGGCCTGGCAGGGAGGGGAAGCAGGCTCAGGCTCCAGCAGGGTGCTGTGCCCCCGGGGGCCCGTCATGCACACGGGGCAGGGGTGATAAGGTCGTGCCCTGCACACCGAAACACCCGTGCTGAAAATACAGACAGGCCTGAAGGTAACCGAGCTGAAGCACGGTGAGGAAACCCCAGCCCTGAGCACAGCACAGAAGGCAAAGCAGAGGTGAAGTGTTACCACTGTGGCCTTACACAGAACCAAAAATTAAAAAAGGGGCTTTGCTGTGACCTGTGAAAACCCCGTCAGTTAAAGCAGGAACTACAAACTACACACTGCAACTAGTTACTGATAAAAGGAGAATGTGCTTCCGGTAGGATCACAGGTAGTTTTCACATCAAGCTTTATTCTTAGTTTACATACATTCAGAAGTAAAAATAATAAATAATAAAAACATGATGGAGCGCAAATTGTAACATTTAATCTCCATGAACACTCCCTCCCACAGGCTAAGCCAATTTCCTATGACCCCTTCTATCCAGGGATAATCTGCACCCATTTATTCCAATTCATGTCGCAGGGGAACACTCGCCCCAGCCTGAGAGTACAGTCTATTGTAGGCTCGTAGTAGATGGTTGGGCTTTCACTCAGTTTTGGATTCTGGAGTTGTTCATCCACAACTGGCTGAGAAAAAAGTGACACTGGGGATGGCTTTTTCATGTAGAATCGTCTGATGCAACCAAGAGTTTCCAGACCCTGCAAAAAAAATTCACATACTTTAATATGCTATGAATGCTGCTCTAGCTACAGTCTTCTCAGAAATGTTGGACAATTTATACCAGAAGTGGCTTCACTTGAGCCCCTGAAGAGCCCATGGTTACAACACAGAGGTAAAAAGAATAAACACCTTAATAAAAGCATGCAAGCTGTGGCTATAGCTGGATCTATCTAGTTAGTTTCAAGCACAGTGATTGATACATGGTTACTGACACAGAAGGTGCTCAGCAACAGATGTCAACATTTAGGACCAGTTACAAAAAATCTAAGGCTGCTCTAGATGTCAGTCCCAGACTTCTGTGCCAGTCCTTGTTAATGGTTAATAGGTGTATGACAAGGTCTGTCTGTGGTTTCCAAATTCTTAGTGAATTTAACGGTGCAGAAGTTAGATTGAAGTTCCCCATTCTGTAAAATGTAGAGGTAATTAATTGCTTTATTTTGTGGGTTTGAATTCACATTGCCCAGGAATCCATTCTGGAACATCCAGAACAGGATATGCACGGCTGGCAACGCTCCCAGCTGGCACTGTCACCTCAGGGCACAAGCCCTGGAAAATGGATTTCCAATTAGCAGGGAAGTCATGCTTTTGGGAAGGCCTGCAGGATTACTGCTCTGCTTCAGATTCTGAATATTTATAGGAAAAAAATAGAAATCAAAGCTCCATTTTCAAAGTGGTGGCAACTGAACGTCAAGATGTGGAAACAAAATTATGAAAAACTCAAAATTTTCTTGCCATCTTTTGACAATTAAGGTTTTGTAGGCAGGTCAGAAGGTCTGATTTACACATTGTCTAGCACAGACACATGTCAGTTTGATTCTCATGGCAGATTACCTATCTAGAAGATATATAAGAAAAAAAATTAAGAATACTTGGATTATCTGTGGTATATGTATTATCTGTATCCCCCAGACTGGGGACTGGAACCAGAGGATCTTGAGGGGGCTGAGCAGCTCCAAAGATCAACACCTGTCCTTGGGTTTCCTCTTTGCTGGGGATTCTTCATAAAGTCATAGAGTGTTACAGGGTTGGAATGGACCTTACAGACCTTGGGTTCCTCTTTGCTGGGGATTCTTCATAGGGTCATGGAATGTTACGGGGTTGGAATGGACCTTACAGACCTTGGGTTCCTCTTTGCTGGGGATTCTTCATAGGATCATAGAATGTTACGGGGTTGGAATGGACCTTATAGACTTTCCAGTCCCAACACCCCTTTCAACCCAAACTCTTCCATGATCCTGTGATTACCACTGCATCCAACAGTCAGTTTCATGCACTCTTGAGCAACTCCCTGGACTCCACCTCGCTGTGGATCCATTTCAGAAGCAGGCTGGGAGTGTCACGGGTAGCCCAGGCTTCCGTCCCTCCCTGCGAGCAGCAGCTCGCTCTGGCTGTGGCTCCCTGACCCCCCGGGAGCACTGGGGTGCTCTCCCCATGCCCTGGGCCGGCAGTGCTGCTGCTGGCTGTACCTGCAGGATCTCCAGCACGGCCACGGGCTGCAGCACGCCGCTGTAGTGCTGCAGCAGCCCCGCCTGCGGCACGCCCGGCTTGCTCATCACGTGGTAGAGCACGGCCTCCATCATCCCCTTGCACACCGGCTGGTTCAGCTTCCCATCCACGATCCTCCAGGGCCTCCCGATGAAGGACACGCTCTCACAGGCCCTGCCACAGACAGGGAAAACAGCTCTCAGGAGTTCTTTGGGATGGGTTTCTCATCGTTGTAATTTCTGCCTAACAGAGGTTCTCACTGCATCAGTTTTAACACAAGTGTAAATCCTGTGGCTGCTCTGAGCAAGGGCTGGTGATGCTCTACCAAATCTGTGTTTTTCACCCCTTTTAGCACCATTACAAACCCAGCAGCTGCTGTGGGTCTCAATGAGCAGGAAAGCTTTGTTTGGTATAAGCTCCAATATCCTCCAAAAGTTATGAAAGACCCACACCATGCAGCAACAGTGCTCTGACGGGAAGCAAATCCCTAATTCTTAGCACTGGTGGTGTCCAAAAGACAGTCCCTGCATGGAAATTCACACATTCAATTTCCAGACAGTCCCTGCATGGAAATTCACATATACTGCTCATACTGCAGTACCTGGGCACCTGGAAGCTGGCACTGGGCTTATTTGTGCAGTAAAGTCAGTTTTGGTCCTCTGATATTTGGAGCTCATTGGATTTTGGGTAAAAATATCTATCAGAGACATTTTTTCAGTATGCACAGGAGCACAAGGAACATTAACAGGAACAATGGAGTGGGGTTTCTCCATCACTGCTCATCAGAGCATAAAACTGAGGTTTCCAAACCACTGCTCCCAGTACTCTTTTGGCAGTGTTTGGTATTCTGCAGACATCTCTGTTACTCACCGGTCCCTGGCTGCCTGGGAGACATCTGTCATGGAGCTTCCTGGAAAGAAAAGGACACATATTTTCTAATTAACTCAAATTCCTTATCTAATGGAAGGAGAGTTAAAGGTGGCCAAGCTGTGAGGTGCAAGAGCTTGCTAGGAAACCACAGCAGCAAACTACTCCACGTGCTGCTCTCAGTTTTGGGGAGCTCTGAGCTGCCCTTCTGCCCTGCCTGCAGCACACTCTTCCCACACCTCCTACAACCACATCTCTTTACTCAACCCCACCTTCTGTGGTTCCTTTCCCCACTCCCAGCAGGTTTTATTCCTGGAAGTCTGAGGCTATGGCTGAACCATGGTGATTGTATGGGCTGAGGGAACTGAGGTGCACAAAGAGCTGTGCAGGGTCTCAGCCTGGAGCTCTCCAGGGGTCTGGGTAACCTAAAGCTCCTGGAAATCAGGGGGATGTAGGGCAGAGCTCCAAGGAGCTGGAGATGTGAATGCAAACTCAGGATTCCAGCAGGGCTCACTTTCAAAGCAAAGCCTGTCTCTGCACCTCCCATTACATTATGTCATGGGTTTTAATTAGACAATTACTTAATGAGGTATTCTACCACACCCAGAAGGTAACAGCTTTGGCTTAAGCACATGTAAACATTCACTGGCCAGTGAGGACTCTGTGTTTGATAACTGAACTCCTGTTTTTTCCCTCCTCTGCTTCAAACAAGTCAAGGATGTTAAATCCAGGGAAGTTAAATTAAACTACTGAAGTAGTTTAATTTAAGAACTGCTGAGGTCTCTGCTGTTTAGACAGCCCTGAGTGCATTTCCTGCAGGAAGGCTCCAGTTAAACAATCCCAAGCTGTGGGATGTTAGGGATCACCCTCTGGACCTGGGTTCTGGCAGGGCTTGGCAAGGTACCACAGGAGCAGTGAGCTTGTGGTTCAGTCTGAGATTAGGGCTCATAAAAACCAAACCAAAATGAAATCCCTCACAAACTACTAAATGTAAAGCTTGGCAAGAACTACCAGCTATTAGAAAACTGGCAGTAAAAAGGACAGGAAAATGAAGTCCAATTGGGTTACAAATGAGGCTGTTCAATCTCACTGGCATGTGCTGCTTCCTGGTGAATGGTTTAATGAGTTTAGGACTTTCAGCCGTGGACATTCCAGCTAAATGCACACCAGCAGTGCTGTGTTTTCTAGGCTTACAGATGCCTGACCTTTGAACTGAAGCCAGAGATGAGAAACTTTGGATCCAAATTATTCTGGAAAAATTTAAGACATGGAAACAAGTTTCTAAGGAAAGCATACTTCTGGACTAGTCATTCCAGCAAAAGGCATAGGAAGGATTATGGGATGTATTTGAAAACTCTGAGACCTTCCAGATGAATTAGTGTTATGCCAATTTATCTGTGAGAGAAGACAAATGCTCTGGTACAGCTGCATAAAGAATCTAGGATTTGCTTCTAAAGTGGAGCTACTGGTTTGGGATCAAGTGCTGATGAGCTGGTTTGTATTTCAGGGATGCAGAGGGCTCTCCATACCTTTAGAGACTCCTGGGTTCTCCTGGATGCAGGAAAGATCATCATCCTGCTCACTGGCTGATTGTTCAGGGATAGGGATCTGCTTGCTGTGCTCAGTGCTGAGCTCATCGTTCTCTACTTCGGGTTCTTTGTCCTCAGAATGAGATTTGTCTTGTTCCTTGTAAGTGTCCACATCCCCAGCCTCTGGAGCAGGCTCTGGGAGTTCAGCTGGGGGCTCCAGGGAGCCTCCTCCTGGAGCTTCTTCACCCCCAGTAACATTTTCCTTCCTTGGGGCAGGCTCAGAAACAGCTGCATCCAAGTTCCCGCCATCTGCAGGTGCCAGAGCAGGCAGTGCACCCTGGCAGAGGTGACTGTCACCCTGAAGGACATCAGTCTTACATCTCTTCCTCGGGGGCTCATCATCACTGGCACACTGTGTGTCTTTCCCCAGCTGCTGCTCCTCTCCCAGGCACTGCTGTCCCTTCCCTGGCTCCGAGGGCAGCTGTGGCACATCTGGGAGAGCAGGCTCTGCCCCTGGCTGCTCAGCATCCTCTGCTTTGTTCTGCAGGCACACGGAGCGCAGCAGCCAGGGCTTGGCAAACACTACTGCCACCAGCCTGACAGTGTGGCCTCCTACCTCTAAAACCTGCTGCATTTCAATGAGGTCCTGTAAAAACCAAACAAAAAACCCCACAACAAATTATCTCAGGAGTTTTCACTGAAAAATGTCACTTTAACCCAGTGTCATGCAATTGCCATGATTTAACTGGCAGCAAGGGAGGAGCAAAGTTTAGTAGAATATTCAATTTTGCCTCCAGCTGCACTGAAGTTGAAAAGATGTTTTATCCCTAAAGCTTCCTGAAATTACAGCATGAGATGTTTTTCTTCAGCTTAAAGTTAAAAATATAACTGGGAACAAGTACTTTGCTTCCAAAGGTTGATGTTAGCACCTCTAGGTTTCTGAAAGAGTTATTCCTATCTTTGATTAAGAGCTGCTTTGATTTTTGGCCTTCCTAACTTTGAGGCAAGATTGCTGTCAGGTGTGGTGTGTTTCTCCTGCCTAACACAAATAACTCTGTTCAATTTATAGCTGCTTCCAACAGCCTGGAAGCTCATCCTGTTCAAGGGGAATACTAAGCATGCAAACATTAATGTATGGAAAGCAGCTGGCTGTAAACCCACCTGGATGTACTGCTCCAAGCTCCTGCTGCGTTCAGCTTCCACCTGTTCATAGCTGCAGAAACGTTTGCTCAGCTCAGCTTTGCAAATCCCAAAGTGGGAAGTGGCCTCTATGGCCTTCCTGATCTCCAGAGCAGCCTCCACATCCCCGGGGCTGTACCCGTAACGCTCCGTACACTCGTGGAGAAACTTATCCACATCGTAGTTCTCTTCCTGGATTTTTATCAGCCTGGTGAAAATTTCAGGGAGGCAGGAGATGCCCACAGCCATGTGATCCAGCAGGGAAGGAACTGCAAAGCAAATAAACCACGGGAGTTTAAGCTGTGAAGCAGCAGTTACTGTGCAGCATGCTACAGGAAGACAAACAGATTAGAGGTGCTCTAAACCAATTAAAAACAGAGCTCAGCTTTCCCTCTTCATTGCTGCAGTTCCCTTTTTCATTCTGCCTTGCATACCTGTCTGAAAAGACCTGTAAAGAGGAGCAAACTGGTTTACAAGGGCTCACCCAGCAAAAAGAATTATGTCTGGAAGGCAGTGAGC
This sequence comes from Molothrus ater, assembly GCF_012460135.2. NCBI lineage: Eukaryota > Metazoa > Chordata > Aves > Passeriformes > Icteridae > Molothrus > Molothrus ater. Next base: position 13,460,815 of record NC_050493.2, on the reverse strand, counting down.
ACCTAGTGGTGTTCTCTCTAACACTGGGTCAGCTCAGCTCTGAGTTAATGAGGGAATTCTCTCCTTTCTTCTTGAAGAAGGTCAAGTAAAAATTCTAGGGCAAGGAGATGCTGTAGAGGACACTTTTAATCAAAAATCCACAGCAGAAGGCTGTTGGCCAGATCTGGACTGAACTACCACTTGACAATGCTTCAGACAATTAGTTCAACAAAACATCTCTGTGTTCAGTGACAGGGCCAGCACTGCCCCAGAGTGACCCCCCTGTACAGGCTATCCACAGCTGAAGCCATGGAACCCCCATCCCAGTCCTGGCTGATGAGGGGGCAGCTCTGGCACTGCTCTTCCTGCTCCCTTCCCTTTTACCTCCAGGCTGCTCCACATTTGCCTCTGGAACTTTCGGAGCCAGGAAAAATGGGCTCAGCTGTAATGAGCAGTCAGCTCAGCACAGCTGGAGGGCACGAGAGGCAGCAGAGACAGGAGAAAGAATTTCTGTTTTACCTGTCACAACAGCCATGGAAATGGGCAGGGGCAGCACTAGATGACTTCAGCTGCAGAGCTCAAGGCTCTGGATACATTTGCATTACAGCTGAAAACAAAATGCTCTTCCAGAAGGGGCAGTGATGATAAACTGCAGACAGTCAAGCTCTAAATATTATAAAAATGTTTAAATAACTGGTGTAAGAGGCCAGACACTGGACACCACTACTTCAGGCACTTGCATGAGACAAGTTAAATGAGAATTTCCATTCAAGGAGCTCTGAAAGATTTTCTTTTTACAGAAGAGAAAGACTGGCTGTTACATCATATGGTATTAAAGTTGTTGAAGGGACTGAAAAACCTCCTGGAGAGGGTTAACAGAGCAGAGGAAAGATTGCACTAACACTTTAACACAACATCAAATAGAGGCAAGGCCTTGTTACCAACAAAAGCCTAAGTCAGCCATCTGTTTTAAGTCAGGAGAGAAAGCCTTACAGACTTGATGTGTAATGCAAACAGAATGTTCCTGCCAGGGGCTTTGTTTAAATCAATTCCTCAGCAGGTGAGCTCACCATCTCTCCTGCTCCAAGCCACTTGTGTGCACTTTAGGCCAAGCAGAACTAACCTGGAGAGCTGAGCCTTCCTGGGATGGGGGTGCATCTGAGCCTGACCTTCACCTGACAGGAGTTGACCACGATGCTGTCGCTGGGGCTCAGGTTGCGCGTGCTGACGATGCCAGGGCAGTAGTAGCCTCTCATCAGTAAATAATTGGTGTGCGAGGCCTGGCGAGGCTTCACCTCGATCCTGCGTTTGCCCCCAGAGCTCTCATCCAAGTCATCATCCTCATCATCCTCGTCCTCCAGGCCTTCTTTTCCCAAGCTGCAGCAAACACAGAGGTTGGATTTGTTTGTTGGGTTTTTCCCCAGAGAAGGAAGTGATTGGTGATGCTGAGCAGAGCGAGGACACGGCGCTCTGTGCCCACACCAGGCTGATGCAGAGCACTGAGAACAAGAACTACACAAAGGAAATACACTAAAGGTCCCTAGGAAAGGAAACTCTCTCTTTTTTTCATAATGTGTTGAAATGAACCCAAAATATCTCAGCTTTCAGTGCTGAAGCTCTTTGATTCAGCAGATGCTTCATCTTGAGGGAACATCTGTTAGACAGTGAGAGCACAAAGGGTGCTGCAGGATGGGGCAGACTGTTTATTTTTCAGGGTGAAAAGGAGGAGAGAGTTACAGATTTCAGTTACCTTAAAAAATAGTAATTAAAAAACCACCCCAAACCAAGCTGCAGACATCCTCCAAGTAAAGAAAAAATAGGAGTAGCAGCCAGGGTGGATTTCCCAGAGAAAAACTTAGTCAAACCAATACTTTTTATTCTAGGACATGACAAGAACCACTATGGATAAAAGTGAAGGCTCTGAACAACCTGATTTAACTCTGAAGTTGCCTCTGTTTCAAACAGATTATGCCAGGAACAATGAAAGGTTCCTTCCAACCTTTTCTAACATGAATTAGACTTTAAGTACCTTCTTTTAAAATATATTTAAAATTGAAAGGGAACACATCACTTAGAAAAAAACAGTGAGTGCACTACTCAAGATGCCCCTAACTCAGCAATGGGACCAGGCCAGGGCTCAGTGCATCTTTGTTAATGACCTGGCTGATAAAACAGCTCATTCAGCTTGCACAGGATCACCCAGCTAAGGACACTAGAAGTATATGAGAAGCTGGGATTTGCATTCAGAACATCTCCAGCACACTGGAGAGCCAGCCTGGAAAAGAGCAGGGAGCAATTCCCTATGACAAACACATGTTATTTGTATTACAGTGCTCTGCATGTGCATCTGTCCCTCCACTGAGAGGGAACAATTCAACAGATGAAGGAAAAGAAGCTTCTTAGGTGAGTCACAGTGCATGGATCACTGCACAGGGGGGGTTTGGCTGCTTTTTGTTGGCAAGGCCATGGCCCTCAGAATCTTGGGATGCATTAGCAGGTGTTTCACCTGTATGACAGGAGGGAATTGGCACAGAGCTGCCAGCAGGAGCATGGCTTTTGTTTCTTGACATCATAATTCAGTGCAGAAGAAAATAATGAGAAAGACAGAGAACTGGTCAACATGAATCAAGTGAAGGAACTGAAGCTGCTCATTTTAAAGAACAGCATGTTATGGGAGAGGGACCACAATAACAATCCTCAAGTAGGTATTAAGCTGCCCTAAAGAGAAGGAGAACAAAGTATTTTCCATGTGTACTCACAATAGGAAGCAGTAGGTCGAATTACTACGAGATTTGAGTTGCACTTTTAAGAAAGGAAATAATGGCTTTTAGGAAAAGGGCTCACAGGCTCCCACTGCCTGGGGACAGTTTCAGTTCATGCTATTACTGCAGGCCTGCAGGAAAATGAGATCCAAGAGGAGACAGTGCAGAGAAGCACTGCTGTGGTGAGAGGTTCCACTGATAAAGCTGAAACCTCGTTACCAGCCCTCTCATCTGTCACATGCCAAGGCACAATGCTGATGAAATGCTCCTGTAGCACCCAGTGCTCTCTTTTCCATGTCAGCTCTGATGGCACTGAAGTGTCAAGCAATTGAAATGTCACATGTGAAGGCAAATGCAGCCCAGGGCTATAATGACAGGCACTGACTTAAGTGCCATTAAGTCTTCAGAGCACCTCCTCAGAAATAAAAATCAAAACAATAGCACAGTAAAAATGCCATAGTGCAGTTCAGGAAATGCTAATTCCTGTCCAGTTTCATCCAAGTTATTCCCAAACTGTATTCTCTAATAGAAATAACATCACTTACCTTTTGATCACTTCATTTTCCACCATGGAGCTGTCCACCACAATGATCTGCTCTGGGATTCTCACATTCACAGCCACCAGTCCCAGGGAGAACAGGGAGAGCATGGCCACACACTGGCCACCAGGGCCATCCATGGGAAATGCCACCATGCCTTCTGATGATGCATTTTCTTCATCTTTAAATGAAAAATTGTGTGGCTGGTCTGATTTTTCAGCATCCTTGAGCTTCTCCAGGAACTGGAAGGACTCTGTACAAATGGTACTGGGGAAGCGCCACGTAAAAACTCTGCACAAAACCACAAAGAAGCACAAATCCCTCAAAATCTGCTCTGAGTTTTACAATTATGGTGGCACAAAGGAACCAAACAGTTGAAGTTTCATTCTAGAACTGGTGACCAAGCACACTCCACACCTGCTCTTACAGTCCTTTTATTATTTCCAGCACATTAGGTGTTTATGCACTGTGTAAAGGTCAGGTAGCATACAGCAAATAAAGAGCAAAGCTATCATCTTCTGCTTCACAGGAATGCTGAAGAAATCTTCCCACACGTCTACAACTGTGCTGCTGCATCCCCCCCCTCTCCATGTGTCTCTGAGGTCCTGCCCAGCACCCTTGGCTCTATTCCTTCACTGCCCTCCCCATGTAAGGACTGACTGATGTGATGTCAGCTTCATCTTCACCTTCCTCTGCACCCTCAGCTGAAGGTTCCTTGCTCTGGACACTTCTCCTGTGCTGTCACCTGTAAGATCTTAAATGAGAGATGTGGGAGTCCAGGCAGCTCTCCAAAATGCAGTTTATTGTATCCAAAATGCAGTTTATTGTATCCAAGATGTTACAGCAGTCCAGGGTCGTGGGTGACAGAGCTGTGCCCACAGCTGTCAGCCCCAGCTGCAGGCAGGCCTGGAGACCCTTTGGTTTAGGTTACAATGCATTATTTACTTTTCTTTTGGTTACACTGCATTATAGACTTTTCTTTGCTGAGCATCTTCATACAGTAGAACCAATCTATACCTTACTTTTATCTCTAGCCTATCATAACTACTGTAATTACCATACTCATGTTACTATTCTCCAATCACTAAAAGTTAGTACATTACAGTTTAAGCTAGAAGTTGTTTTTCAGTTTTCTTGCAGTGGAAAATTCTACTTGCAGCATTTGCTGCCTTGTTTGCCTGTGCTCTCTTTCTACTTGGTAAAAACATCTCTTGTTTGAGGTGGGTTTATCCTTTGCTCTAAGCCATAAAAACCCCTTCTAACTAACACACCCTTTACCTCCTTGGTTATCCAGTAAAACTGGCTCAGCAATTCTTTTCTTCCATATCAAAACTTGCTTTCATTTCTACTCCTGTCATGGACATATTTTATGAAAAATCCTTTTGACAGGATTTTTTCTCCTGAGAAGCTGAGAAGCCTCAGAGGAAAAGAAAAACAATAATTATCTGCTGCTGTGGAATGCAACAGGTGCATCTTTGATTGGTCCATGTGAGTTGTTTCTACCTGATGACCAATCTCAGGTCCAGCTGTGCTGGGACTCTGGCCAGTCACAAGATTTTTTTATCATTCCATTCTTTTCCTAGCCAGCCTTCTGATGAAATCCCTTCTTCTATTCTTTTAGTATAGTTTTAGTTTATCATTTTCTTATAATATATATCAGAAAATAATAAATCAGCCTTCTGAAACATGGAGTCAAGATTCTCATCTCTTCCCTTGTCCTGGGACCCTGTGAACACCACCACAATACTTCTTCAGATTCTACATTCAAAGATCTTTCTGCTGAGCATACATATCTGTGAAACTTATCAAACTTTCATTCTTCCCAACAGTCACCTCCATGCCATGCTTGGCTAGATCTTTTCCTTTGCTCCAAGCCCAGCAGTGTAGGGGGATAGAATATAAGAAAATAAAGATAGTGTAGAAAGTAATCTTAACCCTAAGGAGTTGCAGCTGGGTCAATTATCAAAGATTAGGGGCAGGCTTGACTTTAACAGGCCCCAGCTGTAAGCAATGAGACGAAGATGCTATAAAAGAGTGGGGTGGCTGGTGAGAAGGGAACTGGAGTCAGTGGCTGCTTTGTGAGAGGAAAGAGTCAGTGCTGTGAGGAGCTGCCCACGAGAAACACCAGGAAGGTCTGGAACTATTGTGATAAGGAGACAGCAGCATGGAGCCCCTGCAGGAGGATGACACCCACCTGTAGTAGCTCTGGGACAGCTGGTAGGACATGGGCACGAAGGGCAGCGCGCGGCTCTTCTTGGGCCCCAGCGTGTGGTTGACCCTGCGGCGGTTGACCAGGCTCCTCCTCTGGCACTCCAGGAAAGCCTTCACCAGGATGTCATCCCTGTACTCCTGGTACAGCCTGAATGTCTGCAACACACCAGGGACAGCTCTGTGCCCCCTGCTCCAGCCACGCACACCCAGGGGCTGGCAGGACATGAGCCAGGATGAAAATCATCCATCAAAATTCACTTTACTGCTCCGTTCCTGCTATGGCCTTCCAGGCCTGCCGTGGTACATGCCAGTTAAATTAACCAAATACTACAGAACATGTGATACTCAAAATGGGATTGGGCTCCCACTGGAATAATAGATGTGCAAAATGCTCCTCTGCCACACCTTTTGGTAAATTCTTCCCCTCATTTCAGCAGGACACTTGGTTCTGAGAGCTTGGCTCTTTCCACTCTTGCTTATGAGCTGTTAAACTCCCTTTGAATCTTAACCTTACTTAAACACTTGACTGATTGATAATCTCTTCCTGTAGTTCCCAATACTGAAGGAGAGGTCCCCAACACCAGTGCCAGCTGGGTATTAGGATTGCTTTTGTGATATTTCCTCCAGAACACTCCAGATGCTCACACTAAAGCATGGTACAGATTGACCCACTGGAAGTGATGTGGACCTTATTTCATGTGGTTTTAGGGGATTGCTTCAATCTCACATCTTGCAATCTCATCCTCAGAGAGAAAACAACAAACTGAAAATCTTCCTACAATATGTAATTTCCTAAAAGCAGAATACTCCCCACAGAATGGATACAAATTCAAGTTTCTGGGTTTCTTTTTTCCTATTTGAAAAAGGAATGTGCAAAGGGAGGGAGGAGAAGCTGTAGGGCTGTATGACCACATGTGGATGTGGCACTTGGGGCCATGGTTTAGTGGCCTTGGCAGTGCTGGGCTGATGGCTGGGCTTGATGATCTTACAGCTCTTTTCCAACCTAAACAATTCCATGATTCCATGAGCAGCTACCAGACACTGTACCTGAAATGACTGGCAAGATTCCATCTGGTGATCTGAGAGTGCCAGTGTACTCTGAATCAGATTCTGCAGCACCAGAAAATGAATATCATAAATACTGAAAGGAAAAAAAAAAGAGAAAAATATTTATTCCTGGTGATTTTTGAAGATGAGGTACCCATTAAACCAGCACAAAAATCTACAATCTCATCACCTGCTTCTGAAATAAAAGCACAGAGGCACAAGATCTACAGCTGAGGATCATTCATGTAAAGGAATCTGTTACATTTTCCCTCACCTTCCACCCCCAATTTTTTGATTAGTCCAGATAATGTGACACAAAGTTCTCCCTGATAACATCTCCTCCTGTTGAGATACAACACCCACATAGAAAATGTACAGTCCCAGTGATAAAATCATTTTGAGGTCATCTCTGTTATCATTTTATCTGCCAAATCTACGTCAGAGATCTCTACAGTCTTGCCAAAGCATTTTTTTTGTTAATGAATGTATACACTGTAACAAACAGATGGAAACACTGAATTAGGACACTCTTTATATGACTTCCACAGAAGGGAGGAGCTGATCCTAATGAGGAAAATGGTGCTACTGCTACTCACCTGCTCAGATTATCCTCTTTTGTGCCTTGATTTGTGTCTTCTCCAATTGCCAGCACTCGAAATCTAGTGAAGGGAAGGGAAAGAGAACACTGGAACCAGATTTTGCCATGAAGCCCAGAGGCTGATGAGCACAACTGCTACTGAGGCAAGTGCTGGGCCAGCCCAGGGGACTGTGTGCTCCAGCAGCCCTCAGCACAAGGTCAGACAGGGAAAGAACTGTCCAGATCCATCTCCACTCAAATATCTGTAGACAAGGAGATAAAAAAATGGACAGGACACAGTTCTAGCACTGAAAGGATTTGTCATTTTATTGAGGTTTTGGACTTCCAGTTATGGCCAGCAGCACTTTAGCTGTAATGCACAGCTCTTCCCCAAAATAAGAAAAATTCCTAAGTGCTAAATTTGTTATCATAAAATGGTCTGACACACAATTTTTCCACACTGCTTTTCAAGTGTTCATCATCATGAAAAAGCTTAATGACCTGGAGCTGGAGAATGCTGCACAAGGCTGAGTGCTCTTCCTTATCAATACTTTTAGCAGCACTGAAATGATTCAGCTGAGCAACCAGCTACAAATTGTGATAGAAAATGGGGCCAGTTAATCTGAAAAATGCTAGATTGCTACTGCAATGAAAGTTACACTTGAATAGCAACATCTCTAACACTAAGGTTGAGGACTTGACAATTGAGGAAAATCTGCTGTAGTGAATTTCTGGTTTAAAAGTCTTATTATTATAAGAATGGTTTGAAATCAGCAAAATTGTGCAAATGACTGAAAATTACTTATATGTATTTAGGAAGTGTGGATATGAAAGAAACACTGCTGATTGTATTTAGCAAAACTTCTTTTCTTGCTAAGGGTACAGGGTGTAAATCATGCCCAGAGAGGAGGAGACCTGCTCTGAATTGCTGTCCCCCTGCCTCACCCCATGTGCAGAGCCAAAAGCACCAGGATTTAAATACCTGGCAAAGAGTTCCTCCAGAGTGTCAGGAATCTCCAGTTTGGGGTTCCCCAGGGTTGAACTGAATTTCTCTTTCAGTCTCTCCACAAACTCTTTAAACTCATTTGCACAAACCTTTGGAAAGAGGAGAGAGAAATGTCATCAACATCAATTTCTTAGAGTGGAAAAACTCCTCTACTTTTAAAGTGTGCATGAAAATTCGTGTAGCAATAGCTGAATTCTGAAGTCAGAAGCAGTCCAACAGCCAAGGCAAGGCAGGGAAAAGCTGCTGCAGTTTGTGTTTGCTGATTCAGTGAACAGTTGCAGGTTCCATCTGTAATCAGCTCACAGCTACAGCCAAGCACCATGAACATATGTTCTAAGACAATTGCCTGAATTAACAGCAAGATCTCTTGCTAGAGCTACGTTTAAGCTTCTGCTCAAGCCCTGCAGGCTTTTCCATGTTCTCCATGAAGTGTTTGCACAATTATAGCTTGGAGAACACCTGTTACATGAGAGGAATCATCTCTGGAAACAAGTTTCTATTTGCTTCCAAAGACAGACTTTGGGGATGGGGACACATATTTATTTTAGTGATGTCTCATTAATGAACAACTGCTCTTCCTTTAAGCAACATGAGTCTAACAACAGAACTGATGGGCTTTTCTGACAATGGTATGAACTGTCATTCCTAAATAAAAATGATCTTGCTATGACACTGTCCCAGTTCTGAGAAAATTCTGAAAATCAAACTGGAATTGCTTGCACTGGAAGTGTAAACAACTTTTCAATTTGGAATTATGGTTAATTTAAATGGAAAAAAAGAAATAAAATCTTTTAGCTGCTCAAATCAAGTCTGATAAAATTTCCTTGAGTTCTTGCACTCATTCACAGAAACTAAGGTGACAGTTCAACACACAACCAGAATAAAAATTAGAAATTACAGAACAAAAATGTTTACTAGCTCAGGTAACAATGTGGCTGAAAGGATAAAAAAAGGAATCAGGAGATGGAGATGTTTAGTCATGGATGTTTATAAACAAGCACATTGAAAACCACAATGATTGTTGCACAAGGGGTGTTTATGTGCCTTTGGAAAGCTGCCCTGTCTCCACTTTATCCCAAACCAGCAATGATGCTGCATTTTTACAATGATGCTATTTTAAAAATAGCTAAAGGTTCAAGGGAGAGAAAAGACATGAAATCAGTGCAAGTATTCAGTAATCCAAACAGCATAAAGTACTCTATGAACTTTTGGAATACTTCTCTCCTACCTGTGGATCTTCATAATTATTTTCTCTATTCATGAAATCATCAATGAGGGCTTTATCTTGGTAAACCTCAGCAAGGCAAACTCTGCAAGAGATACAATAGAAGGTGTTGCTCAGAGCTGAAATTTTCCCAGTTCCAAACAGACCTGACAGCAGCAAGGTGCAAACAAGATGAAATTTTTAAGCGACATGAAACAAAAGAAATATGTGGGAGGATCATATCCCTCCAGGAGAATTTAGCCTTTATCTAGAACACAGAAAACTTCTTACTTGTAATTGAGGTAGGTCTGTGGGTTTCTGACAATGTAGCGGGCTCTGCGTCCCACGGAATGGGAGGTTTTGTCCAGGGACTCCTCGAAGCTGGAGTGCATCAGGTCCCTCACCACCTGCCAGGGCACAAAGGGCCCTTTCACCTGCAGGAGGAACAGGGTGTCAGCAGTCAAACCTTGCTGTGTGCACTCATGGTGAGAGCAGGATGAAGCCATGGCTGGTGAAATGTGTGTGCAACAGCCAGCAGTTCTGTGCTTGTCAGACAATGCCCTTTTCTGACCCAGAGATGGGGCAACTGAGAGGTGTTTTAAAGACTTTCATTCCATTTTCAGTCTCATGGGAAGGGTGAGACAATACAGATGTTATAACTCATGCCATCACAATCAGAAGCCAACCATTTCCTAATCACAGTACATTAATTACAATACATTATAAATTACAATACATTATAAATTACAATACATTATAAGTGTTTCTTGGCCTATCAGCTTTAGCTACACCACAGTGCAAATGCCTTAAAGCCAATAATCTAAACCAACCCCTTGTGGGTCCTACCACAATGCATCTTTCATAGTTCTATTTCTCCAAAGTATCTAGTCTTATTTGAAGGCCATCCTTTGAAACTTTTTTCTAGTTCCATTTCTCTCTCAACAGTATCTGTCCTATTCCATGGCATTTCTAAGTCAGCATTTCTTATCTCAAAGTTTGCATACAGATGCACACTGTGTGGGCCTTTTGTCAGGTCCTGACATCTCTCTACAAACCCATTTCCCACATTTCCCCCTCTCTCTTGGATAGAAAAAACTTCCTTGATGGCAGGAACTGTCACTAACACGGTGATGATAATAATAATCAATGAATATAAACCTATTTTGTAAAGATCTTTTAGTTAAGGTGCAAGATTCCATCCTTCAAACAAGTCACCTATCCATGATCCATCATTTGTTTTAATTTGATTTGTCAAATCTCTGCATTTTTGAAGCTGTTTGTGGATGGATACTGAATGGTTAGACAAGGTCACACAACACAGCCTTCCAGCAGTGCTCCCACCTTGGCATTGAGCACGTGGCTGGCAATCCTGCAGAGCATGAGCAGGCTGTCCTCCTGCACGGTCCAGGTCACGCGCAGCCGCGTCATCCTCAGCAGCGCGCTCTGGTCGGCCTTGTCGTGGTAGCGCAGCCGTTTGCTTTTGTCTGCAGAATCCTCTTCTGGCAAATCCAGGGAAACAAAAACAGACATTTATCTCAGCACCTCATATTCTGATTAACTCAAACTTCTAGCTCAGGCTCAGCACCAGTTCAAGTTTGTAAGAATGAGAGGCAAGCAGGGAAGGAAGTTGCAGTCTAGAAGTGAAATGCGGCAATAGCTCTTCCAGGCATGAGAGAACAAACACTTTAATTGGCAAACTGACAACCTAGAGCATCATTCCAAGAACAATCTTTAAGCCAGCTATCAAGAGCTGATAATGGATTGTAGGGAGCTGCTCTGGCACAGACTCTGTGAGGATTCCTCCAGCCTGGGCAGCCGTGGCTCACACACAGCTCATGGGCACAAAGTGCTGCTGCTTCTCCCCATTGACTAAGGCAGCCCACAGACATGGTCACAAAGCTGCCCTGTCCCACACCCTCCTTGCCAAAGCAGCTTCCTGCAGGCCTAGGCATAGTAAAGAATGCTGCTTTTTCCTGTTTCTTACCTTTCTTTTTCTTCTTTGTCTTCTTTCCAACATCTTTCCTAAGCCTCTTCCTCTTTTGGCTTTTTCCACCTCTTACTCGTTTTGTTCGATCCTGGGTTGGTTCTTTAGTTATTTCAATGCATTCCTCTTTCTGGAAAAGTGACTCTGCTCCTACCTTTGCTTCTCCCAAAATATTAATTTTGTTACCTAAAATGACACATATTTACAGCAGTGGAGCTTTATAGCAATGACATTCTACAATGTTAAGGTATAGAGACCAAATGACAAATTTCAGTAAATTAAAAGGCAGATGCTCTCTCAGAACTGCTCTTTGTTAGTCCTATCATTTCATGCCCCTTCTCAGCAGCTCACAGAATAAATTCCTACATTAATGAGGAATCATCAAGTAATTAAGCCTAGTTTACAGTGCACAAACACAAGGGAACCAAGCTGAGGTTTTACATTCAACCTGAAGCATTTTCTCCTCCTTAGCTCAAACATTAGGCAGGATAACAGTGCTACAAAACAATGGTCCCTCTGGACTTTCTGCAAACTGCACATCAGAAATTACAAAGGATAGAAATGATTGTTTTGTAAGAATTTATTTACACATCTATTTTACAGCCCCAGAAGTACTCTAGATCATTCTAAGGAGACAGGACCAGCCCATGATATCAATACTAGATAAAAAATTATTGTTCCATATAGCCAGTAATAGGGAATGAAATCATTTATCTGTTTTACTGCCCCAGGAGCATCCCAGATTACTGGAAGGAGACAAGAACAACCCACACCCTTCATGCTGGGTTTGACAAAGGCAGGAGGAGCTGTGGCACAGTCTCAGGCCTTACCTCCAGTACTGAGTGGCAGGGAGTGTTTGGTGAGGAAGGCTGGGAGTCTTGCTGTCAGCCCATTTTCAGGAACTGTATTTTCCTAAGACAACACAACTTTAAAAAAGGTGACATACAAAAGGGGTGCACTGGTTTTAACAACAATCTACTTTTATAATCTCAGTAGTGTCAGCAATAAATTTTCAGTTTAAAGCAAAAGATCCTTGGCTATAAGATAGAACTCATTTGTATTATTACTACCACACATTAAAATGGCTCCAGAACTTTTCTTAAATCACCCTGGAATGACCACTAGACTGTGAAGGTTAGAAACGTCCTCAGGTTAAAAGCAGTAATTACTGGAAAAGAAATACTTGATTATTTCATTGCTGCAGAGGCTGAGCAGAGTTTGCTGTAAAACAGTGCTAGCATTTGATATTCCAAAGGAACTTCTGAAAAGCACAAAACCAAAATGCAAACACAAACACTGAGTAAATGCCTCCTATAGCACATTCTGCCCATCCTAAATCTGAGCCTGAAGCAACTGCAATGTGTTGGGAGTTTTGCCATTCTCTGCTAAACCCATTTCTCTTGTTGGGGGCAGAAGGTGGTCACGAGATGTGGAGAGGAAAGCAGAGAGGAAAGAGCTGTTGGAGGTTGTGTTACTGCTCAGCAATGAGGTGACTGAACAGCAGACAGAATTAAGAGTGAAATGATCCTGCCTGAGGGAAATAAATTAGCACCTTAATTTTACATCCATTGATAGGCCTTGATTTGTGCACTGCTTAGGGGAGAGTAATTACAGGCAGCTCTGTGAAAGTCCCTGCTCAGTGCCTGGCAATGGTGAAAAAGCAAAGGAAATGTTTGGAATTCTAGGGAAGTAAAGCAACACTAAGCAGCTGCAAAAATCTGTGCTTGGCCACAACCTTAAAGCACTCTCAGATTGTATTTCCACCTTAAAAAGGACAAGTGGAACTATCACAGATTAAAATAAAGGTAGCAAGAATGATTAAAGACAGGACAGTTCCGTGCTGGGAATGGCAGATGTGAGTCTTAAAAAAAGGAGATGAATATGAGAGACATGAGAGATGTTTACAAAAATCCAGTGAAACAGTAAGAAAAATGAAGAATGTATTTTTCACAGCTTCCCTCAGCTCTTCAATTACTGGGGAGCTTAAGGCATCAAAAGGAAGTGGTGGCACATAGCAGGAATTTGAAACACTTTGCTACAGGAGGCTGGGGATAGTAAAGACTTACATATGCTCAAAAACCAGACATATTAATACTAAAAGAAAAAAGCTATTACTGCTTTGAAACATCAGTCCCAGATTTAGAATGGCCTTGAGCCAAAATTGCAGACAGCTGGGAGAGCATTCTGAGGAAATATCCCTTGCTCTTACAAACTTCCATCAGAGACAGGACATTAGCCAGAATTCTGATTTGCATGTGTTGGGCTCCCTATTTTTTAAAAATATTTTTCCTCGTGTATTTCCTTGTTTTGGATGTTCTGCTTTTTGTCTGACAACTCCTATGCTCCAGAAAGGCAAGAGGAACCACTGAGTAGTGTGAACTGCTCACTCATGGAAGTATTTCTCCTTTGGTTGAATGTATTAACAAATTCAAAATTCAGTTTTCAAATAAAATTTATGTCCAATTCTTTCATTCCCTTCAGCACCAAGATTTGACAACATTTGGCACTCATTTCGTTCCAGTGCTGTAAATCCTTACTGAGAGCATGCAAACAGAATTTGGTGTCACTACCTCAACCTTAAGAACATTAAAATTTGGAGAAGTGACTACAGTTTATAAATTTTAAAATACCCACCTTCCTGGTCTTGTTGATGATGTAGCTTGTCCAGATCCAGTTGCGTTTCAGATGCCCATAAAAGCTGGAATCCAGACCTGCAGCTCCCAGCCCATCTCCAGGGATGGATCCATCATCAACCACCTCTCTGCTGCCTCTACCAGCAAGAGGAACAAAACCCACAGGAATTATTTTGTGCAGATTCCTTCTCAGAGCTCTTACTGGTGTGTGTGCAATGTGCAGAACTCTCCCCTTGCCCTCCCAGTTTAGGGGGTAATATTACACCATTAATTACATCCCAAAACTGTTTCTTTCTCAAAGATGTCACAGTCACCCCCAGCCTAACTGCAAGTAAACACCAGAAATCCAATTTAAAAGATTTACTGCCACACTAAGAGACCATATGCAAGTTCAAGCAAGGATCAGTGGAATTGGGTCCCTCAACTCCATTATTTTTTTCAAGGTAACTTGATATATTTACCTGCAACATGGAACTAACTGAAAATACTTTTAAACAGACTGTTTCTTGAAACAGAATGGAATATTGACAGAGCTAAACCACAGTGCACAACACAATCAAAAAAAATTAGCTAGGTTTCTGCATGGCTGTCAGATGTTGTGAGCATGCAACCCTCCCAGGTATTCTGGGTGTGATTAGGCAGAAGATTAAATGCTCCAGAGATCACCTCCAGATCACAGGGCACATTAGAAATTAATCTGCAACCAATTACAGGCAAGTGTAGCACAAAGGGACAGAATTCAGGCTGTGGCACTGGGGGACTGCTGAAGCTACCTGAGATACCATGATAAAAAGCACAGGATCAGGGAAGCCTTCCCTCCCTCCCAACTCTGCTCTCCTCAGGACTCCTGCAACACACATCAGTACTGCTCTGGAAAGAAATCCCAATCTGCTCATCCCATCCCTCTACCACATAACCTGTTTGTCAGCCAAGTTATTGGGAACAAAAACCAGAACTCCATCTCCTTGGACTCATTTCAGCTCTGAACTCCAGAGAACACCCAGCTGAGATGCTCCAGTCTCAAGGGCTGTTGCTACTGAGGAACATCCTGAACCCCTGCACAGCCCCTCTGGCCTGCCCTGCTGCAGCACCTACGTGGTGTACTCCAGCATGGCACACTTCCTTTCCAGGTTGTGTTTGTTCACTGCTGACTCCTGCTCCTTCTCCACGTCCAGGGCACTCTCCTCCCCTGCAAGGTTGCTCCTCTTTGTCCGAGGGCAGCGGACAACTCCTGGACAGACAAAGGGGTTTCACTCTCAGCATGACAGCTCAGAATTCAACTTACCTTCAATCCACCTTGCTCTGGCAAACTACTGCTCCCACATAGTACTGCCATTCTTACCCCTTCTAAATACAACATGCCTGCTTCTCACAGAGAAGGGCTACTGTCAACTTTGATACTTCCAACAGGGCAGCAATGCTTTGAACACAAGTGGATCACAACTTTATACAATTATATGGACACAGCTCCCAACTTTTTTTTTTTTTATGATGCACAGGACAACGTTCCAAAACAGTAGAAGTGGAAAACTGTGGTATTCACATGCCCTCTGAACAGAGAGAGATTTAGCTTTCTCAGATTTCTCCTGAGAGAAGCTGTGAGAGAAGCAGAGAAAAGAATGATCAAAACAATGCCACTCCTGTGTTTGTGCCCATGTGGAATGTGTTCTGGAGATTGTTTACCCGAGGTGATTGCTTGATTGGATTCTGGTGATGGTGTTTGGGATTCATTGACCAACTGGATCCATATGTGTGTGTCAGGACTCTTGGGCAGAGAGTCATGGGTTTTCTAGTTAGTTAGTATAGTTCTTGTTAGTGTAAAATAATGTAATATAGTTTTAGTATAATATAGTATAATAAAGTAATTAATAAGCCTTCTGATACCATGGAGTTCTGCACATCATTCTTCCTGCCCGTCAGGCATCAGCATCTGACAGAAAACCAGAGCCTGGCTCAAGTTCTAGGAAGGGAAGAGGAATTGGGATGTGCCCAGAAGGGGCAGAGAGGGTGCTCAGGGGGTCCAAGTGTGCCATACCCAGGGGTGTGTTCAGGCAGACACACTGCAGATCAAACCAGAAGTTCTCCACGTCCTGCAGGGTGTTGAGGACGTAGGAGCGGCGCTCGAAGGGGCGGCTGCTCTGGGCCAGGTTGTAGTGCAGGTCACAGATGGTGGTGTCCACAATCACAGCATTTCTCTTCATGTACACAAATACCTGCCACACAGAGCACAGCTCAGGCTGTAAACATCACTGAAGCTGCCTCATTAGCAGGACACACCAGCTGGGTTAGGACTGGACAGTTTCTGTCTTTGTTGTTTTTAGCCACTGCTCGGACAGAGGCCACACCCATTCCCACACTATTGCACTGTATTCCCAAACTCCCTTGACAGCAATTCAGAAATTTCCTTTCTAGATTTAGAACAGTTTCTTTTCTCCCTTGTGCACAGGATATTCCAAGTTTCCAGAGAGTAGCTATTTCCTGCAAGTCCTCACTTGGGATTTGAGTGGATGTGTTTGGGGCCTCATTACCTTTCTTATCCTCATAAAGTCTGATTTGCTTTCTCCTTTGCAAGTGCTCTCTATCTAAAAAGATGCATATGAATCTCACTATTTTACTCTGATCAGTGCCTTTATTCTGTGTCAGACATCCAGGCTTAACAGCTTGATGGAAGAGAATGTGTCATACTCATTTTTCATTAAGTCTTGTCAGTCTGGGACCTCCTGGGTCGTTATTGTGTGCAGTGTTCAGCATTATGCATGTGAGTAGTTCCCTTCCAGAGAAAAGAGGTGAAAAATTATCTGCACAACTTACAGGATCACTTGGATCTGAGGTTTGCACATACCTCTGAAGCATCAGTACTTTATTTAAGGTAATGATGAACCCCACATCTTGAAAGATTCATGAAGAGTAACTGCCTTTAATTTTTTTTTTAATTACCTGATCTTTGTCTTGAAACTTCTCTGTTGGGCCAAACTGCAGCAGTCCCATGTAACATAATCTCTGAAGGTTTTCTACCACTGAGAAGATGTACCTCCTGTAGCAATGGTAGGAGTGTTACAATTAGCACTCATGAAAATAGAGAAGTGATACCAGAAAATCCAACATTTTCATGTAGCAACCTGAGCTTTCAGCAAACCACTGAGTTATAGAATTTCTG
Organism: Molothrus ater; assembly: GCF_012460135.2. Taxonomy (NCBI): domain Eukaryota; kingdom Metazoa; phylum Chordata; class Aves; order Passeriformes; family Icteridae; genus Molothrus; species Molothrus ater. The sequence continues at coordinate 13,443,716 of NC_050493.2, read as the reverse complement.
AAGTGGTATTTTTGCTTGAATTATCAGCCTATGGAAAACATGGAATACCCCAAGGGTCCAAACTTCCTCTCCTAAAATCACAAACTTAGTATTTTAGTCAAATACTAAGCAAAATTTTGCTAGCAAGAAAGAAAATTAGCCAGAAATAACATATGTAAAAATGAATGAAATATGGTCAACAGCAGATCTGCAGACAATTTCATGTTATGTAAAGAAGACAGGAGTAAGAAAACATGACTGCTAAGTACAGGCCTTCTCCATGTATGTATGGAGAACTGGGCAATGATTTGAGGAGTTCAGATTGTTTAGAATCACCTCTCCAAGAAACTGCTCTCAGCTGCTCAAAGCTTTGGCAGTGCAAAAAGTGCAGCATTTTCCATCCTGCATACCTACATCTATGGCAAAATCCTGGCAGCTGTAGGAACCTTCTGCAAGATTTAGGCTCTGAGACAGTTTGTAAAAAATTAGCTTTGCCCACATTTAACTTCACTAAGATCTAATTAAATGCAGTTAAACGGGAGTTGGATTTTGGCAAGAGTTTTCTCTGGGGGTCAGAAAGATCAAGCTTAGAAATTTGGCTCAGTTAGAAGTTTTAGTGAAAGGAGGCTGAAGAGACAGCTTGGTTATGTGTCATATTGTTTTGCATCACCCCATCAGATGGAACCTGCAGATTTCAGAAAACGCCATCAATCCAGTTTCTAATTGCTAAGATTTAACAATAGGTCTGGAATTGCAAACCTGGGCTGCCCATGAGCCTTGGCTGCTGATACTGCCCAGCCCTGCTCCCTCACCAAAGGCACATTTGCAGGTTTGGAAAATGTCATATAAACCTCCAACCATTCACAAATTGTCTGCAGTGCCTTTCTGGGGAAAACTAGCATGGTGCTCTTCATTCCACACATTCACATCACTTTCCTTTCTTCAGTCCAACCTCAAGTTTTACATCTCCTGGAAGAGAAATGGCAAACCATGGCAGATGTGCCATGGAGAGTATGAGGAGAAACTGAATGTGTGAGAGGCAGGAGCTGGGAAATGTGGCACCTCTGGAAAGATTTATGAAGGACAGCAACACTTAGACCCTATTAAATTCTGAATTTAGCAGCAGTCTGGAGTGTGTTTTATAAAGAAACAACATCCTGCTCATGAGTTATGAAGGACAGAACCTCCCAGCTCTCAAGCACTGCCTGACAGCATACATGAATATTGTTTATTAGTTTCTTATTACCTTCTATTTGGGAGAGAAAAATACAGTTTGGCACACTATCCTTTGAGGATTGATGGTCCTTGTCTTAAGAGCCACAGTTCTCTTTGACACAGACAGGAAATAACTGAGAAAACAACCACCCACTGTTGGTTCTTCTCTAGAGCCTCTTATTTTGACTCAGCTGCTTACCTTTTGTAGAGGAGCTGCTGTCGGACTGACCTTGGAAGAAATCTGATCAGAGTGTGCTTTTTTAGTGGATCATTTAAAAAATCTTCCAGACCTTCCACCTAGAATTATTTTAGAAGTTAATCAAAATGCAAAACGTAGCTATCCCCCCAAGTATAAAGCTTTGCTTCCAGAATTGCCTACTAAAATATTTTCTAAGTAAACCTTACTGCTTTTGTAAAATGCTTAAACATTAGTCTTGTTAATCAATAAGGCAGAGGATTCAGTGAGATTATAAAAAGCTCTTGGCAAAATAGTAGCTTTAAAATTTGCAGTATTACAGGGCTATGCATTTTTTTTTTCAGTGAGCCTGTGAAAAGCAACTAACTACTTTTTCTGTAAAAGACTGAAGTGTCTCCTCTCCTCTCCAGGGTCTAGTTTTGCTAAAACAGATTAAGGGAATATTTGTTCCAGCCTATAGGTACAGCTGCCATCATCAGACATTGAAGGGAAACAAAAGAGCACCTTACCTTGTAGCTGACTTGTACAATCTGAACAAAGACTGAGAGAGGCAAGCAGAGGAGGATGTCACTGACCAGAGCCCATCCAAAGCCAAACTCCCTGTGCACGGGCAGGGGAGGGATGTAACGCATCCAGGAGGAGTCATCCACGTACACTGCCAAAAGAGCACAGCCTCAGGCACACCAAAGCCAACACACCAAGAGTCTCTACACTGCCAAAAGAGCACAGCCTCAGGCACACCAAAGCCACACTCACAACAAGAGCCTCTACACTGCCAAAAGAACACAGCCTCAGGCACACCAAAGCCAACACTCACACCAAGAGTCTCTACACTGCCAAAAGAGCACAGCCTCAGGCACACCAAAGCCAACACTCACACACCAAGAGTCTCTACACTGCCAAAAGAGCACAGCCTCAGGCACACAGCCTCAGGCACACCAAAGCCAACACTCACACACCAAGAGTCTCTACACTGCCAAAAGAGCACAGCCTCAGGCACACCAAAGCCAACACACCAAGAGTCTCTACACTGCCAAAAGAACACAGCCTCAGGCACACCAAAGCCAACACTCACACACCAAGAGCCTCTACACTGCCAAAAGAACACAGCCTCAGGAACACCAAAGCCACACTCACACCAAGAGTCTCTACACTGCCAAAAGAGCACAGCCTCAGGCACACCAAAGCCACACTCACACCAAGAGTCTCTCTGGGACTGCTCAAGCACAACACAACTGGCAGGTCACAGCTGAAAATCCAAAATGGCCTGAAAATTCTCTAAACCCTTGATCTTCAAACCTTTCTGAAGTAGACTTTTATCTGTTTTGCAGTGTTGAACCACGGTAAGGACTGTAATTAAGTCAGGATGTGCCACTTCTTACCTGTTTGATTAGACAGATCTACTTCTGTCTCCTGTGCAGAGCTCTCAGGATTCACCACAGTTGTCACAATTTCTAAGGTCCCATCTGGTTGTGCTTCAATTACAGCTGCATTCTCATCCAGCCCTTTTGTTTTCTCACCATCATTTCCTCCTTTTTGCCGTGTTTCATTTAAAGGGTGTCCATAAATTAAGTACCAGAGGAACATGTGGACCATTCTTAAACGGGGCATTTTGGGAAGAAAGCCAAGAGAACGTCCAAGTCCTGGAACTGGGAGGGAAGATTAAAGACCAAATAGAAACAAGAAGAGGATTAGAGCAGGAGAAACAGCTCCCTGCACAAAAATAATATGAAGTAAAGTGGAAGAGAAGATGGGCAGTTGAAAGCAAAAGTACATTACAAATAGTAAAGAAGTAGTAGTAAATACAAATGCTCCAGTTCACAATTGTAGAAACCACAAGCAGCTAAGAAAACATTGGATAAGTTAGACTGGTTTAATATAAATCAAATTTTATTTCTATAGGAGGAGAAAAAAAAAATTGTATCTTAGGAGACATCTGGACATTATTATTAATAATAAATGGGAAGGTGAAGGATGACAGAAACCCCAAAGCTGGCTGTACCTGTAACAGGATGATAGCTCTTTAGCTGTGCTATGGCCATTTTATCATCAGTTTTTCCTGCCCGACTATTATCAGCTTTGCATGAGCTTTCTTGTGCATTTCCTGAGTCAGGAACTGCCTCTTGTCCCTGGTTTTCCTCCTCACCACGCTCCTGGGATGTTGGTGTCTGGGGGACTTTAATCCTGTAGTAAAACCACACAGCACTTAGGTAAAAAATAAGCAGAGCTCAATTCCTGTTCTTCCCTGACTTCAGGAGATTTCAGCACGTCGCCTCAGCTTCGTGCTTCCGTTTCTCTGTTGCTAAAGAACAGGTTGTTTGTTTGGCTTTTTTTTTTTTTTTTTGCTTACCTTGTGTTTATTTTTGCATACCCTGGATAAGCCAAGCTCCCCCAGGCCATGCCAGACTTGCCTGTTTGCAGTGCTGGAGTTGGAGATGCGGAACCGCACCTGCTCGATGGCGCTTTTCACCAGGGGATCACTGGGACTCACTGAGGGGTGCACAACAAACTCCACCTGTCCACAGCAGCACAACACAAACAAAAGGTGTCTATGGAGATACTGGCTCTTAATCAGATGCATAATCACCTGAGATTAACAGTTAATTGATTTCATTTTTGGATGAAAATTCCTGTTGCTACTTTGTATTAAACAAGAGGTCAAAGTACATGGTCTTCGTACCAATAAACTGCTAATGACATTTCTACAGACCTTGGGGTTTGGGTTTTTAAAAGCTGAAATATCTGAGAAACAAGTACTTTGACTTGTAAATATTAGGCTGAGGGGGAAAAATGAAAAGTCAGAGCTCATTAGGTGAAAGGCCAAGCTAACATGTATTGCTGCTGAAAGCACACACACAATTCAGATTGGTGAGATTTCGTATGTGCTCTACACTAATTATGCAGCAGGTCATTTTCAGTGCATTCAATTCTGTGCTTATGAGCACTTCACACTAGAGTAAGTGACAAGTCTCAGCTCTACAACCACTGACTTCCATAAACCTCAGTAACAGTAGGTTTTTGTTTTAAAATTAAAAATCACATTCTATAAATTTCAACTCAGAAGCTCACTGAGGATTTTTCACACACTCTTGGCTTTCAAAAGGGATTAAACAGATTTTTGGTGCAGCCTGGCAGTGCAGAGAAAGAACAATGAATCACAGAACAGATAAGCAGCAGAATCTCTGGGAAGAGAGATTCAGAGACTTTGATCTCTGGCCTATTCCTTGGTCTCAATTATCTGCAGCCCAATAACAGAAAGCAGCGATCTGGCTCTCACAGTAGCTTAGTTTGACATGAAGCCTCTGGGTAGCTCCCCTGTGGGCTCTGCTACAAGAAGTGAAGTCAGCCATGCATTCCAGCAAAAAGGCCCAGGGCACAGTGAGAAGTGAGCTGAAGGCTGTGTCTGTGCTGTCACCTTTTTGCTGATGCCATCCTGGATGACCGTGGTGCGGTAGAGCCTGAGGAGCCCGTCCCGCGCCAGCCTCTGCACCAGCCGCACGATGGACTTCTTGCAGCACTTGGTGGAGACACCCTCTTGCTTCTCTTGATCCATCACCATCTTCTGAAGTCTGAAAGATGCCAAAGATACCTTGCATTTTAAGGCCAGCAATGCTCCAAATTGCCTAAGTGGTTGGTTAGAGGATGTGGGGTTAATGGCCATTTCTTTCCCTGCTCCCTCTTCCCTTTTGCTTGAGGCAACTGGGAACTTTGCTTTGCATTTCAGCTCTATTTTCTTTGTACTCAATCTTTCCCTTGTTAGGGGAGAACTGCTGTTCTGATGACAGCAAATTCTCAATGTCTGATTCCCCTGTGCATGGCTACAGTGCAATTATGACTGCAGCCTCCCTAAGGTCAGGAGAACCTACAGCTTTTTTAGTTGAGATTTAACAAATGCAGTCAGTTCTTGCAGTTGTGAGCTCAGTTCAGCTTGAGGCAGAAAAGGTTTAATCAGTGGTTTCAGAGCACAGAAATGACTCCTGCATTCACAACATGGATACAGACACACATATCCCACCATTTGAAGCCAGCTCCCTTCTCCCTTCTTCCCTTGCCACAGTTGGCAGGGGTGTGCTCACACCTTACTCTCCCCCCGTGCCTGTTCCCATGCACTTTCCCACAAATGTCCCAGGCCCTAATTCCGGGCTCCTGGGGAATCAATTCTGAAAAATACCTGGCACATAACAAGGGAATGAAGCAATAACTTAAGGTACACACAGACATCAACTGTCCCAAAAGATTACCACATCCTGGTAATTAACAAATGGAAGGCAAACACCAGTAAATATCCTTGGCAGAGAACTTCCACTGATTCTGAGGAACCTGTGAGGAACCTGTTGGCAGCACTGAAGGGACAGCAGAGACCTGAAATAGCTTCTAAGCCTGTGCTTGGATGAGACTCAATCAATCACTGCTGAGGCTGGTGCCAGATGAGGCTCTAATTTTGTAACACTCTGCAATTAAACAAGGTGACAGAAGGTTTCAAAATTCTCAGACCAGAGGAGAGTGAGGCCATGATTTCTTACTTAATTCCTACAGCAAGCAGCCCTGGGTACACTGACATGCCAGGATCTCTGTGCTGACACAGAAGATGGATGGTGCAACACTATTTGTGACAACACAGCACTGCCAATTTAGGATCCAGCAGAGCACCAGAATTCCCATTTCTTTTTGGAGACGAAATCTTAAAGGGCTGAAAGACATTATAACATTTAGGGAAGTATCTCCAGCTTAGATAAGGTGTTAGGAGAAGAGATATAACACCACATAAAACTGCACTGACAAGCAAACTTTGAGGGCCTTGCTAGGATGCCAGTGAGCAGCGACATGAAAACCTGAGTCTCTCCAGTCCATACAGAACAACACACGAACAAAGATGAGATAAAACTGATGCAGATGCAAGAATCCTGCAGCAGGGAAGGGCTGTACCTTACAGTGACTGGGGTCACAGTGATCCCAAGTTTGGCACACTGTGAAGGGATAAATAAGTGAAGGGATAAATAAGTTCTTTGATGTGTATTTATGAGACATGGAACAAACGAAAGCACTCTTGTGTAATTATCTGCATGGACTATTGCTGCTTCCAAAGAGCTGATTAAGATTCAACCGCCCTCTCCATCCTTACAGCAACGGTGCCAGCAGGGACAAGCCAAGGCAGAAGGAACAAGCCCCCAGTGCTCCCAGCACCCCAGAGAGGAGGCTCAGCCCTGGCTCACGTGAAGAGGCTCTCGATGAGGCGCAGGTTCCTCACGGCCTCCACGATGAGGTTGCGGCGTTTCAGCAGCCTGTAGGTCTCATGGGGCCTCTCCAGCGCCGCCGCCTTGCAGCGCTTCTCCTTCCTGGGGCCACAGGGCTTCTGGGGACAGCACAGCACAGCACAAGGGGACATCAGCCAGCCTGTCTGCAGCTGAGCAATTCCCCATCCGTCACCCTGATTTTTGAAGTTTTTCTAAGCTTTCTGATGTTTACATTCTTGTAACGAACTTTCTCACACACTTGTTTCACATTCTTTTATGGAAGAGGAGTGTCACAGACATCTTTTCCTCCTGAGAAGCTGAGAGGCCTCAGGAACAAAATGTAAACACTGATTATCTGCTGTTGTGGAATGCAACAGGTTCATCTGGGATTGGCCCATGTTGGTTGTTTCTAATTAATGGCCAATCACAGTCAGCTGCTCGGACAGAGAGTCTGAGCCACAAGCCTTTGTTATCATTCTTTCTTTTTCTATTCTTAGCCAGCCTTCTGATGAAATCCTTTCTTCTATTCTTTTAGTATAGTTTTAACGTAATATATATCATAAAATATATTTTATATATCATATATAAATATGATAATAATATATATATATAATATAATATATTATATTATGATAATAATATATATCATAAAATAATAAATCAAGCCTTCTGAAACATGGAGTCAGATCCTCGTCTCTTCCCTCATCCTAAGACCCCTGTGAACGCTGTCACAGAGGAGAAATTTGATGGACTGTTGGTTTGTCCAGTGTCATTGGAGAGGTGGCACTGTCACCCTCCAATCCACTGGCACTTTTGGAAATCTATAAATGTTGGAGTCAGAAATTAAACGTGCTCTTTTTACCTTGGAAGAACATGTCATGTTATTTTGTGTCCTATAGCGACACCCGTTTGGATGGATTTATTTATAATGAACTCCTCAGATGAAGATTGTCTCTTATCTCCACTTCCCAGGAAGGCAGACAGGGGATGATAAGCAGCCCTTGTGTGCTACATTAAGCTATGACATGCATTCATTCAGCACACAATTTGGAGGGCACCAGGGAACTAACCCAGAACTGTATTTTGGACATCTACCCTCCTATCACCTGGAAAAATTTTCACTTATATTTACAATGCAGTGCAGCCAAAATATGAATGTACTTTGAAATTAATTTAAAAAATCCCAAAATAATTTGATAAATAAATACAAAAACTCTAGTTTGAGGATTTGCTATAAGAGTACAAAACATGCTCAGGCAGCTGTATCAACAAGAAGATATTAAGACATGTGATCTTACCTTAGGATCTTCAAGTCTGACTTCCTCCACCTCAGCCACATCTCCATCTTCATCCGTGGGATGAGCACAGGTAGAAACACTGGACTCCTGCTTTAGAGTTCCCAAAGTAGAACTATCCCCTGAAATGTTGTCTGGGAGCTCCTCAGGATCTTCAAGAATTTGAGGGGAAGGCTGCCTCTTTCCCTGAGACTTCACAGCTGCTGGCTTTGAGCCTGGTTTGAGAACAAAAAAGCTTGTAATTGTTCTGCTCTCCCTGCTCAGCTTTCTCTCTAAGAGGCATTCTCCCATCTACCCAGGAAGCTGCACTTAAAAGCATTCTGCTGCACTTTTCATACATTCTGCCCTGCTGGAAGCAGTGGTTTGACCATGAAAGACTGCATTCAGCCTCCAAAAGTTAAGCTAAAAAAAAAAGTGAACTCTCTGTCATCAAATAATTCTCTCCACCCAGAAACCTTTTCACAGCTTGGAAAGTCATGAAGGGTTTATCCAGAAACTGCTGTCTGAAGAAAGGAGAGTTTCTGTCTCAAAGATTCTCAAGCTCTGTCAGAAACATGACTCTTCTGACTCAAAGCAGAATAAGAATTTAATACTACTCCAAAGATAATCTATATAGAAAAAACAGAGATCTCCTCTCTTACATTGGAGTTTATCAGAGAAGTTGTAGGAATATCTAAATGGGTTTAAAAAATTAAGTAAAAAAAACCCCCCACTATGTCTTTTTAAATATGTCCCCCACAGGCTGGTAGCTTTCACATTAACATGTTCCAGATAACTGAAGAACAAGCTGAGGTGACTTCTGGGGTCAAGATATTTTTGTTACAAAATACTCAGGTGAGTAAGGCTATGGGTGAAGTCATCCCAGCCTTGAATATCCAAGGAGCACAGTGTGTGAGCTCAGGGAAAAGGGGAGACATGGCATGGGGTCAGGAGAGGCAGCACAAACACTACTGGGACACAGACAGCAGGCCACACTTCAGCCCTGACAGTCTCCAGAGGTTACCACACTTGGTGTTTCAAACCAGAACAATCTGGGGGCAAAGCAGGGAAATAACCAAACAGGCTTAAAAATAAATATGTGGCCAAAAGCCATAATGGAAGCTAATAACATGTTATTTGTTCTTTAATGAAATGACCCATAAGAAAAATGCAGGTTGCTCTCCAGATTTGCAAATCACAAATTACCTTTGGCTGGTGTTGTCTGCTGGACATCATCTTGGACATGTGATTTCACTGGAGAACCAGAGTTGGCTTTTTGAGCTTTTCCTCTCTTCTTCCTGTCCTTCCCTTCTTCCTCATGGTCAGACTCTGAGGCCACAGCCTCCTCTTCTGCAGGAGATGCCTCTTCCACAGGTGGGGAATCTTCTGGCACCAGAGCCAAAGTAACTGTAGCCAGCTGCTCACTCCTGGCCTTCTCCCTCTCAAACTGACGGTTCAAATCACTCTCCTCTGCAAAAATGTAGGAAATGTATTTTGTTGTCCTTTGCCGACCTTCATCCTCCATAAAACCCTGAGGAAACAGTTGGAATGTTATTTTACCACCTTGCTTCTCCATTCTATCAGTGTTCTCCAGCATCAACAGAGGGAAAATGTTCTCAGTGTTATTCCCACCCATCAAAAGATATAATATTATTTTTTTAAGTAACAAAAATGTCCCTAACCTTCATGTAGAGAAATCAAAAGGAATTCTGTGCCTGAAAAGTAAACAAATCTACATTACCAGTGCATTAGAATGAAACTCCTACGGTATGTGGGATGGAGAAAAGTCTGAGGAAGAACAAACTGTGTGTATTCAGAGTGGAAATCAATTTTTTTCAGAACAAAAATGTTTGTGAAATAAGGGCACTGCAGCTCCCTGAGTGACTCAGACTTCAGTGGAAGTCTGCCCTGTCTGCTCCAGCAGGGATCTACAAACTCACACACTCCACTAATCAATAAGGGAAGATTTCATTTTCACAGCTGACTGGGGGAAAATATGTTAGATATTCCAATGGTTTATACAGCTTGTTTTTAACTCTACAGAACATTCTATTAAATGACAGGATTTTTCAAAAAAAATTCCCCATTGAGGGAAGATGGCAATTATCCTGCCTTTGTGGAAAGGGACTATTGGGCATGCAAGACATGACATCTGGACTTGTCTAGTGAAATAAAAAACCACTGAAATATCTGGAAATAAGAAGTGTAACCATAACTCCTAGAGAAGTAACTGTTTTGCTCCAAATTTCCTGGTATTTTCAAAAGGGAAGTAGATTAATGATCTTACATGGACAGAGGGTCTTTGAGAAGATTCTTCAGTGCTCTGATTAGAGCAGGTTGCAATCCTAATACTGAAACCCTTGCCTTACACACTTTTTCCTCAACTGAATTAATTCTCTTTTCAATCTTACCAGGACTCTCCCACTGTCATTCTCAAATCTCTGCTGTTTCTAATGTTTAAGGTTAACAGTGTTATTCCCAAAATAACCAAAATTGTACCTTCAGTTTCAAAAAGTATCTGAATTATTTTATTTTAGCCTTACCTTGACAACTTTGTACCTCTCCAGAAGACGACAGAGCATCCTGGCTTCCAGCTTCCCCACATTCATAGCCAGGCGAAGTTCAGCCTGAGAAATACCTTTGGTTCCTCTACTTTCAACTGTTGCAGAAAGAAAAACAAAAAACAATATCTCAGGGAAAGAATCTGACTGAATTTTATATATATATCTATTTCTATGTACATTAATATTTCCCTGAACAACACTATATGCCAGAATATTAAATTTAAGATTCCCCACTAACTAAAGACAGTTTTACAGACACATAAAGTATTCAGCCAAATACTGTCATAAAGCACAATTTTACATGAAGCAGTGCCCAGCAGAATGAGGTATGGAGGTGACAGCTACAAATTAGAAGCATGGATGATTTTTCTTCCCTGGCAGCTTTCCACAGTTAGATATTAATTTCTCCATTTGGAAAGGAAAAGAGATAGGAGAATAATGAACACTGTTTGCTTCATCTTTTCTCATCCCATCAAAACATCCTGTTTCTGCTGGGTAGTTGCTAAGCTTCCAGGAAGGGCTAACAGGTGGCAGCATCTCCAGTCTAATCTGGATTTAAAGCTCATTTTGCTATGAAAAAATGACACTTTCTGATACAAAAGCAACCAGAATGTAAAACCACTTGCAATATACACATTTCTTTTATACTACAAGGAGTAAGGAGGTAATGGAAAAGTCTTCAGGTGTCTTAAATCACCTACTTAACTGATAAGCCTGGGTGAGCATATCCCTTTCACAAACAATATCCACAGGCTGAACCACTTTTGTGATGATCTCTTCATCATCATCATGATAATCTTCCATTTTCTTCCGAAATTCCTTCAGCAGCTTAAGGCAACGGACCATGACATCAGTCCCTGTGAAAAATGAGTGTTAGTAACAACTTCTAACAAAGTGCAGGGGGTGTGCACTGCTTCAAACAATTTGACTTTTTTCTCAACATGAAGAAGTAGCAGTGCAATGGGGAACAAATGATTAAAGAGAGCTGGGTATTTCTAGGAAAGGTTTGCAACAGCTTTGTATGAATCCCTTTGTATGAATCTTTGCATGAATCCCTTTGTATTAATCTTTGTATGAATCTGGCAATCAGGTGAATTTTTGAGGTGCTCCAAACCTTCACATCTGTGCCAATGCTAGGACTGTCCAGGGGGAGAAACTTTCACAGCATAAATAAATCAATGGAGGGATTAAGTGCTGATGCCCAGAATTACAGCTGGAGAACACTTATTTGACTGGGAGATCACTCACTGGATATTAACCCTTTCCTTTTTACAAGGACAGAACACACTGCTGCCCACCAGCCACAAGATTCTTGTTGACTTAATTCCACATCTTAGCTTGTTCCTGTCCATCAGCTGTGCTGTGCAAACTCTCCACTCACTGGGACCTCCCAGCAAAGGGCAGAGTGAGGACAGATGGCTGCAGAAGAGCTGAGTTCCTGCTCTCCTCAGTGTCACTGAGCTCCTGCTGGACCCTTCACAGCAGTTGGGGTTACTGGACTCTGCCACTCTGGCAAATTGCAGTGATTCAGGAGCTGCAGCAGCAGCCAGCTCATCCTGCAGCACTGGGGAGAACATCTCCAGCCATTCCTCTGCTACACACTGCTGTGAAAAGGCCAGGTGAAGGCTTTAGCTGGAATCACTAAGGTTTCAGCTGATGAATTTTATCTTGTGTTTATGTATCTGAGCAGTTGCTGATGCCCAGCTGACACAAAGTTAACCCACTGTCACTTCACCGTGCGACTGTGCTCCAGCCCACATGACTCCATTATTTTCCCTCAAGCTGAATCCTTTCCCTAGGATGCTGCTTAGGATTTAAGTGCTGACATTTTGGTAGGGTTGCAAGCACTGTTATTACATCCTTTGTATTTCTACAGCCCATTAATTTTCACTGGAAGCAGTATTTGAAAAAACAAACAAACAAAAAAACTCCTCATAGAAAAGAAATCCCCCAAAACAAATCAGTTCCTTTTCCTTTAGCTCCTGCTGCCCAATAATGTTCTTCCCATAGCAGATGCTCTGGCTTCATCCTCAGTGTGTCCCACATATTTCTATCTTCTTTCCTGTGTAACTCCAGAGATTAAACTATCTTGATCTCTGCTGAAAATCAGCTATTATTAATTCATCCTCCTTTAATACCTAGTGTTTTAAGGCATTTTTGTGGATTTTCAGCTTTTACATCTGTAAGATGGAATTATCATTCAAGTGAAAGATTCATCAAGTGGCATTTTTCCCAACAAATTTAAGCAGTAAATGCAGCTGCTGTTTTGCCCATCTCTGACAGAGCATAAAACACCAGGTTTGTAAGTGGACTTGTATTTTCTTGTCTTCTAAGTAAATACCTTAATTGCAAGTTAAATGCTTTTACTACTGCCTATAAACTGTTTTTAGAAGGGCTGTCTGGTCTTTTGGGTGCTATTTCCAAGTGTTTGCAGCTCATTAGAACACCCCTGAAAGACCTGGGTCATTTCTCTCTCAGCCATGATTGATGCTGTACCTGCTTTTGGCCGTCTGCTTCTCTTTGTTCAGAATACACTTTCCCTACAGAGAATTTCCTTTCCCCAGACTTAAAAGATTTGAAGGAATTTGTCTTATTGACAGCCTTAATCCAACTCCATGTAATCAGCACTCTTTTTTGTCTTCTGGAATTTTTCATGGTTTTATTTGCTCTTTCACTTGCTCCTTTAAGATCACTCCTATTCACAAAGACTATGTAATTTACAATGTTTAGTTCATATCAGATTTTTTTTTCTCACAAACAGTTCATTATATCTCTAAAACAGACACTTCATCTTTCAAAACTATTTTCTTTTTAACCCTGCAAATCTGCCTCTTAGGATTTTCTGTGATTAAGGATTTGGTTTAGATTTCCTTCAAGAATTGTATTAATTCCACTGGAGGTACTATCCTTCCTCATACTTTCCATTATTATTTCTTGTGCTTTTTTCCCCATGCAAGTTTTATCTGTATCTTTTCCTGAGAACAGTTGCTTTCTTTTGTTCCCTTCCCTCATGCAATCCTGCTCTTTGTCTCTCCACTACATGTTTGGAAATTATCAGCAGTTCCTGTGAACCAATTAAGTTGGCATTCAAAGCTGGTTATGCATTAAACTAGCCCTCAGCAGACTGTGGCTTTTTGGGATAGCAATTTTGGGTATCTCACTTACCTCAACCCTGTTATCAGCTCAGCTGGTGAGATAATAATGCCAAGGGTGTGGGTTTGACCCCTGTATTGCCCATTCACTTAAGAGTTGGGCTCAATGGTCCTTGGAGGTCACTTCAAACTCAGAATATTCTGTGTTCTGTGAATTCCAAGTACTGTAAGACCTTACTTGCATAATTTGATAGGAAACTTTTCAGACCAGCTTTGCATTCTCATGACTTTCAGGAAAAGTCATAAGCAAGAATGATCTGTTTTTTAACTTATTTCATATTGAGCCTTCTTTTCAACATTAAGTTTTTGTATTTTTTGGTCAAGTTTATTGATTTGTCATTTAACTTCAACCTGAAAGTTGAAGTTTTGTTCCTACTCTGTATTGGTACCTTGAGCAGCCTTACCAGGTCCCAAGACCACAGACCAACAAACTTGATGATATATTCACTCCTTAAAAAACTGTAACAACTGCTTAATTCAAGTGGGCTGCAGCATTTTAACTTCAGTAGCACACTTATCTACATGATTGCATGGACAGATTTTTTACTTACACCTCTTTTAATTTAAGATATGAAGCTCATAGATAGAATGACATCAATGTAATCACACAACAAAAGAGTAAAACCAAGACCTTTCTTTGTCTTGCAGGGTCCTCCATTGGGATTTATGTCTTGCAAGGGGACAGACACAACCTTGGCCAGGCCAGCATTCATCATGTACTGATAGAGACGTTTGAAGGTTCTCTCACAAAGGCCCTGATGCAAAGAGAAATGGCAAAAGTCACTGCAGCCCAAAAGCTTCACCTGCTGCTGACTGGTATCAAAGGCATTCACACTACCTGCTCTCACAACACCATATTTTGGGGTAGGATATCCACAAGAAACTTCAAAGCCTTCTAGTGCAGAACCTGAGATGTTCCTGAGTGTGTTGTACCCCTCCAGCTCTGCCACCCACACAAACAGCAGAAGTGGAAAAGTAAGAACTGCATGATGACATCCACTGACAAAACTTTTCTGAGATTGTGCTTAGAACAGAACTGCTTCCCTATGACAAACAACACCAGCAGCTTGATCTGGTAGGTTTTTAAGATCCTTCTTTTGCTATCCTAGTCCAGAATTTTGAGCAACTTTTGAAGCAGGTAGTATGAATGAGTGCCTTTGATACTCAGCATCTAGATTCTACTGAGTGAGAATGTGAAAGAGAAATTAATCTCACCAATTCTTCCCTCAAGTTTCCTAATGTTTCCATCTGGTTTGAACGAGCACTTAGCATACTTGAGAGCTTCTCCATCAGAATATCATATTTGCTCCTCCTAACCAAAAAAGAGAATTATTTTACATGTAAGTATGCATATAACTTCATAAACACAAGTTGTAGCTTTAGAAACTGTCAGTCACTAGAGAAAGTATGCTAAATGTTCTAAGATTGGTTTAGGAATTCTAGTTTTCTTTTCCTCCTGTGAATAGCACATGAGATAATTTGTCTCTAAGAAAAGACCTCAAAGAGGAAACAATGACTAAGCCCAAGCTGTTATTTCACTGGCAACCCACAGAAGCACAAGTTCTAATCATAAACAAGACAGGAAAACAAAACAAGAAATCTACTAGAAACGTGTTTAAGTGAAAGCAGTCAAAATGAACAGAATGATTAGTGCTACAAAAAGAAGAGTTGTATTTATGCAGGCAGGTGACAGACACTAGAAGAACCTGTTGTTTACAGCTCCAAGACAAGTTTTAAGGTGTCCGACATTTGGAAAAGGAGTTAATAAACGGGAAAGCATCAATTGCCAGAAACTTTGATGGTTCTGTGACAACAGAACAATCCCTCATCACAGTAAAAGGTCAAAGAGTGCCCAGGAGACCCTTAAAGCATACCTATCCACATGGAAGCGAGTCAGGAGGAGCAGAATTGAGTACTGCTGCGCTCCGCTCGGCAGCCGGATGACGTGGGACTGCATCGTTATCAGACCACTCCTGTCCAATACCCTCCTGTGGTAATGCAGCTTTCCAGCATCCACCCTAAAGAAAAGATGGCAAGATACCTATGGGAATAGGAACTTCTGCAAACAATTCTAATTATCCACTACCCACAATGCTTTACCTATATTACCTATGGCCTTAATGACATGTGCTAATTTTCAAAGTGACAACTTGAAGTTAGGAAGTTCACAATTAAGAAAACCTGTGAAATTTATTTTCATAGTTAATCCAATTAAACAGAGAAATACCTCTGAGCCTTTAGGCACAGAGTGTCATGACATGGTTTGATGGGGGGGTTGAATCAGCAGTGTATCCCCATGCCCTCCTTTCCCATCCTTTTTTTCTAATTCGTGGCTATGCTGCAGTGACAGCTCTGGATCTACTGCCCTTCTTGGAACAGCTCTGGGATTCATCTCCCTCCTTGGAGAGCTGGCTTGGGTCACCAAACTGACAGAACAGCACCCATAAAAGTTTTCCCCATCATCTTAGTTACCTACAAGAGCTCCCTAAGTGGCAAAAACCAGCACCAGGTGGTGTATAAGCTAAAACCCACCCATGTCCTAAAAGCAGTGAACCCTTAGAGAAATGCTGATACTCTCCAGAACTTCAGGACACATTCAGAAGTTTTCTAAGAAGGTGTGTAATGCTCCTCCATCAGCAAAATACAAGGTCTAGTTTGGGAGCTGGTAGCTCAGGCTCCCTCTCAATGGAGATGTCACACAGGGAAATGCTGTGGACAAAAGGTGGCTGTTCAAGAATTCCTTCAGAACGTGGGTAAGATACTTAGACAGCAGTTTAGAAAAGGAAATGCAAATAATTTTTCCATCCCAAATTTGAAGAAAAAGTTATTTAGAAAAAACAAGAACTTTCACAATAGAAACCCATTTGGTGTATTGACCCACCAGACAAATTTCTTGCTCTCTGTGAAAATATCAGGAAAGGCAATGAACTCAAGGATGAGACCAGCACAGTTCTACCAAACCAAGCACTCCTGGTAGTAAGCATAAAGCACTACAACATGGATGAGAGTTCAAATATTCACAGGAATACTTAAAAACAACCTTGGGTTTAATTCTCAGAGCAAGACACAAACTTACTTGAAAGCCCCACTGTGCAGGTCCCTCTGCAGCTCTCCCTGCCAGCGAGCTCGGCCCAGACGCTCCAGGATGCAGTAGGAAAAGTCAGGGAGTTTCAGGTCAGGGTCCCCCTCCCAGCCTATCAAAGCTCTGTAACGCTGCTCCTGGGAAGCAACAATGACTAATTTCTCTCCCCATCTAAGAAACAGATGGAAAAGTAATGTCTTATTATTGGCTCCATAAAAACAGAGAGGTTTTTCTCTCCACAACCACCATTCTTGATATAATCTGGACAAACTGAGCAAGGACTAAATTTTAGAACTTAGAAGTATCTTAATGCTATATATATCAGGATTACAGGATATAAGATATAAGGATTTCACTCACTTTTCAACAGCTTCTTTGTAAGTATAACAAGGCTGCAAATCCTTCTTCCTTATTTGATCAGTGATGTCTACTCTCTCCTTAAAATACTGGCAGGAACCTTGTATGCCATCTTTGTTATCCAAAATCATGTGGATAGGATAAATATCATCTGAAGAAACAGGATCTCTTTTGGTTTCCAATATTCCTGTCTCAAGGTCTATTTCTTCATATCTGAAATAAAACCAAAGAGCTAATATTTAACCAAGCAAGGAGAAATACAAGACTGTCAGAGACAATGCTGATACCTCTAGGAATTATCTTGGAAAAATGAAGCTCCTTTAAACCTCCAAACTGGAAAAATATGAAGAGCAGAGCTGTACTCCTCAAGCATGACCAAACCTTTTCAGCATGCAGAATGCAGTAGGAGGGAGATGCATTATTTAATCTTTGAAAAGTCAAAGATGTAGTGGGGATAAGATAAACATATAGTTCACAGATAAGGAAAATGACAGGTACATCCACCCTGCTCACCAGGACTTACAAATTTTGCCTGGACCTAGATAGCATGCAGTCATTTGAATGGAAATCAGGCCAGGACTCATATACAGGTCTCTTAAATCATAGAATCATCAAAATTGGAACAGACCTCTAAGATTATCACCAGCACTACCACTGAGACCCCTAAAACCCATCAACCAGCGCCAGATTTTAAACACCTCCAGGCGTGGTGCCTCCACCACCTCCCTGGGCAACCTATTCCAATGCTTGACCCCCCGAAGAGTGCAAATTCTTTGTATAACACCTAAACAGCGGCTCAGAGCCACCCTCGGCCCTGCCTGCTGTCACCGGCTACCGAGGGGCTGCTGCAGCAAAGCCTGGGCGAGAACAGCAACCGGGCCGGGTTTAGCCGGCAGTGAGTCCGGGTTTAGCCCCTCAACCAAGCCAGGTTTAGCCCGGTAATCGGGCCGGGTTTAGCCTCTCAACCACGCCGGGTTTAGCCCGGCGACCAGCCCCGGGTTCTCCGACAGGAAGGGGCTGGGGCCGCTCGGTCGCTGCCCTCACCGGTCGTGCAGGCGGAGCGGCGGCCGCGGCCGGGGCAGGAGGTAGAAGCGCACGTCGGGCTGGGCGCTGAGCGCGGCCCAGAGCAGCTGCTGCGTGTCGGGCTCCAGCGGCAGCGGGAAGGGCGGCGAGCGGGCGGCCAGGCGCTGCCAGAGCGCGGCCGCGGTGATGCCGTCCAGCCCCTCCAGGGCCACCTCGTCCAGCAGCGCCCACAGCGGCTCCATGGCCTCCATCCCCGCCGCCGCCGCTTCCGGGCCCGCGGCGCGCAGGAACTGACGGCGGCCAGGCGCGACCGTCGCCAGGGAGACCGAGCAACAGGCCCGGCCCGCGCTGCCGGGGGTTGTGTCTGCCCGGGGGCCGTGAAGGGTCCGTGTCTGACCGGGGGCCGTGAAGGGGTCCGTGTCTGACTGGGGGCCGTATCTGCCCCGGGGCCGTGTCTGTCCGGGGGCCGTGTTTGCTCGGGGTCAGTGTCTGCCCGGGGGCCGTGTCCAGGGTCAGTGTCTGTCCGGGCTCGTGTCTGCTCGGGGGCTGTGTCCGGGGTCCGTGTTTGTCCGGGTTCAGTGTCTGGGGTCCGTGTCTGTTCAGGGTCAGGGTATGCTCGGGGTCAGTGTCCGTGGTCCGTGTCCAGGGCCTCTGCCCCGGGATCTGCGTCCTGTCCGGGGTCTCTTTCCCCGGCCTGTATCCGTCCGGGAGCTCTGTCCGGGAGTCAGTGTCCGTCCCGGGACCGTGCCCACCTGGGGTCTCTCTCCGGTGTCAGTGTCCATCTGGGGCCTCTGTCCCGGGTCCGTGGCCGTCCTGGGGCTCTGTCCGAGGTCAGTGTCCTCCCAGGGCCTCTGTCTGGTGGCTCTATCCTGGGTCTGTGTCCGTTTCCATCCTGGGGCTGTGCCCAGGGCTCTGTCCCGGCTCCGTGTCCACCTCGGGCTGTGTCCGGGGGTCTGTCCCGGGTCCATCTGGGGCTGTGTCCGGGGCTCTGTCCCGGCTCCGTGTCCATTTGAGGTTTCTGTCCTGGGCGTGTGTCCATTCGGGGCTGTGTCCGGGCTCTGTTCTGGGTCTGTGTCCATCTGTCCCGGTTCCGTGTCCATCTGGGGCTGTGTCCAGGCTCTATCCCGGGTCCGTGTCCGTCCGGGGCTATGTCCGGGGTCTGTCCTGGGTCCGTGTCCATCCTGGGGCTGTTCCCGGGGCTCTCTCCCGGTTCCGTGTCCATCTCGGGCTGTGTCCGGGGTCTGTCCCGGGTCCCTGTCCATCTGCCCCGTCTCCGTCTCCATCTGTCCCAGCTCCGTGTCCATCCGGGGCTGTGCCCGGGGCTCCCCCGAGGCGGGCCCGGGCTCGGGCAGAGCTGCCCCGCGGTCGGTCCGAGACAAAACACGCGGTTCTCTCTTTGGTACAGAGCTCAGCGAAGCGTGCTGCTGGCACATCCAAACTTCGGGCACTGTAAGAGCAGACCTTGGCACAACTTGCGGCAGCGGTGTGGTGAGGATTGCTGCAAAAATTCAGGTTTCCTGAATGGCAAGCCAGGTAAAATCTTTAATTAAACACTTCAAATAGATACAACCTCAGCAATGAATAGTTTGTAGGATGAACTGACCTAACAAGTAGCAGCTCAAAGAATTCCTTCCAGAGCTGGGCTTTGGGCTCTGCTCTTCTTGCCTTGCTTGCCAGGTCTGGCATTATAAACTTGTCATGGCACATGCCTTCTACTTGTAGGTTTTTTTGGTTCTTCAGTAGATTGTGAAGGGTTTTGAAAAATAAGTAAAACAGCTACTGTTTCCTCTGTTCTTCAGGAGTTTTATTTACAGCCCTGACAGCTTTATGCGTGGTTGAAGGAAGAATGTTTTTCAGTTTATTGCCTTCTCATCTATTGAGGGTGCAAAACCAGTGGTACTCCAGAATAAATCATTCAGTGTGACCATTATATTCTCATTTCAGGTTTATGTTAAGACATGGTGACTGACTTTGATGAAAAACATGACGAATATTTAATATCCCTTCAGCAGAGAAACCGGTAATATTCACATTTGTTTCCACTTGGGGTATGAAATATTTGTTGTATTGTATCAAATATCAGAAGCTGTGATACAAAGTCTGACTTGCTGTGCCTTAAAACATTCAGGTGTTTCTCTCTTCTTCCCTTTGCTTGCTAAAAGTTCTTATTCCTAGGGGAAATTACAATGTTTCTTCAGCATTTAAAATAGAAATACATTTATTAATGAAGTAGTTACTTTTTCCACAGTGACGGGGAAGATTTTTGTTTATAGAGCAAGAGGTTGTAGATTCAGAAGTAACTGGCGGCTCACACTGTATGAGGATGTAGTTAAGAGGCACAGTTGTTATGTTGTCAGAAATACAGAAAAGTGGGAAATAAGAACAGCCAGGTTGCCTTTGCAAACTCCAGTGTTGTTCAGACAAGTTTCAAACATTTCTTTTCCTCTTTGTTCATGTGTTCCTGTCACTACACCCTGGACAGATGAACTTCATAGCTTATTTTAGAGGAGTCTACAGAACTTTCATGCTGGATTCCTTCCTCTAACACAAGAGATTTCTAATCAAATTATATAACAAACTGGTTTGGTGAAAAGACCTTGAAGGCCACAATTATGTTGAAAAACCAGCCAATTTTTGTGACCACAGGTTTCTTTCCTATACAGCATCCTAAAGCAGTTTTGGAAAAGGATAAAACCAGTTTATTTAATGGTTAAACCAGTGTGCATCCTTGGTATCAGAGCTCTAATTCTGACTGCTGGGGACATGCTCTTGGGAAAAGGTGGCTTGTGTCACAACACAAACACCTGGGGGACTTTGGCCTGTGGATTGACCCATCCTGGAGTCAGAGGGAAGCCAGGTGGTGCAGGGGAATTCACAAATTGTCACCCACATGATGCCAAGTTCCTGGCCTGCATGTCACCTCACCAAAGGAATTAGCATGGCCTGGGTATAACCCATGGTGAGAGGAGAGAAAATGAGAGTTGGAAGAGGGAGAGCAGCTGAAACTGAGGCCATGGAAGGGCATTATTTTGATATTATTTTAACCAGCATTTAATTTTCTGCTATCTCTAACTGCAGTATTGGCTGGGGGCTTTCTACCTCCAGTTTCAAAACACAAATAATGGTTTTTATTCTTGAAAAGAGGCCAACAATTTTTTAAGCTTTTTGAAATTCTAAGTGAATTCTTTGAAATTCTTAAGAAGAAAGGTTAAATATGCAAAATACCAAATGGAGAAGATAATGTGAAATAAGAAATAACATGGAAAAAAACCTCAGAAAGGAAAAGCTTGGTCAAACTTCCTCTGTCACAGTGTGTGGGTGCTCATGCACACGTTACAGAACAGGAACAGACCCTGGAAGATGGATTCTGAAAGGGTTCCTTGAACTGGGAACATATTTTTCAGCTTTGTGACATGCTGTGTTGTTGTATTTATTGAAGATCTGACCATCTGTGTATGCACTGTGCAAGGATGAATTATCGGCCTTTCTCCTTCAGGCTGCAGGAGCGCTTAAAAAGAAAGGATCCCGTGCAAATCAGACTGGAGCAGTTGGAAAAAGGATTTTCTCTGTATGTGAATGGAGCTAACTCTGAGCCGAGAAAGTACCCCAGGAAAATCACCCCACACAGCTGCCTGAGAAACAGGCTCAGACCCACCAGGACAAAGGGTGAGTGCCCTGGCAGCCTGGCAGAGCTGCACCAGGGCTGGCACTCACTCAGAGAGGTCACTGGGATCCAGGGACAGCACCTCTGGAGCCTGGTGGGATGAAATTCCATGGAAATCAGGGTGCTTCAGCTGCTTGTGTGTAAGGAATAGTCTCTGCAACACCCTATCCATTTTTCACTTGATTCCTCTTTAATTCCAACATTTAACTTCCCTGCCTCTCCATTTGTTAAACAGCTCTAACTAAAAATAGAAGATTAGAAATGTATATAAATTGTCAGGGGAAAATAATGGTATACCTTTGACACATAACACCATTAAGAGGATTTAAGATCTGATGGACTTCAGTGTTATCCAAGCCTGCTGTCCTGAGGACAAATGACATTTGATGACATAGACTGTAATCAAATTATATCCAGTAATAGCTTCATTAAGCTCATAAATTACATTTAAGCTATAATAGTTGTCTTAAAAAGATAGCTAATCTTTATTTAAATATTTGAAGTGAAGAAAATCAACCATTTTTTTCTCAGTGATTAGCTGGCTTTATGGAAAAATGGGTATTTTGTTTCTAATTTAAGTCTGTCTGTCATTGAGAGCAGTGCAGTGACAGGAATAATTTTGCATGCATGAAAGTATAAAGTATGAGCTTACTGGCCTTCTAATCTATTTAGCATAATGAAAAGAAAGTTGGTTTTACTAAATCCCTGTGTAAAGCAGTTTACCAGCCTTAGTCAGTTATGTTCACACTTGCTACAACCTATCTCAGAATGGTTTTTTTTAATGTGTGATAGCCTGCTTAAGCTTCATTTTCACCTAAAATGAAGACAAAGAGTTAAAAAAGTTACCTACTCTGAAAATTTATTGATTGAAAGTTTATTAATCTCAACAATACCAGAAACAAACGTTTCCTGCAATAACTGCTCCAACCATGGCTCTAACTTCATCTCCTTAATTTGTTTTCCTGCTACAATGGGCACATACTACTTGTTTGCAGACTTAGGTGTGTTCAGCTTGTATAATTTCCTGCAGGCTGTGTGGGATGGTGATGAGGAATCAGCTTGTCACCTGTGCAGAGTGAAACCTTGTGTGCAGTGATGTAAAAATGGTCATGTTCTGGGAAATGGTGGAAATTGGCTCCTCTGTCACACAGGGCTGATACATCTTCACGTAGCTAAAGAGGGTGTAAATCAACATCTTGGACTTTTTGCTCCAAAAATTGTCAAGGGATATTGTGACAGCAGCTCTAGTGGAACTCCTGTGAAGAGAAATTTCCTCTTTAAGTTCTGCTGTGCAGTTGTTATGTCTCAGCTTAACTAAAATTCTTTATTTCTATGGTCCCTTAAAGCCATTTGCTTCAGTCAAGGTAGAATACATGTCTTAGAGATCTCTGAAGACTCCAGTTGCAGCCTCTGTTCCTTTCCTCAGCTCCATCTATCAGAGACTGTAGCACCAGCTCTGCAGAAGATAACTCAGTGTTTTGCTGTTTAACTCTCCAGTGGTGTTGTTTTAAACCCATGAAGCTGCAGTGAAAGATACCAACTGAACCATTATCCTGTCATTCTTCCTCTCCCATTTGGTTTTGCCACTGGAGTCCAGAATGGGAGTCACTGCTGGTCTGTATGAGCTTCTTGCCTAGGAGTTCTACCTTAGTAATTTTGTGGTCTCTTTCCTTTCAAGGTATTTCTTCTCAATGATTGAATATGATTTTACTTACAGGAATGATTCCTAGCTGAGATACAGCACTTAGTTTTCTTCTCTATCCATCTCCCATGAGAGTTATTGCATCATTTATTACTTCTAAAGCATCCATCTATAGGATTAGTCTTCACTGAAAAATTAGGAATGGGTGGTACTTAATAATCCAGAACAGGCATAAATCCCTCTTTCTGGTTTCTGAAAGTGTCATCATAAATCTGTTTGTCAGGACTGTTTTCTTGTGTTCCCTAGGAGTAATTACTGATAATAGTGATTGATAAAGTTTTTATGCTAAGGATTGGTAATGAGTTAAAGGAAATGATGGGTTGGAGGGTAGTGAAGCTGGGCTTAGGTGTGCTGGCTGTTTCTTTGGGTCTATAACCCACACATGGTTTCACAACTCTGTTTGTTCTTCCAGTCAGTGTCTGTGTGGTCACAAATATGTGCTTGAGGGTGACTTGGGGTCTCCTTGGGTTAGGACTAATATTTTGAGGATTACTTCTCAGTCCTCTCCTAGTCCAGTAGGTACTGACAGTGCAAATCCCTGAGGGAATGACACCAGTGGAGCTGCTCTGTGTGCCCAAACAAGCACTGGTTGGTATTCACATCCCATCCATCCCATGGGAAGGATATTTTTGTTCCAAACTAATGTTTGTTGCACAGATGACTTGCTCAGCTGCATCAGCCTCTGCCTGGCATTTCAATGACTGTTCTTCCTGGCTTAGAGAGACCTGGTCAGGTGAATCCATGTCAAACTATCACCACTACAATCCATCACTAAGTAGAGTCATGGACTCACAGAACTGGGAGGGACCTCAAAGCTCATCTTGTTCCAGCCCCTGCCATGGGCAGGGACACCTTCCACTATCCCAGGTTCCTCCAAGCTCTGTCCAAGCTGGCCTGGAACAACTCCAGGGATAGGGCAGCCACAGCTTTTCTGGGCACTCTGTGCCAGCCCTCATCACCCTCACAGGGAACCATTTTTTCTAATATCCAATCAAAGCCTGCTCTCTGAGAGTGTAAAACCATTCCCTCTTGTCCTGTCACCCCATGACTGGTAAAGAGTCTCTTGAGGCACTCAAGCAGTTCTGAGGATGAAGTTCTCAGCAGTGGGAGCATGAGTCCTGCCATCTCCCCTTTTCCTGCTCACATTTGCAGCACACTTGAGGGGCTTCTGGGCAGTTGCTTTGAAGAGATGGATTCTCAGAGGGTGCAAGGGAAATGTGCTTCCAGTTCTCTCCCAAAGCAGTGACTGAATCCAACCACACTTCTCACAGTGTAAGCTCAAGGCCCTTCAGTGCCAGCAGAGCCAATGCAGCAGAGCAATCAGCACCAGTGGTGGCTCACAGGATTTCTGGTGTTTAGTGCTGTTTTGGGCAGGGAGGATACAGACAGAGAGATACTTTGTGCTGGAGCAATAGAAAAACATCCTGCAATGCTGTGATCACTCCAAATGGACATAAGCAAACACTGTACCCCCAGGATGGTCCTGCCCTGGGCCTGCTCCCTCCTGTCTGCTTGGACCAGCTTTTGTGCAGTCTCCCAGTGAACCAAGGGCCTATAACTAAAAGGAATCTTTTATGTTTTCCCACAGTCAAAACTTGCCATATCAATTCTCTGAACAGGTCACTGCACAGGTGCATGTAGGGTTGTCCAACCCCCAGAAAAGAAAATATGGTATTGAGAGTTGTAATGAGCATTTAATTCTGAAGTAAGCTCTGCTCTGAGTGGAAAGCTGGACTTGGTGAGCCCCAGAGGTTCCTTCCAAATGAAATCTTTCTGTGATTCTATGACCTTTGTAGGACAATAGCTTCTTTTATTGGCAGTGCCAGTTCCTGTAGCCTTAGGGTGACCATTAAATTATGGCTTAAAGAAAAAAGGTTTTGCATCAGCTGTTTTTCTCCACTGAGAAGAAATGGAAGCTGTAAATCTGTCTTGGCCATAGGAAATGAGATGCCTTTATTTAGGATGCTACTGAGAGTGTTGGTGATGCCTTTGTTCCATTGAGGACGCTGATGTGACCTGCAAGTTGTTTGTCTCTTTCTCTCAATCAAAGCATCTTCTCAAAAATCCATTGTTCCACTCTAAGTTGGGGCCATTTCCAGCACAGAGACTCTCAGTTCTCCTTGACCATACAGAGATTTTTTGCAGAAGTTCCTGGACCAACTGTTCCTCACCTTAGAAATGAAGAATAATGGTTGTGTCTCCTTCTTTTATGGCTTATACATGAAGAATCCTTCTCTGCAAAGTATGTTAAATACCCAGTACATTCTATTTAATCTGCCAATAGCTTATGTTTCCTTAATTTTGAGAGTAAATACACACAATTCCTTTGTAAACCCAGCATATCACCTGTGGTTCACCAGAACCCTGTCTGTCAGTCTGCCTTTGGTAGCTGGGTCTGGGCTCAGAACCTCAGACAGGTTACTTTCTACCCAGCTGGGGGTCAGAATGATGTGTACCCCTGTTCTAGAATGTATTTCTCTATTTTCATCTCAAAAAAGGTGGGGCTTCCCCTGCTGTTAAGCTACTGTATCTTATAATAATTTATTCTCCTAAAACCACTTGATGATAACTGTCCCTGAAGAGGTTCTAAACTCCTGCTGCTAGAACTGGCCAGGATCTGATGTGGGATATCTTTGCAGCTGTTGATTCCATTCACCTGTCAGATTTATTCTTCTGTCCTCAGCTGTGGGGAAAACAAAACCACACAAATCCACAAACAAATGTGTCTGTTTATTGTCTAATACTGAATTTCTGCTTTCTCTCTCCTGTCTCTTAATTCTTGTGTGTCCCTGCTGAAGAAGCAGCCCAGCTAGCAGAGAGTGGGCTGCCAGAACACAGCCCTCAGACTGTCCCAGGCAAGATACAACGCAGGAATTGGCTTCAGGTATGGGGCAGGTGGGAGAAATGGGGCTTTGATTCTTAGGTTGCAAATAACTTCAGGGGAAATTGGTTGTAAGTGGTACAGAGTGGGCAGCTGGGGCTCTCTGATGGCTTGGGCTAGATCCTGACAACATGAAAAGTTACCCTGCCCAGATTTGTGTCTGCTTGGAAGCCTAAAGAGGCAACTCTCATTGAAAGAGTTTGGTTTCAGTGAATTCTTCACAGAAACTTTTGTAGCCTGGACATGGGTGGCTCAGTGTGTCCTCCAGCAGAAGAGCTGCTGCTGGATAGCTCTGGTGGCACCCCAGGGAATTTATCTAGTGCAAAGGATGGGGAAACTCATTTTGGAGAGACATCCCTGCCTGTTAGTCCTGTTCTCCACCTGCAACAAGATTGAGGGATAAAGAAATGTAATTTGCATAATTTGAGTCGTAATTTGTGATAAATTCTTGTGATAACAGAGGGAAATGCATATAGATAAAAATATCCTATCTATAAGAAATTTAGAGCCATCAGCTCCACAGTTGTTTGTTCTCTTCTCAGAAGAAAAACCTATTTTCCTTTAGCCTAAAGAAGGATCTGAGTTAACCTGTCAAGGACTTAATTAAAACAATAAATGTGAATTCAGAACAGTGGAGACATGTCACCCAAGTAATTGCACCACTTGATTAGCCATTGGCCTGGCTGGATGTTCAGTCTGTGCTTGAGTGATGGGATCAGAGGTCTTTGGCACTGTGGATAAGTGTTTGTGCTGTGCAGGTTTTCTTTTCTTTCAGAAAATACTTCACATTCAAGCTTGAAGGCTGCATTACTTTATTTACCACTCTTACTGCTTAGTTGAATTCATTTTCTCAGCTTCCATTATGGCCTGTCAGGACTTCTTTGCTGAATTTGCCAGATGTGTGGCTCTGTACTAAAACCTGGTTGCTACTTGGGACTAGCTCAGGATGATTCCTTAAGTCTTTTATCCAGTTGGATGGGAGGATAGGAGTTATTATATCCTTATGAACAACTGGAGTGATTTAGCTAAGGAAAAGTGCAACCACAGACTGAACAGTTTCCTTTCCCAGTGATTTTCCATGGGGATTTTTTGGATATCTAGAGGACCCAGCAATTCTTGGCCAAACCTGTCAAACTTGGGCTGTGCTGAAGGGATGCTGTGAGGGGGAAAGATGGACTCATTGAAAGAATTAACCCAAGTTATCTTAGGATATTCCCTCTGGGACATCTCTGCCCCTGGCATTTAGAAAATGCTAGAGGGGTGTAGGAACAAGAGAGAGCAAGGTTTAATATCCCAGCCCACTCTGGGCTCAGCAGCAGCAGGTGGGGAGTTAGACCAGGGCTGATAAACCATAATTCAGGGGCCCAAAGATGAGCTCAGGGAGGACAGAAATCTTCTGTGGAACAGAGGGGAAAAGCAGTGCTTGATCATGCTATTGTTATATAAAGTGTGATGGTTACTCTTTTTGTACTGCTGATACACAGAAGAAATCTGATTTCTTTGAATGCTTCTTTTGACAGAAAACTGTGGCAATTAAAACAGAAGAAGGGGGCAAACTCTACATTAAACCATCTCTGGAGTACTCTGAAGATTTTGAACCTTATGAAAGCGTGAATGTGGAGAGCAGCAGTGATGATGATGATGATGATGGTCCTCTCTCCCAGGTACAGTCGGCAGCTGCCTTCTGTTGCTCATGGCAGTGTCATTTGAAATGTGATCATGCCCCAGCTGGAGCACCCAAACCCCTCTATAGTGGTGTCTTACATTAGAGAATTGTGCTTTGATGAGATGTGACAAAAAGAAGGGAAAAAATGAAAAGTAAACCTTCTTGAAAAATCAGTCTCAATCAGCAACACTACAAAATGTTAAACCTTATTTTTAGGAGGGGGAATATTGTCTCTGTTGGGTTGAATTGAGCTATTTCCTGCAAGGAGCCTCTTTCAGTTCAGTTAATGGTTGTACAAGTGAACATCACTCCTGGGTATCAGGTTAGAGAAAGCTGAAACAAGAAGCTTTTGGTGCCTTTAGGGTAGTCTTTAAATAATGATGCTAAAATTGGTGCATGTCATTATTTTACCCAACAAAAATCAGATTATTTGAAAATGTTCTAATCAATGCAGTTGCTTTGCATCAAGGATTGTTGTTGTATTGACTGTGCAGCCTTCTATTTGATCACTAATTGCAGTTTGTTCTAGCACACTTCACAAATGTGAAAGAAAACTAATCAATGAACAAAAATTTATGAATGTTTTCCTGCCTAAGCAATTAATGACATAAATAAAGCTTTTCTGGGTAGTGGAGTAGCATCTATATATGAAACTGTTAACTGATTTTACCACTGACATCAGACAAAATTCCCAAGCATATTTTCCTAGCTTGCATCTTTCTCTCATTTCTATATTGCTCTTGCAGTGATGATTATTTTTTGCTCTACGAGCTGGTAACTTGTTTACACTGATGAATATTTATATCTTTTATGTTCTTAATAGGAAGCTAATAATTTCAAAACAACACCCCTTTTCTTTTTAGTTAAGATGGAAATAATTTTGATTTTGCTGGGGCTATAATGTGTTTTTTTGAATGCCTTGTTACAATGCAGATGCAGAGGTTTCAAAAGAAAAGAAACTTGTACAATTTCCTGTCAAAGAGCTGGAAATATTAGTTTTGACTGTCTTAAAGACATGCTCAATATCGAGGTTCAGGTTGCTTATAAACCCTCTTTTGAGCCTGACTTTGTCTGCTCTTTGTAATATATTTCTGTCAACATGGATTTCCTAACAGGTATAATCTGTAGGAGCTTGAAGCTTTCATTGCAAACTGAATATAGACTGTCACAGTTCATTTGTACCTAAGGTACCTTCAGGTTTTCATTTTATACAGTTTGCTTACCTATATTTATCTCCAAACTCTAATACCAACAAAGCAGGGGAAAATAAAAAAGCATTTAAGAGATGCAAAGTCTTTTCCTTTTGCATTCATGAAAGCCCACAGCTCTCCAGCATCATCTGTGCTGTTTGTGGTGTGTGATGAGAGAGGCAGGGCAGTTTTTTTCCACAGTAAATTTCAAAATAGGTTATTTTTTGCATAAAATCCTGTTACAGTGTGTCCACTTCAAAAAACTCAGTGCAAGCTGGGAGCTTAGCCCATCAGAGCCCAACTCTTTTTCTGCTGGTTTTTGAAGTACAGATG
Organism: Molothrus ater; assembly: GCF_012460135.2. NCBI lineage: Eukaryota > Metazoa > Chordata > Aves > Passeriformes > Icteridae > Molothrus > Molothrus ater. Next base: position 13,414,204 of record NC_050493.2, on the reverse strand, counting down.
TGTACAAGGCAAGACTATTATCATCTATCATGTGCTTAAAAAGGAGTTGCTGCTACATGAGCTTTACAGTCTTGTGAAGGCATTTGGAAATTCTGGATTGCAGCTACTCCTCAAACAGCAAAGCACAACTGTGAGACTGCACAAATATATCCCTTTGCTCTCCCCCTGACTTCCTTTTTGTAACTTACTCCTAAAAATTGGTTTTGCACATAAAAGCTCCTTGGCCTAGAGAATGTTCCTGCTGGATACTGATGAGAAGGAGCACAGCAGTTGTAGGATGATTTTTCTTTACAAGCCCTCATCAAATGAGGCAAGACATGACATAGGAATGGGAATATTTTTAGCTGCATCATGGCTCTGAGTTCCTCAGAAGATTTTTCTTTCTCCTGGAGAGGAACTGGCAGCCACTCTGGTTTATTCTAAAATACAAGTCTGAGCTTTTCTGACAGATGTGTTTATATTGTAGCAGAAATTGAGAAGCAGCTTGCAGCACAGTGTGGAAGAGGAGAGGATGGAAGAAGACTCCCTTAGTGATGATTATGACTCTGTTGAAGAGGATGTGTTTTCAGACCCATCTCCCACTGAGGAAGCAATTACAGGCTTTGAAGGCCTTCAGTTGGATAGCAGTGGGGCACTGCAGAAGGAAGGTTCTGAACATCAGGATGCTGGGAGATGCTCTAGCCTTGATTCTGGTGCCCCAACTGTGCTGGAGTTCAGCCAGGATCAAAGCAGTAAGTCTGTGTCTTGCACAATTCTTCTTTACAATAATCATTCTTTGAGGGAATTGCTTTTAAGGTTGATCATGAGGAGTTACTCCATACCCTCCTAAGTTCTCATGCCCTTCAGCAAACCTGTTGTTTTGATCTCCTGACTTGGGACATTTGCATCCTCTTGTACTTCATTAGGAACTTTTTGGCAAATCCGAAGTTACAGACCTGGTTACTGCACCTGCATCACCACCTCTAGACTTGGGCTAAGATTGTCTCAGACTATCTGTCTGTGAGATTTCTCAAGGAATTACCATGGTTTTAGGTATATTTTTGAACTGTTTTTGCAGTAATTCAGGCAGCCAAATCTTCCCAGTCTCACCTTTATTTCACATACCTGTCCCAGGGTGTGCTGTTCATCCCTGTGATTGACATGAGCCACTTCTTTTTGTCTTTCTGTCTCCTTTGGAGCCTCAGTGTCCAAACCCACAACCACTCATTAGGTCTCAAAGATGATTTAACAAAGGGTGAAGAGTTCAGGCAGAAACCAGACCTAAGCCTACCTTCAGTATTTCTCAGAATTCCTTCCCTGCTCATTTCTGGTACAGTAATTGGTTTTGGTTTTTTGGATTTGTTTATTTTGCTGCTTCTTTTTTTTTTTTTCCCCCTCAAATCTGTAGTTAATTGTATAAATTCAGAGGAACAATCTTGGAATAAATTAAGTAGAGGAGTATTCCTTTCATTATCATGGATGTGAGTGGAGTGTGAATGGGGAGAGGGGCAGAAGAAGAGACAGGAGTGAGGGATGGAAGCACAGTGAGAACAAAATCTCTGGGAGAGTGCAGGATTTTTTGTCCAGAGCGAAATTTCAGAGCTGTGATGGAAACAATAGAAGCATTAATAATTCCCAAACCAAAAAGTGAAGACTTACTTCTATGAGCTATTTTAGACTGCCCTCTCCCCCTCTGAAACTTGTAAACAAGATAACATTTCTGTCTGTATTTTAAGAATTTACTTTGGTATAACTGTGTTAACAAATAACTCAGGACTTCTTTTTTATTTTTGCTTTTCATGACAGTAATGCAGGTAAATATCTGGCAGAGATGAGATATCTTGGTACATTATAATACTGTTTTTATTTTGTTTGAGTTAGTGCCAGCCATCCATATGTGCATCTGCATCAACAGAACAGTGCCAGTGAAAGGGATGGAAATTATCACTTTTAACTATGCCAACATAATTAAAGTGGCAAAACTTTAGCATTAAAAATCCAATAAATTTTCCTGGGCTGGCTGCTTCCTGATAACTTTAAAGTTTATTATTTCTTTTTCCTTTTTATCTTGCAGAAGTGAAGCCAGTGCAAGTTCTCTCAGCCAAAAGAAAGGACAGTGCTGAAGTGTACATTCCTGTCAAAACAGTCATGCTGAAAAATAAAGGCACTCGGCCACTCTCTGCTGAGTTCCTGCACCAGAACAGACATGAAGCAATGTATTCTAGTAAGAAATAAGAATATATGATGTCGATAAGGAGAGTTTTCATCCTTTTTCCCCCTCTGGCTCAGATGCAATTTTAGCACACATCTGTCATTATGTGAATTTTTTAGCTGTCACTCCCCTGCCTGTTTTTTTTTTTTTTAAGTGGGATTTTCTGTGCTTCTGTTGTTGTTTTTAACACCTCGAGTGTTCTGACTTCAGTGAAATTGTGATCAAGTGTAAAAGCCTGTATACTTCAATCTTCTGCCACATCATTACTAGATATTCCTTATCTTTTTGCTTCCACAGCACAAGATTTTCCCTCTCCCTTTCAGTCCTTGTTCAGTACTTGCTCCGTGTTTCCCACTTCCCTCGTGAAGCTTTGTTCCCTGTGGGTTTAATGGAAATGTGTGTTCTCCCAGGCAGCAGTTGATGTTTGGTGGAAGAGTTCAACAGATCACATTTGTAACAATACAAAATGCAGAGTTCTCTACCACAATAAAGACACAGTTTTTCACAGCATGACAAAAGACACCTGTGGTTGCTTGGGACTGTAGTTGAATTACACCTTGTACACTGAGATCAGCCTGCAGTGCTGGGTAGATGTGCCAGTATCCAGGACCATTCTGGAAAATATTTTTCTTGGACTGGAGGACATAATTTGAAGCCATTGCTGCTTATTCTAAAAATCTGCTGCTAAGGAGTGGTCTTTACCAGGGGAAAAACCCCAACAAAACAGAGCAAACCCCAAATGTAGGGGCTGAAGTTGTGACTGTAGTTGTAGTTCAGTGCAGTCCTTAACAAGTTTGATCAGCTCGAGTTTTGAAAGGTCTGAGGTGAAGTTTTCAGACCTGCCATACTCTGGTCAAGCTGCTCTTTTCAAAAAAACAGAATCCAGATGTGTCCCAAGAAAGCACTAAGGCCAGTGGTTTTGAAAAGCCAAAATAATTAGTTTCTTAATTAGCAGAAAACCAAATAGAGAAAAAGAAGTTAATTCTTTTTGGCTCCAGAATAAATCCCCTTTGTAGTTTCTGAGACCCTCACCCACCATCTGTTGAAGCAGATGTTGCTTTGAATTCCCAGAGATGTGTGCTGCATTTTCTCAGGTTATAATAGTGCTGGTTGGAGCTGTTTCTGTCCAACTACTGTGATAAATCCTAAATGAATTTCATTTCAGGGGGATGATACAGTACAGAAGAATAAGCAGGTCTTTATTCCATCCCTGTTTTTGCAGAGATGACTGATGCTTGTTGAAAGTTTTCATGGGTGTATGTACAAGGAGTGCATGCACACAGATCTCAGCTCAGTCTGAAAATCTTGTCTTTTCAAGGTGGACTTGATGTTACTTCCACTGTGCTCTCCTCCCTGCAGCACTGGGAGCACTCTGGCACTTCAGTATTTGCCCCTCACTCTAAATGTCTGTACAACTTCAGTCTCTTCTCTTCCTTTGACTTTTAAAGCCCTCAGATATAACCACTGTGCATCTCTTTTAGTCCAGTCTCACATCATCTGTTGTTAAATTTGATTTCCTTTCTTTCAAACCTGTTTCTAGGCTGTGATGTTTCTGTTTCTCCATGAAGTTTGGGAAGATTGGGATTCGTGTGGGCATTGTGATGACTGCTTAAGTGACAAGGTCATTTATTTTGCCTTGTAAATAGCAACTCCTGATTCCCCTTGTTTTGCTAGAAGTCTCTGGGGATTCCTACAAAATAGCTGAACACCCCAATTAAAAATTCCTGCTGTGCTTAAATTATATATACTTCTTTTCAGTGGACTATTACAAGGCATTTCCACTAAATACCAGAACAAAGCAATCTAAAAGCATAAAAATTATGGTTCTCATTTGTTGGTTTTCCTCTTCTTATGATGCTGTTTTAACTGTTGCCTAAAGAAGATGTGACTTGGAATCTTAGCATAAAACCAGATTGGGGGAATTCAGCTTCATTTGGGATGGTTATAGATGCTTGCAGAGCCCTTTGTCAGTCACTGAATGGGAAGTTTCAGATGTTGGAACGTTCTGTACTTGTATGCCCTCAAAAAATGAGTATTTCTTCCCTTTTTTTTGGTCCCAGAGCCCTTAAATCGACCAGAAACCTCCCTTTCAGTAACCAGGAAGAGTGTGTGTGAGAAGGATCCTGACTTCTCTGTTTCAGCTGTTGTTCAAGCAGTGCAGATTGAGAATGAATTCTTGCAGGAAGATCTGCAAAGGCAAGCAGTTGCCACCAACCCCCAAAAGGTATGGCAAAAAAAAAAGAGAGCTGTTTGTTCAACTAGCAAAACCCCCATGAATTACAATCCCTTACACATTAGGATTGTGTATGAATGAATGGTGATGCCCCCTAAGTGTAATTTAATTTGTATTATTCTTCCAAAGGGTTGTTTCCTTTAATCTGCTTCCTCAGGATGGCATCCCACAGCTCCCTCTTGATTACAGGGATCACTGAGCAGCTGATAGAGCAGCCATATGATGTGTCTGTACAATCAGATGCACAGCTGCAGGCCCACTTGAGCCATTTTCATCCTGCAAGCTTCTGAAAAAAAGCAAAGTGTGATTTCCATCCCAAAAAATCCTGTCTTCCTCCAGGACTCTGGAACATGGACACTGCCCCCTGTTAGTGCATGCTCTGCTTTTGGAGCACAGCTGTCCTGTACACTGCTGGATCTCACTGAGGATGAGCTGGGGAGGGTTTTCTGTCCCAACGTGTGTTCATCTCTTACCTCCAGAAACCATGTTTCAAAACAATTAAAAAATCATAAGCAAGGAAGTTGAGAAAAATCAACAAAAAAGTTGAGTAGAGTCAGAAAAAGAATGCAGCACTTTTCTCCTGTTTTCTCTTAGGTATCTTACTGATAGCTCTTTATTCGAAAAATAAATCATTATTTTATGCTAATAGAATTGAAGGGTTTGGGGATTTTAAAAGACTTTATGATTTTGGAGGAGAAAGTCCAGTAGACCTGTGCCAAAGCTTTGGCCAACCCTGAATCCTACCAAATGCATACAATGAGATTTTATATATATGTATGTGTGTGTGTGTATTTTCTAATAATTTCAAAACAACGCCCCTTTTCTTTTTAGTTAAGTCCTCAGAATTTGTTTCTCTGTTTTCTTCCACATAGAAGATCAAGCTCCAAGCTCAGCTCTTTCATTGTAAATCAAGACCAAGTCCATGAAATGTTCTTTAACTTTATAGAGTTACAGATGAGCTGGCCCCAAACTCATGCTTGTTCCAGACATGCAGATTGATGCTGTGTGGTGAGAACAATCTGAATGGAACATGTTCATCTTTTTCTTACTTAGGAGACATTTTCTGTTTCATCTATTCTTTCTGCAAAGGCTGAACCTCCAGAAAAACGCCAGACAAGGACTGCAGTGACCAGAGCTGTGGAGAGATTCTGCCCTTTTGGAAGCAGGTATATATTTATATATATTTGCTTTAGGATAACTTCCTTTTTTAAGAGAGATTTTTTAGAATGCCACCAGTCCAATTACTACACCTGATAATCTTTAAATACTTGAGACACCATGCAAGCAGCAAATCAGGCAGTGCAGCCTTGGGCCAGTTTCTGTGGAGCAGGATCTGCCAACATCTCACTTTATGGTCCTCAGATCACCTCTGCATTCTCTTCTCACACTGCCTCAGAACCAGCTGGAACTGGAGCCCAGATTTTTAACCAAACTCTGTGAATCTAAGGTGGAATGCTGTAAAAGTTGACATTTGGTGTTGGGTACTTTTTCCTGTGGGGTTCATCCTATCACCTCTTCATCTTTGCACCAACTGTTTCTTAAAAATGCAGGAATTATGAGGAAATAACCCAGAATATGTTGTTTCAGACAAAAGAAGAGACTCCTGAAAGGCTCTGTGGAGCGTGGGAGCTATTCTGCCTGTGACAGTGACAGATCCCTGGCTGGTGGCAAAGCTGGAGTAAATTCCATGTGGAGAGAGAAGGTTTGTGCATATGTGCACCATAATTGGTGCTTCCCAGTGTTACTGAAATAAAAGTACATTGAATGAGCTGTATCCCTCAGTTCTGCCCTACATCAAGTAATAAACCTATGGCAGGGTGCAAAAAGAGAATTTATCACTGTTCATCAGAATGACAGAGGAATCAGACAAAGGACAGAGTTAGTTGCCTTCTCTTCAGGCTTTTTAAGAGTGTTGATGTGTGGCAGAATTGGTGTAACCCAAAATGATTGATTGAATGTCATCCAAATAGCCATGTCTTTGCAGTCTTTTTTCTTCTGACCCATCAGTTTTGCAGTCTGAACAATCTTTTCTTTCACATTTTATTGGTTGGTCACTGCTGGTTTTTTTTCATTTTGGTCTAGATGACAGCCAATATGGATGTACATGATGCCATTTATGTGACCATGGAACTTCTTTCCAATTGGGGGAATCCAGCAAACGTGGGCCTGAGCCAGGTGGAATTCTTTGATTTCCACAACCAGAGGATCTTTGTGTCTCCTCACGACGTGGACATTCGAAATGCTGACAACGCAGGGGATTTGTGCTGCCTGGTCAATAACAACTTAAATGTAAGACAGCTTAGTGCTGGATGTTCAAATCTCCCATTAGAATATTCCTATAATACTCTATTTAAAGGTTTTTTGTTCAGAAACATTTGGAACCTGACTGCATGACAACTATCTGATAATTTAAAAAAAAACCCTACAAATATTGCTTCTTATTAACAACTCTCCTATTCAAGATGTTAGTATTCAGTTACAACTTTGTTTTAGAATTTGTAGTAATTGAATTTGGAGTACTGTAGAACTTGGAGTAATCCTTGTGGTCTCAAGGTAAAGGAGCTTCACTGCTAATTTTTTTCAGATGGATAATACAAATTTAAGTAAATCTCTAAAGAAAATGTGCCTGTTTTCTCTTGTTCCCTTGTTATCTTTTTACCTAGGGAAGAATCATGGAAATATAAGACTGTGTAGGTAGTTTTGAACAAGAGATTAAGAAAAATATATGGCAGGTAAAAGTCTTTCATGGCTCTTGTGTGAGATACTAAGATGAGGAGATATGAGGTGCTCCCACACTAATGACAATGGGCAAAAGACAGTGACTGGTGTGAAAGAATTAGCAAATGTCCACAGCCCTTCATAAAGCCATAGTTTCATTTGTGCTGCACATTCACTCTGTGCCATTTTTCATGGGCCTCTTGAGCAAGGATTCTAGTAAAAAATTAGTATGATTTTAGTGGATGAGGATACTGAAGGACTTAGTTCATTAAAAACATAAATTACAGCTCATTTAATGCTAATGGTGATTTTCTGCTCTCAAGGTAGATGAGATTTGAAAGAGAATAAATATGCAGTATTTTGAAATTTAGTTGAAACTCCTTATGGAATATTACTTCCAAATATTTTTACCAGAAGCATCTTCCTTACTGTCTCCTGAAAATTGTAGTTGGGATCTCATAAATACCCATTCTCCTTTTTAGGCTGTGCTGGCTGGCAGGTGACACTCAGTAGTATTTGTAGTAGTGACTCTCAGACTCTCTAGATATTTATAAATTATGTAGTAATACATTCATTAAGCCATTATGAACCTGTTACTCTCAGTATTACTCATACACTTATAGATCTCATTATTCTTAAGAAATGAGCTTTTGTATTGCATTGATTAATATATTCCCTTGATTTGTGGCTCTGTAATCTCCCCTCTTGAGGCTTCATCCCAGATGCAATCTGGGCAGGGAATTTGCTCTTAGGCTGTGGATATGGGTGCCTGAACTGCAGATTCCTTCAGAAGGCAGAGCAGCACTTCTAGTTTGTGTACATTTCAGATCATACAGGAAAGCTTCAGGGTGCATTAAAAACCCAATAAATTTATCAATCTCCGAGCAATGAACATTTTCAACAGAACAAAAACTTGAAATAAAAACTTATTGTGTGGAAAACTCATTTTACCATGGTTAAAACACTTCCATCTTTGATCAGTTAGGTCTACTTTTGTCTTTGAGAATACTCTTATTGAAGATGAGGGATTTTATTTTATTAGTTTATTTATTACCCTTGCAGACTTTTAAGAGGAGCACTTAAACTGCCTCCTTCCTTGTATTTTGTGATGTACTGTAAAAGAAAAAAATTCCTGGCAGAATATCTGGTGCTCTCAACTTTTTAGATTAGATAATAGGGAAGGAATTCTTTACTGTGAGGGTGGGCAGGCCCTGGCACAGGGTGCCCAGAGAAGCTGTGGCTCTCTCTGGATCCCTGGAAGTGTCCAAGGCCAACTTGGCCAGGGCTTGGAGCAGCCTGGGACAGTGGAAGGTGTCCCTGCCATGGCAGGGGGTTGGAACTGGATAGTTTTTAAGTTCCCTTCCAATCCAAACCATTCTGGGATTCTGTGATCATATTAGTAAGTCATGGATTAGGTATTTTATTGAAATTGTTTTCCACAAACCTTTTTGGTTCTTATATGCATATAGAGGTCTTTTAAACCTCAGAATAACAAGGGCAATAACAAATATCTACCAAATGTGTTTCTTCTCCATGGGGAACCCTTAGACCTGTGTAATTCCTCTTCACAGTGCTTGATGCTTCTTTACTCTCCATCATTTACACCTTCAGTCCCACAAGAAGTGCCAATCTCCCACAAAATCTTAACATTAAAGGTTTCCACTCTCCCCTTTTTCCTTGGTCCAGAAAAAATGTAATTCCAACTCCTTAACATACCAGGTTCACCCTGATGGTTCAAAGAATTTTTGGGTTAGATTTTTCAGCTCCAAGACAACAACCCCAGGCTCAAGTACCTCTTGTGAAGGCAAAGACATGAGATCACTCTTTGGGATAAAACATGACAGTCCTCCAGAGTCTCTTGAGTTTTGGCATGGATCCTTCAAGGTACCTTGAATTTCTGGTGTCAGATCTTTAACACCCTCATGGGGACTGTAACACCTGTGAGGTTGTGTAAGCTCACCAATATCAGTTATTTCCACTGATGAACAAAATGATCTCCATGGCTGCTTCTCACTCAGGACACAACCCTCAGCCTGGCTCCGATAAATCTCTGTTTTTGGAACACTGTGTGCAGTTTTACAGAGAAGCCAGTGAGAAGCAGGAGCAGGTGATTTTGGTGCTGAATCAGGTACCCTCCTGTGAAGGCACCTCTGGCTCTCAGTACACACCAAAATCCATTGATTTCTGGGGAGTCAGCTCCTGCCTTGAGAGCTCTGCACATGGATTGCTTATCAGCTGTTGTCTGCAGTTGGGAAATTGGTTTTTTAACTGTTCTTATTCAAACGATGGCTTCAAAAACATGATGCAGCTTTGAAGTTGACCCTGGGGTTGGGTTCACAGTGATTTGAGGGCTGTCCTTCATTTCTTTGATGTCAAGAGGCTTCTTTCTTTTTAAGTAGAAAGGATAGAACCTGTCTGGCACTCTTATGGCTGTTGGTGCTGCAAAGTGGTGTTAAAGCAGAAATAGACTCCCAAAGCTTTTTGAGAGGCTCTGGGGCAGAGACCCATCAGAGGCTGGAGAAGTGGAGAGAGGACCATGGTGAGGAGGGGATCTGACAGCTATCATATTCCTGCTGCCTCTGAGCAGGCTCCAGGGTGCTGTCCTTGCCATTGTTAGTCACACAGCTGGAGGACTCTGGGGGAAAGTGCTGTGGTTAACACCTTCAGGAAAAACTGAAACACTCACTTCAGAGAGAAAGGTGTGGAAAAAGACTGCTTGTTATCTTCTGTGTGTGTATCTGTGTACTGTGTGTCCCTGAGAACAGGAGGGGAACTAATAAATCAGCTGCTTTCAGATAACTGACATGTTATCCACACATGAGTAAGACTAGATATCAGTTATATTAATATTCAACATTTTGATTCTGAAACTTTCTTCTTTCTGAGCTGCCACATAACCTTTTCTTACATTCTGAACATGTAGAGGTAGCAGTTCTTAACAATGTCCAGAATTGGGCATTTCTTGATACTTCAAAATCTCTTGATTGCCAGTTGTATGTAAAATTCATGTTGGGAATTCTGTGATGTCTTAGAAAATTTCCAGTGTAGAGTCCAGTATAGCTCTGAGGAGTAGACCTGTAAGTGAAACTGATTATCTGCAAAGCCTGATTAAAATAGAGGCAGACAATAAAGTAAAATTCTTTAAGATTCCCCTCCTTAGAGGACGAACCAGAAGCAAAGAAATTGTAAAATGATTGTAGAATGTCCATTGTGCTCAGTGATCCCCCCTAGTGCCAGTAAAGCTGATTAATTTGATAAAAATAAACTGGGCTTGCTCTGCCTGTGCTCTGAGCGTGCAGATGTCTCCCTGGGACAGCAGGCAGCTGACCTTTAGCTCATTGCCAGCTTGTTGGGAGCTGTCTGGCAGGCAGGGAGTGGGATTTACTCTCGGGAAATGAGGCTGAGGTTTTGCTCTTTACGTAGCAGATTTTATGAAACCTTTACTTTTCTAATGGCCTCCTGTGCTGCTGGGGGGTGGGGAGTTAATTAAAACACCTGCTCCATGAGAAGGAGCTTTAGTGACAGTCTGCTTGTCTGTGTTTTTAGCTCCCCAAGGAAAGCTGCATTTGGATGTGCCCTTTCCACCCACCCGTCCAACTTTACTTTGTTATCCGCAATCCCACCCGCTCACGTGACTTTGGTATATCCAAGATCAAGATTTGGAATTACAACACAACAACTCCCAGTGTAAGTAGTCTTTTCTCAACTCCTCTTTATATTTGCTCTTGCCTTGCCTAGGGACATTCAGTGTGATCCTCTTTCTAAAAGCATGAAATAAAAGTAGATACAATTTCCTGTAATAAAACAGGAGCTGTGAGGTGTCCCTGTCTGCTGTGCAATTTGCTTTTGTCTTAATTGTAAGTGCTAACAATGTAGTGATAATGTTTTCTTGGGCACAATGAGCATTTGCTTTCAAAGCTATTAAAGATCACTAAAGACCTAATGAAAGGCTTGCACGTTCTGTCATTAATCCTTTACTGTGGTGAGAAGTATAGAAAGGTAAGTGCATCTCAGTATTCAGGGCTTTCAACTGTTTAATCACAATGTAAATAAATACGTGTTTAAATATCTGTTTTCTGGTGTCTATAAATATAAACAGGCTGACTGTTGCTCAGTTTGGGGTTTGTCACTTTAATGAGAATCATAAAATGGTTTGGGTTGGAAGGACCTTAAAGATCATCCAGTTCCAGCCCCCCTCCCTGGGCAGGGACAATTAAAAAGTCCACTACTGTGTGCTCATGATAAAACCAGTCATCTACTGTTACAAGAGAGACATATCATGGCAGATGGCAGATGGTCTCTTGTCTGTGTGTTTGAATGTCACCATGAATATTATTCTTGTTTGTACACTGCAGTGTTAAGAAAAAAAAAAAATCTCAGGTACTGGATCAAAGAGGATTTGCTGTCCTGGATTATAAATAAGAAGCTTTATCCCTCTGGTTTTGCTCTCATCCATGTTCTTATATAAGCACATATGGTAATTTATACATACAGAAATGGCCGTGGAAGGGACAGCTTAAAACAAATTTACTACAACATGATTTATATTTCTTTTCCTGGAATTTTAATAGCTTTTCTCACTAAAATGTGGTCTACAGGATGTTCCATCATCATTAGAGTGTGCTGTTCTTGGAGGTAATGGCATGATTTGTTACCAAACCTACTGAACAGAATGCAGGACGCACACAGAAATGTTTGTCTGTGTTTCAAGGCTCTGCTTCTTTAATAACCTGAAATAAGGCAATGTGTAAAATCCATTGGGAATATAATCCTATGGATTTTGGTGGAAATGCAGCAGTTTATCCTTGCTGAAGAAATGTCTCATTATCCTTAGCATGAAAGAATAATACAAAGCAGTTCTGCCTAAGTCTGTAATTTGTCATGAGGAAGTTTTGTCTAAGAAGTATAAAACCCCAAAATACAATGAACAAACAATTTTCTTCCTACTAATGTAAATCCAGAGCCAGATTTCTGTGTGGATTTTGGGAATCATTCTTAACTGCCTTCTTTCCCTCAAAAACCACATAAGTGAGAGATGTCCAAGTGCTGCTTCCAAAAATAGGCCAAAAATTGAGTCAGGCTGGTACTTTTGTATATTTGAATTTCAGAACTTGAGCCTGGAAGGAGAAAAAAATGTGTCTGAAGGAAGCTGTAAAAGTCAGATGACATCATTGTCATAGATTCCTTGATTCACTGAATTACAAGGAAGATCTCAGATGATGGTTCATCTTGCCTTTATTTACTTCAGATGAGACCTCCAAAAAAGGAGGTGATTTTTAGTCTGCAGGAAGGGAACAAGTGTAAGGGCAGCCAGCTTTTTTCAAATTTATCTGCAACAGTCAGACATTTTGTAAGTACTTGATACAGCCTTGAAATTGCATGGTTAATGGTGCTATTAAAACTTTTTTCAAAGATCCAGTCTAAAGTGTGTTGTATGTCTTCACAAAACTGGGAATGGAATCAATACCTAAATGCATTAAGGCCTTAGGTGCTCTCCAGTTGAATAATTCTCTTCTTCAGGTGGTTTCTGTGCCTATGTTCCTGTCCATTCTCTTGGGTTTTTTTTCAGTGCTGGATTACCCCTCGTGTGCCTATAAGGAGGCAGCAGCTTTCTTCCAGCACAATCAGTTTTGTAGAAGTATTTTCTTTGGTTCTTGACTTCTTTTCTACTGCTTCTTTTTCACACTTTTCTGAAAAGTCAGGCAGAAGCAATTTCAGGTCCTCTGTCCAGGGAGAATCCTCAGAAAAGTGTTTTGTGGTTTTAGGCTCTGTCCTTTGTGCACAAATATCACAGAAATGGCCAGAAATACCATCCCTATTTTCTCCTTGGGAGGCACTATCCCTGCAGACACCCTGGGAGAGCTGAGGATGCAAGCTGGGAAGGAACATCCAAAGGAACCAGAATTATTTTCACAAAATCATTTTTCTTTCTGACAACGCTCATACCTACTTGTTTGTTCTGAGATATTGTGCCCTTTTAATTACTCTTCCAGCAAGGAAAAGCCCAGCCTTGGCTGAAGTATTGAGTGGTTGTTTACAGGGTGGGATTACTCCTGAGGAAGGGATTTTTCCAGCCTCCTCATGCTTGAGGAGAGCTGAGCAGTGGTACTGGGGAAGCTGAACTGTCAATCTTTTCCACCAGAACAGATCACTAAGCAACTGGAAACTCAGAAGAGGGGTGGGAGGGAATGAAAAAGAGCAGTTCTTAGTCTTGTGCCTGCATGTGTTTGTTCTTGGAGTCTCTTGGGATCTGTTCAGATTTTTCCTCCCTGAGGCTCAGTCTGCTCAGGATTTTGGTGCAGATTTTCATTAGCTCTCCTGAGCTGTCAGCTCTTGGAGTGCCTGCCCCAGTCCAGTCTGTCTCTGCTATCCTAGAAATACCTGGCTGCTGCTTCTTGGTACACTTCAGACCTTTTCTGCTTCCTAAAATACCTATCCCAGACATTCCAAAGCATCAGAGAACAGTCTCCCACTGACTGGAAAAGCAATTTTGAAGTGAGTGACCCCTTTTTGGGCTTGACTGTCCCTTTTTCAGGGAGAATGAGCTCCACTATCTCATTTTGTAGAGTTTTCTCTTCCTGCCTGACCTCCTGTGCTGGTGAGTGCAGTGGGATTCATTTCAAAACATGCTGTTCTTAAGAAGTTGATTTTAATTTAAAAAGATGACATTGACAAATACTTTTCAAATGTACATCTGTATTTTTGTGGTCCCCTTCAGTTTATACCTATTTCCAGGTAAAAATGCAGAGCTAAGGCCTGGGTATTCCTAACAACAGTAGGGCTGGAATGTTATGGAGAAATGCTCCAGTTACCCCAAATTCAACTGTGAATATTCAATATCTCTAGCATTTAAGGAGGACATTGGCAGTTTAGACATATAAAAATTTTAAAAATAGCATTATTGGGACATCCTGATAGTCTTTCTCTTCCCCATCATAATTGCAGGCAAAGCCACGCAGGTAGTTTTCAACAGATGTAATTATTGAAATGTTCTGATCCCCAGTTAGATCAATCTAGCAGTGTCCTCATTCAAGGGGAAAAAATATCTTGTTTTATGGCTGACTGCATCAGCACAGAAATGCAGCACTTTATGATCCTACAGGAGTTCCACAGGCAGCCAGGCCATAATGGCCAATTAAACTGGTTTTACAGCTGCTCACAGGGAACTCAGGGAGGTTATCTTTTCCCTTTCAGGAATGTGTCCTGCATTCCTGCACCCACTCCCCTTCCTCACCTGTAGCTTTCTTGTCATGTTTGCATCTTCTGCTTTTCCTCTGGGAACATCCATATTGCATTCTTTTGGCCTCAGAGATGTTATTATTGGGAAAGCAACAGGATGGAAGCTATAAAAACTTGTAAGGCTTAAACAATGTGTGTTCAGGAGTGAAGAAGCAGAGACTTTCATGCTTGGAAGGGAAGGAGTGATTGGTTTAGTCTGGGAGCAGAGGAAAATGAAAATCAGTATTCAAGGAGAACTGACAGGCTGGAAATGAGCAAGAGGGATGAAACTGAAACTTCTTACTTTCACAAAAAGCTTCTTAGTTTTCACAAAAAGAAGGAAAGAACAGAGAGTCCCTGAAAGACTCCATGAGATGGACAAGTTAGAGAACAGAATGGAGATGGATTGTGTCTCATCTTCTGTATTTTCTTTGAAGATAATGGTATTTTTGTCAAGGGGGAGAAAAGGTTATATTGAAGTGGTGAAGAGAATAGAAAGAACATTAATTCTAACTTCAATGGAATAAAAAAATCAGGTATTGGTGAGTGCCACAGAGAAGGAGAACATAAAGTTGTGAGTGGCAGAATTGTGTCTGAGATGAAGGCCTGCTGTTTAAAAGGCTGGTTAAGTGTTGGAATAGGCTATCAAGGCAGATTAGGTGAAAATTGTTAAAACCAGATTTCCTCACAATGGTGTAGGTTGTTTTATATTCTTCAGTGGAAAGAGAGGGACTGGATGATTTTTTTTTTCCTAGCATTTCTGTAACTCTGTAACTATTTTTAACTCTGGTGGCTTTGATCTGGGTGGTTGTTCACTGTGGAACGTGTCGTGAAAGTGCTGAATCTTAGGGATGAAAAGCAAAATGTGCCTCAGGAATTTATATCCTGATCAAATATAATTGTACTTAATCTGGGCTTTTCCCCTCAAGCTTTTCTAAATAATCAAACCTTGTCAGACAAAGTGATAGCAGTGTCTAGCAGGGTTTCCTGTCCTTTAAAAAAATCTTATCTATTACACAGTGTTTCTTAGTCATTTCAGCTTTAGATTAAAAAGCAGTCAAAAGCACATACTGACACAGGGTTTAATTGTTTTCATCTGTCTATTGATTAAGTGCTCAAATGTCAGAGTCCCAGAGCTGTGATATCTAATGCTTGAAAGCTTGACTGAAATCTTCATACCTTTATTTTTGTAGGACCTTGATGTTGGAGCGAAGAAGGTGAAGTTGTATGTTGATGAGAACCTTGTGTTTGATGGTGAATTAGAAAAAGGCTCTGGAGATCTCCTTGCTGACCAGAACACCACAATTGACCTTACAGATCACAAGCAAGATAGCTCAGCCTCCCCCTCAGCTGAGAGGAAAGAGGGAAATGCACCTGCAGGTCCAGACAAGAAAACAGACCTACTTTTGAAATGCTCAGAATCAAACAGTGCTTCACTGAGCTGGACAGCTCTGCCAGAAGAAAATCTTCTTGAGCCTAAGATGAACTCAATCAGCTTTACAAAGAAAAATTTGTCTCAGTTAGAGGATGCTCTAAATGTGCCCCCATCTCAAGTTTGTATAAAAGATGCCAAAGAGGAGGAAGCAGCAGTTCCAGAGCATGTTCAGTCTGATGATGAGCTTTGTTTGAGTGAGCAAATGGAAAGGTTAACAGGAAGAAAACTGAATGATTCTGCAGGTGCAATTCCTTCTTGGTTACAGTCATCTTCCCAGGTAACACAGAATAATCAAGGCACTCCCAGTAGGCAGAAGCCTCCCTGGCTTGCTACAGAACAGAATTTCAACTCAAGATTTCAAACACAGCCTGATGAAATCATGAAAAACTTCTCAGATCTGATAAATGAGGATGTCAAATGTCAGAGGCATGAACTGGGAAGACCCAATAGCAGAAATGCAACTGGAGATGGGAGATCACAAACGCTGACCAGAAAGGATGCTGATGTGGACTTGGACATTTTTGACTCCCTTTCTAACAAAAACTGCAGTTTGCAGTACCCTGTGAGTGGAAGGAGAAGTGTCATGTGTGGTAAAAAGATGGGATTAAACACTACAAATCTTGGAGAAGATGATTCTGCTCGCAAAGGTAAGAGGTCACAATAGCAACCTTAGTCCAAGTGCTGATGTGCTCTCCATTTTGCAGAGGCACAAACTCATTGTGGAAGGGAAGTGGGAGCCTCTTGAAGGGAAGGGACCTCTTGAGATACCTGGAAGTTCAGACAGGTGATATTACTTTGGCTATTTGTGATATTTTCCTCATGAGAATACTCAGTCTGTCTCCTACACCTGATATGAAACACTCTTCAGAAAAATTTACATTCTGATTTAGGTGCTTTTAATTTATTTGGAGCAGCTGGAAGATGAAATTTCAGTAAATTACATTCTAAAAATTGACAGTCCTGTAGACAGCAAATGTTTGCTAATATCAATTAAAATGTGCAGAGAGATAAAGAAGATTACATCCCAAATTTGCAGAGTGTATTTGTGTCGTAGCTTTGTGTCTTTCTTGGTGAGAATAGATGCTCAATATATTTATTCAGAGTGAATGGAAAATTACCCTTATTTTTCTTCTCCACTCATAATTCTATAAACCTCTCCCTCAGACATCTGGCTTATTTATGAAGAGTTTTCTAATAAATTAGCTGTTGTCTGCTCTGTGCTGTTGATTATCCTTGTCCTCCTTCCCCAGACCTCCTGCTGGAGGTGTTTTCAGCTTTGTGCAGTTGTGTTCTGCCTCAGGCAGGACCAGCTGTATGTCCCCAGGGAACAGCAGGAGAACTGTGCAACTTCCCAAGTTCCCCCTTATCCCAACATCTGGCAATCCATGGCTAGGAAATTTTCAGGGCATGAGATATTTTTGTCTTTAACAAGTGTAAATAACAGAAAAGTAGAATTTCTTACCCACAAGTTCTACTTTGGCTCTCTTTCACCCCATTTGCCTTTGCTTGGGATATATGTTTATGTCTTCCTTTTTCAGTTTCAAGCCATGTCACTCTGACTCCTTTTTGGGACCCTTCATGCCCCTTCCTTGGCATTCTGTAATCCTTCAGCATTCAGTATCTTGTCTCAAATGAAGAGTTAATACAACAAGGACAACAGGAGCCAGAGAATTGGAATAAGATGTTACAAAGCTACAAATTGAAATTTTGAGAGTGATTGAACATCAGAACAATTCACCTGGAAATGTATCTTGCTGTATATTGAATTTGGGTGTTTACATGCAAGTAAGGGTGACAAGGGAGAGCAAATTCACCTAAATGAAGGAGTGTCAGTTCAAATTCTACAGCAGGTAGTGCAGGGCTTTTTCAGTCAAAGGGAAAAATGGTTCTTTCTAAACTTAGAATGTCTGAATTTTTCCTTGTCTGACCCTCTGTGGAGAAAACAGCAATTTCATCAGTGTACCTGAAGTTATACCTCTGTGACTGTGGTCACAAGGCTTTTCAGGATGAAGAAGAGATGAGAATGTTGACTCCATGATCAGAAGGCTTGATTTATTATTTTACGATATATGTTACATTAGACTATGCTAAAAAGCAATAGAAAGGAAAGGTTTCTTGAGAAGCTAGCTAAGCTAAGAATAGACAAGAATGAATAACAAGATCTGTGTCTCAGACAGAGCAAGAGCCAGCTCTGCCATGAGTGGTCAAGAAATCCAAACACCCACAGGAGACCAATCACCTGTTGCATTCCACAGCAGCAGATAACCATTGGTTACTTTGGTTACTGAAACTGCAGCTTCTCACAAGGAAAAATCCTAAGAAAGGATTTTTCATGAAAGATGTCTGCGACATGTCACCTTTTTTATTTAGTTAACTTAAAAGGAAAAAGTGTTTGTAATTTTCTCTGCTGTACTCATGCCGAAGAAAAAGACAAACACTTGACAGGTTATCTGTTGCCAATCAAGCTCCACTCAAGTGCTCCTGTGGAATGCACTGGGAATTTCTTCACCTGTAGAACATAAAATTCTATCATATTACTAAAACAATTCTATAATATAAGAAAATGCAAAAACAATGCAAAGAAAATTCAAGTCCAAGCAGCTGAGTTTCAGGAAAAGTCCATGGCTTGAAGATGTTCCTCTTTGCCATATCTGAAAGTTTCTTTTGGTCCTGAAACAGGTCTGCTACAGAAAAGTCCATCAATAGTTATCAAAAGTCCATTGACAGTCTTCAAACAATTTTGAGAAAATTTCTGAAATGTCTTGCCACAGCCCTTATTGAACAGCTTGGGCTGAAGCCAATCCCTGGCTCCTCAATGCCTCTGAGCTGCTGCCAGCTCTTTCACCCTTTTTTATTCAATTTAATTTTTTTTTTTTTTGGACTCCATGATCAGAAGGCTTGATTTATTATTTTACGATATATGTTACATTAGACTATGCTAAAAAGCAATAGAAAGGAAAGGTTTCTTGAGAAGCTAGCTAAGCTAAGAATAGACAAGAATGAATAACAAAGATCTGTGTCTCAGACAGAGCAAGAGCCAGCTCTGCCATGAGTGGTCAAGAAATCCCAACATCCACAGGAGACCAATCACGGCTCTACCTGTTGCATTCCACAGCAGCAGATAACCATTGGTTACTTTGGTTACTGAAACTGCAACTTCTCACAAGGAAAAATCCTAAGAAAGGATTTTTCATGAAAGATGTCTGTGACATACCTCAAAGAAGAGAACAGAGAAGTTTGGAACAGGTGCCACCTGCCCTTCACCCACCCCACTCTCTGCAGCCCCATTTACTGTTTCACACATTTCACAGTATCTGTTACATGGAAACCTTCATGTTGTGAAAACTGTAAATAAATCCCACCTTGAGAAGTTCTGTTCAGTTGTGAAAATGGAGATAAATTAGGAATTTCAATGCAAACGACAAGATGAGGGTTATAATTTTTCAATGTAAATTTTCTCTGATTTTGCTCAGAGCAGGTTGTCCCGTGGTGCTTTAAGCTCCTGATGTGTTTTAGTCCCTGCAGCCACCCAGCAGCTTTTGTTCTGTCTGCTGTGTGTGCAGGGTAAAGCCATCTTCAAATGGAGCTGAGAGAGCTTTAACGACAGGAAAACCTTTAAAATGTTTCCCTGAGAGGGCTGGATTTTAATTGGCCTGGGGCTAAGAGAAGGGCAGTGGAGGGTGGGACAAAGGGAAGGCTCAGAGGCTCCTGTGGATGTCACAGCATGGCTTTGGTCACTAAATGCTTCACAAGAACAACAGGAATTAGTAACAGCACGTACAGGCTTGGCTGGAGTTAATGTTGCTATAAAAACATCAATTTTTCTTTGATAACCAGTTTAATGTGCAAAGGAAATGGTGGGAGTACACTGATAAAATTTGCAAATAACATATAATTTGGTTTATTATGAGTTAAGGAGATTAAAGAACTTCACAGAACGGTGAACTTGAGGACTGGAGCAATGGAATGCAATTCAGTAGAATGCTTGCAGGCTCATCTGGGGACTAATAACCAAAAATTAAGTTGTAAGCTGAGTAATCATCAATTGCAAATGACCGAGGAAGAGAAGACTCATGGTTGAGTAGCTGATGGCAGATTGACTGAAATGCTGGGGTGAGCAGTGATTGGAGCAGTGCACTCCCAGGATGGATCAGCAGAGGCATTTTGGCTACTTGGGAAACCTCAATATCTCCACACAGGCACTTGTGAGACCTCACTTGGAAAACTGCAGCTCTGATCATCCATTTTCAGGAAAGCTGATTACCAAGTGGAACAGATACAGAGGAGAGCTTTTAGAATGATTTGGGAAATGAAGCATGTGATTGCAGCATGGAAATATGATTGCTGTTTATAACTGCAGGGAGTAAAAAAAGAGATTAACACAACAGAGGGAGAAGAAAGGTGTTTTTTTCTATGTAGTCTTGCCCCAAAATGTAGTTTTCTAAAGTTTAGAGAAGAACTGTGTGTGGCCATCAGAAGCTGAAGTGGTGGTTCAAGACACTCCTGAAC
Organism: Molothrus ater; assembly: GCF_012460135.2. Classification (NCBI taxonomy): domain Eukaryota; kingdom Metazoa; phylum Chordata; class Aves; order Passeriformes; family Icteridae; genus Molothrus; species Molothrus ater. Next base: position 13,393,900 of record NC_050493.2, on the reverse strand, counting down.
CCACAGAGGAGTTGAATGTTTGAGGTGTCATTAATAAATAATGCATTTTAGATTCTTAAAAGAAAAAAGTCCCACCCTATAAACCTTCAGCCGTTGGTGTCTGCTTTTGGGCCACCTCTGCTTTCCTTTCAGAGCTCCACTTCTCCTGTTACCACTCCTTAAAGTAGCTCAAAAACCTTTTCAATTCCCCTTGCACTGCCCTAGAGGGGCTGCAGGATTGTAACCTCTGGGCTGTTGGAAGTATTTCATGTTTGAAAAGAAAAGGGAAAAACCCTCCCAAACTAGGAAAGTCAGTGGATGTTAAATACTCCTCTGTACTCTGCTCATCCCAAAATTTTACAAGCTTTGACATTTTCAAGGGGTAAATATTTGTATAGTGCCTTGTCCAGGTGAATTGTGAGCTCTGGGATGTATTGCTGGGGATCAGCCACCTCTTGGTAGTGGTGTGAGCAAGAAAGTGACTTAAGAATGTCTGATCTCTGAAATATGAACCTTTCCTTCATGTCTGCATTTTGCTTGAGGTGTAAGGAGGAGTGCCAGGTTGGTCTCCAGTCTTTCATTCTGCAAGACAACCCTTTTCTAGGTAGTTTCCCATCTGCTTTAAAATTCTTAATTTTATCTCATGTGTCCCCCCTGTAAGTGATTATTTGCCATGCATAGATTAGGAACATTGCCTCTTTCCAGTATTTCCAAAAACACAGTTAAAAGTTAGTCTTCAGCAGTCTTTTGGGAAAATTTTGTTTTGCATTTCACAGCAATTGGCATTTATTCTTGATAACCATTTGTTTTAGTATCCACCAAAGGACACTGTACAGAAGTAAAATCTGGCCCACGGGCCTGTAATTGTTCAGTACTCCACTTCCTTTTCTTCATTTATTTGAAGAAAATACATGAGTGACTGCTTTATTGAAAACCTTGGTTATTATCTGTTCTTAATTGTTTTGAGATGGAAATGAAGCAGTTCCCCAGTGCAGCCACAAGGAGAAGATGCTTTGCTCCCACTGGGCCCCTCTGATTTGCTGCCCTCCCACTGTTGCATTCCCATTGGATATCTTGTAATTATTCTCTTTCTACATCTCACACGTGCTGAAAAATAGGAAAAATACTTGGACATTACCTGCCTAGAATGCAATGCTCACCTCATCTTCCCTGTCTGCTGAACCTACTCCTTTTCCCACCACTTTTCTTTATATACCTGTGGCTCATTTTGAGAGGAAGAACCAATTTTTCTCCGTAATGCTTTACATTAACCAGTTCAGCCATTTCCAGCTGTATGAAAGACCTGCAGAAATGCAGAGGGATGGTTTAAACCCTTGTGACAGGCACACAACAAGTATCACTGAGCAAAAATCCCAATTTCTTTAAGGGCTGAGCCTCAAACTTAGTTGCAGTTCGTACCATGGCAGGAGCTCTGCTCCTCCATAGGTAAAAGTGATTTTGTTCATTTTGTTTGAGTGGGGAAGGGGAACTGGGACACGTGGCCTTTGTGACAGAAAGGAAAAAAAAAAGTGCTGCTGTCAGAGAATTTCCCAGTGAGGGACACAATATCATTCTGCAAAGTCAATGTTTGAATGGTTTGCTCCCTGTTTGTGCATTAAATGTCTTTGTAATGTTGTTTTCAGATGAAGACTTTCCCATCAAGGACGTAGCAACCTCTAGAATGAAGTGGTGCAGTGAGCAGGAACACACTCTGCAGGAGTCCTGGAACTCCTTGGTGAAATTTAATTATTCCCACCGTGGTCGGATCTCGAACATGGATTTTCAAGGGGATATTTTTGATGAGTTCCTCCATCAGCAGAAAATCAACCGGCCTGGAGAATGTCAGAGAAAAGAGGGACTACAAACACTACCAAAGAAGCAAGAGGAAGAAAATTCTGTGGAGATCCAGGATGGAAGTGATTTTAAAATCCCAGTTTTACCTTATGGGCAGCACTTGGTGATAGACATCCGAACAACGTGGGGAGACAGACATTATGTTGGTCTTAATGGAATTGAAATTTTCAGTTCTAAAGGAGAGCCTGTTCAGATTGCAAAAATAACAGCTGAACCCCCTGACATAAATATTTTACCAGCTTATGGAAATGATCCCAGGGTAGTAACCAACCTCATAGATGGGGTGAATCGGACTCAGGATGATATGCACCTCTGGCTGGCACCATTCACCCCTGGAAAAGCTCACTTTGTCTTCATTGACTTTGTGGATTCCTGTCAGGTAGCCATGATTAGGATCTGGAATTACAATAAATCCCGAATCCACTCCTTCAGAGGTGTGAAAGACATCATCATGGTGCTGGATGAGCAGTGCATCTTCAAAGGAGAGATTGCCAAAGCCTCAGGAACCTTGTCTGGAGGTAGGCTATCATTTCTGATTTTCCTTGTGGAAACAGCAGTACAATACAAACAAAATACATTTAGCTTGTTTGTTATCATTTTCCACTTCAAAGCAAGCTGGCACTTTGTCTGGTGTTTAATTTAAAAACATAATGCAAAGCCCATTAATGCATTCTTCACTGATACTGGGGATTTTAGCAGCATACAGAGCTAATCTCCATTTTTAACTATGTCTTAGCAACCAGTCTGTGTTTCAATCCCATCAGATAGGCACTAGAAATTAAGTTGCAGCTTTTTGCTTGTTTTCACATATGTGGTCTTTTGGAAAAGGTGATTGGGAAGCTTTTTTCCCCATTTTCTTTTCTATTTATCTGAAATCTGACTGAATTCTCTACTTTTCCATTGAACTTCCATTAAAGAAATAGAATTTCCATTGAAATGAATGAACATTAGAGAAATTGTCCAGAGAATTTCTGGATAGCCCAAAAGCTTCAGGAGCAGCTCCTGGTCCTTTGACAAGAGTTTCCAGCAGGGTGTTAGAGAATCCATTAGAGAATTGAAATTCTCTAATTTCCCATCTGAATTCTCTAATTTTCCATTGTGCAATATAAGTTTGAGAGTGAAACACTAATTATAGCCATAGTCAGTATCAATTTGCCATATATTATCTTTAAACACTGCTGCAAATTAAATGCAAAGAAGGGCCGAAAATAATTTTTCTCATTATTTTCTTTTTGCATTATTTCTCCATTTAATTCTGTGCGTTGCCTTCAGCTCCAGAGCACTTTGGGGATACTATATTGTTCACTACTGATGATGATATTCTTGAAGCCATTTACTACTATGATGAGACATATGATGGAGAAATAGGAGATTCCAACTCCCTGAGATATGAGGAAGAGCTGAAGAGGCCAACAACTGCAGACAGGGAGGGAGATGAGAGACCTTTTACACAAGCAGGGCTGAGAACAGAGGAGCAACAGGTGGGGGCCTCTATGTTTAAAACTCTCGATAAATGTCTGTGTGAAATATGGAAGTAATAGCCACATTTCCAGGCTGGAATAAAACTGCAGAAGAACTAACACAATTATTACTATTTTCAAGACATTTTTTTCACCAGATCAATAATTTATGCTATTTTATTAAAGTCCTAAAGGTCCTCCAAGTTGTGGTTTCCCTGATTAATTAATAAGCTTATTTCTTTACTTACTTGGACAGAGACTAGGGGGAGTTCTTTATGATTTGGGTACTCCTGAAGGTTTCTGGTCTGTCAGTGATTTTTCCCACACAGCTACTCCTGTCATGAGTAGCTGTCCTCCTTAGCACTCCAAACCAAAGGTTTTTCCATATTTTCCATATTGTTAGTTTCTTCCTTCACAAATGAAGGATGTTTAAACAAGAAGGGTCTCTTCCCCTCAACCCTCCCTTTATTTTTCCTCTTTTCTTTTTTTTTTTTTCACTAGCACAATCACAGGTTTGGGTGCATTTTGCATCATAAAAACTCCTCTTTTCTAGTCCATGCAGAAGGTACTTCCCTCCTTGGAGGAAGGCTGTATTTCCAAGCACTTGAGCTCTTTCTTGCCTTATGCCATCCCAGCCCAGCAGTCCAGTGTGTGAGCAAAGATCCCCCAGGATTTTCTCAAGATGGTGTGTGACAGTCTTTGACCTGTTTTCCTTAAATTTTTCTACTTTCTCAGAATCTTCCTGAGCACCCTCTGTTGCATCAGTGAGTTTGTCTTTTTCTAGGGTTCACACTCTTATTTGTGTGTGTGTCAGGAGATCCAAAGATGAATCAATCCAAATTCCAGCTGCTCCAGCCAAGATCTTCCCAGGGATTTGTGGTTCCTAATGAGCCTCCTGTGGTTGCCAAACCTTCCCCTTCTGTCTTGTCCTCTTGTGGCTCACAAGACAAAAGGACATCCAATGCTGTTGGAATTTGATCTCACTGTTAAGACCAGAGTCAGTGGCTTTAGCTCTTGGACTTCTGCAGGAATTTTGATCCCAGCTTTGCATGCAGTAGCTGAAACTGCTCAGAACCTTGCACAGTGCAGGGTTTCATGAAGACAAACTGAAGCTCACCTTTCTTTTCCTGATCACCTGTTTATTGAGAGCACTCACCAGGACCTTTTCCATAGCAGAAGCTTGGCCCTGGGCTGTTTGTTCCTTGCTCAGACACAGCCCTGCCTTTCATTTTGCTGCTCAGCTCTGATGCCCTCCACACCCTGTTGTACCTCTGAAATTGCTGTATCAGCAGAGGAATAACACAAGCTGTTGTGACTGAGCCATTGATCTCCCTGTCATGGGGTGTTTGCTGGTTCCATCAGGATTTCTGTAGGGGGATGTTTATGGTACCAGAATGACACAGATCCACTGCACAATTTGTCTTCCCCAACCTAACGGTGTCAGACCAGTACTGACCAGTTTGAGCAGCCCTGCTGTTCATTCCCCTTTATTCCCTGTTGCACATTCAGTAGATGAAATGGTGGGTTTTACTAAAAACTTTCCAAAAGCTCTTACAGAAGTGTCTTACTTTTCTGTCAGTGTGTTATCCATGGCCATCTGTCTGTCCGTGAATTCAGGAATCTTCAACATGTTGATTTTATAACAGATCAGACCTGTGGCCACTGCACTTGATTCAGCTCTGGGGCCAGCAGTGGCTGCTGAGAGAGAAAGAAAGAACAGCACAAACACAGAGTGCTGTTCCTCTGAAACACTCATTCAGCCCTTAGAAATGTGTCTCACAAGGACTTTTTAACTTAACCTCTGTGTTTAATATCCTGCCACTGATTTTTATTGCATTAATTCATCCACCAGCTTTTTGAACCCACGTGCACTTTTAAAATTTACAGTGCTCCATGGCAAATTTCCCAGCTGAACCTGCATGGCACAAAGAACCTCCTTCTGTTTGTTGCTGGCTTCATTTAATGTTCTCTGGGTTTTCTGTTGGAAGAAACTAAACAATTACTCCCTACTCCCTTCTTCAAGCCACTCAAGAGATTTATACCCCTCTGTTAGTCTTCTAAATCTTTTCCAGAGTGGTTGCTCCTAGGAAGGTGTTGAGCATTTGGTCAGATGTAAGATCATGGTAATACTTTCTACTTTTTATTGCTTTTCCAATAACTCCTGTATTATGGTGTTTTGTTTTAGCCTTAAGAATCTAAGAACACAAGTAGGACAATGCCCACTAGCAGAAGTAGTTAAAATAGTAAAAAATGAGACCATGCCTGAAAGAAAATATATTTGGCATCATTGGAATGGAATCATCAGGAAGGGATCTGAGTAGATTAGAAAGGGAGAAAAGAGTTGACAAGGTGCCTTGGCACAAATGGTTCATGCTCTGCTAGGGAGAGCATTATTTTGCAATCAGTTAAACCCAGTGTCCATGGGTTTTGATTTTCAGTAAAGATGCAAGTTTTCATTCCCAGGCTGGTGTTTTAGAATTGCTGTGAGGAACAGAACTGGCTTGTGAGAGAGGTACCCCCAGTGGGAGGGATTTTGCACTGTGTAGGTTCTGTGGGTTTATTTCAGAGCCCATTTCTTGTTCAGTCTCACCTGACTTACTTTGATTCCCCCAGGGACATTTGCTGCCACATGAAGGATATTGCAGTCTGGGGCCCGTGAGATCCTGGGGATCAGTGGTTAAATTGCAGGGATCTAATGGAACAAGGAGACAAGTGTTGACAAGTCTTTATTTATTCTACTTAGGCACAGTGTAGATCCATTTGATGTATTGTGGCTGACAGGAAGTTTATTTCTAATGATGAATTAAAGAGAAAGAGTCTGGACTTCTAATTTCCTGTTTGGCCTTTTGACTACTAATGAGGATTGAGCTGATGTTTATATAGAGCTACTTATAAAAATGCCAAGATTTCATTCTAATCTACTATTATTTATTTTGGAGCCAATACTGGTATCTGTGAAGTTAAGATTGTTTTCTCTGTTTTACATTTGTCCACAGAGAGCAGAATTTGCCATTTTATCCCACTTACTCAGTGAAGTGAATTCTATCTGCAATCCTTTGCCATTTTTGTCTTTACTACCCTGATTGCCCCAGTGTGATCAGCAAATTTTGTCATCTGTTTCTTCACTTTTCTGAACAGCACAGGCAATTTTTAATTAGCATTGCTAGAGCACAAGCACAAGCTTTTGGACAAGTTTGCTTGTTTGTTCTGCCTCTTAATTCCTGAGAAGAAATTGTGGTGGCACTCTCTGGTCTTGACTTCCTTCCAGACTCCTTGTGTCTGCAACAGATTTGCAACATATTGCAAATACAGCATATTATCACTTGCTGATGGCAGTCAGCAGGGAAATAAGTGTTATTTAAGGATTTCAGCCTCTTTGAGAAGAGGTAGCTCACACTATGGAGTGTCCCATTTCACATTTCTATATGCACTAAGCTAAACCCCTGCCCTAAGAGTCTTGGCTTTTTAAGAACCCACCTGATTGATATTTTACATTTTGGGTCATGTTTTCCATTTTTTGCAGGACAGCCTGGGTGGGGAGGCAGAGGGGAGATTGTTATACAAAAAGAAACAGGTACAAATATAACTTTTTTACAAATATAGACTTTAAAAGCAGTCAGTGTAAGTGTAATACTGAGCCTGTTCCTTGACTTTCTTTATAGGTTCAAGAGCCAGACCCTGCCTCTGAATGCATACCAAAGGAAACAGGAATATTTACTGGAAAATGTAAGTTCTTACATTCACACCTTGCTGTACCAGCCTTCCCCCAAACATGTTATCAAGGATGATCTGATTTGTCAGAGCTGTACAGCACTTTGTGACAGATGCCAGGTCTAGAATAAAGAAGAGAATTGAATATTTAAGGCAGAAGCTTTGTTTGCCATGCCATTTACAACATTATATTGCAACAGTTGGCTTTTAATCTCAGAAAAACAACATTAGCCATTTGCCTAGTCCCTGAATGGGATTTCTAATAGCTGTGTCCCTTACCCAGTAATTCTCTCCCAATCCTTTGTATTTGTGTAGACTGACTGAATTTTTTAGATTGGATTGACAATAGAAACCCTAGAGTAAAGCTAGATCAGAGTGTTATATCCCTGCTTAAGTACCTGATTTATTATCCTGTACCAAAGCAGTCTCTGTGGGCCTTTCAGCTGTTGCCCACAGAGTTTCTGGATAGTCCAAAAGCTTCAGGAGCAGTTCCTGGTCCTTTGACAAGAGTTTCCAGCAGGGTGTTAGGAATTTTTTTCCACCCTGAGAGCAATCCAGCACTGGACTGAGAGGGTTTGGGATCTGCCAGCCTTGGAGACAGGAAACATCCCCTGGATGAGGTCCTGAGAGCCTTGAGCTGGACTTGTTCTGAGCTTGGAGCTGGATTAGACCCCTCCAGAGGTTCCTTTTCCCTGTATCATCCTCAGATTGGAATCCTAAACTCTGGGGAATACTAAATCTGCGTGGATGGCTGCTTCAGTGCAGCTCTGCACTGGAGAACAGGCTGGTTCTGCTCCTGCCTGCTTGTACCCTGAGCACTTTCAGTCTCAGCACTGGCCTGGGGACTGGTGCCTGCTGTCAGTGTGGCCAGAGCTCCAGATTTGGCACTGACAGCTGTTTATTTCTTTGTGTCCCTGCAAATGCTGATGAAATCTTACTCCCAAATCAATCTTTGTGTGTATCAAGACTTGCTCTGGGTTTTTAGGGGTAACTGGGCTGGATGGTTTAAGAGGTTTAATGCTTGTTTGTTTTACAAACATAAATTATGACTACTGGTGCTTCTTTAGACATTACCCACCCTGATTATTTGTGGGCTTCTGTAGTGTGTGAAATGAAAGGTATTTCTAATGTACAGGGATGGATTTTTATGGAACCTGATCAGATTGGAATTTTACTTGTTATATCTGTACATGCTATTTCTGTCCTTTCAGTAAGGCATAAAACAGGTGGAACAGGAGATTCACATTCAGCCTTTTGTCCATCCAGCTTTTTTTTTTCCTGTTTATTTTCTGGAAATACAGCCTAATCAATATTTGTGTTTTTCACTGATGCTGTCCCATGAAAATGCTTCCATGTGTCCAGTTCTGAATGTGAAGAAAATAACTTAAAAACATTAGTAAATCAAATTTTTTTTTTGCTTTAACTGTGAGTAGGTGTTTTCTAAAAATGTATGGATTTCTGAGAGGCTGGATTTAAATGAATCTATACAGTCATTTAGCTGGTGAAAGATGATGGATAGACTTCAGACTAATGGGTCTTCTCTGCATCTGCATAATCACAAAATCTGTCATGTAACTGCTTAAATGTGTCACTGGCTAGCTGGCAGGGTGCAGTCCCACTAATGAGGCACTTGGGAACGTGCTTGATCAGCAGTTGTGTAATTTCAAGTGAACAAGGTGTTGGTGGCACATTAAAGGGCTCTGACACAGATTAAAAGAAGCTGCTGTTTACATGGAGGTGGACAAACAGAGCAGGAAAAATCCAATTCCAGCATATAAAGTGATTTAATCCATACAAAATATCCATGCTGCTAATCACTGGGATTTGCACTCGTGTTTACATTGGCTCATCACTACAAACCAGTAACTTTACAGAGGCATTCAATTTATATTTCTTTATGTAGGTCTGCAACTGAACTTCACCATGACCTGGGGAGACTCTCATTACCTGGGGCTGACAGGACTTGAAGTGATAGGAAAGGATGGTCAAGCATTAAAAATCAGTGCAGAACAGATTTCTGCTTCACCCCAAGACTTAAATGATCTTCCAGAGTACACAGGAGATTCCAGAACATTAGAAAAGTAAGTAACCAAAGACTTGGGATGCATTTTACATCAGATTTTCTGAAGTGACACGTTTCTATAAACTTATGTTAACACATGTTAATGTGAACATGATTTTTATGCCATCACTGCTCATTCTTGGAATTCACAGGCTGTCCAGGAACAGCTTGTTGTAGAAACATGAATGAGATGTTTCCAAAAGATGGTGTTTGAGCTGGGAGATGAGAACATGCCTGGTTGGTATTTCTGCCAAGGACTTTCCAGGAAGGAATGTGGGTGTTCTGTAGCATCTGTCTGTGCATATTGAGTGATATTTATGCAGGATTTCTGGATAATTTTAAGGAAAAATTGCACGTTACCAAAGAGTGAGGATGTGTTGGGGAATTGCACAAATAGGTGCCAATCTTTTGGCCAATTTGCAGCACTTTTTTTTTTTGCAAATCTAATGAAGTTTTATTCATTGAGAAGTATATTTCCTGAGATTAACTTGTGCATCTAAATGGCAGCAGTATAGAAATGATAGGCTGTAGATCTGGAGAGGACTTGGCATTTTGGATGTTATTGAAGCTGCATCCTGTTGTTTCTGAGTCATCTCCATTTTAAAGGGTATTTTTGGTTGTAATCCTGTCTTGCTGGCATGTTTATGGGCTGTGACCAGGTTTATGAATTAGGACTTGTCTTTTCAAAGGCTCTGGAGTCTTCCTCAGAATGTTGTCTTTATCTCCATGCACACTAATTCCATTTGTAATTTCTGCTAATCTGACTAATGCAGATATCAACCTTACTTGTGTGGAATTCCTTTTTCCTTCTGCCATCTTGTGTGGAAATCTCCTCTGTAGGCAGTTGCTGATCTAAAATCTTCCCTGTGCTGAGCAGATTCTGCTGGGGGAGTCTCTGCAGACCCCACCTGATGGACCCAGATGCAAAGAATTCATTGACCTTTTTTGTTGGTGCCTTCTCTCTGAGTGCTCCTTTTGCAGCCTAGTGATATGTTGATCCTACAGAATTTCTGCCAAGATTTCTGCCCCTGATGTATTTGAGGGATTTTATTTATTGTATCTTTTGCTTGCTAGCCTTCAGTCTCTTTTTTTGGCCCATGTGTACGCATTTAACCTTCCAGAGTTTATGAGTCTATCAATTTAGGGCTTTTTTCATCATGAATTTTGCTGAAAGATGGCCCATAATAACTTTGTTTATCCTGCTGCTGAGCCAGGCTGGCTTTGAGTTTTCAAGTCCTCCTTCTTTCTAACATCTTTCTTAGTAAGTGGGTTATATTTTTTAATTTTTATTTTATTTTTTTACATTCTTGATTGTTTTGCTGGAGAACTTTTTTTGGGCACAAGAAATAGAGGCTCTTTTGGCTCTGGGCATTCCTGCAAGCATGTTGAATTTGAGTACATTGCAGTGCTCTCAACTGTGGCATTTGGAATAAGTCCCATGTACTATTCAAGACCAAATCAAGAATTATCTCTTCTCTCATGGACTCCCTAATCAGTTCCTCTGTGAAAGAGTTATTATTCAAATCTTTTTCTTTAAGGAATTGCCAAGTCTGGCACTCATTCTTCCATTAAACTTTTAAATAAATAGTAAGTATAAACTTACTTTTTTGGCAGTGTACCAAAGTAATTACAGTGGAAAATTAATTCATATTCTCCTTTACTCCATCTTCATATGGCACAGTTTGTGGTAGAAGAATATAATGTCAGAAAAGAGCAGATTTAACTTTATTTAGTCAGCCTGAAGCCTGTGCTGCCATAAAAAGACATTGTCCTGCTGGTTGGAAGCTTTGTAAAATAGCAGGGATGTGGCTAATTGTGTCCATGAGGGATGTGAGCAGTCCCAGGTCCTGCTCAGGGTTACCCAGCTGCCATCCAGCTCCTCCTCAGATCCAGCAGCTTGGGTTGGCATAGAAACACCCTGCAGGGTGCCAGATCCACTGCTTTGGGTGTGGGAATTCAGGAATTCCATTGTGCCTGCCTTTGGGCTCTGCCTTCAGCCACTTTGCTGCAAAGGCAGTTGAGCTTCCCTTTGCCTGTCCTGTTCACACAGGGAAAACCTAAAGATTTTGCTGGTTTTCCTTAAACAGACCCAACTAAAGAAAATACTGGGGTTTTTTTTTTCTCCCTCCACTGCCTTTAGTTCAATACTTGCATGCTATTTTTGATGTTTTCTGTGCTTTTAATTGCATGCACAAGGGCAGGAGAAGCCCTGGAAGCTGGAAGTGGCATCCAGAATAAAATGAACCTTAGGAAAGTCCCTGCCTTTGATGAGAGAAGCCAGCTTTTCCCTTTGTGCAGCTAATGGACTTTTCTCTTTGTAGGCTAATAGATGGCACTAATATCACAGTGGAGGATGACCATATGTGGCTCATTCCCTTCTCTTTTGGAGAAGATCATCTGCTCACAATCCATTTTGATAAAACTGAAAGTATTGCAGGGCTTCGCTTTTGGAACTATAATAAATCTCCAGAGGATACCTACAGAGGGGTAAGTAAAAGAAAAGGAGCACTGCCAGCAAAAATATACAGCAGTGCATTGGAAAATTGGTACTGTGATGAATGAATATAGCTGCCTTAATGGAACCCCATAAATCTTTCTAGATTGTCTGAGGCTGAATTTTGTGGCAGGTGTAATGCATTCCTGTCTCCACAAACAGCAGATAGTAAAAAAAAAAAAAGCCAGAGATGCTTTAAAGAACTCTTCATAGCTGATTTTTCTAAGAGACACATACAATAGCACATATTATTTTCAGGATATATGATTCTGAACTGGTATCCTCTCAATATCTTGTATTTAGACCTACTGTATGATTCTGTATTTCCTGAAATGCTGGGAATGATATGAGGGAAACTTTTACAAAGAAATTCTGTTTAGTTCAGGTTCAGAAGGCCACTCACTCAGTACTGCCTTTTCCAAGAAGAGTCTTTTGAAATATTAATATTTAATAAATAGAAAGTTGCCACCTTCAAGCAGTTTAGCTAAATTAATTTAGCTAAATAATTTTTAATTTTTTAATTTTAGCTAATTTAGCTAAATAATAATTTAGCTAAAATTAACATAAATCCTCTCTTATTTGCAAATTGCCTGCTTTATTTTTTTTTTTCCATACTAAATTGTTGGGATTACCAATTGACACCTGATGGAGATAATTTTACAGCTTTTCACTGTGAGTTTGGCTGTCCCTGCTTCCCCTGCTGTACTTACACATGTCAGGATAACACTTGTATAATTATAACTAACCAGAGGTTGCTGCTCATTGCACAGAAAGTTTAGGAATCCACCTGTCCCCAGATTTTCCACCCAAAAGGCAACTGTTGCATTCTCAGTGTCCAAATTCAGGCAATAAATAAGAACAAAAATGTTGGCACAAATTAAACTGGAGACAGGACAAAAATGATCTTCATTAAATCCCAGCTGATGCAGAGATCTGAACAGAGGGCCCTGATTTTGTGCTCCATCACATTTGCCCAGCATGTTTGACACATGGGAGGGTTCTGGAGCATTTTGAGCATTTACCATGTAAACATGCAAATGAGGGCTTTTAGTGCCATTTATGTCCTGATTTCAGCTGGGACAGAGTTAATTTTCTTCCCAGGAGCTGTGTTTTGTTGGTAACTTAGTGATATTTTAGTTGTGGCTGAGCAGTGCTTATTAAATCTCTAAAATCTAACATGGAATTTGGTCTCTGGAGGCCAAACCAAGAAAAAAAAAAGAAGAAAGGTGTATTTTTAGCAGTTTACTTGGCTAGGTGATAAAAAGAATTGAGTCTCATACAGGTGTCTACCTGCATGAATACTGCAAGTCCCATGAGAGTCAGTGGATACCACTTAAAGGAGGAGCCCACACCTGCAGTCTTGGAGAAGGATAAAATAAATTATTTGGAAAACAAAAGATGCAAGGTCCACTGGGCCACAGAAAGGAGGTTTTAGGCTGTAAACCCAGGCCATCCTGACATCTGTCTCTTGAAGTATTGCTGCTCCTTGTAGGAGCCAGTCCCTGGGTGTGAGATGGGATGATTTGTTAGGCAGCTGCAGGCTGGGGGATTCTATTCACAGCTTTAGTGTGAGAGGGTAATGGCAGTGACTGTCAGAATGAAGGCTTGGGTGCTATTTGCAGCTCTGTGAAAAATCACCTTGTGAGAGCTTTGTTATGCCATTTGTAAAATGCAATATGTGACGGCTGAGTGCCTTCTCAGATGATGAGAATTACTTAGAAATGAGGGCTGTAAAGGGCACATAAATATAAGCAGCTGTGGTGTAATAGGTAAGATTCCATCTCTGACTCTCCAGACTTCCCATTCACTACGTGTTTCCGTTCAGGAAAGTGGATTTCAGTGGATTTCTCACTTCCTCTCCTTAGCCTGGCAGACTTATTCAGCTGGAAAACAGCATGCAGAAGAGTTTCTCATATGAAAAAGATGTTTCCTTTATTTGATCCCAAGTGTATTGAAGATAAAGCCAGAAATAGTTATTCTCCACACTTGGTAGTGATACAAACATTCCCTCCTAATTAATCTTCATGGAAATTAACTGAGCCCCTCCTCCAGTCTAGCACAAACTGGTACTTGGTGAGAGACCCAGGGCAGTAAATGCTGCTTGTGATGAACATTAAGTTATATTTAACAAATTAGAGAGCAAGGTGCAGTGATTAATTGTTGGAGCCTGGTTGAATTGTTCTGCACCTGGGATTGTGCATACAGCTCCACATGGTGCTGCTGGGGGAGGGTGAAGGGGCCAGGACCCCTGCATCACCTGAATAAATGTGCCTGAATTATTCACTTTAATCTCCATAGGTTGGATAAGGTGTGCTTGCATCTCTGAGGTGGCCACAGCTCAATTGTCTCTGGTACAGGCACCTTTTCTTTATTCATATGCCCTGAGGTTACACAAAGCACTGCTTGGCAGAGGAGTTTGTATGATCCTGGAGAAGTCCAAGTGCCACCTGCCACAAAGATAAATAGAACTGCTGAAACACAGGCTGCTGTAAATGCAACAGAAACACCAAAATCTGCTCTGGAGAGAGCAGCAGCTGTGGGATTTCTGGAAAGGTGCCCCCAGCCAGGCTGGGCAGTCCCAGCTGCCTTAGCAGAGAGTTCAGGTGCCTGATGTCTCCTCAGATCCCTGACTGAGAGCTTCCCATTCTCTTGATGTGTGTAAATATTGCTGCAGGCTCAGCAATCAGAGGATGGTTTAGGTTGGGAAAGAGCTGTAAGGTCAGCATGTCAAACTGCAAACCTGACACTGCCAAGGCCAGCACTGACCCATGTCCCCAGGGTCCCTGCCTCATCTACACCTCTGAAATCCCTCCTGGGATGGGATCTCCACCACTGCCCTGGGCAGCCTGTGTCATGCTTGAGCACTCTGGGAAGAAGGGAGCTTCAGTCTGCTGAGATCTAGTGCCATGCAGTAATTAAAGGATCTGTCAATACTTTTTTTAGTATTTTTCCTCCCAAATCCTCACCTCTGCCATCCCCATTCATGTCAGTGATGACACGGCCACTATGGATTGCAGCTTTCTTTTGCCAAAGGAAGTGTAGTCCTCACTCCAAAGGAATGAAATAAATACAGCTGAGTGAAATTATTTCAGTCTCTGCAGTGAATGGAATTGTTTGCGTTTATTTTAATGGGAGTCATGTCATGGAATATCAGGTAATCTGATGTTTTGCTCTTTTAAACCAGGCTAAGGTGGTCCATGTGGTGCTGGATGGGCACAGCATCTCCCCCCTGGAGGGCTTCCTCATCCGCAAGGGACCAGGCAACTGCCACTTTGACTTTGCTCAAGAAATTCTCTTTCTTGACTATCTACAGCCCCAGCCAGCTCCTAAAGTACACAGGAGGTAAAACAGCCTGTCTTTGTTGTCTGAACCACAGGATTTCTCTTCACTGTTGCAGTGTAATTTCACATTCCCTGTTGGAGCTGGCTGTGTGAGGCTCCTGGATGAAAACATGGAGCACTTAGAGCAGAGCTTCACTTGGTTTTTACCCTGACCAAATTGCTCTGAGCTCTGAGTCTGGTCCAGCATCACAGGGGGAGGTGTTGGGGTGGTGTCTGTGGAGGTTTAATTCTTTGGGTTTGTTCTGAATGAGCCAAGGGTACATTAAAAACCTGTTTTGCCTTGTTTTGTTTTGTTTTTTTTGTTTGTTTTTTTTTGGCAGGAATGCTTCAAGGACACTGGAACAAGCCAGTATGGACTATGAAGCACCATTAATGCCCTGTGGTTGTATCCTTCCCTGTCATATGGAATATTTTAGAGTTGCATACCGTGGTTAGGAGTCCTGAGCTTTATAAATCCAACAATTTCAGATGCTTTAAGATATTAATCAGATACCAAGAATATGAGAAAGGCTTCCATAAATATGGCTTAAGAATAAATTCAGTGAAACATCATATATGAATATGTGGCCTGTTCTCAGATAGATCTCTGGTAGCTTTTTCTCCTGAGCTGCAAATAAGAGTGTCTGACATTGTGGGCTGCACAACAATTTTTCAAACTGAAGAATAAACAGTCTGTTAGGACAAAGCTTCTGTACTGATATTTTCCTTAATAGCCTTTTGCTTTTTAGTTATTTTCCAGTTCCAGCTCCTGACGAGTTGGGGTGATCCCTACTACATTGGTTTGAATGGGCTGGAGCTGTTCAATGAGCACGGAGAGCAAATCTTACTGACTGAAAACAGTATCCTTTGCACACCAAGCACCCCTGGCCCTGCTGGTGCACTTTACTCCCTGGCAAATCCTCACAGAGCATCACTGCACATTGCCAGGTTGTCCTATGGGATGAACTTGGGCTTCTAGTTCTCTGTGTTTTGGTGATGAAGCTCTTTTCCATACATTTTGATGGATTCAGTGTATTTCCAGAATGTTTTGTCTCTCAATGGGATGCACCAACAAAGCAGGACAAAGTTAGAGAAGGGAAGGCTTGAGAAGGGTGTGGTATTTTCTGCTCTTGACATTTCTTCTGTGGTGGGGAAGGAGCAGAAAGTTTGCTGAGCTATAAATTCATATGAAAAGACTGGGCTCAGTGCTTTTTTATTTTTTTTAATGGAATCTTTCATTGTGCCTCAAGAAAGAAATTTTTCATAACTCTTGTTCTGGAGATTTAGGCTGTTCTAGACACCCAATGCAGTGATGAAGATCAGGGCTGAGAGTTTGAAATTGATTCAGTGTTCCCTGGATATCCAACAGAGGGAATGTGGGGTGTGTTGGGAAGATTGATGTTCATCAAGGTTGCACTTTTGCTCTGTACCAGCTAAAGTCTTCTAAGAGCTGAAAGCTTCATACCCAACATACAGCTGACATAGTTCAGGTACATGGAAAGAACATTTATTAGCCTCTTGGAAAGAATAAATAGCACAAATGCTGCAGGAATTGTTTGTCTCTAAGGATCCTCACTGCCTAATAAATAGGGAATTCCATGAAATAAAGGCTTTTCCCCTAGTGCTATTTTGATTTGTATCTTGTATGATACGCCCTGAACTTGAAACATTTATAATGGACAAGAAACATTTTGAAATTGAGAAGTGGTAACAAATTGTCTTTAAGAACCAGGGATCTTTAACTGACCTGGTTCAGCTCTACAGTGCAAAACAGTGGCAGGTAAAGAACCCTCAGCTCCTTTTGAATGAGCAGCTTTCCTGCCTGTGCAGTTGTGTATGGGATGTATTAGGATCCCAAGAGAGCATATTTGTCTTAGTGCAATATTTAATGTGATAATTCACAACTGAACCAAGCTTTTCTTAAACACTTGAGGCATTACTGTGTCATTCCTTCAATTCTTTATGAATACTTACAGACTTTAAGAAAGCAGGACAGGGGGAAATTAATGTCCCTCAAACTGGATTGCTTAGGATTCATAATTCTGAAGCCAGTGCCATCCATCTACGTTTCCTTCCATGTTTTTAATGTAAATGTTCTCTTACAGAGAAAATCTGGTTGCCTCTTCAGTGGGGGTTTAATCTTTCCCTTTCAAAGACATGAAAAAAGGTTTTATTACAGTTACTGATTTTTACCACAAACCTTGAGAAACTCAAGCAAAACCTAGTTTGACTGATGACTGCCTCCTGCAAAGACACTCTTCTTGAGATAGGTTTTATATGAGGAATTTGCACAAGTTTATGATAAAAATATGGGACTTTGTCACCAAAAAGCTGGGAAGTGCCTCTTCCTGCTAATGGAACTTTATTGATGAAGTCATAAGTACATATTTGAGAATAAATTAAATGCAGCTAGTTACTTGATTCCTATTAAAAAAAAAAAATTGAAATGCCAGAATATCTAAGGGTTGTCCTGCTTTTAAATATGTGCTCCAAGTTCCTCAGCTATGCATTCCTGGGAGTACTGCTGTAGTGCTGAAAACTCATTCAAGGAGTTGGGAACAGCATAGACTTTTAAATCTGGTGTTTCTAAAATATCCATTTTTAGGTTATTTCTGCTTAAAGGTTTTTTTTTCAGATATTGCTGCTTTTCCAGATAGTGTCAACATTTTAGATGATGTATCTGGAGACATCCGGACTCCAGACAAGCTGATTGACAGAGTGAACGACACCACGGATGGCAGGCACATGTGGCTGGCACCAGTTCTTCCTGGTTTGGTACATTTTCCCTTTCCATTCTGTTCTAGTCATGTGTGGGGATGGAATTGGAAGCATGGAGGAAAAAGGAAGCATATAGAATTCAGAGCTAAATTTGATTTTAGTAGCAGATGCTAAATCCTGCTTTTTAGAAGTTGTTTTTATTGCAGCCTCTCTGCACAGCACAGGCAGCAGCAATGGAGGTTCCCAGGTTTGCCATTTCCTCTCTCCATGGGGCAACAGCAGAAGATTTTCCAGAGATGGTTTTTGAGTCACTGTGACAAAAATACTGATGAAGGAGTTCTGTTCAATAAACACCTTTCTGGTGATTTTCAGTTCATTTTTACAAAATACAATGAATGTTGTTCTAGCAGTGAGAAATTATTTTTAAATCTCATTATCTATGTTGAATTCAAATTTGTGGATTAGGGATGGCAGATTTAGTGTTTCATGTCCTAAGGCCACAGATGATTCAGCCCTTTTAGAAGTCCCATGTTTAATAGCTGGGATATCAAAAATCTAAAAAGGAAAAGTAGATCAACCTAGATGATTTCTGACCTTGTTTTGGGAAAGGACATTTTTAGGGGCCTGTAATGGACATAATTAAGGTGCTTTTATTTCTTATAAGAGAATGGATTTAAAAAGAAAGCAAAATATAAACCTGACATGTGGAAAGGTATCACTTACTGTGTTGGTGAACTCCTCACTCCAGATGTTGCAGCTATTAATTAGAATATTAAAAGTAAGGAATTGTTAATTTATATCATGATGTGTTGTAATGAAGGGCTATAATTAAGGTAAAGCTTTTAAGTATACTTGGGAATAGTGAGTGCTTGCATTTCCTAGGGAAGTGGAAGGTCTGTGTGAGGCTTGAGGCTCCTGCTGTGCAGATCCCAGATCTTGAATCCTGGCAATTTGATGGGATGCTCAGATGTCTCTTATAACAGGATGACTGATTGATTTGACAACCATCTGAGTGTGCTCATGTCCTTACAAAAGACATGCTTGCAGAGACTCTTTCACTTGGGAAAAAGGAAAATAACAAGCTCTGGAATTCTCTCTCTTTGTGTTGTTCTGCCTGACACCAAAGTACTGCAGAAGAGCACAAAATACCAGTATTAAAGGGTAAATTGATAATGTGTGAAATGCAGGAGGCAGAAGCCATTTAATGGTGCTTTCTGTCCTTGAACTGTAGCAAATTACACCTCTGTAAGATCCACAGAGTACTTTTCCCTCCTCCCTCTCCCTGGGATGGTTGTTGAGCTGGAAGGTGCTGGATGGAGCAATCAGCTATTGATGCTCAGCCTCTGGAGCTGGGCTGCTGAACCAGAGCTTGTGAATGCTCCCATCCTCAGTGCAGGCTGCCTGGAAAGCTGCTTTAACTCTTTGATGTGTTGGAAGCTTCAAAAGCTTGAAGGGAATTGTTATTATAGCCTTTCTTTTCCTTCCTAAATGGCTTTTCCTTTTTAATTCTGAAAGTGGTTTCCTGTTTTTCACTTTCATTTCTTACATAAGCAGAATTTGAATTGTTTGTTCTCCTGTAACTGATTGTCATTTTATTCTTTTGTTTGAATGGATTTTTAATCAAATATATCATTTGCTGTGGGATTAACAGTTGTTGTTGGAGACAATGCTCCAGTTGTCTCATGGAAAATCACAGATGCAAACATTTCTATTGATCCAATCTACCTTCTTCTTCAGTAAAAAAAAAACCAACCCAGCATAATGATTTAATATAACCTACAGTATCTTCTCTAGTACATCAAAGGATTAAAACTTCAGAGGATGCTAAAGATGAAGCTTAAGATATGTTGATCTGAAGTTGATATAGTGGCTCATAAAAGGAAAAGCATGGAATTAACTGTAACAGGCAAGATTGGTTTCCTGCCTGCCTAATCTTTGGTCTTAACATCTTGACATTAACGTCACTGAAAGGCAGATGAATAATACCTCCAGCAGTAATTGTTTAGCAAGCATCTGGAGGATTGTCTCTAAATTCCTGGTAGTATAACTCACACCAAAAAAAAAAAAAGCAAAATTTCTGCAATAGCTTTCAGGGCATACAGGGGAGATTTTAGTCTTGCAAATAAAAAAGTGGATTTCATTCATATTTGGTAGAGAGAGATGAAATGGAATGGAATAGAATAAAATCATGGATTAATAGAGTGGTTTAGGTTGGAAAATAACTTAAAAATCATTGAGTTCCAACCCTGTGCCACAGGCAGGGACATCTTCCACCATCCCAAGTTGCTCCAAGCCCTGCCCAGCCTGGCCTTGGACACTGCCAGGGATCCAGGGGCAGCCACAGCTGCTCTGGGCACCCTGTGCCAGGGCCTGCCCACCCTCCCAGGGAAGAATTCCCTCCCAATATCCCATCCATCCCTGCCCTCTGGCAGTGGGAGCCATTCCCCCTTGTCCTGGCGCTCCATCTCTTGGAAATTGTCTCTCCGTGCAGAATAGAACAGAAAGAAGAGGCACCAGCTTCTCTTAGCCCTAAGGACATATCTGTATTTGGTTTATGAAATACTCATTAAAAGTGTCTCTCTTCCCCTCCTCCAAGTTCCAGGCAGTCCAGGATGACAAGAATGCTCCAGATCTCATCTTCTGTGCTTTTGAGAGCAGCTGTGGGGTAGAGCCAACATCTGGGAATTATCAGCAGGGATGATAGCTGAACTTCCATCCTCAGCATCAGTTATCTCTCCTCCAGCTATATTTCTTTAAATATGAACCTCTTTTGATGTAACATGCATGAGAATTCAATTTCTTTGGGGACTTTGTGCTGTTAAATATAAATTAATTCTCTTTTGCAGGTGAATAGGGTATATGTCATTTTTGATGTACCTACCACTGTGTCAATGATCAAGTTATGGAATTATGCCAAGACACCTCAGAGAGGTGTGAGGGAGTTTGGTGTAAGTAATTTTCCTGTGCATGTTGTATGTCCTGGTGACTCAGCTGCCTCCATTCTGAAGGTGTTCTCACAGTTTGTTGAAGTGTGATTCCATGTAATCTCAAAGGATGGGATTCATCTTATTTGACTTTGCATTTAATATTAAAATGACTAATCTATGCCAGTCATCTGTCCTTCCTTTTTTTGTCCAGGGAGAGAAAACTTGATCTGATTTTTGTCTTAGATAATTGTCTTAAGACAAGGATAACACTTGCCTTTTTCCACTGACTGTAGAGTAGGCCTGGAAGAGTAGTTTGAGCTACAAACCCAAGTTTTAGACAGCTGAAGTGAGGTGAGATTCATTAATTCCTAGATTTAAGAGTGATTCACTCCAATGAATAGAATGGCAATTATGTAAAACACGAAATACATTTTTAATTACCTACTTGAAAGCTGCATTAAAAAACATCAGTGACAAGTTAAAAAACTTAGGGAGGAAAAAAAAAATTCAAACTCCAGCAGCAAATAGAGAGAAATGGAAGTTTGAAGGGACAAAAGCTAAATTAATGACTGGATTTGTGACACAAATAGGGCAAAATGCTTTTTAGAGACAATGCTGAAAGCAAGGCCTGATTTCTTGATGGATTTTTGGTTTATTTCTTCAATGTTTGTAGCTTCTGGTCGATGATCTGCTGGTGTACAATGGGATTCTGGACATGGTGAGCCATGTGGTGTCAGGCATCCTCCCCACGTGTGACCCTGTGGTGCCCCACCACACCATCCTCTTCACGGATGATGAGAGGATTTGCCACCAGGAGAGGAGAACTGTTATCAGGTATGGGGCTGGCTCTGGCTTGGCACAAAGAATCTTGCCTTTAAAAACTGGTTTGATGTGACTGATGTCAGCAGTTTGCTGAGGAAAATTCCCTTCCAGAGCATCCCTGGCCTCACTTAAGGAGGAATTAGGAGATTTTTAGATGTGAGGATCAAATTACCAGCTTTGTTTGCAAGCATCTTTTAGCACTTCCTGGTGTTCATGATTTATGTTTACATCTGGTTCCATGAAAGGCTGTAAACACAAAATTAAAAAGTTGGACTTCATTAGAGAAGGATTAATAAATCCCAATGTTATTGCACAGAGGGGAAAAAATAGAAAGTTCATGAAAAAACCAAGCATCAAAATTAAAGAAAATAACCTCCTCTGATTTGACACAAATGCTAATTAAGAAGCCAGAATTCTACTATTTTATAAACAGTCTAAAATAATGAACTTCTAAAATGAGAAATGAATTGCATTTGGGGGAATGATGCTTTAAAACCACTAAGTTGGCAGTCTCATGGAGAATGTGATGAAATGCAGTGAAAAATGCACTTACATTTAGAAGGTCAGGATTGGTAGGATCTAAAAAACAGTCCCTGGCAAGGAAAGTAAGGATTTGAAAGAATAATTTATTTTAAATGAGATTGAAAAGTGAAAAAATGAAAGCTTATAGAAATGAACACTTTCTTACATGTTGGACAGCTGACAAATAGAGGGTTTTGCACATGCATCACTTGGAAAAAAAAGGGAAGTTTTGCATGGATAAATGGTGTGTGATCCCCCAGAAGGATATTCAAACATTTAGAAATAAGCAAAAGGGACATGAGATGCTCTGAATAAAGACAGAAGTTCACATTTGCTTGCAGGGTTTGTTCTCTTGTGTTTCCCTGAAGCATTGGCTGTTGGCCACTGCTCCTGCCAGAGGTTAAATAAATGATTATTGTTTGGATGTGTTGTGTTGGACTTGTGTTTTTGTGTGAGTGGCTGTGTTGTCATGGTAAAAGTTGGAGGTGAGCAATTTCTCAAAGTGAAAAAGTCACTGAAATGAAAATGCCTTGAGGAAATGAAAGTTTTGAGAAAATTTTCAGTGGGATAGAAAAAGCAGGAGGATGGGAAACGAACCTTTACTTTCCTCAGCTTCAGATCTTTCTATGAGTAAAATTATTTTATTGAAACCAAGGAATCACCAGGTGTAATCACAGACCTTTTTTACATAACTTCCTTGCACATATTTATAAGACATATGTCCTTTGATCTACTTTAAAGAGGAGTTTTTGGGGTCACAGACACTGCATGGTCTCTTTTCCAGTCGAGAACATGCTGAGCCTCTTCTCCTCCACACTCCTGGGCAGGAATTTTTATTCCTCTTTCTTCCCAGCCTGGTCTGCAATCATCTTTTCTCTTTTTTTTCACCTCCCACCCTGCTAAAATACAGGGTACTCCAGCAGCAATGGAAGACATGCTGGATAATATCCCTTCATTTTCAAAATGCTCTGGACCTTTTGGATACTGTTTGTGATGTTGGCCTGTTCTCTTTCACATGGCACTGTTGAGGATTTTATGAACCTGAACTTGAGTCTGTTCAGGTTATCATCATATTATCATCATCATCATCATCAATAGTTTAAGTTTTGGTTTGCTTCATTATTGGCTCTTTTGCTTCACTCTGACACTTTGAGGGACATTAAGTTTTTCTTCAGAAATAGAAAACCATTTTGTGCAAGCCATTTTTCTTTTATTGCAAAGGCACAAATGGGTTTTTTTTTGTCTATGTGAAAGGGAGATTTTAATAGTGATGTTTTCCTTACCTTTCAATTCAGCTCATGTTTTTTCATGTAATTTGTTTATTTTAATTTACCTTTGAAGTTATTACTTTTTTCCCCAAAAAGAAATGGTTAAAATTTTGCAAGCAAAAAAAAAGCCTGCAAGCTTTTTAAAAAGCCTGCAAGCAAAACTTGTCACAGTAAATGAATTTTGTTTAGTTCAGAAAAGTTTCAAATAGTGCTCTTTCAGAATTAGAAAGCAGTGTGGAAGTTCCATATGAGGATTTTTATACCCCCTTTGTGCTCTGATTTAAAATCTCTCTTTGCTTTGTGGTTCAAGCTGTGTAGGCAGGCTGGAAAATTGTAGAGTGAATATGATATTTATATTTGAATGTGTGCCTGAATGAATGCCACTAATTAAAACTGGCAGGAAATCCTTCAGGTGGATGAGGACAGGATAATTCCTGGGTGGGTAACCCTGTGTGGTGTGGCTGTGCCGTGGAGCTGTTGAGCTTGCAGGACTCCAAACATCCCTTCTTTGGTATCCTTGTCCATAATTTTCACTTATAATAACTCTCATAATTTTCCCCAGTGTTGATGATTTTGGCCCTTGTACTGATTTCAATCTTTTCAGCAATCATGTGGGGGATCAGGATGTACGAATGATGAATGAAAATGAGATTGTCACCAGCAGCAAAAAGAAACAAGTTGTGGCTGATCCGGGTGAGTTCTGCCTTCCACGTTTTTCTTCTGCTCAATTCCTGCAGACACAGTGTGGATAATGAGCATTGTTATAGCCCTAAACTGGGAAAAGTGGGAAGTCTTAATGTATATTTAGCTCTGCTTTTTCTGTCATAAAAAGACAAACTGCAAATTTCATCATCTGGTGGGTTTCTGCTCTGTATCTAAATCTGAAAAGGGATGATGTGGTTGTGGCTCGCAGCACCACAACTGCAGAAATCCTCAGCAAAGAAACTGGCTGAAGAGAAATTGGAAATGGCTGTTAATTGTGCAGGTTCATTGATAGCTTTTGGAATAAAAAGCTCTTTGCATCCCCACTGGCCTTTTAAGCAGCTTCAGAGATGGTTCAGATGTGTCTGAGAATCAGCTGCTGGTGGCTCTTGAGCAGACCCAGAACCACAGTGAGTGTAACAAGGGGGGAGCCCTGTTGACTCTGTTCCTCCCACTGTCTTTCTGGTTGGTCTTTTTGCTTACAAAGTGATAATTAAAAAGACAACCTCTCTTTTTTCCCAAGGAGAAAGACTAGATTGTATTTATAGTCTGAAGAGTACCAGTCATTCATTGTAAATTACTCAGAATAGCTCCCTAAATACATCTCAAATTCTCAGCCAAGCTGGTATATTCATGATTGGTTTTCTCTCCTGAGCATGACACTTTCTCCAATTAGTTCTCTAGAAAGTGTTATAGATATTATTTGATGGCTTTTAATAACAGTTCTGTAGGAGAAGGATTTGAAATACCATTGCCTATGAAAAAATAGCTTGAAAGTTATTATATTGAACAATACTTGTCAAAAGTATCCTGGCCATCTCTGTGCCCCCTGGAATGGCATCCTGGCTTCCAGAGCAGACCTGTCCAGTGAAGAACAGCTGTCATTGCCATGGCCATCACATCTTTTCCAGCACTGAGGACACAGAGCCTCTGAAGTCACCAGCTGAGGGTGCCTGTTGCCCTCTGCCCCATGTCCCCTCTGCAGTCCTGGCTGGTATCAGCCACAGAGGGTGTTGATAACACAATTATGGAATGATTTGGGTTGGAGGAGACCTCGGGGGGTTCCCTTCCTGAGGGAGGGTCCAGCCTCCTACTCAGGACAGTGCCAACCCTGAATTCAGAGCAGCTTGCACGGGACAGGAATTCCATGGGACTGTGGAAAAGCTGGCAGCACTCAGTGCCAGAAACACCACTGAGAAGGGTAGCTCTGCTTCATTCTGGGGTGGAAAGAGAAATGGGCATTTTTGTTCCTCATTTTACTCCATGGCTTCACTGTTAGTCCTAAAGCTGCCCCTCATTTTCCTCAACAGCTCTGCGCCCCAAAACCTGCATCAACGAGAAAGGGCTGCAGAGGAGGAAAAGATAACAAGGAAAGTCCTGGATGCATCCAGCCCTAAGGAACTGCACTCCAGATCTCCAAAACATGCATATCCAAATGGAAGATTTTCTATGTCTGCTGCTGCTGCTGCTGAACCACCTCCTCTTGTGAGAGGCAGTTTTATATGCTACAGGAATTTTTTTTTCAGAATGAAATCTGAAGCATGAATTCAGTTTCCTGGGTTTTTTTTTTTTTGTCATGATCTGTCTGAATTTTCCCCCTTATCTCTTAATTGAAAATCCAGGGAAGAAGGAACATAAAGGAGAGAGTGAGAACCTTTCTGCTGACAACTGTTCTGCCAAGTACTGAGAACTTGGGTTAAGCAGGATTGTCCACAGGTTTTTAGATTATTTCTAAAGCTTTTATTCTTAAATCCTAGCTGGATGATCACAAAGATCCTCACTGGAAGGAGGTGTTGCTTTATTTCTGATGCCTGTAAATAGTTCTCAGGGAAATGCACTTATTAGAGGAAATACTCTTTAGCTGTCTGTCTCTGGGCATGTTTTGGTGCCAGGGCTGTCTGCAGGAGCTGCCACTGTTTCTGACACCTCGACAGGTTCCACTGGGCTTGCAGAAATGTGATGGATGCTTTTAGGAAGTAGAGATCAGGAAGTGGCTTTATCAAGGTTTAATAAGTGCATTTCAGCTGTCACCTTTTCATGTTTTGCAGTGAAATAATTATTTCTTTCATCATTTCACTACCATGGAAAAATCAAGTGAGGTGTTTTGCCTGGAGTGCCATTGACAGGCGCTCTGCACATCCTTCAGAGTTCTTCTGCTACAGAGCAATGTTTTTTCCTCCTATTTTGCCTGAATTTTTATGAACAAGGAGGCCATGCCTCTGTGCTGCACTAACCAGATGTTGCCAGCAACAGATCATCACTTCTGAAAAATGGTAAATGCCTTTCAATTAGCTGAAGGTAAGAAGAGAAGTACATTTTTAAACAAAAATACCCTGCACATGTAGTCATTTAAATAAAAACTCTAACCAAGTAAATATGCTGCAGGATTTGCTATGCAAATGTACTGTTCCCTGAAAACTTGGTGTTTGTGACAACCTGTAAATCTCTTCCATGGATTCTCATTTAGAACTTGCTCATTGCTGTGATTCTGTGATTGTTTCCAGAGAGAACTGAATGCTGAAGTCAGGATGTGCTTTTTCATATAAACCAGAGATAGTGGCGCAGCTCAATTTGGAGTCAAACTGTGCTGCTTCCCTTTCTGCCCTGTCAGGAGTGTAATATCTTGTATATTTGCTTATTAAAACTTCACTGCTGTTGCCTGAGCTGAAAGAACAAAAGATACCAATGCTATTTCCCAGGTTTCTGTGTACTGATGGAGCAAAAGAATTTATTTTGTACTAAATACAAACTACCTTACTTTTAAATGTAAAACAGTGTGTGTGAGTACATTGTACTTTGTTTAAGGGCTCTTCCCAAGCTGCACTTACTATAGAACCCTCTTGTTCTGAGAACTCTCCCCTCATTTGTTTCTGGTGTGATTCTACCAAAAAACCAAGTGCTAATTTTTGCTCCAAATCATATAACAGGCAACTCCAAATGAAAAAGAGGAGGAGCTGAGAGGAGGGGGACTGGAAGGGCTCAGAGCAGATATAAATGTCTGTGTTTGGAAGGGGAGAGGTTGTAGCAAGGTTTTCAAGGCTTAAGGCACAATCTCAGATTTGTCATGTAGGCAGTCTCTGGATGGGATGGGGCCTGTCACATTGTTTGTTCTTCTGAGAAAATTGCATTGGATGTGCAGAGAAATGAAACCTGCTGTTTGCTGGCACTGAACAGCATCTCTCTTATTGATCTGAAAAGGTAAGAGGGGGAGAGGATTTCCTGTGCTCACCTGTCTGCTCTGGATCTGTCTGGAGCATCTCAAGTCCTCCATGGTGGGCTAATGATTTTTCAACCCTGATGCTCCAGTTTTGGAAATTATTGCAAACTATTTCATCAAGCTCTGATGGGTCACAGTTTTCTCTATGTTTCCCTGCCACCAAGTCTTCCTCACCTCCATTGGTGACTGCAGCCAATTTTCAACACCTTCTGCCCCTGGAAATCTGTATCCAGTGCAGCTGGGCTGGCATCTGCCACAGAGTGCAGTGGCTTCAACATTTCCATCCTCTCCCAGCTCCCTTGGACCCATTTAGATTCCCCACAGCTGCCACATTGTGTGGAAAGACCATGATAGTCTTGAAAATATTTTAAAAGATTGTCAAGCTGTGGAACATCCTCCCCTGCAGTGTCTGTGTGTGAAAGAAGGGTTTGCCAGCCTGCTGTCTGGGATGACAAAAACCACCAAGGCACAGCCTCATGGACTCCTTGGTTCCAGTCAGTCATTCTAGAGAGCAGCAGAATGTTTAGAAAATACTTCATTCATCTCTGTGGGGTAGGAGCTGTCAGTGTTTGCCCTCCTAACTGGAGCTGAGATGTAATGACCCTTTATATAACCAAAGATAATTAAGAGTCCTAGTCAGCCCTATACACTCAAACATAGACACTTGACTCATTTCTTCAGTGAATCAGGGTTAAAAAAACCCAGTTTATTCAATTTTTCACCTTTTTTTTTTAAACTAACTCCTCACAAGTACATTCATGTCAGACTGGCATTTACAGGAGGGACAAGAGGAAGAGTAAACATGCAATCAAGAAAATCCCCACAGAGCTCTTGAGTCAATGTCAGGCACAGTTTCATCAGGAGGAATTCAGCAAGGATGTGCCCAGTAACATCATTTGACATTGTCAAAAACAGCAAAGGAAAAGGAAGGATTTGTAGGAATTCTTGCTGAAGATATTGATGTAAATTAATAAAGTTTCACCCAATTTCAATATCTGGGCCCTGCAAAGACTTTTATGCTATAGTTTCTCACCTTTACCTGTTGTGGTTGGATTTAAAGGGCTTGGATCAAGATAACAGAAATCAATTTGTTTGTCCCACAGTGACACTGAGAAGGGCAGAGGATAAAGAAATAATCTGTGAGGAAGTACATGCCAGGCTGCCTACTTTTAGATCTGGAAAAAGATATTTTTGTCAGTGTTCACAGTGTAATCTGAGATGCCTGGGAAAGCCTGCAACTTTTCAATTTCTGCCTCTTTGTGCTTTAATCCAGGAACATTTAGACAGCAGGGAGAGGCACCTGTCCATGGAGAAGGGAGCAAGCAGTGGTGCAGGGTGTGAAAGGCAGCCCAGAAGACATGGAAACCTGTGCATTCCTGAGTCAGGACACATCCATGGGAGCTACATCCAGCAGCTGAATGAAACTGAGCCCTGCTCATTGCTTGGGCTGCCCTGGGCCATGAATTGCACTGCAGCATCCTGCTCAGGTGGTGCTGTTCTCTGTAAAATCTCCTGCTCCTGCTGCACTTGTGCCCTGTCCCTGCTGTGTCACTCCCTGGGCATGCCCAGCCCTGCCACACCAGGGATGTGGCACTGACAGTGCCCTTGAGGGACTGGGCTGGGGTCTTGGAACACCCTGCAATGGCCAGAAACAGGAGCTGCTGCCCAGCTCTGAGGGGGACAGCAGTGCATGAAGGAGGTTGGATGGAGCCTTGAAGCTTTCTGAAGTTTCCAGGAAATGCTCACTTCCCAGCAGAAGTCAGGCAGGAGCACACATGGAGGGCTGTATTGACAGCTGGGCTCTGCCCCATGCAGGGGATGAAGTCAGCTTTCCTTTGATTGACTGTGAGAGAAGCATTCCCCTTTCCCTCCTGCTCTCTGCTGTCCTCCCTGCTGGATGCAGCTCCACAGCATCCACGGGTGGGAGCCCAAACCTTGTCTAGGGTGCCTTGGGCTGCCCTCTGTGTTCTAGGGCTGCTCATCCAGGAGGCTGAGCTCCAACAGGAGCTGCTCTTCTGCTCAAAGTCACTGAAGCAGCCAAATCTCTTCCAACATTCTTCAAGAAATGTGAATTACAACAGACACCACGTGGTGATGGCTACACCATTGTCCTTCACCAGGTACTGAAACTGCACCCTGCACCATCCTGGGTTCCCTTTTAGCTTTTTTCCCATCATGACTATCCTTTAGCTGTTTCATCATTAGAAGGTCAATTTGTCTGCCAAAACCATTCTGAAAATGCTGCTCAGAGTCACTGTTTGCCTTGCTGGTGTGTCCAACCTGTTCCACTCTCCAGACACACATGCTCAGATGTGCTGCAGGATTAGTTTAATTTCTTACATTTCCCATAGGAAGGGCACTTGCTCTCAGATCTGGGTGTCCCCCACTCCTGTGTCACAGCACTGTGGCTCCTGTTTGTGTGGGGTGCTATTAGAAATTCACAGAAAGTGGCTACTAAGGTTAGCTATACAGCTAAAATGCTATTTCTGGGGATGGCAGGGCTGTGTCCTTGCTGGGCTGTTGTGTGCCCACAACTGCTGTAGCAGAACTGTTCATTTTGGGGGTGTCTCCTGTGAGGAGCAGAGAGGGAGCCTTGTGAGGGTGTTTGCTGTGTCTGCTTCCCTCTGTGGGCTGGCCCTGCTGGTCAGAGCACAGGCAGGGAGGGACTTCCTGGCTCAGGGGCCTCTTTGCCCATTCCTGTGACTATTTGCTTGTTTGCTGAGAAATGACTTAGAGCCCATGTGAGACACAAACATCCCTTTATCACACTGCTTGTATCACCCTAATGGAATTCTGTCAGCTGAGGATAAAATGTGGACTAAGAAAGCAATTATAGAGTGAATCTCCAAGCTGCAGGAAGAGCTGAGAGATGGGGACCCAGTGCCCAGCTGGAGTAATTTCTTGTCCAACTGCCCTCTAAATCTTGCTGGGAAGAGATCAATTTTCCACCCTTGTCTGACAGCATCAGTTCCCTTCACCCTGGCTCAGGACCCTGGGAAGTGCTGCAGTGTTAAAGATCTGGGCCCAAAAGGAAACACTTGCAATTGGTGACTTCCTTCTTACTGACCTAGAAATTCCTGGAGAAGGGGGAAATCAGGCTGACATCTCTCTGGTGTTCCCTTCCTGAGCTGCTGCCTGAAGGAGAGGACTGAGCATCCCAAGGAGCAGCAGGGTAGGAGTTTCCCAGCCTGGAATAATATTGCTTCCAACACCCCATGAGCCTCCACCCATGGCTCACTGCTCTGGCTGTAATTAGGAGAGGAAAAGCACATGACCTGTGAGCTGCTCTCCCCAGGTGTCCTGGTTATTTCTGGAAGGTCTCAATTATGCAGTGAGACCACAGAGAGATCCTGCCTTTAGCTTTCAGCTTGCTCAAGGTCTCTTTGGGTGTGACTAAAATCAACTTGACTCTCAAAGCCTTAGTGTTGGACTCTGTCCTACTGCTCATGGGACTTCCAAAAATGCCCAGACTTTGTGCAGTTTCTGGAAAGAGAATGGACATTTTGGGGACTATAAATCCAAGGAAATATATCAGACAGGTAGAATTAGCTCACCTGAACTCCTCCCTCTAACATATCACAGAAACATTAGGAATGGGAAAGACCTCCAAGATCATTGAGTCCAGCCTGTGACTGATCACCACCTTGTCAGCCAGACCAGAGCATTCATAACTCCACAGTTACAAAAGCAGGCAGGTCTCTCAGCCAACTGTAAAATGAAATATCCAAAAGAATGATGGAGTGAAACAGCACATGAAAGAATGACAGGATTTTGTTGGCAGCAATGTGGCAGCTGAGGTAAGGTCCTGCTTGTGCAGGAGGTACATGGAATGGAGCCTGGGGAGGATAAAAACCCAGAGGGAGGGGACAGGAGCAGATGTGTGCCTCAGGGAAAGTGCTGCCTGCATGGAGGAGGTGAAATGCAGCTGTGCTGGTGGGGATCATGGCATTTGTTGTTTCAGAGCTCCATTGCTTGTTTTCCTCAGCTTATCTGGATCTAACTGGGAAAGGAGCTTCACACTGGTTTTTGACAGAACATTGTTCTGGGCTAAGCATGTGGAGGTGAAAGTGCTAGAAATAGCCAAGTCTCCTTCTCAGCAAAAGAGCATTTATAACCTGAAAGTCTTGTGGCCCTGGAGGAGCCTGGGGTGGGAGCAGTGGAAGGGGGAGTTTTGGGTCTGGACACTGCACCTCAGAGCCATCATAAGGGCCAGGAAGAGACTGGAACTCAGCTGCTGCCTCCTGAGAGTGTGAGCCCAGCTGGGAACTATGGACTGGTCTCCAGACTCTATCCCTGAAATGGTCTCCAGATGTGTTTCACAGATATGAGGCAAATGCTGGGATGCAGAGCAAGTGTGGTCAGCAGCAGGGCCAGGGAGCACAGAGGGAGCTGCTGTGGCTGGGAAGGTCTCAGGGAAATGACTCCTCACCCAGGGGGACCATTGTGCTGGAGAAAGAGAAGGATCCTGTGGTAAATACAGTGAGCCAGGACAGCTGAGCCCTTTTATCTCTTTCACTGAGAAGTCTCTTCTGCCTGACAGCGTGAGGTGGCTGCCACAACAGAGGTTTCTGTGTGAAACAAGCTGGGGAGAGGACTTTCATCTCGAGCAAGAAAGAGCTTTTATGTCTCATCAGAAAGGGCCAGGGGCCAAGGGGGCCCCAGCAGAGCAGGAGGATGCTCTGGCCAGCCCAGGGGGCTGGGACATGGAGGGGCTCAGCCCTGGAATGCCCCAGTGGGGCTGTTCCTGCCTCTTATTATTCCTGGCTCTGTGCTCCCATTCATCAAAGGTTTCCCTGGCTGCTTTCTGCAATTACACACCTCTTTTTTTTAACCTTACAGAAGTCAGACTGGGTTACACAGAGCTTCAAGCAGTTTGGCCTGAAAACTTCTAGGGATGGAGGATGCAGAGCCTCTCTGGGCAATCTGTTTTAATACTTAACTGTCCTCATAGGGAGAAAGTTTTTCCTTTGGCACATAATAGCCTGTACCCTCCCCTCCCCCTGATTAAAGGCACAGATCAGCATGGATAAAACTTCTGGCATTGCAGAAAGGTCATCTCTGTTGTTGTCATTGAGCTGTGTAATAATAAATTCCATCTCCCAACTATAATTTCAGATTTGCAGATTAGCAGAAGTCCTATGATCCACCTCTTTCCTGGTATGCTGGAGACACTGCTAAAAATAGAGTGAGTAGCAAAGCTTCCTGCTATGGTCTGAGCCTAAACAGTGGTAAAAACTAATTTACAGAGAATGTCAGTTCTGGCTTGTTTCCAAAGGAATGTTTTGGGATGGCTTGCTGGATACTGGAAATTGTTTGGTAAGGATTCCTTGGTGAACAGATGAATCAAAGTGACATTTCCATTACCAACAGGAGATCTGTCTGTGGCCAGAATTCATGGGGAAGGATGTGGGATGATAGTATGACTTTTCATTATGTTTAATATTGTCAGAGAAATTGAATTGCCACTATTATTCATCTCTCTGGGGTAGTAACATATCTGAATATTAACACAAAATGGGAGATCTGATCCAAACCCACTGACCCAGCAAGGCATTGATGTGTATTTTAATCACTCTCTTTGGGCCACTCAGATAATTTACTCTTCATTATAAAATGGCAAGGAGCTATGGTCTGCATTTCTCAGGGCAGGGCTGGGGAGGATCAGTGTCCTGTCCTTGTGTGAGCCCTTTGGGGTGTCCCAGTGTCACCTGTGCTCCTGGGGGAGCAGCATCAAGGCCCTCAGGACATCTGCACTGTTGTCACCTGCCTGTGGGCTGGGGATGAGTGCCCAGAAATGATTTATTGGGCATTTGTTACCCTGTCAGACTCTGAGGAGGGGAGAGGTCTGTGGGGGAGAGCTCCAGCCCAGAGTGGAAAAGAAATGGAAACTTTTACAGAAATGAATGGAGAGGAAAAATGGAAAAGGGTCTCAGGAGGCACTTTCACCTTGGAAAACAAAGATTGTAGGTTTATTGTGAAAATTACTGAAGTCAGGTTGAAATGGAGTGTGCCAGGGGCAGTGGCTGTATAAATATATAGAGAACACATCATGTGGAGCAGACTTTTAGGGAGGACTAATGGAGAAGGCATTACTGGTAATTAATGGCACTGCCCAAACCCTTGTGACTCACAATTCAGGCCAGATGATGCCTGCAATTGATATAAAGATGCAGACAGTTGCCTAAAACTTGCTGTGCTGTATTTTAAGTCATGAAGCAGAAGAGCTGGTGGACTTGTTTTGCATAAAGCATTTGCATTATGCAGGGATATTATTATTAACAGTATGAAGGGGTAACCCTTGAGGTCATAAAATGCATGGTTCAATGAGTGACTTTGACTGCAATTATGCATTAGAGATATTAATGAGAAGGCTGACAAATGAATTGGTGATGCATGTAGAACTAACCACAGCAAAGAGCCCTCCAAACCAGTGCTACAAAAAGTTTGCCATTTATCTTCTTTATCCACTGATGCAGATGTAAAATAAGTTCTTTTATTATTTTTAAAATGTTGCTGTTGTTTTTTGTTGTTAGAAGTTTGTTTTAATTGCACTGGTTTCGTTTTTTGCAGCACAGAGTTTATTTTTCAGGTTTTTTTTACTGGAATTCTGTCTGATCAGAGGGGTTGGACAAGCTGACCTCCAGAGGCTCTTTCCAGCTGAAATTATTCTGTGATTCCATGAGCAGTGTGCATCAGGACCCTCTGTTTAACACAACTTATCTGCTGAAGAATCTGCTCTACCAACTGGAGCCACAGCAGGGGGCACATTAATAGGTTGCTTATTTAATGCAATCAATCAGTGCAAACTGCAGATTGCCTGAGGCTGGAAAAAAATATTGTTGTCCTCACACTTCTGACCAGACATCTGCTCTGGGAGGTGACAGGGGGGAGGCAGCCTGTGCCAGGCTCTGAGGCCCCCAGGACACAGGCAGGATGAATGCCCAGCAGCCAGCATGGCCCTTGAATGAGTGTGATACTAATGACTCTGGACCCAGGCATGGCTGGAAAATAGCAAATGGAATGCCTGTAGTTAAGAGAGAAAAGGAAAGAAAGTAATTTGGTCTGGTATTGGGTCTTAGAGCTCGAGAATATGTGTTCAAGAGAAAAAAAAAAAACAGTTTAATGAAGAGTAGACAGAATGCAACATGGATTTAAAGGCTAATTTTTCACTGTGTGTCTGATTGCCTGCCCTGCCTGTCTCCATACAAGTGGAGGTGATAACATTTTGCAGAGAAGGCTTATTTATGCTAAGGGGCCAGGCAGGAGGGGTTGGAATCAGTGTGAATTGTCCAAGAAGAACAATGGCTGAATCTCTTTAACTGTCACAGTAATGGGGCTGTGTAATTGCTTTTCTGTCTGAATAGCGGGCAGCAAGACCTAGAGCCTAAAGACAGAGCAAGCTTGTAACAGGGCACATTCTGGCAAGCACGGGATGTTAAAAATCAAGGCCAAAAAATTGCTTTCAGGCCTGTATATTTAAGACACTGCTGTCTTAGTTTGGTTGTGCTGACTCAGTTCTGTGCTCTGCAGGGAGAAGGGCTCTTCCTGCAGGTGTGGGCGGCCAGCCCTCACCCTCCTGTTGTGTTAGGAGTGGGTGAGAGCACAAAAAATAGTCTGGACACAGAAAAACTCTCAGGGATGGTGGGCAGACAGCTGTGCTTCGATCCCCAGCAAAACAGCAAGGGAAGCTGAGACTTGGGGAAGGATGAAAGGACTTGGTAATGCACATCAACAAGAGGAAAATGAGTTGAAAATCAATGGATTTTTCTACCTGTGTAGAAATCAGGGAAGGTGCCTCAAGCACAAGGAAATGGTCACAGAGATAATGCAGTAATTGAAGGCTGAGACATCTGCACAGAGAAGAGCTGCCTTCAAGGTATGAATGCAGCAGAGGGAAAGGAAGAATTGAGGAGTCTGTAAAGGACAGGTGGAGTGGGTTTGTCCTGCTGCTCTCTTCCCCTTCCCCTGAGCACTTGGGCTGCTGTGGCTGGCAAGGCTCTGAGACAGACTGTAGGGCTCAGAAGGTGCAGATACATAATAATAATAATAATAATAATAATAATAATAATAATAATAATAATAATAATAATAATAATAATAATAATAATAATATAATGATGATGTTGTATAGAAGCTCTGACAAGACTGGCCAGCTCCAGCTGGATGCAAATACCCTGGAAATTCCTCTGGAATAGCTGAAAGCCAAGACTATCAGGGTACAAGACCTGATGCACATCTCCAGAGTGGGTGGAGGTGATTCACAGTACAACTGACCCTGTGGAAGAAGACACTGAAACCTGAAAGGGACCCAGAACTGAGAGTATTTGACAGAACCAGCTCTGGTGATGTAAGGTTAATAAAAATAATTCATGGGCTTGTGCTGGATCTGAGGCATGAGGAGAATGAGACTAAAAGAGAAAATTGAGCATATTGTTTGATCTCATGAGCATGAGATACCACAGAGCCTGTTCTCACAGGAACAAATGAATTAAGATTTTACAGGCAGGGAGGGCAGGCAATGCAACATATAAAGATGGATATTGCTAAATGTGTTTTTGTCAGTGTCCACTGGAGGTTATGGAACGCTCCAAAGAGAGACCTCAGAGAGAGCTGGGGGTCTGGGCTGCCCCAGAAAAATGAGTGTGGAGCAGTGCCTGTGTGTGTTCTGTGGGAGCAGGATCAGCCTAGTCCCACCCAGGTCATCCAAAGGGACAGGTTTTCCTACAAGAAAGAGCCATGAAAGCAGAACAGGATGCAGAGGGTGTTTGTGTGAGACTCAGTGCCCAGAGCCTTCCATTGGCTTTGTGACGGTCCACCCTGGGGGATTTGCTCTGAGGGGACACTCAGAACATCTCCAGTGACTCCAGAATGTCTCCAGAGGCTCCCATCATCCTGCACAGCCCAGTGCCCACCTGTGAGGGAGCTGCCTTCTCCCAGTCCCTCTGGGGGCTGTCCCTGTCCCAAGGGCTCACACTGCACTGCCCTGATTTTCCTGGAGGTACCTGGGGGTGCCAGCTGTGGCTCTTGGCTGCAGTGTGGCACAGAGGCTGCAGTGTGGGCAGTGCCATGCCTGTGTCTGCACAGCAGTTTGGAAATGAAATAAATTGCTACCAATTTATTGGAGCAATCTATTTTACCTATATTAAAGGGAGCTTCAACAATGTCTTTGTGAGTGCAGCAGAGACCATCCTGCTGAAAGGGAGCTGGGAGCTCTGCACAAGGTCAGTGTCCCCACAGAGATGCGCCCAGCAGGTCCAGGGTGTGGCTGTGTTCCTCTCCCATCACCCAGGGTGTCTGGATCTGTGCTGGCACTGGGAATGATCTCCTTTCAGTGCTTTTGTAATAGTTTCTTTTTCTCCTCCCTGTTATTTTTGGAATAAGCTTTAGAAGTGGATTAGAGCCCAGCAGAGGGGAAGGGGGGCTGAACTCTCAGGTTGCCTCTTGCCCTCCTCAGGAGCAGCAGGATGGATGTGTTCTGGGGTGGGTTTGATGTGTTTGTCACACTGAGACCAGGGAAGTGACTCTTCCCAAGGAGTGTCCCTGACTCTGGGTGAACCAGTGGGGCAGGGCAGTGTGGCTGCCACTGCCACTGAGCAGCAAGGACATCCCTGCAGCCCTCCACCCTCACCTTTACAGAGCAGGCTGCAAGGCCAGGCCTGTGGAGGAACCTGGGGGACAAACTGTTCATGCATGGCACGGTGCTGGTTCCCAGATGGAGCTCCAGGGCCATGTTCCTGTGTGTCCTCCTTCCCTTGGGACAGGCTCCATGGCACTGCTCACCTTGAGGGGCCCTTTCAGCTGGGTTAACACATCTGAGCTGCTCTGTCAGCCCAGTCCCCACAGACTGGGAGAGCTGCAGGTCACAGACCTTCCCCTGTCTCACTGCTGGGTTGGTGATTTAGGAGCACATGGCAGAGCTTTGTACCCTGATCCCCATGACCTGGTTGGGCTCTCCACGGCTGCTCACCACTGTGCTCTGGTTTTGTGCCCCTGAAACCAAGGATTCAGTTGGGCAGGGGAAGGTTTGAAATTCCCAGGTCTCATTCCAGTGTGTGTTCAGGTGACAATGCTGATTGATTTGATGTGCAAAGCACTTTTAGACAAATAAATAAAAAAGAACAGGCACAATTTTCTAACAAGTAATGTCATTTAATGAATGATACACTCTAGAAAATAGAAACTACCCAGATGCTGGTTGGTTGGTTGGTCTGTTTGGGGCTGGGAGAAGGCCCTTGCTTGGACGTACAACGCCTTCATGGGATTCTTTTGTCAGCATTTGTAGTTGCTGGAAACAAGGAAACGTCCATAGATTGAAAGAGACACCAAAGGAGCAATTGTTTTCTAAAATGTGGGAAGAGTGCAGGATGCCATCCCACTCTGTGTCACTGGGAAGTGGCATGAGGGCTCAGAGCTCACCAACACCTTCACAGACAATCCTAAAGGGACCAACGGGACCTAGCACAGCCCAGTCCTCTGAAGTCACTGCAGACCTGGCTCTGCACAGCACCTCTGGGCTCTGCTGTTACTGCACTGCACTCTGGGTGCCTTTCTGCACGTGCTGTGTCTCTTCCCTCAATGTCTGGCTGCTAATTCCAGGGAATATGCTTTTCAGGATGTCACAGTAGACTGTGTACAGCTCTGGGTCTATGTTGGGCTTGGGCAGGGAGCAGGAGTTGCAGGCCTGCTCGGTGCCTGGGTGCTGTGGCCAGTAGACATCGCTGAAGAGGGCAGTGAGGATCTTGTGGGCAGCCTTGTAAGGGTCATCCTCAAACTGCACCATGGCCTTGAGCTCCATCAGGGTGTAGCCGTTGTACCTCTTGCTGTCCTCGGCCAGGGGCTGCACCGTCTCACCTATGTGTCTCACCTTCCACTTCAGGCATTTCAGGTCTTCCTTTACATCCTCTAGCTCTTTCTCCATGGCTTGGAATTCCTGTGTGGTTACAAATCTCCTGCCAAGGAAAGAAGTGGCAGAGACAGGGTGGAGTTCAGAGGCTCGGAGGAGTGGGGTGAGCTCAGCTTGCCTGGGGTCATAGCAGACAGTGGAGCTTTGGGGGGACATCCTGGCCATGTCACTGAGCACCATCCCCAGCTCTGCTCTGCTCTGCTCTGCTCTGCTCTGTCAGGCTCCAGGGGACAGCAGAGCTCCTCTCTGTGCTACAAGGGAAAGTTGTGCTGCCTCCTCTGGAAGGAAAGGAGGCACCTGAAAACTGTGCCCTGTGGAGGAGCTGAGGGTGACAGCCTGGCCCAGGTCTGTCATGAGGTCTGGAGAGCTCATGGGTATAAGGAAATAGGGCATTTTGCTTCCTGGCTAACAGGGTTTAGTGGAAGCACAGGGTGGCTACTGGAAAACAAACACTGGGAACATCTGAATCATAAAAGATGTTTAACTTTTTTTATGGGAGGGCTCTTACTGATTCTATACCAACATGGGCTGTTTGAGGACTTAGACACCTGTGTGCTCTGGATACGTACCTCTCATGATCAGGATCTTCCAGATCTGATTCAAACCCCTTTCCTGTATTCTTTAACTCAGTTTTAGAATAGCCAGGAGCCTGGGAACTCTCTTCAGGAGTCGCTGTTGCTGGAGGCCTTGTGCTTGTCCTGGTTGGGGTCAGTGTGTGATCTGAAGCTGAAGCTCGTACGTTTTGTGCTGAGTGAGGACAGAAGGTGGAGAAGGAAGCTGCATTGATCCCTGGGCTGACTGGAGAGCAGTCAGAGTATTGCTGTGGCTTGGCTGAGCTGGGTGTTAGACTGAGCCTGAGGCTGGCTGGGCGAGATGCTGGAATAGTCCTTGCTCCGAGTGGGCTGGAACACGATATTGCTAAATTTGTATCTCTTTGCTCAAGTGGTTGAGGGTTTGGTGATTCCCCTGGGGCCAATCTAGTGATGGAGGTGATGTCCAGCAGGGTTTGATCCTGAACCATGGAGATCTGGCTGGTTGGTTCTGATGAAAGTGAAGAGCTGCTTGATGTGTCGCTGGAAGAGCTTGACGTAGCGAATGGGGGGATTTTCTGAGCATTATGGTCACTCCTGTTCCTCTGCGGGCTAGTGACACTTAGAGCTGGGTGTTGTGAAGCCCTAAAGAAAGACAAACACACACTTTTTCCTCTGGACTGGGCTAATGTCTTACAAGAAAATTTTAGGCCTATTTTGGGAGAATTTTAAGCCTGTTTCCCACAACTGCATTTCCCCACAGGCTGATTTGCCTCTCGTGTCTGTATAAACCCTCTGCTTCTCATGACTAGGAGCAAAGCATCTGAGAAAAAGGCACAGGAATTCAGGACCAGCTCCTCCCTGCTGCTGACTGAGCACATGTCAGCTGTCCTCAGAGTGAGAACCACTGGGACATCCACGTTCTCCTTCCCAAAAATCACACAGCTCTGCAAGAACCAAGGGTTTGGTGCTGGGGAAGGACAGGAAGGGATGAAAGCTGCTCAGATCATGGCTCTGAGAACACAAAAGCCTGGCTGCAGGGGGCCACAGCACCTCTCCCTGCCCATCCTGCCCAGTGTGAAGACCTGCCTTCCTTCCATGGGCCCTCATGCTTCAGTCTCCTGGGAGCACTGCCTGGGAACCCAGGGAATTAGAGGATGGCTAAATTTTTCTTAGTTTGTCAGTACTGATGGCAAGAGAGGAAAATGTTGCACCCCTGTGGCCTGGAACTGTCCTGGCAGGTGGGGAATGCAGCTAAAAACGCTTTGACCTTGAAGGGGAACAAAGACAATCACTGTGCAGATCATGGTGCAGGATTTCTAACAGCCAAAGGACATGACAAGCTTTTGTAGTGATGCCAGGGACCAACTGAGTCTTTTTGTGCATCTGGTAAATCCTTGTGGTGGAAGGACAGCAGCAAATCCTGGTCTGGATGGGATGTGTGAGATCTGTGCATGAGGTCCTGTCCTGTGGCCTGAATTAGCTACACAGCCACTTCTCCTCCTCCTCCCTGCACTTTTCTCAGTGTTGGATGCAATTAAACACCAAACATTTAAGGTTCTAAAGAGCATGTCTCACACCTCTGGGCTTCAATAGGGTTAATTTGCTAAATCACAGCTTAATTATCAGGTCTAAATCAAATTTAAAGGTTTTATAATTGGAAATGCAGACAGTTACAGAGCTACTGCATAAAAGCAGAGCCTAAAAGGAATCATAAAATGGGTTATATAAAGGGCAGGAGAGAAAACAAGCTCAGACATGTCCCAGGGAGCACCTGGGAGTGCCTTGCCTTCTTAACCTGGCTAAACAGGACTGGAAGGCCAGAATTGCCAGCTGGGCATGAGGAAAAGCTTTTTCACCCTGAGGGTGCTCAAACAGTGGGGTAGAGGCCAGGAGAGGTACTGGGATCTCCATCCTTGGGCATGTTCAAATCTAACTGGGCAAGGAATGAAGCAGCCTGATCCAGCCTGGGAGCCCAGGACTGGAGCAGAGCCCTCCAGGATCCCTGTCCACACTCTGCTGTTCTGTGCTTCTGAATAACTGTGAAAATAATTTATTCTTCTCCCCATTCCCCTTTATCCTCTCACTTTTCTCCCCTCTGAGTTCCACCTCACCATTGTTCTCTTCCATTGGAACCTCTGGTCCCACTGACTTTATGGTGCCTGCTGCAGGAGAGTCCCTGATGAATAGAAAGGGTTTTTTACAGGAATACCAAGAGTTATTTGGCTCAGAGGGATTGCTGCCCCTTCCCTGCATGTCAGGGTCAGTAGCTCAGGCTTTGGACCATGTGAGACAAGAAAGCAACTCCACTTTAAGGCAATTAAAACAAAAATGCATTTTGGCTGTTAAAATGACATGTATTTATCCTAAAATATCTCACCATGTCAAACTATCTGAACTGAGAACAATCCCCACCTCCATTCTAGGGGGGATAGGATATGCACAGTAAGGGAAAGGCTATTTGGGTGCACATACAGTCTGAAAGACTTCACTTCACATGTTTAGCAGTGTGGGACAGGGTTGGCTTTTGAGGGGGGTGGTTTGGGGAGTTTTTTGCATAAATCCAGGATTAGCTGTAGGAGATGAAGCATTTATTGAAAGATGCAATTTAAAAGAGTGACAGAAAGCACGTTTCATAACTAATCCCACTGAAATTTATATAAGAAACCTTTCAATTCACCTGTGCACTGGAGGAAACAAAAAATGTATTATAAACTGTCAGCTTATTTTGCTTCCCTTTTCCACCCCATAGTTTTTAGGAGCTGCCATGCTCCATACAGGACTGCATTTACTTTTATCATCCTCCTTATCTCGGAAGCAGAAAAACTGGTGGCTCAAGAAGCAATGTTAAAGCAAAATGTCAGTCTGGATGTTAGCAGAGGTAAATGAGGACAGAACTGAGACCTTTAGCTGTGGAATTTCCTAGTGGACAAGGCTTTGCCTGAAGACAGGAATGAGATTCCCACTGCTGTCAGTGCAGCAAGGCTGGATCTTCGACCCGTAACCATGGTGCTTTATCAGAGGGGATTTTTCCCCACTCGCTTTTTTTTCTATGTGGTGAATCACTATGAACTGAATAAATTACAGGAAGAATTGCAAGACCTGGAGTTGGAATCAATGCTGACATGAAATAGGCAGCTGATTGCAGCT
This sequence comes from Molothrus ater, assembly GCF_012460135.2. NCBI lineage: Eukaryota > Metazoa > Chordata > Aves > Passeriformes > Icteridae > Molothrus > Molothrus ater. The sequence continues at coordinate 13,352,261 of NC_050493.2, read as the reverse complement.
GTCAGGTACCTCCACAAGGAGAAACCTTGGCTCAACTTTGAGCGACACTTCAAATGCGTCAAGCCCTTGTTGTCTGCCGCCTCCCAGCCTGTGCTGCTCAGCATATAAAGCATGTTCCCCGTTGTCACAGTGACCTTGGCTGCCGTCTGTGCCTTGCCCTCTCCAGCTGAGCTGGTGCTACAGACTTTTTTGGAGACATTTGAAAGTTGCCTGCACATCCAGCAGCACTTTGCTTCCATGGCGCTCATGACCGAGGGAAAAAAAACCAACCAGTGGATATTCTTGGTTTGTTTTTTTTTTTTTTTTTTTTTTTTTTAATGAATTGTTTCCACTGTGTTTTAAACCTAGAGTTCTTCTGATGAACTTGTCTGAATAGGAAAAAATTACACTATGCTTCAGAGTGAAGCACTGAGGGATTGGTTGCATAAATCTCACTGTAGACAGCCGGGGTGGGAGGATGGTAAAAGAGCTGTAGGATGGACCCAGGGGAAATGCCTACAGGGTGATGACATGAGAATAAAACTATTTTTTTCAAGGCCTCCTCTTTGTCAGGTGACCCTTCTGAAATGCCCACGCTGCCAAAACAGTGACATATTATTTCTTTAACACTGAATTAATTTTGAATAATCTCTCATTTTTCTACAAGAGCAGCTGGTGTCCTGAACTCTGGGTTTATCTGCCTCAAATAACACCGAGGCTTTCAGCCACAGACAGTAAGAGTTTGCTGTTTCCTGCTCAGCTCTTCCTCTTCTGGGCTATTTATCTCTTCCTTGGCTCTGTCACCACACCTGTCCCTCCTTGTCCTTTGTGATATTTCTCCTGCCTCTCTCTTGCCCATTTGACATTCACCATCTGCACCTCTCCCACCTGCCCCGTGGGATCCAGGCTCCTCATGTTAATGCCTCATGGTGGGAAGGGTGGGAGTGGCATGGACATACAGATGTCTGAAATCAGGGACTATTGCTGGCTGTGGGCTAGTAACAGTGTGCTTTTCTTGCTAATAAATAACTGTGCAACAACAACAAAAATATCCTGAGGTGAAACTTCTATATTTTTGTGCAGGGGATATACACAGCTGGAGCACTGAGATCTCCCAGCCCTGCACTTCTGAAAGAAAAAGCTGAGACCTCCAAGGTCAAAAATGACAATTAAAAGTGTGTGGAAATGCTAAATTTGGTATGTCCGGGGGTATCAGATGTATAGGGGCCAGTGCCATATGTTTGCACAGGAAGGCAGCTTGGGGAGAGCAGAGGATGCCAAGTTATGGTTAGAGCTCCCTGGTGCTGTTCTCAGGTAAGTTTAAACCCTGCTAAAGGGGTTTAAAGGAAATAAAATAACTTTCTTTTTAACCCAGCTAAAAGAAAATTATAGTTCAGTGATGGACATTAAATGGTTTAACACAGAATTATCAAGACTGAATAACTGCACTGTCCTGACTGAGTCTACTCTGGATTCAAGCTTCTGATGGAATTTACAATTTAAGGTCACTTCTCAAAATGGAGAGCTCAGTCTTGCCAACAGAGGAACCTGGTATCCTGCCCTGGCATAAGGCCCTTTGTGCTACCTGTGCTCCCACAGTGCTGTTGGGCTGCTCAAAAACCTTTAACATTCTCTCTTCCAAAATCACCTGGCCAGGTAGTGTTTGTCTTCCACAACTGCTCAGCCTCGTTCTCCTCTTTATACAGCTTTTGCTCTTTCACTCCTCAGGGACACTCCCCCAAATCCTCTCAACAAGGACGGATGCCCTGATTTGTCTTGCTGGGAGGACAGAAAGATTCACGACACCTGAGGATGAGCCAGTTCTCCTCATCTGCAGTTTGCTTCAGGCTGGAACCCCTCAGAGCCCTCTGGGTGAGCTGGCAGGTCCTGCAGGGGATGAGGTGCTGCTGAGGAGAGCAGCAGGAGCAGCCCCAGGTGGTGCCTCCTGGTGTCCTGCTGGCATTTCCTCTGCTGCTGGCACGTGGCTCTGGGCTGGTCTGCTCCAGGTGATGTGTCCTCTTCTTCCTCACCACCCATGGGTCAGTGTCACCTTGGTGGCTCTGGGCTGGTCTGCTCCAGGTGATGTGTCCTCTTCTTCCTCACCACCCATGGGTCAGTGTCACCTTGGTGGCTCTGGGCCAGTCTGCTCCAGGTGATGTGTCCTCTTCTTCCTCACCACCCATGGGTCAGTGTCACCTTGGTGGCTCTGGGCTGGTCTGCTCCAGGTGATGTGTCCTCTTCTTCCTCACCACCCATGGGTCAGTGTCACCTTGGTGGCTGCTCTGCCTTTAGCCAAGCCCTTCTCTCGCTGTTTTCTCTCCATTCTCAATCCTCTGCTGGCCATGAGCCCCTGGAACGGGGAATGTGACAAGGACTGGGAGTGTAGGACCCTGGAACCTGCATCAAGGAGGATCCTGGGGTCAGGCCCAGGCCAGTTATGGCTTGGTGGACTTGCTTGAAGAAGGAGAGGTTCATCTGAGCATTGTGAGGCTTTGTGCCATCCCAAGCAGCAGTAACTAATGGTTTTTCCTCCCTAATAAGCATGGATAATGAGCATTTTGCAGCTTCTATTGGATTTGTAAGTAAACTGTGAACTGAGAGCACAACTTCCCTCCTGTCACTTCATTAATATTGATCTGATTTCATTACAGAAGGTAAGGATGTGAGGCTGAGCCTGATGGAATATTGAGGGATGGCCACTGTTCTTTAACCTGACTCTGGGCTTCTTGTTTGGGGTTTGCCTTCCCAGTGCTGTCAGCACTCTATGGGGTGAGCTCTGGGTCCTTTAAAATGGAAATACTTGGGACAGGGCTGGCCATATTCCTTGGAACACCTATTGCCAAGACTTGTTATTGGTTCTTTAAAACAAAGACCTCTGGACAGGCTTCAATAATAAAATAAACACATTTGAGAACCTGCCAGGAGCTTGGCAGGTGAGGAACATTCTCAGGAAACATGACCCAGATCAATTTTGTCCCAAGAGACATTTTCAGGCCTGTGAGAATGAAGGACATGGATCTGCCTGTGGAGAGGTCCATGACTGACATGACATTTTCAAGGAGCAGGAGTTACCAATGAGCTGATGACAAACCCAGCTGGAGAGCAGTGCCAGCACTATCATGCCTGTGGGGACACCACCTGCAGTGACATGGGACTGGAGAGCTGTTCCAGCAGGTCTGGGGAGGGAGCAGGACCCTCAGGGGTGGGGGTTACACACACCAAGCTTCCATGAGTATGTGGCTGAGATGTGCATCTCAGCAAGACAGAGGCAGCAAAATGCCATCAGGTTTCCAAATTTTAATAGCGCAGAGCCAGCAAGTCACTCTCCCAAGGCTCCCTCCTGCTGAATGAAGGATCACTTGCTTTCTTTCCAAGGAAATAGATGCATGAAACTGCACACATCTTTCCTGGAGAGTAAAGAAAAAGTATAGTATTCAGAGCAGGGCAGGAGCCATGCTCCAACATTGCTCTGTACATTGAACCACTGATTCCCATAGCTTAAAGCAAGAGCTTTTGCAAACACTGAATAAAAGCACAGCAATTTCCAGAGAAAGTGCAAGAAATGGCATTAATTATACTAACGTTATTGTCTACCAAAGCTGCTTTCAATCATTTTTATATTCAATAGCATGCATCATCATGAATTGGTGATAAAGATAGATGAAAAAAGGTAGTGATAATGAAAGTTATACAGGTGTAAATTAGAGCATATTTTTAAACTACTATGAAGTCACAGCTTCTTGAGATAACACAAAATTATAGGATATGTGCACATCCTAAGTTGAATGCTGGAGAATTCTGTACTGTTCTTATGCTGGTTGGTTATCTCTTGGGCAAGGCTGTCTGGGAAAGCAACAAACCTCTGTTCCCAAAGCTTCCTACTCCAAACCTGTTTCTGGGCCCCGGGAGCCAGCGTGGGGACAGTACAAGCCATTGTGTGCCAGACACATTCATGGTCACTTACTATTTGGGGAGCAGCTATGGAGGCACTGTAACCTCAGGTCCCCAGCCTCAGCCCTCTCCTCCTCAGTCCTGGAAAAGAGAATATAGAAGTAGCACCTTGAACAGAAAGAAAAGCTGCTCCCAAATGTTCACAAAAAGGGTCAAAACCAGTAAGAGTCCAACGTACCTGGGCTCCTCCATCTACAGCCAGGCCCACCATGCAGATGGTGATGGGCTCAGGAAGGACTTGGTTCCCCTGGCTTTGCCCCTCTTGGGGAAAGCTCATGTAAAGAGGCCTTGGGGAATAGAAATGAGGGGCTCAGGGCTGCATCTCTCCACTCTCCCCCTCTCCAGGGTGGATCTAAGCACTGGGGCCCAGCAGCATTGGGCAGTGTGTGTGGAAGTGGGGATGGTGCTGCTGCTGCATCATTTTAGTGCCAGTCCATGTGATTTCCAGAAGGAGCAGCTCTGTGGATAAAGCTTCCTGTGTTGCAGAATAAAGTACAGAACAAATCCGAGGCAGGAGGTTGCACTTATCCCTGTGCACGGATGAAAGGGGAATGGGAAGATTGGAAATATTGATGTCTCTGTGAAGAGCTACTGACTCTGCCAATGGGAGGTACATCAGGTCAGTAACTGAAACCCTGCTCAGGTACCTGGGTGACCAAGCAGGAAAACAGAGCAAAAGCTTGGCAAGTCTTTGGAAGGCATTGGTATGATCTGCACATCTGACACGAGCACAATGGACTTAGAGGAAGCAAGCTGTGAGTATGGTACATTACAGAAATGTGCAAAAAGGGAAAAAATGGCATGTGAATGATGATTCGAAAAGTTCTGGTTCTCACAGCGTTGGGAATAGCCCTGATTTATTAGCTCTGCAATAGCTTTGGTCTGCTGTCTGTTTCAAACTGCTCCTAGCACTTAAAACTACATTTTCTGTCCCTGCAGAGACATTTTGTCTGCACTGCTATCAATGGCAGTTTGAACTCAGTTCACTCCAGAATTTCACCAGTAGCATCTGCCTGCTTAGGTTGGTGTTGCAGATCTGAGTAAGGGCCCAGTCAGCAAGAAAAATGTTGTGAAATGTTGTGAGATCAGCTGCAGTGGCACAATGGGTGTTGATGGACAGCTGCAAACGCTGTGCTAGGGATGGGTGAGCTGGGGGAGGCTGAATCTTCCAGATTTTCTTGCTAAATGTGTTGGTTTAACAGCCCCTGGTAAGTGGGATTGGCTTCACAGGGAGCACAAGGCTGGATCCCAGACTGAACCAGGGCTCTGTGAACTCTGTCTGGCTCCCAGGCTGGGAAAGCCCCTGACCCCTCTCTGCAGTGGGGCTCTGCAGCCCTGACCAGCCTGGATGCACATCCAAAAGCTGCTCTTGTCCTCACTAAAGAGGCCATGGGCAATTCCAGTTCCCTCACACCAGAAATGTTTCATTCCTTGCCTGAGGCAGTGATGAGCTCTCCCGAGGATCTCACTTGGACTGGATTTCCACCCTTTCAGGCCCCATATCCCTCACCTCAGGCTCTGGTCCTCACATACCTCCACCCCTGCACATTCCCTTGTCCTCCCTGGAGCTGCTCCTGTCCCTGTCCCTGCAGCTGTGCCCCTTGCCCAGGGCTCCCTCTGCCCTTCCAGCAGCTCCTGCCCTGCCCCCAGAAGAGGCAAGGAGCACAGAGGAAAGTTTTCATTCTTTACCTGAGAGCAAGATCCACCAGAGTCCTGGGAGAAGGGAAAGGTGTGGTGGGGACGGTGCCTGAAAGGTTTTTTTAAATATATTTAAAAAAATGAAGGCAAGAAACAGAAGAAACTTGGGAAAGGATTGAGTCTGGGTGAGCTGGCTGTGCTGGCCCTGCCTGGGATGTGGGGATGGTGCTGGTGGAGCTGCTTGGTCTGAACAAGCAGAATTCTTGTGAATGCATCTTAATTATTACACAGCCATAGGGAAAAAGCTGCCAAAACAGCAGGGGAGAGCTAAAGCTGCTCAAACAGCAGCTCCTAAACAGCTGGGCAGGGGAAGAGGAGAAGGTCTGTCACCATCCCTGCAGCTGCTGCCACAGAGATTATCAGACTTTATGGGACAGAACAAAGAATCCCTGTCCCTTTGGCTTATCTTTGGCTTAATATTCCATAAAGCACAGGCTGTAAGAACAGAAATTAATTATTGATTAATTAATTGAAAAGGACTAATTGAAAAAAATGCACATATTTAAGATAAACCACAGTTTCTTGCTTCTGTATCAATCATTTCATGTTGGTTATGTGAAAGATACAGAGTTGGATTTTTCCCAATGGTTACCTGTAAAATGCCCTTTTTCTGCCAGGACAACACTGCCAACAGCAAAGGCCAGGTTGCATTTTAAAGTGACATCTAGTAAAATGCCTAGATACCTGCAAGAATGAAGCTCCATATCACTAATTTTTTCTTCGTGCAAATTAACCCAGCAAACAATATTTTATTACAGATAAACAGGTAACATCTAAGAGCTAATTCCTAAAGGGATCCTCAGAGCAGGAAGGGAGGAAGCAGGAGGGCAGTGAGGGCTCTGCTGGCTGGGGTAAACCTCAGATGAGGGACTGTGCTCATGACCACAGGGGGCAAGAGTCGTGAAACAGAGCAGGAAGAGAAACTGAGAGGGATGGAAGAGAGATTCTTGTTATGAACTAAAAAAATGAAAAAGATGAGCAAAAGTTAGAGACAGACATTGATTCAAAGGAAAACACGAAAAAAAGGAAGGAAAAACACTTGAAGGACAAAGACTGAAAGCTGACTTTGCAGTTAATTCTGATAATTTTCTAGAACACTTAGAGCATGAATAACACCTCCAATTCTGTATAATTGACCTGGTTTTCTCAGAGTTACCCTGAGGGCTATTGTACCTATTATATCTGAAGAGCTCTGGTGTCTTTCAATTTTATAGTGTGAACCACAGAGTCTGTTTTGTCTGGACTTCTCAAAGTATCACAAGCTGGGTGGGACATAAGTGGATGTAACACCATGAATCTTTGATTTTTCAGCAGCTGCTTCAGTGTTTTCCCAGTGTAGGAGCAGTGAGGTGCTCAGGGTACAGGGGATTTGGATGTGCTCCTGACTGAGGCTGGGCAGCTCCTGAGGTGGGCTCAGGGCAGGCTGTGGAGCAGAATTTGGGGTGCACACAGACATTCCTGGGGTGTTAAAGGCCTTCCCCACCTTCTCAGAGCAGAGGCTGCCCTGGGACGGGCAGGCTGAGGTTAAAGAGCAGCAGGGCCACAGAGGGTGAGGCAAAGGATGGAGCTGCTGGAGGGGATGAGGCTCATCCCCTGCACCTCCAGGGACAGCAGCACAGCTGGGAGCTCCCAAGGGGCCAGTTCAGCTCTTACATCTACATTTCCAGCAGATCTTCTGCTGTTCTATGCAGTTGCATGCAATTAAAATGAAGCACAATACAATGAGAGAGTTGAGAAAACACGTGCGAGATTAGCAGCATTTTACTGTCAGTATTTTTCATAAAGCAAATTTTTTCCCTGGGAGCAGAGGCCTGTAGGATAATATTCCCACAAAAAAAATTTTATCATGCAAAATGGGGCTGACACTTTCCTTCCCTGAGTCCCAGGTGCTAAATGGAGATGTTGGAATAATAATAAAGTTTAATGTTCAGAGGCATACAGGAAAGTGCCTGTTGCACAGGGTGTGCCCAGCCCAGAGGTTGCATATGTGCTCCAGGAGGTGCTGGCTCTGCACTGAGGCAAAGGAAAAGGCAAAAAGGGTGAAGAGACGTGCAAAGGAACTGGAAGGAAGAAAGGCTGGAGGGTTTTATTCATGAGGTATGAAAAGGAACATGGAGGTGGAGGAGTAGGAGGGAATGTGAAGTATCCCTGGGTATGTGCACAGGAAGGAAAGAGGATTTATTTTATTTTCTACTTGTGCAAAGGCAGATGGGAGCTCAGGGAAGTTGTGTGGGACTGAGGGCACACACAGCGTGCAGCAACAGGGTGTTGTTAATGGACAGCCCTGGACCCCTGCAGTCAGAGCATCCCCAGGGCACAGCAGTGAAGCTGAGCATGAATATGATCACTTTAAAAATTAAAAAAAATTTGTATATTGCTGCACAGCTTTGAATCTCTAGAATGATCCCATGGTAACACTGTCTCTGGGCTTCCTATTATGTATTCAGATACAACAATTAAAATAATGTGATATAAAAAAAGAAAGTGATAATCATGAAGTTAGGGAACACCACATGCTTGAGCTGACTGTGCCAAGTGTGTGTGGAAGGGCTGGGAGGAGGTGACCGAGGAGGGAATTGTTGGGGGTGGGATTGTGTCATCTTGTGAGGGCAGGAGGAGCCCAAACCAAACCCACAATGCCCATGTGAGAGAGAGAGAGAGAGAGAGGGGTCCCTGTCCTCTGGGCCATTAATATATTCTGCTATTTACTGCTCCAGTAGTGCTACTTCAACAAGTCTCCTTGGCATTTTCCAGTCTAACTCAAGATACTGCTCCTTATAGTTCTCCTGAGCTCCAATCTGCAATTCTCACTTCAAAAATTCATCTGGTTTCCCTCCCTGAGTGCTGATTTACCCTGAGGCACACACTGACCCCTTCCTCTTCAGTGTGTCTGGGCTTTCTTTGCTCCCACAGAGAATTTTTTAGAATTCACTGTCATGTCAAAATGCAAAATTAGGAAAATCATGGTGGTTTGCCTCATTTCTCTTTTCCTTCCAGACTGTCTAAAGGGCAGAGAGAAAACCTGGATGTTAGCACAGGGATAACTGCAACAACAGAATAATGAATGAGATAACCAAGGAAAAGCAATAATCATGGAAGCTCTCTAGTTCTGCCCTCTCAGGAGAGCTCCTCACTCTGCTGCTGAAATGCTGAAATTCCAAACCTTCTGTCCCCTCAGAGCTTCTCCAACATGGAGAAACTGCCCCACTAGTCTGACAAACAGCCATGCATCCTGCTTATATTTCCTGCCCACAAAATATCTTCATATCACTTCAGGCCATAGATTTTGGTGAGGATTTTCTGTACTTCTCAGCTCTTCATCCTGTCAGGATCCATCCCCTTGTGGAGCCCATCCCTGCTGTGTGAGCCCAGGATCTGTGTGTTCTTCACAATCCACAGCTTTAAACAAATCCTGAACTTTCTCTCCAAATAATGAGGGCAGGGGAGCAAAGTGACAGAGCATCTCTGGGCCTTGGGACCCACCAGGACTGCAGTCCCCCTCAGACCCTGGTGGCACCATGTGGGTGGCACTGGGTGGGTGGCACTGGGTGGGTGTTTTGCTGGGTTTGTGTGCATTTGCTCCAGAGGATGGGTCGTGCAAAGCAGCCAGGGATGGGTTGTGGGCATGGGATCACATGGGGAGATGGCAGCTCCAAAGTGGCCTGGTGGTGGCTGGAAAATGCCTCAGCAGCAGTTGGGATTATTGGGAGGTGCCTGTTGCACGTGCTGAGGGAGGATGGATGTCACATTTGGCACACCCCCACAGTTTTACCTTTCTAGAGAGGGAAAATCAGCTGACATTGGCAGCGCAGCTTTTTGTGAATTGGGTGCATACTGTAAAGATTTCAATGAGTATAGGAGAAAGGGTGGGCACTGGGGCAACACAAAATTGATCAAAAACCAAACCAAGGAGGACCTTTTGTGTTTGCCTTTCACACACACCTTTTCCAGGTGCCTCAGAGACTTCACCCATGAATGCTGAAGTGGGTGAGAGCCTGAAACCAGCAGAGTCCATGGAAACCTCCCCTGATGGAGTGACTGACTGCACTGACCTTTCTCTGAAGTACTTGATGGCTTCCTGGTCTAGGAAGTTCTGCTCTTCTCGAAAGCCCTGCTCAAAGATTTTGCGCTTGTGCCTGAACTCAATGACAGTCTTGGTGTAGGAGTTGAGGGTGGTGACAGAGGCTGCCATGCAGCAGGTGAAGGAGCCCCAGGCCAGACTGTGGAGAGAGAAACCAGCAGACAGAGCTGGGTTACACAGCAGCTCATGCCACATTTCTGACACACACACACAGGCTGGGAGCAGCAGGGAAGCTGGAGGTGACAAACCCATCTAAGCTCATCTTTCCTCCAGCAAACCCCTCTCATCTGAGCTCATCTTTCCTCCAGAGACCTGTGGCTCATGCTCAGGCAGGCAGGAGCATGGGCTGGGGGCTGGGCTCAGCCTTCATGCCATGGAGAACTGTGTGCTAAGGTGAACACTTGGTGACACCATGGCCAGACGCCTCCTGATCTCCTCTGAAATGCCTCAGAGCCTGGCAGACAAGTGTTAAAACCCCCACACACCTGGAAGGAGCAATGTCAGAGTCTTCTGGAGCAGTTTTCCCATCCCTGGGACACTGGCTGCACAATGACACTGCAGGGATGGGTTCTAATCTGCTTTTCATGCCTTCCTAAGATTACTGTGTTTCCTTCTTTCCTGGTTCATGGACACCTCTGGCCTTCCTGCATTGTGTCTGGTCTCTGAAAGCCTGACCAGAGCAGAAGACAACACTTCCATTTTGTGGACTCACCAGCCTGGCGGTTTCCTGGCTGAGTCCTCCAGAGTGAAGGCAGTGCCAACCTTGGCCAGCCAGGGCCAGCACACCTGCAAGTACCAACCAGGAGCACAGGGAGGCAGAGGGAGAAGGGAAGTGGAAGAAAATAAGAGACTGGCCCAGGTTCAAGCTGGAACAGCAGCAAGGGCTGTCCTGGGTGTGCTGGCAAGCAGGGTCAGCTGGGAGCTGCTCTGGTCCCTGCTTGTGGACAGGGCTTCCCCCCAGCTGCTCTTGTTCTCCCTGACCTCAAGTTCAGATGGGGGTGGCAAGGGACTCATGGCCCCAAGGAGTGGAGAGACTTTTTGAGCATGAAATGAGGCTGCAAAAACAGGCCCTGAATTGCCTCTTGTGTCTGCAGAGCTCCTCTGCCCTCCAGCTCCCCTTGGCTTCACACTCAGCCCATCAGCTCTGGCTACACAGAGCTCACAGTGGCTGCCTAAGTCAGCTGAATTAACTCCATCATCTGTGATGGTGACACACTTTACCTGCTCCTTTTTTGCACTTTTTCTGTAACAAATGGATGTGAATTATGCAGAGCAGAAAGTATCCAGCCCCAGTAGCATTATCTTATAAATACGCATTGTCAACACAGCTCTCAGCATGAGCTACTTTCCCATTCTGCAAAGGACCTGCAGACAAGGAAGCAGTTTCTCATTTCAAATTAGACAAAACTTGAAAAAGAGCACATATTCATGGACTGAAAAATCTGGGGAAAAAAATGGCTCAAGTAAACAGAAATGGCTCATTTCAATGATTTCAAAATTCAGCTTATAACAAGTCCTGCAGGGACTCCTGAGGCAAGGAGATATGTGGAGGCAGCTCTTTCCCTGTCCATTTTGAACCTGTTAGCCAGATGCAATCAAATGAGAAGGAAATGTGGTGACCCTGGGGTGACAAAGTTCCCTGAAGTTCCCCTTGGCTGGGGGAGAAGCAGGAATGGAGCTGGTGCTGGGTGTGAGGGGCACACTCAGCATCTTCCTGGCCTGCCTGGGTCTGCCTCCCACCCTGGAGTGTGGGGAAGAGCTCCAGCAGCTGCAAACATTTCCAGCTGGGCTCCCAAACAGTATCTAGGAAGAAGCCACCCAAAAGCTCACTGTGCCTGGGAGGTGCCTGGGGAATGGCATTTGAGGGAGAATTTCTCTTGGATCTTTCTGATGGTTTCTGATGAAATCAGAAGTGCTGAAAGGTTCAGAGAAGGAAATACAGACTAAAGACTCTCAGTGCCTGGCATTTGGGAAATTGTAGTAATTAGGCAATTAGGATAGATGTACTTTAGTTTTTATGGACCTTGGTTAAATGCTATTTATTTTGAATTGTAAAGAGTGGTTGTCCTACCCTAGGAGTTACACTTGCCTTAGGTGAAGGCCTCTTTAACAGCAATGTTGTTACTACTCCATGCCAGCTGTGCCCCAGATGTGCTGGGGCTGTACCCATAGACCCTCCTGCAGCTGAGCTCAGGGCTGGACTCTCAGGTTCCCCCATGGCTCAAACAGCTCAGGCTTGTTATATTTATTTGCTTTAGAGAGTCTGAACTCCAACATCTCCTGATCCTCAGGGGCACTGAAATCCCCAGCCTGGAGAATCCCCTGGCCCACTCCTGACTCGTGCCAGAGCCCAGAACAACCTCCAGACCTTGCCAATGGCTTGGGAATGGGCTTGGATAACAGACACCACCCTGAGACATCTGAGCAGACCATGAGTAGCCCTTCCTCATTCTGGGGAGGGGTGTTTTTATCCCTTTTGACAGAGGGGAAGTAGAGCCACAGAAAACTTAGTTTTCCCACTGGTCCTTGGGAAAGGGATGGCAGTGTGGATCCCCACGACCCTTTGGCTCTGGGCCATGGGGACAGTGTTCCCAGGGCTTGCCAGGGCTGTTTCAGTTCCCTGGCTGGGGGCTGCAGTGGCACATTCACAGCAGGCTGGAAATGAGGGTGGTGGTGACAGCTGATGGCTCAGGGCTTCTCAAAGCTCATGCTCCAGGACATTACCAGGAACCAGGTGGAGCAGAAAATGATTCCTGCATGTGTGGTTTTCCACCAGGCTGGGTGGGCATTTGTAATTAACTCTTCTTAAAGAAGGTGTTTGAGCCTGGGTGGTGCCAGGGGAGGTTCTCTGGTCTGTACAACAGTGCTGCCTCAGTGTTAGCTGGAAGGCAGAAGCCTTGGTTTGGCTTATTTTGACCTCCAGCCTGTCCTTTTCCAGGTCTGCTACCCATCACTAGCATGGCAGGGAGGGACCCCATGGCTGTCCTCAGGCTGGAAATGCTGCTGCTGCTCAGCCCTGTCCCAGCTGAGCTGGTGTTTGCACTTTGCCCCACATCCTGCATGGATCAATGGGCTGCCTTGGAAGCACCAGGGAAGGGAGGGATGCAGGGAGGGAGGGAGGGAGAGTGCTGAATGCAAGAAGGAGCTTGGTGGCTGCAGTGGCTGGAGAGAGCTCAGCTCCCAGGGTGGCTGTGTGGAGTGAGGCTGAGCTCTCACCCCAGGAATTCGGGCAGAGGGGACGTTGCTCCCTCAAATTTCCCTGCTTGTGAGTATCTCAGAGTCCTCCACAGTGAGACCCAATGCAGGGGCAGTCCTGGTCCTTGAACCAAAGCCCACTGTGCCTTCCCTGGCTGTGGCTGCCCAGGGAGAGCTGAGGGAGAGGCTGCTCTGGGATAGGGCTGGGGTCTGGACTCCATCCCCCATGGGACACAGCTCCCAGCTCCATCTGCCATGGGACACAGCTCCCAAACCCATCTCCCATGGAATACCAGCTCCTAAACCCATCTCCTGTGGAACACAGCTCCCAGCTCCATCTGCCATGGGACACATCTCTTAAACCCATATCTCATGGGACACAGCTCCATATCTATGGGACACCCACTCCCAGCTTCATCTCCCATGGAATACCAGCTCCCAAACCCATCTGCCATGGAACACCAGCTTCATCTGCCATGGGACACTATCTCCCAATCTCAATGGGATACCAGCTCCCAACACCATCTCCCATGGGACACAGCTCCATCTCTGTGGGACACAGCTCCCAGCTCCATCTCCCATGGGACATTGGTTCCCAGCCCCATCTGCCATGGAACACCAGCTCTGTGGGACACAGGTCCCAGCAGGGAGTGCGGGTGGGATGAGTGGGCCCAGGGAGAGCTCGGGATGCCCTGAGGGACCCTGGTGCCCACTCTGAGCCATGGGGGCTCTTGGCTTGCACAAGATGAAGGAGAATAATCTAATGAGTGTTTATCATGCAAGGCATTTAACAACATTTTGAAGTCTGAGTATTGCAGTAAATTGCAAAATAGATTACTGAAGACAAATATGCCTTATTATTTAAATCTATTGAAAATTATACAATTATTGTGACAGAGTTGTTATAAATATTAATATAAATATTATAAATATGTGAATGCAATGTATTTATAATTCCATTATCACATGCAATAAATATTCATTATTGAGACACCAAATAAGCTGGATTTTAAGTATAATGTGATTTGTATTTTGTAACATGTTGCTAAAATGGTAGAACTCCTCCTATGGAACACAGTGGAAAGAGGTGAGAATGAAAGACTAATAATTCCCTGCTGTGCTGTGCATAAGAAGTATTCACTTGTTGGTGTTAGTAAAGATTGTTGTCTTTGTTTTGAGATGGAAAGAAAATAATGTGCTATATTTAGAAACTACAAGAAGAAAGTATTTTCCCTATCCATCCAAAGAGGCTGATGCCTCTGGAGGATTGGGGATGTTGTTTGCAGGTATTTTTATTCTCCACAGCCTCCTGCTCTTGGTAAGCTTCTTATAAACATACAAGCAATATAACACAGTTGCTGTGTCTTTGCCAAATTAGTTTTGTGTGATTTTAGAAGATAAATGGGAAAGGTAAAAAAAAAAAAAAAAAGCCAAGTCCATTTTCCCAAGCCTTCTCCCCATGATCCACAGGGAAGTCTCATCGTGCCAGGAGCACTGCACCTTCCTCTGCAGTTGTGTTCAAAGCTGCACCCTAAGGTTCAACTGAGACATTAATTAAAAACAAGGGGTGGAAAAAAAATAAAAAAGCTCAAAGTCTCAGAAATGCCATGGCAATTATGTTCCTAAATTGAACTTTAATGAGAGTGCTCAATCTGTGTTGGTAATTGTGGGTGCTGTTTATTTACAAATGCTCTGTACCTGCTGATAGCACAGCTGCTGCTGCACAGAACTGTCCCCACACCTCCAAACCTGCCTGGCCCCGGGGGCTCCTGCAGGTTTGGCAGCTGGAAATCCACAGGGATGTTCCTGTTAGTTGGAGGTGATGTGTGCAGCACCCCAACAGGTGATGGAACAGCTCCAGGGGGGAAGAGATGAATGTGGGGTGACACTTACCAGAAGGACCATCCATAGTCCCAGGAGTGTGGTCGCCAGTCCTCTGGCCCAAGGCTGACTGTCACTTGGAAAACTTGAGTGTACATCATGTGGGCCACCATCCCCAAGAGACCTGGGAAGCAGGGATCAGAACAGGAATTTTTGTGCCAATGTGTTTTTTTAATAATTCTTGAGGGAGTTACTGCTGGAAGTGCTTTGAGAGCTCCAAAAAAGTCTTTGTTGTACGTTTATGCCTCCTGTTCTACTGTGGAGGAGGGAGCTGCATGGGCAGAGGAAAGATGTGACTGAGAGCTCATTATTTTACATCATTCTGAATTCTCAATTAAGAGAGGAGTTGAAGAATCGTTGAAGAAAATGTTGCACAAGGAGCATCCCCACCAACCCAGCTGCTGCAAACCAGGGGTGTGCCACCCACAGAGATCTCCCAGCCCGTCACAGACAGGCCCCAGGTGAGAGGAGGAGGAGGGAGGCTCCTGCAGGCAGTGCAGGCTCAGAGTGCTCATGCCACACAACTCTGTCCCAGCAGTTGCTAAGATTGATGCATTTCAACACTCATAAAACACTTGGAAGCTGCGCCAGGAAGTGAAGTGAGCTTGGTTCTCCTGATGATGCGTGGGGACAGGACCCCACTGGGATACTTTTGGTGGGGCAGGGCTGGTGATGCTTTTGTGACACTGTTAGAGCTCACTGAGGGAACTGCAGCTGGGTGAGGATCAGATTTGCAGTCCCTGTGAAGTTAAAGAACAAGGCTGCAGTAAATGACAGGGTGGCCTGAGTGGCTCTGCCTTTAGCTGGCCACTGTGGTCCTGCAGTTTAAACAGAAAAAAAACACCTGAACTTTTATTTAAACATTCTTTCAGGAAAACCAAACCCCACTTTTCAAGCAGTGGTGGTCAGGAGCAGCTCTGAGGCTTGGAGGATTTTCTAGCTACAGTAATTTGGGATGTTCCTGCCATGGCACCTGGGCAGTGCAGGGTGATGATCCCCAATGGGCTTGGGAAAGTGTGGGCTCAGGCTAAGGAGGTGGGGCTGGACCACTGTATCCCAAATAGCTCTTGGACCTACAGATGTGCAAAAGCCTCTTGTGCTGCAGTGGCAGCTCAAGGCACTCAGAAATACCAATATTCTGCCATGGTGGGTGCAGTGAGTCTGTGTCTGACACTTTGACCATTCATTCA
Source organism: Molothrus ater (assembly GCF_012460135.2). Taxonomy (NCBI): domain Eukaryota; kingdom Metazoa; phylum Chordata; class Aves; order Passeriformes; family Icteridae; genus Molothrus; species Molothrus ater. The sequence goes on along the minus strand of NC_050493.2, from coordinate 13,336,286 downwards.
CTGTTCCCTCTGACCACTAATTTTTTCCATGGTTGCCCTTCCCATACATGGAAGATCCTGATTTCCCTCCCCCATCCACACCCAATTTTGGGCTCTTCTTTCCTTCTTAACCACTCCATTACTCTCCCCAGACCTGTGGATGATTCAGGGCAGTTCTGGGGGAGGAAAGCAGGGGAATGTTTGTGTTGTGGGCACGTTGAGCAGGACCTTCAGAAGACAAATGTCAGCTTTGATACAAACAAGTGCAGAGGCTGGGGGAAGAGTTGTGTTCCAGGGAGCTTACAGGGGTGATTTGCTCAGCTGCCTCGTGTTGGAGTGACACACTGCAAAGATAGGAGGTGGAAAGAGCAACTCACTCCAGGAGAAATGAGATTTGGGCAGGGTGGGTGGCCTAATGGGAGCACAGCAAAGTGCTGCACACCTTGCTTTTTTCCTGCTTGTATCTAATTTCCAGAATGCACCTGCAGCTTGCTGAACTTTTTAAATCAGTGGATTTTTTTTTTCAGCTGACAGTTGTGCCTTGATCTTAAGTCTGGAGTTTGCTGTTTCTACACGTCCTGTCAGTAATTTTTCAACCCTAATAAAATATTACAGCCTGCCCTGGGAGCTGTCACAGTCACTGAGAGGCAGCAGGAGGTTTGACACAGGCAGGACGAGCCTCAGCAGGGCTGAGCTGCTGGGCTCTGTCACGCAAACCTTGCTCAGGGTTTGAGCCACCCTCAGCCCTGGTGAGGAGGAGGTCACCAGCAAACACTGGAAACGTTCTTTGTTTTATCTCGCTAATGCCAGGGCGGGATGGGGCTGGATCTGCACCTGGCAGGGCTGTTGGTGCTGCTATGCCACATCCAAACTAAAGCAGAATAATGCAAATATTTTGTTGTGCTGCTTCATTCACTTTTGGTTTGGTCTATTTTAGCTGTGCCTTGCCAAGTTCTCCGTGGGGAAACCCTCTGGTCCTTTTTGCTGTACATTTAATGAGCTGAAATGAGCTGCCTGTACCACAAACCAAGAAAAGCTCCATGCCCAGGATCATCTTTTCCCCCAGCTGGTTGCTTGAGGCTGGGCAGGGAGGGCACAATGCCCATGCCCATCCAGGCTCCAGGGCAAGAGGGGTTTGCAGGTGGAGAATCCTGGTGATGTGGAGTGGTGGGCAGTGCAGAAACACGGATCATTCCTAGCTGGCTGGAGATCCTGGACCAGAGCTGCTTGGAGGTGTCAGTAAAGGGAGAAATTAAGGAGCTTTGGAAAACTGGAGATGAAGGAAATTTGGAAAAGACAATGTATTTTAAAGCATTTTCCCATATTTTTTACTAGAAATGCTATTTGTGGAATATATCACATTAATGAAAATGTTTTATTATAAATACTATGTGAGAAACATATGTAAGTTTTTTGGTTTGTGTAAGGTTAAGAGGGATGCCAAAATTGTGATGTTGTGGGGTATTTTTAGTGGCTCATAGAAACAACAATAAGTGACCACACTGTTGGGATATTTTTTCCTAAACTTTAGATGTTGAGCTATGAGAATGTGGAGATCTCATTGCACTTTTATGAGGGAACTCAAGCATGAATTTAATGAGGAGTGTTATGCTCCAATGGAAAGTCCTCTTCATTACCTAATTTCTATTAAGCTATGTCATTATAAATATGCTAAGCTTAAATAAATATAGTTTTCTTCTTTCCTCTAATATCCCTGCCATTGAAAATAACAACTAGCAGTGTACTGGGGTTTGGGGTTTTATCCTTGTTTCAATTCCTCTATCATTTTTCCCTGTAAAATTTTGAAGTTTATATTTGGACTATCTTGGCAATGTACTTAGAAAGAGGGAAGGCCAAAATAAAAATAGAAAGTTGTGTAGGAACGAAAACTTCATCATTCCTACAAAACTTTAAAACTGCAGTTAATGCTGAAGGGAGAGAGGAACAGCATGGAAGTAATTGATTGAATGCTGAAGAAATCCACATAGTTTGATTTTGAAAATGGAACTGATTTTTTTTTTTTTAAGTTCCAAATTATATCCAAAGCTGAAAAATATGCTTTGGCAGTTCTTATCAGATGTTTTTGTCACTCAGCTCTACTTCTGACCTTTCCTTTTTGTTATTATTTCATCATTTGCAGCTGTCCCTGAAGATACAGAGCCCTTCCCAGAATGTACTCTGCCTGTTGTAATGTCTTCCAGCCTGAAATGCAGCAGGATAAAATGCACTTCTATTGCAGAAATTCTTTCTGCTAGAGAGGTCCATGCAGGAGTGCTCACATGGGCACTCTTGCTGCTTGCATAAATCCTGGAAAGTGGGGGTTTTAGCCAGAAAAAAGCTTCACAGAAGTCAAGGGGCGCTTAACCACATGGCTGGAGTTATTTTAGAGAAGTCAGTTCCTCAAGTTCACATGGTGAGGGGCCCCAAGTACAGACTGAGCACAAAACCAGCCCAAAAGAGCTGTTCTGAGAGATGCACATGTCCCAGCCCACTCCTGGGGCTGCTCCTCAGTGCCATTATTAGAACCCTTTTCATTCTCAATTTTGTTAATTAACAAGATGAGCTCCTTCCTTTGGTTTTCCAGCCTTCACCTACTTTCAGGATTAACAGAGAAAAAAGACTTTTCAGCTTTACATGTTTTTAATTTTCCTCTGGAAAATGAGTGTGATGATGCTGCAAATGGAGCTGAGGCTGGAGCTGTGGTAATGGCTGTGCAGGCTGGGGAAGGATAATTACTGCATTGCTGCTGTGAAATCAGGAATGAGGATATTCACTTCTCCCTGGCAAGAGGAGAATTTATCATGCAGTCTTTGTGCCAAAGAAACAAAAAATTACAGTGAAAAATTGCGATAGCTAAACGGGGTAAGAGAGTCGTGGAGCCTCTGGTTTTTTATTCTCCCAAAGCTGTGAAATTTTGCTTTGTGGTGGTAAAAAGGGGAAGGGGAGGTTCATACCTGAAAGCACAGTGAAGACAGCAGCAAAGGCATTTAACTTGAGCCCATCTATGACACTGCTTGAATGAAAGAGCTCGAGGCACATGAGGCTGAACCCGACGACCAACAGCATGATGTACAACACCTCGGACACCACTGAGAGCCACAGCACACCTGGGGGCAAAGAGCAGCAACCTGTCAGCACTTGGGGAGTACTTGCAAGAGGTTAAAGTTGGCAAAAATTAATTAGGAAATCAGGAGTGTCTAGGAGTAACTGGAATTAGGAATTTTTTTTTTAAAGTTGGTTGGTTTTTGAGGTCACCAATTGTAATTGTTGTTTTTTTTTTTTTGTTTTTTTTTTAATGTTTATCACATCCACTGTATATTGGGAAAAAATTATTTACTGAAAAAGTCATTAAGCACAGTCTGGCCAGGGGAGTGGCAGAGCCACCATCCCTGGAAGTGTTCAGAAAACATCTAAAGGTGGCATTTCCCAATGTGCTTTGGGAGCATGAGGGCATTTGGTAAAAGGTTGACCTTGGTAATCTTGGTGGTCTTTTCCAGCCTTAATGATTCTGTGATTCACAGAATTTAAACTCAGCAAACCATGGCCCAAACTGAGAAAAACCAGAAAAAGCAGTGAATGAAGATGTGAAGAGTGGCAGGGTGGTAAAGACACTGCAGAAAGAACAAGCTGTTGCTTGTTCTTGTTCAGCTTGGCTACAGAACCTCTGTGGGGACGTGTGAGAACCTCTTGGCTCCTCTGAGCCCAGGCACAGCTCACAGAATTAATTTCCCCACCTGTTCCACAGTTTAGATGAGCACAATCCACATGCAGGGAGGTGATGGCACAGGGTACCTGATTGCCTGTGTGCTGCTGGGAGCTGGACAGCCTTGGATGCCTCTTTTCCACAAAGAAAATAAATTCAGTCCATGTTTTAAAATTCTTGCCACGGCCTAGTGCTGGGGGCTGTTGTTAGAAACAGCCCTGCAGGATGGCTGGTCTCACATGGGGGGTTCTCACAGGGTTTGTGCCACAGGACTGGCCCAGAAACTGCCACAATTACAGCAGGGTGGGCACAGATGTTTAAAACATGCTCAGCTGAGGAGCTGCAGATGCAAAAATGCCTGGCTGGAATTTCCTCAGCCCCTGGGTGCAGCCCTGAGGGTCAGGGCCCTGCTGGAGCTCGGCAGTGCTCAGGGCAGGGGCTCTGGGAGTGCCCAGCAGGGACTGCTGCACCACCAGGAGATGCCACCTTTGGGAATTCCAGCAGCACAAAACCTCCAGCAGGATCTGCTGAGTCTTTGAAAGTCACCAAGCCATGGGGTAAATTGGAGACGATGGGAACAGATGATAAGATTGAGTCCCTGCCCAATTTGCAATTGCTGTTTCAGCATGAGAATCTGCTCGAATTCTCCAGTACATTTGCTAACCTGATTGCTAGAGAATTCACCTGGAAACAATGAGCAGTGATGGAAAATTTCAGCCTAAGCAGTTGAAACATGGAAAGTTAAGCATCTGCAGACAATGGCTTATATTAGAAAATGTTAGCTGTAACCATAGAGACTGCTACAGGCTTCACTTATATTAATACTTTCTCTCCTCACTGCCAGAGCACATGTGTGATAAAGCCCACAGTCCAGCTTATCAAACCAGATATGCAGTCTCACTTTTATCAAATATTTGAGTGGCCTCTTGGTGGCCAGGCTGATCCCAGCTCATATTTTGTCTGGGAATTCATCTTTCTAATTACATCTAATTAATATGTGCTATTCGTTGTTGCCACTGTAGCTGACCTTCTGAGTTCTTAAACCACACTACAGAGATAGCAATAAATAAAGCTTTTAATTGCTCACAGTGGCTGTGTGTGCAATATTGCATCTATCAACAGCAAACAGCTGCTTATCTCACTCCTCTTAGTCAATTTGGTATCAGGCAACTCTTCCAAAAAGGAATGCAAGTGAGAGAGAGCAGAAACAGCAGGGTTTAGGAAGCATTTTGACTCATTTTCTCAAACCAGCAATGTCCATGATGAGAGAATGATGGAATGATTTGGGTTTGGAAGAATTAGCTGATGCAAACTTGACCCACAGACTGAGGCAGCAGAGAGCCCTAACTAATGAGCTGTAATTCATTCAGCCTACACATGAAATATTAATGTACAACACACCTGCCCAGGTGATTATTGCCCCGAGTCAAGCCTTGTGAACCCCCCTGGTGCTCTGTGCACACCAGGGCAGTGCTAAAACACTGCAGCTCACCACTGAGGTGTGGCTCCAGCTCTGCTTCCCTGAGCTCAAAGAGCTGCAGTCCATGGGTGACATCAGGCTGGTGTGCTCAGGTGTGGGGCAAATTCTCTTGGATGTTTTTATCAATGACCTGGACACTCTTAAGGAATTTTGCTTCTGGTGATCCTAAATCAGGAGGAGACCCTGAGTCCCTTGAGAATGGAAAGTCCTTAGGGAGAGATCTTGGTAGATTTGAGTGTGTCACCAACCAGATGACATCTAACAAGGACAAATGCTGGGTACTGCTCCTGGGCCAGGGTAATCCTGGATGTACCTACAGAGAGGGGAATAAGGAGCTGGAGTGCAGCCCTGCAGGAAGGGTCTGGGGGTTTGGCTGATGGTTTTGGGGTTTGGCTGATGGTTTTGAGGGTTTGGCTGATGGCTCTGGGGGTTCAGGTGATGTACTCAGCTCCATATATGCACACCCTACCTGCTGCCCGCCTCTGGCCCAGGGCCTGAAGCTGGTGCTGCAGGCACCAGTGCAGTGATTTTGGAAGGAGCAGGGGTTTGGGGATGTGCACATGTCCCTGTGGGAGCACCTGGATTTGTGTGTCCATTGCAAGGGGACACTCTCAGAGGGACAGGAGGGCTCTGGGAGCTGAGCCTGGAGGGCCTGGGGCCAGCTGGTGTCCTTTATTCTCCTAAGGAAGGAGAAAGGAGCAGCAGGGAGGAACACCTGGCTGTGTGGCTGGTGTCTCAGGGAGTGCTTTGCCTTCCCTTCCAAAGGGCTGGGATAAGAGTGGCTTTGCCAGCAGGATAACCTTTCAAGGAAATGATGAAAAGCTCAATCAGACGTGAGTTTTGCTCTCCTGTAAATCCTTTTTCTGATGAGACACAAAGGCTGGGTGAGTTTGCTGTGGGAGGCATATTCAATTACTGCTTTTTTGGGGCCCTGTTCATATCTACCAAGGAACTCTCTTGTCATATTCCATGGTGCTACTGAATACTTGCTCTGAGCCTTTTGTTTAGTGCATCTAATGTGGGGAAAGGCAAGTCCCACATGCAGTGTTTGCATAGTTCTATGTCCTGTCCTGCTTCTCTGATTTTGAATTTCATCTGAAATAATAACACCCAGAAAATGCATCCTGTGTATGAATTTTGGATTTTCCTGTGGCTACCTGAAGCAGAACAGTTGCTTCAGGTTATTAATTCAGGAGACAGAGTCTGTTCTGTGCTGATGGTGAAGTGATCTCCCACTGCTCCTCTCTCAACATGAGATTCATGAGGCAGTCACTTGGCACCACTTCCACTCACAACCTCTTACAGCCTCCTTCCTGCAAAGCAGAGAGCTCCTTCTCTTGAGGGGACCTCAGTCATTCCAGGTGACAGGGAAGAAGATCTCCAGGGTATTTTTCTCTTTTCCAATCTTCTCTGCTGTCATCTTTTCTGTCTGCTTACTCCCCTCCAGCCTGTGTCCTCTGCCCCAGGGATCTGTCTGGCCTAACTCAGCTTCAATGAAAAATCTCTCCTTCAGAAGAGTCAGGACTTGGTTCACTTAGAGAGTTCCACCTGGATGGCCTCTACCTGAGGATCTGCACTCTCATCAGTCACCAGACTCCTCTGATGTTTTGGTCTCCATCCTGTTTATGCATGTTTGTTTGTCCAACAAACCCACTCTGCCTGTGCAGAGAGGGGGCTGGGGAGGAGCTCAGCTGGGATGTGCCTCTGTACCAAGGACATTCCAATGTGAGACCTCCCAGGAAAGGAGATTCTTGGACTTTAAAGCAAAAGCAAACCCAGAGAGGTTTCAGTGGCACTCCCACACACACGAGGGTGGGGATGTGTGAGCAGCCCACCCAGCTTGCAAGCACCAGGACACCATGTGTTCAGCCCATCTTTCCAGGATTCCCTGGAATAATGCAGAGGATGACAGCTGTCAAGTCCTCCTCATGCCTGCTGGGCTTTTTTTAGGTGAGAAAATCGTGCTGGGTTTGCATGTTCCCTTCTGTGCTGGCCAGGAGCTGGCAGGGACCTGTCTCGCTGTCCTGTCACTCTCTGGGGAACATCAACTTCTTGTCCTGTGTCCGTGCCCATCCTGGTGTCCTGTGTCCTGTGTCCTGTGTCTGGGCCCATCCTGGTGTCTGAGAAGCTGCAGGAGGGTGGGCACTGTGATCTGGATGACCACTGACATCAGTACCATCAACACCTCCTGTCCTAACACACCTTCTCCTGTCATTTTTGTCCCTGGTGCTTCTCCCCCAGCCAGTGTGTCACCCCTCAGCAGTGCTGCTGACAATGACAGAGCCACTTCTGGGCACTGGGGGACACTTTGGACCTTTGCTCCCACCCACAGATAGGCTGTATGTCCCAGGTGGGATTGCTCTGATTGCTCACAGATTGTGAGGCTTTTCTTGGAGGAAAATGGGGTCACCAGCTTCAGGACAACCTCCCTGTCAAGCAAAATCCTTGAAAGTGCAGGAGCTGGGCTTGGCTTCTCACCCAGAATTTGAGGTTGAAAATCTGGGACTCGCCAAAAGATTTCACATAAATCAACCTATATCATAGGGCTCCTGCATCAGAAGGAATCATATCACATTCATATCATCTGATCTCATGGCAGGAAGAAGATCAGTGCAGTAGCTGGGACATGAAAGAACTTTGTGTCTCTGAGCTTTGTTATTTCCTAAGCAGTGTGTGAGACTGTCTGGTCCACGGAGCTTGTGGTGGGAAGCACCAGTGTCACCTCCTCAAGGGCTCAGGCCCTGCAGCAGCATTGTTACAAGGAGACTAATTTCCCAGCACTCTCCAGTGAAGTGAACAAACTCTTCATTATGGCTGGGAGGGGAACTGTTACCCACAAGATCCCTGGGGTTTTAGGCACTCAGGCGCTCCATGAGCCATCTGGCAGGATCAGTCCCTTGCCTTTCTGTCCGGCAGCACAGAGCAGCAGCGTTTTGAAAGAAGATCCACAGGTCTGGGTGCATCTCTGCAAGGTGCTGATCAACTTGAGTGCATCTGCCTGCACTGAGATGTTAGAAAAGGGATATTGCAGACAGTCCTGAAGGGATGAAACAAATGCAACATTTCTTCTGATAGTGAGAGAAAGAATCTCTACCTCAGCCTGCAGTGAGTCTCACAAAGTTCTTCCCAGAACCTGAAACCATTTCAGGTCAGCTCTGGCCATTGAGGAAGGAGTGGACACCTCTCACCATGGAGTGAGGGAGCTCCAGGGCTGAGCTTCCTGTAGAACAGGGATTCTGATAAAAGCCATGGGAATTCTGCTCAGAAGAACTTGAGGCATTCGGTGAGTTCCTGATGAAGGAACCCAAAGAACAGCACTGTTAATGACTTCCAGGAGGTTTGAGCTGAGTTTGACTGCTTGATGTCCAAAGTTCATTCCTTGCTCAAATCCATTGCCATTTCCAGACAAAAACAGGAACAGTTCACTCCATCTTCTCCATGAGAGAGCTCTGGTTAAGCTGAGCCATGTCAAGCCTGACACGTTCTGTGCTCCTTCCCCACAAAATCCCAAGATGATTCTCGTGTTGCATTATTAAAACCATGCTCAGGCTTGTTAGCAGTTTCGATTGAAGCACCAAGAACTTGGATGACATCTGAATGGGATTAGGTGCAGGATGATAAAGAAACATTTCCTGCTGTTTCTGGAATGCCAGAGTTCCATAATTTCAATTCCTGTTGAGTTTTTGAGATTAATGAGGCCAACAAACCAGTTCTGGAGAGTTTAAATCAAATCTATACCTCCTACCACCTACAGTTACATGCAGCCATGGAGTTTGATGCATACTTGTCAAATCAGAAAAGTTGGGTTTTGGTGCCAGCTCACTATGCCAACAGGATCTGATGGCAGATTTTGAGGTCCTATCTCCAGATGAAATAATGAAATCTTCTTCTGGATGCTCCTTCAGGCTGGCCAGGCCATGGAAATGACTGTCAAAGATCCAGTGTTGGTGCATGTTCTCAGGGAAACACTGAGGAGGTGGCCAACACAGGAATTGCTGGGAGAGTTCAAAGCATTTTGAATCCATAAACATGAGCTGTTTGCTCTTAAAGGATTTCTTCAGGGAAAGTCATATTGCTATTCCTGAAGGATGTTGCTGAGTCATGTTAACCTGTGTTTTACCCAGAAAGGCAGGGATTGTGTGCCTGGAAATGTCTGTCATGCATTTTGGAGAGTGGCTTGGAAATTATCCAGCATAAAGAAGCCCATAAATGAATGTACTGCCTGTGTGACACTGCCTGCTGAAAGGCCAGCCTTCCTGAGCAGTGCCCAAGAAGAAATGGTCTGGAATCTGTATTGATTTCTGAGGGCCCTTTCAGACAGAAAATTGGCTTCCTAATTGGGGCAGGCTCACATTCAGAATGCCTCAGTGGGAATTCATCTCCTTAGGAACTCCCACTGCCTCAGCCTGTGCTCCCAGTGGATCTGTGGCTGCTGCATCCCAGCCCTTCCCAGAGCAGAGCTGCCCTCCTGGGGTCAGGGGCTGCCCAAAGCAGCCTCAGCTGAGCTGTCACACTCTGCGATGCTGTCCCTGAGCCAGTGACCAGGCTGGACAATGCTGCAGGCAGCCAGAGAGCTCTGGGTGAGCTTTGGAGCTCCTCATAACTCAGTGTCACACGTCTGCCCTGAGAGCCAGGCTCTGTCTGAGCTGTGGTGAGACCACACCAGCTCCAGCCCCTCCTCTGCCAGTTCAGCCCTGAGCTGTCTGAGAGAGTCAGATGGGCAAGTAGGAGCTCTGGGGGGTTTTCTGCATCACAGTTCATCATATGACAAAACCCCTTCTGTCTGCTCAAAGCAGTGGAACTGAGCCATGTGTGCTCCCAAATAACCACTGAGATCCTTCTGCCTGACTGAGGAGACACCAGGAGTGTGGCACTTGAAGGACAAGCCAGTGCTGCATTGTTGAGCAGCTGAGGAGACACCAGTGTCAAGGCAATGCTATCCTGGAGAGTGTGGAACCTTCTCACCTCCCCACTGGCAGCTGCTGCCTGGGGGAGAACGTGCTCCTCTCACCCTGTGCTTCACAGCCATTGTCCCCAACATCCCTGAAGTGCCACAAAACACTGGGAAACCACAAGAGGCTGGGAGAAGTCACCTAGACAGGTGTCACCCCATGTGGGAGGAGAAGAGCCAAGTCTGAGGGCCAGCCCTGGTTCTGGGGGGTGTGAACTTGCACCCTGCGAGTGTCATCTCTTCTTTGTGCAAAAGCATTTCATTCTTGTTCTTGGTCAGCCAGGGACATGGGGAATTGTTACCCTTCTCATGTTAGCAGCAACAAAAAGTTCTGCTCATGTGTCTCCTAGTCTGTCTTTGCTGTCCTTGTGTTTCTTGACTCATTGCTCTGCTTTTTCAGACCTAGTGACTTTGTTGGAACTGACACCTGGATCTCACTTAAATCTCTCTTCTTCAAGAGGGAACAGAGGAAAAATTAAGGCAAATGGGCACACACTCAGAAATGCTATGCACATTGTTTGGAAGAGCAGTAAGGCCAGCTCCATGTAAATCTCACTCTCTCTTCCAATGCCATTTGGGTGGGTTTAGTCATCTGCTCTCCCCTGCTACTCCAATACTGGGAATTCCAAGCCAGAAATGCTGGAGTGATCAATAGAAAATGGTGAGAAGAATGAACCCTGAGCATGTTGTTGTGGCTGGCAGCGGGCTGAGCGCTGCTGGTTAATGCGTCACGGCAGAGCCGACCATCTGCCCGTGCTCTCGTGCTGCAGAGGCTCACACAGAGCCACCAGAGACACTGCAGCCTCCTGACCCTAAATGCCACCTGAGCTACCTAAACCTGCCTGCTCCAATCAACTGAATGGGGCAGCAAGGGCAGATAAAGGGCTGGCACCCAGACAAGGGACTGCGCCTTGCAGAACGTGGGAAACCAGAGGAGGAATACCTGACACTGCTGAGGGGAGGGAGGAAAAGCTCTGTTAAGCTGTGTTTTGGTTTTGTTTAGCTTTACCTCTTGGTTAGTTTCTTTACTTTGGAAGGTGAGGTGGAGCTGTGACTCATAAAATTATTCTCTTCTATGTGATGATGGCTTTGGATGGCTCTGGCATGGAGCAGATTGAATCTGTGTGTGATACTGAGCAGACTGTGGGATATCTTTGTATCCATAATCTCTTTTTCCTGGTGTGGTAGTAATATAATGAGTAGAGCAAGAGAGTGGAAAAGATGATGAAAAATACTCTAAAAGGGAATTATCCCATGTGCCTCACTAAATATATTTGGGCTCAGTGTTTCCCTTTGAAGAGCGCCAGTGCAGAGCCTGTGATGTACTTCTACCCTCAGCACTGGGCTGAGAAATGAATGATGTTCAGACCAGTGTTCTCCACATCTTTGGCATCCCCAGAGTGAAAAACAAGACTGTTTCCTCTTTCAGTAATTAGGAATTTAGCTTGAATTCTGCTGGTAAGAATGGTTTCATCTTTGTATGTCTAATTGCCCTTTAAAACTAACTTCAGTGATTCATAACAGTTGTGTAAGAAAACACAGATAAAATAAAAGTAGCACATTTTTTCCTGCACACTTAATCATAGCTCTCCTGTGACAAGTGCACAGGTATTTGTGTGTGTGGGTAAGGATTTACCCCATTGCAGATATATGAACAATAATGCAATAGGAAGTATTCAAGAAGAATATAGAGCCTGTTTTGGAAAGTGTACAGTTCTTTTGGGAGACTCAGTTACATTTCTTTTTACTGATGCAGGTCTCTAAGTGCTCCTCTTAGAAAATTGATCCTCTTTTTTTCTTCTTAGGAACATCTACCCAGTACATAAAAAAGGAGGTTTGTTTTTTAACTTGGCTGTTACAAGTCTCGTTTGTCTCTTTTCTAGCCTCAAATCTGCTCTGCGTTGTCCTTCTCATCCAAACAAGTATTTCCCTATTTTTGACCATAAATGTCACTCTTCTCTCTATGTCTTTAAATTTTATTGTCAGTGCTTTGAGCTGGGGCTGGCAGGGGAGGGATGAGAGGTGCTCACAGGGTGGGTGGGTACATCATGAGTACTTGTGGTGGCATGGTGACTTCTTGTTTTGTTCTTTGGTTCCTACGATGATCCTAATATTTCTTTTTCATCTTAATCTCTGCAGAGCAGTGAATTAATGTTTTCATAGAAGTGTCTGTCATCGCCCAAGAGCTCTATCCTGAGGGGAAAAGCTAATTCAGAACCCATCACTATATATGTAAAGGTAGGATGACTCCTCATCTTCCCCACTTGGCATTTATCAACACTGATCATCATCTGCCATTTGCTCTCAGTCACTCACTTTGTACATGCTTCAGAGGCCAGAATCCAGTGGTTTTCAGGCTTTCAAGCTTCAGTTGTCCTTTTAGCTGAACATTTTAATCTATTTTAAGTAGCTCTTGCTTTTCTTGGGTTTCTTTCTTCACAAATTCTAAAACCACTTTTATTGCTTCTGAAGGATGCTGAATCTGCCATACAAACCATACAAGGGATCTCCTACTAACATTTTCAGTCAAGTGTAGGGTTAAGTCAAGAGTAACAAGCTTCCCACTAATTTCTCCATGCTCACATCCAAATTTTGTCTTTACATCATGGATAACATTTCTTGGTGTGTGCATGGTGTTTTAGTCAGCTCCTGCTGTTTTGTTTTCTGTCCTTACACCTTCTCAGCTATCAGTTTTAACCCTGCTGTCTCTGAAGCTGTCCCAAGGGGTGATCACTAACATAATTCTGCATTTTTTATCTGAACATGGAATCCATCCACAGAGATTGTGTTGCTCATTAATGACATTACCTTGTTATTCTGATTCAGCTTTAGTACATGACATCTGCTTTGTCTTTCAGTGTAATCAGCAACAAGACGTTATTGTCCCTCTAATTATCTTTCTCCCATCAAATTTCTGCTACACCTATTATGTCAGGAACCATTAAAATCAGGCATCTAGTTTTTCTGTTCTCATTAATTGCTGCTGGAGTGCTGGTTTAGGAGCATGTGTAGAACTGGCTTAGCTTTCTCTTTTTTCTGTGCTGTGTTTAGGTGAGACTTGATTTGTTTACTTGCTGTTTGCCATGTGCTACTTCAGCTCTGCCAGCCACTTTTTAGGCAATGCAGAATTGTTATTGCTTCATCTCTCCAGGATGCACCACCACAGGCTGTGTAGAGGACGTGCAGGAGGCACCTCCTACCTCTGCCTGAGGACAGTCTCTCATTTAAAAAGCCTCCCTGTAAGATTTTGGACTGTTCAATGTTCACTAGCCATGAGCATTTTCCTTCTGCAGGGTTTTGCCTTGCCTCAGCCTCTGTGGTCTCTGAAAAGCCTGGTTTATTTTGTGAGTTTGAGTTTATCAGCAGGTAGGATGCAGTGCAATGCAGGCAGCTGCTGGTGGCCTGCTGCCTTGCCATTCCTTGTGGAATTGTTCCACAAAACCAGGTACCACAGAGCCCTGGAGTAACCTGGCCAGGCTGCAGCACACCTGTGAGGAGCCTGCCCTGGGAATCCTGCCCTGTGTTTGTGTGGCCATCTCAAAGCTCTGAGCCAGGACTGACATTTGAGCCTTTTGCTGCAGCACTTCCCCACAAGGGAAGGGCCCCCCATCTCCAGCTCTGGGCACTCCAGGTGCTTGCTAAGTCCCAGCCTCCACCAGCACCATCCCAGAAACTGCTGGGGGCACCACATTTCCTGCAAAGCCCTGCTCTTCTCCAGCAAAATGGCTCCAGCACAAGTGCTGCTTCCAGCTGGTTTCTCTTGCCCAAGCAGTTGGGCTGGGCTCACCCTCTGGCTGAGAGCTGGCAGTGATGCATGCAGAGAAGGATGCAGGAGCTGCAATCCCACACAGCAGGGGGAGGAACACCTCTGGGTCTGGCCAGCTGTGGTGTTATGGTCACTGAAACCTTTAATCTGATCATTTATGGGACTTTTTGCTCTCCATTGTGGTGTCATGGTTCTCCTTCTTCACAACTTTTAAAACCACAACTTTTAAAACCACTTTCCCCAGAATTTCTGGTCTTGGTTTCCTCCTTTTGAATGTATCCTCTGTGGCCTCTTGGGATTTTTCTTGGACACAGATTTGAGGGCATGGGAATGGGATGACAGAAGATGTCATGGAAGGAGGAGTGTGCCAGCCTCAGTGTCCTGGTGGGGCACCACAACAGGGACAGAAGTGTCTGTCACTTGTTGAAAATATCACCCTCTTCTTCCTCAGGCAGCTAAATATTCAGGGGCAACAGAACTTTGATTAAGTTCTGCAGAGAATATCCCAGAAGAAGCTGAGAACTGAAATATCAGGTCCAGCCTACTTTGACAGCTCTCTTCCAACTCCTTTTGGAAATATTTGCTGTCTTACTGCTCATGTCTGGAGTGAAAATTAGAGCACTCTGTGGGCCCCAACATCTGCTCAGTGAGAGCCCATTAAAAGCCTGGCCACTGTAACCAGCTATTGCTCTATCATTTTTATCAATAGCAAATGTAAACTCTCATAGGAAAATGTGGGGTTTTTTTTCCAGTTAATATCTACCATCATGAAGCTGATTTTGCTAAGCAGCTTTGGCACTAAGAACCAGCAACAGCTAATAAATTCAATGTTAGGCTTATGAGGTTCTGACAGATTGCTGGCAGCTGCCTTAAATGCAGGAAAAAGCTCTCCTAGTGTGGGTTGGAAATGTTTATTTATACCATACTGTGGGTCTGTTTGCCCCAAATTTTGCTGCCTCCTTTTAGTAGATGTCATTGGTGAGATATATGACAAGGGTACAATAACTGATCAGAGATGCATTTCCCAGCTACACTGGAGATCAGCACTAATGCATAAAGGTGGGAAGCTCAGCCATAAAATATGAGATTTTTACTGTAAGAATTTTCATTTATGAATGCAAGGTTTGTGGTAAGGTTGTGACTAGACCTCGTCATGGATGATTTTATTTACTGTGAGTTTTTGTGGTAGTTCTTTTTCTGTATCAGAGGGTTTTAAATAATCTGCAGGAGTTTACCACCACCTTGCTGTTAATTGGTGGTGGACCCAAGCAAAGATGGGCTGTGCAACTACACTGAGTGTGTTCTTAGCAAGTCTTAAAAGTTGTGTCTTAAAAGTGAAAGATGATGTGCTCAGAAAAAGGCATGGGCTTCAGGAGCCTCTGTTTAGCTTAGAAGTTGGTTAGACAGGAATCCTCTTTGGACCAGGGAAAACCAACTAAAAGGAAAACTTTGGGAAACCTGAGTGCTCAGCTGCAGTAATGGAGCTTCTATTGCAGAGACATTTCAGATAAACAAAATTGCAGAGACATTTCAGATAAACGACCACTTTTTGGTGGTAAGTGATGCTAAGAATATATACAGAAAATGAATAAGTTGCAGTCTTATTGTGAAGCTAAGTTTAGTCCCAAATTTCCCAGTTACATGATTGCCCGTGAAAACCACAATGTTTGAACTGAACTCAAATTTGCTTTTCACTGTATTTCATCCTTTCTCATTGACTTGGACTGGCTGGAGCTGAGTAGTTGATAAGCCTCTGGCCATTAAAGTCAATGCTGAATGAGGGGATGAAGAAATTAAAGGAATGGGAATTTTCTTCTAACTGGAAAAGAGCAGATTAAGCCAAGACATTAAAGAATTGTTCAGTGAAAGTAAATCAGGCATCAATTTTCTCTTCACATGTGGTGAAAGTAGCTCTGGAGAGTACAGACTGATGGTGAAAATTCCAGATTAACCATGTTGCAGTGTCCAACTTGATGTACAGTTGTGGAATTTATCCTGGTTTTGTTTATGAGTCTGATGGTCAGCACTTTCCATCTCTAACAAAGCATCCCCCTCTCTTTCTGTCAATATGCCTTACAACTCCATGGAAAGTCTTCTGAAATAGATAGAATTTTCTTTATAACACTACACAGAAAGAACCTTCCTTCCTCAAAAAAGAAAAACAGAATCATCTAGAAATATGCACTGACATCATGCAACAACTCTAAAATTCTCCTGGAAAAAAAAATGCTGACAGCATTTCACACAACCAAAAGAAATCCTGAAAGTAAAGCAGTAAATGCTGTTTTGGAAAGTGTGTGGGTGATGCCACCAAGCATTCTGCACCATAATGAAGTTCCAGAGAAAGGGGATAAAGCAGAAACCCACCCCAGTGCCTTTAGAGCAGGCAGCTTGTGCCAGCTCTGGTCTGCCTGCTGGAGGGGCTCGCTGTGCCCACAGCCCTGGCAGGGCAAGGCAGGAATAGTCCCCTGCCCAGCTGAGATTCCCTTGCCCAGCTGCCCCTCCAGCTCCTCTCCCAGCCCTGTCCATTCCATCTCCTCTCCTGTGTCTCTCCTTCAGCACCAGTCCTACTCCCATCCTTGGACAGAACTTTCCGGAACTTTGAGATCCTCACTGCTGTTCTGGGAGCTGCACTAAAAAGCACAAAATTCCCCAGTGTATTACAGCAAAGTGCAGCTTTCAGCTCTGTGCCTCTCTGCCCTGCTCCTGTGGTTGCCTTAGGATTTTTGCTTTTATATTTTTCTTATATTTGTAATCCTGCAGTTTTTAGTGTGTAACTCCAAGCTCCACCCTCAGTGTGAGCTGCTGCTTCCCCATTTGGGGCAGACACAACAATTCCTCTCCAGGCCTGGCAGTCAAGGACACCTCACTGCCTCAGGCCTGAGAGATTAAACAAAAGGGAGCTGGGGGGAGCAAACCTGGGGTAAATGACTTCATTACCCGAGGCTGTAATTGGCAGATTAACCACCAATGTGCAAATGGACCAAACTTATAAAAGTGTGAAATCTGTGACCCTTCATTCATTTTGGGTGTAGCCCCATGGGAGCTTCATCTGCCCTAAATGTACCTGAAGGCCCCTCAATAAATAGAACTGCTTTTTATTCCCTTAATTTTGTCTGGCCTCTGTTTTTAGATAGCCTGAAAAGGCATCACTGAGTCCTTTTGTCATGTTTTCTATCACAGAGTTTGTTTTCTGGTGGCTGCTGAGTGTTGAGCTGCTGGTTTTGTAAGAGCCTTCGTGCCCCAAGGTCCCATTTGTGTGTGTGAGATTTAACTGGGAGCCCATTAGCGACACTAATCCCAGGCTTGTTCTTCCCTTATGTGCATAATTTATTTGGGTTTGCTTACAATGAATTTCACAGAGGCTCTGTGGCTGTTTCTCTCCCTGCAATATCCCCCTGCTTTATTAGCAGTAATTGCCTTTCTTCCCATTTTCCAGTGGATCAGCAATTCAGGCAAATTAAGGGAAATTGTTCCTTACACCACTTACTGCTGCTCCACCAAGCCTGAGAAAGGCACCCTGTGCCCAAAAGGTTTTGGGATTGTCTCAAGTGATCTGACAAAATATATGGGGCATCTCCTCAGCTGGGACCAGGGTGGGCTCAGTTCACTTTAATTGAGCTCTACTGAGCATTTTTTTCCCCTTATAGATTTTCAAAAGTGGGGTAAATTGCTTCTGAAAATGAAAGAAATCTCAATGATCAATTGAACTTCAATACCAGGGTGAGGAAAATGGTTGCAAGCTGCTTCTGTGCACTTGAGTATATACATTTTCACAAGGGTAAACCAACCAAAGAAGCACCTGGATGATTCCTTCTCACAAAGAGATATCTTTGGAACTGTGACTGTATTTTTCTGACCATTAATATCTTCATGGCATGAGGAGACCACACAGCATTTCCTTCCTCACTAGAGGAAGAAGTGAAATGTCTGTCTGTGATATTTGCAGGGTCCCCAGGATGAGGTGAAGAGATGAGTCTGGCTCCATGTTCTTAGAAGCCTAATTTATTATTATATTATATTATATTATATTATATTATATTATATTATATTATATTATATTATATTATATTATATTATATTATATTATATTATATTATATTATATTATATTATATTATATTATATTATATTATATTGTAAAACTATACTAAAGAAAAATATACAGACAGAAGACTTAGCAAGAATGATCATGAAAAAGTCGTGACTGACTCCTCAGAGTCTGGCACAGCTGGCTGTGATTGGTCATTAAGTAAAAACAATTCACATGAAACCAATAAAACATGCACCTTGGTTGGTAACCAATCTCCAGACCACATTCCAAAGCAGCAAAACAGGGAGAAGCAAATGAGATAATATTGGGTTTTTTTCTCTAAGGCTTTTCATCTTCCCAGGAGAGGAAATCCTGGCGAAGGGTTTTTTCAGAAAATATGACAGTGACATCTGTCTTACAACATAAATAAATATTTTCCTTGAAGAAAGTCATCTGAGTTAAGATCAAATAAATGACAGACCTGCACAAAGTAAGCAAACAGCTGTCACAGAGCCTTGGAGCTTGTTCCAGCTGGCTGTGTGTAACATGGATGGCATGTGGGTCCCTGTGTGCTGGGGGATCCTGCTTACCCTGGCACTCAGGTCCCACAAGACACAACACTGATGCAATCTGTAAGATGGCAGGAAAAAGCCTTGGCTGTGTGCTCTTACCTTTTTCAGAAGCCGGGGCAAGGTCAATAAAACTTCGACATTTTTCACCTTTAAAAGAAAAGGATTGTTTTAGGAGACAGAAGTGGGTTGGTGTCACTCTGCCTCCTCTCTGTGCACGGGGTTCCTGCCCTCACTCCCACCCCAGTCTCTCCAGGACCCTGGGGACAGACATTCCCCTGTGCCCAAGGGCTGGACTTCCCTTGGGGTTGCAGCCCCTGGATCAGGAGTGCAGGAAATCCTTCCTCGCTGGCTGAGCCCCTGCTGGGCCAGTGATGCTGTTCCCAAAGGCAGCAGCAGTGCTGGGCTCTGGCTGGGGTGACAGAGGGACAAACAGCTCAGCAGGTGGCACTGGCAGGCCATGGGCCCCTCTCACCCACACTTTTACCTTCTCATCACCTCACAATGCCTGTGCCCCACCCAGTGTGACCAAACCTCCCAGTGCTGGGGCACTGCCATGGGCACAGAGCTCTCCACACACAGATGTGACACACATGACTGAGAAAAAGCCTGAAGCACTAAGAAGCTAAGGAAATGTATAAATGGTTTAAAAAAATGTTTCAAAAGCAGGCAAATACCTTGCTCTGAGCATCTCAGCCTGTGCCCCTCCCTGTGCTTCACTGTAAATGAAATTCTCTCCTGTTTAGGACACCACCTTTGGCCTTGAGGGAATTCTTGAGGAGTTTCTGAACAGGAAATGAATCTTAGGGTGGACACTTTGACCTTTCTTTTTACTTCTTCAGGTAACCAAAGATGATCAAATAATTCCTCTGCCCTGGGTGCATCCCTCCACCAAGTGTATGTGTTCCTTTTGATATGATGTGCTCCAAGGTGTGCTTGCACATCTGCCAGAGGTCATGGAATAAAGTCCATTTTGCCCTTTAAGACTGTAATTGATGCAAAGGCAGTTATAGGACTAGGCTGTTTTTTTTTTTTTTAATTAGCTTTGCTCATTTTTAATTACAAAGTTCAAAAGACTAATTTAGGAAAGGTGAGCCATTAAAAAAGAATAAACAGTGAAATGCCACAGTGATGGTGAAGTCAGTGTATTTTTTTCCTATTTGTAATTCAGTATGCATAAAAAGCATTATAAAGTGCTCACCTTTCTGGTGTCTTTACTGGCAAGATTGAGATAAAGGTAATCATTCAAATGATAGCTGTGCTGACATAAGAATCTATTATTTTAATGCTATTATTTCTCCTTTTTATTTCCTTTTTGCAGTTTTAAATCCATGCTAAATACACTGAGAGGTGATGTGTACCTAGTCCATTGTCTAAGTAGCTATAAAAGAAAAGGTTCACTTGACATTGACATGCACATTTTGATATGTCCAGGGGAAGGATTTCTACTCTGTGAGTCCAGAGGACAGCCAAGAAAAGGAAGTGACACTTGGCTTGCCAAAGCACCATCTCTCTTTCCAGATCCAGGGCAGGCTCTATCTGGGCAGAAGAACTGTCAGTGTTTTGGGGGAAACAGATGGAAAGGTAATTCTGCATCACAGAAATTACCAGCCCTGCACATTTCCTGTTCAGAGCATGACATGACTTTCCCACCCAAATTCTGAAATGCTCTGAGGATGGTAATACCCATCCCTTAGTGACTCAGAGATGGACTTTGTTCCCACTCTGGTCCACCTCTGAAGAAATGTTTCCTGATAGCCAACCCAAACTTCTGTAGCTGCTCTGGCATCAGTGCAGTCATCCTTTGTCTGCTTGTAGGGACATGAACAAGCCCAGCTCCCCCAGGTTCTTTACTTTAGGTTCCTGACCAAGAAATCCAGATAAGTAAATGGACTATGAAAGATACTAAGGTGTAAGCAGAAAACATTCTCATCCAGAGCCTCTGAGTTTAGGGTATGAGGTTTTTTAGGAATTTTATTGACATAAAATCAAGGGAATATAGGGAGAGTGACCTCTAGATTTGGACTGGATATAAGCAGATTAAACAGGATTTTTCATTCTAGCCATATGGATCTGTGGTTTGGCTCTGGTTTTTGTGGTTGTTTTTTATCAGATGTAAGTTATTACTTTTATCACAGTTTTATTTGAACCTGACTTCAAGCTGTCTCAGTGATCATGCCTCACTTGTGTTACAGTGAATCCAAAGCCATATTACTGGAAACCTTTAACAAATACCTGGCTCTCCAAAATATTATCTCCCAAGAAAGGCAAAGGGGAATGGCCTTTGCTACTAGAAAAGGTGCACAGGCTGCTCGGAGAGCTGGTGGTGCCTTTCAGCCACCTGGCAGGGGACAGAGTTACCAGTGTTTGGCTGCAGGACAGAGGAGAGGGTGGTCACAGGCTGCTGGGAGGAATGAGCATCCTCTTCCTCCCTCAAACTCAGCTTGCCCAGAACACCATCTCTCCCTGTGGTGAGGCCTCCAGTTTAAATAACATGGACAGAAGGTGTTGGAGTGTCCAGAAAATGTCCTTTGGAGCCATAGCAAAAAGAATGGCTGGAGACAGAGAAGAGCCTGATGCCACCTCACTTTCAATGGCTGATTGTGCCTGGCTTGCTGCTGAAGGTCACAGTAGGAGCTGCACAAGCTGTTCCTGACTCTTCCCTTTGTTGTTCCTGCTGCTGGAGCACTGGAAAACCCTCTTCCATTTTCAATGGTAGCCACTGGTGGTATTTATAAAGCACAGTCACACTTGCACATGCAGACATGCATCTCGCTGAGAACTGAAGATGTCAGCAGTGCTTTCACTGTTCCTCTTAGGATTTATTCTAAGTTATTTCTGGGTATCTTGTATAACTGATCTCTTAAGCCCTCTTAAGTTTAATTTTAGACTTGGCAGAGTTTATCCTGCTGTGCTGTCCTTTTCCAGATGCATCTTCTCCCCCTATCCAGGCTCCTGGAGAGTCTTTAGAGAATATACAAAAGACAGTTCAGAGAAGCAACAAGAAGAGTCTCTGGGATTCATCCCCTGAGAGCCCTGCCTTCCACTGTTTGTGGCTGTGATCCTGACAGGGAAGAAAGGCAAGGAGTGACCTCTCCTCTCTTCACTCAAGCAGGAAGAAGAGGTGGGACATGGCTGGGATTCTCTGCACTGCCACACAGGAGCAGTGGCCATGAGCAGTGCACATGGGGCTCTGTGGGGCTCAGCAGTGACAGGGAGCTGCTGGAGGCTGAGCAGAGAGGGCTGACCAACACCTAAGCAGCCATGGGCAAAGCACTTGGCACCAGCTTCTCCTGAGGCTTCCTGAGGGTGAGGCAAAAACATCACCTGTGCAAGTCCTTGCAAACACACTCCTCCTAATCACACTGACCCTGCAGGGGCTCTGCTGTGCCTCTGCTGGCCTTCCCAAGGAGGGGACATCCCAAGGAGGGGACATGTCACAGGGATCTGCAGGACTGGGAGCTACCAAGAGTCCAAAGTTTATCTGTGGCTAATTAATCCTAATTAATTAATCTAATTCTGTATATGTGCATGTCTATGAGTGTTTGTAACTTGCTGGGGAATTTCAAGCTGGAGCAGCCAGAGAGTGGGAGGAGACACATCTGGAAAGACTGAGCTGGTGGGTGGGGAAGAGTCTTGAGGCTGTGTGGGTAACAGATGCAGAGCCCATGAAAATATCTGAGGACCACCAGTGGGATGTCCCCATGAATCTGCAGTGGGAACAGGTGGAGGTGTTCCAGCAGGATCTGCAGAGCTGGGCAGGCAGAAGAGGAAGAGGAGCAAGTTTGGTGCTGGGGGGATGTTTGTGTGGGTGCTGATGAAGGCACAGCCCTCTCTGAGGGTCTGTGGGGCCAGAGACATCAGTGTCAGGCTTGCACATGTGTGTGTGTGTGTGTGTGTGCCCCCAGCCTGGATGGGAAGGGCCCAGCAGCAAACAGGTGAAGGAAAAAGGAATTCCCTGGCACTTCTTTAAGCTTCCTGGGATCACACAGCATCCTCTCACACAAACTCTCAGGGACTTCCCCATCCCATGCAGCTGGGGAAGCTCCCTCAGCTCTGCAGGGCTGGAATGCCTTCCAGCTCCAGGCCAGTGTGTGCTGAAGAAAGCTCAGCTTTGGGATGCTGTGTGGTGTCAGGAAACAGAGGAAGGTGTGGATTTGATCCATCAGTGCCAGGGACACAGAGGAAGTTGTGGCAGTATTAGGAGACCATCTCTATATCTTGCTTGCATAGAGTAGATGGAGACCAAGTCCCAGTGGTAAATGTCAGAGGTTTGTTGGGGAAGACAGTTTGGATCAATTCTGCCTCGAGTACAGAAAAACCCATTTGTGGGATTGTTTTTGCTCAGGGACCAGGTTGCACATGGTGGATAATGCAAAAAGATGGAAGAACACGATGTGTACCTCAGGGAGATCAGATTGTTGGGTGAGAACTACGTGTAAATATCACTGTTTGCTGAATGTTACTGCCATTGTCTGTGTATAGCTGTATATTGGAGGTATAATGTATGTGTTTGTAGAGTTAGAATATATATTAGTTTTAGTAGTAAGCTGATGATGTGGGGATAAGGGGTAGAATGTCCTGGGTTGACTATATGATGCCTTTATCCCCAATTGTCTTGTTCTGTTTATGCTGAATAATAAGTTTTGCACCTTTAAGACTTGTTCCAGAGAGTGAAGGGGGGAGAGAAGAAGCAGCAGTTTGTTTTCAGACACTACACTCACTCCTCCACATTCCTGCTCCTTGACTGTGTTGTCTGTGGATGGACAGACAGTGGGACAGAGCTCTCCTTTGCTTTTAGTTAGTTTAGCTAGCTGAGGCAAAGAAGTTCCCTGGACTGTGGGGTTTTTTTTCCCTTTTCTTTGGACCTGTTTAAATGTACTCTGGACTGAACACCCAGAAGAGCACCAGCAGCTGCACCTGTGGCCCACCAGGCCGGGCCTGGGCCTGGGCTGCAGCATTTCCAGCACTGGGGGGACTGATAAGGGACTGATAAGGGACTGAGTATGAGGAGGCCCATACTCCTCCTCCTCCTCCTTGTTCACAACATGCAGGGGAGTCCTGGGCTCCCAACCTTTCCAAGCCTGTGCACATTCTCATCATGGACAGTGCCTCGTGTGTGCAATGTCAGACTGTGTGAGGGGGAAGCAGCAGGCTGTGCAGGGCAGGCCCTTGAGAAGGAAGCAGCAGGCTGTGCAGGGCAGACCCTTGAGGAGGAAGCAGCAGGCTGTGCAGGGCAGGCCCTTGAAGGGGAAGCAGCAGGCTGTGCAGGGCAGACTGTATGAGGGGGAAGCAGCAGGCTGTGCAGGGCAGACCCTTGAGGTGGAAGCAGCAGGCTGTGCAGGGCAGACTGTATGAGGGGGAAGCAGCAGGCTGTGCAGGGCAGGCCCGCAGGGCAGAGCTGTGCCTCGGGCAGGGTGAGCTGCAGAGAGCAGGGAGGGGAGGGGGCACTGCTGGTAAGGGCTGCACAGGGTGGAGGGGTCAGCCATGGCAGGTGGGTGAGTCCCCAGACACCTCCCTTTCCCTGCAAAGTGGAGGAGCTCCATCACCTGCCCCACTGAGGGGTCAGTGTCACACACACAGAGACAGCTGGGTCTCTGCTGGAGGCAAAGCCTCACACCTTCCCAAGGAAGAGCGCAGAGTTCAGCTCCTCTCTAGCCTAAAGAAAGCCCAAGTTCCTCCAAGTTCAATCCTGCCAGAAAATTAAGACAAACAGGTCCTAAAGAACCATCAGGTCCCACAGTTTGCTGGCTCCAGGGTCCTGCCGTGCCCTGCCCTGCCCTGCCCACCTTGTGGGTACATAAAACATGCCTGGCTGGGGCTTCCACCATGGAATTCCTCCTGGTCCTGTGGAATTAGAGAGTTGCATAGGGCAGCTGAAAGCAGGTCTGGATGCACAGATATTGGGTCTGAACTCCAGCACACAGATGTTCATCCAAGCCCTGTGTGCCCTCTGCCTTTAAGCCTTTGGGAGAGCCACACTCTACTCCTTCTTCCACCTGAAAGGTGGGGTTTGTTTGCTCCTGTCCTCAGAACCTCACACAGCCCAGCAGCCTGCTGGTTTAGACTGGAAACGAGGAAGAGGGCAGAAAAACCACCAAAAAAGCACTTCAAGACAATGTTCTGTTTCGAACATGGCTGTTGTCATAGCAAAGAGCAGAATTTGATGTTCTGGGTCCTGCTTATTGGTCCTGCATTGCCGAGTTCTTTCTTCTCTGAGCCAGGGGAAAATTCCTGATTAGTAATGACGGCAACAAAATAAAAACAACCCTGAAAAATCCTACTTTGTATGTCTTGCAATGACATGGTTTGAAAATATTCAAGTTAAATAAATTGACTTAAAAGAAATCTGGTAGTTCTGGCTGAACTCTGTTATAACTCTGCTTTTCATCTTGCAAAAAAAAAATAAAGAAGAAAAGCTGTCTGTATCCACTTACTCTGCATAAAATTTTACGAGTTCAAGAGTGCAGTTATGATGGAAATTTAAATGATTAAATTTCTTTTAAACAACATTCCCTTTTAGTAACACCCTGGCTCCCAGCCTACGACAGACAAGGTCCCCTTTTTTCCCACTAGGCCCTAACACATCTTTATCTCTCCAATTATATCTGGAGTCATGTGATTCTGATGAGATCCTACATCATCTACTGAGAGTAAAATCATTGTATTTGTATAAAAAAAGATATAACCCTTCAGGGATCCCAGCCTAGATGAGGCTGAGGACTCCAACACAACTTCAGTGAAAAAAAGCACTACATGAGGGAAAATACAGGTTAATAGGCTCACTCAAAGTGAATTGGATCAGGTTAATTACCAACTGAAATATGCAAACTTTGTTTAAAGTCATCTCAGGGCACTTAATTGACTTTTTTTTCCCCTAACGAAAAATTGAGTGTTAATCAGTAAAACCAACATTTTCCCGTTGACCCTGTTGATTTTGCTGGAGCGATATTTTCTTCTGGAAAATAAACAAGCTCACACAGAATTGCACAAAAATATGTCTTGAACTATGCAGCTAATTATTTTCTCTTCCTCTGACAGCTGCCACTCATTGCTGCTGCCTATCGACATTTCTTCTACCTCTAAATATCTTGAGAATTCGCCCAATTTCTCAGGGATTACTCACAGCCTGTATTGCCTTTGGGATTGCTTTTAAACCTGAATGTTGTGCTGCTGTTCTCCTTCAGCAAACCCAACCCCTTCCAACTTCCTACGTCTCCAAGTGGGAAAATGCAAAGCTTCCCACTTTTCCATTTCAGGCGTGGTGCACTTCTCCTCAGTTTGCACATTCCCAAAGGAATGTTGCTAATTTTACCCCAGAGGTCCCATTCCCACGGTGGGGTTCCCTCCTGGGGGGTTGGAGCAGGGAAGGGCTGTGCAGGGCAGGGAGTGTAGGCAGAGCTGGGAATGCTGGTGCTGCTGCCTGGGACTATGCCATGGCAACTGCTTGTTCCAGGCTGCAACTCTTCCCTGATGTGAAAAATCTTCCCCAGCATCTCAAAGCAAACATCTCCACGGGCTGCTCTCAAATCATGTCTAATTGAAAGCCAGCCAAGTCACAAGATTCAGCTGATTATCTTGGTAAGACCTGGAGGATGTGTACACACATCCATCATTTAGAGAGCTGGGAAGGAGGTTGGGTTTCCAAGTGATTGTGAAAATCGGGGCAACAGCAGTGCTGAGAGAGGTTTTCAATGATTTTGGTGTCAAATTAGAGCTGACTTCATTAAATCAAGGAGCTCTGAGTTGATTTAAGCTTTTGAAGCTGTACAATGGGAAGGGGAGGGTTTCACCTGCTCATCCCAAGGGTGACACACTCTGCTGACCCTGAGCCAATGTAAATATGCCAAAATAAACTAGATATTGGCAATCCAGGATCCCTGAGACACCCAGAAACCTGGGAAAGGCAAACCCCAATGCTCTTCACAGAGATGTAGCTGCTGTATGTCCCTCACTCTATGAAGTCTTTCCTTCTCCCATCCTCCTGTGCCTGCCCTGGCTGCTCTTTGGGTTGAGATTTCCTGTTTTTCCAGGCAGGAACCCCAGGCTTGGGGTATGGAAACAGGTAACTTTAACCTTTTCTCCATGACTTTTAAAGGAAGTGAACTGCAGCACACTGGAAATGAATATCCAGTTTTGGAAATCAAGTGGAAAAAAGTTGTGTGTGCATTTCCTCTTGTGAACCTTATTCCCAAGCATATACCCAATAAATTTGAAACATATTTCTCATTAGTGTTTTTTGTCTGCCTGGGTGATGCACAGTGAAATCATGCTGAATGATGAAGATTTTTGGTCTCTCCAAACCTAGTGAGTCCAAGCATGGTGAAATGTCTCTACCTCTCAACTGATTTTCCACATTGTGAGCGTGGTTTGAGTCCTTTTTGTAGCCAAATGGAAGGTGGAATACAGGCAAGTGGATTTTGTTTGCCTGTGACTAGAAACATGCAGAAACAAGCCATGTCATTCCACAGTAATTACACCTGCTTCTTATTGCTCACTGGCTTTTGTATTCCTTCCTAAGCTAGAGCAGCAAAGGCTGATATTGCCTTTTGGTTTAGCAAAAAGAACACTGATGTCACACCAATTTGTGACTAACAGAGGGTCCTGGTTTCAGTAGCCCTATTCCCTGCCATCCTGGTTTCAGCAGGGACAGAGTCAGTTTGGTTCCTGCAGCAGGCACAGGGCTGAGTGTTGGGTTTAGGATGAGAACAGTGCTGATAACACAGAGGTGCTTTGGGTGTTGCTGAGCAGGGCTTGCCCAAACCAAGGGCTTTGCAGTGCCTCATGCTCTGCCACTCAGGAGGTGCACAAAAAGCAGGAGGGGACATGGCCAGGACAGCTGACCTGAGCTGGCCAGGGGGATATTACAGATCTTAGAATGTGATGCCCAGTGTGTAAAATGGGGAGAGTTTTGCTGGGAGCTGCCAGTCACTGCTTTGGGCTGGGCTGGGCAGCAGTGAGCAGCTGCACTGTGCAACACTTTTTGGGGTGCTGTGTTATCAGCACCGTTCTCATCCTAAACTTTTTGGGGGGTTTAGTCCTTTCTCTCCCCTTTTCTCTATTTTTATACTCACTGTTGTTGTGTTTTATTTATTAAGCTGTTCTTATCGCAACCCATGGGTGTTGCCTTTCTCTGGCTCTCCTCCCCAGCCCTCTGGGGCAGGAGTGAGTGAGGGGATGAGCAGCACTTAATTATCAGCTGTTAAATCACAACAAACTGTACATCCCAGTTGTGAGATCTGCCAGTCAGCCAGTTCTCCTAAACCCCCATAAGGAAAGTTTTAACATCAGGATTGAATTTGGTGTAATTTAAAACCCACGGGGGTACCACAGTCATTGATCTTCCATCCCTTATGCATTTCCTCAGCCCTGAAAGCATCTGTTCATATTTTGCACTGACACTGGGGTAAGGCATCTCAGTTCCCTTTGAAATCTGGGACCTGTGTGTTAATCTTCCAACACTTTGAAGTTTATCCCATTTACAAGGAGCCACCAGAACTCCTCAGATGTGTCCTTTAAGGCTACTGGGTTAAATGGCTGAGAACAGACACATCCAAACACTCATGAGGAACAGTAACATATCTAATAAGGAGTACTTAGCTGCCTGGTCCCTTACTTTGCTCTGTTATGAGGCTCAGCCCACAGGGACTTTATGTCCATGTTTTATGGATGATAGATGTTCACACAGCTAGTCTGCCCAGCAGGATCAGGAGGACCTAAAATCCAAAACTCCCAGAGCACTGCAGACACAAAATATCCCCAACATGCTATAAAAACCTGAATGTCTGCAATAAAGCAATCACCAGCACAGAAATCACAGCTATCATGTACCACAGGAAGGGAGCAAGAGTTCTCGTGAGGAACACGAATAAATCTGTAAATTCCTATGGCCAGACCTATCTCATCCTGAAAGCAAAATACCAGGGATTTGTTAGGAGGAGCTCACAAGTGCTTCTCTGCAATGGATCCTTCCCATGCTGTTAAGGCAGGCAAAAATTTGTTACTCTCCCTGATATCTAGCCTGAGGGAGATTTCCCTTCTGATCCCAAATTAGATCATCAGTTTAATGTTCAGTGCATGAGCAGCCATACCAATTAGATCCTGAGCAGCTGGAATAATGTCAGCAGTGGCAGAGCAGCCTCCTCACACACTGCCTCCACCTGGAGCCAGTTTCTGCTGCTTTAGATTCGATTAAAACCTCCAGAAAACGTGATGGGCACCCAGTCAGCAGCTATTTTTTCCCTGGCTCCCACTGGTGCCCAGCAGCGCCCCCGGGGCAGGGATGTCACAGAACAGGAGCAAGAAAGCTCCTTCCAGACCTCCTAAAACACCAACACATCAGCTATGCAGGACTCACTCCAAGCTTTGTCATGCCAGAAACACTCCTCTTCTCTCCTGCAGCTCTTCCTGGCACTTTGGAAGGCTCCATTTCAGCCCCTGGGTTTCCTTTGCTCACACTGCCCTCTGTGGAGGTGAGGTCCAGACACACTCTGCAGGAACCTGTCCTTGGATTGTCACTTTTTTCCCCTCAATGATGAATTATTTAAGTAATTTTATTTTCTTTATCCATACATGTGTAAGGTATCACTACATCCTCTCTAGCTCTTCAGTACACTACAGAACCCCAGCTTTCTTTTCTTGAAGGAGATTCTCTTTTCCTTAACTACCTTGGAAATCCCACTGCACCTATTTCACCTTCCCCTTTTCTTACCATACCCATGCACCATGGCATTTACAAAACACACTGGTGTTGCCTGTGGTGCTGATTTTTCCCTAGAATAATCTCTTTTTTATGCCACAGCTCTTGGCAGCTCCCAGCCCCACCCCAGACAAACAGTGCCCCCCAACTCGGTTCTTATCTTCCCCCTGCAATTGGCACCTACCTGTGACCTCACAGAGCTTTAGGCCTTGGCATCTGGTGCTTTTAACCTTCTTTAAAATGTAATGCTGCTCTTACAACTCTATCAGGCCAGCTCACATTTTCAGTTATGCAGAAAAATCTCTCCTCTGTAATGCCAATATTCCCAGATTTTGTGTGGCATGTACGTAAGAGGCACAGTCAAAGCAGGATTATTCTCTTCAAATTAAAACTTCTGTGTTGGGAATTGCAAGGTCTTAGACAGATTCTCTTTTGGCCAATGAGGCAAAAGCATAATCCCAGGGCTCAGTTGATGCCACAGGAGGAGCAGTGTAACCTCCCAAGGAGTGCTTCTGTGTAATGAGGATGTTGATCAGTCTGGGCACAGATACCTACATTTGCTGATGGCCATGGGCTGGCTGCAGGATTCATCTCACCTTTATTTTTTTTAGGTGACACAAATTGTATCCCCAGCTCTTTTTTTCCTTGATTGCTAATCTCAGCAATAACAGAATCAGTTCCAAAAGCAAATTTGAGGACAGCTAGAAACATCTGGTCTCCATTGGGATAATGCTCCCTTTTGTATTACTTGCCACAGTCTCCTTGTAAGACTGTTCTTTAGTCAGTTTACAATCTATTTATCCCAATGATAATCAATAAAGTGAATCTGCAACACAGGTTGATGCAAAAGGTCTCTCTGCTCCACTGTCTTTGTGTTGTCTGCAGTGGCAGATATTTAGGGAAGCCAGTGACAGATATTTAGGGAAGAACAAAGGGGTGGGCACAGGGTGATTCTGCTCCTGTACTCCCCTTGTCACACCAGAACTGCAGCAGCACTTTGGGGATTGCTCTAAAAGCATCCTGTCAGTAACAGGAATGGAGGTTTCCTCTCTGGATCCATGCAATTCCCAATTTTGGCCTTCTCAACATTCCCTAGCAGGGAGCTCTGCAGAAAAGAGTACTTATTTTTGTCTGTTATGCCTTTTTGTTCTGGAATCATGGAAGCAGTCAGTGGTGTGTGTTGTCTGAGCTGTGTCATTGCCACTTGATCCCCACCAATGGGACATCTCTGTGCCCTGAGCCCTCTGTCCAGCCTGGAGCTCAGGCTGTTCACTGTGGAGCCTGCCTGCCTCTCCCTCTGTTCTTACCATCCTCCCCACTCTCTGCAGCTCTTCTGGAAAGAATTTTCACTGGGACATTCCACCAAATCTTTTTTTTTGCAAATCCACAGAGACTGGGTCTAATCCATTACCCTTGTCTGAGAAGTGATTCATCTTGGTAAATGATTTACCTTTAATAAACCCATACCTTTGATAAAACCTATTTGTGGCCATGAAATGAGTGCTTTCTCAGAAAACTGTCCTAAAATCCCTGGGTCAAGTGGCCTGTACAATTTTTTTCCACTTTTCTTTAAAAGTGATGTAGTGATGTACAGATTCTTCTAACCCTGCATTTTCATGTACCAATTATTTCAACATCCTCAGAAGGAGATTATCCTAGCCTCCTGGGTTCAGTTCCTCTAGCACTGGAAATTTTATCTTTAATACAGAGATCTACCTCCTCCATTCCTTTTACCACTCTTTCCTTCCTAACAATTCAGAACCAGCAATTTTTACATTCCAGTCATGCGAATAAACCTGCCAGGTTTCACTCATGCCAATTATATTGTATTTCTCATAATCCAGCAAGAATTCCCAAGTCCTCTTGCTTTTAATTATATACTCACAAGGTACTTCTGCCCAGCCCCTGTCTGGGCAGCCACCTGTGGTGAATCACTGTGATGTGTGATTATCACAGGGGCGGGGGACAGAGGTGCTGCAGAGTGGTTCTGCAGCGCCTCTGGGAAAGGCTGGGGCAGCTTCTGGTGTTTATGGCACAGATTTGCTTATTTCTGTAGGAGAAACCCCACTCTGCAGCTGGGGAAGGCTGGGGCAACTTTTGGTTTTTACTCATTTCTGCAGGAGAAACCCCACTGTGCAGCTGGGAAAGGCTGGGGCAACTTGCAATTTCTGGTGTTTATGGCACAGATTTACTCATTTCTGCAGGAGAAACCCCTCTCCCTCTCTGGCTCCTCCTCAAGGCACATTCAGTGCCCACACCTCTGACCCATTTTGATATTTACATCCGATCTAAATTCCACTCTCCCATTTCCTCCTTCAGGAGTATTAGGTGGCATAGAGCACACAAAAGGCTATAGGCCCCTTGCCCTCCAAAAAATTCAATCCAAACCCACAAAACAAGCCATGCATACCCATTCCTGCTCTCCTGATTTCTGGGGAGCATGGTGAGCATCCTTGTTTATTTAATGGGGCAGTGCTGCTAAAAGGCAGCTGGGCAGCTGCTCTTCCCCCTCTGGCTGTGGATGTTAATACTGAGCTTGTCTTCACTGGCAACTAAAGCAAGGGCTGAGTTCATGGGTTTTTCTATTAACATCAAAGCAAACACACAATTGAGCAAAACTGGCTGACTTCTCATTGCTTCCCAGCAACTCAAGCTACTTCCTACTCTCACACTCTCCTTTAGAATTTGATATGCCACCTTGCCTACTTAATGTGCTAATTTTTTCATGGCATGTGTGTTCTTGAGTCATGGAATCCACAGCAGGTTCACCACTGCTGCTGTCAGTGCAGCACTGTTGTGGTGCCTTGTGAGGTGCCCAAGCACAGACTGTGTGTGTGCAACAAGATACGTGCCCAAAGTCACATTTTAAAAGAAATTAAATGCTGGTGAGCTTGGCTCTGAGGCACCTGGCCCCAGCCAAGGAGTTCACAGCCCAGGAGGAGGCCCCAGGTGCAGCCTGGGAGGGCAGACCCTGAGCAGCTCAGACTGCAGAGCTTTATCCTCAGCCCCTTCTGAGGTTGGGTGTGTTGCTCCTACAGAAGGCACCTCCACCTGTGTGGCACCCAAAGCACTGAACCCACTCTGAAAGGGAGAACCTCTTTCTGCTAGACTGGGATTCAGCACACTTTTGAGTCAGAAATTGTGCTAAATAATTACAGGACTCCCCCAGCAATGAAATAGAAATGCTCCAGTCCCTCTTTTCCCAGAGGGGATTCACAATTACATTTCTCAGGTACTAAATGCTTTTTGAATTCTTGAGCTGTCCTAGACATACTGGATAAAAATAAACTCTAGATTCACAAATTATTTCAGAAATAATCACAGCATTCAATCTCTGTTAGAGCTGTCAGTGGAAAGCAGAAACTGGCACCAAGAGGCAGGCACGCTCCACTGGGCTCTGCACAAAGTGGATGGCATGCTGCTTGCACCTCAGCCTCTGGAATCTAAATGCACATTGCAGATAAACAGGGGCAAGGAGAAGACACTCAAAAATGTGTTTGCTTGTTGCCTAAATCTCATTTTAAGGTGTGACTGAGTCCCAGCCTTTCCAGCCAACTGGGAGCCCTGGAATGCTGCTCCCATCAGCCTGCTGGGAGCTGCTCCTGTTGGCACTACAAGAGCTGCTGTGTTGCAGCTGCACCAGTGCATGGAGCAGAAAGTTTTGACAGTGTGGCTGGAGGAGAGAGAAATCAAAAGCCTGGTGGCTGGAGGAAGAATGTGGCTCGGAGGTGTGGAAGTTTGGAGGCTCTGGAGAGTTTTGGCAGTGCCACGATCACACAGAGCACACAGAGAGTTCCTGGCATTCACCTGTGCCTGGTGGGATCCAACACAGAATCACAGAGGGAGGGGACCCACAGGGATCATCAAATCAGCCCCAGGCACCCCAACAATCCCACCCTGTGCCTGAGGGTGCTGTGCAGACCCTCCTGGAGCTCTGGCAGGCTCAGGGCTGGGACCAGAACCCTGGGCAGCCTGTTCAGTGCCCAAACAGCCCCTGGGGGAAGCATCTTTTCCCAATATCCAACCTAAACCTGCCCTGACACAACTTGAGGCCATTCCCTTGGATCCTGTCACAGAAGAGACCAGTGCCTGACCCTCCTTTTCCCCTCATGAGGCAGTTGCAGACTGCAATGAGGTCTCCTCTCACATTGCTTAAATTCAGACATCAGTGAGTCAGGGAGGAATTGGGATGGCATGGGAGCTGTGGGAATGGTGCTGACCATGGGCTCTGGCCATATGTTCTGCTGACAGAGTGTGAGGCTGGGAGTGACTGGGGAAGGGACTTTGCCTGGATCAAGGCTGCTGCTGCAGTCACTTCAGAGTGCTGCTGGTAGAGCTTTAAGAAAGATGCTATTGACAGTGTACATCTGAGCTGGGGACTTGGACTAATTGAATACACCACTATTTAACAGTATTAATGCAATTAATTACAATTTAAACACACACCCATGACTGTGTGACTTGTGATGCCTGCAGGACTGGGCTCAGCAGGTGTGCTGAGGGTGGGGCATGAGCCTCTGGGGTGGATTCCTCACAGGGAGCTGGAGTGGGGCTGCCTGTGTAAGCATAGCCCCGTGCCTCAGGGCCCTGCAGCTCAGATAAAATGATCATCAGTCAGGCTGCAAGAGGCCATGACAACACTCTGACAGTCTGGCATTCCAAACCCATCAGTCTGAGTGAAAAGCTGTCGGGTGTTTTATGTTGGCACTATTAGGGACAAATTTAGACCCGTGTCCATTACATTGTTCCTGTCCTTCCCAGGAGAAGATATGGTAAATCTGAAAGAGGCAGCTGTCTGTCCAAGCCAGTATATCCCTGTACCTGCCTGGGTTATTTCCAAAGGTTGGTCACACCTGGTCTGATAACTGAAGAGTTTCAGATAAGAGGAAACACTCACTGAGCTGCTGTGGTGGTGTGGGGAAGGAGAAGCAGCCCCTTCTCTCCTGCTTTCACCATAACTTTTTTAAGCTGGCTTCCATCTCTCTCCTGAAATCACCCACTACAGCACAGCTTTGTTTACCCAGTACAGAATAGATCTCTGTGTTTCTCTTCTCCCACAGATAACTCACTTTTCTGAGTGGGCTAGAGTCACACAGTTACAACTTATCTCACACATAAATCTGGACTTGGAAGGATTTCAGTATGTGCCAGAAATATGGGCATCCTTGATCATGCCAACCCCAGCTAAGATGCTCAAAAAGCCAGAGAGTCTTAGGCTGCTCACTCAGGCTGCTGTGGCCTAAGCTGATTCCCAAATCAGTAAGACAAATCAGCTTTTTTTCCTGTGTTTTTCTTTCTAACATCAAGAGTGTTGCTCTGGTGCTCTCATTTCAGCCTGGAGCCGTTGCAGTCCCAAGGCTGGAGTTCATGAACTTTCCTTTTTTAACATTAAATTGAGTTTTAATAAGCAACTAATTCTGCAAGTACTCTCCTCAAAAACACCAGGGAGAATACACAACCCCTTGGGATGAAACAAGCTGTGAGCACTTCCCCTGGTTTGCCCCATTTAATAGTCCATCCTCACAGAGAATTCTATCAATTTTACCAGAATTCTACCCTAAATTTCCCATTACCCGAGGGGCTGTGTTCTCAGAGGCATAACACACCCATGGTTAACTGTTCCTGTCTCCCAGCAAAGAAGGACCAACTCCCTGATCTACTCCTAGGGCAGTGGCAGGGATGGGATGGGAACAGCCCAGTGAGGAACAAGTATCCACAATCCATCATCTCCTACTGAGTCACATCTGTAAACTTTATTTTTCAGTCACATAATCTAGAAAAGAGCTCTTTCAAAAGCAGAGTGTGGATGTTAGCTCTAGCAGACAGCTCTGGGAGTAGGGGCTGTCAGTTTGCATCTGCTGAGACTCAGACTGGTCCCAGGGCAGCTGCCTGCCATCCACCCTCCAGTGTTGTATTCCTTGGGAAGTGCCAGGCTACAGCAGAGGAAATGAATGCACTGATAAGCTGGAGAGATGTCTTTTTGAGCGCTTCCCAGCAAGTCAATGGCTGAGCAGGGAACAGAAATGAGCTTTCTTGTGCCCAGTTGAGCCCTTTAACTGCATTTCTCTGCTCAATAACCACACACCCCAGGGAGGGCTGGCGGGCGGTCATTCACTTCAGGGAGAGCAGAAACGGGGCAAAAGCTGGTAAAACCCGTGACCTCTGTGCTCTCCCTGCCGCTCATCCCGCTGTCCTGGGGGCGATTGCTGCGGGATGCCTGTGGGAGCTGCCGGAGCAGCGCCGTGCGCTCCGGGAGCGCTGCCCGCCCGGGGCTGCAGTGCCCGCCCGGCGGCACCGCTGCTGCTCCGGGGCTCGGCTGGAGAGCTCAGAGCCTGCAGCAGCCAGCAGGTAAACAAGCGACCCCCTGCTCCCGCAGGAAACAGGTTGCTTTTCTACAAAGAACTGTTAAACCCCTGCCTCTCTCTGCTCTAAGGTACGGCTTGCCCCTCGCTTATCGCGCCGAGGCGAACACAAAGCAGCACAGGCTGGGAGGAAGTTGTTTTATACTTACCAGCAGCATTGATATTTTCCTCACAGGAGTACCAGATCCCAGTGTGGAAATACCTGAAAAGGAAGCGGTCATCTCCCGTCTCCCAGCTGTAATGAACCACATTCTGGTTCGTCTCATTTGCAGTCTCATTCCCGCCGTAGTTGAGGCAGTTTGTCTTCTTCTCTTTCCCACAGCTCGGCTTGGGGACCCTCTGTGTGCCCTCACACCAGTGGGTCGTGATAAAAGCTGTTGTAGAGAAGAGGAGAGCCATCAGATTCAGACTCACTGCTAGCAGGGCTCTGCATCTTCGATTTGTCTTCATGGTAAATCCGCCCTCCCTCCCCCTCCTGCTGAGAGAAGAAGTCAAAGGGGTTTGTTTTATTTGGGAGGGGGGGGTGGGTTTCAAAGCCTCTCACGATTCAGAATCCAGTTGTCCAGGCATCAAAACTCTCAGCTTCTTCCAATCTGCTGCTGAAGCGGTGAAGGAAGCTCTGCAGCCAGACTCCCATTCTTCCCCCTTGACTTGAAACCCTGCCTTTGTTGGTTAGAGGAGCAGCTGCCGGCGCGGCAGCGGGGCCGATCCCTCGCAGCCGCGGAGCTTCAGCGCGCTGAGGGCAGCGGAGCGGCTCTGCCTGCCGAGGAGCCCCAGAGGCGAGTGAACATCTGCTCGGCCACCGCACATCATCCTCCCGAGGGGCTCCGCAGCCTCCTCCGCCGGGAGACACCTGCAGGCTGCCAGGCTCGCTGTGCCCTGCTCCCGTAGGATGGGCAGGAGCAGGCAGGGACAGCTGCCACCCGCTGCCACCCGCTGCCACCACCGTGCCCGGCACCGCTCCGAGCCCACTGCGGCGCAGCCGGCCTGCGGGAGGCGTCACGGCTCAGTCCCGACAAGAATTAGTGTTATTATTATTAATGTTGTTATTATGTGGAGCTGTGAAAGGCATTTTTCGTGTATCCCGAGGTAGAGATTCGTCCAGGAGGAGGAGGAGGGGTGGAGTGGTACTTTAGCATTTCTGCTCTGGGCTAGAGAGGAGTAAATCCTGGGCTTGATTCTGCTTTTGCAATATTGGTGCAAATCTCTTTCTTCAGAGGCTTGCTCTGGCAGCCCCAGAGGAATTTAGATTTGAAAGTGTGTGATGTGTGAAACCCACATCTTTCACAGCATCGAGCAAAGCCCCTTGTCCAGGCTTTTATTCCCAGACCCAGCTCTTGCAGATGTTTTGGTTGAAGTGGATCTGGAGGAAATTTTGTAGGTCCTGCTTTGTGCAGACGGACAGAGCTAATTAGAGCAAACCCTGGGCTTTATTCACCAGATGGCAATGCTGAGAGCAGGGAGCAGTTAATGCTCAATATCCCATTTCCAAATAGAAGTGCATGGTCCTCTCACAAAGTCCAGCTGGCTCGTAGAGTTTCTGACCCCCCTGCACATTGCTCTGAGCTCTCTGCTGAGTGCCCTGAGGGTGGTGGAGGCACAACCCTTGAGACCCAGTGTCCAGCACTGAGGTGGCCACACTTGCCACACAGTAAGTTCTGTCCCTTGGTGGATGAACACAGTTTTCTGTGGTGAAGAAGCTGTTTGTGCCTTCTGAGTGGGGTTTCCTGCCAGCCTAGTTTGGACTCCCTGCAGGGGCCATGGGGGTGCTGGTGGCCTCTCAGAGCAGCCCAGCATTGGCTTTCCCTGGAAATATCCACTCCTGGAAATATCCAATATCCTGGAAATATCCACATAGCCAAGCAGGCTCACACTGACAGGACAGTGCCCATGAACCTCACAAGGAGAGTTCATGCTCTGCTTTGCTGACAGGAATTGGGGGGCAGCTCCTCCAGCTCCTTGAGAAAGCCAGGGAGGATGAGGTGAAATTTGTCCTCAAGGCTTCCAGGACCTGTTTCTGCCTTCCTGATGCCCCACAGGACTCATGGTTCTTTTTGGTGCCTGTCCCAAGTGTCTGAGCCCAACTGTTGATGAGATTTCCCACTATTTCTACACTCACTTGGCTTTGGTAATTTTTTGTTATAAATAAACTGGAAAGATAATAGAAAACTTCTGTGAGAAAACTCACAGGGCTCTGTGAGAGCAATTGTGATGGCAGCCCTGCAAGTTTGGTGAAATAACTTTGTACCCAAGAGGCTTTGCCTTGCCCACTCCTGCCTGTGCCTGGTGAGTGCCACCTCCTCAGTGCCAGGTTTTTCCCTGTGCTCTGCACTAGCAGAGTGCCTCTCCTTGTCCTGTTGGACTTGCAGGGCACCTCCTCCTGTGCCAGCCCTTGCAGCATTACATCTTGCAGCCAAATAATCAGCATTCTTTCCTTGGTTTTAATTGCATGCAAGAAATTGGGGTGATAGCTATTCAGAGGACCACGGGATTATTATTTCAATTATTTTTTTGTTTAGGACATTTATTCTGTAATGCATTTGTGGTGCTCCTGTATTTCTCAGGGTTATCCACTTGCTAAGAGGAATAAACAAAGCACTTGAAACTTTGACAGAAAGCCTTCACAAGAAAGCTGGTGCTGTTCTTCAGGACTGTCTTTCAAGTGGCTGCCAGCATCTGAATCATCACACTTCCCCAAGTGTGAATATAGGTCTTTACAGCTCTTTTCTCACAAATTCTCTCTATCTATTGCCCTGTGAATTGTGTTTGCTGGCCTGCAGCACGAACACCTGCACACTCTGCTTCTCCCTGTGCCCATCTCCCTGAGGGGTGGGCATCCAAGACTTTTGTTTTCAGGGATAATTTTGTGCTAAATACTTCTTACATTTTGTTTTTACTCCTAATCCTAACAGATATTTCTATTTCTGTTCCTCCTTATCTTCTTCATTCTTGTTTTTCAGATTGGCAGAGCTGTTGAGAACTGACATGGTGGCAGTAAATAAAAAAAAAACCCCTCACAAAATAAAGCAGAAATTTGGTTTGTTTTGTGATACAGAGCTTTTAGAATCTTAAGCATTTAAAAAAACTGAATAGAAAGTAAAGTAGGGTCAGTCAGAGAATCTTTTAATATTAATAATTTTCTTTTTCCTAAAGGAAACCAGGTTTTTTTTCATTGTTGGGATTACTTGAGAAGAAGGAAACTATTCTGTGCTATGCTCATGCTGTAATACTCCAATGACTTCTCTTTATATAATCTCTGTTTATCAGATTTGTTGTGTATAAAAATGGAAAGATCATGCATATGTTGCAGAAGGCAGTTCAGATGCCTGGATTAAGTAGTATTTATGTGGCATTATCTTTGATGATAACTTAGAAGGGTTTGAATGGTAAAGAGATGTAGTTTTCAGGTTGTGGTTGCAAGAATCTTTAAAAACCTTTTTACAGTAATAACTTTTCTCTGATGTTGTGAGAAAAATTACCTTCCCAGGTTATAGTAACCCCTTTTCCTTCAGTATTTCTTACAGGATCAGTGTAAATTGTTATTACTTGGTGTTTACTGTGTACAAAAACAATTTGCCCGGGAGGATTTAAAATAATGATAGCTTTTGCAAAAGGAATCTTTCAATCAGGCTCTGTTTTTCACTAGTGGAAAACAGAGGCACCATTCACTGAAGTGAGAGGAAGCCCTACTTTTGGGTCCTCTGGTGCTGATGGGGACATGGTGAGCTCAGTCTGCTGGTGTTTATTTGAACCAGCAATGTCAAATGCATGGGATTACATGCTGGATTTAAATCAACATTTTAAACCTTCTATAGTTTTATTTAAATTTTAATTTCTTACGGCTCTCTCCTCCTGGGCTTCCTCATGTGTTTATTTTGTCCTTTTCAGCTCTCACTGGACTGGATTTCCCAGCTCCTCCTGCCACTTTGGACTGGACCCCTCCTGGCAGCTCCTCTTTGCTTTTCCTCAGCACCACAGAGCCACAGCATTCACTTGTTCAATTCATTTGTCTTGCAAATGGCTCAAAATCTCCTTTTCTCATTGGAATTTTCCTCCCTTGACATAGAGTTCTGCATAGCTCATCTTTCTCTTGCTCTCTTTCCAGGGTAAATATGAATTATTGTTGTGCCCCCAATACACCTTCCCTGTCTCTGCTCTGTCCAGCAAAATGGGAAGTTTCTCTTTACCTCAGTCACGTAACAGGTTTTATTTTTATATTTGGAGAAGAGGGCTGGGATGGAAATACTGTCTATGTTTCTCCAGACTGTGTTACCCAGGTGTGAAGTCTTTGTTCTCTCCACTCCAGACTTAGGCTCCTTTCTGCTGTTTTCACCCCAGTTTTTATCTTTTCCTCAGAGCTGGCCCAAAGCAGTCTGTGTTCAGCAGTGATGCTTGGCACTCTGAGCACACAGGCTGGGCTCCACAGTCCAGCTCATCTCAGAGATGCTGCTCAGAGACAATCCTGATTTTCTGACAGAAATTAAGCCCTCAGCAAATGGCCAGCCCCCAGGGGTCCACATGAAGGTGGGCTGAATATGATACCACAGGAAACCTTAGTCTTCACTTTAACTTGTGACTTGCAGTGTGTCTTTCACGTACTTTGCTTGTGGGCATTTAGGCAAGGACAAGAAGATTGCTCAGGAAATTCTCCCTGTTCCTAAAGCAACCAGGCAAAAAATGATTTTTGACAGTACTGTAGCAGAGACCCTTAGTAATCTTGACAGAAATGAAAGTGGTAAAATAAACTGTTGCCTCTCCCATAAAAATTTCCTTGGTCCAGCATCACTGGGCAGTAGAGAAGCCATCCCTGAGTGGCCTCTCTGGGTGCTGTGAGCAGCGTTGCCCATCCTGGCTGTGCCACTCAGGGACTGCAGGCACCCTCCTGCAGCACACAGGCTCCCTGAGTGTCCCAGAGAGCATCAGATCCCTCAGATCCATCCATCAGGCTCCCTGAGTGTCCCAGAGAGCATCAGATCCCTCATATCCATCCATCAGGCTCCCTGAGTGTCCCAAAGAGCATCAGATCCCTCAGATCCATCCATCAGGCTCCCTGAGTATCCCAAAAGCATCAGATCCACCAGCCAGCACTGCTCTTTGTGTCACAGCTGGGTGGGACTGGGATGCCAGCAGATTTATACTCATCTGCTATCTGCATTTAATTCTTCCAGCAGCTGCTGGAGAGCAAGGGAGATGAAAAGAAGTGGCAGGTCTGAGTCATGCCTTGATTCGTGTCTGGGGGAGCTGGCTGGCTGATGGCCTGAAGAGGCAGTCCAAAAGGTCAGGGCTGAGCAAGCACAACATTCCTGAGGCAATTCCCAACCAGATATTTACATGTGCCCACCTATGGTGGGAGTGAATTAAGCGTGATGCTATCTACTTTTGATCCTGGATTAGAAATTTTTCTGTCTTAAAGTTACAAGAATTATTTCCTCACAACTGACAGTTGGATTGGATTAAATTAATATTTAGTACTCTTTGTTAAGGCTAACTTTGATATGAAGCAGTCCAAAAGGTCAGGGCTGAGCAAGCACAACATTCCTGAGGCAATTCCCAACCAACTATTTACATGTGCCCACCTATGGTGGGAGTGAATTAAGTATCACACTATCCTCCTTTTGATCCTGAATAATAAATTTTTCTGTCTTAGAGTTACAAGAATTATTTCCTCAGAATTGACAGTTGGATTGGATTGAGATGAAAGTTTAATTAATATTTAGTATTCTTTGTTAAGGCTAACTTTGATATGTCTTAAGTTGTTACAAGGAGCTGCAGGCCCACTTAAGAAGAACTCTAAAAGCAGAACCCACTTCATTCTTTATTGCTGTAATTAAAGAAGCATTCTTGCACATCAAAGCCTTAATGGCAGCTCGTGAGTCTTTCAATATTCCTGGGCACCCAGGCCTGGCATGAGAGCAGCCCCAGAGCAAAGTGGCCACAACAAACAGAGCAGTGCTCAGAAATGTCAAAGGGTTCATTACTCAAACATGCCCTTTTATAAGCCAGGCATCTGATTTCCATATTCATATAAAGTTATATATTGTCATATCCCACTGTGCTTTTGGAAGTGCCTAATCCGCTAACTACAGATGAATTCATTTATATTACTTCCTTGTTGTGTTTTTAAAGACATTTCTTCCCTTATCAATGTATTTTTAGGGACAGAAGCTAGAACATCTAAATGTTTATACTTTTTAGTTTCTGCCTGGCAAAGGAGCAAACTGTCTGCATTTGGTGTCATTTATATGAAGAATAATGTTGCTTATTTGTATGTCCATGTATTTTCCCCCCCATAATTAAGATTCATCCATATGTCCAGGCATTTTAAGTAGTAGATCATGATTTGCAGTGGGATTTTAGTTCAGAAAGGAGTGATCAGGGAGATTTGTTTGAGCAAGCTCTGTACCTGGAGCAAAATACACTTTGGGAAATAGACTTTACCAGAGCAGAGTAGAAGAGGCTGCTTAGGTGCAGGGATGGCTTTTTGATGGGGCCATGCAGAAAATGGGTGCACATGGGGGTTTAATCCAAGCCAGGGCACCAAGAGCCCCTGGGATGTGCCCATGATCCCATCAGGGCAGTGATGCTGAAGGTGAGGGCAGGGAGGCAGGAGGGTCAGGCTGGCTCTGGGACCTGAATGTAACAGGACACTGCATTTGGTCTCCATTGAGAGAGAAGTTCTAGAGCACACCAAATTTATACACACAGCCAGCAGGTTCTAAACCTTTCAGTAGCAAACCTCAATTTGAGCAGAAATCTCTCCCCCAGGAGCAGAGCAGAAGACAAAGCAACCAAACTCAAAATCAAGAGATCAATACTGAAAGCAAAATGTAGTGGCAAAGATGTGTCTCCAGAGCGAAGGCAGGTAATTGCATAACTGTTCCAAGGGGAAGAGAAAAGGTCAGCAGGCAGAAGACAGGCTGGTGCTTGGAAAGCTCCTGCCTGGCTGGGGACAGCTTTTCACAGTGCATGGAAGGAAAAGTGAGGAAAATGAGGATGCAGAAGTGGCTAAGAAAATGCCAAACTGCCTGAGAAGGCCTGGCTAAGACTGCCCCAAAATAGCACAAAGTGTCATGGGGAAAGACATCCCCCAAACTGAGGGACTTCTGAGGCAGCACCAAACCCAGCAGAGTGTGGCTCTGAACAATGCGAAATTTCACAATGAAGTTGTAGCAGATGGCAGAAGAGGGAGTCAAGGCCAGGACTTGGCAGAAAGAGGGAGAATGCCAGCCATCAGCCTGTCTGGAGAGCAGCAGGAGGGAGGAGATAGATGAGCAACCTGGAGGACGAGCAGGACACTGAGCAGAGAGAAAGCAGAGAGCAGGGAGGGCTGGTGCAGGGGAAGGCTGCTTTGGAGACCACAATAAGATAAAAGGACAGAGCTGCAGCTGGCTGCTATCAAAGACCACTCTCACAGATCTACATGAACTCTCTGACCTCAGCAAAGGGGCAAAATGAGAGAGCAATTCTTCAAAGGGAAAGCGTTATGAATCTTCTGTGAGCTTAAATGGGAATGGAGCTACAGGAAGGAAAGGTTCAGCAGCACCACACTGAGTGCTCAGCTTGGGAGCTGTATTTCCAGCTTCACAGCTGGTCATGAATATTTCCTCTTTCCAACCCCTTTCTTGATTGGGTTTTGGATGGGGAAAAGTCCTTTCTATTCTCAGTATCCTGCAAGGTGTCGGGTAGGGAACACTC
Organism: Molothrus ater; assembly: GCF_012460135.2. Taxonomy (NCBI): domain Eukaryota; kingdom Metazoa; phylum Chordata; class Aves; order Passeriformes; family Icteridae; genus Molothrus; species Molothrus ater. Next base: position 13,293,050 of record NC_050493.2, on the reverse strand, counting down.
TACCTCTCCCCTTGACCTCTGAGGTTGTGTGCATCTTTGAAGAGACCTTCCTTTCCTCCACCATGGGCTCTGCTGATGGTGCCCAAATCACCCAGGTTTCACAGATCCCAGGTATTTGTATGTGTTAATACAACACCCTGTGGTTTCTACATTTTCTGAAAAATATTTTGCTTAAGATTTTTTTTCTTAAGAAGCTAAGAGGCTTCAGAGAAAAGGAAAACAAATCTTATTTTATTTGCTTTTTTTTTTTTGTGTTGTGTTTGTCTGGAATGTATTTGGAGATTGTTTACCCCCAGGAGATTGTTCCATTGGATTCTGCTGGGAGTTGTTTTCACTCTTTGGCCAATTATGGCCAAGCTATGTCGAGACTCTGGAAGGAGTCAGGAGTTTTCCTTATTATCTCTTTAGCATTCAATAAGTATCCTTTCTGTATTCTTTAGTATAGTTAGTATGGTATTCTTTAATATAATATAGTATAATAAAATAATAAATTAACCTTGTAAAAAAATAAAGTCAAATGCATAATTCCTGCCTTCATTGGGGCATCCCCTGCAAATACAATAACACCCTTAACAGAAACTGCAGGATTGAATAGTGATAGAGACAGTTAAAATAGCTCTGCCAAATGGGAATTGTTTGACTTAAGGTAGAATGTATTGACTTAAACCTGTGCTCAGTCTCTAAATAGGCCTCACACTCTTGATTCAGGCATCTGATCAAAGAAAGAATAATAGAAAATATTTTTAAAATTAAAAATATAAATTAAAATATTTTTAAAATTAAAAATACAAATTTAAAATATAAATTTATAATATAAAAATATTTAAAAACTCCTCAAGTCATCCCAACACCATTAAATGCAGCCATGCCAGCAGAGCTCAGGCTGGCAGTGCCCCCATATCTCTCTGGATTCCAGCACTGAGGATGTGTGAATCCAGGGGAAGCAGCTGCCAGCCCTGCCTGGGGCTGTGGGGTGGGCAGGGTGTGTGTGGTAGGACCATTGCCTGCATGGGCACAGCTTGTCCTTGGCTCCTAACAAAGCTCTGAGCTATCCCAAGCAAATCATGGACATTAAAATCCTCAGAAGGGGCCATTTCTGTAGTAACAGTTAAATTATAGCCCATGCACGGCAGGAAACCAAATTAGGGCTCCATGTGCAGTATTTACCTGGGCAATTTCACTTAACCTTGCCATCTTTTAATTGCTTTTATGTCTTGATTTAGTAATTTCTGATTTTTTTTTAATAGTTCCATTTATTGAGAAGCACCACAAGAGACGTGAACTGAGTAATTTTCTGTTTCTGCTGTTTCACACTGTAATAGCAACAGAATCATCTGTAGGCAAATTCTTCAAGCAATAAATATCTGTCTGTGGTTTGGATGTTTATTATTTTTGTAGCAGTTTATTTGCAGGACAGAGTACCACCTTCACAAGAAATGGAACTGATTTGCAGTCAAAGTAGTGCTTTTGGTTACCTCTAGATTTTGTAAGAAAAGAGACAAAACATAAAATAATAATGCAGGAAACATGTAAAATGGTAATTTATCAAGTTAAAGATCTCGGTTTGATTGGAGAGAGAAATGAATAAAAATTGCAAAAAGCAATATACTTCTAATGAAATATAGTTCAGAGGAAAAATTACCCTATATTCCAGGCTGTTAGTGTCATGGAACAGATAATTGAATTCCATGCTTTCTTGTCAATGCAGCAATATGTAACTCTGCTGAAATTCTCAGGTAATCCACAGTTTTTATGCTGATCTTCATAATTTTTTCTTTGAAAACTGTTCTAATTACCACTTCTTCTGTTCTTACAAAGTCTTCATTAAAAGGTTGGGTTTTTGGACTCACATCCCACAGGTAACAGAGCACAAAACCAAAACTCACTCAGAAGATGATGCAGCTTTGTGCTTTATTTCCATGCAACACTTTTTGTGGAAAGTAGAAAAGTTTATTTTGAAAGAAATGGAGGCACTTTGTACCTCATGAAGGGAAAGGAACAGAGCAAAGCTCACACATACACATTCTTCACTGAGGTGAATGGTCTGGGCCTTTTTGCAAGGTGGTGTCCTGGTGGTGGGAGCAAAATCAGTTATCAAAGGCAGTGTTTGCCATGCCAAAATCGACCTTTGGATAGCAGGAAAATGAATTAAGGAGTCAGTGATGGCAGCTGCCCATGCCAATGCCACCCTGCCCTGTGTACATGGCAGGCAGGGGAGTCGTTCTTGTTCTCTACCATTATTTTCAGGCTTAACAAAATGCAGCACATTCTTCAAAAGGAGGAGGTTGAATAGGATTTTCAATCACCATCTCAAATTTGGCTTCAAGCTGCCATAAACTGGAATATCCTAATGTAAATCGAGAGTAGTCGGCTAAGGAGGCAGTGGCACTTACACAGTTCTCTCCCATGTCCCCATTTTAAGAATTTTTTCTCGGGTGTTTCTTTTGTTTAATGTTGTCTGTGCAGTTTTCTACAACAGTTTAACTGCTTTATTGGCAATGAGGAAGGACATAAAATCTGTTATTGCAAGTGGGGAAGAAACATATGCTCTATGCTTAATGTGCAGCTGGAAAATACACAGGAAAATAATTTTTTAAACGCCCTTCACATTCAATGGCCTTTTATTTCCCTTCTTTTCTACATACCCCTGAACAATGCTGCTGCTGCCACAGCTGGTTAGAGGATGGTGCTGATAATGCCAAGATTGTGGGTTTGATCCCCATATAGGCCATTCACTTAAGAGCTGGATTTGTTGGTCCTCGTGGGTCCCTTCCAGCTCAGAAGATTCTGATTCTGTGGTTCTGAAAATGCAGCAGTGTGGGGGCAAGAGACAGGAGGATCTGTTGAGGCTTCTTGGATCTATGGCATGGACAAGCCAGAGGATCATTTCCTGCATGGGGACACCCCTGTGGGGTGTCTAGAAATCAAGGCACTGAGAAATCAAGGCACTGAACTCATCTGAATCAATGGGGTATAAAATAAAGATAAATGTGAGGCACAGGAGCTCCCTAAACCAGCCCCAGCACCAAGGCCTCTGGCATGTGGAGCTGCCCTTGAAAATTCAAGCACTGGGCAAAGCTGTGCAAAGGGGTGTTTGCCCAAGAGCCCTTGACCCTGCAAGGAACTGAAGTTCTGTGCTGTGTGTGCTCCCCAAACACTGCAGCTCATTGCCAGAATCACTCCCTGCCTGCCTCCCATTGCTGCTCCAGCTTGGTTTAGGGAGGGTGAGACCTGCTGGGTCATTCCTGCCCATGGAAATGCTCTTTTCCTCTTCACTCCCAAATCATCCGTGGGCCCAGCATCTCATGGGTGCTCATAGCCAGGCATTTCCCAGCTAATTATCAACAAACTAATAATGAACGTTGAGTCTTCAATGCCCAGACCTGCACGGATTTTCTCACCCTGTAATTTGGTCAATATTCCGCAATACCAATCTTAAAATTCAACACCAAAGCTTTGCACTCCAACATTGTCCAGAAAGAAGCAAATGAGACAGGAATCCACCAAACAAGTGGGCTGCAACTGGAAAATGAGGGGCTGGCCAGGAGCCAGGGATCACAGTGCCGAGGCAGAGCACAGGTACAGACTCCTGAGCCACTTCTGCCTTTCCACAGTGCTTTGTTGCCACCCGATGGCCTCACACAAGGTTGCAAGAATGGAACTGGAAAAGGTGCACTCTTTGAGATGTCTTGCATTTCAGTAAAACCACTGAGAACTTTTGAGAAAAGCTTCTCAGATCAATGTCTTTTCATGCCCTGCTGGCACATGTCTCTGCTTTACAGGTGAGAAAATGATTTTTTTCCAGTGTGACAGCCATAATTGCAATATACACAACACCTGCATTTTATCTGTATTTAGAAGGAATTTCTCTTATCATTTGCAATTTCCTTCCTCAAGAGGACAAGATGCCTGGAGGATAATGGTGTTGTCAGGCCTGGGATGGTCACTAAATGGCAATGCTGTGATGCTTGATCCATCCAGCCTGATATTCCTCTTTGCCAAGGTAAGAACTGCATTTGCCCCTCACTCTGGCCCTCCTGACCACAGCAACACATCTGCCTTGCGTGAAATAATCCCTGTCCTGTTTCAGGTATGGTGTTGAACCACAGAGATGCCCAGCAAGCACCCAGGGAGATCCTGACCACTATTTACACATAATTTTTTGTCTTTTCGCATTTCTTTAACTATTGCTGGAGCCTACCTTTCTCTGTCTTTTCCCAATCTTTCTCTACTCCAATCCTCTCTCATTTAAATAATTCACCCCTAATTTGCTTCTCCCTAAAGGTCTTGGTTTTTCCTTCATGAATACACTATTGTATTTGCAGGGAATGTCCTGATGAAGGCAGGAATTATAGTGGAGGAAATGTATTGTACCTGAATATCTGTATAGAGGCTTTACCCCAGGAGGTCCTGGTTGTCCTTGATGGGCTGCAGCTGTGATGTCCTTAATTGGGCTGTGACCAATGAAGATGACTGGGATAAAAGGGGGCGGGTTGGCCAGTCAGAGAGAACCTTGGAGGAGCCCTGAACTGAGAGAGAACAAGATGCAGAAGAAGAAGTCTGTGCTGTGAAGATCTGCAGCCATAAGAATGCACTGAGGAGGTATGGACTTTAGAAATCTGATAACAACAATAGGTGACCCTGATGTGATAGTTAGTAGAAGATGAGCCAGCCAAGAGCTGTGGCAGCCAAGAGCTGCAGTGATATTTAGTAGAAGATGAGACAGCCAAGAGCTGCAAAAGAACATAGCCTTTGGGTCAAAGAGCTGTGAAAGAGTATGGCCTCTGAGTCATGTGGAAATATGTGTGTTGTACTTGAATATCTGTACAACTGTTAACAAGTAAAAGAAAAGGGGGAAATATAGTAGAAGTGGCCTTTGAGTCCTAGCACAATGCATGTATTGTACCTGAATATCTGTATAGAGGCTTTGCCCTGGGAGGTCCCAGTTGTCCTTGATGGGCTGCAGCTGTGACCAATGAAGATAACTGGGATAAAAGGGGGTGGGTTAGCCAGTCAGGGAGAGCCTTAGACAAGCCCTGACTTGAGAGAGAACATGCAGAAGAAGGAGTCAGTGAAGATCTGCAGCCATAAGAATGCACTGAGGAGGTATGGGACTTTAGAAATCTGATAACAACAGTATGGGACTCTAGAAATAGCAGAACAACAGGAATGATGAGTCTGACTCCATGTTCTCAGAAAGCTGATTTATTACTTTATTATACTATAGTATATTAAAGAATCTATACTAAAGAATACAGAAAGGATACTTACAGAATGCTAAAAAGATAACAATGAAAACTGGTGACTGTCTCCAGAGCCCTGACACAGCTTGGCCCTGATTGGCCAAAGAGTGAAAACAACTCCCAGCAGAATCCAATGGAACAATCACCTGTGGGTAAACAATCTCCAAACACATTCCACATGAGCACAACACAGGAGAAGCAAATGAGATCAGAATTGTTTTCCTTTTCTCTGAGGTGTCTCAGCTTCCCAGGAGAAAAATCCTAGGTGAAGGGATTTATTCAGAGAAGGTGAATGCCACAATACACAGCTTTTGCATTTTTGACATCCTGACTGGGTGCTACTGGAGCTGTACCCTGTCAGTGATGCTCTGCTGGTCTTGCAGAGCTCCCTCCAAGTGCTTCAGAGATCTGGCTGTTTCCCACACCACTCCTGAAAGCCAGGCATCCCTCACGGTGCTGTTTACTTATTTTCTGCAAGTTTTGGTGGCACCAGCACTGTGCCTGTCACATGCACAGATTAGGATGCCACATCCCCTCATGCCCTTTTCAAAGAATGTCACCTCACTTCAGGGTCTGCATTTTCCCCCTGGTCATTCCAGCTGGCTTAGCCACATAGGAAGCTCTTACTGAGGTAAAAACAATGAGGCTGAAATGATTTGGAGTAAGGGACTGGGCTCTCCAGGTGTTGCTCTGGTGAAAAAGGGGGCCTGGGTCACCCCATGTCTTCTCCTGGCTAAGGGTATGAAGGACAAGGACAGGAACTGGCAGCTGCCACCTTTACTTGCTTTTGATGAGGATGGATGAAGCTGCTACAAAGGGGCTGTTTGTTTTCTGGGCTGCTCTAAAGAGCTTTTTGAATCCACAGCTGCAGAACTTCTTCTGAGGGCATCACAACCACCATCAGGTCACATTGCTCAGCTTCTTCACTGCCCCGCAGGATCACCTGGGTGGGGGGCTCTGATTCCTCCTGGAAAACAAATGCACTCCCTCAAACACCCTCAGGCTGCTTGTCCTTTTCCTCACAAAGTGTTCCTCTCATCCTTTCTGCCACAGCTGCCCAGAGAGCCCACAGCCACACAAGCTGCTAAGCTGCATTCTCACTTGAACTGGACATTTTCACATTTTCCCCAGGAGCTGTTGGTTGATTTCTCCTTGGCAAGCTGCTGAGAAGCTCAGAGGGGTAGCAGGGGACGTGGAGCAGTGCTGACAGTGGCACAGCTGGTGGGTTCAGGGAGCAGCTGCTCAGGCAGGGGCAGTCCCTGCCTCCCAAGCCCTTTCCCCAAAAGCACCAGGAGCATCTTCCCTGCCCAGGGCTTGGGGCCAAATGCAGTTCAGGGCTGCTGGATCCCTGCAGCTCAGCTCCTCAAACTGCAAAGGGCAAAGCTTCCTGGCAATTGGCTTTTCTCACTGCCCCATGCTCCTGTGAATACCCACCATGCTAAAAACCAATAAAACAAACACAGTAAAAAAAAAAAAAAAAGTTACCAGTGTGTCTGGCAGGACAGCAGCAGGGCAGCAGGAATATTGGAAGATTTTACTTATTTTCCAGGTAAGGAGAGGCAGGGTAAAAACTGCCACAGCAAAGCCAGAGGAGGAGATGAGGGCAGTAACCAGCCACATGGATGTGTCACCTGCAAATGAGAGAGCAGCAAAGCTTCTCAGAGACCCTGCAGGAAGCAGGCACTCACTGCAGCCAGCCTGAGCCCTGTGTGCCTGCTCTGCCACCCACCCTGGGCACATCCCTCCCCAGGCAACGCCAGTGCCAGGCTGGGGGGCTGCACCCCGACCCTTCCTGCTGTACCTCTGCCAAGGAACAAACACAGCACGTTTGCAAACCAGGCAGAAGATTGGGGTGGAAAAAAAAAAGGAAGAGCATTTATTGGATTAAGGTTTTTTTGACTTAGAGATGGGGTAACTGAGAGGTATTTTAAAAACTTGTATTCTATTTTTATTATTATTATTTATTTTCTAAATTATATTATAATTTTTAATTTTTTATTTCCTATTTATTTTTATTCATTTAAATTATTCTATTATAATATCATTATAATAATCATACTTTATTATAATATTATTATAATATAAAATATAATATTATTTACAATAACATATTAAATAATAATAAATGATTACAATAAAATAATATAATATTATTATAATACTATATATCATAATATATAGTATTATAATATATATCATAATATTATAATATATATCATATTATATATTATAATATATGATAATGATATATATTATAATATATATCATAATATATAGTATTATAACTATATATTATAATATATAGTTAATATAATATTATAATACTATATATAATAATATATAATATTATAATGTCATAGTATACTATGATATTATATAATAATCTAATATCTATAATAACTATTATAATATAATAATATACTATTATTACAATAATATATTATAACAATATAATATTATAAGTATAGAAATATTACATTATTATCATAATATAATTTATTTATAATTTTAAATTTAAAAATATTGTTTAATTTGAATATTTTAATTATTTAAAAATTTTAAATATTTTAATCATTGCTATTTATTTTATTATATTTTTTCTATTTTTTTAGTTTTCTGTGAAGGGTGAGACAACACAGATTTTATAATTAATGCCATCACAATCAGAAGCCAACTATTTCAGAAGCTAACTTGAAAAATTCTCTACAAATTCATTTCCCACAAGCTTTGGGCAGAGCAGGGGGCAGGAGGGAGGGCTGGCTCTTACCCTGAGCCCTCACACACTGCGTGGGGCTGAAGCTGCTGCTCCTGTTGATGGCCTGGACGTGAGTCTGAGCCTTCACACAGTACTCAGCTCCTGCCTCCATGGTGTCCAGGTGAACCACGGAGCTCACCTCCTTCAGCACCTTCTGCTGCACCTGCCACAGCCCCACAACACAAACATCAGGGCAGGGATCTCACCTCAGAGAGCAGCCCTGCCATTGGAGACTCAAAGAACGTGGAAATGAAACAACACACCCTTCTGAGATAATATTAGTGCAGCAGGTAACACAAAGGTTGATCTTTATTGGAGGCCTCCAATGTCCACAAAGCCCACCCCCCCGCTGAATACTGATTTGTAAGTTTAGTAATTTAGCATCATTGACAAAAGCACCAAAACTGAGCAAAAGTGGTGATGAAACCCCTCCCCCCCCCCCCCCCTCCAAGTTCAGGCCCCTTCTAAATCCTCCCTCCTCAGGTGGAACTGAAGTTTATTGGTGAAAATGAGTCTCCAAGAGCTGCTTTTCAGCCTTGCTTCCCAGGGAGAAACAAGGTAGGATAGGGGCTTTGGAATATGGTGGGAAAAGCAGCTAGGAATGCAATAATTGTCTACAGAGCTCCAAAAATCTGTGTAAAGGATACTGAGATATAGAAAAGGGAAAATGTAAAAAGTGATCAGGCATCACCATGATGCTTGTCCAGCAAGGAAAGGAGGGAGCAGCAGGGGATGTCTGAGCCTGTGTGAGCAGGACAAAAGGAGGATGAAAGCAGCCAGCAAAGCACAGTGGGGTGCAGGATGAGCCCACACACCTCAAAACGGCAGGAGGGGCTGAAGGAAGGAGCTGTAAGCCAGAGATTAATGATGATGCTGGGCCACAACCCTAGAGCAGAGCCTGGCACCCTGCTAGGAGCGGGATGTCTGAGGTCTCCACTGATCTGAGCTTTTTCTGGGTGTGATGGTGATGGATGCCAAAACCATCACTGTGCTGGGACAGGGGTGTGAGAGCTGTGCCAGGGAGCTCAGAGAGGGGATGGACCAGTTAGTGAGGGGCCAGTGAGTTTGGTGTGTGCAACTGAGACACACTGCAGCAAATCGAAACTGTGTGTGACCAGCAGGACATTATTTTACTGCCATAAATAGGTCTGCATTCCTTGCTAGCAAAATGAATTTGCTGTTTCCAGTGTCCCCAGCCATGAGGGGATGGCTAACAGCTCCCCAGCTGCTCCTCTTGCTGTGCTGTAGATGCAAACCTGTTCTCACAGAAGGCCTGATCAGCCTCCAGCTCCACACATATGGAAAACTCCTATGAGCCAGGAGGGCTCTTCTGGCAGGGCAAGTCCTTCCTACCATTAAAATAGCCTTCTCCCCAGAAACATGATCTGGAGGGCCATTAGTTTGAAAAGATTTTAAGGAAAAAATCAGGTCTATGACTACCTGGGGTGATCTCTTGCAAAAACATCAAATGAGACATGTTAAATGTAAAAATAATTGAAAAAATAAAAGTCCCAGCACAAGACTTGTATTGACCAGCAAAACTAATGTTTCCAACAGTCCAGTTGGTAGAAAGTATTCTGAAATTTTTGGAATTAATGTCGAGGACATTAAGAGCATATAATGAAGAAGATTTAATAACTAATTAAATTAAATTAATTAGTTTTATTCATAAAACAAAAACAGATGCAAACCTACTGCTTGTTTTTAAGGTGCCAGAAAGCCCATGGACAAGGTTGATCTCATTTAGCTGCATCTCCCAGTGGGCAGTCCTGCTCCTGATGCCTCTTTATAAGCTAAAGACTTTTGTATGAGTAAATTGCTAATTGAGAGTGGCAGGAAGCCATGGTGGGGACTCAGTATTAGCAGAGGTGATCAGGAAGAATAATGAAAACTGATACCTGCTGGTGGTACTAAAAACCCACTTCACAATAGCAAAGATGACAGACAACTGTGAAGAACAGCAGGAGGATCTGGTAATAAAGCAACAAATGCAATTCAACCCCGAGAAATGTGGAATTATGCTCATGAGAATTTTTCTCCTACATTTTCACAGCATACTCCCTCAGAAACAGGAACCTGGGTTTCAGGTTCCATGGGATTGTCAGTTCTGTGGGGGTCACATTAACAATTGCTGGAGAGACAGGGGAGTGAGAAGACTTGTTTTCTTTCATGGTGCTAACACAGAGTGTTCCTGCACCTTGGGCTCTCCGGGTTTCTCCCTGCCCACCCTGGTAAAGACAAAAATAGCTGTGAGGGCTTCCAGAGGGAACAACTGAGGAGTATGGCAGTCCTTGGCCTGGAAAAAGATACAGAATATGAAACTAATGGAGTGGTAGGGAGAGTGAATGGGGAATAATTGTTCTCTCTCTCATCCCCAAATCAATGTTGAGACTGCACAAGAGTCAAGGTGCAGAATTGCTCATTGCAGGAAGCTGTACAAGCTAGAAGTTTACAGAGATTGAAAGCCAGAACAGATAAATTAATGGAACAAAAATCCATCAAGGACTACCAATGCTGCAATTTCTGCCTCAGAAAACTGAGAAAAGTTTGTCAGCACCTCATTGTGACACCTTAATCCCAGTCTGAGTAAACCAGATGAAGTTCAGAGGGAGAAGTCAGCACAAACACCTTTGGTTCCTGACTTGGGGTTTCCAGCTATAGCTTGTCACCATCATATGTTCTGGAAAAATCCCTTTGCCAGGATTTCTCTCCTGGGAAGCTGAGAAGCCTCAGAGAAAAAGGAAAACAATAATTATCTCATTTGCTTCTCCTGTGTTTCGCTGCTTTGGAATGTGGCTGGAGATTGTTTATCCAACAGGTGAATTATTTTTACTTAATGACCCATCACAGTCAGGCTGTGTTGGGACTCTGGAGAGAGTCATGGGTTTTTCATTGTTGTCTTTTAGCCCTCTGTCTGTGTCCTTTCTCTATTCTTTAGAATAGTAGTAGTATGGCATTCTTTAATATAATTATATATAATATAATTAATATATAATTATGTGATATAATTAATAGTAATATAATTGATATATAATTATATAAGAGTATTTAATATAATATAGATCATAAAGTAATAAATTAGCCTTCTAAGAACATGGAGACAAATTCATCATTTCCTCCCTTCGATGGGGGCCACAGAAAATACCTCAGTAGTTGAGGTGTGTGAGGGGACTCCTTTTCCTAGAGCAGGAGATGTGGAAAGAACAGACAAGCTTCTCCATGAGGAGCCCACAGCAACCCCTGGTGTGTGCAGGGTGAGGTGGCACCAACCCACTCCAGGCAGGTCCTGCAGCCCCACAGCAGGAGCTGGGCTGGCAAACAGGCTCTGTGTGCATCCCTCAGGGCACTCCCAGTTATTTCCTAGCCCTGAGGGTAAAACTCACCCTGCTCTCCAGGCCCTTCCTCCAGTAGAGCACCCGGAACTGGAAGGAGGGTCCCATGTCTGCCAGCTCCACCAGCAAATGGTGCCCGTCTGCCACGGCCCTCAGCTGGGGAGGGGTCAGGGAAGCTGCCAACACAGAGAGCACCATTAACACCCAGAGACAGCCCTGAGATCCCCCTTCTGCCCACACTGGAGGGAGAGAGGCTGCCATCACCACTGGAACAACATCAACCTGCAGGAACAGCTTCAGCAGGGCAGGAACCTCTCTGCTCTTCCTCCCTGTGGGTCCAAGTACAGGAGCAGACTTCCAGCAGGAGGAGGAGAATACCATGGCTGACATTGCAAATGGGAATTTGGCAACAGCTGAGCTGCACAGAACTTGAAAGGCTTTGAATTTTCTCCTCCAGCAGTGGAGGAGCTGCCTGGCCTGAGGGTGCCACGAGAACTGCAGCAGAAGCAGCCACAGAGGCTGGGACAGCAGATCAGGGCAGCTCTTGTGCTCCTGGGCAAGATCAGCTCTGCCACACAGCTGAACAGGAGCTGAAAAACCACTGCTGTTCATGGGAACTTTGGCAGTTATTCCAAGGTGAAGGAAAACACACGATGAGCCTCGGGGTAATTCACATGAATCCTGATTTTCTTTTAGTGTCTGCATGGTTTTAGACAGACTTGGGCTGATGATCTGCTGTGACTTCAGGTTTTGGAAATGTATGCAAGTAAATCTTGAGGCGATTTGCTTCCTGCTTACTTTGATATTCAAAGCTTGGTTTTGTCTGGGATTCTGCTGTGAGGAATATGAGTGAAATAATGAGAATCAATCGAGCAGAGATGAAACTGCACTGTACATTTATGAACTGGGAAGTTCAAGGCAGTACAGAGATCATGTTTGCACTATTTATCTGTGCCATTATTCACACTTATCTATGCCATTTTTTACCCCTCTGCTGTAGCTGAAACTTTGGGTTTCAACTTTGCTTTCAAGAAAGGAGGGAGAGTGATGCATAGTGCCATACAGAAGAGATGTTCTTAATAGAATTTGCTCTTACATCCAGTGAATTGCCACTAATACTGAGCAATATGAAAACATAAAATCCAAGCATGTACATGATGAGTGTGCCACAAATGGGAGATCTGGAAATCTACTTTGTACTTCTAAATGAAAAGCTGAAAAAAAAAAAAGGTGAAAATCTCCTTAGCACCACATCTCGAAATTAAAAAAAACAAAATCAACCTGTTATCATTTGGTGGTTAAAAGCAAATATTGTGTAATGTATTAACAAAAGGACATTGCAAGATGCAGCTGTCAAACAAACAGGAGCATTTCTATCTAGCTCTGTGCTGGCACACTGGATACCAACTCTTTGAATGATGAGAAATGAAGAAGGAAGACTGACTAAATCGTTTGCTTTAGGAAGATCTTTTCAAAGTGTTTTCCATGACCTGCTGTGCTTCTGCCCCTGTGGCTTTGTCCCTGGGGCTGTGCAGTCTGGAGGAGCCCTGGCTGCCTGTGAGCCCCTGACAGGACCTGTGGGCTGGGTCTGAGTCCCTTTGCTCCTCTCAGACTCACTGCCAGGCTTCCCAAGAGGCGTCACAGCAGAGCAGGAAAAATGCATAAGGACAAGAACTTGCAGGGACTTTTCTTTCTCTTTTAAACATCTGTCACATTCACACAGAATCCCAGTGCAAGCTTTAGCCTCTGAACTGTCACAGCTCAGTCTGAAGGCTGTTTTGGGGTACCTAAGACACAGGACCAAGCTGCCAAATACTTCACTGAACCATGAGATGCTGCAGCTTTTGTTCCTGTCAGTCTCAGGGGTGTCCTTGCCCTGTCTCTGCCTGACAGTGTGGTCTGTGCCTCTGTCTGTACCTCCACAGCGGCTGGAAAAGGAAAGGATTTTTTATCTAAAGCACTCTCTAGACTATGCTTCCACACAAAGAGACACAGTCACCAGCTTAGGTGGCACTTCTGATGGTGCTGCTTTGACCAAGACCTCTGTGTGAGTGAGGATTGCTCTCTCATGAAGTAGTGAATAACTTCCAAAGTTGGAGGAATTTTTAATATTGGGTCAGTTCTGGTTTAGGAGAGAGAATTTCTTGCCTGGCTGAAGCTGATGAGTGCTGCCCATCCCAGGCTGAGAGCTGCAGTCCAACAGTGACCTCAGCAGAGCTTTCCCACCACAGTTTTTGTTGACTACATGGTAGAGGACAGAGGAAATTATTCCAGAGAAATCCTGGAAACAGTGTGCTCATTGTAATCCTTGGGTTGAGCTGGACCTCAGGCTTTGCAGGATGTGGAAGGACATGGAGAAAACATACTGCATTGCTAGGAGGAAATTAATGCTGTGGGTTCTAGTTTTCTCTCCTCTTCTGAGGTTACCTCACAGATCTGGCACCATGGGAAGAGGGAACCATGGATGGGGTTTTCAGGACAGTACAAGGCACATGGAGCATGACAGGGCTGTTTTCTGAGTAAAAGCTCCCTTAGGATCAGGTTCTGGACCTCTTAGAGGTGACTACCTGACTTGGATTAAATGACAGCAAGCCTGGTTGAACAGAAATCTTTAAATTTAAGGGTAAGAATGACCGGCCTGTGAAAGGAAATCCCTGCAGCCATCTTGCTTATCTTTGAAACCCTTGAAATTCAATCCCAGATGAATTTGGCTCTGCCTTGGGATGAGCTCATGCCCAAGAACATTGTCTGAGAAGGGAACCCCCTCAGCCCAGGATGAGAGCAGCTGAGAAACAGGGTGTGCTCTGTGCATGTCTGTGCTCTGCCTGCCATGCACTGGGCACAAGCAGGCACCTGAGCACACCCCAACACCCAGCTCTGAGCACACCCAGCTGTGAGCACACCCCAACACCCAGCTGTGAGCACACCCAGCTGTGAGCACACCCCAACACTCAGCTCTGAGCACACCCAGCTGTGAGCACACCCAGCTGTGAGCACACCTCAACACCCAGCTGTGAGCACACCCAGCTGTGAGCACACCCAGCTGTGAACACACCCCAACACCCAGCTGTGAGCACGCAGCCCAGGAGGTGCCATTGAAGAGCAGGACGCACTCATGGCGCGGTTGAAGAAGCCTTTGGTGGTGCCCCACTGTGACTTGGTGGCACCGAGCTCTGCCCTGACACGCAGCTTGTAGGCCACAGAGGCTGAGATGTCCTCGGTGAGGTTGCAGATGGTGGCTGTGGTGAGGGAGCACTCCGAGATGGGGATCCAGCTCCCGTTGGCGTATTCCCGCTCGTATTCCCTGAGGACGAGAGGAAGCACACAGGCAGCAGTCTGACACGAGCTCTGTCTGTGCAGCCAAAGCTGCTGCTGGGTTCTTTCCAGGTAAAACCTGCACTGGGATGCACTGGGGATGGAGCACCACAGGTGTTTGGAAGCAGTGTGGGTGTGTTTTGGATCTTATCTGGAGAAAATCATCCCAAGTTCGTGAGCCAAATGCAGCGCGGTGCTGTGGGAGGTGGGGACTGCCCACACAGTGTTGATGCATCAAGCCCTGCCCACTCATTTGACTTGATCATCCCCTGTGGGGGTACCAGTCCTTGGTTTTTCTAGGTCTGTATTGAAGGCACTAATTGAGACAGTAATTTATGTTCAGACTCAAGTGTTTATTACTTCTTATCAGTGAAACAGTCTCACTACTGTGAGTTGGGCAGCTTTTCAGTAGAAGGCACAAAATGGCCAACAATCTCTTGTTCCAAGGTCTTTTTAAGACTAAACTATCCAATTAAGAACTGACACCTGGATTATGTTCCCTTTTAACCCAATAACTGATCCCACAGAGCTGCAACGCAGACTTTTCTGCCCAATTACAAAATGCCACCCAAACCCATGGAGAAGAAGGAAGAAGAAGCATGGAGAAGAAACCCAGGACAACACCCTGTGCCCTCCATCTTGCTTCCATCCACAACATACTAAAAATCCCAAAACCTAAATTTCTCACCCAGTGATACACCTATACTACTCTCTATAATCTATTGCACACTTTTGTGGATTCTAGTCAATCTTGAAGTCTAGGAAACTTTCTCCATGAATAAAAGTCAAAGTCAGTGCTCCCCTGGGGGTCAGGGCACACCAGAGCAAACAAAGAAATATTCCCAGTGCCCTGAGTTTCCACAATCCCCAGTCCCAAAGCCATATTATAATAAAAGTCAGAGCTCAAGATGTACCAGAAACCTCCTGTGGTGTCAAATGTTTAAAATGGTTACAAGAAATAAAGCTCAATGTTTTACCCTTCCTCCTCTAAATAAAATGTTGCAAAGCTTCTTAACTTTTGAATTCTTGGATAGAGGCAGATTTCTTATATGGAATTGATGCACACCTTGGATTACTCCAGCATCTATTAACTTGCAAACTGGTCTAGAATTGGAGCAAAAGGAATTTTTCCTTTCTCATTAACAGTGCTAAACTTCTCTTAGGATTGTGAACCGAATATGAACTAGACACCCAAAAAATTTAGAGCCTAAAGTTGAGATAAACAATGTTCAAAAGGCAAAAAGAATAAAAAAAAAAACTCGAGTAGTTACCCTTGAAACTCAACTGAGTATTTCACAGTTGCTCCCTGGACGATCACAGGACTCCAAGTTAAGAAGTGTTTCATGTTGGTTGAAAGAATGGAGATACTCTGAGGTGCTGGCAACAAAGCATCTCCTCCTAAAATTCCCAGCAAAAGAAAGGGAAAAAAAAGGAATTTACTGGTGGGGGAAAAAAAAAAAGCTTAGAAGAATAGTGCAAAACTGTGTTTTTCATCAGAGATGGACACGCTTCATTTCACTACAGTCACTTCAGTGTTTGAAGTATTTTACAGAGAAGAAGAAAGGATGGAGCAGCTCAGCTAAAAGTGCTCCTTTTCCTTATTTCTGTTTTTCATTGTATCACTAAAACAGTTTGACCAAGACCTCTGTGTGAGTGAGGATTTCTCCTTCATGAAGTAATGAATAACTTCCAAAGATGGATGAATTTTAGTTCTAGTTTAGGAGAGAGAATTTCTTGCCTGGCTGAAGCTGATGAATTCTGCCCATCCCAGGCTGAGATCTGCAGTCCAACAGTGACCTCAGCAGAGCTTTCCCACCACAGTTTTTGTGGTGGGAGGAAAAGGCCAAGCCCTCCAGTTGGGTTTAATGGAGCCAAATAACAGACTTGGCTCTGGGGCACTCCATAAACTGTTCCAAGGAGGCTGTGGTTCCAAATGCGCTGCTCCTTTCCTCCTGGATTTGCTGCTGAGGGAGATCCCAGCTCTGGGACAGCTCCTTTATTGTATTAGCAGGGAATGCCCTGATGAAAGCAGGAATGATGAGTCTGACTCCATGTTCTCAGAAGGCTGATTTATTACTTTATGATACTGTATTATATTAAAGAATGCTATACTAAACTATACTAAAACTACAGCAAGGATACATACAGAATGCTAAAAAGATAATAATGAAAACTGGTGACTGTCTCCAGAGTCCTGACACAGCTTGGCCCTGATTGGCCAAAGAGTGAAAACAACTCCCAGCAGAATGCAATGGAACAATCACCTGTGGGTAAACAATCTCCAAACACATTCCACATGAGCACAACACAGGAGAAGCAAATGAGATCAGAATTGTTTTCCTTTTCTCTGAGGCTTCTCAGCTTCCCAGGAGAAAAATCCTAGGTGAAGGGATTTATTCAGAGAATGTGAATGCTACACTCCTTCAACATTGCAGGATTCTGACAATGGAGGGGCCTGTATGCTGTGATCAAAGTTTATTAATAGGATAAGCTTATTCCATGCTCTATAACTGGAATTATTACTTCCCTCTGAGGTTTCCACAGCATGACTATGGGATGGTAGTTGATTTTACCCTGGGGTATCTTCATATAAGATCCTTTGAAGCACAGGAGGCAAGATTCCCCATGGACACATCCTGCATTACACTGTGTAAACTTATCAGACTTCTGCTACTTTCCAGTCCCAGGAAAATCCCATTCTCTCTGCTCAGCAGGGAATGGTTCCCAAAGAACCACTGGGAGGGAAGAATGGATGGACTGATTTCTATCAACCCACTGGTGAACACTCTCCCCAAAACAAGGTAACTGTGCTATCACTATGTGTTACTGTAAGATTATTTTTTGATTAAATTTATTTCACTTAACCAGGTTTGTCTTTAACTGCCACTAAAAAGTGTTTTCTTCTGAGCCATGTTTAGAAAATCAAGCAGTAAATTGTCAGTTGTTCTACCCAGGATCAAACCAGGCTGACAAGTCCATGAGCAATGTTTTTTTAAAACATTGGAACAATAGCTGTCTAATTTCCTCTATCATATCTTTATAAAATCACTAATGATGTGGGGAACTGTTATGCCAACTCTCTTATGATTCTTTGGCACAGGTTGACACAATGCTCAACTGCTCTTTGAAATAAAATTCAGATTTCTCTGGGATGAGAAATTTTCTTCCTTGTCCTTTAGAAAACGGAAGGGTGACTCTCTGCCACATCAGCAGTTCTGGTAGGTTGAGACTCCATACACTCAGAGCACTGTAGTCAAGGCACTTTTAGTCTTTAAAAATTGAAAAAAGCAAAGTTTTTAATGACCTTCACACTGCAGCAGAACCACAGGATGAGCAAGGTTGGCAAAGCAAAGCATAACCACCCATTTGGTCTCTTGTGTTCTCCGTGATTCTCAACGTTCAGATTTCTTGTTACTTTTCCTTGTGTTTGGTTCCCATGTTAATTTTGGGATTTGGCATACCTGAGGGTGTGAATTCCATACCAGATTTCATTCCATGAACAAACATTGGCTCTCCCCAGGACTCAAGAGACACAATGGAGCTCCAGGTCTGAGCAGAGTGAACTGCACTGAAGGTTTTCCTATCTTTTCAAGTCATGGCTTTAGGACATTTTTGATATAAATTTTTTTGCATTCAATAGTACTAAACCCTATATTATTAAACTATCTAGAAACCTATTTTAAAAGCAGAGAGTTCTGAATTGGACTATCAGTCTTGTAATGGCCCAAGGGTTATTTCCTGTCTGCTGAGACCAATCTTCATTTCCTGGCTATGCTTGGCTTAGTGCACTTTTTTCTTGTCAAAACCAGTGAGTCTTCTACTGGCACAGTGACTGCCACCTCGCTTCAGCTGAACCACAAAAGCTCATACAGAATTTAGGAAAATTCAGAATTATGAAAAGTTCATACAGAAATTCTTTCCTTCTTTCACTAAGAAAAACTCTGTATCCAATGGCAATATATGTGCCTCTATAAAAGCAGTTCAGTGGTTTAAGTTTCTGTTTGGCATTATATGCTGAAAATTACAGTTTGGAGGAGAGTTCATGCTTTTCCAGAGTACTTTTGATCTAGACATAATTCTGTGTCGTAGCCAAGCAAATTATATTTATGGTTTCTCCCACCCATCTGTTGCAACAGCCCACAAAGCAATTGTAACAAACACAAATTTAACAGTGGGAGGAAAGACAATTCTAGATTATATAAACAGCACTGAGTACAAACAGTGAAGTGTTTGAATGCTGAAATAATCCATCAGCTCTGGTTTGTCCATTTTGAGGGAGAAGGAAACAATAATCATCCAAAGCAGGAGAGAGCTGGAAAGAGAGCACAGGCAGGACCCAGAGGGCTGAGAGCCCAGGGCTGTCACATTTCCATCCGGTTTTGGATCCACCAGCAGCCTCACAGGAAAAGCCAAACTACAATAATTCAAGCCAGCGTATTGACTCTCACCCTAATGTCTCCAGTCATGCCAAATAAATGATATTTTCTCTGTAAATGGCATTTTTGTCTCCTACCCTATCAGCAGTATATTCTATTTAATTTGTTACTCAAAGAATACATTTCCATTTAGAATGGGATGACCCTTTTAATTTAGTATTTTTATTCTCTTTGCATTAGAGAATGAAAATTAAAAAAGCAAACCATGGTCAAGTCTAGTACATGTGTCTGTCTTACATTTCAGTCTAAAATACCTTAAATAAACCTTGATAAAGTTTCATTCCTCAGGGATAGATTTTAATATCCTCATTGCTCTGTGAATATAGAACAATATAATGTTTCCTCATTACTTGCTGTTACTTCATCACTACTATCACCACTACTTACTGCTAAGTGTATGTGAACAGTGTAAAAATTTAATACATTTGTAATATTATCTCCTTTCAAGGGTTCAACAAACACAAGAAGAAACAGCAAGCTCAGACTTGGTGCAGTACAGTGTTCAGGAATGCTTTACCTGGCATATCCCTTAAATCTTTATATATAAAAGGCCTTATATATATATAAGGCTGAAAATCCTTCCTGTTATGGTAATAAGCATTGGCTTTTTAACTTCCAGTCATTGTATTGTTTAATCTTCTTTTGCTAATCTGGAGACCAACAATGCCACCAGCTTTTTGTGTCTTGGAGCATGGTCTGACTCTCCATTTGGGGAAATTTCAGTCCAGGGGAATCTGACAAGGGAATTCCCAATTCTCAACACTGATAACAAGAAAATAACGTCTATAACATCCTGAGAAGAGAAAGGCATTTCTTTGTTAGCTAAATGTTAAAAATGAAACCCACACATCTCTAAGTCCTAGAAATAGCAATTTCCAGGAGGACAATACATTATGCTAAAAATCTCTTTGGCTAGAACTCCAACCTGCAGGCTCTGGGGCCATCCCCCCCTCATCTGCTGATTAACCAAACTCACAGCAAGAAGCAAGACCCTGGTACATCCCCTTTGGCTTTTTGTGTCCTCCGAACCCAGAATCAAACCCCAACTCCTGGGCTAGACAGGAACACACTGCCTGCTGCCCTGGAGTCTGCTCTGCACAGCCACAGGAGCAGCTTGGAGCATCCATATTCCACCAAATAAATGTTCTCTGCTCAGGAAGGAGCCTGGGATATGAATTTTTGTATTTCAGGCCGAGGCCAAGAGGATGGCAGACAGGGTATAAGTTATCCCAGCTTCCCTCCTACTCTCTGTCACAGTGTGAGGCTGGCAGTCACCACCCACACGGGCAGCAGTGCTCCTGCCTGGAACAGCACTCAGGTAGCCAAGCCTTAAGCAAAAATACAGTAAAAACAACTCCACATTTCTTTAAAAAACCATTGTCTAGCTCTGACATCCTATAAAATATAGTTGTCATAATCTTCCCTATTGCACAGAATAAACTTTGCCAGCAGAAACCACTTGATGCTGTCACTGGATTCTCTCTGAGCATCTAAGAGCTACAAATAGTGAGGCAGCTGTAAAATGATTTTTTCTGAGGCAGAAGAAAAAAAATGAAGCACAAGACAACCGGAACGTTGTTGACACAACCAAAAATGGCACATTGAGGAAACCTGGACCAGGGAAAACCCAGGCACACTGGCCATGTTTGCTTTGTGGAGGACTGAGATTGCAGACACTGGAATGCAGTCAGGAGATGGAGACCAAGCTCCTCTGAGATGGGTCTGGTGTGGGGCATTTCCTTGGAGAAGCAGATTACCAATTGCACAGCGTCCTTCCAGGGTGCAGGAGACCCTCAGAGATGTCTTCTCAGACAAGTGATTCTTCTCCTCAGAGAAGAGTGATTCACTTCTCCTCAGAGAAGTGATTTGAGCTATTAATTAGCACTTTGTATCCTTCCTCTCTGACCCTGCATCCCCTCCACAGGCAGAGCATCCCTATGCTCAGAGTGATCAGCATTGAAAGAAGAATTGAGAGCAGCAAAAGAGCAGAGACAAATACAGAATTACTTAAATTCCTTCAAACTGAAATTTCCCTCTAGAGTTCAGAAATGACCTGCAGAACAGAATTTACAGATTGCCTTTTTAATTTGCTTATTCTGATATTCATTTTAGAAAAAGAATTAAAATTCAAGATTGCCTGACCTTGTACTCATTTAATTTAAGTGCTGCTGAGGCATCTTGAACAAAAGGACAGGAGAATTTATTACTCACTCACAGCCTCTCTGTCTCCTGCCTGGGTCAGTGAAGATCTTTCAGTCATTTACCTGAGAGACTTGGAGCGCTCAGAGTGCACAGGAAGAGGCAGATGAGCTCTGGTGGCATTTTGCTCAGGTTTCCCCCAGGTTCACTCCCTGTTCCACATCTGAGGAGTTTCCCCTGGCAGCCAGGGAGCCTTTTCTGAGCCAGCCATGGTGGGCAGTGAGTGGAGGCTGCTGTGACACTCCTCCTGCAGAGTGCCAAAGAGGCACAGAGATTGTT
Source organism: Molothrus ater (assembly GCF_012460135.2). NCBI lineage: Eukaryota > Metazoa > Chordata > Aves > Passeriformes > Icteridae > Molothrus > Molothrus ater. Next base: position 13,271,491 of record NC_050493.2, on the reverse strand, counting down.
TGGGAGGTGCAGCTGCAGGGAGTGCCAGGTAATTGCTGCCAGCAGCTCTGTGCAGGTCTGTACAGCTCTCTGCTGGATGGGGTAACTCTGCTTCACTCCCTGACAGATTTCATGGCTTCAACAGAGGCTGGTAAGGAGGAAAGAGGAGATGTTGGGTTTTTCCATGCAGCTGTAAGTGCTCACTGCTCTGCTCAGCTGTTGGATCAAGCCCTTTTGTGACCCAGAGATGGAGCAACTCAGAGGTGTTTTAAAAACTTTCATTCCATTTTCAGTCTCATGGGAAGGCTGAAACAATACAGATGTTATAATTCATGCCATCACAATCAGAAGCCAACCATTTCCTAATTACAATACATTATAAATTACAATACAGTATAAGTGTTTCTTGGCCTATCAGCTTTAGCCACACCATGCTGCAAATGCCTTTATGCCAATAATTTAAAATTACCCCTCATGGGCCCCACTACAATGCATCTTTCATAGTTCTATTTCTCCGAAGAGATATCAAGTCTTATTTACAAAACCATCCTTAGAAACTTGTTTCTAGTTCCATTTCTCTCTCAACAGAATCTGTCCTATTCCATGGCATTTCTCAGTCAGCATTTCTTATCTCAAAGTTTGCATGTGGATGCACACTGTGTGAGCCCTCTGTCAGGCTTTGAGATTTCTCTACAAATCCATTTCCCACATTTAGCCCCAAACTAGATAAATCCTGATGCTTCCAAGCACCAGGAAGGTTTCCTCATATTCCTATGGCATGTTTTGTGTCCTTGCACAAGGAACTGATGGAAGGGACCTGAGTCCTCCAATTTATCTCCAATAGCACTCTTCTGGTGGCTGTGTTGGCTGTGTGCTGAGCAGGAAATTGTGTTTCCAGGTCTGATTTGGTGCAGGCACAGGTATCCTGTGGTTTTCCATCTTCCAGACTGTGCTGCTTTCCTCACCTGGAGTGAAGGCAGGATTTTCATCTGGATGCAGCTCTGAGACCTGAGAGCCCAAACCAGCCCAGGCTCCAGGGCAGCAGCAGCAGCAGCAGCTCCCTTTCTGCTCCAGGCTGGCTTCTTCAGGGTGGAGTATTTTCTGTGTGGTATTTTCTGGGTCCCCCATGGCAGGAAGGAAATGATGAATCTGACTCCATGTTCTTAGAAGGCTAATTTATTATTTTATGGTATTATATTATATTATATTATATTAATTATGCTATACTAAAGAATAGAGAAAGGATACAGACAGAAAGCTTAACAAGATACTTATGAATCTCATGACTCTCTCCAGAGTCTGACACAGCCTGACCATGATTGGTCATTAAGTAAAAACAATTCACATGAAACCAATCAAACAACTACATGTTGGATAAACAATCTCCAAACCACATTCCAAAGCAGCGAAACACAGGAGAAGCAAATGAGATAATATTGTTTTCCTTTTTCTCTGAGGCTTCTCAGCTTCCCAGGAGAAGAATCCTGGGCAAAGAGGATTTTTCCAGAAAACAGGACAGTGACAGCCAAGGGAAAGGCAAAGTTTAGGGGGAAGTTCCTCATGGTCTGCAAAAGGTCATTTAAATGAAATGAAAGTCTGGCTGTACAGGTAATGTAAGCAAAGGCCAATCCCACCAAATGCCACCAAATGCTTTTAGCTCTGATGAAAGCAAATATTAGAAACCTCCCTTCTAAACTACTTCCTCCTCATCCTCACCACTTGCCACCTAAGAAGGGGCTTTTAGTTCTTACAAGTTTTGTCTCCTGTCTAAGACCTTTTAATTCAGATACATGACTTCTGTTTTAAGTGGTGAACAAAAGGGATCTGTCAAGACTTGTATAGTACATATTTTCCAGGGAAAGAAAGTGTGGGTTTTTAGATTTATGAAAAAACAAAAATAATATTCAATTAAGCAAATGTCTCCAGATTCTCAGACATGCAGGAGCAGCACAATCAAAAATCCCCACATTTGCTCCTCCCTTCCCTCATCTCCCTTCTTCCTTTCATTTCTTCTTTCCTTTCCTTTCTACCCCCTCTCTTCCCTTTCCTCTTTCCTATCCTTCCTCTCACTTCCCTTCTCCCTCCATCCCTACCTCTGTCCCTTCCTGCATCCCTCCCAACCTCCCTTTTCCTTCTCCTCTCCATCTTTGGGACAGACTGAGAGGCCTCTGAACACTTCCCAAACCTGGGAATGTTTTCCTTCCATGGTAGAAGGATGTTCTCTGAAACACCTTTCAAGTCCTCTTTTATCTTCTTGCTCTTCATTATCCCAATCTCCTGTTCCTTTTACCCAAGATCTGTACAGATAACCCAGAGGTGGCTGTTGTGCTGAGTGACTTTGTTATTGTTGGGAAAATCATGAGGTCCAAGAGGAAAACATGAATGTGTTTAACAGTATTAACAATAGGACAATGTGTTTTCTGTGGGAAGCAAAAGAAAGATTTGCAGAAAAAAGGCAAAATTTACTTGTCAGTAAAGTAAAAACCATTAATTTGTTCAGGGAAACAACACTAATTTGTTCTCTTGTTGTACCAAGAAATGATAAATAAGGCAGGTCTGAAGTTTGAACTATTCTGTTAGAGCTGTGTGGCATATCTGCATCTTAACTAGGTTGTTCTTGTGGTGCCATAAACATGAGGAGGAATTTTGATTAAATATCTTGATAAATATTCAGACATAAGCTGAGAAGAATCTCAAAGCCTGTATGATGTGTCAGAATTGTGCCTCTCACCATTCACTTTATTACTCAAACAGATGCACAGAAGAGAGTTTTCACACAGTTTGCATGAAATTTACTGGGATTGAGTCCACAGCTGGAAGTTTTGCTTCCCAAAGATTTCTCCCTGTCTGTGAGCAAGTCAGAGCTTTCATTTTCAAGGGTGGGGAAGATGAATGCAGGCCCATTTCATAATTAATCAGTCATTAGCAATGAGAGGGAGAGTGGGTCGGCCATAACAGTGAGGATTGCAGCTGTCCTGGGTTATCAGCAAGGTTCCAAAATGAAAACTGTGATAATAATGTATTATATTTCCTGCCTTAATGTGGTGTGGGTAAAGAAAACTCAAGGTGGAGGTCTAAGGTAGTGCACATCCAGGGCTGAGGGGTGCAGAACAGCAGGCTTGGAATAGAGGTGATTATTTAGATTACAGCAGCAATAAAAGTGGCAAAACACCTTCTGATATTTCCCCCTGTTCTGAAGTGCTGTATGAAAATACATGGTTTTATAGAGATAAAAGGGACTCTTTCAGCTGTCCGATTTTACCTTCAGAACTGTACCAGTTTTACACCAGTTTTGAAATTACTGAAACAAACATTTTATAACTTTTCCTTATCGATTATGGTCCCAATTATGTCCCTGTGCAATATTTTAATGTTATTCAGCATGAGTTTCTAAAGATAAAAGATACTAAACATGTATTTCTAAAGATAAACATCTGTCTGATTAACTTTGTTTAGCAATTCTTGCCTTGCATTTCAAGTTATTCAGGCCAGTAGTTGCACCAGCAAGCCAGGATGTGGAATTGCTGTGGAATCCATACCTAATTCAGCGTGGGTTGATCACATGAGGTTATTTCCAAGGAAAATGGACTGAAGGAACAGAAAAGAGAAGACACAGGTGACAAATGAAAAGGGAAAGTTTCAGTTATTTGAATAGCAACTGGGCAGGGATTTATATAACTCCCTATGACATCCTCAGTTATACACAGATATCCTGGTGGATGTTCAAACATTTCAATGATTGATTTATTTATATGTGTATTGTGATATGCTTAAGATTCCAGTCTGTGGAAGAACCTACATAAATGTGAAAAATATAGGAAAATATTTTATCTGATGAAATCACTGAGGGAGAAATCATCTCTGGTTAGGAGAAGACCTGAAGCCTTGCAGACCTGACCAGTGTGTGTAGTAGTTCTGTCTGCTGGAGGCTTCCCCATGACCTTGCTGTTAGTGCAGAGCCCTTGCTTCAGGATTTACCTCCATTGCAAAACCCCTGTGTGGGAGTGGAGAGAAGGGAAAACCATATTTTGGGAGGCAGCATGTGGCTGCCGTTCCCAGGACTGGAAACAGGTCTGGGAACTGCTCTCATTTCCTAACAATAACAAAGTCACTGACTACAACATCCACATTTTGGTTATCTGTACAAATATTGGCTAAAAGTAGGTAAAACAGGAGATTGGGATAATGAAGAGCAAGAAGATAAAAGAGGACTTGAAAGGTGTTTCAGAGAACATCCTTCTACCATGGGAGGAAAACATTCCCAGGTTTGGGAAGTGTTCAGAGGCCTCTCAGTCTGTCCCAAAGATGGAGAGGAGAAGGAAAAGGGAGGTTGGGAGGGATGCAGGAAGGGACAGAGGTAGGGATGGAGGGAGAAGGGAAGTGAGAGGAAGGATAGGAAGGAGGAAAGGGAAGAGAGGGGGTAGAAAGGAAAGGAAAGAAGAAATGAAAGGAAGAAGGGAGATGAGGGAAGGGAGGAGCAAATGTGGGGATTTTTGATTGTGCTGCTCCTGCATGTCTGAGAATCTGGAGACATTTGCTTAATTGAATATTATTTTTGATTTTTTCATAAATCTAAAACCCCACACTTTCTTTCCTTGGAAAATATGTACTATACAAGTTCCAAATCAGTCTCTTTTTGGAGACATTGGTGCCTGCAGTGCTGCTGGGAGGCAGCTGAAGGGTTAATCTGGCTGAGCTGGGAGTGGAGTGATTCAGATCTGCAGCTGGGTGTTTGGGCAATGCAGAGTTCAGGGAATTGAGGGATCAGCAGAAATGAGCTGTGAGATTCCTGCTGCTGGGAGATGGCCTGGCCACACCAGGGTCCCTGTCCTGGACATCAGTGCCACCACGAGCTGGGGACAAGCTGGCACAAGAACATAAATTACCAGAGGGAGAAGTACTGCAATAAAACACAGTGCTGGGTTCTTCCAAGAGAAATTACAGTGCTACCTGACAGTAGCTCATGGCTGTATATCTACAAAGCATTTTTAAAACTCTCTAAAGGGAAGAAGTTTGGTTGGGACAGGCAATGGACCCCTAAACCAGCTCTTTAAATTCAGGAGTTTTGAATGTTAAATACATGGCTGGAAAAGCTGCAGTGCTGTGTTTTCACAGTTTATAGGTTTGGGCAGAAAGGTCTCCTGGAGCTTTCTTCAAACTGAGACACCAACTGCAAATATTGGCTTTTTGGGTACCAAGGAATTATGTGCTCAGTTAAATAAGTGGACTCAGGAGGAGACAGTCATGTCCCTTTTCCCATGGTTAGACAAATAGCAATTTGACTTGTTTTACCCAGCCAACTCTCCCTCAATTCTCTCATCTCCACTCTTTCAATGCTTCCAACTCTGCAGATATTAATTTGCTGCTTCCACTGAATGGCAGCCTGTAATATGGACAAGATGAGTACAAGGGCTGCTGCTGCTGGGCTGGAAATGACATTATCTCAATGCCTGATTTTCTCCTGTGCTCCTCCAACAACCATTTTCTCTATGAGGATTAGAGATCCAGCACAGGACACTGGGTGGGCTCTGGAGTTTACACATCAGTAGATATGTAGACCTTGTCAATGGGCTAAGCTAAATAATTCTGTTTGAAAACAGTGCCAAAAGCCCTTTTAGGCTCATCTGATCATTGCCAAATCTGATCTGCTTTCTTATTATAGATGGAGTCCCTGAAATCAGAGTGAAAAAACACAGAAAAAGCACTCATTTATCTAATTTTTAAAATCCCAAAGGAGCTCAAATGTCACTGTAGTGCTCGATAAGGAAGGATGCAGGATGGTGTAAAAAGAAAAAGATCAATCCCAGTTTATTTCACATGTCTCTTTTTATAGGGTTTTTAAAGAACATCCCCTGTCTATCCTCAATTGGTCAGTAACGAGTTAGCCTGTATTGATTGGTCACTCAATCCCCCTGTGTGCAGGAAAAGTTGTTTGTGAGAGATAGTTTTCATTTTTCCATCTAATGGTGTAAAAACAGTTTAGACAGGTGGCTAGTGTTTATCACAGTCCTGGAGCCCTTTCTCAGGAAAAGCAGGCTGTTTTCCACAGCCCTAGAGGGAAAGCAGGTTGTTTTCTGCAGTCCTAGAGTTCTTTCTCAGGGAAAGCAGGCTATATTTCACAATCCTAGAGCCCTTTCTTAGGGAAAACAGGCTGTTTTCTGCAGTCCTAGAGCTTTTTTTTTTTTCCCCCACAGTCCTGGAGCCCTTTCTCAGGGAAAGCAGGTTGTTTTCCACAGTCAGAACTCTTTCTCAGGGAAAGCAGGTTTTTCTCCACAGTCCTGGAGCCCTTTCTCAGGAAAAGCAGGCTGTTTTCCACAGCTCTAGAGGGAAAGCAGGCGTTTTCCACAGTCTTAGAACTCTTTCTCAGGGAATTCAGGTTGTTTTCTACAGTTTTAGAGTTCTTTCTCAGGGAAAACAGGTTGTTTTCTGCAATCCTAGAGCTCTCAGGGAAAGCAGGCTGTTTTCTACAGCCAGAGCCTTTTCTCAGGGAAAGTAGGTTTATTTTCCATAGTCAGAGCTCTTTCTCAGGAAAAGCAGGTTGTTTTCCACAGTCAGAGTTCCTTCTTGGGGAAAGCAGGTTGTTTTCCACAGTCAGAGACCTTTCTCAGGGAAAACAAATTGTTTTTCACTACTGCAGAGCTCTGTTCTCACAAAGAACTGCCAGCTGTCTCATGGCTCTGAGGGCTCGAGTCAAGGCCTCGGCCCTGCTGTTTCACCCTCACACTCAAGGCCTCATTTCACATGCAAGGCTCAAATAAACTTCCCAGAAGCTGCTTTTGTAGGATTAGTGAGCTGTACTGACACCTCACAACACATGGCAATGCACCCACAAGTGTTTATGGGGTGGGCAAAGTTATCTCTGAACTCAGAGAGGCTGAACTTCCTCAGGAGATGGGAGGTGTGGGTCCCAAAATGTCCTTCAGGCATTGAAACCTTGGGCTGCACACACTCAGTGCCAACCATTTCTACTCTTGGCACTCTGCTGAAGTTTTTCTAAACCCTACATCAGAAGGAAACTGTTTTAAACCAGAATAACTCAACTTGTAGGGGTTGTTAGGATTGGCTGCTCACTCTGCTGAAGGGCTGAGCGTGGCTTTGGGTGGAAAGAGGTTTTACAGTGACTTCTGTGAGCCAGAGAAGTTTGAGAAGTGTGGTGTTGTGAGATCCCCAGGACGAGGTGAGAGATGAGAATTTGACTCCGTGTTCTCAGAAGGCTGATTTATTATCATATCATATCATATCATATCATATTATATCCTATACTAAAACTATACTAAACTATAGAGAAAGGATAAATCAGAAGGTTAAACAAGAATGACAATGAAAGCTCGTGACTGACTCCTCAGACTCCAACACAGTTGGCTGTGATTGGTCATTAATTAAAAACAATTCACATGGAACTAATCAAAGATGTACCTATTGGTAAACAATCTCCAGACCACATTCCCCAACAATCAGATAATTATTGTTTTTATTCTTTTCTGAGGCTTCTCAGCTTCCCAGGGGAAGAAATCCTGGCAAAAGAGATTTTTCAGAAAATATCATGATGACAGATAACAGGATCCATGTTTACCCCTGAAAGAATTTCCTACCAAGGTCATTGACATAAAAACCAAGAAAGAAAGAAGGAGAAATAAGAGAAACCTGCAACTGCCTATTCCAATGAGTACTTTGTCTCGCAAATAATGGAAATAAGGGAAATCTAATCCTTGCAATCTGATCTGTACAATGCACTGCTTCAGTCTGATTCTCAAACGAGGAAAAATGTCTCATTTTTTTCATTATTAAATGTTTTATCATGATATGCTAAAGAGTTGATTTTCAAGGAAGATCCTCAAAGAAGATTTGCTTTTCAAATATCTGTGTTGATTTATTATAGAAATAGAGCTTTTTACCCCTTTACAAACACCGCATTACAATATACAAAAGGGAAAACTAGGTGTGAATTTCAATGAAGGTGACAACATCTGCTAAAAGTTCCCGGGGTCAACCAGACATTAAAGGAACAACAAAATTTAGGAATTTCTTTGGTCACCACTAAATGTCACTGTTGCTCCACAAAATGACTGTAGGCATCTTATTTTGTCAAAGACAAAACCTTACACTGGTAAATGCATTTCTGTTCCATCTGTTACATGCATGAGACCCATCCCCAGCTCATCTAGAAAAAAACATTCATTTTAGAGAGACAGGCACTTTGTTAAACCTCTCCATGAGATTAAACATAAAAGGAGTCTTTTTTCCTTAAAACCATTTGATTTCTGGTATGTTTTCTTGAATCATAAATCTAGCAAGCAATCTAAATCAAATAATAATCTAGCAAGCCTGGTGTAACTGAGAAAAGTGAGGGATTGTTTGGGTTTGGGGTTTTGTTCTTTTTTTTTGTGTTTGTTTGTTTGTTTGTTTTGTTGGGTTTTTTTTCCCTCAGAATCAGTGTAAGTAAGAGAAACAAAATAAAGCACCTCTAATTTTTAGATTATATTATAGGAATCTCTGGGAGGTACATCCCACAATTCAGGGCAAAAAGATAAATCTGAGAGCCTCAATTTTGGGACAAAACCTAATGTGTGTTCTAGTGAGGATTAGTGATCCCATGTTTGAAAAAATTATGGATGAATATTTAAATACTTCAAACTGGCCCAAGATACCCAAGCACAGTGAAAAGACACAAAAAAATCCAATTATCAAAGAACATTAAAAATATTTTTTCTTTCTGTGGGGTGAGATGTTTATGCATGTTTTGTTGTATGCTTCACATGAATTCCGTGTTAGGTTTTCCAGAAGTATGGAAATAAGGAGAAATTGTCAGTTAAAAGAAATGGGATCTAGAAGGATTTGAAGAAAAATGGAGTTAACAGGAAAGAAGTAAGAAGTATGCTTTGAAATATTTGTACAGGTGGAGGAGCCAAATTGCTGCATTAAAAGCCTCCTGGAGTTCAGAAAATATGTGTAAGCATTCTGGTAAGGGACAACTCTTACAATGAATCACTTCTCTTAATCACATCTTTTTTTTTAACCTGCTTATTTCTAAGGATGCTAACATGGGAAGTGCATATTTATTTGTTTTTCTCAAGTTCATCTCTTCTGTTTAGTGTCATTTTCTAAAGCATGAATTACATGATTACATTACGATGGGGAACCCCAAAAATACCACACCCACACTTTACACAGCCAAAATATACTTTGGCATAAGCTTCATGATTCCTCATCCCTACAGGTGAGCAAGAACACACTAAATTATGATATTCAAGTTAGTGGAAATGACTTTAATAAAATTTAAACCATAGTTCTGTCTCAGGCTTCTGTTCAAGGAGCCTGGTAATTTTCTTCACATTTGCACAGAAGAAGAAAAGTTCAGGCAACCTTAACTTCTCTTTGAGCAAAGCCTGAATTGCCAAGGGCCAAAGTGTCAATTTTCATTGATCTGTTTCAAAATAGCCTCAGCCACCTTGAATCATTCATGAAAGGATCATGGTTTCTTCTCCAGAGGTACAAGGAACAATGCATGCACAGAGAAATGTTGTGACATTTTCTTGATGAATTTAGCCTAGATACAGACTCTAAAGTTCTGTGATTCTCTGGCTGTCTCATGCTTAACCCCTCTCAGAAGTTGTGAATTGGTGTCTTTGATTGTGCCAAATCCCTTTCCTGCTCAAAGTGAAAGAAGCACAAAGGAGACACTTAGGAACCTCCCTCTAGGGATTTTGTCAGATTTTGTCCCAACAGAACATTTTCTGTATCCAGACATATTTTTACATCAAATAATTCCATTGCAATCAGAATGAAATCCGTTCTCTTCTTACTGTTCTGAGTGACAGCAACTCCACTGTGGAGATGCTGGACTGAAATCATCATTGTGCTTTATTTCCTTTTTAAAGTATGGCTAATAACAGGGATTTTATATTTTTTAAATTGTGGTCCTGCTGATTATGAATAACCATCTATCTATGTCTCTGCTGACTTAAAAACAGTTTCACCTTTCTGATGGAAGCTTTCAGCAGATGCCTAAGTGAACCTGCTAAGACAATGCAGGATTTCAGTGATTTTTAACATAAAGTTCATTCAAGTTTATTAAGCCTTCACAATGCTTTTACTTGGAAAATTTCCTTTGCAGCTTTAGGTGTTTATATTGACCAGAGTTCTAGAAATGCAGCACAAAACACAGAACAAAATGTATCCTTCTGATGTTTTCCACTCTAATTTATTATTACATAGAATCTATTATGATATATAATCTACTTTTATTATCCAAGGCCCTTGTGCACACTACATCATCAGAGCAAGGCACTTTGGTGACTTCTGAGTACTTTTATAAATTATTCATGCATCTTTTTTTATATCACCTACTGTGGCATCAGCTAGGGACAAAAAAATATTACAGACATGGCACCAATAAAAACAGAATGCATAAACAGTCTCTAAAAAGTCTGTATAGTCTGCCAAGTCCTGCATATTGCTGTAGAATGCTAACAGCCACTGGAACCTTCTAATTTGAGGGTCCCCTTCCAAAAAAAAAAAAAATTCTTTGACAAACTGCAGCCCATTTTCTACTTTCATAGATGTGATTGATGCCTTTTGAATGCATGGTTTCTTTTTAATTTGGAGGGTTTTGTTGGCTTTTTTTTTCTATTTTAATATCAGATTTTTAAATCTCGTGGAGAGTTTGTTTTGTTGGTGATAAAGAATAAAGATTTTGATTCATAGATGAAACAGCAAAGCACACGAAAGCTTGAAGACATTTACACATGCTGGTGCCATTGCCAGTGCATTTTCAGTAGGGTAAATGAATTGAGAAAAAGAAAAATAACAATTTATGGATGTTGTGAAATAGTACTCCAGGATGCTGATATTGCTTCATTACTACAGATTCCAGTCTGTGTTTCCTTCACCAGAAGGGAGGATACTCAGCCTTGCTTTTGTATTGTTTGTTCATTTTTGGGCTGCATATTTTAACCTAGGGGTCAGAAGTGTTCTGTAAAGCTGCAAAGATCTCTGAAAGCAGCTTAGAACTGTCTAAAATATTGAAAAACGGTCAAAAAATTATAAAATGAAGAAACTGTGAGTACAAATAAAGGGCACTATTAGATGAGTCAGTTACACGGCAGAAGAAGAATAAAGTTGATTAATTTATGACTCCTCAGGAAGTCTAAACTGTTGTGGTGTTGTGAGGGTCCCCAGGACGAGGTGAGAGATGAGAATTTGTCTCCAAGTTCTCAGAAGGCTGATTTATTATTTTATGATATTATTTTATATTAAAAGAAAATGATATACTAAAGAATAGAAGAAAGGATACATCAGAAGGCTTGACAAGAATGAATAATAAAAACCCATGACTGACCAGAGAGTCTAACACAGCTAGACTGGGATTGGTTATTAAGTAAAAACAATTCACATGGACCCAATCAAAGATGCACCTGTTGGTAAGCAACCTCCAGACCCCATTCCAAGCAATCACATAATTATTGTTTACATTTCTTTTCTGAGGCTTCTCAGGAGAAAAATCCTGGCGAAGGGATTTTTCATAAAACATCATGGTGACATAAACCATCAGGCATCAAAGCACAAGGAACAATCTCTGGCCTGGGGCTCCCTCAATGAGAGAATTCAGGGATGACAGAACCCCCAAGGCTCACACAGGAGCAGTTGGGGCTCACAGGGATGAGCCATGGCCGTGTCCTTGTCCCATTTCTGCTCCCAGCTGAAGCCACTGTGGGAGTCACAGGCACAAATGCTCTGCTCTGGGTGCCAGCAGCACGAGGGTTTTCAAAGCAACTCAGGAAATGCAAACTGGTGCAAGGCAGGAGCCAGAGCAGCTTTGCAGTGCTTTGCTCAGAGGGGTTAATGCCCACATCTCACCCTTTCATTTTCCATGGCTGAGGTTTCTTCCCTGCTGCCATCTGAGGGAAGGGGCACAGGGAGGCTGATGTACACAGTGTAGATTTAACCTTCCTGTGTGAAACACACCTGATTGGAAAGTCTCCTTCCTTCTTTACCTTGGGAAAATGCAGCATTTTCTGGCTCAAGAGGGAATGCTTTTCACCAAACTCACCAAGGTTTCAGGTACAGAGAGAGGAGAATGGAGCCCCACTCACTGATTTCTCCATATCTGCTGTCACTTTAGTCCCTACAACCTTCACTGAGCAGTGCAAATCATTTCTTGTGCTATAGCTTCATTCTTTTAATTACCAGAACCTAAGAACTCCCCCTGGCATTCATAATCTCTTTCCTATTGCTCCACCTGGGGTATAAAGTTGTTCTCAGTGACCCAGAATGTAAATCCCATTTTTTTTGAGTGAAAATAACTCTGCAGGCCCAAACAGCAAGAAAAGGGGCTTGTGGGGAAAACAGAACTGGAGATAAGAGCAAACAAAGCTGCAAGACAGCTCTGATCAGCTCTAAAACTCTTTTGGGATTGCTGCTCCCCTGAGTTCCTGCACCTTCAGTGTGGGAATAGTTTGGGAAGAGTGTGGTGACCAAACTGCAGCAATGGCAAAGCCACTCTCTACATCAACCAAATTCAGCCATCTTCCCCCAAAACAGAGATGTTTTGCTCTGCCAGGGACAGCTGTGCCAGAAACCTCAGGGATAACCCCAGCTTCCACCCTGCAGACCTCTGAGCCTTTCATTTATCACCTAAAGGCACAGCATCTCATAACATCTAAATTCAAGCAACAAAGATTGTCTGCCTTTTTCCCCCCTTATAAATGATGTTTTCTTTTTGTTCTGTTCACTGCTTTGCCTTTATAAAACATTTCACTCTTGGTTTTGCCTTTGATTCATATATGTGGTGATGTATAAGCTTGGCTGTCCTCCTTAGCTATTCTTCATTCAATGAAAACAAAATAAAATGGTGCCAAACCATTAAAGCAATTCGAATTTACAAGGTGAGGCACCCCTCTAAATGATGAATGGCTGAGATTTTGATTTATTACCTTTCTTTTCCCATATCAAATGATGACTCCACAAATAAATGAAAGCTGAAATGCTGCCAGTGTGCTACAATCATAGAATCCCAGGAGCTTTCTGTAGCAAAGGGTTTTGTGTCACCAGACCATATGGTAGCTCTTACTAAAACTGTACAAAGCTATAAAAGCTCTGGAAACCCAAGACAGCCATAACTGAAAAGCAGTGCAGGTACAAGTGCTGGCAATCACCTTTCCACCTAAAAACAAATTAGAGATATTTTGGTAGCTATTAAAAGGAACACCTGGTAGCTGTGCTGTACCTATCTGACCCTGCAGACTAAATCTGGAAATCAGAAGAGATCTGGTGGAAGATCAAAGAAACAAATAAATATTATAATTTTCATTTTCTTTAATATTAGCTTTTAATCCTTCTTTTGTTTGTGGTAAAGGTGAATATTAATGCAGTCATACATAGGCTACTTGCATGTAATTCAGATTTGAGCAGCTCCAAGGGAGCCTCCTTAAAGCCATGATTGACACCTGCTCTGGACATAAAGAGCTCTTTGCCTCCTTACATTTGGTGCTGTTACCTGGAGAGACAAGAAAGGTGTCAGAAAGTGGAGTAAAAGAAAACTGTACAGAGTATAACTGGGATTATTTCCCTTTAATCAAATATGTTTGTAAATATTTCTTCTCTAAAAAGGCAGCAAACATCACCAAATGATCTAGAGTGATCTATACATTAGGGTGTCCCAACATTAGGCATTAAAGGATAAAAATCCCATATAATGTGTAATCTCATTAGGGCTGATGTGAAGCAGGCACAAATTAATTCCTTTAACTCTATGTTCAACTGTAAAATACAATTGTAGGGAATACACTTAAACTGAAATAAAGCCTGTTCTAGAATAGGTTTCTCTTTGCAGCATTGTCTCTGACTAATGAGCCTAAGAAGAGAAAAGCCTGGAAAAGAGGAAAGCAAAGCTAAGTTTCCAGCTATTATCATTGCAGAGTTGACATACACAAGCTCATTATTGCATTATGTTTTATTCAACAAAATCACTTTAATGTTGCAGCTTAAATTGAATTCACTAAAGCATCTCTTGCCTAATGTGTCTCAAGTGTCTGCTTGCTGTTTGCATTTTCTTCAGAATTATGGCAAGGAATCTTTGGAAACAGCAAAATTATATGCAATCCACAAAACAATATGGCTGTAATGGGGTAATCGGCCTTCAGCGTAATTAAAGAACCATTCCCTCATCAAAGTAATTCTGCAAGAGACCTAGAGGCTGTATTGTACAAATCATCCACTTAGTAAAATTCTTTTTCTGATTTGCATTTAAAACCTAGTTATGCAAATAGGCCTGCTCAGTGGATCACAAGGAATGTAAGGACTTAAAAAAGCCCTGTAGTGATTAAACAAACCTGCTTCTTCCCCACAAATCACAGGGTGTCATTCACCTAGAAATATTTCAATTCACCTAGAAATATTTCAATTCACCTGTCATTCACCTAGAAATATTTTAATTCACCTGTCATTCACCTAGAAATATTTCAATATTTCAAGGTTTTAAGAGGTTTTCTGCAAAACAGGAATTGCTTTGATGTGCCCACACAGCCCTGGGTGACCTCCACTCTGGACATGCCAGTTCCACTGCCCTGATTCCCAAATCATCCCACAACACAGGAAGAGGCAAATGCCCTTTCTTTGCTGATGATTTTTGTCAGAGCAGAGGAATTGCAGCTCCCATTTTGATCTGCAAGCTCAATTTCCAGTTTACACTAAAGCAAAAGGCCTTTGCACTTCCCTTCTTCCTCAGCCCCATGTTTTTTTAGTGACATGAGAGTTGGTATTGTTTGCACAATATGAAACTGTTTCTGGATCTATTCATCCATTAATTGAATATATTTTGAGTTCTTTCACTGGGTTGGTGAGAGCTGTCCCTCTCTACCTGCAAAGGCATAATTTGACAACCATGGAATGACTACAGTGATGCTGTAGAAATAATTCTTCCCTCTTGTCCAAATTGTCTGTGAATTTATTTGGGTTAAGTTTAATAATTAAAGTCTTCCTTCAAGTGAAGGTAAAATAAATCAGAAATAAGTATTGAAAGAACTACTTTTAGTATTAATTCTTCATACCAGTTCAGTGACATGAGAAAATATTTATCATAAAGATGTCACAGCATAATAGCTGCTGTCTTTCTACATTATTTTATATTCTGTAACTCAGCCTTATTTCCTAGAAGTACATTTTCCTCTGAACAATTAAATATTTTTCTCTTAAATTCAGAACTGAACTGCTTTTGCCTGGGTATCTATAAAGGTGCCACAACCCTTTTTTCCCTAAAAAAATCTCCTCAAATACAGTACATGGTGAAGGGTGACCATGAAAAATGAGTTTCATATTGCAGGGGAAGAGCAGAAACTCAAAGTATTAAAGCATTTTGGTAGACAAAGCATTCTGCTTGTCCTTACCTTGTAAGGGAAATTCAAAGAAACACAAAACCAGAGGGATTTCTCTTGTTTATTTTCCATTCTTTGATGTGAAATATGTTGTCTGTAACTTTAAAAATGTTTCCTAAATGCATTAGAGAAATGTATAACTCCAAGGTGATAAACTCTCAGGGAAGTGACAGTGGGGCAAATGCACTGTGACTTTTGGAACTTCTGATTTCCTCTGGAATGGCTGAGAGCACTGCTGGCATCAGCAAAAGCAATAAAAGGGGTGTTCTTCCAGCCCTGGTTCTGCTTCCTCCTTTCATCTCAAGATTGCAAGAGGCCCAGGGAAGGCTGAGTGCCTCCCAGCACGGCAGCAAAATCTCTGTTTTGGGGGGAAGGTTTCACACAGCAGGACAAGCCTGCAAGTCCATGCAGGAGAATGGGAAAAGGGAAATGTTTCTTTGGAGGAGTGACAAGGCTGGGGGCAGAACATCTGTTGGGAATTGTTCAATTGCTGCTGGTTTAGAGAGGAATGAAGCCAGACTTGGATTGAGATAATAGTCAAGAGCAGACTGAAAGAGGTTTTTTTGCTACATATAATTCCTTATCCCACATACTGTTAAAGAGGAAAAGTAAACAAGAAACTACTCCCTCAAACACTCAAACCACCCCCAACCCAGCCAAAAATTATTCTGGGCCCAAACAGAGCAGAAGTTTGAACAGGGATCTCTTACTAAGATCTACAAAAGAGGAAGAATCTTAGCAGGTCACTTCTGGGCTGTACCTAGGACATAATTCAGATTTGCCTTTCCACTTGTTACAGTCTAAGCATTTGTTTTTGGGGTGGTCTGGCCCTGTGCAGATCTCACAGCTCCCCCATGTCCCCTGAGCCAGCTGGGTGGGCAAGGCTCAGGCAGAGGTGTGTGCTCAGCTCCTGGGCCTCTCAGGAGAGCAGGCAGAAGTTCTGGCAGAACACACAGATTTCACTTGATGCCTTGTGAAGGCTGCCCTAGAACAGAGGCTGGACAGAGTTACAGAATAAAGTAGGGGTTTATTAAAAGGATCTCCTCCATGGATCCACCTTGGGCAGCACAAGAGCCCAGCCAGGGCTGCACCCAAGATGAACCAAAATGGCCCCAAAATGCACGGCCGGGCACGGGGTCTCTCCCTGGGATCAGTTCTGCTCCATTGGCATCTTGCAGTTCATTGTCCCATTCCAGCTTTAGCCCCTGCAGTCCCATCCTTGTTTTTCTCTCTCCAGCCCACGGGGTTTGTGCTCTTGGGCTGAGATTTGAATCATTTGTCCTTGGTGCCCAGCTGGAGCAGGAATTGTTTTGTCTCCCTGCTCTGTGCAGAGCTCACCATCCCCTGATGTGAAGCCCAGACCCACACATTAAAGCAGCACAGAATCTGAAAAATAGAAAAGCTCAAACCTGAGGCATCATTACCCCCTTTAGAGGCTCGACAAATATAGTAGAGGTGGCCTTTGAGTCCTAGCAAAACACATGCATTGTACCTGAATATCTGTATATAGGCTTTGCCCTGGGAGGTCCTGGTTGTCCTTGATGGGCAACAGCTGTGATGTCCTTAATTGGGCTGCAGCTGTGGCCAATGAAGATAACTGGGGTAAAAGGGGGTGGGTTGGCCAGTCAGAGAGAGCCTTGGAGGAGCCCTGACCTGAGAGAGAACAGCATGCAGAAGAAGGAGTCAGTGAAGATCTGCAGCCATAAGAACGCACTGAGGAGGTATGGACTTTAGAAATAGAGCAATAGTAATTGATGACCCTGATGTGATAGTTGGTAGAAGATAAGACAGCCAAGAGCTGTGAGAGAACATAGCCTTTGGGTCAAGGAGGTGTGAAAGAGGATGGCCTTTGAGCAAGGAGCTATGTTGTGTTGTACATGGCCTCTGAGTTATGAGGAAATGTATGTATTGTACTTGAAGTATTGTATGTAAAACCTGGTTCTGTAAGTAAAAAAGGGGGAAATATAGTAGAGGAAATGTATTGTATTTGAATATCTATATAGAGGCTTTACCCCAGAGGTCCCGGTTGTCCTTGATGGCTGCAGCTGTGACCAGTGAAGATAACTGGGATAAAAGGGGGTGGGTTGGCCAGTCAGGGAGAGCCTTGGAGGAGCCCTGGACTGAGAAAGAGGAAGGAGTCTGTGCTGTGAAGATCTGTAGCCATAAGAATGCACCAAGGAGGTATGGACTTTAGAAATATAATAATGACAGTATGGGACTCTAGAAATAGAACAACAACGGACAAGGCTTTTACCTTTTTATCTTGTTGAGTCTCTACTCTAACAGATGATAACAGGTTTGGTTCTTGAGAGGAAATCCTGGTGGAGCTGATGTGTAACCAGTCTCAGCCTTTGATTTTATCTCCTTATTGGCTTACCCAGGTATTGCTGTCCTAAAATGAGATTTAGTGCAAGGGAGGGGAGGACATTGGGCTGTGATTTACAAACAGCCTCAGGCTTGGGCAGGCATGAGAGGCCTGCAGGGGTGGGTGCCACACACCAGCCTAATGTGCCCCTTGAGCCTGCATTAAATTGTGCATTTTGGACAGGCCTATGTTGGCACAATACACATAGCACACAAATCCCCACATCTGCCAGCTCCACACTGGGGTGCATAATAATGATTTTCTTTAGCTTTAAAAGATGTAAGATACAGAAACCAAAAAAGTAGCAAAAATGTTCTAGGAGGACGAATGAGGCATTTTGTGGTGAGTTCACACCTCTGCCTGTATCCTACTTCGATGTTAAATGTAATGAAAATGACATTGCTTTCTTGGAATTTCATGTCTCTAAGATCCAAAGAACAACTCATGAGGAATTCCAGGAATAGGATGGAATTTTTCTGTTTTGATTTTATGGGTTTACTTTGTGCAGGCTTCTCAAGCCTTGTATGAATTTGCAGTGCCCCCCTATGGAGGGGGGGTAACCATCAATGATCTGGTTTTTAAACTTCAATGTTAAGTGAAGTTTTCTGGGTTTTTGAGGGGTTTTTTGTTTGCTTGTTTTTGTTTTTTCTTTTTTTTTTGGTTTTGGTTTTTGTCTTTGCTGTTGTTGTGGTCTGTTTTTATTTTTTCCCTCCTAACAGAGGGAGCTTTCTAAGATGTAATAAATAACTTACAATTGAAGTAATCTTCTTTCCTTTAGTGCTAAACACATACCTGGACCAGGGAATGCAGAATTAGCATGGGCTAATTTAGCATGTAGAAATTGGCACTTCTTTTTAATTAACTATTGATTTGGGGAATTTGTGTGCTGAGTTTAATCAAGTTGGATGAGAGTAGATAACTCCAGTCAGTTTGTTTGAATTTAAGAGATATAAAACAGATGCAGGGAATCTGTATAGTAGAAGTAAAACTTCCTGCTAGGAGCAACCAATATCTTCTCTGGGGCTTGGAATTCAAACTACAACTCCCCTTCTGTGTATTGGGGCTTCTCAATTATAAAATTTTACATGGCAAAAAAGATTTGATCTTTAAAAAATAAGCTTTGCATTAGAATCTCTGGATAACAGGATAGATTCTGGCAATGATGTAGTTTTACTTTTCACTGAGGAATGGAAGATGACCTGCCAGGGCTGGCTGAGGTCTCAGGGTTAGCTGTTGAATGGGGGAAAAGTTCAGCTACCCTTGGAAGTGGGAATTTCTTTGTTCACAGTGGGGAAAATACTCTGCCAGAGATGCAGTTTCCTACAGGATGACTGGGAGAAAACTCTTGCTGTACTATCATTTGAAAATCTCACCAATTATTCCAAATTAATGATTCTTAAGTGTTTTAAATAGTCCAATAATGGACCTGTAAGGCTATTTAGAAATGGTACCACAAATAAAGTGTAAATCTTACTGCTGCTCTCCTCAGTCTCCCTGTGAGCACTTGGTCTATGTGGCATTAATACCATGACTCTTTGCTCTGGTGATACCAATTATTCCAGGGTCTAGGAGGCTGCACTATTAAAGTTTCTGATATTCAGAATTTTAATCCTATTAGCTGAATCCCTGAAAAGTCATCTCCCTCCTTGTATGCATTCTCCCATGTATTTCAAGAAGGTTATGGTTCCCCTCTGTGATTATTTAGTCAAGGTATTACACAATGAGGCTTTAATTGTTTCTTCTAGAGAAATCCCTTTAGCCCAATTTGTGGCTTAAGTATTTGTGCTTATTGACCCAAGTGCATCTTCAGTACAAATGGACCCTGTTCCTGCTGGCAAGCTTTAAATCAGCAGAGCAACTTTCAGGTGTTTAATGTGAACTTTTCCCTCATGCTGGCTCAGTTCCACACCCCCCAAAGGTCTCTCCCAATGTTTCCCTGCTTTTTCCATGGCCAAAATCTAATCTGCTGGTGCTGTGCTCTGTGTGTCACAGCACCCACTGCTCTTGTGGGGAGGTGTTTGAGGGTCCCCAGGACGACAAGGGGAGAGATGAGAACCTTGACTCCATGTTTCAGAAGGCTGATTTATTATTTTATGATATATATTATATTAAAAGAAAATTATATACTAAAACTATACTAAAGAATAGAGAAAGGAGACATCAGAAGGCTAGAAAGGAATGAATAATAAAAACCTGTGACTGCTCACAGCCTGGACACAGCTGGACTGTGATTGGTCATCAAGTAAAGACAATCCACATGAGATCAATCAAAGATGCACCTGTTGTAAACCATCTCCACACCACATTCCACAGCCATCAGGTAATTATTGCTTACATTTCTTTTCTGAGGCTTCTGAGCTTCTCAGGAGAAAAATCCTGGCAAAAGGATTTTCATCAAATATGTCATTGTTGCTCTCTGCTCTTAGAGGCCCTTGGCTGCCATTTGGAAATGCTTTTTCCTGGCACTGATGGAATGTGTGTAAGATGGAAGCAGAAATGCACTGCAGGGGCTGAAAGGAAGTGATGGAGCGAGTCCCCAGTGTGATCTGCAGCTCCTGCTGGGCTACTTGAAATGACCCAAACACCTCCTTGGGCAGGGGACCTTGGGGACAGGGTCAGCTTTGCAGCCAGATAAGGAACACCCATCTGTATTACAGAATCTGGGCTTTAGAAATCATTTTTCATGCCCAGTGATATGATAAACTGCTTGAAATACTTCTTTTTTCAAAGAACACATGGGATTAGGTGACCCCAAAGCCCCCTTTTCAACACCCTCCTCTGTGTTTTTTAATCAAAATTAAAAATCTGATAGTTTCACACATCTATAGCAAAACAATGTTTAAAGATGGGGAAAGAAGTAGCAGATCTATCAAAGCATTTGCTAGGAAGATAAAATTTAGTATTTATTTAAGATAAGCTTACAAAGCACTTTAGTACCTTTGTAGAAAACTTAGATTTTGAGGTTTGTATTCTGGTTTCTGCTTTGGTGCTTGCCTGGAATGATTAACAGGGCAATCTCTTAACTTGTGCTTCAGTTTCTCTGTGTACAAATGCCTGGAGTAATTGCAGATGGGTTTCAAGAGGCCACATGTTTCTATCAATACATAAAATGTGCACTGCAAAAGTTAGCTACAAAGAACACTATGTAAGAATGTAAGAAAATAATGGAGGAAATTCAAGCAGAAATTAACAAATATACAGAATGGATGACTTTTGGTGGGCTGTATTTGTACAGCTCTGCTGTTAACAGGTGGATTTTGTTGGCTTGAATCACCATTTTGAAATGCTGGAACCTTGTCTTCAGGTCTTGGCAGATCTGTTAGGCTGTACCCTCAGCAGCAGAGGGATGTTCCAGTGCCTACAGATCTCTGTTACCTCTCAGAAAAATAATCTCTGAGGAAAATCATCCAGGATGTGCTGTGCACTGAGAACAAGTGGTGAGATGTGTCTCTTTAAGCATGTAAACACTACAGAGCTATTAAAAAAAAATCAAACCCTTCTATTTATTTGGAAAAGGTGAATTGGGGAGCAGTCAGTCTTCATTAAAATATTTTAAGTAATAGCTTTCAACTTGATGCCTGAACTGAATGGTTTGCCTAGGTGGCACAGAAATGATAAATCAAAACAGAATAGCTGATGTTGTGCATGTGTTATTCCAGCGGCTGGAGGAGCAGCATTATTATTAAATTTAATGGCTTATATCCAGTATTTCAACTTCTCTGGCATTTAATTACTCCCTGGTGTGGTTTGTGCCACAAAGATACAGATGCCAAACACACCTGAGAAACAAAGGGGAGACCTTTAAAGCTGGGGAGGTGCAGAGGCTGTATCTCAATTTTAAAGGGATCATTCAGGCCTGGTTAAGATGCAATAAATGGAAGTGGCTGTGGTGTAGAACATGCTGGTAAAGCTCCTTTCTGTGCTGTGACACTCAGACATTGTGGAGGTGCTTTGAGCACACCTGGCTCCCTGGGCCAGGCAGGTTTGGGGCAGAGGTTTAATGTTGTTATCTATCCATTTCTGAAAACATTCACTAAGGTTTTCAATGCACATATTCACTCCTTATCTGGTAAAACAAAAATGATCTGTGTTATAACAACATATGGTCATTTGTGAATTTAGCAAATTGCAAAGAATTCAGTAAATTACAAAGAATTCAGTAACTTTCAGTGGAACTAAGGAATGAAAACATGGCATTTGTTCTTAATATGATGTCTTTAGCAGTACTTCACTGAAATGGAGTTTAAACATCCATCTCTCTGAGTCCATAACCAACCAGCTGCTTTTTAATCTGAATCCAGCTTCATCCCAAAGCCCTTGGAGCACAGAGATGCAGGGGTGTCCTGGGCAGCACTAATGCAGCTCAGGTGCCCCTGAATGCTCAGGTGTTAAAACCATGATTTGTGCGGCCAGCCCAGCTGTGATTGTCCTTCCCCATGGGTGGATCCTTGTTGGAACCCAGGAAATCCCTCTGGCTGCCTTGGAGGGATCAAGCCCTTGCCTGGGGGCTCAGAGACCCTGGCACAGAGCCCAAGAGCCCTGTGCCTTTGATTTTGACCCATGGAAAAAATTACCTTATATGAGGATTTACAAGCTATGAAATTTTAAGTAGAATGATAGTTTGTCACAGGGTGAAAAGTAGAATTTTGGGGTTTTTAGAATGGAGGTTTGGGGTCCCAAGATGGAGGAATTTGGGCATGTTCTGTCCTTCTTTCTCCTTCTTCCTAGCCTCCATCTTCTGCTGTGATGGTGGCACTTTTGGGTTGGTTTAGAGTAGGAACACACTGTCTAACATAGGTGATAGGTATTGGGAAATTATTGCAAATAATGTACATGTAGTTTTTAGTATAAAAAGATTAATACCACCTCTGGGGCAGTCAGTGTGCCACAGACTGACCTGCTGAACAGACCTCAGCAGGCCAGGGGAAGAATGTTATAGATAACAGCAAATAAACAACCTTGAAAACCACAGCTGAAGAATCCTGACTCCTCCTTCAGTTGCTGGGCTGGGAAAAGAGACTCCCTGACACATCTTGGGGTCATCCTGACCACAGAGACCCCTGAGAGATCCCCTCCCTCCCAGTCACCTGCATTCACTGAAGGAGGTCCTGTCACAGAGCCCAGACCCAGCCCTGGCACAGCCACGGTTTGATCTGCAGGATGCCTTGGGGGCTGGCAGCACAAGGGAGAAATCCACTCTGCCCCTTTTATCCCAGCAGCACAAGGGAGAAATCCACTCTGCCCCTTTTATCCCAGAGCACAAGGGAGAAATCCACTCTGCCCCTTTTATCCAGCAGCACAAGGGAGAAATCCACTCTGCCCCTTTTATCCCAGAGCAAAAAAGGAGAAATCCACTCTGCCCCTTTTATCCCAGAGCACAAAGGAGAAATCCACTCTGCCCCTTTTATCCCAGAGCACAAAGGAGAAATCCACTCTGCCCCTTTTATCCCAGCAGCTGCCCCAGGGTAAATCCAGGTAGGCCCAGTGATTTCATCTGAGCTGTGCAAAGCACAACTGCACCCTTTAATATTTGTAATTCCTTGGTCTCTCCTTTCCCCCAGCACAGCTCCTGTAGGTCCCACACAGTGTCCAGAGCTGTCTGGCTCCTTGGCATTGATGTGCAGAGGGCATGGCAGGGCTTGCTTTACCTGGATCCTAGTTGGGAACAAAATATAAATGGAATATGCCTCCTTTACTGTAGCTGTTAATTCCACAGAGCTATGGCAGGATCATTTTGACCCCTTTCACTTCCTAATAACAACCAGGGTACTCCTCCCTGTGCTCCTCTGTTGTAGAGGATGCCAGACTGATTTATTTCTGAAAATAAACATAAAAGATTGTAATTAATTTGTTTTCAAAAGGACATTCTGGATGTTTAGGGCATTAATTAAGTGAAGGCTTGTGATTATGCAGCACCAATACTCAGTGAGAGATAGGAAAGGAGCATGAGATGTGAAATGTCTGTGTATTCCAGGTCTGGTTTTTTTCCTCTGGCCTTCCCACCTTTCACTTCAGTGTATATTTAAAAATATTTATTTCACCGCAGCTGCATTCTGAACAGATCACATCATTGAAATAAGTGATACTAAGAATGATCAATGGGCACTTATAGATTTCCAAGAGTCTTTTACCTGAAATACTGGACTCATTTTGAGGCTGGTATGAGCAGATCTGCATTGCTCTGCTCTGTTGCCCTCAGGCAGGTTTAAAAGCAAAAACCTGCTTTACATAATAGCAGATAGTGGGGTGTTAGTTGTGCCACCAAAACTTGTGTTTTACCCCTTGGATTAGGTACTTTTGTGGTAGTATCTTGAAATTTCTGCTCTCTCTATTACAAATTACTTATCCAGCACTTAGACTTCTGAGATAATGTGTGTCTAAAGGAAACGAGATAGAGCCTTGCCTTTGCTGCTTGATAACAGGGGGAGACAAATTGCTTCCCCACGTTTTTTAGACACTGAATGGGTTTCTATAATTGCGTTGTAAAATGTTGTGATGGATCAGGACACATCTTGTGGTCCCATATAAAGCTGAACCCTCATCAGTCATGAGAGGCTCTCAGGAAAGGCAGGGACAGCCTCATTCTGCCTCATAGCTGAAGGAAATGAGATCTCTTCCTTTCAGGAGTGATGCTTGCAGCAAAGTGAACTTGCTGAAATCCTGTTGGGATTGCATTTTGTTTCCTGTGGAGTACCTGTGATAACAATTTATCTCCTGTTGTGGATCTTGGTCTTTTTTTGTGGCTCAGGTGGTAACACACACCCAGAGTTACACTTTATTTTCTTCCTTTGATGATGATGATGTGAGCTTTGCTATCTTCTACTAATAAGTGCTGTAGCCCAGTTATTCCTACTTCTTTTGCTTTCAGACTGACCTCAACTGTTATTTTATAAATTTGAACTTTACCAACTAGCCCTTGGTTAAAGGGTTTATTAACATATTTGGGTTTTACCTGACTCTCCTGCAGCACAAGAATATTACTTTTGGCTGGTGTAGCCATTTATTGTGAGGTGGATTCTGGTGGTACCTGTTGGCCCCAGTGGAATCACAGAATATTGTGAGCTGGGAGATGTGATTGAGGTTCTGTTGCATGAAGTTTTTAAAGCATGAAGCCTGGCACCCTTCTTCAGAAAGACACCCAGAACTGAGGGGTGTGGTGCTTGAGGAAAAGGGGTGGATGCTCCAGCAAAGCAAGACCTGCAAAGGGTGAGCAGGAAACAAAGTTTTCTAAAGGAGGGTTTGAGTGAGGCTGTGCTGAAGGGTAAGGAGGAGGCACTGAACACAGCAGAGGGTGTGAGATGAAGGTGTTGGGTGAGCTGCAGAATATTCAGGTGACAGTCACCTTTGGAGGGGTGGCTGAATGGCACAGCAGCTCCTTTGTCTCTCTAAACCATCTCATTTGTGCCTTTGTCTTCTGCTCCTCCTTCAGCCTGTATCATCTGCAGGATTTTGATGATAATGTCATCTTTTCAGCTGACTGAAATCACCGATAACGTTTCTCTTGACTCTCCTGATCAGGATCTCATTGTTAACTGGAGCAGAAGTGGGAAAAGGAACAAAAACCCTGCTGTGCTGCTTGTTGGGATGTGTCAGGAGCTTCCCTGCATCCCTGGGCTTCAGCACCGTTCACAGACCTGTCACTGCACCAGGGACACACCTGAGAGCTGCAAAGTGAATTTTTTGTTCCAACAGGGAGGAGAATAGAGCAAAGGGCAGCTTGGCAAGCCTGGGCTCCTTCACAAATACACCTGGGTAATACAAATAAGTTTGTTTCAAGGTGTGACAGCTGTTGATGCTGAAACTCTGGAGTCTGTTCCTAGCAGGAAATCTAATTGTAATCTAAATGCATGAAATGAAGGTTTTGGAGCTGCCAGTACTGTTATTGTGCCTCAGATACAGATGGTGTGGTAGAAAACATTGGATTCCAGAAATCTGTAAGGAAAGATTTTGTGGAGAGTAATTTTCTTGGTGGTAGTATGTAGAACATGTAGAAAGCAAGAGAGTTCTGTATCCTTACACAGCTAGCAGGTGTTTAAAATTATTGTCCAATGCACCTTTTTTTCCCTCCAAAAGGAGACAGTCTGAACTAGGTTTAGAAACATCTAGAAAGGAGATTTTTATGAAGCTGGTCCGTATTTCTCCATGTTCAAACCTTCTTATTCAAAACTCTGAGGATGAGCAAGTGTAAGTAAACTACCTTGCAGTGTCTTCTTTCTTCGTGCCTGGTTTGGCCTTGCCTGGTTGGGGTGGGGAACAATCAGTTCAAGTCAATTTGGAAGAAGTGAGACAAACTGTGGTGCTAAAAAGTGCTGCCTCACTGGAAAAGGCACTGCTGATAAAACAGGCAAGGGAGAGGGAAAGGGAGAAGAAAGAAAAACCCAATTGTCCTCTTGCCTCAGGCTGAGCCATGTGATGAGCCAAGTAGAGAATATTGACTACACCCTTACTGGAGCTTGAGTGGAAGACATTTATTTATTTTATTGCCAAGGATGCTGAAGGAAGAACTCAATAACTTCCTGTACTGGTTATATTGTATTAAAAAAGGCTATAAGGCAGAGGTAGATATATCCTTGTCCCTTTTCTGCCATCCTCAGCTCAGTCTGTTTTGCCTGCAGCATGGAATCGTGTGGGCCTTGAGAGCACTAATGGACCTTGATAGCACAGAGCAAACTGAGCAGTTCCCCTCCCTCCTGGTCTGGGGCAGCCTGAGGAATTGTCAGCAGGATAGAGAGATTCCAGGAATTTTCCAATCATAAAAGCTGCCTAGTGGCGTCTAATGCTTTGAGAAGGTTTAGCAAAATATTAAAATTCATGTAAATATAAAAGTTTAGCCTTTCTAGGGGCAGGTGTTGGGAGGTAAGAGGGTTTCTGACTGACATCTCTTTGGCTGAGGTGCCTTTTGCTGATTTCTGTCCTCCAAAAGATATTCAGGGTGATCTGTGCAGGGATGGGTATCTTGGTGAGGCTGTTAGTTCATGGATTTATATTGCAAAGAGTGTTCAGTTTGAAAGTTATTTGGGTCTTAAGTTTTGTGAACTAGCTTGAGATGTGGGGAAAATACCATCTCCAACAGGAGCTTCTACTCCAAATAGTCAAATGAAGATATTAAATTAAAATGTAACCCTTTTAAAAGGGCTTGATCTCCTGCAGCCCATAAATAAATACACTCAAGAATTGCAAATTACTTCAGCTTTTTACTGCTTTTATACATGAGATAAAATACAGTACGTGTTTTGAAATAAACATGTATTATGTATTTTAATGCCATCAGTTAGCCTTGTGCAATTGTGAAAATAGCATTTTACACTCTTCAAGTTGGTTAAGACTTCCAGGCTTGGCTGTGACTGGCAGCCTGAGCACCCTTCAGAATGTCTGTGCTCCCCTCAAAGATGAACACAGAGAAAATGTTTGGAATAATTTTGGCTGATCTGCACAACAATGAAACCAACCTTCAGCAAACATGCTAGAGCTGCAATGTGAAGGGTGCTCTGTAACTTGTGTTAAACTGCTGTTATTCTGGTAGATCCAAGGCTAAACTCCTTTCAGGTGATGAAGTTATCAGTCTAGGATTGACATAATTTGTGCCTTTGTCCAGTGCACAAAGTGCAGTTTGCTGCCAACAAATGTCAGTGCTGAGGTGCTGCTCAGATCCCTACTAAACATTTGTTCTCTCCTCATTTTCAAATAAGGAGTGCAAATCCTTTGAAATGCTTCCTGAGGGAGACATTTCAGTGTAAGGGCAGGTAAACTGAAAATTATCTGTGCTCAGGTGTGTTTAACTGGCCAGGTAAGCAATACCCCACCCCAGGCAGTGTCCTTGCAGTGAGCTGACATCAAAGCCCTCAGTCTGCTGCAAAAGGCTGAGGAGAGCTTTCCTCCAGAGGACTTAGAACATCATGAGAGAAAGCATAAGCTCTTTATGACCTACTCAGGCATTTTCTATTTCTATTTGTGAGTGTGTGCAGCTCAGCTGTGTCGCTATAGGGCACGAAACAACACGAGCACACACCGCTGCTCTCAAGGTGAAGGAAAAAGGAAGTTTAATTTCTGACTCCAACATTTATAGATTTCCAAAAGTGCCAGTGGATTGGAGGGTGACAGTGCCACCTCTCAACGACACTGGACAAACCAACAGTCCATCAAATTTCTCTTCTTCTATAAAAGAATGCAAAACAATGAGTTATTTACAGAAAGTGTGTGAGAAAGTTTGCTACAAGAATGTCAACATCAGAAGGCTTAGAAAAATCTTAAAAAATCAGGGTGACACAGCTGGAGCAATGTTTCCACTTTGCTGCCTGTGTCCCCATCCTGTGTACAGCTGGGGCTCTGCAGAGAGGGATGTGCTGTCCCTGGGTGCTGTGCAGCCCTGCCTGGCAGTCTGTCACAGGGCTGTCAGTCCATGCTGTGGGTCTGCAGCTCTGCCAAAATCCATTCTCACCTGGTCTCTGTGGGTCTGGGATACCATCTGAATTTTGCTTTGTGTCCTGTCACCTGCAGCATTTTATCCACCAGTGTGTAATATTGTCTCACCTGACTTTTGTGGTCCTGAACTTCTGGAACAAGAAGTAGAATCACTTGTTTTAAACCTTTCTCCTATGCAACAATATTTTTTTCCAGAAGAGAAGAATTTTTTCAAAATTATTTTATTTTCCATCCCTGCAGCTCTTGCAGCCTTCCAGTAGTGCTTTGGTCCTCTCTGGACATTTAAGATTCTCTTTAAAGAAAACCTAGGAAAGATCTGGAATTTTGATGCTTTCTATAAAATCTACAGTGTGACAGGCTGTGTTTATAAAGCCTGTAGTAATAGGCTTGGTTCACTTTCTCAACCTATTCCAGTTTGTAGGAGTTACACAGATGGAAAGTGATGGAGGGGAGAGGAATTATTTTAATCATCTGCTTTGCACTCAGCAGGTGTGAATCCAGAGTAGCTCTTTGGATAATTTGATACAGCTTTGTAAAAATTACAGCACTGTTTTTTGGCCTGTACTTTGATAAGAGCCACTGAAGAGATGATGCTGTTACTCTGCTCCCCAAAGAGGGATTGTTTATTGCAGCAGCTTGAGAACTGAATCTTCCAATTCCTCAGAACATCTTGGGTGCTGCTGTACCTTAAGTGGAAGTCTGAAATTTGATCTGCAAACCTTGGGCAAGGCAGCAGGTGACATTCACAGCTCCTGCCAGTAACTGCCTGCTTGAAATGAGGTTTGGAACATTTATTTAGAGGGTGAATAGGTTTGAGTGTGCTGAGAATAATGGGAAATTGGAGTTGGATTATACATATGGATATTATACAATATATCTCATGTGCTGAATGGGGACCACAGAGAAAAGAGCCACTGCTTTGGTTGAAAATGGATCCCTTTGATCAATTAACAACCCACAGGAATATTGGGGACATTAAAACAAACCAGCTCATCTGGCTGAATCCTTCTTTCCTCTACTCTGGCTCAACATTATGAAGGCTCAAGTGCCAGTTCTCAGCTTCTTTTTCTGCCTCTGTCAAATTTCTGTCCAAATACAAAATGCCACCCAAACCCATGAAGAAAAAGGAAGAAGATGCTAAAAAACAACCAGCCACTGCCCTAAAACCTCCATCTTGCCCCATCTATATTGCTATATTCTAAACCCCAAACTCTAAGTTTCCACCCAGTGATATTACACACTTCTAATCAAATTACACATCCCAGTGCTGTCATTCAATTTTGGAAGCCTTTTCCTTTGCCCCAAGGTCAAATACAGTATTTTCTTGTGGGTCTGTGCCCTTCAGCACAGAAAGTTTTACATTCTCAGCATCCAGGATTCCAACACTCAAGATTATCAGTAATGGGACTTGGAGGTTAAACACTCTTTAATCAGAAAGCCCACAGTGTGAGCTGAGGGTAGGCAAGCTTTCCAGTTGAGAAGGATTGTGAACTGTTACCAAAGTTGATGTGGAATCATTTGCTTTTTGGGAGGGGTTTTGTGTCTGCTGCCTCCATGTGGAGTTCATGGCTGAGTAAGGAAAATAGAGATCCCACCCATCCTGTGGGCTTGTAGCAAGGAGAGTACTGGGTCAGCAAAAGGAAGAGCTGTTTTCAGGAATATACTCAATAATAAATACAATTTATTCTTATTTTGCAGCTTTGGAGAGAAACTTGAGGACATAAAATTTAGATTGTTACTGATCCTTAAGGAGAGGTGGAAGAAACCAAATTCACCCTTTGATCCCAGGCTGGAGCAGTGAACCTTTCCATGGTCTGGAACCTTTAATAGTTAGTGAAGCCCTAGCACATTTCTGGTAGAGTTTAAGGGAATATTTTTGTGTCTGGGAGGTTCTGAAGGATTCAATAGCAGCACACCCTGCTTTGTTTTTTATTATGGCCATCATAGCAGATATTAGTGCAGAATAAGTTTACAGGGAAACCTGAAGCTATAAACAATGGAGTCAGTGTCTCTAATGTTTGTTGGTGAACATAAAACAACAATAAAAACAATGAAATATTTATAAGCTTTCAGAAGTAATTACAATGATGAGGTGCAGGGTTTAATTTGGAAGCAATAGCAAAATAAATGAAAAATTAATTTTCCAGACTTACTGGTTCATTTTCAGACTTATTAAAAATAACTTGGCCTCCTTGTAGCAGTAAGATTAAGTGCCAAATTACCTGATTAATGTAAACTTATAATTCTGTTCTCCACCCATTAAAGTAATTGTACAAGTGGGGAACTTGCCTGTTGTTCCTTTTTATTTTTTTAAATCAGAGAACACATGAAAAGAGCTGTGAGCTTTTACTGCTGATTATAGTGACTTTCATTTGCAGAACTGGCATTTTATGTTCTCCTGCAACAGAAATGGACTTACAGAACCTGTGTTTTCACTGCAGAGAGGGCATACATCAGAAGGCTTTAAATCAGATTAGTTTTACATTGGCTTGCAAACTAAGGTGAGGTAAGAGAAAGCAACAAGTATTCCATTAAATTAAACATCATAGTGCTCGGATAGAAATGCCATTCTGAGGTAATTCCCATAATTTTACCCGTTTAGACACTAAAATCAATGAAATTCTCTTTTATGGTGGTTGTGAACTGGTTGAGCTGAATTCCAGAATTATTTGGGGATTCTCTAACTCTGCTTACACTGAAACTGCTGGTTTTGATGGCAGCACAATTAGGTGACAATATAAAATCTCTTGGCTCATCTGTCCTTGAACCTCAAAACTCACTGTGAGTGTTGTATTCCTGCAAGAGAAAACAAAGGGATCATTGTTGGGTCTAAGCTCTGAGGGGTGGAGTGGGATCCAAGTAAAGCTCATCCAGCAGGGATGTTCACCCCTGAGCTGAAACCACTGGCCTTGATAATTCAGTTGTTTATTTGGCAAGTGGATACAATAAAATAAAACAAAACTTCTTTACACCTAAGCCTCATGAGACTCAGTCAACAGAGTTTTCTCGCTTTCCACCTCTGCCCAAACCCCCCTAAAAACCCCTTTATCTACCCCCTGGTTCCTTGTATCCAAATCCCAGTGGCTTTTGGGTGGCACTTGGAGGAGGCCAGGCTTTCTGCAGGGAGCAGCACAGTTCCCATCCTGTCTCCAGCTGCCTCTTGGTTGTGTTTTGGGGTGCACAAGAGGTGGAAATCTCCCTCAGTTTGGGTCTCAATAACTATTTTATTTCATTTAGTGTGTCTTACAGTCCTAGAGGAGATGCTGGCTGGAGTTGGACTGACTGCTGACAGTGGTGTTGCATATGGTACCTGTGGAATTCTGGCTGTTCTGGCTTGCTCCTGGTATAAATGCATTTTTTAGCAGTGATTTCAAGCAGAAATGTCTTGAAAGCAGTCTGTGCAAGGATTCCTAAGGTCTCAGAGCACTTGTTACTCACTTTCATGTACATCCCTGGGTAATGGCCTCTCAGATTTTAGTGACTGGTGCTCATGGCTTTATTTGGCTCAGGATCAGTTCTCTGAGGGGTTCTGTGGGGAATGGACTTGACTCTGAAACTGCTCATTAGGTATGAAGTGAGTTCTGTCAGAAAAGAGCAAGGGGTGAGCCCTGGCCAAGAGGGAAGTTCTGACACTACAGAGTCAGGAGGTGAAACAGTAAATCAGGCTGATATTAAGCAAGGAATGTATCATGCAGGATAACAAAAGAGGCTGGACAAGTCTAGAGCATTGAGTCTCATCTTGATCCCTTTATCCTCTTCTGAAATTTATGATGATCTGAAAGACTTGAAGTGGGCTCCCTGCATGAGGCCTGGTGGCCCAGGTAAGTGCGGATTTCTGTACTGGAGAACTTCCTGACATCATGGAACCTTTTGGTGCTGTAGAAACACAAAAACAATGATTGCCTATTCTTGCCATACAGTATTTGTGTGCTAAATAACAGAAAGCAAAGGCCTGACCAACCATCTCTCACAAATACCAACAGAATTTATTTCTTGCCTTGCCATTTCTCCTTTTCTCTGCATGAAGATGTCAACGTTTCAGAAATGTTTGATTTTCATTAGAGACAAAACGCGTTCCCCGCCTCTGTAAATTTTCATTTCTTCAAAACCAGAGGCTATGCTTCAAACATGAGGAAGTGGGTGTTTTATTTCTGATTTGGAGGAAGCTGGCTGTGCCTGTGATCTGGGGACAGGACTGTGCAGGAGCCAGCAGTGCCTGGCAGGCACTGGGGCTGTGTGGCTGGGCTGGGCACTGAGGCAGCCTGAGCAGCTGCCTGCTTCCACTTCAAACACAAATAAAACACTGCTACAACTGGCAGGGCCTTGCCAGGCCCTTGAATTCCATGAAATCAAAGCTTTTGGATGGAGATATGCTCCAACAGAAATTGATGCATTTACTGTGCAAATAAGCCTGAAGTGCATTGTAGCTAAAACAGCATTTCTGTTTCAGAATTATTTCTGTATTTCAGTGTTTTAGGTGAGGATGGGAAATTTAAGAAGGAATAAACAAAGCTGAAATAGAAAACAGGATTAAATGGCTTGTGTGATGGAAAAAGCAGGTATGAATGGTGAATGAGCCCTAGAAATAAGAAAGGCTTTTACAGTTTGGTGAAGATGATCTAAACAGTAGTGTAACTCCATCAGGAGCTTCAAGCAGGAGGAAAGAAGGGAAAGGGTGGGTGATGTTTTAATAATATGGGAAAGAGGGTGAAGGATTTGTTGAAGCCAACACCTCTGCCTAGGGGTGTGACTTTTGAAGAAAATCCCTGCTGTTGGTCTCTAGTGCTGCTGCTGTTGATGAGGATATTGAGTGGGGTTTATTGATGGTTTTCTTTGTTCCTCAGCTAGATGGGTGTGGGGACTCATGGCTTTGAGCAGAGGGACATGACCTGTATCAATCTGTGCTCATCTAGGGTGAATCCCTTCCTGCAGGAGCTGCCTGGCTGTGCCCTGGCTGACAATCTCTTGTTCCTTGAAGAGGATCAGTCACCAGCTGAGCAGGTTTCTCTGTAGGCTCATCACAAGTGGACACCACTCCAGACTGCAGGCCAAGCTGTGCAACTTGACCACTGCAGGTTACAAGGCATGGGAGGCTTGATCCAGAACCATTTAAAAAACCTCTCAGCTTGATTTTTTTCCTCTGCTGAGCCCACTTGGTTTGTGTTCATCCAGCTCTGGAAGTATTTACAGCTGCAAGTTAGGCAAAGGCCAATGCCCACCCCTTTGCTATGGTCAGTGTTAGCAGTGGATGTTTAATGTCTCCAGGTCTGGGTGTGCAGATATCCTGGATCTCAGAAATTCTCCCTCACCCTCCTGTGGGACTGGCTGGAGTGAATTTCTCCTCTCTTTGTTCATTCTTCAATAATTGACATAACTACTTGCTCAAACTAACACCCCCTTCATAATGCCAGTGAAATCAGTGCTGGGACACAGCTTAACTCCCTCTAGGATAGCAATGCCAGTGAAATAAATGCTGGGACACAGCTTAACTCCCTGGAGGATTCTGGCCAGACAGACCTTGTTGAACACAGCAGAAAATGGAGTTTGACTTGTTGAATTCATCCACGTGTGGTTGGGCAGCACTCCTGAAGTTTTGTCCTGACTGGAACATCTCTGGACATGTGCAGTGGGCTTCTTAGGGATTCACTTCCCCCTGCAAGATATAAGGAGCCTCATTTAAATCTAAAAGTGCTTAAGTGTGAGAAAACAGGACTCACATTGTTTTTTTTTTTTTTTTAAAAGTTTCTACTTCATCTTGCCTTCTCTATTGTAAGAATGAGCAGCACATTGCAGTCTGTATGTCAAAGCACTTGGTTACTTTTTTTTTTTAAGAGGTTCAAATATTGCACCAAACTGATGGTTATGTGTGGTGGTGTTTCTAATAAATTGTCTGAGAGAGCAAAAAAAGCCTCCAGAATGTCCTGTTGGGTTGTCCTAGTCTCATTTAATCTCATCCCTACAGCTCTAGGACCAGAATGTTATGTGAAATTTGTATTACAGTGTGGAATGTGGATTTAGATGGTGCAAAGTTAATTTACAAAGTGAGGATATCCTTATAAAAAACACCCCTAAACCTGAAGTGAAATTATTTTGAAAGAAGCTGCTTGGAGTTAAGGCCACCTTTGCATTTTAATGGGTAAATTACTCTTGGCATCACCACCAGTCTATAACCAAAGTCCTCAGCACCCCTGGGGCACAGACGTAAATTTGGATTTAAAGACGGTGCAGCTAATATTTTGTACTTTGAGGAAAGCCAATTTCCGTGGATCGGGGAGAAGAGAAATCCGAGGGTTTTGTCGCTGGCAGCAGCAGCAGCAGCGTGCATGCAATCGATAAAGGAAAGGTTATTGCTGCTCCTGAGGAGCGGCGGCTCCGGCCGCGCTCAGCGCTCGCAGCCGGCAGGAGAGGGCGGCAGAGAAACAGCTCCGGCTCCTGCACAGCACCCGAATTTCTAACGGGAGCCACAGCACATCGCAGCTCTCGGAAGCCAAATCCCCTTTTCAAAACGGCAGCTTCAGCTGCCCTTTTTTTTTTTTTTTTTTTTTTTTTTTTTCTCCTTTAAGGAAAAAAAAAAAGTCCGCAACACTTTGAAAATGTCAAATTCCTGCAGCAGCCCAGAAGACGCGGGGAAGCAGCGAGGCAGAGATGGCAGGATAAGAAGGGAGGATGTGGATGACTCCCAGCCTGAGGGAAAGAGGCTGAAGCTGGGGAATGAAGCAGGGAGCGGTGGAAAGGACAGGGAAGCAGCAGCAGAAGATGCAATAATGCCTTGCTCAGGCAGAGAAGAGCCCGTGCCCGAAGGAGGAGGTGAAGGCAAAAGTGTAAGTGAGCATCTTCAGTGGCTCAGGGAAAGGGGGAAGGGCCGGGAGGTTACCTTTGAAATTATCTGTCATCCTGAAGTTGGTAATTGGGCATCAGGAAGAGCAGGATGAATGAAATCGAGTGTCCCATCTCACTGAGATCATAAGCATGGTCCTCTTTAATTTCTGATCTTGCCTGCACGCTTTTCAGTGCAGGAGTGTGTGTTTTTATCTGGCTCTCACATCAGGTGCTTGCAAGATGTGTGTGTCAGAGGAGTGATTTCTTTTTTCATGGGGAGAAGGCATATTAACAGCTTAACTTGCTTTCCAGCTCCCTATATCCATTTAGAAATTGGGTAAGGATGGGTGCATTGAATTGGACAGTTTGGGTTGTTTATCAGTCTGTCCATTCAGAAATTGGACAGTTTTGGTTATTTATCAGTCTGTCCATCAGACATTGGCCAGTTTTGGTTATCAGTCTGTCCATCAGACATTGGACAGTTTTGGTTATCAGTCTGTCCATCAGACATTGGCCAGTTTTGGTTATCAGTCTGTCCATCAGACATTGGCCAGTTTTGGTTATCAGTCTGTCCATCAGACATTGGACAGTTTTGGTTATTTATCAGTCTGTCCATTCAGAAATTGGACAGTTTTGGTTGTTTATCAGTCTGTCCAGTCAGACTTTGAAGTGCATTGATGTTGAGTAGCAGTTTTACAGCTGGGGATGGGGGTACAGCCTCCAGGAGAGAAGGAGAATTGGTGGTTAGAGATCTCATCTGGTGAGATTTTGCCAAAGAAGGGCTGCTGAGCAGTTGCCTGTATAAACACCAGCCCTGGCAGATGTTTACACAAGGGTAACTTTGCTGCCTGGTTATTCAGCTCAGCTCCTGTGCCTGTCAGCAGCTCCTGAGGCACAGCAGAGAGCTCAGGGGAGATGTTTGGATCCCCAGCCAGCTGAAGCTTTGCCCCTCCTGGTGCAATTCAGGCCAGGTACTTTTCCTCCACACATCCTGGCTGCTTCCCTCGGGCAGAAATACAGGGGGAGGGTGGTGGGGACAGTGTCTGGGGTGGGGGATGTTTCCTGTGTGAGTTGTCATAGGGGGAGAGTGTAGCTTGAGAGCTCACTTAAGAGCTGCTGGAGATTGCAGTGCACTGGTTTTATCCAGAAGTTTTCTGGAATGTGGGTTGTTTTCTCTCCTGGGGTTGATATCCTGAATTTGGACAGGCTTTCTCAAATGAGGAGCTAAGTAGATGTCCAGTGTTTCAGTAGGATTTAGATTTTAAAAGCATTTGAAATCGAGTTTCTCTGGTTCGTTCTTGGTGGAAGGTCATCTCTAAATGCAACAGTTTTCACGAGCTACAGAAGAATTTAAAATGTGTGTAGAGTG
Organism: Molothrus ater; assembly: GCF_012460135.2. Lineage (NCBI taxonomy): Eukaryota > Metazoa > Chordata > Aves > Passeriformes > Icteridae > Molothrus > Molothrus ater. The sequence goes on along the minus strand of NC_050493.2, from coordinate 13,235,166 downwards.
TTGGTTTGTTTATCCAAGCAGAAATCTTTTATCAAGCCATGTAACTGCAGAGAGTTGCACTTTGCTCTGTGTTTTGGGATTCCAATGCTTTATGAAGTTAGGTTCTTTCTAACTCTCAGACAGTGAAGTACCACTCTTGTTCTTACACCACTTCTGGCAGAGACTTATTTTCCCCAAAATAAGTGCAAATTACAGGCATGTTAATTGCTCCAATCACAACCTTCGCTTTTGGCTGTTTTTTTCTTTTTTACCTGGGAGTAAAGGTTTTAAATCCATTCTATTTTGTGATAAATATCTAGAAGTGAACACCACTATGGGCTGGGGTAAGTCTTTTTGATGGTACATCTTACTATAACACCTAATGAGGAAATTACTGAAAAATAAGCCTTAATTGAATAAATTGACTTTGTCTTTTAAGAGATCATGCAGAATATATGAGAATGATGCATACCTGGAATCACTGGGCTCTGCCCAATCTGGTTTAGCCCCTTATTTATGTTCTGCTACTCCAGCAAAGTTCTGTGCTAGTTAATACCTGTCCTTTTTTTTGTCCTTTCATGGACCTGGTATAGCTTCTCCAACTTTACATTCTGGTTTTTCATCAGGGGATTGTTAAAAATATTAACAAAGCAAATCAGTTAATGAACAATTATTTCACTACTTTGCTTTCCCAAAATCAATTCTTAAATAGTTTTTATAATAAAATAATTGTTGTTATAGTATCTCCAAAAATTAAACTGAGTTTGATTCAGAACTCATCAAAGCTCAATGAAGCTCTTCTTTCCCCTCACTTGAGTAGATTCTGGCTTGGGATGTTGCACTACATTTGATATCAAGTTCCAGTAATATTTTTGCTCTTTTAAATCTGTCTGATTTGGAGGCATTATTAGAAATTAATTAGGTGACATTTGAAATTCTGTTAACATTAAATTTTTTCTCAAAGCAATAAAAGCTTGTTCAACAATGGCTGTAAGTGTCTGTCACCTTGCAGAGAGCAAGCTGCTGGGAAAGATGGACTGTGTGCCCTTAGGAAACACTGGAATGACTTCATTTCTGTGCTTAGAAGAATCTTTATTTTATAGGCATAGTGGTATGGGTAATCAATGCATGCATTGGAGGAACATTTCCTAATAGTCCATTATGTCTTCCACTTTAAAGAAGGACATTTAAAAGAAATTATAGGCTTTGACTCATTTTTGGACTCGTAATAAAAAATCAGCACAGTGTGTGTGCTATTTCTCTGTTTATTCCACTGCTATTTACCTCTTCCAATATCATTCTTGGGTTCAGAAGGAAGAAATCTACCTTGGTCAGCTGCTCCAGCTCATTATCCCACTTATTATGGAATCTTGGATTCTGGGGAATGCAGACACAATGTATATTTTATGCTCCTGGAGTGATGTGGGCATTTCCTTGGCATGCTGAGTTTGCAGCAGGAGCAGCTGCTGGGCACGGGTTGGTTGTGCAGAAGGATCTTTGTGCCCCTGGACAGAGCTCCCTTCCCTGCCTTGGCAAAGAGGGGCTGCATTTGGCAGCAGGAGGGAGGAGTCACTGGGGAGACTCCTTCCCTTAGGGCTGGGGACTGCTTAGTGCAGTAACAGGGTGTCTTGGTTTGGAAAGCCAGGTGTCTGCTGAGCCTCCCCTGAAATGGAAAATACAAACCTCTCCCTCCAAATTATTATAATTTTGAAATTAAGGGGCTCTCAGGCAAAGACATGGGAATAGGAATAACTGTTCTTTATTGGAAAAAATTAAAAAAAACCCCCAAAACCAAAAGCAGTAATACAAAACCCCACTGCCAGAGTCAGACCATGCCCTGTCCCCTGTGTGTCAGGGGGTGGCACAGCCCCATCCCATGGGGGCTCAGCCCTCCTGCAGTGCCAGCTGTGGCTCTGCTGGAGCAGGGATCCTGCACAAGGGGGGAGTTTTCCTCTGCAGCTCCAGGGCTGCTGGAGATGGGCCTGGGCTCCCTCTGGCCATGCAGGGCAGCAGAAGCTGCTCCTCTGGCAATGCACTGGGCAAAGGCTGCTGTGCTGTGCCAGGCTCACATTGGATCCAGGTAGGAATGCTTGGCTCCTGCCCTGGGTGCAGCATCTCCCCATGGGATGCTGGGATTGGATCAGCCCTGCAGGGACACTCAGTGGCCATGGACAGCAGAGATCTCCTGCAGGGAGGATTGGCTGGGGGAGAGATAAAGAAAACTGCCCCATCAGATGGCAATAGAACACACACCCCCATTTCCAGCCTAAGGCCCAGGAGTGAAACTGGAATTGTTAATTTAGGTATCTATTAAAATAATTTGCTTCTTGTCTTCTCTTTTATTGCCTTCATTACGGTGAGGAAGCTGCTTGTGGCAGGTGTGGATCACACAGTCCAAGGCCCTGGAATTGCTCCCTCTGTGTTGTTTCTTCCTGGCAGAGCATCAGGATGAAGCCTTTGGTTCAGACCTAGGAGCTGCAGTGAGGTTCAACTTGAGAAACCCTTCACTGGGTGCAGATGGTGGGGAATTGGCCTTGGGGAGAGCCAGTGAATCACTGCTTTTCATCAAGAGTTTGGGTAAAACTCTTTAACCAGGGGCTCTGGTGAATTCCATCCCCAGCTGTGTGCCTGGAGGATGAGCACAGCTGTCAGCTCTGTGATGCCACAGCTTTGATTGTCACCCTACCCCTGACCACACTCTGGAAATTGTTAAATCAGGCTAAAGCTGTATTTTCTGAAATGGGAAGTGAATGAAGAATTAAACATGCAAGTTCTGACTTCTTCCTGGGCTGACAGACATGAGATAGACTCATAGTTACCCATGAGTAACTCTGGGAGACTCACAGTTAGCCACGAGTAATCATCAGGAGTGTGGATCCTTGTGATCCATGCACCCTTGTCTTTCAAGAATAGTCCTTTTTAATCTCTCTTTAACCAACTCTTTGTGCATATGCCTGGTGAAGTTTGATTGGATTTTGGTGCAGAGATATTTCTGTATCCACAAGGCCTCTTTTGTTACGATCCAAACTTTCCCCCCATAAAGATTTGTGCTGAGTTTAGAAAACAATACTAAACTTCCTGGGTTTGGTTTGATTTCTGTACTGTTCCCACAGCACACAGCTTCCTAAACTATGTTTTCATCACTAATGCCACCTGAGCCAGGAGAGAGCTTGAACTTTTACCTTTTAAACAACTTTCAAAATGATTAGAATGCATTTGTGAATTAATGTACTGTTTAAATTTTTTTTACTGGCCTTTGTGAATACTTTGTGAAAGGAGGAAAGGGTACCTTGAAGGAAAAAATGCTACTTTTTGTTGCTAACATCAGAAGTAACATCTTTATTCAGTTTTGGGACTGTCATGTTGTAAAAGTAAATATGAGGAAAGTATCTGAAAAAGTGCTTTTGTAGGAAGGGAAAACTGGTTTTGCTGATCAACTCTGAAGAACTCACTACACCAAACTTGTATCATGTGGCAGATCCAGCCTTCCAAATCTCAGATGTTGATCTAAACCCAGTTTAGATGGGGGGATGCTATGTGCTATGCAATGCCCTTGTCTTTGCACAGAGAACAAATTGTACCTTGTCATTACTTTGAGTAATTCCTCTGAGTATTCCTAGGGTGTGGAAGAACATTCCTTGGAAAGGTGAGCAACACACGTTGAAAAGCTGATCACTCAGAAGGAGCAGAGGAAGGGTTTTCTAGAGATTAGGATATGAGCTTGGAGCTTCAGCTCAAGACAAAATTCCCCTGTTTGAAGGATGGGTTTGGGTTCATGGTATCAAATTAAAAGCTCTGTCAAGACCAGGTGTGGATGTAGGAACTGAGCCCCATCTGGATTCACTGCAGAAACTCCAGTGTGTGCCTTCAGCAGAGTGAGCTGCTGTCCTGGGAGGGCTTGGGGTAAATAACAAAGATATTAGGAGGTGTTGAATTTGAGAATGGTGTTAATCTTGATGAGTGAAACACACATTTTTTTATCTCTCATGCTTAGCTTGGGTTAAAGTCATTTTTGACTCAATAACTCAGGAGTTTTTCATTAAATACATCCATAAAACATAGAAGGAAGTGTAGGAATTGGATCTGAAGTCTGGCAGTTTGACCTTTCAGTGCATTGCCACAGTGGCAAAGTCCAGTGCATTTCACTGTGTTAATGCAGTTTCTCATAGATTTTCTGGTTTAGGACATTTATTTGCTCCTTACAGTTGGTTTATTACAAAACCTAATTTGTGTGTGTATGGCTTTGTGATCATGATTGTATTTATAAATATTACTTTAAAGAGGAGATGTGTTTGAGAAGGGGGGAACTGGAATGGTGGGTTTGTCTGGGCTGAGAGTCCAATTTAAGGTGCTGATTTTTGACTCTCAGGGTTCTAAGCAGATTGAACCATTCTGCTGTCAAGGCTGTGCTTTAGTTCTTTTTCTTTCCTCTTTATAACAGTGTTTCAATCTATTGAGTTCCTTTTCTCCTCAGACATTATGGAATGGATGTGTTTTAGGAGAGCACCATAAATTTCAAGTGTTTTGAAGAGCAGGACACTTGGAACGTGTTGCAGACTGCATCTGCCTTTCCTCTCTTTCCTTTTTGGGGTCTGATTACCTAATTAGAGGCTAACTTAAGGATTGAATCTATTGACTTGTTAGGCAGACTGTGATAGATGCTGGAATTACTGCTTTTGTTTTGATTCAGAGCACAATCAAGTTCTGTGATCCAGGACAGAGACATAATTATTTGCCTTTGCAAGTGGAAGAAAGGAGATGATAATTCTTTAGAAGTCAGTGGTGGTATTGATACAAGGTGCTGGTGTTCCTTCCACAGGAATATTTGCTAAATCAAGGTAAAGGAGCTTTGGTAGAAAGGTGTGGATAAATCAAAAATCAGTTTGGACTTGATTCCAAGAACAAGAACAAGTTGGAGGGAAATGTTCTCCCTAAAACTGATTCATCCTCCTGTTAACCTCTGGCTGGTGTCAGCAAACTGGCAGCAAACAATGGCACTGCAGCCTGGACAGGAATAATTGCAGCAAGGAATTGCCTGAGACAAGGCAAGGCAGCAGAAGGAGACCCTCATGAATGACCTTGTTTTGCCATTTTTCCTGTAGCTGCATTAGATGGCAGGGGCTAAGTGTGCAAAGCTAAGGGCTTTGTGTGCATTATCCTATTATTTTGTCATGAGGGAATTTTAATTCAGCAAATAACTGCCTGTTTTCAATGAGCAATTTCTACCAAGGCAACATTGGCCAGTTGTGTTTACTCATTGGAAGTTCAATTTCACTGATAAGGAACATTCATGGAGCATTTCTATCCCAGTTTGACTAATCAATTGCCTAATATCACAATTTGTATAGAATGACTGAATGTTACTTTTGATTGAAATTACAAATGCATTAAAATTCTCCAGAGTGCAAAAGAAGACATTTGTGATCTATGTTGAATTAGAGGAGATATGAAATTAAGATATTTATATATTGCTCTTATTTGCTACGCTTTCTCCTTCTGTATGCCAATGTCAGCCAGGAAAATATTTTTATTTCAAGTCTCTGTGATTTAAAGATTAATAAAATTATTTACTTTACTTTGGTTCTTTTTTAATATTTGCAGTCTTAGTCATTAGCCCTCTCTACAACAATAAGGAATAAGCCCAGAAGCTATGCAAAAATTGAAAATGGAATCAGGCTGGTGCTTCCCTGGCTGTCCCTTTCCTGTGGAGTACTCAATGTTCAGACTCATTTGGGATGCATTATTACCGAAGAGTTCCCTATTTTGTTCCATTAAATTAGGCTGCAGGATCTGCTGCACTGCCACCCATGTAATTTCCCCCTCAGGAATGCACTTAATGTGTTCTGATGTTCTAATGCTTTCCCCACTGTGCACTTCCTAAACAGCCCAAGGAGTTACAGGCAGTCTTGTCTACACTAGAAAGGATCTCATCCTTTAAATTCAGAGTACAGAACGTTTACTTTTGATGGTTGTCTCATGTTCTGATCTCTTTTCTTCTGGCACTTTAAGATACCTTTAAAATGGGAATAACTGGTCCAGAGCTTGTGAGCCTGCTGGTCACTGCCAGCAAAATTCAAATAGCTTGGTGTAGGAGTGTGCAACAGCTGAGTGACTTAAACTGGTGACTCTAAGTGCTAGATAATTAAGTAATTCTCAATTAGTTGTACTGATAATTAATAAAGGTCATCTAAGATTCACAAGCCAATGAGAAGTGTCTGCAGTCCTTGGTAAGGATACTTTCATTCCAGCCTGAAAAGCAAAACTTGTTTAAATGAAAAAGATTTCCTGAGCACTATACTTCTTACACAATCTATTCTTTCACCTGCTGGCTTTTCCCTGCATGTTTCCAATATGTTGGAATTTATTCCAATACACTGGATGCCAGCCCTTCTGCACAGGGATATGGCTTTAGGATCCCTAGGAAGGGACACAGCTCTGGTCCCTCATGTCACAGAAAGATCTTTCTTTACTGAGTTGGTCCCTGGACAGGAGTGGAAAGGTGAGATAGAGAAGGTCCTGGGTGTCCAAGGTTTTATGGCAAGGATTGTGCAGGATCCTAACAAGGATTGAGCAGGGACACCATGGAATCAGCCCTGGCATGGACTAGAAGGGCTCTGTGTTTTCCCAGGGTTCTGTTTTGCCTTGAAGAGTTGAGCAAGGACAGCACAGGGTCAGCCGTGAGTGGATGCACTGAAGGGGCTCTGCATTTCCCCAGATCCCGCAATTAATTTGATGATATTGGTTACCCTGAAGCGTAATGAGATGGTGAAAAATTAACAAATTGTTACAAAGTTTCCACTCTTTTTACTCTCTACGAATAGTTTGGTAAATTCCTGTTTTAGCTGAGTTGTACTGTGCATTCAACATGTATTATCTTCAGGGAATGTTATTTTCCACAAAATGAAGGCTAATCACAAAAAAATATAAATGGATTTAGTATGTAAAATTACGAAGTCACCACACTGAGACTGTCATAGTTCCTTGAGTTGGGCCACAACTAAATGGAAATTAAACATTCTTATCAATAATGCACTGGGGAAGTAACATCTGTTCTGAGATGCTGAGAGGTAGTTTTTTCATTCACTGAAATATTTATTTCAACTAAAAACCCTAATCTTTTCACTGTCTCCAGAGGGCAGAATCATTGACTGTTATGTTTAGAAACTGTCTGTGAATTACAGGAGTCCATATGAAATGGAAAGAATGCTGATTGAGCAATTAATCACTTTTTATTTAATTTAAAATAAATAATGACATTACAGAAAGCTGTTGCATTAACTGAAAAAAAAAAAAAGACCGATTCTTGGAAAAGCAGCAGAGCAAAATTTCTTTCTCTCACTATAGGCTAGTTTCCAGGTCTTGAAGGCACAAAACCAATAGTTTTTGGTGATGTGGCAATATTTTCTTCTAATTAGCCAGTGTTGTGTTACACATGTTACATAAAGGTTGCTGTTCCTGGCCACCCATGTTCAAATCCTTCTTAGATTTCAAGGCTAGAATTGACTGCTAAACCCTGGTTTCTGGTAAAAGTTAATTCCATCTTCCTAAATTCTGTTTGAGCTAGAAAATGGAATTTTTTACAAAAACAGCCACTGTTGATTAAAGGCTTCAGGTCACGGACGATTCCTCAAGTCTCCAGGTAAATTTCTTGCTGTAGATAATTATTCTTAGAATAAAAATATAAATCCTTGCCTGGAGTTGGAATTTGCCCAACTGCTCATTCCAGCCTGAGTGGATTGTTTTGCACCAGATGTTATTGACTCCCATGATGGGAATAAACTCATTTCCTCCTCCTGGATAAGCCAAGCATCTGGATCCATGTGCTTTGTTTTCCATCCTGCAGGTCTGTGCTCCCCATCTGAAATAATTCATCCGTGCCCTCGCTGCCTCTTTGCAAGTTCAACATTTTTTGCAGAAAGCTGATTCTGCTGGATGTCCCCTGTTAATATATCAATGGTTTAGGTACTGCTCTGGCCTGGGCTCCAGGTTCATTTACCAACAGCTGCCAATGCCACTAAACATTCTGTGTTTGCCCACATGGAAGTGTATTTTTGTCAGACAAGCCCAGAATTTATGACTGCAATTTGATTAAAATTGTCTGAAATTACCAATGCCTTGATTTATACATACTCGCTTTCCAATTCACTGGGAAAAAAAAAATCACTGAATAATATTCATGGAAGAACAGATCCTTGTGGGATGTTGATTGCAGAGGCATCTTAATTAGAATGACTTTGCTCCTGCTCCTTTTTTTTATTTTGTCCCTTATCTGCTCAGTTTTAATTCATTTTAAAGTGTCCTGTGTAGCTGTGCACACAAGCCAACATGGAGGTGATATGTTAGTACTTCAGAGTGGTTGCTCAATTTTGATTTAAAAAAAAAAAATCATTATGTAACTGAGGCAAAAAATCAAAACTAAATTAATATCTTGTTATCTGTTGACAAATGAATTTTGCGCCACCCAGTGATAACTTTCCAAGACCCTTAATCTTCCCAGCTGAGAGGTCAGTTTGGATAATTGTGACTCAGACCCTGTGTGGTGCCTTGGGACTGGGTGTCTGGAGCAGCTGCTGAGGCTGTTCCCTTGGGGGTGTGTGCAGTGTGCATTGTTAGCAGGGAAGATTTCACCAAAGCAAAATGAGGAAAGAGCCCCCAGAAAAAGCCCAGCTGTGTGGCTGAAATAAATTCTGGTTCTGCAGCTGCCTGGTCAGTGCAGGGGAGGGTGTGATGGTGCTGGGAAGGGAGCAGGAAAAGCCCAGTGCCCTGCATGCTGCAGAGGGACTGATTGATTGAGGTCTAAATGCCAGGGACCAGAAATCTCCCTCTGGAAGGGTCTGGAATCACCCCTGGGGGCTCTGGGGCAGGCACAGGGAGGTCAGGGACCATCAGCAGGCAGAGAGGGAGTTCCCCTGGAGCTGTTGGCACAGCTCTGGCTGTTTGTTGGCACCTCTGATGGAGAACGGGGCTGGCAGAGGTGGAAGGAAAAAATTTCTCCCTGGAAAATGTGCCCAGATGTCTGAATTGTCACTGCTGCCTTAGGTGCAGATGTGTGGGTGTGACCTCCTCTGACAGGGCAGGCTGGCACTGCAAGCCAGCTCCAGTGTCTGGGGCAGACAAATCTGTGTCCCAATAAATCTGTGTCCCAATATTTGGTAATTACTAAATGAACTGAGAGGACTGGAAGTGCCTTTTCTGATCCAGGCACTTTGGGAAGTCTCACAGCTTTGTTCAGCTGGAATTCTGTTGCATGGTTCTGGCCTGAGAGGTTGGCAGCAAGATCAGAGAGCTGATCAAAGATGTCTCAGTGTGCATCTGCAGACAGGTCACGTCCCAGAATAACCCAGGGGGCTCTGAAACCCAAACCAGGTGCTGAGGCCATTATCCCATTGCCTCCAGAGAGGGCACAAATCAATGCTTCACCCTCACTGTCCTTTCTGCAGCTGTTTTTAGAATTCTGGTGTGAAACATGCGTTTTTTATTATTGGCTTTTTGCAAATATTGAAATGAATATTATATGTGTTATGTTAGAAAGTTATGCTGTATTAATTTTCTTAAGTAGTGTGTTAAATATCGTTTTAGGTTAGCATAAGGTTAAAATTGAAACTATCTTACATGCTATGTAAGATAGTTTTTTCCCCTTAAGAAAGGACTTGCACCAAGATAGCAGCCTCAGGACACCTAAATCTTTCAGAGAAAGAGAATTTATTGCTCTTTTATCAGAAGAAACAAACTTCTTCCTGCTTCATTCAACCATGAAGACGCCATTAGGATTCAGAGGAAGACATTGACACTGACCAGACAGAATCCTTTGTTTGAATGGAATTTATGCATCATGTATGACCACCTCCACTGAGGCTGAGGTGGGAGGGAAAAACCATGAACCCAGTGCAAAACAACTAAAGAAACTATTTAGTGCAATGCAACAGTTGCGTGGTTTTCTGGCCTGAGAGGTTGGCAGCAAGATCAGAGAGCTGATCAAAGATGTCTCAGTGTGCATCTGTGCAGACAGGTCAGGTCCCAAAATAACCCAGGGGGCTCTGATACCAAACCAGGTGCTGAGGCCATTATCCCATTGCCTCCAGTGAGGGCACAAATCAATGCTTCACCCTCACTGTCCTTTCTGCAGCTGTTTTTAGAATGCTGGTATTTAGGAACCCCCTTGGCTCTCTCCTGTCCTCCTCCCCTCAGCCCCCCTGCCCTTTGGTGTCCCCTCTCCCAGGGTGGGTTTTGTGTTCGGGAGCCAGCGCAGCTCTCAGGCTTCTGCCTCTTACCTGAGACTTTGGGAGCTGCAAGAAAAAGCTGCTAATTAGAGAAAGGACTCCCTTTCTACTTCCATCTACTGGAAGCCTGTTCATCCCAGCCTGTTCATCTACATGATAAGAATATTTTAATTTCCTTGAGTGACTAAGTGTGGGAATGTTCCTCACTCGAGGTCACCAAATGTGGTGGTGTTTGCAGGGGTCCCAGGACGAGGGAAGAGATGAGAATCTTGACTCCATGTTTCAGAAGGCTGATTGATTATTTTATGATATATATGATATTAACAGAAAATGCTCTATTATTAAAACTCTACTAAAGAATAGAAGAAAGGATTTCATCAGAAGGCTAGCAAGGAAAAGAATGGAATAAATGATAAAATCTTGTGACTGCTCACAGCCTCGACCCAGGTGGCTGTCATTGGTCATCAAGTAAAAACAATTTCACATGCTGGGTAAACAATTCTCCAAATCACATTCCAAAGCAGGAAAACATGGAGAAGCTGAAGCTTCTCAGGTTCTCAGGAGAAACAATCCTAATGAAAGGATTTTTCATAAAATATGTCTGTGACAATTAAGGAGCTGAATTTCAAACCTGCTTTTATTATATTGTGGCACTGTCAGTTTGCTTTCTTCTACTTTGCTTTATTATTATAAACACTAAATAGCCATTCTACCATTCCACTGTAAATGCTGGAAGGCTGCAATGGGAAAAGAAAGTAGCCAGCACTACCTGCTTAGTAGGACTTAAATAATTAAATAAAGGAATGAAATAATTAAATAAATGAATAAAATAATTAAATAAAGGAATAAAATAATTAATAAAATAATCAATAAATAAATTAATATTATTTTTATTATATTTATATTAATTAATTAATTAAATAAATAAAGGAATTAATTAAATAAAGGAATTGAATAATTCTGAAGCTGATTCCTATCACTTATCATGTTCTTTAGGCCATACCTGTTATGAGGAAAAAAAGAAATTCGTTTCTATAAGAATGAGGACAGTTGTATCTGTGGGGACTCAACTGCCAAATGTCACCTTAAGCATTATAAAATTTGCCAAGAGATTAACACTAAGAAATACAAGAAATTGTACAATTAGCATGAGAAAAGTGTGTATATATATGGAAACTCTCTAAATCTTCTAAGGAATATGTAGGATTTATCATAAAGCTACTCTTGGATTACCAACTCCAAGTATTAAATTGTAAGTAAACCTCTTTTTTTTTTCCCTTCACATCATGAATCTGCCTTCAATCATATTATAAAAGTAGCAATTTTAGATGCAGTTGTTCTGTTAACTTCTACATTTTAAGCTGTTTGGGTGATATTTTAGTGACAGATTTATCTGTAAGACTGCAAACAGGAATGTAAGCTGCTACACAAGAAAGTAAATGAAAAGCTGAACTTTTGGTAAAGCTGAGTTTCTGAAAGAATTCCATCACTTCAGCTGTACAGAATTTCAAGAATAAAACAAAGTGTTAATGAGAGACTTGATTCAAAAACTGGAGGCTTAGAAGCATTGGTACTTGCTTGAAAGAAAAATCTTTTAAATCAAGGGAAGTTTTAAGTGGATTGCCAGAGCAGCCTTTACTGTGACAAATGGTTTTGTTTATCCTATTTATCAATAACCTTTTGAGTTCTGCTTGCCAGGCAGGTGAGCTCACAGCACTGGGGGCCTCACCTACATCAGCAAAACCTGGAGTGTGCAGCTGCTGGCACTAAGTGGGGATGGATCATTTACTTCCTTTCAGTGGACTTACAAAATAATTTTAGGAACTTTAAGAGCATTTGTAGCAGGATGAATTCAAGCACTTCATAGGGATTTGACTTAATTTCTTTTTTTGAGCAGGGTTGGAGGACAAGTGCTAAAATATTCCTGTCACTATTTGGAATGTTCTTTGAAGAAAAATTTTAATTTTTACTGAGATGAAGATTGAATGTCCATTTTGCACGAGTTTCTTCATTCTCCTCTTCCACTGCTCTTTATAAAAGATGTAGATTTGGGAAGCTCAAGTAAACACTTGGAACTCTTACAGCAAGGCAATCTTGACATAACTTATTCAGCATCAATTACTGGTGGGTGTCTGCTCTTCATACCTGTTTGGTGGCATTGATGGGCTCTCTGTGCACAGGCCTCATCTTCACAGAAAAGGCTCCATCCATCTGTGAAGTGGTGAGCCAGATGCAATTAGCATTTTTAAAAAGAATTCACAGTAATAGCATATTTTTGAGGGACAGAATCCCCATCCTCTTTACATTTTCTTTGAAGCATCTGCTATGTAAGTACAACTTCCATTTACCAAAGGGAAAAAACCCAATGTGCTGCACAACCCAAACCAAAACCCTTTGAAAAGCCATTTTTGGAATAAAACCTGTGTGGAAGCAATGAATTAAAAAATGATGATAAATCAGCTAAAACAAACAAAAAGAAACCAAAACAAAAGAACCCAAACAAACAAAAAACAAACAAACAAACAAAACCCCAAAAACCCCTGGTTGCTCCGGTCCTGGCAGTCAATCTCCTGCAGGCAGGCTGCTCCCAGAGCTGTGCTGGCAGCTGGGGCTGGGCATGTTCTCCCCAGGGCAGAAGGGATAATTTGCTGCTCTTGAGTAGCTCCTCATTCACAGAATGTGGTGGTGTTTGAGGGTCCCCAGTACTCCATGTTTCAGAAGGCTGATTTATTATATTATGATAGATATGATATTAAAAGAAAATAATATACTAAAACTATACTAAAGAAAGAGAAAGGAGACATCAGAAGGCTAGAAAGGAATGAATAATAAAATCTTGTGACTGGCCAGAGAGTCTGACACAGCTGGACTGGGATTGGTCATCAAATAAAAACAATTTACATGAGACCAATCAAAGCTGCACCTGTTGGTAAACCATCTCCACATTCCACAGCCATCAGATATTGTTTACATTTCTTTTCTGAGACTTCTCAGCTTCTCAGGAAAAAAAAATCCCAGCAAGAGGATTTTCATAAAACATCACAGTGACAACAGAAAGTGTCTGGCTTTATGTGTCCAAAATGCCCCTGAGTGTTAATACGGTTTTTAAACTGATCACAAGTTCTGTGGTCACCCCTGTTTTGCCTAACTTGTGCATCACCTCCCTCCGTGCTATTTACAGAGTCAGAAAGGCATTTCTGTGCTAATTACAGAGTCAGAAAGGCATTTCTAAGTGTTTTTTTCTTGCTTTTTTTTCTTCCACACAGTTGTAAAGCCTGATTTGGCTCTCCATCACTAACGAGGGCAGGTTTGTGAGGTCACATAGGAGGGAACACAGCTCCTCCCACAGGCTCTGCTTTGTCTCAGAGGTACTTGTGCTTTTCAGCACTGTGTAAATTCCACTTCAACCAGTGGTACCTAAAATTCACTTTAAAATAGGGTGGATGTGCTCTCATTCTCAAAGTCAGGTGCCTTTTTCTTTGCTCTGATGAAGAGGAGAGCAAAACCTGGGCATGCTGCAGCAGAATCAGATTTTTCCTTCTTGGTCACAGGTGGGTGAAGAAAGTCCTGTCACAGTTTGGAACTGCAGCAGGGTGCTTCCAATGGAGTGTATTCTGGATCATGGTCAGTGTGTGGGGGAAATAATATCAGGAAACTTGGTGGAAAACTTCAGCAGGCTCTGGGTGAGGTGGTTTCCAGGATTCCAGTATTTAAAGATTGATGCAAATACCTCTTGCACTGAAACCATGGTTCAAACCTGCTCACTGCCTTGTCAAGAAGTTGCCTTCTGCAGCTTTTGGTCTTCATTTCCAAGTCCCTTTAGGTCTCTGCCTGCTGGATTGATTTCTTTGTTACATTCAGAGGCAAAATGAGCTGTCCCTGCACAGCACTGGCAGTGCTGACAAGCAATAGCTGATATCTGAGAGAATGACTGCTTCAAGTTAGTGTTCATCTGCCAGCAGGTTAAAATTAATCTCTGGTTCCTCAGTCAGCCAGCAGGAGAGCATTTGGTTGTGTTAAAACTCAGCTGAGTAACTGAGAGGAATCCTGAGTGCCACGTGCTCCCACAGCTCAGGGGGATGTGTTAGGAGATCATAGAAACACCACCTGCTCTGAATATTTGCTGATCTATGAAGCCACTTTATTACTCAGGTGTCTAACAACATGCAAATGTGTGTATTAATGGCTCCTGTGCCATAAAAATGGCAAGTTTATAACTCTGCACTTTATAGAGCCTGTAGAATCTAGTTAGCAAAGTGTGCTCTGTTGGAAAACAAGATTACAAATCAATTACTTCTTGCTTGACACAGCTCAGATCTCTTTCCTGAGATCCTTGTACAGCTGACACTGGGAAAATGAACATGCCTGGGAGTGTGACCTATTATTCAGAGGGAACTGCAGGCTAATGGCACTTTTGATCATTGAGAAATCTATTATTTTTTGACCTGCAAGACAGCCTAAATGGCCCACTTTTATAAAGGAAATTTATAGGTTTGTGAGATCAAATGTTCAAGCCCTTCTTAGCTGGGAAGTGCAGGCCAATCCTAGATGCAGAAACACAGGAATTTTCCCCAAACCCCTCTCCTTTGCTGCAGTTTATTCCCTGGGGGGGGAGAAATGCAGAAGAGCTGATTTCAGGAAAGCAACTGCACCTTTCCTAGCAGAAGCAATTTATCAAAATACTGCTTTGAAGGATGGCAAGGATTCAGTGGTACTGAACCCTCCTTGTGGTGTATAAAAACCGAGATCAAATCTGATTTGGTGCTTGAGGTTCAAAGATTCTCAGAGCAGACTTCAGGCTCGCAGATTTTCTGTTTTCCTTGAACATTGAGCTCTAAGAGGACGGGGCTGGCCCCACAATCAGGCTGTGGGGATCACTGGAGTTGCCATATGGTGTGTGAGCTTTGCCCTTAGAACTTTTGTTTTTCAGTGTGTGTGCTTTTTCCTGCAGAGTAATAATTCTTGGGGATTTGCTGTTTACTTTTATTCCTCAGGTTTAATATTACAGCAGAAATCTATAGCTGACATTCACCATGTTATTAAGCAAACGTTTCATATGAGCTGTGGTTTATTTTTTCTTTGAGTGACATGGCCATACTTTCTTTTAAAAGTCAGTGCAAATAAAATCTCTGGATTTAATATTCTTTTTTTCATTTTTCCCCCCTCTTTTAAATTTTTTTAATTTTCTCTGCTATTGAATAGGGAAGTCACTTCAGGTCCTTGCTATTTAGTATTCATTTGGGGGTGGTGTCTGCAAAATCCTCTTTTTAGAAATTAAATATGGCTCTCATATTATAGCAGGCACTTTGCATCTAACACAAAATCAAAAGAAGTCAGTAATGAGATTCTTGTTGCATTTATACACCCATTGTTTCTTGTGTGAGTAAAATTTAAACAGACTTTTTTTCTTCTCACTGTTGGCCTTTGCACTTGACAATATAAGTATTTTTTTGTATTGTGTTGCTATTTCTTTGCAGTGATGTGAGGACTGGTATGAACACATCTTCTCTTGTTAAATAATTCTTATCTTGTATAAAACTGTGAGCATCTGACAATTTAATGTTAGTTTCTGAATATCACAGGCCCTCAGCCTGAATTAAAGGTATTTTTAGGTCATGGGACTACAGATATCCAAACAGAAATAAGTGTAGGTATTTCTTAAGCTTTACTATTATTATTACTATTATTATTATTATTAGTTTTATTATTTATTTATTATTTCTAAGTTTAGATATTTCTCTAAGTGCTGCAAAAGCCTGAATCCTACATCTCTGGTACATAAGAGCTGGAAAATGTTAAAGTACATATGGAAATATCTTTTCATCATCATAAAATCTTGCTTTGACTCACTGGTATGCAACCACCACGTAATTAAATGTAATTGAAGTGCTCTGCCAGAGGAGGTGTGATCCAACAGTGATTGCTCCTCATGTTCTGCTCTGCAGTGTGGTCTAGGAGCTGAACTGAATTCTGTCTTTGACCTGCACATAATGAGCAGCAGCTGCCATTTTATCACACTACACCTGCATTTTTAATGCTGCTAATTAGTCAATAGTAAACTAATAGTAAAACAGCAATAGACACTGCTGAACATATCCAAGTGAATGTTGAATTTTGGTGAATGTGCATCACACACACACACCACAGAGGCAAACAATTTCCTACCCTGGTTTGTAACTAAGAGCATTCAAGGATTCCATGTGTTCTTTCAGTGATGTGAAACACCTCTGAATTTAGTTTTTCTGTGGAAATACTGCTGGACCTAACCAAATAATCTTCTGTAATTAGTGAGGCGCTCTATCTATATCCTCTGTGTAGTTCTTATAGTCTGTTTGTTAAGATGTCTTGGACTAAGTTTGTTAATTCATGAAATTGGACATCCTTGTACTGCATTTGAGCTGATAGAAACAGGAACCTCCTGTCCTGCAACAGTGAGACTGAACTACATTAGGCATATATTTAAAATGTAGTATTTTTTCAGTTTTGGGTTTCTATAAGCTGTGGCTATCACTGAATTTGTTGGAGACTGAATTAAGGGTCAGATATGGGACTACAGATATTTAAACAATAATAAGTGAATATCTAGATCTATCAATCTAGGAATGGAGAAAACTCCCTCTATGGCTGTGTTTTCTCTGGCACATAGCAAGAGTCAGATAGTGGATCTTTAGAGCAAAACTAATTATTGCTAATGGGTCACTGATAGCACTGACTTCCTTCAGAAACACTGCAGCACTTGTTGATCCACCTCACATCAGCCAGGGTTTGTTGGGGTGAATTCAGCCTTTCCTTCCACTGGGAATGTCATGTGGAGGGGACTCCCTGCAAATTGCTGTAGAAGGAATCCAAAGATAGGCTGGTTTGAGAGGGATTTAATTACCAGGAGTCACAAATGGTTCATTGCCTGATGGAAATGAGCAGTGTAATTGCAAATCTAATCTGTTCATGCCTGGAACTTCAGCAGCCCTAATGCCTGCAGTGGAAATTGCACCAAGTCCCTTTCCAAGGCAGGCAGTGGTATCAATTTGCTTGATTGATATCTTCCTCTTGGCCACAGATCTGTCACTGAGCAAATACTTCTGACACTGTTGAATTAGTTGAAATAATGATGGCTATGTTGTGTTGCTCTGGGAAGTCAGGTGATTCTAATGATGACTCTGAAATATTGGGAAAGGAAAAAAAAAATTCCAGTGCTGCCCTCAGAGCTTTTTCCTAGTCTATAAATACTGGAACTTTATGCTGTGTTGTAGCTGTAATGCAAATAACTCCAGAATTAATATATCCAGAAGAAATACCATTTGTAGTGAAAAATACATATGACAGAGTTGCTTTTGAGTACAGTATGCTAAAAAGGGTGTCAATTTTATTTGGCTCTATCATGCACAAATTGCCTTCTAAAGAAAATTACTATTTCTTGTGTCTGAAAAATGTGCTTTAAAGTTTGTTTTGCTATTTAAAGCATTTTTTCTTCCTGTACTGTTACCTTTTTCTGCTGTAATTTAACTGGATTTTGCTGCTTCTCATTCTTAAAATATATGGGCAGTATTTGGGCAAGATCTGTCAGTGTGTGTCTTGAGATCTTAAAACAATTTTGGAGTGGTGATCAAAAGAGGTAGCATATGCTTCCAAGTCCCTTTGGATTAAAGATGCTGATTTCTGAATGTCAAATTTGACACTAAAGTTAGATGGGAAATGAGCTTCTATTCTGGGGAAGAAAATGAAAAAATTTCCCTGAAATCTTCTTGACTTGAAGCTGAGGTGGTGTCAGTTGTGCAGCCATGAGGCTGCTGAGTGAGGTCACTTGTATCTTTCCCTTATTCACAATTCAGCCAAGAATCCTTTACTATTTTGATGAAAAACACCTGAAAGCAATCAGTGTTTGCTTCCATCCCAGTTCCCCCAAGCCCTGTGACTTCAGGCTGTATAGTTCTTAGAGATTTGCCCTGCCTGGAATACAGTCATTAATAAATGTTAATTTTCCAGATTTATTTTTTGAAATGTAGTGGTGTCTTACTCCAGTATTCACCCTAAATTAAAGCCAGGCAGAGGTGGGTGAGCCTCTCAGGAATCACTAAGTGGCATCTGGAGAGCAGGAAGTCCAGGTTTCGGCTGTGTTTATTTAATTCCTGTCAGGTACCTGAGCATATCTGTACACCAAGCAATGCCACACATCAGCTCTTGCAAGCCAAGGTTCCTTTGAGCAGGAAATGCCACACATTATCTAAATAACTAAACTTGGAAAAATATCTGAATCTGGCTCTCTTGTCCCTACCCTGAACAAAAACCAGGATCTGAAGTCACCTGGTGATTCTTGAAGTTTTATTTTCAGCCCAAGATATTGCTCTTAAGCAGGGTTTCTTTGAGCAGTGTAATTAGCAGGAGCCTGACCATTGTGAGAATAGCTTGGGTTTATCACTGCCCAATTATCTCTGTGAAGAGAGGCAGTGTTTCCTGGGGCATTCTGGTTTTATCAGCTGTATTCAGGGCTCACTGAAGGCTCAGGCAGCAGCACACCTGAGCACTCTCCCAGAAGTCCAAACTCTGCCCTGAGACTGGCCTTGCTAAGATCAGAGATAACATTCTTTTCCATTTTCCTAGCCTGGCATGCTGCTTCTCATTATTCCCTGCTGCTTGTGGCATCTGGAGCTGGTTTTTGGTCTGCATAGTACAGGGACAGCTCAAATGGAATAGGATGAAGGGGTGGGTGTGGAGCACCAGCCCTGGGCTGTCCTTGCTGAATCATTTCTCTGAAAAAGCCAAAGAAACTCCTGGCTCAGGGAAAAAAGGGAAGGCTGAAAGCAGAATGAAATAGTGACTGGATGTCATGGGTGAGCACTGCAGAGTTCAGGCTGTGCCCTCTGCTGAAGGGTCAGGGCTGTCAGTGCAGGAGGTGCCTGTTGGACACCCAGGTGAGGCTGAGGTGAGGCCAGGCAGCTCCTGCTGGGTGTGTGATCCATGAGAATGCATCCTTGGGAATGCTGTGTCCATAAAGTGTCACTGCACAGCCCCTGCTGGGTGTGTGATCCATAGGAATGCTGTGTGATCCATGGGAGTACATCCATGGGAATGCTGTGTGATCCATGAGAATGCATCCTTGGGAATGCTGTGTGATCCATGGGAATGCATCCATGGGAGTGCTGTGTGATCCATGGGGAGTATCCATAGGAATTCTGTGTGATCCATGGGAGTGTATCCTTGGGAATGCTGTGTGATCCATGGGAGTACATCTATAGGAATGCTGATCCATGGGAATGCTGTGTGATCCATGGGAGTACATCCATGGGAGTACATCCATGGGAATGCTGTGTGATCCATGGGAGTACATCCATAGGAATGCTGTGTGATCCATGAGAATGCATTCATGGGAGTGCTGTGTGATCCATGGGAATGTATCCATGGGAATGCTGTGTGTGTGATCCATGGGAGTGCATCCATGGGAATGCTGTGTGATCCATGGGAGTACATCCTTGGGAATGCTCTGTGATCCATGGGAGTGCATCCTTGGGAATGCTGTGTCCATACCTGCCCACTGCACAGCCCAGAGGGCAGAGGGTAGAGCAGTGCTCTGCCCATCCTGCTCAAACCTGAAGCCTTGGAGAGGTGCAGTTCTGCTTCCCCTGAGCTTTGATAGAGCAGCATTGATTTTATTCAGTTTTTTTCTATAGATCTGCACTTGCTGTGCCCTAAAAGCTCATTGACACATGGTGTCTTCTGAGGGGAGCCCTCCTACTTTCCACAGACACTGCTTCACGTGGCTGCCACACTCAAGAACTTCTTTATTAAAGAAAGGAAATTAAAGTACCTCATTCCCAAATCTGGAGCTGGCAATGCTGTGGAAAGATTCTGAACATTTGATATTCACTCTGAATAAAAGCCTCTTTGCTTTTATTCCATAACCTGGGGCTTTCATTGTTGCACATTTTGGAAGGAAAAGCAATTTGGAGTCAGCATAGAATTTGGATGATATTATGGACAATCCCTCTGAAATCCTGCAGAGGAGAGGCAGTGCAGGGAGATGGGCCAAAGTGGAGTACAGAGGGATGCAGGAGGTTTTTGTGGCCACCAGAGGCCAGTTAATATCTCCTGGTCAGGGGCAGTGTGGGAGAGCAGGGATGGTGGTACAGCCATGCCTTCCCCAAGGGAGGGGCTGATTTCCCTGGGATGAATTCTCTAAACTCAGTAACAGCTCTGTGGAGGCAGTTCCCTGTTCTGTGCTCCCCATGTCCTTGCTGTGGGGTTGCAGTGGAGGGTTTTCACTGGGGATTGCTCAAAAAGCTGTCAATAATTTTTTCTTTTTCTTTTAATTTTAGAACAGGTTGATGCTGATAAATAGGGTGGACTTCTTCTGCCTTTTGATAAATTCCTACCACCATCTTTTTTTGGTGCTCTTTGCTATTCAAAGCAGTAAAATCAAGCTTCTTCTTAGAGGAAGACTCATTGCTATAAAACTTGATTACATAGTGTTTGTAGCAGAAGTACTTTATGGGTCAGCAGGAAAAATAAGCAATTATTGCAGACTCCTTTCCACAGAGCATGGCTGAGTTGTTGTGTTTCATCAGGTACAGTGTGATCCAAGCTGCTGTGAGCCATTCACTCATCTCCATAAATTAGACCCTCTGCAAAAGGAGTTTTCAAACCCAGCATGCAGATTTTGTGTTTGGTTAGAGGGGATAAAATAGTTGGGTTTTAAGCAAACACTTAATAATAATATTGTTTATGTTTCACTTATAAATACATAAAATGTAAATTATTAAGAAACATAAACTGTATTTTCAAAAGTGATCTTGATATGTGAGGTTTAAAATCTCAGTGGAAAGGAGGTGATTTTGTATTTCTGAGTCAATTTGCTCCAGATCCTCAAATGTATTTGGGAGGATTATTGCTGTTGACAGTGAGACAGTGGTTTAATACCTAATTAGGTAACAATCTTTGTATGGAGTTCTTACCTGCAGAAAAGGTAAATTAAAGTCTAGATGAAAAGGAAAAAACCTTGTAACCCATATGGTGTAAAAACTGACTTCCTACTCATACATAAGTTATGACTTTAGGCAGTGCCAGAGCCTTTGCAGTGTTTTATTGGATTCCAGAGCTCAATAAAAATTGCTTTTTTTTTCTACAGCTCTTGTGGAAGGGAGCCTTCAGTAGATGTTACATAATTTTGTCCCTTTTTAGACTTCCTCAGCACTGCACCAAGGTGGTGGACTGGAGGGAAAGGGGGTAGGGATTCCTTCTGCAGGTGCCTTAGAAAAGGGTGAGAATTCACTTCCCCCACTGGAAAGAAAGCCATTGCAATATTAACAAATGACTTGATGTTAACAAATTGCTTTAATTCTGATAGTGCAGGTAAATATTTTAATTCTATGAGCTTTTTCCCCCTCTTTTGCTGTGAAATAATTGTATAGAAAGACTAAATAACTCAGCTGGATCTGGATATAACAAAAGAGGAAATCTGAAGGCTATCAACTCTTGGGACAATGATTTTCCAAAAAGTCATTCCTAGGACTTGTATTTAGGGACACATTAAGCTCACTCTAAAATTTGAAGTGTGATTTAAGATCTGGAAGCTTCAAACAGACCTGAGTCCCTGGGTGAGGGATGCTTTGTTAAATCCAAAAGCTAATCCTCCAGATGCTCCCTCCCAGAATGTATTGATTTTCCTTTAAGGAGCTGGCATGCATCCCTGGGAAGAGGCCTTTGCTCATAAACCTTGATCAAAGGCATTCTCTGTGGTACATGCAGGTAAAAATTCTACAGAGGCTTTCCTGTCTAAGCCACCAGACTGATTTATAATTTGTCTACACACTAGTGGAATGATTAACCAGAAAAAGAGCAGTAAATAGTTCTTTTTCTTTTCTTTCAGTGAATGGGATTTGCACAAGGAAATCAAATAAAGCAGAGAAAACATGCAGCTGATGGCTGAGTTATGCACTGCAAACCCTCTAAATTGAATTCAGGCTAAATACTTATGTAAGACAAAGTATAAAAGCTTTGTCATCATCAGTAGGTCACTGCATGAAATGAAAACTTAGTTTCTGAGGTTGCACTTCCACAATTCAGCCACTTCTGAGAGCATTATTTGTAAGGTTTCCCATAGTCCTGGCAGGAAGGACCCTCAGTAGGAGAGCATTTATTCATTCTTAGACAGGAAGGTTTGTACACCTTTAGCATCCCTAAATCTCTGTTGCATATTCCTCCTCTTGCAGAGATCAGGGAGCTTGAAGGGGAAGAAAAAAAATTGTTTTTCTGCTGTGCACTAGATCTCTTCTTTTGATCAAACAATAAAACCTTTCCAGAGAATCATTTACAGTTTCCTTCAGGAGTCAGGTCTTCTGCTCCTTTTTAACTTCTTTATCAAGTCTGTAATGTTGCATTTGTTTCTCAGGTTTGAGTGCAAGTTCCCTTTCTGCAAACCATGGAAAGGCAGTGTAATATATAATAATATATATATAATATATAATATATAATATATAATATATAATATATAATATATAATGTATAATGTATAATATATGTATAATTCTAGAGATTCTGAAAAGGAAATGGTGAATATTTTGCCCAGTGCTACATAGACCCAACACAGCTGGGTCTGAAAGAAACACAGCTATGAGAAGTTCTTGCACTTAAGGGTGAATAAAGATGAGCAGTGAGTAAAGGAAAAGGGAAACCCCAGCTGCATTAACAAGGTCTGTGAGTAAAACAAACCTGCTGGAAAATGAGAAGTCAATCAAGCTATTTGTGATAATCATTGATTGATGTGAGTGGTGTTTTATGGAAGGTGGTGCCTTGGAGTGGGAAGCTGTTTAAAGGATTTCTGTCAGTGCTGATTGCAGATTTTTCCTCTCATGATTTTTACAGCTGAGTCTTCTTAGCCACTTAGTTTTTTGGAAAAATGCTATCATGGGTAAATGTCTGAAAAAAAGAGTTGTATTTGAATCACAGGCTGGATATTTGTGATTTTTTTTTTAGATGTTGAGGTTACAAGAATATATAAACTAAGGAAAAAAATAATATTTCAGTTTCTTGACCCTGCAGATTTGGGAAGTCAAAGAAAACTATTGTTCTCATTTCTTCTGAATCTGTTGCTGTTCATAAGACACAACACTGCCAACAGATGCAGCAGATCCTCTTTAAAGTGGTCCCTGGGTATTTTTAATCTAGATACCACCAGAAAGCCCCTTTTGATTTTCAGCAAGGAGGAAAGCTAAGGAGACACTGATAAATGCTGCCCTAGCAATCCCTGGTTCCTGAGGAGACAAGGGAAAACTCCAGGATAACTGTGCTATTTGGAGGGCAGGAGAAATCTCAGCCTGTCACAGCTGATGAGGAAGTTTTATTTTTATTCTGCCCATCAGCATTTGTGTTTTCATATTGAGGATTTTGTCTCTCTTACCTCCTAGGCTGCCATCTCTGTTTTTCCAGCCTTGAAGAAGAACTTAAAACATGCTGCCTTTATGGTTGGCCAAAATTGCAATATTAACAAGGAAGTGTGAGTGAAAATGCCAGTACAAATGACATGTATTGCTGTCGTTTAGCTTTTGAAGTTGTTACACTCCTGAATGAGGAGTAGCAGATGCTCCTGTTACCTTGAAGTGTCTTTTTCTAAGCCCCAGTTAAATCTGGCATCATCTGTTTCCCAGCCCTACAGTCTTAATTTGATACCAGGCACATTTTCATCCCATCTGAGTGAATGTGAAAATATGAAAAGAGTGCCTTAGGGGAGATTTTCTATTTCTGGAATTAATCTCCATTGATATATTGTGTGAGCCTTCAGAGTAAAGACAATTGAAGATGGGGAGTGGGTGATTCTTTTTTTTTTCCCTACTTTCCAAATTTTTTTACAATAGGCAGGACAAAGTGATCAACATATGGAGACATCTTGTCTTGAGGAAGGGAAATGTTTTGGATATTGGCCCTTATTCAAAGGTGATCAGACTGGATTTTTTGTTGTTTTTTGTATCTTTTTTTTTTTTAATCTCC
This sequence comes from Molothrus ater, assembly GCF_012460135.2. Classification (NCBI taxonomy): domain Eukaryota; kingdom Metazoa; phylum Chordata; class Aves; order Passeriformes; family Icteridae; genus Molothrus; species Molothrus ater. Next base: position 13,210,990 of record NC_050493.2, on the reverse strand, counting down.
TCAGTATTATCATAATGAGGTGCCATAAGAACTTATGAGCTGGTTTGTTACCTGGTGTTGCTCCATCTGCAGCCAACAAGGCTCTTGAGCTGATTTTGTCATGGTCCTCCAGGAGAATTTAAAATAGAAGTGCAGAAGCTGCAGGGTTCAACTGGTTGGGTTTGTGGCTGTCCTGAGGAGCATTTGATGTTGCAGTGGGAACTCTTCATTAAAACTCTTGGTCACTTTCAGCACCATTGCCCCACTCATCTGGAAGCAGCAAGAAATGCAGGAATCCAGGTCTGGGGGTTGGTGTCCTTTTGGGTTGTTAGTAACTCTCTAGTATTAATGGATTTTAGAGAACTTTCCTTACAATCTTGGCCACGCAATGTAATAAGCAAATAAAAGGTATATTTTAGTTCAGTTCAAAAGTGATATATTTTTCATGACAGAATTTCTGAATTCTCTGGAATGTAACTTTGAGAGGCTGATGTCTAACATTTCAGGATTAAGGTTTTGCCTTTGAAGCTGCTTCACAAGGTACTGACTTTCCAGTAAAGACACAGAGTTCAGCTTTAGTCTGAGTTTAAAAGATAAGTTGATCTCTGGGGTTTTCAGATGCAAACCTTGTGTATGAAGATAAGCTGGCTGTGAGAAGGACAGCCTCTTGGAGGAGTAGACTATTTCATAACTTAGAACTTTTATTTATCTAAGGGAAGCGAATGTATCTGTTTAATTGGAAAAATCACTTTAATCTCACCTAAGTCACTTTAACCCATAATGTTTCCCCAAGGCTCTGTGTTCTGTACACTGTAGACAGCTGAAAAAAATAAAATCATATTTCAGTCTGTAGCTGCTACCAGTCTCTGTAAACTTAGATTCAAATTGATATTTGCCCTACTGTAAAGCACCCTAAGGGTTGTTAGGTAAAACAGGGCTGAGTTTGCAGCCTACTGGGGGCTCTCTAACTCCACCGTTCAATGATCAGCCAACAACATCCAGGAGTTTGCTGCAGCTATAACTTGAGTATTGTTTCCATTGATTAGTGCAGGTTGGGCAGAGAGCACAGTGATGCAGATATTAAAGCAGAAAATGAGGTTGGAGCCCTGCTGTCAATAGCAGGTGGGCTGTGCTCCTGTGCCACGAGGATGCCGTGGGATCATAGTGATACAGCCATTGATCATTGGGATTGAGCTTCTTCAGAGAAAAATGGAGCAAGTTGAACAAGCAGGCTGAGATTTAGTGCCTGAGAGCGTCCTAATTTTGAAAGGTCTCATTTAGAGATAATTCAGGCTGCAGCATGAAGCTGAAAGACAGAAATCAGTGGATGCAGGTCCCTAGAGTGGGAGCAGTGTCCCCTCCAGAGCAGGTTCAGTCACTTACCCAAACCCAGCTCATTGACCAGATTGTTTGCAGAAGGAAATAGTTCACCAAAGCTGACATCTGCCTGGAGTGCTCTAAGGATCACAGCATCAGCAGTTTTCCATGTTGCCTTTTGTTGTTTAAAGCAAAAATCCTGATCCCAACACAGGTGTCCTCTTTGTGCTTAAATATCTCCACCTGAAAGAATACACAGAGGACTTATATTATTAGAAGTATTCAAACTTGTCTAACTGCTGCCTTGGGCTATTTTGAAAACATGCTTAGATCCTGTTGTTGTAGAAGTGATGTGGTGTTTTCTAAATAAGGATTCCTGAAAATGGGAACAAAGTAAAGTCATGCACTCTAATACAGTCAGGAGGATCCTGGTAATTAGAGGCCAGTGAGCCTGACCTCAGAATCCAGTGAGGCAATGGAACAGTTTATTTTGGGAGTCATCCCTTACAGGATGGCCAGGGTATCAGAGCCACCCAGCAGGGGTTTAGTAGGGGTAGGGCGTGTTTGATCAACATGGTCTTCTTTTATGACCAGGTGACCTGCCTGGGCATGCAGGAAAGGCTGTGGATGTGTCTGTTTGGACTCCAGCAAGGCCTTTGGCACTGTGTCCCACAGCACACTCCTGGAAAAGGTGACAGCCCAGGGCTGGGACGGGAGCACTCAGTCAGTGCTGGGCTCAGAACTGGCTGGATGGCAGGGCCCAGAGTGGAGGTGAACGCTGCTGCATCCTGCTGGCAGCCAGGCACCAGGGGTGTCCCTCAGGGCTCTGGTCAATATTTTTATTGATGACATGGAAGAGGGGATTGAGGCTTTCATTAGTAAATCTGCAGATGACACCAAGCTGGGAGCATGTGTCCATCTGTTGGAGGGTAGGAGGGCTCTGCAGGGAGACCTGGAACAGCTGGATGGATGGGCAGAGTCCAGTGAGATGAAGTTCAATCAGTCCAAGTGCCCAGTCCTGCATTTTGGCCACAATAACCCCGTGCAGTGCTCTGTGTGTGGGATGGTGTGGCTGGACAGTGCCCAGGCAGGAAGGGACCTGGGGGCACTGATGGACAGGGACTGACCATGAGCCTGCAGAGTGCCCTGGGGGCCAAGAAGGCCAATGGCTCCTGGCCTGGGTCAGGAATGGTGAGGCCAGCAGGAGCAGGGAGCTCATTCTGCCCCTGTGCTCAGCACTGCTGAGGGCACACCCTGAGAGCTGTGCCCAGCTCTGGGCCCTCAGCTTGGGAAGGACCTTGGGACACTGAGCACATCCAGAGAGGGCAGCGAGGCTGGAGAGGGGCTGGGAACACAAACCCTGTGAGGAGCCCCTGAGGGAGCTGGGGGTGCTCAGCCTGGAGAAAAGGAGACTCAGGGCTGCCCCCATCACTGCACAGCTCCTGAAAGGTGCCTGTGCTCAGCTGGGGCTGGGCTCTTTCTCCAGCAGCACTGACACAACCAGAGCACACAGCCTCAAGCTGCACCAAGGGAAATTCAGGTTGGACAGCAGGAAAAGTTTTTTACAGAAAGGGTGATAAAGTTCTGGAATGGCTGCCCGGAGAGGTGGTGGAGTCCCCATCCCTGGGTGTGTTTAAAACAAGCCTGGATGTGGCACTGGGTGCCAGGGTTTAGTTGAGGGCTTGGGGCTGGGGTGGATGATCTTGAAGGTCTCTCCCAACCTGGTCATTCTGTGATTCTGTGACCTGACTGTGCTGGCCCATGGGTTGGTGCATTATCTCTGGTGATTCAGCTAGGTCACATAGGGCTGCTGATATTTTTGTCTCCAGAGGTCACTTTCTGAGCCTCAGCCTCAAAGCACATCAAAGGCACTGGGATTCACTGTGATGTGCACCCTGGTACAACTGCTAATTTCCCTTTAGTGAAGTGAGCCTCAGTAACTGGTGCTCTTTAAGAACATTTAAGAACATCCATTCAAAACCTTGTGCTGCAAAAGCATCTTTGAATTTATTTTTCTTCCCATGTTTTCTTTCTCTCCTTATTAAATTATTTAGTTGCCTTAAATTTATGTAATTACTGTCTTTTAAATTTCTCCAGCACCTGCAATTCTAATTTAAAAAATCTTAGCAAATTTGGTCCATGTACCTGCTGCAGTAGTTTCTTTTTGTACACTTCACTGTGTAAAGCTTGAATTTTTACCTTGGACTTCTGGGGCCAAATTATCAGCCAGCAGAAGTTTCTGTGACTGCCCCTGTCTTGTCCTAGTTCTACTCTTCCACAAAGCAGGGTCACAATGCTAAGGCAATTTTCCCAACAGAATTGGATGCTTTCAGACAGTAATTGCAGCATGTAGGTGACAGGATAACATCAGACAAAGGGGAAGTCCTGGGTTGTCCTGGTACTGTTTGGGTTAGCTCAGTTTGCAGCCTCACCTGAGGTGTCTGAATCAGAGGCTGTGAAGTGGAAATCTTCTAAAAAAGGTTCTTGTGCTCTGAATTGTGGTGCTCCTTTCTTCTGAGTCAGCTGGGAGAAAAACACAGGGAAGAAAAATCTGTCTTTTTTCTGCCTCCTGATTCTGGTTCCTCTGGAATCAGTAAATGCAGAGACTCTTGAGAATGAAAAATGAGAAAAGGAACGTTTGCCCTTTTTTGCATATCTAAATGAAATAAGGATTGTATTGCTTCTGGGAGTGCAGACGAGACCATGGAGAACCTGGGGTCTCTCTGTGATGGTTTCCAGGGTAATTCAGCAGCTCCAGTTGTTCTGAGTAAGGTTCATGCTGTGAATGCTGTGGGCTCAAAGATGCAAAGACAAAATTCCTCAAATACCTTGTGCTGCTATCAAGTGGCAAGGGTTTACAAGGAAATTTATAGTAAATTCTAGCAAGTCAGGTTGCCTTCCTGCTGCTTTCCTTTGTGGGTCTGGTACTTCTGCAGCTTGGTTAGACTCAGAGTCCTGGGCTAGATCTGTTACCTAAATCTATGTTGAGACCATTGTTTCTCCTCATTGTACTGATACACATTGTGTGTCTTCTGGTCCTTTAAAAAGAATTTCCCTGTTGCATTTCCAGAACTCTCTGGACTACTAATGCTTTTCCTGTTACATTCATCTTAAATTTCCACTGAGCCTGCAGCACTTAAATGCAATAGTTTGTGCAGTTAACATCTGAACCTGAGTCCTAAAGCATTTGAGTTCACTATATTTAGGGTAGGAATGCCTGCAATTTATTTGAAACTTACATCCTAATTATCAAATCCAGTTTATTTTTTATTTCCCAGCAGTTTTTCCATCTGTGCTTGTGTGGCAAACCTGGAAGGAAAAATAGAAGGTTAATTTTTGAAACACATTCTCCATGTTCTTTGTCTTCAAAAGTCAGAAATCTCCACAGATTCTCTCACTCATTTTATTTATGTCTTTATTTATACTTTAAAAATATCTTTCCATCTTTTAGCTGTAGTGACAACTTCAGGGCTGCTATTCTCTGCCCTGAGATTTGAAAGAATTTCCAATAGCTGTTATTCTGTTTGTAATGTTTAATTTCAACCCAAACCCTCGGCTACTACCACCCAAATATTTGTATAGGAAGAAACATCAGCACACTCAAGATAGATTTTTTGTTTTTTTTTTTTCCACAGCAATAATACAAAATTGAGTGTTGGCCAGCAGCAAGGGAGGGTAAGCAAAGTCTTTGCCTGACACTTGTGTGAGTGTCAGAGTGGCAGGCTGGATGGGCTCCTGCTGGTGGGAAAATAAGGGAGAGGTGCTGGAAAAATGAGAAAGGGCACACACAGCTGCTGTGATCCACACAGGGGAGAGCATCTGTGGTGTGAGGAGCATTTTCTGCTCTGTGGGCATGCACAGAGAGATGGATTTCTTCTGGAGCCTCAGAGAGTGCCCCAAAGCCCCTGGGACAGAGGGGAGGATCCACAAGCCAGCCCTGCCACGCCAGGGAATAGTTTGGAGGCAGCTGGAGGACACAGCTTTGTGGTATTTTCAGGGTTCCCTGTGGCAGAAAGGAAATGACAAATTTGATTCCATGTTCTTAGAAGGCTAACTTATTATTTTCTGGTATTATATTATATTAAAGAATGCTATACTAAACTATACTAAAGAATAGAGAAAGGATACAGACAGAAGGTTTAACAAGATACTAATGAAAAACTCGTGACTCTTTCCAGAGCTGGCTGTGATTGGTCATTGAGTTAAAACAATTCACATTGGATAAACAATGTCCAACCACATTCCAAAGCAGAAAAACACAGGAGAAGCAAATTATAAAATATTGTTTTCCTTTTTCTCTGAGGCTTCTCAGCTTCCTAGGAGAGAAATCCTAGCAAAGGGATTTTTCCAGAAAATATGACAGTGACACAGCTTGACCTTGCAGGTGCCCCTCCCTGCACACCTGGGCCACAGGACATCAGGATCTGGGTGTGGGTTTGACATCTCCTGCAGGGGTGTGGGCTCCTGCTGTGCTTCCAGCACACCTGCACCTCCACACACATCTATCCCTTGGCTGGAGATGGAGGAGTTGCTTGGTTTTTCTCAGCTTGGTTCTTCTCAGCAACCAAGCTGAGTTGCTTGGAATGTGGCATTCACGTTCTCTGAAAAAATCCCTTCTCCCAGGATTTTTCTCCTGGGAAGCTGAGAAGCCTCAGAGAAAAGAAAACAATTCTGATCTCATTTGCTTCTCCTCTGTTTTGCTGACATGTGGAATGTGTTTGGAGATTGTTTACCCACAGGTGATTGTTCCATTGCATTCTGCTGGGAGTTGTTTTCACTCTTGGGCCAATCAGGGCCAAGCTGTGTCAGGACTCTGGAGAGAGTCAGGAGTTTTCATTATTATCTTTTTAGCATTCTGTAAGTATCCTTGCTCTATTCTTTAGTATAGTTTAGTATAGTATTCTTTAATAGAATATAGTATCATTAAATAATAAATTAGCCATGTAGGAACATGGAGTCAGACTCATCATTCCTGCCTTCATCAGGGCATTCCCTGCTAATACAATACTTGGGTTCTCTCACCTGTGGCTCCAGTGAGAGATGTAGGGATTTAAACCCTTTATAGATAATGATCTATTGGATTAATCAATTGGTATTCTCAGTTATACAGAGAAAAACCACTGAGTTTTATCCTAAATCTGTACATTCCAGTGTAGGAATGCTGTAACACTTGTTTTGTTCTTAGCAAATGACCAGTCTCGGAAAATGGCATTAAGTCATGTTAGTAACGCCAGTTCCTTATAAATTTTGCTTTTACAAGGAAATTTCCTTTCTCTTGCCAAAGAAACTTCAGTAGAAATTGGGCCTTCTCACCTTTAGGAGAAAACAAATTAGTGGTAAATAGTTGTTCAAAGTATACAAAATACTGCTTTGGTACCAGCTTTTTCCAGGCCAGGAGTGAAGCCATCTCCTTCCACTACATGAAATTATCCACAGGAAACATGCCCCAAACAAGCTAGTCCATCTGTCTGTGTCAGAGTTAAAAGCAGGGGAGAGAAAGTACTCTTGGAGGTTGAAAAGTGCAAAGCAAATGTATGTTACAAATTAGCTTGACTCAGTGTACTTAACAAAATTTTGCCTCATTATCCACATGGTTTATTAGATATGCAGAGCCACTGGTTGCTTTTTGATGCATGAAAATACTAAACATTATTGAAACATCTTGGTATAAGACAAGACTCCTCACTGTCAGTCTCTTCAGGTGCTTTTTGTTTCAGTATTTAGATTTAGAAAGAATTATGTTTACTGGGGCATATTCTCTAAGAGTGTCTGCAAATTTCTATGTAACTTTTAACACTATTGAGAGTAATTCACACAGATTTAATGCAGCAGAACTTTCTCTGTATATAAGGACACCTAAACCTCTCTTGTTCAAAACCACATTTCTAACATTGTTCTTGAGAGAAATATTTTGAATAAATTTGCAGGATAAGTGAGTGGTTATTGAAGGAATCTCACCTAGCAAGGAATTCCATGGGGCAAAACTGAAACTGGTCAAAATCCCCCCGAGGGTTTCTGTCAGACCAAAGCCATGGCAAGGTTTAATTCAGTTTCTCCAGTGCTCCATTGCAGTAGCAGAGTCACATTCCACAGGCAGGCTGGGCAGGGCTTTCCTAGGCACTGCCTTTTAGGCTCAGCTTTGTCCTTTCTCCTGTTTGCTAACGGTTCTGAGCAAATTGGCTCTAATTACTCTAAGTAATTTGAGTTAATATGTCACCTCCAGGCTGCTAATCAGTCAGCTCTGCATGTGCTCCTCAGTGATTACAAGTGTAAGTAAGAGCCTGGCTTTGCTGCTCATCAGAATACCTTATTTTCAGCATCTGTGCATTGTTCCACTGGGGAGTAGAGGCTTCTCTCTGTGGCACTTCATTTATGGTAGCTCTTGAAGGATTTATATCTCAGGGCATTGATTCAGCCAAGATGCTGCCTGATTTTAGATCATCTGATGTTAGGGCAGGTGTTTTTTGTTCTGAATAATAGCATTTGATGGAAAATGTCAGCTGTAGTTATTCTTACTTAACATAAGTCTGGTTTTTATTTCCCTTTTGACAAGTTCTCTGTGGTCTCTCTGGCAGAGATATAGGCAGTGTGAGATGTGTACTTGCAGAATTTTGGGGAAAAAAAATTAATTTGGGCTCAATCGTGCAATCTTTTCTAACAGAAATGATCTTATTGATGCCACTTACTTGTTAATGAGGGCTTTGAGTCCAGCCTTCAGATCACGAACAAAGCAGTGTTTTGTTTGTTTGAAAAATCCTCTGCAATGCCACGTTCAGAACAAAGGAGAAATTAAATAGGGAAATGTTCCCTCTTGCAGGTTTGTGTCACTTCAGCTGACACCTGCACAGCACCAATTGACCAGACTGCACTGGCTGCTGTAGAGGTGAGTCCAGTTCAGCTGCTAGTCTTTAGACATGCACAGAAATTCCAGATCAGAGGCTTTTCATTGAAGTGCCTTTCATCATGCACATCAGTAAAGTCAGCATTAGCTGCAACCCTAAAAACGCCAGCAAAAAAAAAAAAAAAAAAAAAGATCCCCTCAGGAGGGTTTCTAGGGATGGCTGGCCAGTGAAATGAGGCAGTGGGTGCTTTGCTTTGGGGCCTGGCTGAGCTTGTAAATCCCTCCAGTACCAGTCCCTGACATGTGGGGGGTGTTTTGGGAGTTGTAAGAATATTCCTGCAGGAAAAGATGTGAACCAGAACCAGATGGCTTGAACCCAGCCACAGTGGGACCCTCACAGCTCAGAACCAGCCCCAGTTCAAGTCATTCAGGGGGGTGACTCTACCTCTTGACTCCAGAACAGAAGAGATGAAACTTTGCTCTGGATGGTTTAGATGCACTTTGACTCTCCAGAGAGCAGGGGAGAAGGGAATGATGGCAAACAACAGAAAAGGAAACTATGGCATGTTAAATTTGATGGTTATAGCTGAAAGCACAAACCTGTAGAGCAATATGAACAGTATTTTACTGGGAGACAAAACTCAGGTGCTTTTGTTTTGTGGCCAAGGAGAGAAGGGTGTGCCTGGGATGTCAGGGCCTTTTATTGATCTGACATGAATTCTACTTTGATTTTTCTAGAGTTTTTTCTGTAGGTATGTGCATGTCATTAATTGTAATTGCTTACAAAGCTGCTGGAGGCAGGAATCGAGCCTGGCTAGAATCACTCTGGTGTAGGTTCACAGTAATGGGGTTGAAGTCCCAGCTCCAGCAGGTACAGGCTGCAGGGCAGCACTGCTGGCAGGGTATTGCTCGTTTATTGTAGAGCCACAGGATGGTTTGGGTGGGAAGGGACCTTAAAGATCAGCTTGTTCCACCCCTGCTATGGGCAGGGACACCTTCCACTATCCCAGGTGGCTCCAAGTCCCATCCAGCCTGGCCTTGGACACTTCCAGGGATGGGGCAGGTGAGAAGCCTGAGCAGCCTGTGCCAGAGACAGATCCCTGTGGATGCCATCCCCTCTTTCCTGTGTGTGTCAGCACAGCTTGGTGCCCTCTCCAGGTGTGCTGAGGGGGCAGAGATCCCCCTGTCCATGTTGCTGGTCCCAGAGCTGACCCCAAGGAACAGCACAGCTCCCTGCTCTGCACTCAGACATTGAGCCACCAGCCACAGCCTGAGTTGTGAAGCCACTCATTGAAGCCACTTCTTAATGAGGGCTTTGAGTCCAGCCTTCAGATCATGAACAAAGGAGAGTTTTGTTTGTTTAAAAACCCTCTGCAATGCCATGTTCAGAACAAAGGGGAAATGAAGTAGGGAAATGTTCCCTCCTGCAGTAGCCCAGGTTTGTCACTTCAGCCAGTAACTCATCAGTAACAAACACATTGTGACCATCCCAGCTCCTTCCCTGTTGCAGTGTTGTGAGGTCCCCAGGATGAGGTGAGAGATGAGAATTGACTCCAAGTTCTCAAAAGGCTGATTTATTATTATATTATATTATATTATATTATATTATATTATATTATATTATATTATATTATATTATATTATATTATATTATATTATATTATATTATGAAAATGCTATACTAAAACTATGCTAAAGAAAGAGAAAGGAGACATCAGAAGGCTTAGAAAAGAATGATAATGAAAACCCATGACAGACTCAGAGAGTCCGACACAGCTGGCTGTGATTGGCCATTAAGTAAAAACAATTCACATGCTGGGTAAACAATTCTCCAAATCACATTCCAGAGGAGCAAAACATGGAGAAGCTGAGGCTTCTCATCTTGCCAGGAGAAGAAATCCTGGCAAAGGGATTTTTCAGAAAATATCATGGTGACACTTCCCCACCCAGTGGTCCCTCTGTCAAATCCATGGCCCTCCAGTTCAGAGACAAGGATGTCATGTGGGACAGGGTCAAATGCCTTGAACAAGTCCAGGGGGGTGTATATCAGTCACTCTCTCCTAATTTACCAGCTCTGTAGCTCCCTCAAAGGCAGCCAAAAGATGTGCCCTCAGTGAAGCTGTGTTAGCTGTCACCAATCACCTCCTTATGCTCCATGAGACTTGCTGTGCAAGCTCATCCAGCTGCTAAATGGGGTTGAAAGTTTTGTCCCTTTGCAGAGCAATAATAAAGCTTTAATGTGCTCCTGAATCTCAGGAGAGTGTAAAGTCTAATTTGCTTCAGAGCTCGGATCGAAGGTGGAACCTTTGCTGAACTGGAAGGAACTGAACAGTTACACTCAGCCATAATAAATCTGGCTTTAGTTCATATTAATAGATTGAAAATTGACTGGTCTTCTGAGGGAGAATGCTGCTCTGCTGTTGAATCACTCTGAGTGTTTATATGGAGCCAAATTTGAATAAACAGAACCCCCACAGTGCCTTAAGCTGGGATCAAAGGGCTTTAAGGCAGACCAAGCCTCATCAACGTGACACCAAGTTTTGCTGAGAGACTGCTGTTTGTCCTTTTGCATAAATTCTTACCCTATGTATGAATATTATGGCTGATTCTGACCAAATAAATCCTGTGAGTGATTCAGTATGGCCCAGAACTGGCACCCATTACTGTGGGATCATGGCCTTGCTGTGTGCTCATGGTAATTGATGCCTGGGTTAATTTTTGCCTTCTTGGCCTTGTCCAGGTTTTCATTGCTGCTTGTGGTGTGATGAAACGTGTGTTGAACTGCATGTTGGAAAGATTAGAATTCAAATTAATCAAACACCTTATGTTAGTATATCTGTGGGAAGGAAGAGAGTGCAGGCAGAAAAACCCCAGGACTTGAGTGTCACATTAAGATGTAGGAAAAAGGAATTTTCCTGAGTGTTGCAAAAGTTGAGAGAAATTGATAGCAAAATCAACACTGAACAAAAACAAACAACAAAAAAAAGTGTTTGGCAGTCCTTTCAGTGTCAGTATTGCTTTAAAATTAGTTTTGCAAATCTATATTTAATTGGACAGTTATTGTACTGTGTGCTAAATAAACACTAATTATTAAACATGGGATTTATTGAAGTGTAATAGGTATTTCTAAAACTTAATTTACTTAGCCTGAGTAAACAAATTCTAAATGATCAACATAGCTTCCTGTACAAGAGCTACCACTGCAACTAATACATGCCAGAGCCAGGATAGTAGAATATTTTCCAATAGGTATTTTATTCCAAGACATACCTCAGGAATATGGGCTTGTCTGTGTGATTCATTTTAGGATCAGGATTATTAATTATCTGTAGAACCTTGTGCCTTATACACTCATCCAATTGCCATCTAAGTCTTGAATGCAACAAGTGAACCCATAGGGGATAAACTCAGGATTTCTAAAATTGAGCACCTTGCTTAAACACTCTGGTTAATAAGGTTCTTGGCAAGAGCACAGGCTGAAATTGGAAAGCAATGATCATTTTGCTGTCCTTTCCCCCCTCTGCCATCATTGCTGGCATGGAGAGGCCCAATTGACACAATCACAATTACACAGTGTGATGTAGTGCAGTACATTCCAAGCCTGTCATGTTTTTGTTTTAACTGTCCTCAGAATTTAAGGTCAGCCTGCAACTCAATAAAATGCACTTTTAGCTTTCATGAATTTGGGAAAACTGAATGTTGTTTAAGTGAGCTCTTCAAGTCAATGCCCAATTTGATTTGAAAACTGCAGCTTGACTGAACATGCCCTAACAGCTTGATTTCTCTCTTGAGTCATTTGTGTTCCAAAGGCTTGTTTTGGGTATGAACCCTGAGGAAAATGTCTGGATTTACAAGTGTGTGTTACTGATGGGAAATGGAAGCTGCTGTTCAAGTTGGGAGCCTGGCACAGAAGTTTGTACTCATATTTCTCCATATATTTAAATCCTTCATGGAATATCACCTGTTCTATTAGGTGTCCACAAAGGATCACAAATATAAGTTTGGGAAAATATTTGGAATATGTTGAGACCTTTCTAGGAGCAGCATCTGGGCATCCATACTTCCTGCCAGAGTATCCAAGACTTGCATCCTGGAGATAAAGGGAAATTCGAGGCTTTTTTTGGAAGAGCTCTCAAACAGTCCCTGACAGTCTTTTATCTTGGGTATAAAAAAAAGCCATCAATAATTAGCAGGCTATATTTGGAAAACTCGATGTCTGATGTAATCAGAAGGCTTGGCAAGGAAGAAGAGAGTTTGCATTCTGCCCAGAATAAATATAGCATTTCTAAGTGCTTTGCATCTTCTCTTTGCAGTAGAGCTTTTTGTCTTTTAATCCTGGTTTTGAAAAGCAGGTTTGAAGATATTCTCCCTTGAAGGTTTTTTTCTTGTGTGTGTCTCACCAGGCTCTCTGAATTGCCTTTTTTTTTGTTTAGTTTGAGAGTGATTTTATTATATCCTGAAATGATGCATCATTCTGAATTAGTCAAGACCCAAAATACCATGGAAGTGCCTATAATTGAGCTTGCAAAAAGGAGGTAAGTTACTTGGATAAATGTTTTACTTATTTGAGACCAAATGTTGGTAGTGAGCTCTCAGTGGATTTGAACTGCCTTAAATTTGATTGCCACTTTTTTATTGAGTGTTCAGGTGATAAACAAGACTTTCAATGCAGATTTTGGACCCCCTCAGTCTCAGGCATTGGTGGCTCATGTTTTTTGTACTCACTTTACTATTTCACTATTTGCTTCATCTTCTTGTGGCCAAGCATCCCATTTTGTTTTAACAGATCTCATTGAACATGGATATTAAGATGATAAACCCCATCTTACCTACTCCTCCTTTAGGCCAAAGGAGCAGGGTCAGAGCTGGTGTAATTTTTAAGAGTTTGAGGCAAATTTGGCTATTAATTCCTCCTCCTGCTAAACTTGAGACTTTGTCTTGTTCTCTTCTTCAGTTCTTAATTCTTTTAAGACTTGGTGTCTTTGTCAGGACACAAGACTTTTGGTGGCTGAAGCAGGTTATTAATCTCTTTGGAAGACAGATGGACAATTAGCTTTGAAGGAAAAGGAAAGCACAGCTTTTGAGACTGTAATCTCCTTTATCTCTAGATTAACACAGGGAGAATTCTCGCATGGAAAGGGACCTATGTCAAATCCAGGAAACAAGTTAGAGTAGCCATTGCTATATTTTTCAGATAGCAAAGTAATTTTATGATTATTCCCATTTTTGTGCAAGCCAGGATGCAGCATTGCTCAAGAAAGGTGGGTAGCAGAAAGGATTTTGAGAACACCCACTTTTCTATACATTCTACATAATTAGGTGAGAAATAGGTTTGAGGAGAATTCTTAAAACTTAGCAAAGGTTCACAGAGTATCCATTTATATGTAAGCTTAGAGATAAGAAATACTTACTTAGAAATATTATAGAATAAGACAGACATTATTAAAAAAGAAATAAAACTAGAAACAAGTTTTTAAAAATAGTCTTAAAAATGAGATAAAATATTTTAGAGAAATAAAACTATAAAAATACATTATAGTAAGACTTACAAGAAGTAATTTAAATGTTTAATTTTAAAACATTTACAACATAATAAGCGAAAAACCACTTATGATATATTGTAATTAAGAAATGGCTTCTAATTGTAGTAGTGTGAATTATAACATCTGTATTGTCTTACCCTTCACAGAAAACTAAAAATAGAATAAAAGTTTTTAAAACATCTTTCAGTTACCTCATCTCTAAATAAAAAATATCTTAATCCAACATAAAATTCCATTTGGGACATTCTACATAATTAGGTGACAAAAAATCCACTTGGGACCTCAAGGGAAAAATGGGAAATGTAGAATAAGGAAGAAGAGGTGGTGCTGTGGAGGCAGAGTTATGCCAACAACCACAAAGGGTGCAAGCTGTGCTTTCAGGAGACACTAGAATGGACAGTACAAACAAAGATAAAAGCCATCACAAACCTGTGCAAATCAAACAAGTTAGAACTGAGTCTGAGGAACTGTTCCTGCTGGCTCCAAGCCTGCCTTGGCTGTGGTGGCTGTGCCTCAAGGAGGTGACATCAGAGCCACAGGGCTGCAGGAGCTGCTTGTGATACATGGGAAATGGTGCAGGTGTCAAAATCAATATCTTCTGTGGCATTAAACAGCACTTAGCTGAGGGATGTTCCTGTGAGCTGTGGGTAAGAGAATTCAGTCTTATTCTTCTCTGAGCCATCAGATCTCAGTAAATCACCCGGCCTTTCTGTGCCTTGGTTTTCCTTTATGGGAGTGTGGGCAGTGGTGGCTCCTTCCTCACAGTGACACAGGGGCAGGAGGAGCGTGCAGTGCAGGGAGTGGGAATGAGCCTGGCAGCTCAGAAACTTCTCAGAACCTGCATTGCTTGGGAATAACCAGCACTCCTCCCCCTGGGAAATCAGCAACAAACAGAATTAAGAAGAAAGTGGGGTTTAAAGCTTCTGTTGGATGAATCAGTTTGCAACACTTAATCCTTAGCTAAATTCAGGCCACCCAGCCTTTATTTGATATTCAAGCAACCTTTGTTTTGCACCCTGCCAGAAATTCCTTTAATAAGATGTGGTTCTGCTTTCTGTTGCTTAATGGGGTTGAGTGGAGTGGCGTGGTTTCACACTATTTCACCTACAAGGTGTAGAAAAATGCTGGATAGTGATTTCACTCTTGAGGGATCAAAAAAGCTGAGAAATAAGCTTGTGAGTGTGCACCTTAACTCCCTAAAAACAAAACAAAAAAAAAAAATCCAAGGAAATTGTTTTTACATAATATGTCTTCAGAGGAGCAGCACTTTAGCAATGTGCTCATGCAATTCATCACTGAGGTGACAATACTCTAATGATTTATTAGCAATACATCACTGCAATGTTTTCCCACCACTGATGTATTGGAGATCATAAAGCACAGAGAGGGACAGCAGACGTGCAGACTGAGTGCCTGCAAAGCCCTGCCCAAGCCTGTTCCAGTTATTTTATTGAGAGGAGTTGACAGCAAGAATGCTGAGATTTTTCCTGCTGGGGAGGGGGGGGGGGGGTCTTGTGGTGTTTGTGAGGGTCCCCAGGATGAGGGAGGACATGAGAATTTGAGTCCAAGTTCTCAGAAGGCTGATTTATTATTTAATGATATTATGTTATTTTAATGAATGCTATACTAGAACTATACTAAAGAAAGAGAAAGGATACATCAGAAGGCTTCGCAAGAATGATAATGAAAAACCCGTGACAGACTCCTCAGAGTCTGACACAGCTGGCTGTGATTGGTCATTAATTAAAAACAATTCACATGTTCAGATAAACAATCTCCAGACCCACATTCCAGAGGAGCAAAACATGGAGAAGCTGAGGATTCTCATCTTGCCAGGAGAAGAAATCCTGGCAAAGGGATTTTTCAGAAAATATCATGGTGACAGGGTCTTGCCATGAAGATTCCTGGATGTGATGGCAGCTGGGGCCTGCAGGCTCTGTGTCTGTCTTCAAACAGTGCAGAAACTCTTGATAAAAGGTTTGTTGACTGATGGTCTGGCCCCTACAGCAACTGTAAATGCTTGGGGATATTTACTTTTGGTTTGTAGTGCCTCTGGACACTGAAAGGCACCAGGAAATGTCTTTGAGATTTGACATCTCAGTGTGCAAAGAGTGAGCCATGGGACATTCTGACAAATGTCATGATGGGGAAAAGGTTCTGTCTCCATGGCAGTGCTGCTGCCCTGCTGTCTGCATGGGGTTCCACGAGTTGTCACAGGCTTCCTCTGCCTCTCTGGAGATCACCTTAGAGGTTGTTCAAGAAAATTAAAATATAGCCTTTTCTCACCATCCTCATTTCTGCTCCTTCATGTACCTTATCCATAGTGCCAAGAGTAGGCTTGCAAATGAAATAGATTTGATTAGATTTGATTTACCACCACCTTGCCCATCCTTCAGAATTTCTCAGAACACTCCCTGAGCCCAGCCTGTGTAACCTTCCCCATCAGCCAGGGGTGAGGGTGCTCTGCTCCAAGGGCAGCAGAGTGGTGCAGGGAGGTTTCTGCAGCAATTCCTCAGCTGATGTTGTGCTCAGAGCCAGCTCACTGCTACCTGATATTGTTCCAGTTGTTTGTTTTCATCTCTCTGCAATTACCTCCTCACTTCCTGGAGAGGCACCAGCTTTTCCTCTGGGTGGGAATAGGAGCAGGCAGCTGCTCCTGCTTGCAAACACTCTCACAATACAAATTATGGCAAAGCTCTGCCATTGGCTTCGATTCAAATTGGGTTTGACTTCAAATTTTTGCAGGGCTGAGCTGATGCCTATACTGGATAGAAAGGGGAGGTGGTGTCAATAATATGAAAATAGATTTCTCAGTATTTTGTGAATCACTTTTCTAGGATGAGAGGTGTTGTGAACCTGGGACTCCCAGCAATGAGCCCACCAAGGAGGCTTTAACCCCTTTGAAACCTTCCTGGGCCACTCCTCCTTGGCTATTTCTATTTCTTACAAGAGTATCAAGGCATTTAATTGCAACAAACACTGTGCCTGAAGGCAACACTAAAGCATAACCCACTTTATGATCAAGAACAGAATGTACAGAACTCAGCAATGGCTGGATTTTTATTAGTTTTTATGAAGGCTTCACCAGCTCTGCAAAAGGCAACTGGGGGCAGAAATACTCAGCTTGAAGTATTTTACAAATCTAGAACCAAAAGCTTGGCTCTACAAATGCAAAAACCTTCCCCTGCCTTCCCTGGACCTCAGCAGTGATAAAGTATGAGTGATGTTGAAGGAGGATCAGTGTGAGCAGGGAGGACTTTGGTTGAGTTTGGAAAAATCAAAAAGCCAGAACCAGCCTTTGGTGTGTATGGGGTTAAGAGTGCAACCAAAATCCTGTTTTGTGCCCCCTCAGCCCCTGCTTGGGAGCTTATGATAATGGATACAGCCTAGAATCAGCCTTATTTGTCCTTTTATTGGAACTTCCACGTGCAATTTAATGCCAGTATAAAAGCCACATGTCTGTGGAGACTGAGCTTGGCTGGTTTGGGTCTTTGTCTCTGCCTTGCTTGATTTTTATTGTGCAAATGCATTTGGATGGAGAATCTCTGGCCCTTCTCCTGCTGAGCAGCCTGCCCTTGTCTCTTTGGCTCTATGGGTGCTGTAGATGTGTTTTGCTTTCTGCCTTTCTGAGCAGATTAATTATCTATAATTCAGAGTGGATGGACTCTTAAAGCATCAGCTTTACAGGAATGAACCTGCTTGAAGCACAGCAAAGTGCACTTATCTCTGTGCTAGCACCAGAGCTCTTCAGGGCATGTAAAAATCTGGGGCTTCTCACCCTGATCCAGATCAAACCCTTCCATTCAAATCCTTCTCCAAGCCCTGCTGCAAAGGAAGCACCTCTCACATCTGTCTGGAATCCAAGCACCTTTTCAGTATCCCAGAATGGAAGTGAAATTGCATGGGTTGGGCTGTGAATGGCCTCAGAAGCCTTTTCTGCCTCACTGAGAGGCACTTTGAGCTCTAAAGGCTGTACAGACAATTTCCTGCAGGTGTTACCCAAACAGCAGCTGACATTTGTCTGACTTAGCTTGATTTGTCAATGTGTTGGTTCACACCTGTGGCTGTGAAGGTGAACAGCAGCTGAACTGGGGAAATAAATGGAGAGTGGTGCTTATTTTTTGGCCCAAAGACAGTCCAAGTATCATATTAAAATAGAAATATAATACAATATATATAAATAATATAAATATATATATATTATATAGAATAAATATTGTATTTGCTGGGAGATGTCCTGACAAAGGCAGGAATGATGAATCTGACTCCATGTTTTCAGAAAGTTAATTTATTACTTTATAATACTATATTCTATTAAAGAATACTATACTAAACTATACTAAAGAATACAGAAAGGACACTGACAGAATGCTAAAAAGATAATAATGAAAACTCCTGATGCTTTCCAGAGTCCTGACACAGCTTGGCCCTGATTGGCCCAAGAGTGAAAACAACTCCCAGCAGAATGCAATGGAACAATCACCTGTGGGTAAACAATCTCCAAACACATTCCACATGAGCACAACACAGGAGAAGCAAATGAGATCAGAATTGTTTTCCTTTTCTCTGAGGCCTCTCAGCTTCCCAGGAGAAAAATCCTGGGTGAAGGGATTTATTCAGAGAAGGTGAATGCTACAAAGGAATATATAAAAATAACATAAATATAAATACTATATATATATATATATATGTATATATATATATATATATATATATATATATATATATATATATATATATATATATATATATATATATAACATATGTAATATAAAGTGTAAATATTATTTTAGTGTGCTGAGTTGCATTACAGCTGTATCCAGAAGACAGAACCAGGCAGCTTTTGTGTGCCAGACCATGTCAGGCACTCTGTGCCAGGCAAGTGACCCCAAAACAAAGAGGCTGCAAAACAAAACAGAAATCCTGCAGTTTCTCATTTGAATTCCTGAAGTTCCATTATAGAGAAAATGCTGAGGCCATCATTAAGGCTCTAGGGATAAGAAAGAATATGAACATGCATTTCACTCCTAATAACTTCCTGCTTTGAATTTTTCTTTTGAAAAAAGAATTTTCCCCTTGCCTTGGTGGGAAAAATAGAAGCCATCAATAGCCTTTTTTTCCTGTGTATATAAATGAATTTATATCCAAGTAAACCTTTTGCATCCTGAAGCAAAGAATTCCATGGTGCAACTGAGGGCAGCATGAAGCAGAATTTGTTTGTTTCAAAGGTTCATGCTGATAATTTTACTACTTCTTCTCTAGTTCTTGTGTTGATAGACAGAGTGAGCAACCATTTCCCCTTGTCTGTGCTGCTCCCAGGTTTATATTCCTCTTTGCTTTGCTCCCTCCCAGGATGAAGTGAATTTTATTTAAATATTCTTGGGATAATTTTGATTATCATCATTGTTCTGCCCTCTACTTTAATTTTTGTCGATTTTTTTTTGCAGAAGGTGAGGAACAAAGCTGCACAAAATGGTGAAATTGTGGATTCACTCTGGATTTATTCAATGCCATAATGATGATTTCTGTTCTGTTCTCCATTCCTTCCTAATAATTCCTAACATGCTATTTTCTTTCACTTCTATTAAGCATTGAACTGACACTTTAATTGACCTATTATAGCTTCAAGATATCTATTACTTTTCCCCAAATGCTACCAAGGTGCACTCCAGGCTGGCTTTTCCTCCTGTGTGCATCCCTTCCCATGGATCAGCACTGAATTCCATTGCTTGTTGCTCCCACAGTCTGCACCCCTCCAGTCCATTGCCTGCCCTCTGCAGTCAGATCTCACCAGCTTGAAAATCTCGCTCAAATCAGTTCTCTTTGTCATCTGGCTTCTCCAGAAACACAGAGACTGAAGCCATGAGGCTTTAAGAAACATAAATTAGCTCCCCAGAAAACTCATTAATTCAGAATTAAGGTTGCTCACCTGAGATCTGTTCCATTAGCAGCCCAATCCTTCTGTGTTTTACACAGAACAAATGTGAGTGGATGAATTCTCTTACCCAAATTAGCAGGCAGCAGCCAAATATTTACTGAGTCACTTACTCAACTTGATTAAATGAACAGAATATTAAAAAAGCAAGATAAAGGGGGAATATATGCAACACAACCATCCAAGCAAAACAATTCTATTAGCCATTCAAAGAACAGGCTTTTGGCATTAGGGGTGTTGTTTACTAATTGGATTTACTGTAGCAGTGATTACTTAGTGTCTCACAGTTTTCTGTACTTCAACATTCACCTCCTGTCTAAATAAAATCTCTTGTGCTTATGGCAAGATTCCCATTTCCTTCAAAGGCACTTGGGTCTGGCCTCTCTTGTGTAAGAGGTTTTTAAAAGATCTAAATAATATAATCTTGTTTTCCAGCTGATGTTAGAGCTGTTCTGATATTCTTTATCTGTGCTTTTCAGGAGATAACAGGCAGATAATGCAAAAACCAGCTTGAGAATTTTCCATTACTCCATGCAGAGTAGCTACAGAACATTTGTGAAATGATAAAACCTGCCACAGTAACCTGAATTTTCAGATTTCAGATGTGAGTAGCCCAGGAGTGAATGAAGAGCTGAGATTTTTGTTATAGAAGCTACAATGTACTGGATAAAACAATGTTTATTTCTCCAGAGTTATCTCACAGTAATTTCTTCTCTTGACCTTCTGCAAATTTAAAACAAAAAGTGATTTTTCTCTTTCTTTGTGTTTTTATCAAGCTCAGTGTAGGGACTGATTTGACTCTCAAGTCCTTTCAGGAGCACCTTGTCTACTCTGTAACTGTTGCTTTGTTTTTCACCTTTTCCCCTCAGTATTCAGCCTGAATTTCACTGCTCCTGATGGTTCTCCCACCACTTCATAAATCTCAAGTCTGAGAGTTGTGAATTTTGAGTGGTACTTTGATGTTTTACAATTATTCATACCTTATATATTGATATTGTATTTCTCATTCAGAACATCTTCAGGTCCTCATATTCATGCTCCTGTTTCCCTTTGATCTGTATCATTAGTGAGTTCTTATTCTGTGTGCTGATACTTTTTTCTGTCCACTTTTACAGATCTTGCCACTTCCCTATTGATTTTCTTTTCTCTTTTTGTTTGAGATATATTCTTTATTTATATCTTATTCTTTATTATTATTATCTTTAGGTTTGGAATATTTGTTTCCAACTAATGGGTAATTGTTTATTTTTTTCTATATATTTGATCTAGTATTTTTCCCTTACACCAATGGTTTCCCTAGAAAGCAGCCATTCAAAAAGCAGCAGAGAAGAATAGAATTAGATCCAAGTGAATTTTGATTTAAAATGAAATCACAGGAAAATTGAACCTGTCTCTCCATCCCTGTCCCTCCTTAGTGTCTGTTCCTGTGTCTCCCAGTCCCCTGCTCTCCCTGCTCTCATTCCCTCAGGACAGCAGCCTTGCTCTATCTGGGTTTAGGAGCTCTGTGTTCCTGATTTTCAGGGCCAATTCTGTTTTGCTGTCTCCAAAGGCCATGCTGGTCTGGCAGCTTGTGACTGTTTCTCAAAGATGGTGTTTCCAGGCACAGAGAATGAAGCAGATTACTAAAATTTGTTTTCTAGCCTGATACCCTGCAGACATGGGTTCTTAATTCTTCTCTCTTCCCCAGACTTGAGATGGATGACTCTGAGACTGCTGTGCAACTAATATATGCCATATTTAATTATTATGTAATATATGCCATTATTTAATTATTATCCATTATTTAATCTGAGAGCCAGTATTATAGAATATTTTCCAATAGGTATTTTATTCCAAGACATACCTCAGTAATGTGGGCTTGTCTGTGTGATTCATTTTAGGATCAGGATTATTAATTATCTGTAGAACCTTGTGCCTTATACACTCTTCCAGTTGCCATCTAAGTCTTGAATGCAACGAGTGAACCCACAGGGGATAAACTCAGGATTTCTAAAATTGCTTAAACACTCTGATTAATGAGGTTCTTGGCAAGAGCACATGCTGAAATTGGAAAGCAATGATCATTTTGCTGTCCTTTCCCCCCTGTGCCATCTTTGCTGGCATGGAGAGGCACAAGTGACACAATCACAATTACACAGTGTGATGTAGTGCAGTGTGCTGGGAGTTTTGGTTCTCACCTCTCAGAGCAGCAAGGCTGGAGGCTCCTCTGGGCTTCACCAGAAGCTTCCTGAGCTGAGCTGGGGCGCTGCAGCACTGGAGGCCACACTAAACCTCATGTGAGCTCTGCATTAAGGGGTTCTTTGGCTTCCTATCTGGGATTGTTTTATTTTATGAGGGCTGGCAGCCTTGCCAAGAGTTACCTCATGCTCTGTGAGATGTGCAGGGGAGGAGCAGGGGCTTCTCAGGCATCACTGACCCAGAGTGGCACAGAAGGTGTCACCCCTACTGCAGTAAAGCTCAGGGCAGGACTCACCTCAGAGCTGCAGCAGCAGCATCCTTTAAAGAGCAGCAGTGGCAGCCTTGCTTTACACTCTCCAGATTGCCTCTCTGACACATTTTCCCTTTTTTCTCCCCATCCTTCCATCTCCTTTCTATCTCATCAATCAGAACATTTGTGGTCTGCTGATGTAATTAGGAAAACAGAGCATTCTGGCCAGAGGTATTGATCCAGCGCTTTATAATAAAAGTTAGTAATGTTTAATTTCTTGTTGTCAGCTTTCATTGTGCCAAAGAAATCAATTCACTATTGTCTCTTCTCCATTATTCAATTGTCTAATAAGCTACTTTGCAGTCCCCTCAAAATCAAATTTTAATGATAAATCACTGTAGGAATGGAGAGCACATGAACCCATGTACATGAGGATTATCCCAAATCCATAGTGGATGGGATGCACTTCTTTCCAATTAGAAATAAATTTGTTATTTTCTCTTTTTAGCAGGTTTTCTGTCCTTTCACTAAACTCCACAAGATGGTTAGTGTAACTTGTTTTCTCTCTTTTAGGATTCCTGTCTTATCAAACCCCTCTGAATGCTGAATTTCACTCTCAAAGTGATGCCTCTCTCCCGTTTCCCTCCCCACCTCTCTCATCCCACATCAAATCAGTGACAAAAAGCAGAGTCAGAGTGGCCTTGGAGGAGAGAATTCCTGGGATTTGGAGCTGTGTGTGTGCCAGGAATGCAGAATTCCCAAATCCCAGAGCTCTGTGTGTGTGCTAGGAGTGCAGAATTCCCAACATTCCCAAATCCTGGAGCTGTGTGTGTGCCAGGAGTGCAGAATTCCCCAGTCCCAGAGCTGTGTGTGTGTGTCAGTAGTGCAGCATTTGGCTTTCCATAGGACTGGGGCTGTGGCTTAGTCCTGATCCACTGCCTGAAGAATAAAGTTTAAGAGAGGTTTTAAGAGAAATGGAATTTTAAGAGCAATTAAATAAGTGTATTATTTGTGAGGTAGGCTGCTCTTAGAATTCTGAGGAAGGTAAAAGCACTGTTTTTTAATATTTACCTGGAATAAATAAAGCTGGATTTGTCTTTCATGTTCATTAATATACAAAATTGTTTTAAAGCAGTTAAAGCAGGATTGAGGAATTCTGCACTCCTGAAACACACAGAGCTCTGGGATTTGGGAATGGTTGGAATTCTGCACTCCTGACACACACACAGAGCTCTGGGATTTGGGAATTCTGCACTCCTGACACACACACAGAGCTCTGGGATTTGGGAATTCTGCACTCCTGACACACTCACAGCCCCGGTGCCCCCTCTCAGAGGGGAGTGTTTCCTTCACTGCAAGCTGGGGCAGAGCCAGAGGAAAGAGAGAGGTTTTGAGGGCACTTTTCTCTCCTCCAAGGCCACTCTGACTCTGCTTTTTGTCACTGATTTGATGTGGGATGAGAGAGGTGGGGAGGGAAACGGGAGAGAGGCATCACTTTGAGAGTGGAATTCAGCATTCAGAGGGGTTTGAGAAGACAGGAATCCTAAAAGAGAGAAAACAAGTTACACTAACCATCTTGTGGAGTTTAGTGAAAGGACACAAACCAGTTTCATATATTCTGACCTCTGAAAAAAACTTACATATATTTTATGCCCAACAATTATCTTGTAAAATTCATTTTCATGGCAAAGGGTGCTGCTTGGACACACCCAAGTTTTAACTCAGACTTGCCCTACCTCTACTAGCTGAACACAAACCCCTCCCTATTCTTGGGCCCACAGATAAATGAACCAACTTTACAAACACCCAAAATTCAGGAAATAATGTGCCTGAACACTTGTATTTGTGCATGAAGTAATGAATCATTTTTTACATTAGGAAGGCTGTGGCACAGATCTCAATAATGCAATGCACACTGAGCCATTGCTTTCCTCTGCTCATAAATCAGGGCACAGTGTAGCCACCATTCCATTTTTGCAGTTGCAGGGTAGTAAAGAAAGAACTTTATTGCAAGTTGGTAATAAGAAAGGAAGTAATGGCCTGGGAGGCACAAGGGTGAATGAGTTAATGAGTGAGCACTTGGAGTTTTCTTATTGGTTTTAACCCTCTATAAATTTAATGGCTTCCTTTTAAATGCCTCTTAATGAGAAAAAGCAAAGTGTGAGTTACTTAATGGTGTTATTGAAGGCTTTCTCTTGTTATTGAAAGGGAATGGTGAAGTTTGTCCTGGGTAAATCTACAGAAAAATAACTTTACATCAGGGTGGGGATGCTCTGTGGGCCTGGTGTCAGCAGGAAGGACAAACTGCAGGGGTGTTCTCTGTCAGGGTAACTGCTGGAATAGATAATTAGTGATCTTCATTAGTTTATGGAGACTGTAATGAGCTCAGGAGGTTTGGAGATGTCTGTCTGCAGAGGAGCTGCTGCTCCTGAGCTGGGCTTTGCAGCCCTGAGCCCTCCTGGCCCAGGGCTTTATTCCACAATTTGTGCCCTTCCTCAACTCCTCAGCTGCTCCTGGGACACCAGGAATTCTCCCAGGAAATTATCCACGTGGGAATTCTTTGTAGGAATGGTTACACGGGATCTGTTGTTGCAATAGGACACGAAATGAATGACATGCACACGGAAACCTCCAAGGTAAAAAGAAGAAAGTTTATTTCTTGACCTTGATATATATAGAATTCCAAAAGTGACCCTGCATTGGAGGATGAAATTGCTACTTCTCCAAGGATCCTGGTCAAACCAGCAGTCCATCAAATTTCTCCTCCTCTAGAAAGGAATGTAAAACCAATCATTATTTACATAAAAGTGTGTGAGAAACTCCAGTACAAAAATATAAACATCAGAAGGCTTAGAAGAACTTGGAAGAACAGGGGGACAATCTGTTAGCTGCCATAAACATCATTCCAGCTCTACAAGTTTATCAATAATCCTTCCTAAAAAACAACAACAAAAAAGGGAATTCCTAAGGGTTTAGTACCACAGTGTCTGAGGTTCTTTGGAAGGGCTGGTAAATAATAATTTTACTAGTGTGGGATATTATGGGATATAACTCTAGAGGTTATAGCATAGGAAGCTTCTCACTGTTTACAAAAAAAAGCAAGGTATTTAAATAAATAAATGGGATTTAAAAGAAATGGGATTTAAAATAAATGGGATTTAAAAATGCATTTTCAGTGCATTTTGTATTTGAACCAAATCAACAAAAAGCACGTAAATACTCAATGGAGAGAACATATGTTTTCCTAAATTTTTCATGAAAATAAATTGTCATTTTTCGCTTCTTTTTAACCAGTCATATGTTGCAACTGCAAAGATTTGCCAAGGGTAAAAAGACAACTTTTCTTTTTCTAGTTAGGAATATAGGAAAAAAAAGATTAAAAGCAGGCTATGACCTGCTTTCATTTATACCACTATAGATCAGATTTTAAATATCTATTTAATTAGATTTGGCCTGATTTAATGTTTAAACAGATGAGATTATGGGATGTGCTGAGGACAGGGGGATGCTCCTTTTCAGGACACTCAGACTGGGAGATCCACTGTCTCTCACAGAATATCCTGAGTCAGTAGGAGCCCACAAGGATCCAAATGGCTTTAGAAAAAAGGGGGAGATGTCAGGGAAAAACTCTATAAATGTTCTCTGCTTTCACCCACAGCACATCTCAGAATAATTTCTGGGGATAACGTCCCACCTTTCAAGGCCTCATCCAGCTGTCCACAGGGCAGATGTTCCCTGTCCCCAAAGTGCCTCCTTTACCAAACCCTTGTCCTTAACTCATGATTAACCTACAGCAATCTGAGCTGAGCCTGCTAATTACATTTTCAGTGAACACTAACAGTAAACGCATATATTTGTATTTTTTTGGTGATTCCACTGGTTGTTAATTTTTTAGCTGCTCCAAATTAGGCCAGTTTCCTACACAGTCATAACAGACCTCTTGTCCTCAGAAATCTGAGCACTTGATATGGCTAACCATGCACTGAGTATGTAAATCATGCTCCCAAAGAGCAAGAAGGTTAGATACTAATTAGATATTACACTTAGGAGACAGCAAACTCATAGGAATTAAATAGTCCAGTGGCATTTCTGCTCTGTGGAGGGCTGGTCCCCTCCTAGGCATGCAGCAGGAGATGTGATGCCTCGAAAATTGGCTGAATTCTACTTGAGAGCTCCAATTTCTGGCACTGTTTGGCCAGGGGGTTGTGACACTGTGGGTGTTGAGCTCTGCCATCTCAGCTGAAGTGGCACAGCTCTACTGCTGCCCACAGCAAAATGTATTCCCCTGGTAAAAATCACACCAGATAGATTTTTTTTTTTTTTCTTCTTTCCTTGTAATCCTTTTAGACAGTATTTGCTGAAGACATGAGAGCTGACCTGGAGAGACCTCACTGGCACTTTCTGGCTTTTGAAACCACCCCAGTACAGAACTGGCCTGGTGTGAGGTGGAGGTGAGCTGGGTTTGAGGGTTTCTTGGTCAGGAGGGTGCTGTCCCATGGCTGCTCCTGGTTGCTCCTCTGACACCCATGGGTGTGTCACCCTGCAGGAGTGGTTTATTGCCATGTCTTGGAACTTGTGGTTTATTGCCAGGGCTTGGAACTTGTGGTTTATTGCCAAGGGCCTGGGTGCAGGGCCCTGCTTGGAGCTTGTCCAGTTCTGGCCCCTCAGTTTAGGAAGGATGTTGAGATGCTTGAGTGCATCCAGAGGAAAAGGCTGGTAAGGGGCTGGGAACACAAACCCTGTGAGGAACATTTGAAGGAGCTGGGGCTGTTCAGCCTGGAGAAGAGGAGGCTCAGGGGTGACCTTATTGCTCTCTACAATTCCTGATAGGGAGGCTGAGGACAGGTGGGGTTGGTCTCTCCCACCAGGCAGCACTGACAGAACCAGAGGGCACAGTCTCAAGCTACAGCAGGGAAGGTACAGGTTGGATATTAGGAAGAAATTTTTCACCAAAAGAATAACAAAGTACTGGAATGCCCTTCCCAGGGAGGTGGTAGAATCACCATCTCTGGGTGTGTTTAAAAAAAGCCTGGACATGGCACTTGGTGCTACAGTCTGGGTGAGGTGTGAGGGCACAGGTTGGACTTGAGGATCTTAGAGGTCTCTGCCAACCTCATCATTCTGTGATTCTGTGATTGTGTGATTCTGTGATTCTGTGTGATTCTGTGTGATTCTGTGAGCTGCCAGCCACAGCTCAGAGCAGGCCCCAAAGAGGAGCCCCAAAGAGAGAGAGCAAGAGCGAAGAATAAAAGCAAGAGGGTAAGAGCATGAGGTTCCCGTTAGAATACAATAAATCTTCTGTGTTGAATATTCTAATTTTCACTAGCCAATCTAGTACAATATACAAATCCTATAGCATGTACATACAGCCTATAAGAATAAGTGGATAATTATAAAATTTAGCATACTGTGTTACATTTTAAACCCTAAAAACTCCTCTTTGGGCCCTTCTGCCAAGCTGGCAGGGTCTGCTCTGCCCCTTGGAGCTGCCTGCAAGCAGAGGGTGTTGTTCCATCAAAAGGGGATCACCTTCAGCTGGCCATGCCATTGTTTTCCCATTGTTCAGTAACTGAGGAATCTCAAAGCTTGCTTTCACTTCAATCTCACTTATAGTTTCCATATTCTCAAAATCTTTTGCAAGGCAATCATATTTATAAGGCTTTCCTGTTTCATCTTCCCCAACATCACCTGCCAGGGCTGGGACCTGGAGGCAGTGAGACAGGAGGAAAGTCTCTGGGATGTGCTGTGTGCATGCAGGAGAAGCCTTACAGCTGCTGTTAAACCCAGCCATAAATGCATTCCTGGGAGGACAGGGAGGCTCAGAAATGCTGTTTCTATCCACTTAGTAAGGGTACAATGCTGCAGAACAGAACCTACTGTGTGTGAATCAAATCAGGCTAACAAACCTGAACTCAGGCATGTGTAATGTTCACACAGAGCTCTGGCATTCAAACTCCTGCCTACAGGGACTGGAACTTACCTCAGTATTTTATAAATCAGTACATCAGAGATGAATATTTTGGCCCAGACCCCGCTCTTATTAATCAAGACAGTATGGGGATGTGTAAGATGAATTGTAAAGGATTGCTGTTCATAAGCTCCTGAAGCCAGAAAAGACCATCATATGTATCTTGTTGACCTTCTCCCTAGCACAGATCACAGAGTTTTGCTTGCCATATCAGGACCCAAATCCATCAAAAGCTCAGGAAGCCTTGCTCCAGTGCACTCTGGCCACAGAACTTGGTTGTTTCTTCAAGCAGGTTTTAAAGAAAACATCAATTACACTGAGGGCTGTGGCTGTCATCTTGTAAGTAAGAATCATAGAGTGATTTGGCAGTGCAGTGTACCTTTGGGAGGGATTTTCTCTCCTCTTGTAGCCTTTAAAGCTGCTCTAAAGGCCATTTAATATGCTGGGGGAGGACATCCTTGACTGCAGGCAGTGTCTGGCCTGGCTCAGGCTGTGCCTCAGCAGGGACAGCCAGGGGGTCTGAACCCCTTGTAGTGTTTACAGGTGTGTGCCTGGGCAGCTCCTGGGGGCAGCAGAACAACCATCAAGCAGCACTGAAAGGGAAATGTGCTGTAATTTAGCAGAGTTTGGGGGTTTTCCCTGTTTTACTTTATTCTGAGGATCTTACTCGTTTTTATAAAAGTCCAGACTATGATGTCCAAGATGGCCCAAAACAGGTTTTTATCCCTTCATTCCTCTAATGAGGATAAAAAAGGTGTCCTGTCTTTTTTCCCTTTGTGCATTCATCTAGTTTTCTTACTATTGTATTTGCCAGGTGGCCCAATGAAGGCAGGAATGATCAATCTGACTCCATGTTCTCAGAAGGCTGATTTATTGTTTTATTATACTATATTATATTAAAGAATGCTATACTAAACTATACTAAAGAATACAGAAAGGATACTTACAGAATGCTAAAAAAGATAACAATGAAAACTCCTGACTCTTTCCAGAGTCCTGACACAGCTTGGCCCTGATTGGCTGCCCCAGCTCTGACAGATGGTGATAGAACACACACCCCCATTTCCAACCTAAGACAAGGTGATGGGTCAGAAAACCAAAATAAAATAACATTTGTGGCATCTATCCATTGGGTTAGAAAGTTCTGTATTGCCTTGTAGCAGAGAACTTGTGGCCACTCCGAGCTGTGGCTGGCTGCTTGTGTCACAGATCTCACAGCCTCTGAGACTGATGTCTGTGTGAGCAATAAATCCTTTTTGCCCCAATGATGGTGCCATCCCTCCATTAAAAGCAGTGATAATAATAAAACATAACCAGGATTTGGTTTTCTTTCAAAGTTCCTGGCTCCAGCTGCCTGATTTGGCTCAGCTGCAGCCAGCCAAGGGCCAGGTACTGAGACAAGAGGTGATCTCCTGCTACTCTTATGGATTTCCTGCCTTGTGCAGAGCCTGCTTCCCTCCTCAGTAAAGCTGAGGAGAGTTTTGCTGCTGCTCTGAGCTGTGCTGAACTCCCCCTGCCTTACAGATGCTGTAATTATTCTCAAATGGAGTGATGCAACTAGGATACAGAAAACTGCCTGGATTTAATATTTTTAACTTGAGCAATGAAATAAAACCTTTAATCCTCTGTGTGCATGGAGAATTTAGGTTTTCTTGGACATCAGTGATGTCTACATGGCTTTTGAAATGAAAATATGATTCCCAGAGTTGAATACAGACAGAAGATGGCAGAATCAGAAAGAGGAGAATGAATTATTGTCACAAGTACTGCTCCTCTACTGCACTGACAAGGGAAGATAAAATGGAATCATTAAACCATGGAACCACTTGCAGGTTTGAATTTGGATCTCCTTTACTGAGAATAAACATCTTTTTCCCTCAGTACTCAGTGGGAGGAGCACGTTCTGCCATTATGTTCCAGTGCTTGGCATTATTGCATGAGTGAGTAAACACAGAGAGGAGAAATGCCACCTTACAGCAGCATTGTCCTGAGCTGCAGTCCCTCCTGCTTTCTGAAATTAGGTGTATCACTGTCATATTTTCTGGAAAATCCTTTCTGGAAAAATCCCTTTGATTCCTTCTCCTGGGAAGCTGAGAAGCCTCAGAGAAGAATGAAAACAATTATAATAATATGAAAACAAAATTATCTGATTGCTTCTCCTGTGTTTTGCTGCTTGGGAATGTGGTTGGAGATTGTTTATCCGCAGGTGGTTGGTTGATTGGTTTCATGTGCATTGTTTTTACTTAATGACCAATCACAGCCAGCTGTGTTGGGACTTGGAAGCAGTCACGAGTTTCATGATCATTCTTTGTAACCTTCTGTCTGTATCCTTTCTCTATTCTTTAGTATAGTTTTGTTATAATATAATATAATATAATATAATATAATATAATATAATATAATATAATATAATATAATATAATAGTAAATTAGCCTTCTAAGAACATGGAGTCAGATTCTCAATTCCTCCTTCATCCTGGGGACCCCAAAAATACCACAGTAGGTGTTTCTCAGTGAAAATAAATTCTTATTTCTTTCAGCAGTGGGGCATAATTGGAGCCATGCAGGAGGTTGATTATGTTCAGTGTGTGAAGGCCATTCAGAAAACTGGAGATGGAGGGAGGGAAATAATTTAGACTGATGAGAGTTTAGGCAGCTTGCCTGGTTTTGGGCAGTTATAACACCTGTAAACAGGCTTGGGTTTCTGGTCTTTCACCTTTGCAGGCAGAGGGATGAGGTGCCACATCCTCTAATCCTGCAGCCCAGGGTGCAAAGGAGGGGAAATATTGGTGTGAGGAGCAGCTGGGAGGGAAGGTCAGGTTTAATCACTGGGTACCTGAGGGATGGTGGGATATGAACTTGAACTTAACTTTTCCGTTAAACCAAGCCACAGGATATTTTGGAAAGGCTTTTCAACCCCTTAAGGTAATTTTAATTTATTTTACAAACACTGACTCTGAACTGGGGAGTTGTGCTGACTTTGCCACAGCTGATTGAGGACTTTGAATCTTGAACAGCCTGGTGAGCAGAGCAGAGCAGGGCTGTGTAGCATAACCTGCTGTGCCTTCTTCCTGTCCCCATGGGGCTAAAAAGAGGGGGGAAAATATTTAGGAATTTTGAATTAAGTCACTTCATCAAGTGTTTTATCCACCTGTCTTTTTCTTTCAGGTTAATGTAGTTACAACAGGTACAACTGTTCATTGTGCCTGTGTTTCTCCTGCTTGCTTTTTTTGCCAAATGCATTTTCCTGACTTTTCAAGGAAAATTTTGCTCTGCCCAAAACCAGTCCTATATTGGTATTTTCCCTTTTCCTCACTGCAGTGGCAGGGATGACATGGAGCAAGGTGCAGCTCATCACACAGGCTGTTTTCTGGACAGGATCCTTCTTGTCCTCTTGGTGTTCATTTTCCATGAGCTTCTTAACAGCAATCAATAAAAAAATAACATGCTAGCAATGATATTGTAAGTTACTAGAAGGAGGAAAGGTGTTGGAGTTAGAACTAGGGCAAGGACTCAGCAGAGAGGTTTCAGCTCCCTCCAGGTTGCCTTTGCAGAGCTGTGTTTTACTTCAGTTTGTCCCTCCTGAGGTGGCAGTGTGTTTTCCATTAAGGGCTGGAATCTCAGTGATGACCTCTGCAAATGCAGGGAGTGGATTCTGTCCCCAGAGGGTTACAGTGGATAATTATCTGTGCTGGTACAAAGGACAGCCTGTTTTCCTGCACAACCATGTGCAGCTGAAAGAGAGAAATCTTCTGCTCCTTTTCATTCACACATTTGATGCCCACTACCCTGGCTTTCTATTCAGGATGAGGAGTAGTTGTGTCATTCTCTGAATGACGTTGTTCTTCTCTGAGTTCCTCTTTTCTTCTTGAATTATTGCAGTCTTGTAAAACCACCAGTGCATATACATCCTGCAGCTGAACTTCTCTGCAAACATGTGTGGAAAACATTTTTTTCCTCTCTCAAACATGATGATTGCTCAATGGTAATGGCTGTAATAAAATATTTCAGTTCATCTATGCAGGCCTCTGTGACCCATAAACATGATTGCTGCCCAAAGAACAACACAGGAACAATCAGTTGTGAAAAAGGTCAGAGCCAAACTGCTTTTTAGGGCTGTGTAAAACAGGGCAAGAGAACATGGCTGGCCAAGTGCAGGCCATGTAATAGTTTACAGCAGGACTGAAAAGTCTTTAATTAAAAAAGCTTCTGAGTTGGAGGTTAAGGTTACAGCCTAAGGTGTCTCTGGACATTTGTATTGGATATGTGCCTGTGCTGAGTTTAATGTGTGCTGGTTGCAGCTGACCTCCCTGGGAGGGAATCTTCTCCATCAGGTGTTGGGAAACCCTTTACCACAAACCCAGCCACAAACAAACAAGGGAATTCTGATTTCTGCATGAGAAGACTGGCAGCAATACCTGGCTGAAGTTAATTAACTGCTCTGAACAGGGAACCTGCCTCTGCCTGGCTTTGTCAGTGGCAGGAGCTGGTTGGAATTCCAGCTTTCAGCCCAGCCACACCTCAGCCTGCTGCCCTCAGCTATATTTTAATTGAGGCTTGTAATATTTTAAGACAGCTTTGTCTTCCCAGTTCTCAAAGCAAATGGATTTGTAGGTCCCTTGGCTCCTGTGCTGTACACATGAGCTGTCTTCCCACAACGTGGGGAGGGTTAAAACAACCAAAATGTCATTCACACAGGGCTCAGCAGCTGAAGGAGCTCAATATTAATTGCCCAGAGGGTATTTGCTAGGAAAAGAGACTTAATACCATGACATTCTGTGCTTAGTACAGGGTGAAAGAGCAAAGGGAAAAGACCCTAAAGCTGTTTAAAAGATATTAAACAAAGTGAGTCTAAAACATGGAGGCAGGTGAGTTTTCATGAGCAATCATCATGTTTGAGAGAGTATTTTCTAGAAAAAGAGACTTAATACCATGACATTCTGTGCCTTTCTGTACAGGGTGAAAGAACAAAGGGAAAAATCTCTAAAGCTGTTTAAAGGATTTTAAACAAAGTGAGTCTAAAACATTGAGGTAGGTGAGTTTTCATGAAGTACCCACAGAGGGTGATACAAAATCACTGCAGGTTGCTGGACTTTGCACCACTCATCTCCATCCCTGCCCTTGGAAGTTCAGCCAGTTCTGAATCCAGCTCACTCTGCTCACCCAGCCCCTTCATGAGCAGCTCCTCTGAGAGGATCTCTTGGGGACACAGTGTCATGGTGCTATAGGACGTGAAATAAAATGTGTGGACATGCAGTTCTCCAAGGCAAAAAAGAGAGAAGTTTAATTTCTGACTCTCCAATATTTATAGATTTCCAAAAGTGCCAGTGGATTGGAGGGTGACAGTGCCACCTCTCCAACGACACTGGACAAACCAACAGTCCATCAAATTTCTCCTCCTCCATAAAAGAATGCAAAACAATCAGTTATTTACAGAAAGGGTGTGAGAAAGTTCATTACAAGAATGTCAACATCAGAAGGCTTAGAAAAACTTAAAAAATCAGGGTGACATCATCAGAAGTGCTGCTGAATTAAGGCAGGCAGTACCCTCTGCTCCTCTTGCCTGCCAAGCCATCCTTCAGCCCAGAACGTTCTCAGGCTGGCCAGCATCACTTCCCCTTGGTGAAGCCATGGCTACTCCTGGTGTCCTCCTTGTCCTCCTTGTGCCTGGAACTCTTTCCCAGGGTTATTCCCCCACCATCTCTCCAGGTGCTGAGGTGAGCCTGCCCTGCCTGTCATTCCTTTGGTCCTCCTGCCTGTCCCTTCAGAAAACAGGAGTGGCACTGGACTTCCTCCAGTTCTGCTGCTTGGTGTGCTTTCCCTCCAGGTGTTCTGCAGTCAGCCTAGGAAGATTTTTATTTCTAAGGAAACAAAGAAGAAACAAGTGGTTTTCTGCAAAGTGAGGTGCTGCTTTAATAGAATGAAGTCCAGCAAAGGGGGGAGAGGCAACTGGAACTTGAAGAGCAGAACCACCATCATTCACCTAATCCTCACTGTATTAAAGCTGCAGCAACCTTTTACAGTGACAAAGAACAGCCTGAACACTTAATTATAAAAGAGAAAGGCCCTCCTAGTATTAATAAAACAGCATGGCAGGGTCCCAGCTTGCACATGTAAGCCCCAGGTGTTAGACACTGATTTTCCTTGCCCTGCCATGATATCTGTTTTCCACAGTGGGACAGGAGCAGCTGAGAGCAGGGATTGGCTTTTGTGCAGCACACAGGAAACACCACAAGGCACCCCTGCCACAGCCAGAGTGCTGCAGCTGCAGCAGCTTTGCTTCACAGCATCACCCTGTGAGGTGGAGAGACCCTCTGGATGTGCTTCACTGCCAGGGAGTGAGGCAGGAGGCTCCTGGAGCTTGGCAGGGTGGAAAAGCTCCCACTGACTCTGCCAGTCTGGGGCATACAGAATCAACCCTTTCAGATCTGCAGTGTGAGTTTTCCAAACTGTGTAAAGCTCCTAGAAATAGGGTAATGCTTCCTAGTTGTTAAAAAGAAAACCTTTTTGAGAATGAGCCTTGGATTCTGCAATTCTGTGGAAACATAAGAAAAAAGTTTGAAAGGTCATAAAGACAATAGACACCTGAATCATACAGGTATCATGATACAGAATGATTCTGTATCATACACACAATAGACACCTGAATCATACATAAATCATGATACAGAATCATTCTGTATCATACATATAATAGACACCTACAGGTATCATGATACAGAATATCATACAGGTATCATGATACAGAACTCTAGATCATACAGGCAATAGACACCTGAAATCCCCTTGGCAGCATTCATTTTCCAGGCTGTATGACTGCAATTATGATGTTACAATTATGATGTTACAAGGGGAACAGTGGGAGTTAGGAAAACTGGAATTTTCTCCCCACCACTGGTTGTTTGTGTGTTGTAGGAGAAGGGTTATGGTGTATCTGAGGCTGTTCTCTGTGCGTTGGGTAAGGCACATTGAGGCTGCATCCCTGCAAATGGGCTGAAGAGCACACATCATGCTGGATGAGGAGCAGGGCTTCTCTCCAGGGGGACAATTCACTCCTCGTTGGTGAGGCAGGACGCTGAAATCAGCTGATGTAAAGCCTTATGTGCATAGATAAGAAGATGGAAGATTAAGAAATGTTAAAGGAAAAGGAGGAAAAATGAGATTTTTGTCTTGATCTTCTTTTCATGCCCTTCAAAACACACAGACAGGTGCTTGAAGTCTGAGATACAGTGGTTGGCCATTTTGGTGGCAGCTGCCATTGAGTAGATAAATATTAATCAATGTTTGTATTACTTAGAGTAAAACTGGGAGTAGAGGACGGGTAAGGGAAGGGGCGGGATTCATAAAGCCAGAATTTACAACACAGTGATGCTGTGCTCTTCTTTCCTTCAAGAAACCAAGCAATAGATGTTGTTTTCTTGCTCTGTTCATTATTTTCCAACACTTTCATTTCCCTCCTACACCAAGTGCTGCAAGCTCCTCTGGCTTTCCCCACCATAATTTTGGTTTGAATCCTTGTGTGATTCAGCGTGGCCACTGGGGAAACATTGCTTTAATGATTTGGTATTTAAGTGCTCAGTGTTCCTTGCCTCACAGAGGAGTGGCAGTGCTGACAAAGTGCAGGCTGCCCATAGGGAGCTCTGGATCACTGCAGAGACGAGTTGCTATGGTAATACATTACAGAGCAATGAGGGATTTGGGAAGATGCATCTGACAGTTTGAGGTAAAGGATCATCATTTCCTTGCAGCTTGCAAAAAGTGTCATCATTGGAATTTCACTTGGCTTATTTTTCTTTTCCCTTTGCTTGTGTGAGGTGACATCTCTGCACAGCCCCGAGCACGCCGCAGAACAAAAAGGAAAAGGCTCTGTCCTCATGTAGGCAAGAGCTGAAATAAAACCAGAGGGAAGAGGTCACTTCTGAGGCAATTAATGAAGAGTAGGGTTGGATGGCTGCACAGGTTCTCTGTGTGTCCTTGCCTCTCTCTGCCTTGAATACACAAATCTTCATTTTATAGGCATGAGTGATGCATGAAAGGCAAATATGGAACTTGGGAAAAGTAGTGTCTAGTCATAAGATATATTATAAGATAGAGTAAATATTCCTGAGAATAAGGGCCAGAAAGAGGAAAGTCAGCAAAGGAAAATTAACAATACACCCCCCCAACCCCCAACTTGTTTCTTCAATGTACATGGAATTAGAAAAAAAGAGGCAGCAATGACACAACTTGAAAAATAACAGCAATATTTTCATTTGAAAATGGAACAGTAAAACAAACAGGTGTATTTTCCATTTTCAGCTTTCTCTTCAGATATTTGTCTAAGTATTAACACCTATATTTTATCTATGCATGGAGACAGAAATGGGATATTTATGTAAGTAGGTAAGGGACAGTAAAGTATTTCTCTCCAGGACCAAGAAAATGGTTTTTGAGTCAGGTATTTATATACTTAATGTCTACATAAT
Source organism: Molothrus ater (assembly GCF_012460135.2). Taxonomy (NCBI): domain Eukaryota; kingdom Metazoa; phylum Chordata; class Aves; order Passeriformes; family Icteridae; genus Molothrus; species Molothrus ater. The sequence continues at coordinate 13,174,514 of NC_050493.2, read as the reverse complement.
AATACTTTTTGAAAAATTGCACTTCTATCTCTGAGAGGTGTAAGAACTCTCCAGAATCGAATTAATCCTGAGACGTTCCTATTTTGTACCTTTGGATGGAAATTTTTCTGTGCTGCACACCAGGGGAGTATTTTCACTGGAATATTTGGCATTTGGAATATTTAATTTTTGCTTTCAGTACTTTTGAATTCCACCAAACCTAAAGACTTTTCTCTAGGGCAGGTGCAGGCACAGGAATTGCATTTTAAGTGTGTCTCTTCGGCACTCTAGAAGGTTCTGTGGTGATAATTTCAATTCATCTTCTGGATAGAGATCTGCAATATGTCACTTTTCAGTTGTCAGCCATCCACAGGTTTACAACTCTGGATGTTAAAGCATCCATGGGCTGTAGGACAGGTTTTGTTTGTTGGGTGCTTTTGGTTGGCTTGTTTTCGTTTGTTTTCAAAAAATGACCCAGCATTGGTTTTTAGAACCCCCAATCTCAATGCCTGAATTCTATTAGCTTTTAAAAGGACTTAAACAGTCCTGGAAAACACAACCCATACATCAAACATAGCAAGGGTACTGAAGTACCCCATTCCCTACCTCAGGTAAAGTCCTTCTCTTAATTCAGGTATCAAATTAAGGGTGACTGTTCAGCATCTTAGCTCCAGGAAAGATTAGAAGCTCGAGCTAAGAGCAGACATCTGCTGTTAAGGGAGCAACCAACCTAAGCTGTGTTGTGTAACAAATCATTTCCCCCTATTAGATTTGTCACAAATGCATGAGGAATGGTAATTCCTTGATCTAATATCAAGCCTTTGGGAGCAATGTGTTTGAGTGATGTCATTACATCATGTTTGGAGCTGTTAATGTGATTACCTGGAAGCACTGGAGAGACACAAGGCTTGAGGAGACTGCAGAAGGGTTTGGCTGTGCTTGTTCTCACAGCACTGAGAGCTGCCCTGAGAGCCTGTGTGGCACAGCTGAAATCCCCTCCTTTGCTAGGATTGTTTTTTATTCTTGCTGCTTTTGACACTAGTGGCAAATGCTGCTGCAGTTTAAAAATCACGAGAGGGTGAGTCAAGGGGTTGAGCTAGGAATGCACCTAAGATAGTGAAAACTATATATTTTTTAATTAAGAGTTTAGAGGAATTGAGGGGTTAAGTTAGAAATGGAGTTAGCAAATATTACGCTGTGATTAGAGCTTAACAAGGAAATTAATTAATACCAGGTGGGAAGTTGGCGATGGAGAGAGATGGGGAGACTGACTTGGTGATCAGAATCTGATTTTATTGTGGGATACAAACACTTATATACTATTTCAGGGAGACTAGTGATGTGTACAAAATGATTAGGTTAAAATCACATACACAAATTTATGCATATAACAACATTTTTTGCTTGAGAGTTTAATAAGATTTTCTTTCTCTGGTAAACCTGTCCAATTGAATCTTCTCACTATCTAGGTCTAATTTTCAAAGTTCTGTTTGCTTTTGCCAAGACATCCTGTTATCAAATCTCTTATGTTAACCAGGTCCAAACCATCATCTGACTTGTGTCCCCCAACATTCCAATAGTGGGATAACTGAAACAAGGCTGGGAGTGACAGGTGATACATGAGGTGTTGTAAGAGTGCAGGAGCCATAAATACAACTGGGCTCTAGGAGTGAGAGGAGGTTTGGACTGTGACCAGCAGGCCAAAGAGCTCTGCCAACTTGACATGGGTAAAGAGCTTACCATGAGGAGGAGGCCTTACTTCCTCTTCAGAGCCCACCAACCCAATTAAAGAGGACAATTGTGCAGCCATAATGGACGTTCAGCTAATTATAATACAAGGTGAGAGCTAATGATTATGTAATAGATGTTGTAGAAACCATCTGAATAGGTAAAACCTTCTTGGATAAATAGAAGAGGAGTTTGTGACTCTCTGCACATCTTTGGGAGGTTACTCTCCCTGTGTCCAGGGCTGTAATTAATACACCTTCTTTTCAGTTTTAATTAGTTGAAGGGTTGTCTGTCTGTGCTTCAAGGGGAAGAACCCAAGTATCAAAGCAAAGCATTTTCAGGCTGCAGAACATTCCTGGTGACCATGAAAGGACAGAAGGCATCTGGAAAAACCCCTGGACCCGAGGAACACCCAGCTCCTGTGTCCCCCTCTCCTGCCACCTGCAACCAAAGCAAAGAGCACAAGTGCTCATCTTTAGGGGTACAGAAAGAACCTGTGGGAATCTTCCATTAGCACAATTACTGACCACCTAATTTAGACCACTGGTACCCTGTAGGGTTCCCTGTCTTTTGGAGATGATTTCCACAAATTCACCTGCTGAAGGAGTTAAACAGACCCTCCTTTGAGTGCCCAGCTATTCCTCAGACCTGGCTGCTAAATGCTATCAGCTCTTGGAAACCTGAGTTTTAATGAACTTCAGCAGATGAAGGTGCTGAGAAGTCTGTGCTTCATTTCTATCAGCTTTAAAGGCAATGAGCTCCAATTCTTAAGATCTTTGTTTCTAAGGATGTTCTTGGATAGTCTCAGTAGAAGCCCAGTGGTGCATTTTCACCTGTGCAGGACTCTTTACCCTTTTATTTTCTTTTTATAAATAAATACATTTCTAGTCTATACTTTGTGGCTTGGTGTAGAATAGTCTTATGGGAGATGACCTGGAAAATAAAAGAAATGAAAAACAGATTGTGGCTTTTAAGAACTATCTGTGGATTCAAAATACAGGGAAATTGTGATTTGGGAACTCTTTTCATTGCTTTTTCTTTTGGCAGCATAAGGTTTAGCAGCATTAGCAAACCTGTGTATGAAGTTTGAATGTTTTTGTTCCCTCCTGAGGGTAGAAAGCACTTTTTCTTCCCACCCTCCCTATGTCATATGGGGTTTGTGAGCTGTTTCTTCTCTACATAGCACCCTCTTCATCAAAGAATAAAGAAAAAAACAACAAAAAAAAAGGGACACATTTATAGGCACTCCATTTTTTAAGCCCTGTGAAAAGTGAAACAGGCAGGCTTTCAAGGTGCATTCAGTATTCATCAGGCTGCAGAAAAATAGAACAATATGGGGCCTAAAAGATAGTGGGGAAGTGTGGGGGTTTAAATCATTATTGAATTCAGACTGTTTGGATCAAGGAAGGGAGAAGAGAAAGGTATGAACCCACAAAAGCAGAGGTGTGGACAGAAGTTCCTTTGCTTTGTGCTTCTTTCCTGACTACAGTGGCAGGAGGCTTGCACTGACTGCAGCAAAGAGCCAACTAATAACAATCACATTTTATTTTTACAGGGATAAATACTTAATAGAGAATGTGCTGCTGTGACCAAGGGCTCTGTGAGCCTCAGAGAACTCCCTAAACATTCCTAAACAAGCCTTTTCAGGTTCCTCCTCACCTTGAGAGCTCTGCAGAAAAGTGCCTTGTGAGGATAAATACAGAGGTTACCAGAAATTCATAAATGCTGAGGAGACAGCCCCATGAAACTTAGGGCAAAGTGCCTCTCCTGTCCTGGCTTCTGTTTTTAGAAAAAACCCCTTTTTCCTAAAGTTAGGAGTGGTTTATCCATTGTTTCTATTCCAGAGCTCCAGATTCCAATTCCTTTTACAGTTCTATGTGTCAGGCCCAGGAAAGCCTTGACAGGTGGAGGCAGCTCACAGTGGCAGCTGCACCCCTGATGTGAAGCACTACTTTTTATGACGTATAGAAATTCTTACAGAGAGCTCTTTCTGAGCTCAGGAGATGTAATATTTCATGTGCATTGATTTATTTATTTATTTAAAAACCACACATTGTAAGTCCTTGTTGACTCGAGGCACAAGGACCAGAGCACACAGAGGAGCTGCAGACTCTGCTGTGCCCCAGGCTGAGCCCCCGAGCCACATCAGGCTTCTGGGGCTCCTGGGGATGGCTTCTTGAGACATAATTTGATTTTTCATTGCTGGCTTGTTAAAAAACCATTGCTTCTCAGAAAGGTTTTGTTACTGAAGAGCCTTTGTTGAGATTCCAGCATGATTTTTTTAGCTTTAGAGCTTGTTTTCTGATTTGGGCAATTTGGAAAATGAGAGCAATCCTGAAATTTTCACCCAGCAGCTTTAGAACAACAACCCCGAATCCTGAAATATTTTAGGAAATATTTTTCAAGAGTCATAAAGCCATTTTTCAGACAGCATTTGAATTCAGAAAATGTAAAATCTTCTTCTAGAAAGAATTGCTAAGATGAATTACAAATTTAAAATAGTTAATTGCAGGCTTGAAAGATACTGAAGGCATGCAAGATGCAGAGATGCACATAGCAAACATTTGTAAAGCTTTGTAGAGTGAAAGAATAAAATAAAAATACTTAAGACATCTTGTCAACTTGGGCTTCTGCATATTTCTGTGTATGTTTTTTAGTACTCATGTCTCTTTACAAGAATTTCTCCTGTTTACTTTTGATTTAACAACATTGCCTAGCTAATTATACTTCACTGAAATTGCCCCAAACTATTTTTGATTTACTTATGTGATGGATGGTATTTGATTTGTGTGTTTATTTTGTATCAGAGTGGTTAATGGGTTAGAAATAAAATTTGTTCTTTCTGGAGAACAGAGAGTTTTCTCTTGCCCTTGAGAACAACTAGACTCACTTGGGGTTTTGTGGTGAAACAGGAGAATCTGGAGGTGTCATTACCACAGAGCAAGGAGCAGACAGGAACTGCTGCCTCAGAGGTGACAGAAAGAACCTTCCTGGAGTCGAGAAGGGGCTGCTTGGAGTTTTCTGTGAATTGGAAAGCCAAAGAATTGCTGGGCTAAATCAGACCTGAAAAATGAGGGCACTGGTGAGGAGGTTACTTGAACTAAGTAATAATGAAAGCAGAATCTCCCTGAGAGCTCTGGCAAACTCAAGGTCTTGTCTAAACCTATCCACAGGCTTACAAGAACCTTAACTAAGGGATAATCTTGAATTTCTTAGAGAAGGGAAAAGATTTGCTCTCTGGCAGCTGGATAACGGCACAGGGAAATCTCATTGATTTGGAAAAATACCTCAGCAGCACCAGAAAAATGTGAGTGGTCTTCTGAACAGCCTTGAGAGGTTATCTTGGTGCACAGGAGAATTACCAGACACAGAGAGAGCAAATAGGTGGAATTATTGGATTAGCTGGGAAATGTCCCAACGAAGGCAGGAATGATGAATCTGACTCCATGTTCTCCGAAGGCTGATTTATTATTTTATGATACTATATTCTATTAAAGAATACTATACTATACTAAAGAATACAGAAAGGATACTTAATGCTAAAAAGATAATACTGAAAACCCTGACTCTCTCCAGAGTCCTGACACAGCTTGGCCCTGATTGGCCAAAGAGTGAAAACAACTCCCAGCAGAATGCAATGGAACAATCACCTGTGGGTAAACAATCTCCAAACACATTCCACATGAGCACAACACAGGAGAAGCAAATGAGATCAGAATTGTTTTCCTTTTCTCTGAGGCCTCTCAATTTCCCAGGAGAAAAATCCTGGGTGAAGGGATTTTTTCAGAAAATGTGAATGCCACAGAAGCTGTACTGCAGCATGGTGGGCAAAGCCTGACTCTGAGCCCTGTGTGCATGAAGTAGGTCAGGTTTAAAGGCTGTGCTGGCTCCCCAAACACCTGCTCAGCTCTGAGGGTGAGGGGCACATCAGGTACAGCAGGCTGGGAGCACTTTCCATTTTCAGTCAATTAATCCTCTCCCAGCATGAAATAAAAAAGATCAGAACACGATGTTAAACCTCATTTTGTATTTTCAATTACTAGAGGATAATTATTTTCTTTTTAAGTCTTGGAAGATGACATGATCTGAATACTCGGCTACCTGGCACTTCTGCTTGTGTTCCTGGAAGCAGAGAGAGTTCAGCTGGGGCAATGCACAGATAATTAGGTTTATTCTGTATCTACCATCCTCTGGAGAGAAGTGCAGCACTTCACTCAGGTTTGGGGATTTCAGGCTTCATAAAGTAGGAGTAGAGCTGCACAGAGTGAGTTTTGTGTGTGGCCTGGGAGCAGCAGAAGGTGGCTGAGGTGCATTGGACAGTAGTTCAGTGCTAAGTAAACATGATAGAACAAGGCTTTCATATTGTTAGCCCTGATTTCTGCACAAGTGAGCACGGGGGAATAGTTCACAAGAGTTTTAAAAGAGAATGGATGTGGTTTTGATAGTTATTGTGGCGTGGAATTTGATATATTGCAGGTTTCCCATTTATTTGAATGGAAAATGATGAGATTTTAATTGTGTGTATGTGTGTGGTGAGTGTATAATTCCCTTTTATTGTGCAGGGAATCTGCTCTTCTCCTTGCAGATTTTTAGTGGATGAACTCCAGTGATTTCAAAGAAGAAATGTGAAGTAAAATGTGAAAGCCCCCAAATATGAATGTAACAGAAAATAAAAGTATCAACAGAATTGGCCTGGGTAATAGATTTTGGCATTGTTAGGATTAAAAAAAAGCAACTGTATGAAAAGTATCAGGAGTAGCATAAATTAAAATAAGTAAAGCCTTACTAATGCCAAGGAAAAGAATCACTATTTAAAAACATATCAGTGCAGTGTAATCACTTTCTCTTCTACACAGAGTCCCTGGAGATGTCAAATTTGTATGCTGATGCTTTCCTCCTCTGGGTGCAGTGAATTTCACCTAATTTGGCACAAATTTCTGCTTCTCTGACTCCTTTACTCCTTTGGATTCCATTGAAGTTAAGGAGTGCAATGGTCCAGGTGACTCACGATGCTGTTAATGTTTCAGAAAGCATCCCTGTGATGAGGTTCACCTTGGGCCGGACATGGAAAGAGGTCAGGGAATGAAAAAATTAAGAAAAACATTCAGAAGACAGTATTCCCTATTAACAGCCTTCCCAGTGAATTTTGTACATCAAGGTGTGCTGGAGATCACATTTCCCATGCAGGTGTTTTCCTTTTGCAGTAAACAGTCCCTGGAAAAGATTATTCCTTTGGAGCACAACAAACTCAGCATGGTCTCTGTATTTTTTTGGGATGCATATATTGATTATGTTTTATCTTTTGATCTGAAAGAGCAACAGCAATGTGGTATTTTTGGGTCCCCACGATGAAGGAGGAATTGAGAATCTGACTCCAGGCTCTGAGAAGGCTAATTTATTGTTTTATGATATTATATTATATAAAAGATTACTATACTAAAACTATGCTAAAGAATAGAGAAAGGATACATCAGAAGGTTTAACAAGATACTAATGAAAAACTTGTGATTTTCCAGAGCCTTGACACAGCTGGCTGTGATTGGTCATTAAGTTAATTCACATGAAACCAATCAAACAAGCACCTATTGGATAAACAATCTCCAACCACATTCCAAAGCAGCAAAACACAGGAGAAGCAAATGAGATAGTATTGTTTTCATTTTTTCCCTGAGGCTTCTCAGCTTCCTAGGAGAAGAAATCCTGGTGAAGGGATTTTTCCAGAAAATATGACAGTGACACAGCAATGATTATTTTTATTGGCAGCTGCCAAAACCAGAGAAATACATTTATTATTTTCTTATTACTTTCAGTTGTATCAACCATTAGCATGGGAGATGAAATAAAGTGTATTTTTTGTCAACTTCAGTGGGCTTTGCACATGTGAATTTTGACTTAAATATTTCTTCTTGAAATATTTTTTCCTAAAAGGACATCCACAATAGAAGTTACAGGGAGGGAAATGGCCAGTCCTTGCTTTTTGTGGGAAATGTTTCTTCAAGTATTGAATATGTCAAGAAATCTTGATCAGAGTGAGCTGTCCAAGATATGACTGCTTCATTTCAGGTGTGCATTTTCAGTCAGTAACAATTAACAGCAACAGCCTAGTGCATTATGAAAACTGTCTGTAAGTTATAACCCACCCTGAGGGGTTTTGCTGGGAGGAGAGCTAAACCTGTCAGCCAGACTCTGTAGTACATTGAAAGTGGAAACTGGGATGATTTGCGGTAAATTCTCAAGAATATTGAAGCTTTCAATGACAGTTGAGTCTGGTAGAAGTTCTAAAATACATCAACCCCTTTCTAATGTAGCTGAGTCCATCACTAGGAAAGTGGAAGCAGTTTCTGTTACTTTAAAGATGGAAAGAAGGAATGAAAACCAGTTGAAAATTTGCAGAAGCCTTTTTCCTCATGCAAAGAGTGATGGAGCAGTCAGATTATTAAGATGCATGTGCCACATGACATTAGGAAACATTTTCTGAACTGTTAATTCAGATTTAATCAGTTACATATTTTATTCTTGCTGAAGCAGAAGGTCAGTGTAAAGTTCTTAGGGTGTTTCCCTGTTCCATGTTGAAGGAAATCAATATATCTGAACAGATTAGTGGTGGATTTGGCAGTGGGAGGGTAAAATGTGTGGATGTGGCACTTGGGGACATGGTTCAGTGGTGGACCTGGCAGGGATGGGTTCATGGTTGGACTCGATGATCTTAGAGGGATTTTCCAGCATTGAGGATTCTATGATTCTGTCCTTCAGGGTCTTTTCCTACCAAAATGATTCTGTGATTTAGTGATTCTAGCCTGGTGTGGTAACAAAAACAGACTAGACAGACACAAGGGTGACCTTCTGGATAATGCTGTGAGTGTGATTCAGATGAGACAATGATGAATGGAGCTGCTCTAAAATCTAAAATCTATTCTGCAGGTGTGTATAAAGCTGGCACAGGTTAGTTGGCTGCTAATGTAAGAAGAAATGTAAATGTTTTCTGTCAAGTTCTTCGTTTCATGAAGCTCCAGTTGGTTTTGTGCTTACTTCATTGCACTCCAACTGCAGGATTCTCAGCTCAGCTCTACACCACAACTCCATAAAGGCAGGTATAAGCTCTGTGAATAATTAAATAATGTTAAGAAAGAAGACAGGTTTGGATCAAAATACACTTAGGTGGTTTTCACTAAATATGTTCAACATACAGAATTTGATATATTTCTTGTTTAAAATCATCTCCCCTAAAACAAATTTAAAGCAGGTGCCTATGAGATGAGCATATGGATTTTGCTCTTTGGGAAGAGCAAAATGGGATAGGATGGCTGAGATTTGGCAGCATTGTGTTTTGTGATTGTGAAATAGCAGCCTTGTGGTTTACCCACTATTCCATGTAAACAACCATAGCTAGATTTACAAACCAGAAATGGTTTTCTGTGCCATGTTACACATGATGTTTTTCATGTTGTTTGATGTGGGCTGGAAAGGTAACTCGGAAGCCTTGACGAGAAATTTTAGGCTACAAATTTCCTAACAGACAGATTTTCTTGTTGATGTTGTTACCCAACTCTTTGGGTGTCCAATTTGAGATTTGAGATGCAATAGATGTGTGATTTTCAGGTGGGAGAGTTCAGTGGCTTCTGAAAACAAAGACCTTTAAAATGTCTTGAGGTGAGCATGTAAAAATGAGTGAGGTGCTGCTCAACAGAGCTGTCTCTCACCATCCACTTCCCCCCAGAGTTTGTAATTCCAGCTCATTGTCCCTCTAAGGGCACCAGGCCCTGTGCCTGCCCTGGCCTGGAGCTCCAGCACTTTTCTCTGTCAGACTCTGAGAGCAATGAGGGACAATATTGAGGAGCAGAGGATCCTCTCCACAGATCCAGTGATTGACAGAGGGATGGGATTCTGCACAAAGCCTTTACCTGTGCCAAAGAAGCTCCAGCACCAAATTGCCCCTCACTCTCCCTCTCTTTTGATCAGCATCTCTCTAGCTCTGAGCAGCTCACAGCCCTTTCATGCACAGAGCCACAGCAGCAAAGACAGACATGAAGAGGTGACACATTCAGAAGCTCTAAAGAAAAGGAAAACCTGGAGAGATCTCCCTGTACACCCCTGTACCTGTGTGTGCAGGTTATATCTGCTGTGTGTGTGCAGGAGAGAGAGCAAGGCACTGAGCTAATTAATTTTCCCCTCTCATCTGTTCTTTGTTCATGCTGAGGTGATTTGTGCAGTGAAATTTGGCTGAGGAAGAACATTGGCACATTGCTGCTAATGATGTCACTTCATAAATGCTGCCACTGTGGGGATGAGCAGGGAGGTAGGAACCACCTAAGCTGCACTAGATGTTTTAGGTGGATCTGTGCTAATTTAATTCTGCTTTTGGGAGAGATAGTTCACAACCTTGCTAAGTGTGGACAGTTCACTGCAGTGATATCTTTTCCCATGAATTCATGAAAAGAGGATTATTGTCAAAATCTGTTCCTAGCAATTTGCACTGTAGAGAATTGCTACAGTATCCATTAACTTAGTTTAAATCTTTATCAAATGATCCATTTTTAACTGTTCTATAGTTCATAGCACTTAAATTCTTCTTTATCCCATTAAAATGCTTTAAGCTCCTATAGAAGTCTAATGCATAGAATTGTTCTAATTCTGCTGAAGTACACTCAAATCTCTTTCCCCCTCTTAAAGTAGTTAAAATGTCCTTGTTCAAGAGGAGTACCAGCTATTCAGAGTAGGCTTGAAATAATATATAGAACTTTTTATCTCTGTGAAGGGCTTTCAGATTTGATTTCTTCCTTCTCAAGAGTGCTCACTCTGCATAGGAGAGCACAGAAAGCTCTGAATGTTAAATAACTGTGGTGTGTGCATATGGATGTACAAAATCCCCAAACTGCTTCCCACAAGTCCAGCTCCTGCCTGTGTGTCCAGCTGCAGGGGAAAAACAAAGTCCTAAGAGTCCACTGACTTTGTATTTTTCATTTATTTTGGTAAACATTTTGTTTTCTTTCATCATTGCTCTGCTTTCTTCTGTACTGATGTCAGTGCCAGACACTTGCTGTTTCTCCTTTTTCAGACAATAAGTTGCTAGTGTTCCTATTTCTCTATTTTTTTTGTCTTTTGGTTTTCTTTGAGCTCCCCTGGTGGTATGTTAGGATGTCTCCAGTTTGTAGGTAACTCAGATGTACTCAGATGTCCTTACAATCCAGATACAATTTATGAACATGCTCCTGTTTTCCAGGCTGGCAGGCATTTCCTTTTGTTCTGTAATTCATTCTTTTTTAACCCCTCTTCTAACCAGGCCACCTCTCTGACGGATCACACCTCTTGGCTGCTGTAAGTTCTTATTTCCTTTCTAGAATATTAAATGCATTCTGCATTCAACCCAGAGAGTGAAGTCTAAGGCTCATATATTCAACCTTTCTAAGGGAATATCTCCAGCCTTTCTGAGGGAATCAAATGGATAGCAGTGTGTGTGCCCAGCTGGAGCTGGGTGTGTGCAGATGGCCCCTGTTTCCAGAGCAGCTCTGCAGGCTCTGTGTGACAGCCACAAGAAGTTGTGCATTTGGGATGGGCTGCTGCTTTCCAGCTTTGCTTCTGGTGTGTATTCTTTAAAAGCCAAGGTCTCTAGAGAGATTCCTGTTTATGGAGTGGTATAAATTCAAGTTTGGAAGTGCACTGGGGTTTATTCTCAGGTTAGAATTTGAACATGCTCAGGAGCCAGTGGTGCTGCCTTTAAATGTTATGAAATATTGCTGAATATCTGATCAATGACACCTTGCCTGTGAGCAGGGAAGGCTTCCTGCCTTCTGCTGAGCTGCTTTGGGAAGGAATCACAGCTCCTGGCCCTGCATGAGCTATGACAGGAACAATTCAAGGCTTTCCATGTTCCTGTGTGTAAGGAATCACTCCACAGTCCCTGGCTGTGATGCGTGGCAGTCCTGGCACTGTGCACTTCAGAGAAAAGCCACTTGTCAGAAGTTGTGCCCAAACCTGCAATCCAAGGCTCCAACTGAAAAGATTTTCATCTTTTATGATGGAACTAGATATGTCTTTCTTTCCCCATTTTAGATTTAGGGAAAAAAATCAAAGCACATTTAGAGTTTTGATTTTTGTGCCATCTTGTTGGATTCGTTGCTGCTGTGTTTAATTAACAAATATTGTGATAACTATCACAAATATCATTGTGGGAGAAGTCTGTTAGTGTTGCTGGATCTACTCCAGGATTAAACTACCAGCACCCTACTCTGTCTCAGTGATTTGCTGCTTTGTTGGGTGTGGGTGCTGGCTGTCGCTATTAAAGCGGCCTAACCCATTACATTAATTAATATGTTGCCCACCACACCATCCTTGTATCCTAAAATAAGTGTTTAGAATGCAATAGGAGATATAAAAGGAGTAAGAAAATTACTTACCTGCAGGTCTAAATACATGGTAAGACTAGAAAGACCAACTTAAACTCCTTGTCTCTATTCCCCAGCACCAAGCCACTACATGCTAAAGATAATTCTCCATGATCATATAACCTTTCCCCAAATGCCTCTAATTGTGTTAGTAAACTGATTTCACTGAGCAGCTTTTCTTACTCTCTGAACAAGTTTAAAATAAGAGGTTTTAATCAACCCTATTATTATTTTCCATTATCATCCTTAGCCAGCTTCTTTTGGTGTTATTAGTTCTGACCAATGTGACTAATTTCTTATTTATCCATTTCTGTGCTGTGAAACTTTTACATAATCAGTTATTATAATCTGTACAGAACTTTTATTGAAGTGTATTTCAGAGGCTTTTTAGTGGGAGGTAGGTTTATTATTACTAAAACAATCTTTATACTAATTTAGACATCAACTAATCTCTTATTTTTCAAGTGAGGTAGTAAGATTGAATTATGTTTCTATAAATTTTCTGTGCTTTCTCTGGAACATATAAATTGTTTGGAGCTTTTTGTCATCATTGTTTTGCTCAGACAAAATGTATTACGGTAAATTTACTGCTTTGTACCGTGCTGTGTTTCTTAATACTCCACCAGGCAATGTTTTTTGATTGAAAAGGAAATTATTTCTCTGTGTGTAGTAACATGATCCTGCAGGCCAAGTAACACTTGAACATGGAGAGAGATGGGCCCTGCTTGAAGCAAGCGTAGAATTCAGTTTGCTTCTGGTGCACAGTTAGGGTTTGCCAAAGAGAAGATGGGCCTGGCAGCACTCAGCAGGGTGTTAATTGCCATAATGTGATCACCTGGGCCTTATTATCTAATTAGGCTTAAAAAACCCCCAAAACTAGTTAGTCATCTATCTATGCACCCCACCTGAGAGGTCCTGTTTGGGCACAGGGACCCTGGGCAGGGGAGGCAGTGCTAAAAGCCTTTCTGCAGCTGAGGTGAGTGAGTCTCTACTCTCCCCTCACCCACAAATGCTGTCATTTAATTGTAGAAATCACCTGGGGTGACCAGGCACCATTGGGCACCATCGAGTCCAACCTGTGACCCATCCCGACCACGGCAACCAGCCCTGAACCCTGAGTGCCACCCCCAGACCTTCCTTAAACATCTTCCAAAGGGTACCTCCACCACCTGGGCAGCCCATTCCAATACCTAATCACCCTCTCTGGGAAGAAATTCCTCCTAATGTCCAACCCAAACCTCCCCTGGTGCAGCTGAGGGCTTTGTCCTCAGCTCCATGTCCAGGTGTCCCTGCAGGCTGTTCCTGGTGAGGAGCAGCTCCATGTCCAGGTGTCCCAGCAGGCTGTTCCAGGTGAGGAGCAGCTCCATGTCCAGGTGTCTCTGCAGGCTGTTCCTGGTGAGGAGCTGCTCCTCCATGTCCAGGTGTCCCAGCAGGCTGTTCCTGGTGAGGAGCTGCTCCTCCATGTCCAGGTGTCTCTGCAGGCTGTTCCAGGTGAGGAGCAGCTCCATGTCCAGGTGTCCCTGCAGGCTGTTCCTGGTGAGGAGCAGCTCCATGTCCAGGTGTCCCAGCAGGCTGTTCCTGGTGAGGAGCAGCTCCTCCATGTCCAGGTGTCCCTGCAGGCTGTTCCTGGTGAGGAGCAGCTCCTCCATGTCCAGGTGTCCCAGCAGGCTGTTCCAGGTGAGGAGCAGCTCCATGTCCAGGTGTCCCAGCAGGCTGTTCCTGGTGAGGAGCAGCTCCTCCATGTCCAGGTGTCCCAGCAGGCTGTTCCTGGTGAGGAGCAGCTCCTCCATGTCCAGGTGTCCCAGCAGGCTGTTCCTGGTGAGGAGCAGCTCCTCCATGTCCAGGTGTCTCTGCAGGCTGTTCCTGGTGAGGAGCAGCTCCTCCATGTCCAGGTGTCCCAGCAGGCTGTTCCTGGTGAGGAGCAGCTCCATGTCCAGGTGTCCCAGCAGGCTGTTCCTGGTGAGGAGCAGCTCCTCCATGTCCAGGTGTCCAAGCAGGCTGTTCCTGGTGAGGAGCAGCTCCATGTCCAGGTGTCCCAGCAGGCTGTTCCTGGTGAGGAGCAGCAGCTCCATGTCCAGGTGTCCCAGCAGGCTGTTCCTGGTGAGGAGCTGCTCCTCCATGTCCAGGTGTCCCAGCAGGCTGTTCCTGGTGAGGAGCAGCAGCTCCATGTCCAGGTGTCCCAGCAGGCTGTTCCTGGTGAGGAGCAGCAGCTCCATGTCCAGGTGTCCCAGCAGGCTGTTCCTGGTGAGGAGCAGCTCCTCCATGTCCAGGTGTCCCAGCAGGCTGTTCCTGGTGAGGAGCTGCTCCTCCATGTCCAGGTGTCTCTGCAGGCTGTTCCTGGTGAGGAGCAGCAGCTCCATGTCCAGGTGTCTCTGCAGGCTGTTCCTGGTGAGGAGCAGCTCCTCCATGTCCAGGTGTCCCTGCAGGCCTGCATGTTGAAAGCAGTCAATATATCTGAATCTATTAGTGGTGGATTTGGCAGTGGGAGGGTAAAATGTGTGGATGTGGCACTTGGGGACATTGTTCAGTGGTGGACCTGGCAGGGATGGGTTCATGATTGGACTCGATGATCTTAGAGGGATTTTCCAGCATTGAGGATTCTATGATTCTGTCCTTCAAGGTCTTTTCCTACCAAAATGATTCTGCTGGCTGAGTCTGTCACACCTGGCTGAGCCCCAGGGCCATGGCAGGGCAGCTGAGGAGCTGCTGGCCTATGGTGGCTGCTCTGGTGACCCTGCAAGTGTGTCCAGTGCACAATCCCTGCTCCTGGCACAGGTGGCCTGAGTTTGGGGTGATTCTGCTGTCCCTCCTCCCAGGGGATGAGTCCTGTCAGATGCAGGGTTGGGCAATGAGCCCACAGGTGCTTCCAATCAGCCAGGATTGGCTCCAGATTCCACAGGTGCTTCCAATAAGCCAGGACTGGCTCCAGATTCCACAGGTGCTTCCAATAAGCCAGGATTGGCTCCAGGTGCCCTGAGGCTCTGGATGGGCAGCACAGAGCCTATATCAGGATCCCAGACTCCAGCAGAGCTGTGGAGCTCCTGTGGAAGTTTCTAGATTGTGGAGGTACTTGCTGCTGGCTCCAAGAAATAAGGTATTTGTACATGGAAGCTCCTTATTTATCTATGGAAAATCTCCCTGGGTTTGTGTTCCTACAGGGTTCCACTTTGGTTGTTTTGCTGGGTAGGTCTGTTCTTAGTGTTGCCTTTTTTTAATGCTGGAAAAATTATGTAATGGCTGAGTTTAATATTATTAATTTCAATTGTTGAATATTATTATGAAGCAGAATGGCATGTGATAACTCAGTTTGATAACTGGGAAATAAGGCCCTGCAGAATGTATGGCTACTGGGAGTGCCAGTTCCATCTGGAAGTGTTGGTCCTATGTGGTCCTGCAGATCTGAGGCCTGGGGGTATCCCAGTAGCAGGATTCTTGGAGGCAACAGGCATTTGCTTCTTTTAAGGAAAAGTAGGGAAGATATTGGCTTTGTATGGGGGGAGAAAAACAAATGTGACAAAGTAGAAAGTGAAGTTTCTTTGTGTTCTGAGATTGGACTGGGTTTAGGAAGCACTTGGCTTTTGCCACTGAATGCCTGTTTGATCTTGGGCAAAGCATTTAATTTTGCTTGAGTTCTTTTTGCTGAGTTGTGATCATAGAATTTTTGTTATCCTCTGCTTGTCATTTCTCTTTAAGTTAGGAGCTGCTCAGAGCCTGTTTCTGTGGCTTTGGGCACTGATTGTGCAGAGGCTCTCTGTCCCCAGGGCCTCTGGAGTGTCTGTGAGAGCACCAGAGGTTCCAGTGCTGGCCCAGGTTATGTGAGCTCACACTGGGACTTGTCCAAGGTGATGTGGATGCCACATGATTCCTTAGGCTGTGGCTTCTTGGGGGCTTTGTCTCCTCCAGCAGTGCTGGCAAGTCAGGCTTTAAGGCTTTTTGCCCTAATTCTGGACGCTGATAGAGCTGCAGAACAAAGAACTTGTATTTTATATAGGCTGATGTGTTAAAAATCAAGTATCCACCTGGTTGGCCATATTGGTATTGAATTTACTTGCCTTGTTCTATAATGTTCAGGATGTTGCTTTACTTGAAATTTTGGAAGTGTGAGATGAAGGGCTGGCTGTAAATAGTGCAGTGCAGGTGCTCAGGGATCAGGTCCTGGGCTCTCCAGAGCTTTTAAAGCTCAGCTCTGCCCAGTCAGCTGGACTTCTCAGTGATGAGTAAATTTGCATTCTTTCAGCTTTATTTCAATCTTGGAAGGTGGGAGCACATTGATAAGTCTGAAAATGCCTGGTAACGCTGTGGTGATTTTGTCACTCTGTGTGTTTACAGTATATTGAGGTATGTTTGGTGTCTACAATGTGCCAGCAGATATTTGGTCCCCTTTGCTTCTCCCACAAATATTTATGTGTATTAAGCCACTCTTTTGGTCCAGCTGTCAAATGTAGAAAGAAATGTTGTTGAGTATTGAACAAATGTTGAATACTTACTAGTTATTTCTGGAAGTAGAGCTGATGGGAAGGAAGGGTGAGGGATGGTGTATTAGACTTTTTATTTATTTTAACTTATTTTTGTAAGTCTGAGGGCCATGGGTGTCGTTCTCTTAGGAGCTCAAACTTTCCTCTGTAATGCATGAAGGAAACTCTCTTGGGAATTAATTATCCTGAGTATCATGAAGGTCTGGGAGCTTGCAGTGTTAATGAGCATGAAAACTAGGCAGACTTCCTGAAAAAAGTCAGAAGCAGCAGCAGTTACCTTTGACAAGTTCACAAATAAACCATTCTAAGCGTGCAAGGCAAAATTGCCGTGTAAAATCTTCTCAAATGAAGGAGGAATCGCTGTGATTTATAGAATTTGAAATCCTAGGAAAATGTTGAAAGAAGATTACGTTGTCCAAGTTATGTCATCTTCTAAATTTGAGAAAAGACCTTCAAGATGTGTATGAGGTGTCTGATAAATTGCTACATTTACTTAACCTTGAGGCCTGGGTGACCTGCAGTGTCTCAGGCAAGAAGAAGCTGTGAGTCTTGGCAATGCTTGGAGGAACCTTTGTATTTCTGGAAATTTAAGAAGCAGGAGTGTATCTAAATTTATTCTTTTAGGTCACAAAAGGAGCACACAGTGTAAGAGGAATGGTGCCCCACATTAATTGCATCATCATTTGATAACAGGATGCAATTAGCAGATTTGAATGAGGGCAGTGATAGTGGCAGCTGTTATTTACAGAGGACAGTGTGTGCCCCAGTACTCTAATCTGTCTGGAAATGATTGTGGAGCTCACTCCTGTCCCTGTGTCTGCACTGGCATTTTGTGCTGTGAAATGAACCCCTATTTGTTCCACCTGGCAGAATTAATTTTGTGCCTACTTGTTGGACTGACCTGAGACAGTGTGGTATTCATTAATCTTTTGTTGAATTTAAAAAGCTTGGTTTAACATTAACCAAGAAAGTGCACCTTAGTGAAATCTGTTAAAAGAGATTGAAGTGGAAAGTTAAAACCCTGCTGTGGATTTTCCATTTCTGTTGCTGCACAAACCTGGAAAACAGTTCCAAATGGTCGCTTTGAGGTCCCTCTTGGGCCTCTGAGGTTTCATGTATTTGTCAGTGATCCAGAGGGGATGGAATGCATCCTCATGGGTGTTGTGTCATTGCAGGACACCAAATTGGGATGAACTCAAGGGCTGTCATTGGTGAGACTGAGAAAGGAACAGAAGGAATAAACATCTCATAGGGATTTACAGGGCAAATGCAAATTGCTGCTGCTGGAGTGGTGCTGGGGGGTTCTGGTGGGCAGAGCAGGGCTCAGCTGGTGGCTGTGGCAGTGACAGGGGCTGGGCTGTGTCCTGGTGGCTGGGAGGCTGGGGAGGCTGGGAGAGACTTGGGTTTGATTTTTCCCAGCTGTTAGTACATGAGGGGTCACTGAGGAGATGGAGCTGGGCTCTGTTCTGAGGTGTACGGTGGGAGGATGAGAGGCTGGCCAAAAATGGAACAGGAGGATGATCCCACTGGGCAGAAGGAAAAAATAAACAAATATAATTGAAGACATTTCCCAGAGAAGGTTTGGAATCTCTCACTTGTGGGTTTCAAAAATCTGCTTGTTCTGAGCTTGTGGAGCTCTCCTCTGACCTGAAGGATTTTATCTGTGGAAGTCCTTAGAAATAGTCACGAATTCCTGCTGGGCTAATTTTTGTCTGATAAGTGAATGAAGCAATGTAGTTTGGGATCATCTCATCTCCCTACTTATGTTTTGACTGTCAGATACCTCTAAGTCCTGAAATTTGGAGCAGTTTTTAGAAGTTGGACACTTCTTAGCTGCAGTTATTTTTAATCAAAGTTTCTAAGCAAAACCATAAACTTGTCTGCTGACTCCCTCCTGATATAAGCTTCTTAACTGTAATCCAGATTTTTAATATAACCACAGCCAAATATATCTCTTGAAGGATGCTTTTTCTTTTCTCTTAACCAGTGCTTGTGTGCACTTGGTGCCTCCCAGGTGTGATATTAATCCTAATTGACTGGAGTTAATAAATTCACTGGTTTCATTGGCATTACTTGCAGCAGCAGAATGAGGGGTTGGTGATAGTTGTAGAATATTTATTGTTCACTTTCTCTCTTTGCCTCTCGAGCTGTGTGTATTTGTACAAGTTTCATTTTATTCTGTGTAAGAGGCAGAGTTAAAACAGCAAAGCCCTGACTTCACTTGGTCAATCTACAGCTCATTTCCACCCCTGTGTTCAACGTAAAATATTCTTATCAGTACACTACATTTCCTTTAAAAACTCAACACTTTTTTCACTAAAACATCTTTTACAACAGTAAGGGGTTTGATGGGTGGGTAGTAAAATGGGCATTTAATTGGAGGATTTTTAATAATCCTATTATTATTATATAGGATATACAATATATATTAACTAGGATTTTTAATAATCCTATTATTATTAAAATCTATTATTTTAATAATAATGCTCCATCAGTAAAATCAGTGCAAGTTCTGTGAAAGCTAGATTGGAACAAACATGGCATGATTTGTTAAATGTGTGTTAAAGGATGGTCTGAACTGTTAGCAGAGACTAATGAAAAATAATAGCAGCAGCTTTCTTCACATGCAAAAAAAATTATAAAATTATAAAATCACCCAGGAAGAGAGAAATGGATTGACTGTTGGAACCTTTTGGCAGAGTGGTTGGTGATATGGGTAAGATGTTTAATGGAGGTGTTTATTTAGTGAAACTTTTCATTCAGAAATCTAAACCAAGAGACAACCTAAACCCAGATTTTAGGTTTATTTTTAAATACAATTGATTTCAATTGAGCTTAATAGCTTGCCAGGTCGAGAGTCCAATTGTCTGCATTTTATTGTCAAATATTAGGGTTAATTCAGTGTACTACATTCCATTATTTGGTGCTTTAGAGCCCTAATCCTGTTTGACTTTCAAAATTCTGTTCAGTAGTTATTTATCTGTTATTTTGCACTTGTGTGCAGTGGGAAGAAAACAAAGCTCTGGTGTGTAACTTCATTAAATTTGAAGAAAACAAAGCTCTGTGTAACTTCATTAAATTTGAAGTGGGGAAAAACACACGAGGCGACAGCCACCAAGTTTTGTACTTGTAAATTTTGAATTCAGTGAACTTAAGAACTCATGTCAAACATGCAGCAAGCATGTGTTTGATTTTTGTGTAGTGATGTGAAAATGGTGTTTCAGAGTCTTTGCTCTGTTTTCTTGCTCAGAGCTGCAGACTGACTGCTCTGTGCTGATAACAGGGAGAAGAACTGAGCTGGCAGGCTGCTCTATCTTTTCCTTTTCAAAGTGGTCCATCCTGAGCAGTGCTCTGCATCAGCTCTGACCTTTGCCTTGCTGATGGAGGCAGTCTGTACACATGGATTTTAGACCACAGTCTGCAGAGAATAATGAGAATTGCATTTTTCTCCCTCAAAGCCAGTGGTGTTTGCATGGGGCAAGGTCTGTGTGTCCATAACATTGATATTTGTTACTGCAACACTGAGAAAAAACCACAAAATCTAACTTGATTATTTGGGCTTTTCCAGTTCAAGATAACGTAACAGGGGAAGTTGACTAATCCACCTGTGAGTCAGTTAACAGTGTTTAACACAAGAGAAGGAAATTTGCAGCAATTACAAACCTCAAAATTAGGGGGGAACAAGCCCAAAAGGGCACAGAGCTTTCTCCTGGCACAGGTGGGTTTCTGGTGCCTCACACATTTCAAGAGGGGTATTTTGATACCTGATCAAAGATCAGTTGAGTTTGACATGCAGGTTGCTTTAATAGTAAGCACAAGTCATGTGCTTTGAGGAAAAACCTAAATCCCTGAGATGCATTAAAAACAGAGTTGGAAAGAACAGATCCTGGTCCCATGTATCAATAATAAGAACATAAATTGGCAGGGTTTGGCTCATATACTCACACCATAAT
Organism: Molothrus ater; assembly: GCF_012460135.2. NCBI lineage: Eukaryota > Metazoa > Chordata > Aves > Passeriformes > Icteridae > Molothrus > Molothrus ater. Next base: position 13,153,997 of record NC_050493.2, on the reverse strand, counting down.
TTGACAGGAAGACTCTGTGCCTGTGCCTGTTTCAATAATTATTATTTAATATGATTTTCCTGCTTTTCATTTAGGTTTTACTGATAGCCCAGCTTTTTTGTGATCAGCACTCCAATTTCAAGACATTTTTGTTTGCTCTTGAATTAAGACCTGCTTAACAGTTTGTTCTGGGGAATCAGACCTCTCTAGAGTATTTTCCTTTGGGATAAGTCTTGTTGTTTTAAGTAAATGAGCTTTTGTGTTTGTGTCAGGAAGATTGCACAGTGATTTCTCTGTAGAAACTGATTAAAAGGGAAGGAATCACTACAATTGCAGAGTTGTAGTATTTTAAAAATATTATGAATATTCAATATAAAATATAATATTTTAATTATTAAATAAGTATTAAAATTGTATATGTTATTAAATATAGTATTTTAATATTTAAATTCATTATTATTTAAAATATTTTTAAATGTTTAAATATTGTTAAACAAATTAATATATATTTATTAAACAAATTATATATTACTAAACAAATAATATATTTGTTTTTATGTTATTAAATATAGTACTTTAATATTTAAATATTATGAATATTTGAAATATTATTGAAAATATTTAAATATTTTTTATTTATTTTTTATAATTTACTGAGTAGGGCACTGAGCTGGCAAAGCCCTGGATTCTCTCTGCTTTTCTGCTGATTGTCTGCTCTGTGTCCTTGAGCAAGTCCCTTCCTCACACTTGGTTTGGCATGTCTGGTTGGATTGTGAACCCATCAGACCAAGGCTGTGTCTTGCCATGTGGCTGGAACAAAGGCTTTGATTGTGTTCTCAGTCAGGCTTTCTGAGCACGAGCAGCAGCCTCAGAACACATTTGTTCTTTTTCAACCAATGCATGGAAGCTGCTGAGTCAAGTGGGGAGGGCAGGAGGGAAATGGTTGGTCGGAAGCACAGCACTTCAGCATGTGTGGTGTGTCCTGAAATTCTGAAAATATCCAAGGCTTGGCTTCACTGAAGGAAACCAGGCCCCCGGCCCTTGAGTAATAATGTTTAATCTTTCAGTATCTGAATTGTAAACCCTTGGTCTGTGGGCTTGCTCAGTCAGATGTGCAGGTATCTGAAAACCTTTATTTTGTTTTTATTGGAATACCACAGAGTCAGAGCCTGGTTTGGGTGGGAAGGGACTCAGGGACCCACCCCTGCCATGGCAGGGACACCTTCCACCATCCCAGCCTGGCCTTGGGCACTGCCAGAGATCCAGGGGCAGCCACAGCTGCTCTGGGCACCCTGACCACCCTCACAGAGAAGAATTCCTTCCCAATATCCCAGCTAACCCTGCCCTCTGGCACTGGGGAGCCATTCTCCCAGCTGATCTTGTAAAACACCCTCTGCATCTTGATATATCTAGAAATTTTAGATCCAAGCAGTAGGGGCTACTGTATTAACAAATAGTGATTGAATGATCCCAGAACATGGTTTGTCCCTTTTAGAAAAAGACTGGAAATTAGGGTTTTGAAACAGAATGATCATTTGAAAAAAACCCCAAATTTTTCTTTTAAAATCACTTTGTGGTCACTTTGGTATGGGTGGTGGAGGGCAGTAAGAAAGGAAAAAAGCTAATGAATTTAGACACCATTGAAGAGTGTGAATGTAATTATTTTAACAGTTATAAGTCTCTTTCAGTCTCATGACTTTGAGACAAAGGAATAATGTAGATTTTCCCTATTACTCTGAGCAAGAAAATCCATGTGGAGCTGAGGTTAATGATACTGGGTGTGGTGGGGCCTGATGGGAAGGGATCCCTTTGTTGCTCTCTGTTACTTTCTCTCCTTTTTAGGTGATTATTCTTCCTCTTTCCTGCATTGTTTCCCTTCCCCCTTTTCTCTGATCTACTGAAGAAATGCAATCTTTTGAGCCTTTCTCAAAGAAAACAGAGCTAATAGCTGTATTTAATATCCAATACAATCCCAAAACAGCAGCCTGCTGTGTATTAAAGCTACAGTTGTGTGCCTGCACCTCTGAGCTTGTCTGTTAGATTTGGAGGGTTATATATGAGAATATGAGGCAGCTTCAGGACAGCAGATGAAATACAGCTCTAATTGTCTGTGATCAATTGGAACGATGTAGGTCAAGTAGAAACTGCATTTTTGAGCTTTCTCATCTTGTCTCCTGCCTTTGTCTAATACAGTAGTGCTTGAAAGGAAATATCAAAACAGCACAAGCCCAAACCTCTTAAAAATATTCATTTAGTTTGTAGAGAAATGAAGCTTTTTCTCAGCTTCTCCTGACAGTCTGAGTTTATATTGTTGATATCACTTGTTTTTGTATTTTCATTGTTTCATCTCTCCCTGTGTTTGCTAAACTGGAACCCACTTAAATTGTAATAATTGTTGCATTTCAAATGAGAATTCAGTTACTCTCCAGAACTATGGCTTTCTCCATGGTTACCTGGCATGTCTGGTTTGGAACTTTACTGTGTTGTTTCATTTCCTAAGTCATAACTATTGATGACATCAATGGCATGAAATGATGTCAGACCATGCTGTAAATGCAGCAGCAGCTGAGGGTCCTGGTTCAATTTCATCCTCATTTATGGCATTGTCAGTCCTTGTTAACTCCAGCACCTTCCTGGGGGCTGGCACATGTATATCTGTAGGTGTGTCATTAATTTTGCATCCATCAATACACTGAGATGAAAGAGTGTGAGAGGTGTCTCAGTCACACTGTGGTCAGCCCTGCCAGGACAGCCTGGAGGGGAGATGGCACTGCATGACAGCTCTGGGTTTATTCAAACAGCTAGGCAGGCTGCAGGAGGAGGGAGAATCAGTTTCCTTCAGATCTTCCCAGTTTTGCAGTTAACAAAGAAAATCTGTGTGCAGAAAGCTGGCACATGTAAAATTCCAATTGGTCCCTCCCGTAGATAGAGCAGAAGATCTGACAGTACAAATATTTCTTAGCATTTTAATAGTGAAATGAACATGATCTAATACCCTCAGTTTCCTTGCTTTCAGCTTTTGATAGGTCCCATTTCTCTCACAAACAGCAGCCTGATAGGCCATGAATACCTTTCACTTGTCATCTTTGTGGGATGTAAGAGCTATGTCTTCCTCTGCCAGTGTTCACCTACACTTAATTTTATCTGTGGTTTACAGCTATCTCTGTGTCAAATATTGCATCTTTAAATGCAGGGGTGTGCTTCCCTTAATTTTATCTGTGGTTTACGGCCATCTCTGAGTCAAATATTGCATCTTTAAATGCAGGTGTGTGGTGCTTCAAGCAGCTGGGGTCTGGCGCAGGTTGGTGCCCTGAAGGTGCTGCTGCAAAGACTCAACCATAACGGAATGAGGAGAGGGGAAAATGTAGTTGCATGTAATATTTGACACCTTGTGCTTTGAGTTACATGAAATAGCAAATTGTTTGGGTTTATTGGATGGCAAACTAAAGCTGAGCTGTTTAAACATCCCATGGTCTGCTACAAAACAGCTGCAGGAAGGCTGTTCTTTTTGTAGAAAAATGTGTGTTTTTCTTTTCACCCCTGGGAAGGAAGCCAGTGTCATTCTTTCAGCTGGCACAACCTTGCCTGGTTCCTCAGGTACCTGTGCAAAAGCCAGGCTGAACTCTCCAACCCTCCCAAAAGGCTGTGAAAGCTGGATTATTGTTTCCATTTGTGTTATGTTGTCATGTTCCACTGTGGGGAACTACAAGGAGTTATTTTGAAACAGGTGGCCTAGGATGAAATTAAGTAAAACAAGAAAATATTGTATCTGAGAACTGTTTCTTGGTAACAAAAAAAAAGAAAAAAAGGGAGTTGCTCTACTAAAGAGGACTAGAAAAGACAGAAAGGGAGGAAGGAAAATGAAGCACCATGGGAGAGAGAGAAGGGCAGACAGAGGAAAAGCAGGTGTTCTCACCAGAGGGTTGGGGGGTGCCTTGTGATTGCAGAACATCTCTGGAGGAGGGCAGTGTCCTGCTGGCTGCCTGTCCCATGGCAGGTGGGAAATGGTTGCCAGGCAAAGCTGAGACAGAGACAAGGCTTTCTCCCATCCTCTGCAAGTGCTACAGGTGCCACCCATGCCCTACATGTCTCTAGCAACCAGCACTGAGACAGAAATTAAGGTTAACTGAGGGAAACCATCCCTGTTGAAGGGAGATTGGTCCTGCACTAGGAGCTGTGTGGTTTATTTCTCACGGCACTGTCTGAGCATCTTCAGGAGGCCACTGGAGAAAAAGTAACCGAGAGCAGCGAAGGGATCCCTTCCCACCAGGCCCCACCACACCCAGTATCATTAACCTCAGCTCCACATGGATTTTCTTGCTCAGAGTAATAGGGAAAAATCTACATTATTCCTTTGTTTCAAAGGCACGAGACTGAAAGGGACTTGTAACTGCTAAAATAATTACACTCACAATCTTCAGTGGGGTCTTAATTCATTAGCTTTTTTCCTTTCTTACTGCCCTCCACCACCCATACCAGTGTGCACTCCCAGGGGATGAGGGATCCTGCAGTGGGATGCAGGGACATGCTGGGAGTGAGGAGGGCTCATGGATGTGCAGTGGGACACAGAGGGAGTGTCCAACTCTCAACAGCTGTCACTGTGCATGATGTGAACCCCAGGAGCACCTTCAGGCATGATCCTTGTCTTTGCTGGAGCTCGGTTTAGCCTTGGTTGCAAGTCTGTTATTGAAGTCAATGATCAATCCAAAAGGACTTGTGGAGGGGAAGGAACCTGGCTGTGTTATTCTTAGCCAAATGCTTCCCTAAATGCATGATTTCAGGGAAAGATAACAAGTTACACCATATTTTTGAGCTTTTCACTCACTTGACAGGAGTGCTCTGATTTGTGTAAATGTCCATTTTATAAATAAATTCCCAGAAACCTAATGTCACTGAAAATCAGGGACAAAATAAAACCCTCTAGCTCTGTATTTGAAATGATAGAGAATCAGGCATTACTTTTTCTGGCAATCATATGCCAAGGAAAATACTCCAAATACACATGTTTTTGCAGGATTTTCCCCCAAAGTTTATACAGCCCAAAGCCATAGAGATGCACTGCTCCAAAGTTCAGTGGTCTAGAGCTGAGCAACCCCCAGGAATTCAGTTTCCATTGGGTCTGAATCTCCTCACTCCAATGTTAATTAGATCTTCAATCTTTGATTTCTTAACAGTATTTTGATTTCTTATCAGTCTTCTCTGCCCCAGATGTCTCCAGCCCTGCCAGGGGTGGTGTCTGAGGGCAGATGTTTGTGGAGGGTTGCTGATGTTTCCTTGATGGATTTTTATTTTTCTGGGTGTCTTTGGGCTGCTCCCAGTCTGTTGGTGTGTTAAGCCCATCTCCTTAGAGTGCTGCTACATCTCCTAAAAAACCAACATAAACTCCTTTTCCCAAGGCAAAGTCAAGCCTAACTAGAGAGACAACATAACACTTGAAAAGTTATATTATTTTCAACACTAATGCTATGGATTTATTTGATTTCCCAAAAAAAGGTGCTGCTGTGGGGTCAAATGGAGCAGCCAGGGTGCTTTGTTCTGAAGGGGGAATCTCAGTTAACCTCCATTTCCTATTCAGAGCTGACAGAATTACCTGGGCTGTGTTTAGTGGGGCTGTTCTCTTAATGATGTGAGTTCTTAAAATGGTGCAAGCTCCTAATTCTTAAAACTTTGCTTGGAGGATGCAGAGCTGTGCCTGAGCCCGTGCATTTATTCCATTACAATCCGAATCTGTATTACTTGAAATAAAAAGACACTTCTTAAGCATTGCATAAAAGTTTGAGGGTTTTTAATTCTGAATCCTGAAGTATTTAGCTCATGAGAGTATAAATGAGCCAAACTATTCAGCACCTTAGGGCAATGTATTTTTTATTGATCCCAATTCTACGCTATTATTGTTGCTTAATGAGGAACTAATGTAATTTCTAATGAAACCACATGGTTGTTAAGTAGGAGAACTAATGTTCAGTTTCCCTTGTGACAAAATATACTCTCTTCAATTAAAATCCAGGAAGTAAAATTAATACCAATGTAAAAATTTGCAAGAATTAATGTCAAGACTGAAGCATTTTATTATGCATATAAATTACTTGGATAATGAGATTGAAAGCAAGTTATTGGAGTATCTGGGCAATCCACGAGCTCAATGGAGACCACTTAAATGGGGAAATCTGTAGAGGCAGCAGAAAGAATGGGGTCTCCCTCATCCTTCTATCTGGCATTTTCCTTTCCATTCAGTTCCTGCTAAGAACAGGTCTGAACCCACCTAATGTTGAGCAGACCAGCAGCAAAAAGGAAGATTTACACAGAGACAAACAGCCCTGGTCAAAAATTAGGCTCAAATGTTCTGTGTTCTAGACTGAAAATTACCAGAACAAAGCATCCATTTCTGGCTCCTGTTCATTACAGAAAGGGAAAGGGTCTTGGCCACTGCTTGGATGGATCCCATTAATCTCACAGTTGGAGAACAAACCTGAAGTGTGAGACCTGCTGTTGAAATCAGAGAGTCACTTGGGTTAGAAGCAAGCTCTGGTGGGCTCTTGCCCTTTGTCAGGACAGGACCCTGTCTTTTTCCCAGTAATTGGGGTCTTCCTTTGTAACCTTGGATTTTCAGAGAGGATGGAGAGCACCCTGAGAAGGATTTTGGCCATTCCCACAGCGCTCTGACCCACTCTGGTCCCACAGCCCTGTCTGAGCAGCTGCCTGCAGTGCTGGGTCTGCTGTGGGTCATGCCTGGCTCCTGAAATGAGCTGAGCTCCTGCTGCAGGGCACTGCTGCCTCTGCACAATCCCATTTCTGTCCCAGCTGGCTGCTGTGGGCTGGGCAAGGAAAGGAATGGCTGGGCCATTGTCACACCAAGTGCCAGAGAATTGCAGTGAGGGGGCCTCAGTCTGCTCACTGCTCAGCTGTGGCCGCTCAAAAGTGAAAAATTAAAATTAACACTGTAAGGGAATGAAATACTCATTAAAGCAGACAAAAGATAAGTCTCTTTACTATTTAATATAAAGAATTAACTTCATTAGGTGCAGTAGCAATGGCTGTTCTCTTCACCCTTCATGTTCTCTTTCCTCTTGGTGCTTTATTTGCTTGGCCATGGGGTTGTTTTTTCTTCCCTTCTGATGTGCAAAGCAGAACAGCTTTTACAGGAGCAGGGGAGAAAACCTGGAATTACCAGTGGAGGCAGCATGAGGAATTGCTGTCAGCCAGAGCAGAGCTGTCAGTGGTCTTGTTCCTCCAAGCTGGAATTCATCTCTCTGATTGCCCAGCTGCTCAATGGGAGCCTATTCCAAAGTGGTGTGGGCTGAGAATAAAAACCAGCATAAATTTCCCTCTTTAAAGCCACTTAACCCCAATGACCCCTGAGCTGATTGAAATGGGGCTTGCCCCAAGTGTGGCCCAGCAAAATCCCTGGAAGGATGTTTCATTTTTCCACATCTGTCAGTTTGATCAGTAATGTGATTTCCCTTCTGCTCTTGTACTGGGATAATTTTTTTCCCCAAAAGTAAAATTAATAAGCCATAAACACTGGTGAAACTGGGTGCCCAAATCCCTTGGGAAGCTCAAAAAGATCTCAGAAATAAATGTATGTCTGGAATTTGTCCATTTTCTTGCAAGATTGATCTTGTAGCTGTTCTTTCAAGAAATGGTGAAAAACAATGGACCTGCTACTGGGTTTGTGTGTGGGGTTTGTTGTGGTTTGTTTGTTTGTGTTTTTTTTTTTTTTTTATTTTTTTTTTTTTTTTTTTTTTTTTCAGTTTGCTGGTATTTGTTTATTTCAGTATGATTTGAGAGAGGGCACCTTCTCAATGGAAGTCAAATGCAAAAACCAGAGGATTTGTATCTCTGGTCAAACTGTCCTGGTCTTGAACCTCCTGAAACAGCAGGAGTGCAGAGACTTGCTCTTTTTGGCTGCTTGAGAGAAACCCTGATAGGTAATGATGAGACTTTTTCAAGATTAGCTCCTGCCTCAGTAAAAAGGAAAATTTAGAGTTTAGTTAAAAGGTTTCCTGAGTTCAGAGGTGGGCAGAGCTCAAAACCAGGTTGGTTGGTTTGTTTGTGTTGAAAGCAGTAATTGCTCTGCAGTGTTGTTCTAGTGAGCACCTACAGAAACTGCAGCACTTGCAGGAATCACTCACAGCAATGTGCTGCCACACTCTCATTTTTAAATTTTTCCCCTTTATTTGTACACTTAATGTGCTCAGCAGAGCTCCTGCTCATTTTCCTGCTGACTGCACTGTATTTTGGAGTGGCACTCTCCTGCCATGCATAATGGGAGATGCCCATTGTGGATCACTTGCAGGAGGATGTAATGACTCAGAGATAGTGTGAGGTGCTTTATTGCATGCTAATTCAAATTACTGCAGCGTAATGATAATTGCTCCTTTATGAGGAGGACCCCAAGTGCAATCTAAATTAATTCCTACCCTCAGAAAACAAAGAGTAGTGCTGATTGGAAGAAAAAAAACCCCACAGTAAATTTGAGTTGGTGGGTCATGAGTGGGACTTTTTTCTTTCTGAGATTCTTAAATTGAAAATAATTGTAGTTACTAGAAAAAATGCCCAAGGGCCAGAAGGGAAATGTTGAGCCCTGCTCAGAATAACACAAAAAGAGTTGAAAATAAAGACCTTGTATATCCAAAAGCTGACAATCATGCTTTTAGCATTCAGTTTCTCTGCTATCTGTTCTTCCTCAGAAATTATCTATTTACTGCTGAATGCCATTTTCTTGTCAGCATCCCAACCAGTTAAGAGCCTGACAAATCATGTAGTTAATTGGCTTGGCTTTGAGATGAGCAGCAGATAATGCAGATACTCAGCACATGCCCCATCAGTCCATCCCACCCGGGGTGGGCAGGAGGAGCTCAGCTTGCACAGGCACCACAGCAAGGCTGTGCTGGCACATGTGGGCACCAATTCTCTTCTCCTGCTTAAAATACCAGCAGCCTTGAGAGACTGTCCATGTGAGCATGGCTAATTGAAGTTGCAATAATTCTACATAACACAAAGTACAACAAAGGAGTTTTCAAAGTAGGTGTAAATTAGGGTGGCTCAAGTTCTGATGAACAGCTTGGAAAGGACGAGAGTGGTGGAAAGGGCTGTGAAATAATTGGAGTTGTTATGATAACTGTGTTTCTGGTACAGTAACACTGAGCTGCTGCGGTCTGACTGAATGGTCCTGGAGCCACCCTTTCCATGTGGGTTTTCAGGGGCACTGGGCCAGTCTGACTCCTCTGTGCTCACTGAGGATGGGCACTGGGAGTTTATCCTGTCATAGCCCCTCGCTGGGGGTTTCTGGTTTTGCCTTTCCAGTGTCTCCATCCTTAGCTTTACGCATGGCTTGTCTCACTCTTAACCCAGTTTTCCCCACAGGGTCTGAAAACCTCTTGGTATTTGATTTGCTCTTCAGTTTTTATTCCAGATTCCCACCTTTCTTTCTATTCTCTTTTCTTCTCTCCATTTTTTTTTAAGTATCACACTGTGTGGCATTCACATGATCTGAATAAATCCCTTTGCCCAGGATTGTTCTCCTGGGAAGCTGAGAGGCCTCAGAGAAAAGGAAAATGATTCTGATCTCATTTGCTTCTCCTGTGTTGTGCTCATGTGGAATGTGTTTGGAGATTGTTCACCCACAGGTGATTGTTCCATTGCATTCTGCTGGGAGTTGTTTTCACTCTTTGGCCAATCAGGGCCAAGCTCTGTCAGGACTCTGGAGACAGTCACCAGTTTTCATTATTATCTTTTTAGCATTCTGTAAGTATCCTTTCTGTAGTCTTTAGTATAGTACAGTATTCTTTAATATAATATAGTATCATAAAGTAATAAATCAGCCTTCTTGAACATGGAGTCAGACTCATCATTCCTGCTTTGTCAGGGCATCCCTGCAAATACAACAACACTGTAATTACAGGAGGTGTGGCTGTAGACTAAAGCTGCTGTATAATTGCTGTATTTGCTTTTGTTACAAGTCTCAGCTGAAATCTGTGTGTGTACACTCATGTGTGTTCAATGAGTTACCTCTCTGTTGCTTGCCTGCCTCAGGATATCCAAGCCCCCTTTCCTTCTGTTGGTTTTCTCTTTTTAAGAAGTAGCACACTGCTCTTTTCTTGAGGAACTTTAATCTTTGCTGTGGTGAGGTTGATGTTTACCCAGAATTAGCCAGAAGAAAACCCTGTTCAGTGACAGTGTAGCCACAAGTGTGGTCAGGGTGCCTTCGCCCATTTTCCCCAAGGAGAAAAAACTTTTTTGGAAGTAGAGCACCTCAATAAGCTGAATGTGTTGGGCTTTACTTAAGGTAGATTTCTACATTCACCCTTCATCACAGAAGATGGGTATTTGGGGTACTGGTGTTTATCTCACACAGCTTTGAAATGGGCTAAACCAACATGATGTGGGGAAATGCAGGAATTGTTCAGAGAGATCCCTCAACTTTGTCTCATTGTGAAAGCTAGTTTTACTTGTTTTAGTGGGTCCTGTCTGTTTTTTCTCCCTTGTCCATAAGCTATTGTTAGCCCTGGGATCTTTGAGGCATTTGAGTGCTCCTTGCACTGGATGGCAGCTGTGGGTCTCTTATTGACGCTGGCTCCCAAGCCTGCTGTGCTCTGTGTGCTGCCTTTGTGTTCTGAGTTTGGCATTGATTTTATTTTAGTGACAGGCTGTGCTTTGGTCTAGGAAATGGCATCAAATGTCAGGCTTTGCCTTTTCCCCATACCGGAGCAATCATATCTGGAATTCATAAAGAATTTCAAATTTTCTGGTGTGATCAAGAGATGTAGGCTGTGAGATCCTGTAGCCTCTTGATTAGCTCTCTAATGACATTATCTTTGCTATCTTCCAGGGAGGGAGAAAGCATTAGGGACCAGGTATTTTGTTGCTGTAGGGCTATAGGAGTGAGTCCCCAGTCCTTGGAAACCATGGAGGGCAGATGTGGAAATGGTGTTTAACACTGGCATAGGAGTGCTGTGGGATGGAGAGAAAGCTGCACACTGCCATGCTGTACTGAAATTTTTAAATTAGAAGTTTAGCTTGTTAGAGACCAAATTTCTCAAGAGAATAATTGGGTTTTTTGAGCACTATGCTGCTTGTTCTGTGTTGGAAGGCATGGAAAATGCTGCAGAGTATGTCTGACCTTGCTGTAGCTGCCTTTGGGTCCCAACAAGCAGTTCAGTTGTGTGAAACTCCAAGAAAAAGGGTTTTGTTTCAGAAATTTCTGACCACTTGAATGAACCACCCAGCTTGCATTGAGATTGAAAGCATGAGCAAAGACTGGGCTTGCTGCTGAACTTGGAAAATCTCTCAGTATGTGTGATGGTGTTCACAGGGGTCTGAGGATGAGGGAAGGGATAAGGATCTGACTCTGTGTTTCACAAGGCTTGATTTATTATTTTATGATATATATTACTTTAAAACTATGCTAAAAGAATAGAAGAAAGCATTTCATCAGAAGGCTGGCTAAGAAAAGAAAAAGAAGGAATGAATAACAAGGCTTGGGTCTTAGACAGAGTTTGAGCCAGCTGACTGTGATTGGCCATTAATTAGAAACTCCAACATGGGCCAATCCCAGATGCACCTGTTGCATTCCACAGCAGCAGATAACCATTGGTTACATTTTGTTCCTGAGGCCTCTCAGCTTCTCAGGAGAAAAAAAAATCCTAAGGAAAGGATTTTTCAGAAAATATCATGGCTACATGTATGGAATTTTAGTTGTTGATAATGGGATGGGTGGTGGGGAATGCAAAAATTGTGTGACTGAACAGAAATAATTCTCTGGCCTCCCTGGTTGTTGTGTTTGCAGTGCAAGGTGCAGAACCAGAATGTGCTGTTAATGTATCAAGTCTGAATTTTCTCCTTGGGCTTTTAGCATCCCATACTGAATATTTCCTATACTCTCACTCCTAGCCCACCTTATGATTTCTCTGGGGAAATGACTCAGTGGCAGAGAAGCCCTGTGAAAATAGTGACTGTTGTATGGAGCACACAAGGGGGGTGGGTAGAGGCAATCCAAGGGCAGGAAAGGCAGAACTGGCTGGGGAATGCCAACCTTGCCAGGGTGAAGTGGGCACTCAAGTCTTGGGTAAAGGAGAATATCTTTCAGCTGGTTCTGCAGGCAATAACTGGGATTTTAAACATGCACAGAATCACTCACTTCAGCCTGAGAGAGATGGCTTTGATTCACCAGACACAGCTGTGGATCTGAGTGACCTGGAGGATTCTGGCACTGCACTCATGTGCAGAGGAGGGGGAGATGTCCTGGAGATGGCCTGGAGCCCCAGCACCAAGTGGATCTCTCTGAGTCCCAAATGCTGACGTTGCACCAAGTGGGATCTGTGCAAGGCTTGGCTGGAGCCATCAGACATCTCCACAACCCAGAGAAGTGAATTGAATGAAAGTAGAATTGTGTGTGGGTTTCCTTCATTGTGCTAAAGCCCTAACCAGGCTGACTCTGCTTTTTCTCTGTTTGCAAGCTGTAGGAACTTACTGACCTTTATCAAACATGGAAAGGCTAAAACGGGAACCAGGAACAGCTTATGGGACAAGCTGAGCTGCTGTGTGCCCAAAGGGGAGCATGGGTGAATCTCCTCTGAGTCACCTGAGAACCTGTAAAAGCTCCATTCAAACCTGTCAGGAAGCACATCACTTCTTTTTTATTTCTAAATTTAAAACTATTTTTTCTTTTTAAGGAGGAAGCAGGTAGGGGAGCCACTATAAAATCTGGAGAGAGTTTTTAACGTTTATTTTATTATTCATCCACTTATTTATCCGTGCCCTGATACTTCCTGATTCCAGAAAAGATCAAGAGAGGGAAGTGCCAGAATGTGTTCAGAGGGAAGTTAATGTATTATGCAGGAGGTTTCAGCAGACAGTTCAGACATTTAGGAGTCTTAGAGTAGAACTAAGCTGCTGAAGCACACTGAGCTTGCCGAGCCCGGTGGGTGCAGTACAGCAGCCTGTCATGCTAAGTGCCACATTAAATTCCTTTGAATTTAAATAATGGCCTCCAACCTGCACTTTTCAGGTGTTACCACCAGGTTTCCTCAGAGGTATTTTCCAGCATGCTGTGTAAAGGACACAGTTTGGATTTTTATGTGTTGTTGTCATAGTTGAGATGGAGACAATACAAAGCAACGCCATTTTCAGAAGGGTTCAAACTGGTTTTATTCTAGCATGTATGCTTTTTATACATTCTTACAAAGCTCATAATTTTACACTTATTGGTCACAAGAGACAAACTGCTCATTGGAACAGGCAGTTGCAGATTTCTCTTATTTATCCTTCTGTCTTCCTTGGTTTCTATGTCAACGACCTGGGTAGGAAATTGTACCAGGGGCAAACATGGATCCTCTTATCAACCTTCTCTCTGGCTCACAGGAGTCACTGTAAAATCTCTCCCGCATGTTGTGTAGTATCTCTTTCTTTTCCCGTGTCTAGTGGGGTGGGAGAGCCACAGCTCCAGACCTTCTCTTCCCTCAATATCCATATTCACTTCTGACTCATTCCTCAGGCCTGCAGCTGTGTGACCCAGGTGCTTCCAAGGGAGAGGTGGCTGCTGGAGGCAGCCTCTTCACAGCTCCAAGTCTGATTAGTCAGAGATTGAACCAGTATAAAAATGGTTTCATCCACAAGTTAGGTTGATTTAATGCTTTGACACGCACACACATATATCTATATATATAAGAAAAATGCACATAGTGTATATTTTAACATCAAATTTCTACAGTATTGGTAATAATAGTCAATCCTTGTCAGTGCTAACACACCTGTATGTAATTAATCTTTTTCCATGTGGAGGACTTGAGGCATGGAGGTGGTGGTTGCTTTCCCTGGACACATCAGGTGCCTGGAGTGTGCTGGGATAGGGACCAGGGATCTGTGGCTCACACTTGGACCCTTCATTCTCCATCCTGGGCATTGAGGGATCAGCAATTTTCCTCCTCTGACTGCAAATGCTCAAAGGGTTGGAACAACAGCACTGCCTGTGTTGTGGGGTGGTTAATTGTGCATTCAATTTGAACAATCTAAGTGGAGAAGAATTCTAATAAAGAACAATTCCATTCTGAAAACTTTGCTCTTCCTCCCTCCAGTTTTGGTGATCAAAGCACTTTGTCACTGGTGGGATAAGGGCTATAAAAGATGACATTCTTGCCATTATGAAGAAAATATTTCCTGTTAGACAGTTTATTGCTAAAATGCAGCTCTAACTCTGTAATAATTGATTATGAATGTTCCTTTTACGAGCTGTTAGAATTGGTAATGCAGACATTATGTCTGGAATGAAAATATTTTAGCATTTCTAAATACAAATCTGGATCAAAATCAGGACTGGAGTAAAGATTTCACTATTCCTCATCACTTTTTATCCTTGGTGAAATTTGTAAAAACTACTCAGGAATTTCTGGACACAGTGCCCAACTATTAAATCCATTTCTTCCAATATTTTATCAGATGTGGCCACAGTTCCTGTGCTGTGTCCCAGCAATAAGAGATGATAATTGTGAAGTCTCATTTGATGCAGTGACCTGGCATTTTTGGTGCTAGTGGTTGTAGTTTTGATTCCTTAATGCTGCATGGGGTACACAAAAATATTTGAGTGTTTTATGGATACAGCTGTATTTCATTTTTATGAGCAGGCATGTGATTAAGAGCTGATATTCTGTATACTTCTAGAAACAGTGGGTTTTATTTGGATCTGTATGGTGGTTGGTTATTTATATGTAGGGATTGTTTTGAGTCCATGAAGTTACTGAAACAGTTCAAGAATATCCCTGGCTGGGGGCTCTGTACAAATCACAGACAGGACAGGGCTGCTGGGAACTGCCTTGAGCTGTTTGATTTTCCAGCATCACTCTCATTACATGGTTGTGACAGTGGGAAGATGCCAGCCAGCTCACATCCCAGCCAGCAGACCAAGAACTCAATGTTACAACTCACTTTAAGAGTTTTCTGACCAATCCCACAAAGCAAAAGCACATTGACAGTAGTTCTATCCAACCACTATAAGCACAGGTACCGTTGGTTAAACAATGCTTGCTTATTTTGGATACAAGACCTGCTTGTGAGCCCTAAACCACAATGCACAGAGCTCCATTATTAAGCCTAGAACTTCCTGACATCTCACTAGATAAACTTTTCTATAGCTTAAGGAGTTATTCTAGTCAAGCATTAGTACACAGACCATTGTTCTATTTGTCCTTACTTGTCTACTTTCTACATGATTTTTCTGCTGACCAATCTCATGGCTGCTGCTCAGCTCCAATCACAGCTCTGCTGTCTCTGAGGCTGCCTTTTGCAGCTTTCCCAAAACCCTCTGATTTTTAGGATTCCCACAACGAACAGAGTTGCAAGGTCTTTTTTTGCCTTGGAGAGTTACCGTGGATGAAGGGCAGTACAGATGTTGTTTGTTTCTGGCTCAGCACAATCCTTTTCTCCCCCTGTTCCATTCCCCACATTTCACTCAAATTCACTCATTTGTCTTTCAGCCCTTTGCTCTCCACATGTCCTCCAGTTATTCCATGGCTCTGCAAATTCTGACCAGTGTGTTCTGCCACTGGAAATCCCTAGCACTTCCAAATCCCCATTTTAGCTGTTCTCTGTGGTGTTCATCCTCATAACCCTTCCAGGACTGCCAAGGACCACCCCAGAATGATGGAGTTTGTTAATTAACAAAGCCCTGACCTTGGGCAGGGTGACAGCCTGAAGGGCTGGGTGCTGGTTGTGTGAGGAAGAGGAGGAGGAGGCAGCAGCTGCTGCAGAGGGTTTGGGCACAGATCTGAGGCAGGAGCTCCACATCCCCCAGAGCTGCTCCCAGATCTGTTCAGACTGAATGGTGTAAATTGGAAATATCTGTGTGAGTCCTGCAGGGCCTGGGGAGCACAGACCTTGTTCCTGTGCCCTGGGAAAGCTGCAGCTCTCGGTGTCAGCAGGAATCACCTCTCCTGCCTCCCTGGCTCACTCAGGCTGCTGCCTTCACTGGGTTGTGTGATGCTTATTTGATGTAACTCGTGTTGAGCAGTTTGTGATAAGGCTGGCAGAAGTGACCATTGAAGGGTGAAGGTGTTGAGGTGTTGAAGTTCCCTTGTAATTTTCTTTTTTTCCTGCAGATAAACAAGTCAGTGTGTGGAAGCTGGAGAAAGAAAAGTGTTCTGTTATTTTATTTTCCTTACTTTGTTCAAATTACTTTTGTAGCTGTTCCAAATGCTTCACTGTAGCATTGAAATTATTGGATTTGATGCTGCCACAGTGGAATAGGATTCTGGAATAATTCCCATTTTTTTAAAACAATCCCTACTCAGGCTGTTTATTTCAGCACTAACCTGTCTATTCTTTGACTCATACTCTAGATGTACTGCTTATAAACAATCAACCCAAGAATTGCAGATAGTCTGTGAAAAGCAATTTTCAATGTGAGATTTCTTCTCTCTACCCCAGACCTTTTGACTCAGTGCAGGGTTTAATGAATAGAGCAATTATTTATTTTCACAATGGGGTTCCATTATTAATCCAACCAGTTTAATTTCCTGATTTTACTCCAACAAGAGAAAATAATTTAAGTTGTAGAGATGAGCAGAGCCACCTCAGGGGCCAGCATTGAGTAGATTCCTGCACTGTAGATGACAGCCACATTCCTGTAGTCATGTCTTATTTCTAAGTGAAAGGGTTTGCATGTGCTTAACCAAATCAAATCTCTGAAGTCTTTATTTTTATTGCTATTATTTATTCTGATCTAGGTAGTCACAGTTTGTCTCCACAAAATGCAATAGCTATAAAATAGTCAATGAAGTATTTGCTTCTTGGCAGGAGCTGGCTACAAATGTGATGGATGAAGCACAGTGTGGCTGGCACCCAGAGAAATGCAGGGAGCTGCTTCCTAGAATACAAAGGTGGTTTTTAAGGGCTTGGAATCAGCTGGATGGATGATGGATCCCCCCAGACACCCAGGACAAAGGCAGGGCAGGGCTGGCAGTGGGCACCACACAGACATCCCCTGCCTGAGGTGGTTTCACTTGTGGGCTTGAGCTGAGCTGCTCCAGCCGGGAATGCAGCTCCCAGGGTGGGGCTGCTCCTCTTGGAGCTGCCAGCCAGGGCTCCAGGGCTCTGTGCCTCTGTGGCACATGGGACAGCAGCACAGGGTGTCGTGAGCTTGTTGATGTACCAGGACAATCTCTATTTCACTCCAGGATGCAGCAGGGCTTTGCTATTTATACTGGACCAGTGTAGAATTCAAAATAGGGAGGTCTAGAAGATTGTGTCTGGAATACAAAACCCTCTTGGAATATATTCTGAAGCTGAACTCTCAATTGTGTGATGTCTGGTGATCACTCCTAATGATTTTCCTTCCAAACACGTTGTTCAATTCAATCCCTTTATTCCCTACATTCCCTTCTTCCCTCTTAACTAGATCTTCTTCATGCAGATTCCTGTATCTTTGAACACTCTCTAGGCTAGGATTTGGGGGATCTTGAAGTCTTCTGCTGCTAGGGATGTTTCCCTAAAATTTCAGTCCAGAAAACACTTACATCAGGTGTGGCCACAGTTCCTGGGCTGTGTCCCAGCAATAAAAGATAATTGTGCAGTCACATTTGTTGCAGTGACCTGGCATTTTTGGTGATAGTGGTTGCAGTTTTGATTTCCTGATGCTACCTATTGCTGCATGGGTATGCAAAAATATTTCAGTGTTGTATATTTATATACACTTATCCTAAAGTAAAGGATAAAAAAAACCTCTCCATCCTTTGGGATGAAGAGTTGGATATCCCCTCTGATGTACTGGGAGAATAGTGCTCCATCTGTAATATAGTGAAGGCAGTGGAAAAAATTGTCATCCCAGAATAACTTCATGGGTAAGTGAAAGAACCCAGAAGTCTGTAATCCTTGAAAAAAATCAAATACAAAAACTGTCATGTAAAACCCTGGAGAGAAGGGAAGTGAATTCTTCCCATTGTGAAGGCAGCAGTAATAGCATGTTCCCAGAATTGGCTCTAAATGCATTTCTGGTGAGCTGTCGGCCCTTTATGAGCGGTGGCATGACGAGCAAAGCTTGGGGTTTCACAGCGTGGAGGGAACCTGGCACATCTCAAACCATTGTGCCAGAAATTGCGGGGTGGCACCGAGCACCGCGGGCTCTGCAGCGGGCAGGAGCTGTGCCCGTGCCCCTTTGTTCCCGTTCCCAGCTGCCCATTCCTGGTACAGATGCGCTCCTGGGTGCCAGTGCCCGTTCCCGGTGCCCATTCCCGTTCCTGGGTGCCCGTTCCCGGGTCTGGATGCATTCCCAATGCCCATTCCCCGGGTGCCCGTTCCCGGGTGCCCGTTCCCGGGTGCCCGTTCCCGGGTGCCCGTTCCCGGGTGCCCGTTCCCGGGTGCCCGTTCCCGGGTCCGGACGCATTCCTAGTGCTCATACCCGTTCCCGGTGCCTGTTCCCATTTCCATTCCCAGGTGCCCATTCCCATTCCAGGTGCCCGTTCCCGGGTCTGGACGCATTCCCAAAGCCCATTCCCCGCGTGCCCATTCCCAGTGCCCGTTCCCGGGTCCGGATGCGTTCCCGGGTGCCGATGCCCGTCCCCGTTTCCCGGTGCCCGTTTCCCTGTGCCCGTTCCCATTCCCGGTCCCCGTTCCCGGGTCCGGACGCGCTCCCGGCCGGAGCCGCCGCCGTTCCCGGGACACCGGCGCCCCCTGCGGGACACGGGCGGCGCTGCGGCTGCGGGCCCCGACCCGGGGGGACACGGACAGGAGGGGACACAGGGGGGACACTGCACAGGGACAGGGGGACACTGCACAGGAGACTCTGCACGGGGACGGAGGGACACTGCACAGGGACGGAGGGACACTGCACAGGAGACTCTGCACGGGGACGGAGGGACACTGCACGGGGACAGGGGGACACTGCACAGGAGACTCTGCACGGGGACAGGGGGACGCTGCACAGGAGACTCTGCACAGGGACAGGGGGACACTGCACAGGAGACTCTGCACGGGGACAGAGGGACACTGCACAGGGACGGAGGGACACTGCACAGGAGACTCTGCACGGGGACAGGGGGACGCTGCACAGGAGACTCTGCACGGGGACAGGGGGACACTGCACAGAGCCACCCCCAGGACAGGGTGACAGCGCTCACACTGCCCAGGCTGCCCCCACCAGGCCCCCGAGGGCTCAGGTGGCTCGGCCTTTGTGATCTCTGCCTCTCTTTGAGGTTGGTTTTGCATCCTCTGAAAGCATGGGTGTGACCGTCCCAGTGATTAATTAGTGAGTGAGTGTCCGTAGTGTGGCTGTGAAATTGCTCCCTCACCTTTCAGGCACTGCAGTGTTCTGGGGGAAGGTTTTCCTCACCTGATTCATGGAATGAGGAAGAGTGGAGAAGAAAAGCCCTAAAAAAGGGATAAGTGAGAGTTCAGATGGGAATTAGGAAAAAGGGAATAATAGAAACAGAGGAAAAGGGAAGTAGAGGGGCTGCTAGTTTAGTTCTTCAAGTTGAGTTGATTATGAACAAAACACCTCAAAAGTAGTTGGTGGGACTGAGGAAAACAGCACCTCTTAACGTAAGAAATCACACAGTAAGGGTTTCTTTGTTGTATTTTTATTGATGTATTTAGCAATACTATAATTTTTGATACTATAATTAGAGTCCTTTTACTGAGAGTAATCATGTAAGTCTGCCATCAAACCATGAGAAATGACTAAAACTCTAATGAGACTTCAGTTTCCATGGATGCCTATAAAAATAGAAGCAAAAAAGCCTTTCTATCTTGTGAACTAAATCACTTTTGAAAGAGAACCTCAATGCTGCTTGAGTGACTTTTGATTTGAGACTGTCAGATTAGGGGAAAGTAGAAAGTATGCAGGGTTAGGAAGTCCCCCAGAGAGGGGGAAGGAGAATGATCCCAATATATCAGTTAAATTATGGCATTGTGTGCTATATGCTCATATTTGCAGAGATCAAGTGGGTGAGCTTAATCTGCTGTGAGTTGTGGTTGGATCCATCTCTGGATAAAAGCCTCTGTGCCAAAGCTCTGGCTGCTCAGTTGAGTGTTATCCCACCTATCTAAAATACATTACTACTTCTATGCAGGCTTGAGGGTATTTATTAACTTAATATTTGCTCTCTGTGGTTGTTCCCCTGTAACTAAAATTTGTTTCCTAAAACGTTCACAAAAAAGCATGAAGGACGACTGCTGGTAGAGACAAAGTTAATGGATTTTCTAAATGGCATTGCTTACTCATGCTGAAAGCTTTTGTGGCATTTAAGTGCTGACAGCTGATGTAAAAAATGGCCTGTAGGAACCAATTTTGAGTGTTCAAAAAGTAAGTTTTAGACTTATCCCACACCTCTGAGTTTGTGTCATACTGATTAAAGATTGCTTGATGTGGCAAGAAAGAGTCTGAAAGTTTGCAGGTCCTGGTGCAGGAGAGAACTTTGAGACTGGGAAATGGGGGCTGAGGAACAAGAGGAAGGGATGTTTGCAGATAAGCAGCATTAAATGCTCTGACAGCAGCAAGGTAACGTGGCCTGGCCAAGGCTGCTCCTGGCTCTGTGTCAGGCCTTGCTTGTTCCTCTCCTGGCTGATGCTGCTGCTGTGGAATTGCTCTGGGACCATTCTTTGTTATAAAAACTTGATTCTGCAATCTTCTGTTCAGTTTTCACTGAGTTGTGAGAGTTTTACTGTGCTGGGACTCCAGGGCTCCAGGTTATTAGTGGATTTTTTCCTTCTAGTACAATTTTCAGAAGATCCAAGTGCATGCAGGAGCCTGGGTACCCCAAACTTTTAGTAGGCTTAAAAAGGCACTTGGCTATTTTAGCCAATTCTACTTCTTGCTCACACTGGGAGTGTGTGGGCAGATCCCTTCATGCCTGAGCACATTTAGAGGAATTAAGGGTTTGATCCAAGTAATTAGTGATGTAATATGGGACCAGAAATTATGGTAGTGATTGTAGAGCTGTTCTGATCCTTCCGGAAATCTGAATTTTAGGGTGAAATCCTAAAAGGTTCAGAAGGCAAATCTGTGTATTCTGCATGAGCAGAAACATTTCCTTGCAGCCTCCAAAAGGACCAGATTTACACAGGAATTGAATGGAGGGGGATCTTGGTGAAACGATTCCCAGTGTGACACACAGGAGATCTTTGTGATAATGAAACGTGTGTTCAAAATTCATTTTAAACAGCAGATTTATTTTAAACAGCAGCTTGCAGGTGTGGCTCTGAGAGGCAGTCACTGTGAGTTTACCATCAGATCCATGACTGCAATAACCAGGCTTGCATGGATCGTCATGAACTCTCACTAATTGTCCAGTTCTGGGAGCTATAGATCCCCATCCATGAAGATAATTGCTTGTGTCACAATGAAAGATCACTGCAAAAGAAGCATTTCACGCCTTAAATAGTCAATTAATGTGTGATTTAAAGTAGCATTGTTTGTACATGACCGTGGTACCCCAGGAAAGAATTGTTCAGTTAAAATAGGAAAGTGGTTGGAAAATTCCTTAACAAAGTCAGAGCTTTGAAAAAGCTCTGCAAGGTAATTTCCCTTTTACACAAAGAGGAAATATTTGCCCAGCTGATCACAGCATTGGCATCTGCAGCATCTTCCTGCTGCTCCTGGGTGGAATTTCCCAGCTGGAGGGTCCTGCCCGTGTGCTGCAGCCCCAAACTGGGGCACAGAGCTGTCCCTGGAGGGGCTGGGTGACACTGGAGGGGAAGGTTCAGCATCACAGCATTATCACAGCTCATCATTATGTCACAGTTTATCTAAAAGATGCTATCTAAAGGCCATTTCATCTCCAAGTTATGGCTCACACTGGGGCACTAAGGAAACACCTCTCTTTCTCTAAAAATGCTGAGAGCTGTTTCAGTCCTCCATGCCTCCCACCCTTCTCCTGCACCCTTGGGAGCAGCTGGAACGTGGGATGCTGACTGATGCTGATGCCAGGCTGGATTCCTCATCCCCCTGGGACAGCCCTGCTGTGCTGAGGAGGAGTTGCCATTCCAGTTCTGGTATCTGGAGGATTCAAAGGCTGCAAACATCAGGGTCTCCTGGGAAGCAATAATTTTGGACACTTGGCCATCAGATTATTTTGAGAAAAACATGCATTGAAAAGGCTGCTTTAAACTCCAGGTGTGTGTCTCTGTCTTTGATGTGTTCTTGATAATTTTAATTGACTTTTCTAAAGTATTTTAGGTAAGGACAAGTGCAAGCAATATGTAAACATTTTTATAAATATATAAACAATATATAAACAATGTATGTGCTCTCTGCTATAAGAGCTAATCCTTCCAGTGGGGTGTTGGCCACAACACCAAATTGAGTTTATTTTAAGTTTGAGGCAGGAATTATCAATGTGTTTTACTTAAACACAATCAATATAGCAGGAAAACCAACTTTAACAGGGAAATGGTTTGTATTTCTGACCACCCACGTGTGTGGTTCTGTTTTAGGTGGCACTGTGGGTAGGGAGGGAAGGATGGCAGCAGGTTTGTCTTGGGGCAGTTTTTGGGCTCAGGTGAGTGGGACTCTCTGAACACTCATTTGAGCATCACAGATGAAGCACAAGTCCCCACCTGCAGCACAGGTGAGCCCTATCCCTATTCCTGCAGCCCCAGGTAGGGAGCAGAGTCCATAAACAGAATTGCAAACAGCAATTTCTCTCAGGTGAGAGGGACATGGGAAGATTTTTATCTCAGTTTTTGTCTTGGCATTGCTGGCTGTTACTGGGATGTAGTTAATGTACACACATGACAGGTGAATGGGATGAGAATGCAGAATGTGAATTCCAATACCTGGAGAGATGAATTTTACAAGTTGCCTTTCTCTCCTGTGAGGTTTAGCTCACAGTTGATACAGCAATGTCTGGTTCTGTTGTTAAAGTTTAATGCTTCAAAACTCCTTTCTTCCCATCTGAGATCCCATCTCATGTAAAATGTAACACTCCTGAGAGTGGAATTACAGTATCTTTGCTCTTCTCCCACTCTTTGTGCCACATTTGCCCCTCTTTCTGTTGCACTCGGATTTTTGCTGCTGCTACAAAAATGAAATTAATCACCAATCTCATTTGTAGCTGCTGGGAGCCAAGAGCACACAGAAAAGCAGGCTGTGCAGTGGAGTTGGACTAGTGTGATAAGGCAGCTCTAGCTATAAAACCACTGTTTTTTCCTGTGCAATGTCCTTGTAGCTGTTCCTAATCTTTAATGACCTGTTTTGGCTTTTGCTTGTAATGAACTTTTGGTGTAAAGAATCGCTGGAGCAGCTCCCCCTGCTCCCCACACTGCAGATGGAGATGAATAAGACATTTCCTGCTTGTGTTATGCTTTGTGGCCAGGTTTACTTGCAAAACACACCTAAAAATGTGCTCTGTCAATAGGATTGTTTCATGCTCTATGACTGACATTTCTGTAGCTCCCAGCACATGGCCTTAACCCTTGCCCCACTTCTGTATTTATAAAGAGAATGAGCACTTCTGTAATTATAAAGAGAGTAATAATTTTCTGATTTTTCTTTTCCTTTTTCTCTTTTCAAGGGAGTGCAAAAGCTGAGCCCATTTCAGCTTGCAAAGTACATTTAAATCTCTGCTATCTGGAACCTTTCAAATTGCTCAGTACTTTTAAAATAGTGTCAGCTCATTGTCAGGGCATGATACCGAAAGGAAAATTGCTGTCTCCCTGCTCTCAGCAGTATCAGACAAGCTTTCTGATTTTAGTACTGCATCTGAAATGGAAAAGTTAATCATAGGCCTGTTCTGCATCATCTCTTTCAAGCCAGGGTAAAAGCAGCAATTTTAGATGTTCTATTAGAGCTAATTTAGTTGTTGGCAGTGGAAAAGTGCAGAAGCCACCAGCAGCACCTTGTGTTGGTGTCTATCACAGTGGCCATCTCACAGCAGCAGCCACCGAGCGATTCCTGCTCCAGGTGTGATGGACATCCCTGGCCTTGCTGGGGTTTGGTGCTCTGTGCAGGGACAGAGGTGCTGTTCAATCCCCTGGAGCTGTGGCCCTGTCCAGGAGGAGCTGGGCCCTGCCCCTGACTCAGCTTTCAGCCTCCCATGGCTGACAAACCTGCTGCAGTTTTACTCTCTCAGAAGTTGTTTGGCAGCCTTACTTTGAGTCCGAATAAAAGTGTGGCCATGAGATGTCCTGAAAAATCCCTTTGCCAGGATTTTTCTCCTGAGAAGCTGAGAAGCCTCAGAGGAAAAGAAAAACCATAATTATCTGCTGCTGTGGAATGTAACAGGTGCATCTGTGATTGGTCCATGTTGGTTGTTTCTAATTAATGGCCAATCACAGTCAGCTGCCTCTGACTCTGAGAGTCAGGAGCTTTTGTTATTCCTTCCTTTCTAGCCTTCTGATAAAATCCTTTCTTCTATTCTTTTAGTATAGTTTTAATATATCATTTTCTTTTAATATAATATATATATCATAAAATAATCAATCAGCCTTCTGAAACATGGAGTCAAGATTCTCATCTCTTCCCTCATCCTGGGACCCCTGTGAACACCAGCACGTGAAAGAGCCTCTGATTTGCCCATGGTTCAATAAATGTCTCTCCTGTTTGCTGCTGTGGAAGGCTTTTGGGGTGGCTTTTGTCACACACCAGGGCCTGCAAACACCAGAGGAACCTCACAGATGTGTGTGCCCAAGGGATGTACCCAAAAGTGCTCTGCAGGCAACTGTGAAAGAATTTGACTGAAAACTGTGTCTGTTTGTGGAAACAGGGAAGCATCTGTAGCATTTTCTCTTCATTTTAGTCCTGCCTCCACCTGGTGATTCCTTGTGAGTCCAACCCTGTGGCTGCTGGACTAATTGAAAATTCACTCCAGGACTGAGGGGTCCTTGGTCACATCTCATTGTTTTGTCAGGAAGAATTTTCTCTCTCTCTCAGCCTTTCTGCTCAACTCTTTACTTCCATCATTTACACCAATTATTCACCTAATTTTATTATGCATAAATCATTCTTCCCACTGTGTTGACTCCAGTTCAGCTGCTTCAGGCCTTTCTACAGCTGCTGTAGTACCTGTAGGGGTATTTTTCCTTAAAAACTGAAGCCTGAAGCTCAGTGGGAGCTTCTGATTACTGGGAAGTTCTTAGGGAATGCTGCTTTGGTCACCAACCTGACCTAGCCCAGGATAAATCCCAAGGAAGGCGTGAATTCTCTGCTCCTTGACCTGATGCACTCTGGAGAAGGGTGCTCAAACATGGGAGAGCACATTTTACATAAAACTTCAGCGGTTTTCATCTCTTGTACACCTTTTTAACCCGTGTTCAACCAGAAGCATTACCTTTGGGAATTCATGATGATTCCTTTGGGCCTGCTGTGTGGATAATTTGGTGTGCTTTGTCTGAAATACATGGTTTTCCCCAAATGTACAGATTGGGTTACAGCTCCTTGCTGCTTATCTGTGGTTGAGAGGTAATGATGCAGGTGATGGGTTAAAATTCCCCAAACCATTTGCAGTTCTGGCTGTGGAAAGTGGCTCTCTGCTCCACATCATGTCTGATTTCCCAGGAAATAATGGGAATGCTTTTGTTGGCACCTGACTGAAAGATTTCTGTGTTCTCCTGCCTTTCCCCAGGTGCTGCCCTTAGCATGGAGCTGCAGCTCTTTGGGAGCATTTGAGAACACAGATGAAATGTGCCACTGTTCCCTGCCACCCCCGTGTATTGCAGGATCAAGCAGTGGCTGCTGAGGGTGCCTCTTATTCTCATATTATTTAAAATCTGAAGTGTTCAGCACATCTGTGACTGGAGGCTGCAAGTGGAGCAATGCTCAGTGGCTATGGAGTGTGTACAGAACAGAATTCCTCTGAGCTCTGGTGTTTGGTTTCAGCAGGGATTGCTACTTTATCAAAAAACCAAAGGGGATAATGACAAGGTTTTTAGCTTCTGAAGCTATCAGTTTTATTTTGCTATCAGCAGTTATTCCTGCTTCAATTAATGCTGTTAATAATGACCACAACCAGCTGTAGAGGACACTGGTGTAACAAAGAAATCTGCCCCACCTCACCCTACTAATGCAGTTGTAAAATAATGCTGCCTTTAAAAATATTAAAATTGTATTAAAATAGTAAAAATTTAAAAATATTACTGTAATAATAAACTGTATTAAAAGTATTTTAAAACTTATCACAACTGTAAGCAATTGCGCCTTTAATTCATACCAATTTCTCATTTAAGAATAATTTTTAAGGATAATTATTCTTAAATGACATTTAAGAGTAATTTTTAAGGATAATTATTCTTAAATGACATTTAAGAATAATTTTTTAAAATTGGGAAATAGTTTACCGTACAGAATGATGAGAGTGTTTAGAAACAGTTTGGACAGAACTTTTTCCTGTCCTTTGGACTGCAGAGGTACTCAGTGGTTTTCTAAAAGGATTTATGTTGGTTTTCAAATCTAATTTGGAAAACCTTGTTTCCCACTGTGTTCACAGACTGACATAGAATAAGTGTTGTACAATGTAAACTTTATTTTTTTTAGGTTTGAAGCTTTTTTCCCTAGTTCATGTTATGTTTTAATGATGGGACTCTTCAATAGATAGATAAACTGACCCTCAAATATGCACAGGTAGAACTGTGCAAACAGATCAGACCCTAAACAGCTTTGGGATATTTATTGCATGGGTTTTTTTAGCCTACAGATTTCAGCTCTATTAATAAAACTTCAATGAATGAAAAAACCAAAAAAAGACCCTCATGACTTGTCTGTAAGAAGCTTATTTGAGGCAAGCTTGTCTGCTGGGTTAGAAGGTTTCATGTCTGAGCTGTAGCAAGCTGTTGGCAGCACAGTTCCTTGGCTTGAGGGCAGCCCGTGCCCTCGTGGGTGCCATGTGCATAACAAGCAGGGAAAAACACTTCAGGGTCAGCTCTGAGGTTGTTTGACTTCCAGCAGTTGTGCAAAAAATTCAGAGTGCATGTTTTATGCAAAGGAGAAGTGTTGGGCATAATCCTAATCCTGCAGCAATGAATTTTATGGCATTTTGTGTAGTCAAGAATTCACTCTTTGATCTCCAGAACACATGCTTGCTTGAGACTCTCTTTTCAGGTTTATTTTCTCTTTATTGGCTTTATATGTTGCCTTATATAAGAAGAAGGGAAAATATATCATGGATCTTTTTAATATTTGTAATATCTGATTGCTGGCATGCAAGGAGCTTTGTTAACAGGTTATTGAAGGCAATTGAGTGATGCTGGAAGAAGGAAAGGTAAAACTGAAGCTCTGAAGCTGGTCTGGGTTTTATCACTGCTCTGAACACCTCTCTTTCCATGGGTTAGGAAGTAGGAGAAACCATACCTGGTGTTGCCATGGTTTCTAGCAATCAGCAACAGAGAAAAAATACCACAAAACCAGTCTAGATTCCACTTTTGCTCAAAATCTCATGTAGGTAATGGTCCCCATGTGTACTAAAATGTAGCTAGAAAAGAGATGTTTGGTTTGGCACCAGTTTGTGCTGATCTTCAGAAGATTTTGTTATGGCTTAAATTAGGTTTCACCATGCAGCAGCTGACAAGTGCATGTCTTTCAGTGGATTGTGTTATGGCAGAAATCTAAATCAACAAATATGTTGATGCTTTATCCTTCTAAAAAACCCAAATAATTAACTACCTAATACAGGGTTATGAAAGTAATGAATAAAAAAATGTTTAGCTGGCTTTGTTGAATCCTCAGAAATATTTTCTTTACTCGTACTAGATAAGATTGAATCTTTGCCAAAGAGTTGAAAAAGTGGAGAAAATTGGTTTCCCAGTAGCATCTTGCCGTGGGTAACTCTTTTTTTTTTAAGGTTCATCTGAGAACACTGGATTTCAAAGATACTCAGCAGACAACTCTGACAAGGTGATAATCGTGCTCTCCACTGCTGTGATAACTCTGAGTTTAAGCCTGGTCTTACTCAATGGAGTAAGAAAGGTGTAAAGTGGGATTAGAGCCCATCTCTGAATGAACTGTAGGGCTGAGAATGCAGCTGTGTGTGTGTTCCTGCTCAGAGAGCCAGGACAGGCTGCTGGTCACAATCACACCAAGTGCTGCCATGCAGGAGGCAGCAGGAGGAGCAGAATTCCTCAAAAGAAAAATTACAAATCACAGCAGGAAAAGAAAAAAAAGAAGGATTAGAATCAATCTATTTAGAATCTGGATTTTAGTGCTCGTGCTGGTTCAGATGCTGCTACACAGCACTGACAAAGCTGAGATGAAAATCACAGTGGGACCCTGCTAAGACCCTGGAACTGGAAATCAAGCATTAGTTACTGAAAAGGTAACCCTGGGTCCGAGGTGTAATGCCTTCAAATGACTTAATTGTAAGTTAAAATTAGCATCAAAGCAGATGCTGCAATGCTGCATTCTGGTTTGGAGTGTTTTGTCTCATCCTGCAAACATTTCCAGTGCCCCCTGTGCATCTTGCTTTGTGCCACAGCCAGCCTTTATTAGATGGATGGGTTTCTGAAGAAGTGCAGCATTACTCTGGAATGTGAAAAATTCCATTAATTAAGATAACAAGTGAAAAATATTTGGATTACACAAAGCTCTTTGGGAGCAAATTAGCAAACTGACGCCTTATGGTGTCCACATTTTTGTGGTGTGGCCATATGGCAAAATGAGACACTGAATTGAGCCAGTCAGTGTTCGAATCTCACAGAGAGAAATTCAAACTTTGATCAGTTTGTAGCCAGCACTGCTGCCTCGTGGATGCACACAGACTCAGGCAGTCTGTGCTTGTGTCTGGGAGCTCTGTGGATGAGTTAATTCATTTACAGAGCTGACAAATAGCTGTAAATGAATTTTTGGGCCCCAGCTGAGGCAGAAAGTTTATCTGCAAAGGAGGTTTATTAGTTCTTGCAGTGACAGTGCAAGTCCCCTGGTGTGTGTCTAGCCCAGCTTGTTACTGTGCTGAAGGTTTATTTTGTCGCTTTGGTGCTGTGCCTGGTCCTTGTGCAGATTTGTGATGATTACTGTAGATGGCAGCAAAAGCTAAATAAAATACAACGATTTAAAAAATTAATTAAACCCCTCCCTGCTGCTGTCCTGAGTGTGCATTTTGTCTTGGTGCCTGCCAGCTGTTCTTGAGGATGGAAGCAATTATAGGCAGCAGAAGCCAAATTAAATTACATATTGAATTAAGGTTTCACTCACAGGCAGTTGGGGCTTTGTGGCTGTGTTGGTTCTCTGTGTGTGCTGTCTCAGGTACCAAAAGCCAATTTTAAAGCTCTCCTGATGATCTCTGAATTCCCCTTTTTTCCCTGTGTGTGCCATGGTGTCAGGAAGGAGCAGCAGCGCTGACAAATGATAATAACTCTGGGGGCACTTTTACTTTTCCTCCTGTAATAAGTGTGCTGTTTGCTTTCTTTCATTGCAATCAAATTAGTTTCCTCTTTTATTTTTAATGTCCTTCCTTGCTCTTTTCTGGTGTTGCTGTTCTTGGTTGCCACTTCCTCTCTGCTCAGAGCACATCAGGAAAAATGGTTTATTGTGCCATCATGCTGATGAGCTGTTCAATAGGACACAGGACTTTCTCTTGCATCCCTCAGAATGCAGGAGAAGCACAGGACAGCCTCAGGACAGGCACTGGCCTCTTGAAAATAGTGGCAGGATTTGGAATAGTGGATGGATCTTTACTGGGAAATGGCTCCCAATGTTAAGTTCATTATACAGCAAAAACTGACTTTTAAATGTTGAAAGGGCATGAAACCCAAATGATTATGGGTGAACTTGAGAGCAGGATTTAGGGGCAAGCAATAAATAATAAATGTAGCAAAAGGTCCATATGTGATTAGCAAAATTGCTTGAAAAGAACGAGCTGTGAGAGCTGGGGGTCTGCAGTCTTTGTTTTTACTCTGAAAACCATAAAACTCAATTTTCTGCATGGCAGACATTTAAAATTAAGCAAAATGTAGTGCATCAAAATGACCCTGTGCTTTTGAAATACATCTGAAATCCCTTTAAAATGAAAAAGAAGGATGGCAAAGTATGGAACTGCTGTTTGACAATTGTGTTCAATATATGATGAAGGTGGGCACAAAGCTCGAGGTATTACAGCTTATTGAATGTATTAATGCACTGCTTTGGGGGAATTAAACTTTAATATTGATGATAAACCTTCCATAATAAAATGTATGGAGAGTGAGAGTAAATCTCTCTTGCAAAGTCCCCAAACTATTTAAATAACTGCATGCAAGCTACAGCATCTCCTGAGATAGATTATAAATGAACTTCTGCATACGAATGTACATTGTGCACAAAGTGGTTTTCCAGCAGAGTTGTTTTCTGCCCTGGAAAAGGGACTGTCCCAAATGACTGTATTTCTTTAGAGTGATTGATCCCTAGCATTGATTGTACAATATTTCTCTCCAGATACACATCATTCACTACCCAGAGTGCATCCCCCTGGGAGATTCCCTGTTGACTGCTTTGAAATGGTGTGAAAATTCTGCAGTGGATTTTTCTGCCAGCCTGATGTTGTTATTTTAGATAACATTATGGAAGAGAGATTGTAATGCTTTAAAATATGAAATGTTGAGGAGATAGAGGAAATTGTGAGTTACAGTGATCTGGAATGTAGCAGCAGAGTATTGAACATGTATGTCTGGAAAAAAAAATCCCAAACTTGTGCTTCCCATCAAGCTGGAGGAGGAAAAGGTCATTTTAGAGAGCCACTGTGCAAAGTGAAGTGTTCTGGAAGTTGAACTGCATGGAGGTGACATCCAGTCCATTTATTACTTTCATACCAGAGTACAGGAATGTAAAATTTGCCTTTAGAAGAGTTTGTGTGATGAACTCAGCTGTCCAAAGCTTAGGAACAGTTAATGACTGGAGCAGCCACACTGATCTGCTGATCTTGGGATGCTGCACTGTCAGTTTAGATCTATATCTGAAAAGTAGAAGAGAACTGTTATCACAGAACTGCAGATTTCAGAGGGTGTCAGCAAAACCTTGAGGAAAACAAATCTGCTCTTGCTCTGTTCACAAGGTGGGAAGCTTTAGGAGAGGGTCCACTGTGCTTCCAGTTGTGGAAATTCAGGAAGAAGAAGGTAAGTTAAAGCAGGAGGCCATTCTGGAAGCCAAACCCAGCTACCTATCAGACCTGACAAAAGAGCTTTTGGCAGATTTTTAAAATTTTTTTTATTTGTCAATAGCAATAACACAGCACTGAATGTTCAACTGCTACTCTGGCAGCTTTTATTTCAAAAGCTCTACTTACAAGTGTGGCTTTGATTGTTTTGGTTGGTGTATTGGGTTATTGCAAATTATTTATATTTTCAGCTCCTGTGAGTGTGGTACCTGCTGGTACCTGTGACAAGCTGAGCTGAGCAGTCACCCAAGGATTCTGTGTTAACCTGGAAAAACTTCTCCCTGTGATTAATTCACCTTTTTGGGAGATGTCCTAATGACCTTCTGAGTCAACAAAATGGCTCTAGGAATGTGGCAGCCTTTTCATTTATATTTTTGCAAAGAGAAAGGCGTTTCTTAATAGTGATTTTGGAAGAAATATTTTTTTTAATTTCTACTTAACAGGAAATCCTTATGTTTGATCAATTCCAGGCATTTTGAAGTAGTCATTGCTGCTTCTAAAGTTAATCAAAACTTACTGCTGTGTAAGAAAAATCAATGGAAAACAGATTGAGATCATATAAGGATAATTCTGCTGCAGGGCCTCTCTAGCTTCACCCATCAATAAGCAGGAGACTGAGTGCTAAAAGTTTCATGTGTTCTCCTGATGTCTTTATTAATCACCTGAGTGCCAAATCCTCCCATTTGCCAAACTTCATGGGTCTCTATTCACTTCCAGGGTGGGGTTTTGTGATGATTGGGCCATACAATCCTTTTGCCCATAGGATCTTTCAGAAATTTCAGGATGTTTTCAGTGCAGATGCAGTATAGTGAGTTGCAATTAGATTGGAAAGGACACTTGGACTGAGAGTTCATTCTGGGCAAAAGCGTGCAGGGAAGCTTCCTAAAGGTGTTTCAGTGTCCCATTTGAACAAACCCTGAGTCTTGATATCTATAGTACAAAATTATATTCTGCATTTATCTAATTGCAGTCTCTGTTACTATATAAAGAGTATGCAATTATAGAAAAATATTCATGTAAATATCAACTATAATATCATAATTACAATTATAAATGTACATATGACATATTCTCCATATATACATATTTTTATAGCAATTTTTTTTTTGCTATGAAGCACCTTATAAAATAGAATGGTGGTATTTCAACAGGTCAGACTGCAGTGTGATTTATGGTTAATGGCAGAACTATAAATGTGCATTGCTTTGACTTTGTGGCATGTCTGTGCAGCCATTGTCATTGCAGGCAAATAATGGGCAATGCCATCTGTTCCAAAGGCAGGCTGAACCTCTGCCTTGTGAATTTGGGCAGAGTTAGACAGTTATTGACTTGGGAAAGTGATTGAAAACAGGATTTGCCTAATACACTAATTATTGTCCATTAGATGATTATTTTTTGGTGTTATCTACCTTTTCCTGCATCTCTCCCTATACTTGTAGGCACATTACAATGGAATTTAAACAAACATTTGATGGCAGGCTGTGAAATTGCTCATCAGCTCTCAGTGTTTGTCTTCCTGAGGGCTCTTCAGTGGCTCCCTGTGAGTGTGGTTGACATGGATCACATGCCAGCAAAAAATACATTACTGCTATGGAAAAATTACATTTCTCTCTCTTTTCTTTCGGATATGTTTTATTCAACCCCTCTGGGAACAAGGCAAAGCTGTAGTTTGCTTTTAATCCAAGGAGCTTGTCATTTCTTCTGACTTCATTTATTTGTGCTGAGGACAGGCAGCAATTGCTTCTGTTTGGGTTGTGTGCTCCCACTGGTCAGCTAAACCAGGCTGCCCAAATGCCTGTAAAAATAGAATTGATATCCTAATTAGTTGTAGTTCAGAAGGAATTTAGTGTTCTGTTGCTAGGCTGTGACAAAGGAAAAGGAATTATAGCTTGTGCCTATTCAGAAAAGTACTGCTCACATTTAGCAAAGGATTTTGGGACAGTGGAAACAAATTTACTTAATGTGCCCATTTAAAAATGGTTACTCTTAAACTTGCCCTAATTATGCCTTTTTAATTATTTTAGGAAACATATTAAATGGGCTTTTAACTCTGCAAGCAATCAACAATCAAAATAGGTAAATACAGAGATATTTGCATGCATTTTCCTGTGCATATCAATATGCCACAAGAGCCTACTCAGTGGAGTGGAACAGCATCTTTGGAGTCATTAGGAACCACTAATGTGTGGTTGAATAATGATAATTTTAAAGACCTATTTACCTGATAGATTTTATGGCCCTGATGGAACTATCAGAAGCTAAATAACGAAGATTTTCAAATGTCCTAAATATTTCTAGAAGACCTAATTGTTCCTAAGGAGCTGCATTTACAGCCAGCCTGGCAGGCTGCAGATGCCATTTAAGAAGCTGAGTATGTGAAGGGATGAATAATCTATTTATGATGCATGGCATGCAGCAGCATGGCACCCTGCAGTCGTGGGGTAGAAAAAGTCAGGAAAAATGAAGATTTCTTTGATAAAAAGGGGGAAAAGGCAGGTGTGGCTCTGTAAGAACATGATTTGGATGTTGGTTTCTTTACATTCTCTTGGCACACAAGCTGTGTGTCCCAGTTAAGGATCACTGAAGCCCTGCCCAGGCTGGAGCAAGGTGCTCATGTTCAGCTGATGCAGCTCCTTCTTGGGATCTCTGTGGTTGAGATGACCCTGAGGTGTTACAAAATCTCTTTTTCCCAGCCTCGAGATTGAAGGAGGAGTCAGGATTTTTGGCTGTGGTTTTCAAGGTTGTTTATTCTTTGTTATCTGTAGCATTCTTTTTCTGGCCTGCTGAGGTCTGTCCAGCAGGTCAGTCCATGGCACACTGCCCACCCTCGGGGTGGTGTTGTCTTTTTATACTAAAAACTACCTGTACTTTATTTACAATAACTTCCCAATACCTATCACCTATGTTAGACAGTGTGTTCCTCTCTAAACCAATCTAAAAGTGCCACCATCACCCAGAAGACGGAGGCTAGGAAGAAGAAAGCTCCTGGTGAATAAGGAGTGAAATATCCTGAGATTCTTCCTCCAGGAAGGTAGGGAGGTCTGTATTAACCCAAAATATCTAAGAAATGTCTAATAATTTCTCATTTTCTGTTAGCTTAGGGTACTAGAAGATCAGTTTAGCTATTAGCAGTGGCTGTGTTTTGGGCTGTCGCCATTGGCCCTCAGTGTTATCTTCTTATATTAAAACTATGTGCACTTTATTTACAATAATTTTCCAATACCTCTCAACTATGTTAGACAGTGTGTTCCTACTCTAAACCAATCTAAAAGTGCCAGCATCACCCAGAAGATGGAGGCTAGGAAGAAGAAAGAAGGAGGACAGGGCATGCCCAGATTCCTGCATCTTGGCTTCTGAACCCCCATCCTAAAAATCTTAAAATTCTACTTTTCTATCTTGTAACAAACTATCATTCTAGTTAAACTCTCTTGTAAATCCTCATATAAGGTTGGTAATTGTTTCCATGGGTTCAAATCCAAGGCACAGGGCTCTTGGGCTCTGTGCCAGGGTCTCTGAGCCCCCTGGCAGGGGCTGGAGCCATCCAGGGCACCCAGAGCAATGTCCTGGGTTCCAACAGCTCCTGGTGAATAAGGAGTGAAATATCCTGAGGTTCTCCTCCAGGAAGGTATGGAGGTCTGTATTAACCCAAAATATCTAAGAAATGTCTAATAATTTCTCATTTTCTGTTAGCTTAGGGTACTAGCAGCTGAGTTTAGCTATTAGCAGTGGTGTGTTTTGGGCTGGGCCATTGGCCCTCAGGTCCTGTGTGTGTCCTGTTGGTCACTGTCCCCGAGGCCATGGGCAGACACAGCCTGGGTGCAGTGCAGGTGGCTCTGCAGGGCTGCAGCCCCAGCCTGGCTGTTCCATGTCCCACAGCAGATGTACAGCTGTCAATTCTGTGGCTTCCAAACCAATTCAATGACTCTGCCAGCTGCCAGGGCCCCATCCTGCCCAGCTGGGGCTGAAGAAGGCATCTGTCCCCAGTACCCCTTTGCAGCTCATCTGCAATGGTATTTTCAGGAGTTTGGCTTCTCTTCCACCACACAGCCTGAACTTCTGTGAGATAATAATAATAATCCATGTTAAATATAAGGCTCACTGTGACCTGAGGGCCCTGATCTTTTTAATAAAGCCAGGTCCATCCAGGTAGTGCCTAGGAACCTGAATGCTGCCTTTTAAGAACATTTTCCCGTGCTTAGGAGTTATTCCTCTTTACTTCAGCTACAGCTCTTTATCCCTTACCACATAAATCATGAAATGGATCTCAAATCTCATGTCTGTATTGCTTGAAACTGTGCGTTAACTTACATTTTTTTCCCTTTTGTAAGACAGGAGGACTTTTTTATTTTATTTTTAAAGAAATGATCAGTGAGTTCCACGTGAGAGCTGAACTCTGCTGTGACACTGGCAGCACTCATGGCCTGGCTGGGCAGCTGCTGTGCTCTAGCAGATGCTTCTTTTACCAGATTTAGGCTCTCTATTGTTTCCCCAAGCTCATTATTCTACCTGCTGTCTGTTTCCCTTTGTGCTGACAAGTTCCAAGGCAAGGATCCATGCCAAGCACAGAGGAGCTCAGGTTTCTGTGTCGCAGGCTCCTGGGCATCACTGCTGGACCAGGGGAGCTCAGCCAGCCTTCAGGTGACTTTGCTGCTGCCCAGGCTGCCTGGCACAGCTCCACTGCAGCACCTGCTGGCTCACAAGACACCCTGAGTAGGAGAAATGGCTGGTGTTCACTTCCAACCAAAGAAATCTTTTCCTTCATTCATAAATCATCATTTATAAAGATGATGATTAAATAGGTAAAAGTATTCGCCGTGCAACAAAAGAATTTTTTTTGTTATGGCATGGATAACTTTAAGGATATTTAGTTTTTCTCAAACTGTGCTACTAATGAATATAAATTAAAAGATATTTGGCAAGAACACCTGTAAGAAGGTGCTGATTCTACTACAGAACACATCTGATTTTGTTGGGCTGGAAAAGCCAGTTCTTTAGGAAACCAATCCATAATTTGAAGTATATTTAATTGTAGTCCTCTGATTTCTTTTCCATGTTCTAAATCTCCAGTGACTTTGGTTATCAGGCTTTAGAAGGAGTAGAAGAAGAACTCTGTAACCGCCAGCCCAGTGTTTAACATCTGCTGCTGTTCCAGAGATAAAACTTTAGGAATAGTGGTGTTGGTAGGTACAGATTGGGTGTGTGTGGAGTCCAAATAGCAGAGTGAAAACTGCAGATGCTATGGATAGAAGAAGGCAAGTACAGACTTCTCTGGATCTCATTATACAGGAATAGTCTCCTCATTAGCTCATTTGACTCAAGCATTTCTCCTGCTGGGTTGCTATTTCTGGGTTCAAAGTGAAAAAAAAAGGACAAATAATGTGTTTGCTCTTTGCTGCCATTAGTTGTTAATTATGTTTAGAGAGATATTTCTACAAATAAACCCTGTCTGCAGCGGTGTGAGTGCATTTCCATCTGTTCAGCAGCAGTGCCTCTTTGCTAAGAGTAGAACAGAGGTCCTAGAGTGGAGTGGCAATGAGGAACTTGACATTGGAACATGCAAGAAGGGTTTTCCTGTGTCTTCACTCAGAGAATCCCTGTGGCTCAGAGATTCTGGATCCAGAACCACATCCAGGATCTCCACACAAAAGGCTGGGAGTACAAACCACACTGGGAGTTGATAATCTGAAAGACTGACCAGATTCTAAATTTCACAGCTGTCTCTGGTTTTATGGGCCAGCTGAGAACTCTGCATCTGAGGGGAGCTGCTACTGGGAGTTTGGTGCTGGAGCCAAAAGCTCCATCTGTGGTTGTGCTTTCCAGGCTTGAATTAAATAACCAGCTCCTGGAAGCTGAATAAAGCTCATCTTTGGGAGTTTTGAAACGGCCAGCTGCAGTCAGGAACAATTCTCTAGTCCTGAGGGCTGGCTTGCCTAGGTGTGCACATGGGTAGAAATAAATAGGTATGGAAATCCTTTAAGGTTTGATCCACCAATGCTAAATATCCCCAAAGCAAAGAGGTCTGCAAATACATGTACATATCTATCTATGAATATTAATGATTCAGGTGCTGCACCACTTTCCAAAATTGTTGAAAAATTCAGAATCTTTCACATTCGGCCTCACCTTCAACTCTTGTCGTGCATTGTCTGCCCAAACTTATGTAAAATAGCAACTTTTATTCATTGTATTTCTGTGTGTGAGTTAAGAGTGAAAAAGAAGGGGGTGCTGAGATTAAGGAAGAGGAAAAGCTCTGAAGCTGTACTGGCAGACTTTAGATGCAGGAAAGAGTTGCTGCAGAGACTCAGGTAATGATGATAATGCAGATCCACGGGGAAAAGAGCAAATGGTAATGGGCTTAAATTGGAGCAAAAGAGATCGAGATTTGGCATCAGGAAAAGCTTTCTAAAAGAAATGGAATAAATGAATTGGGGAAAGTGGAGTTTTCATAACTGAAGGCTTTTAAAACCAGGTTAGATGGATGGCCCTAAGGAATGACTTGAGTTGTATATCCTGCTTTTTGAAGTTAATTAACTGTCTTATTCTTCTGGCTCCTATTTTATTTTCTTTGATCCTGTTTCTTTCTCTTTGTGAATGTTGTAGTGTTCAGAAATAGTTCTTGGTCAAATGTACTATCAAAGGAAAATAGTTCATCAAAATATTGTTTTCAATGGCAGTAAAGCCCCCAGATACTTTCCTGGTTACTTATTTTCATTAAATAATGAAAGTCAAGTCAGCTCACTTAAGTTTTGCTCTGGAATTTCAAGGTTTGTTTGCTTTTTAATTGGAAAAAAGCTCTAATTGTAAACTAGGAGCAGGAAACTCCTGTTGCCCATTGCACTGCTCTTAACCTCCATAGCATCTGCAATGTAGAGCCAGCTTTTGAAACCCTGGACAATCAGTTAATTATGAGGAAAAAGTTATTGTGAGCTTTGCCCCAAAGCAGTGGCTTTTGTTGAAGGCTGGCTGAGCTCACCAGGACACCTCTGCAATTCTCCTGGAGCTCCTCCTGGGTCAGGAGCCTGCCCTGGGCTGGGCAGTGCGGCTGATCTGTTGTTACAGAGCACGCTCCTGTCACACAGCTCCTGGCTCTCTCCTCTCTCAGAGCTGGGAGTCTTTGCTCTGGGTGGTTTCTGCACCCCCTGCCCTGCCAGCAGCAGCTCCAGAGCTGCAGCAGCTCAGCCCCAGGTGAGTGATGAGAACACGAGGCCGTGCCTGGCACTGCAGCTGCCAAAGCCAAGCTTTGGGCTTGTGGTGCTTGAAAACAAAGCTGATTTCCTTACCAGGATAGGGGAAGGGGCTTGGTAGGAAATGTGATTATCTGTGGTAGTTAAATAGTGCAATTCCATCCTGTTTAGCTACAGCAGACTCACTGTGCTGAGTCACTCCTGATTGCTTTATGCAGAACATGCTCTGCCTGTGCCTAAAGAGGGTTATTAAAGACTGCTGAGTACAGAGAGCTTTAACAAAGGGATCTCAGAGTAAACACTGACATTTGTTACTGCCTCTGTTTAGCACTGCTGAAGGTCCCTGGAAACTTGGGAAATTGAGCTGTCAGACCTACGAAGATGAAATGAAACTTTGTTCTGTGCCTTCAGTCCCTTAGGAAAGTTTTTCAGGTCATTTAGTGTTAGTGCTGTGAGGAGAGCTTATTATTATTTTCCTAAAAATTATTCCCTTTTGTTGATAAATGCAGAGTGACAGCCTGGCATTGCTCTTAGCCCATTTCTGTTTGGTTAAGGCAATGCCTGAAGGACTGACAAGGCATTTTGCAGGCAGCTTGCCTGGGCTGTGGGCAGGACAGGATGAGTGATGGGTGTCAGATGGAACCACTGCACCAATTGACTTGTGAGCTGTAGTTAAGCACGTTCACAGGATGACTTGGCAAGAAAGCACAAAATGTTCTGGGAGGAAAATTCACTTCTCACTATTTCCAGGCTCAAGCATAGCTGCTGTTTAAAAAAGAGAGAAATTCAGGGGAGCGATGGAATGACAGTGAAGCCAAGGTTTGACTCTTAGAAACTTAGACTGGGCCTTGCCTGAGATTTTGTCAGTCTAATTTGTAAGGAAGAAAACCTCAGTGTTTGTAGAAGTCTTCTTAACACTTTCTTTGGATTGCTGCTCTAGTGAGTTCTTATAAAATGTGTATATTGTATTGCCAAGCAATTTCAGAGATATAAACGTGGGCTCTTTAAAACACAACAAGTTTTCACCCTGAAAATATTAGTTGTGAATCAGGAAAACCCCAAAAGGCTTCTCAATTTTCATAGTGGTTTTCAGCTCCATGACTAAGGGCATGGAAAGGGCTCTAGGGACTTAAAATAAGGCTAGAACAGCTCTGATCAATGTTTGGCTCTCAGTATTCCATGTTGTATGAACCTGGGGGACGAGGGAGCTGCCATCACAGCTCTGGTCAGTATTTTGGGGTTAGTCCTGTCCTGCTGGGGTCCCAGCTCTGCAGGTTTTACCTGTCCCTGATTCCCCCTCCTCCCTCAGCCATGCAGGCAGAGTGGGGAGGATTCTGATTTCTCAGCCTTCCCTCCAGTGAGAGCAGAGCTGGGAAGATGGAGCTGCTCTCTGCACTGCCCTAGGTGTTGAAAGACTAAAAATGTAACATTGGCTTAGCATTAAATTCATGTTTCCACCTTCAGGCAGCTGCACTGTGAACAGAGGAGTTGCAGTGCTTATCAGTACTTTTCTGACTAGAAAAGGGTATTATGGCTCCTGGTATCAAGCCCCACAATCTGCATGCAGGATTCTTTTCCTTTAAGACCATAATCTCTTTTCCATTGCTTCCTTAGTGCCTGAGGAGTGAAAGAGTGAAGGCCAAAATATGAAATGTGCCAAAATCCACTGTTCCTCTGGACATGCAGCAAGAAAACCTCACCCTTTATTACAGAGATGTTATTTACAAGCTGACTGATGTTAATGGATGCTTCATCACAAGTAAAGAAAATAGTTTTTCTGGGGACATGAATTTTTGGCTCTGTGTTCATTGTCCTGAGTGTCCTTTTCTGACAGGTACAGCCAGCACTCCTGCCAAACAGTGAGCTCTAATACTGCTGGGGTTATTTTTTAACTAGATGCCATTTGATTTATAATCCAATAACTCTAATTTAAGAACCAGTAAGCTTCAGATAACAGAGCAGGTCCCAGGCAGAGAAACTTCCCATGTAAATTCAGCTTTAATAAATAACCAGGGGGCTGGTTGTGTGTTTGAAACAGATCAAAACACCAGGAGCCACTGCTGGCTGCTGGAATGTACCTGTTGTGGGTGGGGGGACATTTGAACAAGCAATAGGAGATATAAAACATAGTTAGTTCATCTAGATCTGCAGCTGGTTGAATTTCAGCTATTTCTTGTGGGCATGCAGAAGCAGAGAGGTTTGCAGTGACTGGAAGTCGTGGTGCTGTCCTGACAATGCTGAATTTTCAATGCTGGAGTTGTGGGGCTGTCCTGCCCAATGCTGAATTTTCAATGCTGGAGTTGTGGTGCTGTCCTGCCCAATGCTGAATTTTCAATGCTGGAGTTGTGGTGCTGTCCTGACAATGCTGAATTTTCAATGCTGAAGTTGTGGGGCTGTCCTGACAATGCTGAATTTTCAATGCTGAAGTTGTGGTGCTGTCCTGACAATGCTGAATTTCTACCCTAGGCAGACAGGGCCCACAGCATAGCCCACATTTATTTGAAACAAATCCTCAGCCTTTTCTCCTGATGCTGTCAGAGCAGACCTGCAGCTCCACTTGTGGCTGTCAGAAGCTGTGCATGAGCTTGGGGTGGGATGTCCTCATTAATTTTGAATGCAGTCACAACTTTTTGCTCCAAATTCCAACATCTTTGAGCACTACAGAGACACTGAAAATTCTGGCAGAACTCATTTGGCTGCTGTTATTCCACATTCCACAACATGCCATGGAAACAGGCTTACCCTGATGGCAGAGAGCAGGGAGGTGCTCATGGGGAAGTGATACGAGGATTTTGCCTTAATTTCTATTCTTGGTGCATCCATTCTCTGCATGTTTCAGCATTTTCTCAGAGAATTTCCCTTCCTTCTCTCTGGTTGCTATGTTTTACTGCTGTTTTTCTTTAGCTGACAGGTTCTGTGGTACATTAACAGCAGCTACATAATTTCATAGCTTGTATCCCTTCATAAACTCACTGTCCAAAGTATTATTTCCTTGCAAGAGATATAGATTTATTTTTCTTAAATATACAAATTTTAAATTGCCCTCAGGACTCGAGCCATTTATTCTTAAATTGAATCTTATTTATTGTAATCCAGTTCCAACTGATAGAGCATTCCTCATATTATTCTGACAGAAATAAACACGCAGCTGAAGTGCTATCTTGGCAGAGTTATATGAGCTTGTAATAGCTGCATGCAACTGAATTTTCATTTCACTTTTATTTATTGGAAAGCTATCCTAGGATTTTGAATTGATTCCTCACTTTTGTTTGCATTTATATGTATTTCTTCAATAAAAGGAAGAAATTTCCTGTTATTTCAGGCCTCATCAACCTTCCTGAAAAATAACATGACTGCTAGTACATAAGGAAAATTGAAATACTTAACTGTAGTTTTGCTATCCATGCCAAAAGAAATCTGCTAAGCCAGCAAGTGTTCAGGGCAGAAGGTGGCTTGGAATTGCAGGAGTGGGTTGAAATGGCATTCAGAGAACAGGAATGATAATGTTTTAACAAAGAACAGGTGGTGCAGATGTTTAATTGTCCTGTGAATGGAGCAAACCTGGGATTGCAATGCTCTGGGGGAGCCCCCCAGGCCCTGGGCACTGCACAGAATGCTGTCCTGATAGAGCTGAGGGAAGGCCACTTGTCAAAAACCACAGCACAGGGTGTAATGCAGTAATATTTCAAATCTATCTCTTCATCAGTTCTTATTTCACAGTCGTGGAAGCAGAGTCCATGGGCTCTAGCAGCAGGAAGGGAAGATGAGAATACTCTGGCCAGGTAAATGATGCTCTGTGGTGTCACCAGGCAGCTGAGAAGGACTCAGCTGTTTCCTCAGGGCACTGAAAGCAGAGCCACTGTTTAGCCTGTAACAACTGCTAATTCCCCCCAGCAGTGAAATATTTATAATTTGAGCCATGACTCTGTCATGTTAGACTGGCAGCAGTCCCTACAGAGGAGATTTATATGCAGGTAATATTGCAAAGACTGGACAGAAATATTCTGGTCATTTTTTTTCTGAAAGACTCCATGTAATGCCTGTTAATTTTACAGTAATATAAGAGATACCAGTTCTAAAAAAGTGAACTTCACAGTCATGTAATTGTTCCCAGTCATGTAACAATAGCCTTATATTGATTATTTTCTGAAGTCTCAGCCCTAGAAACTTGATCATACTTGTCTAAGCATTTTGGGGCAGAACAATGCAAGGTGGGTAGTGGATTGCTATAGCAGAATATTAGTGCTTAGATTTGAACAGCCCTGCACATATTTTTTATATATATATATATATATATATATATATATATATATATATTATCAATAATATTATATATAATCTAGTAAATCATAATAATATTATAATATTGTTATAATTATAATATATAAAAATATATTATAATAATATTATAATAATGTTATATATAATATTTTATATAAATATATATATATTTTATAGCTAAATATATGTTACATAGAAGTATATAAATATTATATATGCCAGAGAATCACATGAAAGGTGTATTTTGTGAGGAGCATCCTGCAACAGTGATCAGGCAGGTAATACATTTAAAATATAATCATTGTCTGAAAATTCTGTAGCATAAGAAATATTTCAGTGCCTGGGGGAACAAATAATGTGGATACATCCAGTAGCTGTTTTTTTTTGCCTTTAAATCCACTTAATGAAAATTTTGGCCAGTTGGTGAATGAAGCATTTCCTGATGGGGTGTTTTGGTGATGGGGTGTCATGGGAGAATGTTCCTGTGAGGTTTCCATCATTGTTCAGGATTCTGAACTTCTTCTTGGCACATGGAACAGATAATTTCCCATTAAAAAGCTCCTTGTGTGTCTTGCACTGCTCTTTCTGCTGTGCATCTGCAGGTAGTGGTTTCCTTTCAGCTTTGGCCAGTGAAAATCGGGAATCATTGGCAACATTTTCCCAGGCTGTTTGGAGTAGAGATAAACCCAGCTGGGTTTATCTGAGCTTCAGGCAAAGAGAAACTTTTGATTTCTTATCTGAGCTCGGCTGCAGTGTCACCAAGCACTCCCTGCAGCCAGGGCAGGGCTGGTTTGCTGAGATCCCTGGGCACCTCTGCTGCTGTTCCAGTGCAAGGGCAAACCCCTGGTGATGGTTATCACTGCTCTGCAGATTCTGCTCCTGATTGTCTCCTAATACTCCCAGATAAATGTTCCTGAGTGACTTGTAGGTGACTGAAATCTCCTGCCTCAGTAAACCTGAAGTGATTCTGCTCAGGAGATAATGGGCAATGTCAGACATGCTCATCTGTGCCCTTTGTGATTACATTTTGAAAGTATTTATTTAACTCTCCACTTGTTTTGTCTCTTTCTTCACCTTGATTTCACAGCAGATCCTGCAATAATTTACCCACTTCATGGACTGCTGGAGGATTAGGAAATACAGAATCATTCAGCTGAGCACAAAGAGTTAGGAATATTCTGGCTTTCTTCTTGCACTGCTTCTATTCTTCATCTTTGGGAGACATCTCCCCCTGTTCTTTACAGGGCTTCATTGTTCAGGATTCTGAGGCTTCTTCTTGGCATGTGGAAAAGATAATTTCCCTTTAAAAAAACCCCTCCTTGTGTGTCTTACACATCTCTTTCTGCTGCGCATCTGAAGTTAGTGGTTGTTTCTGTTCCTTCACCTCAAACAAATAAACCCTTTAAAAAGTTGCTCTTTTCTTGTGTTTCTAATCTTTTGAGCCCTTGGACAGCCATGCCAGACTTCTGTTTGTTTTTCTACTGTGGAATCTCATGCTATTAGACACATTCAACTGCAAAATGAGTATTTGTATGATTTTAGATGATATAACATTAATATGCTTATCACTCCTAGTAAATCTCATCCTTGTTTCTTGACTCACTGAATCAGTATA
Source organism: Molothrus ater (assembly GCF_012460135.2). NCBI lineage: Eukaryota > Metazoa > Chordata > Aves > Passeriformes > Icteridae > Molothrus > Molothrus ater. Next base: position 13,109,898 of record NC_050493.2, on the reverse strand, counting down.
TTGGCAGTTCCTGACACACAGCCATTATCCTTGGCTTGTGATAGTGGGATTTCACAGAGAAGTTTGCATTAAATAGGATTCAGGATCATGGATTTAAAAAATGAAATATTTTCTTATATCCAATAAATAAATTATTTTTTCTGTGACTTTATATTTTCCAATTTATTTCTATGTAACCTTTGACTCACCGAGTGTTATCTGATGGAAAATGGCAGCATTCCTTTTTGCTAGTGTATCATCATAGGAGAATCATTACACTCTATAAATCTATGAATATATCAGAGTTGATGAAATGATATTTTTATTATTTGGTGAAATGTTGTCTTCCAGCTAAAGCAGGAGACATTCCAAGTCTCTATATGTATGAAAATGGCTCCACATTCCAGTGCTAACTATGAATTGTGCAACAGGGATGGTGCTGTGCACTCCCTGCTCTAAATGATAGAGTTGGGGTTGGTTTTCTCTTTGGGCACCATAGGAAGGTATTTCTGCTGTGTAGAACAAGAGGTGAAACCTCTCAATAATTCCAGATTCATGCAATAAATGCTGGGAAGGCCTTGGAGACCACCTACTAATGCCCACAACTGAGAGAGAGCTCTGCTGCTGTGACATTTCTGAGCATTGTTCTTTGTGAGCCTGGGGACACCTGGGGCTGTTCCCTCTCCTGGATGTCCTGGGGCAGAGCTGGGGTACAGCTCTGGCAGGGAGGCCACAATCTGTTCCTGCTTTAAAGGACTCCTGTGTCAGAGCATTTGCTGTAAACTGATTTCAGTTTGCTGCCTGCTCAGCCTTGTGCATCTTTATGTTCTCAGCCCTTTTCAGAAGCCTTCAGGACATTGTTTTGTTTTCATTAGAGAAGTCTTACAGGAATATGGAGTCCCTTTCCAGAATATCTGAATATTTGCTTCATTCCTGAAGCAACTTGTATTGCTTGGGTATTGATTGTCCAGATTGTCTTCTGCTGGGGGACCCAGAGGAACAAATAAAAACCTGTCAGGAACTTTGGATTTAACAAGGCACCAACACTGCTGTGAACTGGACATGGCAAAGGAAAAATAGTTGTATTCATCTGATGGGAAAGAAGTACCACAGTGGGGAGGAACACAGTGGCCAGGCCACCCAGTCCTGAGGCTTTGGAACTTTTCTGTTCCAGCCCAGAAAAGTTACAGAGTTCAAGGCAAACTTTTCAGGAGAAGGGCATGGATGTCCAGCCTCCTTAGAGCCATCAAATGCAGTCTTGGGCTACAAGGAGAGCACATGAAGTATATTTAAAAGAAAGATTGGACAGTTTTTGACCAGAAGAGAAATAGATTTCCACTTAAAAGTGGAATAAAAGAGAATATTTCAAGTAGCTTCCCTTTTCTGAATTCTAGGACAGGGAAAAAAGTCCATTATCTTAATTCCTATTTCCAGTCTCTGCCATTCCACTCCTCTTCCAACAGAAGGAAAGATTCCAACAGAAGGAAAGATTTCTTCTTGTTCCTACTATTTTTTTTGGTCCTTTCCCCCTTCTCTGAAGCTCACCTTGTGCTGCTGACCCTTCATGGATGTGAATGCTCCCTGCAGGGAGCTGGGACTCCCTGGATGTCCCCAGAAGGTGACAAGGCACAAGCTCCTTGCAGAACCAGACCCCTGCAGACTCCAGGCTCCCCTGGCTTTATTTTCTGTGCAAAGCCTTGTGCTGATGATGAAGAGGAGTGATGAAGAGGGCCCTGCTCTGGGGCTTGTTTGCCAGCCCCACTTTGTACCCTGCAAATCAGCTGCCCTGGACCATCCAGCACCCTGATTTATGTGAGACATCACGTACTGATGCCTTTATAGACAGCAACTTAGTGTTTCAGAGGAGTCTGCATGTTACAAAAAGGGCAGCAGGTGTTATTTAGACTAAATTGACCTTGAAATTGATTTCTTTATTTTATGACTTACTGAGGGGAGATTAATACTTTTTTTTTTCCTGCAGCCTGAAACAATTTACATGGTAATAGAAGGCATAGTCAGTCAAATAAATTGCTGGAAGTAGTGGTGTTCCAAGAAAGAAAATATGGATCTTACTTGCATTGATTCTTTCTATCCCCAGGGAGTAGCTAAGACTTTTAACACTGGGGAAAGACTGCCAAAATTTATTTTTCCCATTAAAGTCAGAAGAATGGAAAGTAATGTCTGTTAGCTGACATTTAGTCCAAACTTTCAGTTTGAGGGGTGGGGAGAAGGCTGTGCCCCACATAAAATTTAGGGAGTGTTTTATTGCTATTTCTTGATTCCTCTAAGGGCAGATGGGCAGTAATGGGAATGATAAGAAACTTCTGGAAAGCCTGGCATAGGGACAGCATAGCTGCCTTTGGTAACAGAACAGATCCTGAAAATAAAATAGCTTGTAAATGGTTGTTGCAATAACACCTTTGAGTACCAAGTAGAAATCACCTCAAAATACAAATGTTAATGGAAACAAGAGACTCAAAAGAAATTACCTGGAGGAGGCACTGCTAGGAGCATGAAGTGTAGCTCTACAGGAGGGAGAAAGTTTTTGTTTATTGTGCTGCTGCAGTGTTGAAACTGTGTAATTTCCATTTTCCTGCAGCCTCCAAGACAAGTGCATAGTTAAATGATTTGTCAGTGGCACAATACTCTGCATAACCTGAACAGGTACCAGATATTATTATGACACATTACCTGAAAATGAGTGTGAAAGCAACTCCACAAACCAATTTTTTGTTTGCTGTAAATACAGAAATGGTGTAGAGGAAAGTGTCTTAGATGTGAAAATCATTATGATGGGAATTAATCTCCTTTGTCTATCAGAGCTGCTATTGCAGCTGGAGTGAGGGAATGGTGATTTCAGCCTGTGTGATGCAGGAGGAGGAGAAGGGGGTTTGGTGGATCCCAGTCCAAGCATCTGGAATTAGTGGAGAAAGGATTTGGGCTCTTGCTAACAGGCTTAGATTAATCTGGATTGTTGTTGGAATTCTCTACCCCCCTAAAAACAACCTAAACCTGAGGAGTTTTGCTATTTTTGCTTTTATTTTCTGCTTCAATGTGCCTGGATTTTCACAGGTGGTGAGGGAGTTATTAACAGGGAGCACAGCACGAGCTTCCCAAGGAGCTGTCCCACATGCAGCACTGGCCTAAAGCTGTTTATTAATTTGTTACTGCTACACAGAGCTGTGCAATGCTTAGAGATTAGCTGGCTTGGGGAGGAAAAAGAAGTATATTTGCAAAATAGCTGCTTAAAATGTCATATTTATTTGGAACTCGGGGCATTGCCTTGTAGAAGAGTGGTGTGAAGGAAAACGTGTTGTCTCTGCTAGGGAGTTTCCCAGGAGGAACAGCCCTGCAAAAAGGTTGGTTTGGATTGCCCCAGTCCTTCCTGAGCCCTGTGCAGCTGTGATCCCAGGGAGATGGTGCAGCCTGAGGAGCTCTGGAACCAGGGGGGAAGGAAATGGGCAGGGAATACCAAGAGGTGCACATGCATCCTGCTGCACAGAGGATGGCAAAGCAGGAGCAGGGAAAGGGCTCTGGGGCAGCAGGGACACAAGGGAGGAGAGTGGCAGGAGGGAAAACCTGAAAAGGCAGCAAAGGCACAGCTGCTCAGTGGCAGAGCAGTGGGTAAGGGTATGGAGGCACTGTGACACCACCCAGGACTGGAACAGAGATTTGCTCAGTGGTTTTCTTCAATGTTGGTCTCAGTTTGCAGCTTTTTAGTGGGCAACAGTGGCTGCCATCCTCTGTGGGGGACATGGATTGGGCTGCAGGGGTTTGTCTGGGAGGTGGTTTTGGTGGTAGTTTATCTATTGACACCTTGTGAAGCTGGTTTGGTGGCACTTCCTGTGAAGGAGATGGTGTTTGCAGTGGCTGAATTGAATGGACACTGAGGGCTACTCTCATTTATACAGTTCAGAGTCTTGGGGGTACTCAGGGTGAAGGATGGAGAATTACTAGCAGCTCCCTGAAATATGATCTGTCTCCTGGCTCATAGCACATCTCCTATAAACAAAGGCTCTAGAAGCTTTATATATGGAGGCATGCTTGATGATGATAATTAAAAGAAGTTTATAGCAGTTACTCTTTGCTGTCTTGGACAGATAGGCCTCAATTTCAGCTTATCAGACTTTAATTCCCAAACAACATGGGGAGCTGTGTAGCTTGGCTTGCCATGTAAATCTGATCTTTATTGACAGGATGGCATGAAAAGAGGAGGCCAGCTCTGGGAGGCCTTTTCAAAATACAAATATGACTGTGATGGCTGTATTCATTGAGAAAGAGGCAAAAATTTAGCATGCTAACTAACAGATCCTTTTAAAATCAGAACTGTTTCAAGACTTACTGCCCTGAGTCTTGCAGCTGAATTTATTGCACCTGTGTTTAGACACTCTGGTTCTTCTCTCAGCTGTTAGAAACCCTCCCAGCCTCGGTTCCTGTGTTGCAGTAACAGCAGAGTGCTCAGCTCTTCTCTTGCCCAAGCCCCAGACTGCTTTGTGACTTATGAAATGCCAACTGGGCTGTAGGAGAGAAGCTTCCTGAGAGGTAGAAAATGAGGGATTTTCCATTGCTTTAGGGTGCACCTAGATGGAGATGTGACACAAGAATAGTGAGCCAGTATAGCCATGGGCCTGCCTCCTGCTCAGCCTGTGCTGCAGGGCTTAGGAACAAGATTTACAGGACAGAAACCTCTGTTGGAATGGAGAGACGTTTGTCAGCAGGTGCTGAGAGAATTTTGAGTGGCTGGGAAACTCTCACCCAAGTTTCATGTGCAGGGCTGGTTCAGGAAGTGCAATGGAGCTCTCCCCTGAGTTTCTGGAAGGCAGAAATCCTGTCCTTCCACCCCACTGCCTCCCAAAAGAGACATCAGGCTGCTGCCTTCCTTGGGGATCATTATGGTAAAACCAACAAAGTGTGTAATTCAGTCAAAGGGTCTAAGGCACGAGATGAACAGCAATGAAACTCTCAGTAATCAAATGTTTTACTAATGGCACCTCTGAGTCTAATCACAGTGGTGCTCAATGCTGGTCTTTATTCCTGACATGTCAAGTGCCATCTATTATCTTTAATCTGACTATTTTTTCCCCCTTTTCTCTTTCCAGGACTATAAATCTGATGTTATGACTCTGGTTTCCAGTGCCAAGAACAGTCCTCAAGGTCCAGTAAGTAAAGCATTTTGCTGAAGAGATTAGATTTTGTAACTGAGTTTAGATCTTCTTTTAAAGTGTTTGAGTCATCAATCACTGGCACTAACTCTTACCTGTGACACCTTGCTGCTTTTGAAGTGACTGCACTTGAATTGGCTTAAATGCTCTTTAATATGTGAATATGTAGTACAGGGAATATCTGTCTTAGCAAAGAGAGGCCAAGTGATTGGAATTGTTGCAGTTGGGTTCATTAATAGCCCCGTGGCTCTCTCTTGTGTGTGCTACAAACTGTGTCACCTGCACACTCAGGCTGGGCTCCAAGCTGTGCCACTGCTCTGCAGAGGGGGGATAAAATCAGAGGGAATGGGAGGGTGGGCTGGAAACACCTCTGGAATTCCGTGTTATAGTGAGGAGGGCAGGTACAAAAAGAGAAAGCAGAAATTTGGGTGAGTTCAGAGCCATGCAAGAGCCAAGCATTCACAAGGGCCAAGCCCCTGCTGGCTTGGAAACTGAGCAGGGCTGGATCAAAAGGGATCTGCCTTGTCCTGGCCTAAAGGCTGGGTATAACCTTTATAAGTTATATCCTTTATAGGATATACCCTGTGTCTGTGCTGCATGCTCCATTCTCTGTGTAATATCCCATTTTGGCAGGAAATGTGTACCACAAACCAAGGTTCTGCTATGGATTTCCAGCCCTGTCTGATTTACAGAGGAGCTGGTGATACTCAGCACAGGCTGATGTCACTCAGAGTTAATCATTCACTGCAATAAAGGTCCTTTAATATTTTTTTTTGGTCTCTCTAAAGCAGTAATATTGTGCTACAGGGCCTTTCCAAGTGCCTCTCCTTGGATAGTTCCAGGAATTGAAATGATGTCACTGTGAACACTTAGTTTGGGTATCTCCCCCCCTCTTTCTCTGATTATCTAATCTGTATCCCCTCAGACTCGAGGATGTAGGAGTGTGGATTTATGCCAGAATAAGGAAATACTCAGTATTTTGAATGTCTGGCAACCCCCTTCTCCCTGTTTGCAGGCATGATTAATGCTGTTTTAAACATGAACATCAACCATTAACAGCTCCCTGAAAGGAGGAGGTGGTTGGACCCTCTCCAAATGAACACTGTCTTTCAGTTGGAAATCCCTGGCTTGGAAAGTGCTTAGTCACACCAACGGAAATACAAAAATATCTTGAAAAGTGGAAATGTATACAAGAGGTTTTTAGCTTCTCTGATGACTTGACAGGATCCTTTTTTTACCCTGTATAGTAGGTTTTGGAAGAATATCTTTCAGTAATTCTCCCTGCACCGATGCTTTTTGCTGGAACATTTTGCTACACAAAGTCACAGCCTTTCTGTTAGTTTGTCAAAAGTTAACTTTGAGAATGATGTTCTGAGAGGTGGAGGTTTATTTTTAGGAACTTGGTTTTTTTGTGCTTCATATATTTGCATGGAAATTAGGTTTGTGTCAGTTAAAAAGGAATGTTTTGAAGAATGATGTAGTGTTTCTCTGGCTGAATGTGTTCTCTAAACTAAAAAATGTTTTTACAAGTGCAGAACAAGATTTGATGAACACCTGTCATTTTGTACTGAGAGGGTGGGGGCTTTACTGAATTTCTTGGTCAAACTGTCTCAGGGAGTTGTATTTTTATTTTTCTTTTTTATTCCTGTGATTGAATCCTTTTGTTGTCTGTAACAAAGTGTCCTCAGATGTTGAAATAGTGACTTAACAAAGAAGATTTCAATTGTCTTCCTTGAGCATCGGTAACTTGGACTTTAATTATTTTTTGCTTATTTTTGAGTGATGGGAAGAGTTCTAAATGCACTTTTAGGAGTGCATTTTAATGTATTGAAGAGGGTTGTGATGGAAGGAGGAAAAGGTTTCCTGTTTTCCATGATACTTCTTATGCCACACCACAATGGCATAAAAATAATGAGTTAGGAGTTGAGCTTATTGCTCTTGAAATTACACTGTCTCTGTTGTTGCTTGGAAAATTGTTTGTTGTGATGGATGAGGAGGAATACGTAGATTTTTCAAGTGTGTTGCCAGATCATTGCTTATAGAACAGTCTGGTAATAAAAGGAGAGTTGACAGATGAGAATTCAAATGGACCTGAGAACGAATTATTGAATAATGCCTCAGTTCCAGGGCCTGAAAAGCTTATTTCCAGGGTTTTTTTCTTTTTTAAAATAATTGTTGGCTGCTTTTCCTGCTCTTAGTGACAGATCCTATATGAAAGTCTAATGCAGCTCAATCTCAGGCTGAATTCACTCCTGTGTTACATCCCTGAGACTGCATGGAAAGGGCTGGAGTCACTGTGACATAAAACTCCAGCAGGGAGTCAGATCTATCAAACTTCATGTTTCCTGATAGCTGGAGCTGCCTAATAGATTGTTTGTTAAATAATTCAAGATGTTTTCATTAAGCTGAGTGATTGAGTCTTTTAAAGCTTTTCTTTTGTTCTTAAATCTCATCAGGCAGTTGGTTGTACCTGCAGAGCTCAGAAAATCTAACTGAAGGAATTATTACTGGGAGCTTTAGGAAGTTTTAAAATTAAGGACTCTGCCAGACCATGGAGGGATGGATTTGGGCTGGATCCTTGGATTTCTGTCCCTTTTTCTTCTGGTTTTCTCTAAGTGCTGCACTCTTCTATCTGCAGCTTCACAGTCTTTCTCAGGCTGCTTTAAATTCTCCTTCCTGCTTATTAAAGGTTTATGTTTTCTAAAGTGCCTTTGCTTTTTCCCCAGTCCCCATTTCTCCCACTCTTGTCTATGTATTGATATTTGATAACAAATATCATGTACTATTTTTTAATCAAGGAATGTTGAGAAGAGGTAGTGGGAGTAAAATAGAACTCTTCAGGGTAATTCAGGAGGGACAATAATGATTTTTGCTGAGAAATAAAATCGCTGCAAGAATTGCTGCCTGTGATCTGAATAGATATGTGATAGTACCTGAAATTACTTCATCTCTACTGCTGCTTCAGGAGGGATATCTATTAGCTGGGGATAATGACTTGCAAAAAAAAAAAAAAAGGTGGATTTCTTTAAATTTCAGATTCCTATTGAATAGAATGAGCGTTGGCATTCTTTAAAAAATATTAAATGAATCTGTCACTACCAGGGAGAGAACAATAGAACTGAGAGCAAGAATAAGTCTTCCCTGAGCATTATCAGAGAACATTTGGATAATGGGTTGGGTGGGAGGGGAGAGTTCTGCTCAGGGGGAGAAGGGAAAGTGCATTGTGCAGGCATCTCAAACAGTAGCACAGAGGTGATCGAACTCCTGCCAATAAAACCAACAAATCCAGGGAATATCTGGCTAAGTTTGCTTTTATTTCTCAAACTCATCTATACTGGAAATAGAGGAAGCTATCTCATCTACTGTAAAATAGAAAAAGTTCTTTACAGCTCTGTCATGAGGACCAGAGAGTGGTTTATGATGAATGGAATACAGCATGGGGGGAAAATTTTACCTGAGCTGCTTATTGTGGGAAGATTTAGTAAAGTTTTCCATCCCAGTACTGATTTGGGAATGCAGGCAGATGAAATGTTGCTGTGTTAACGCACAGCAGATGGGAGAGGTCAGAGGCAGGTACAGAATGCTGAGTTTTGCTCCTTCCACCTCCATCTGCTCACAGTGTTTTTCTCCCATGACTCTGTGTTTTTATCCCAGCAGAGGAATTGGACCAATGGCTGGAGGTCACAGCCATTTTTCCATATATTATGGAGAATATTTCCAGATTTTCTAGAAATGTCTCCTAGAAAATACTCCAGTATCATTTAAATGATGAGACAGTGTTACTATAAGTGGTTGTATAGGGGAAATCTTCAAATTAGAAATAGTACTTAGTGATGAATGAAGTTAGGACCAACCAGTTATTCTTAGATTCAAACTCCTGTAATGTATTGACACCTTTTCCCTGTTCCTGCAGCCTGTACTTGTGTGTTGTTATTAAATCAGGTGCTGAATGTTGTTTATCAGAGTTAACCTTGCCTGGAGTGGTAATGGTGTGGTGTCTACAGAGCTGGAGCTGATTTATTATTTGTAGAGAAGCAGATCTCCAGGATAAGTTGACACGGTTGAGGTTTTGAGTTTTTCATTGATTAAAATTGAGTCAGGTGTCATCTTTTCTGGCAGGAGAGATGAAACTAAGAAATGGCCCTGTTCTCCCAGCCTTCCTTCATTTCACTATTAGAGATTCTTCTGTGTTTGTGCTTTAGCCAAGGAGATGGGAGATTAAATAAAATAATAAACAATTTCCAATTCCAAGAGGACAGGATGTGGGGCAGAGGAACCAAGGCAGGAGTTGGTGTTTGCTGAGCAGGGCACTGGCCAAGCTCTGGGTGGGAATTTATAAAATTAGAGGGTTTTGGGAAAGCTGCAAAATGAAGGTTTTAGAGACAGCAGAACTGTGATTAGAGTTAAGCAGTAGCCATGAGATGAGTTAGTAAAAAAATTATCTAAGAAGTAGAAAAGTAAGGACAAATAGAACAATGGTTGTGTATTAATGTTTGTTTAGAATAACTTTTTAAGTTGTAGAAAAGTATTTTTAGCGTGATATTAGGAAGTTTTAAGCTTAATAATGGAGTTGTGTGCATTTTTATAAGCAGGTATTGTATTTGAAATAAGCTCACCTGTTTTAACTGAAGGTATTTGTGCTTATAGTGATTGGATAGAACTACTGTTAATGTTTTTGCTTTGTGTGATTGGTTAAAAAACTTTTCAAGTAAGTTGTAACATGAAGTTTTTAGTTTGGTGCTTGGGGTGTGAGCTGCTGGCATCTTCCCATTGTCACACCCATGCAATGAGGCTGATGCTGGAAAATCAAACAGCTCAAGGCACATTCCCAGCAGTCCTGTCCTGTTGGTGATTTGGGCAACACTCCGGGTGTGGGAACCCAGGACATTGCTCTGGCTGCCCTGGAGGACTCGAGACCCTGGCACAGAGTGAAAACCACCTGTGCCTTTGATTTTAACCCATGGAAACAATCACCAACTTTGTGGGAAGATTTACAAGCCACGAGGGTTTGAGTAGAGTAAGAGCTAATTTGTCATAGAGTGAAAAAGTAGAATTTTGGGGTTTTAGAATGGGTGTTCAAGAGGCAAGATAGAGGAATCTGGGCATGTCCTGTCCTTCTTCTTCTTCTTCTTGTCCTCCATCTTCTGCAGTGATGGTATCTGGAGTCTGGAGTGTGACCTGTCCTCTTTCTTCTTCTTGTCCTCCATCTTCTGCAGTGATGGTGACACTTTATGATTGGTTTAGAGACAGACTGTCTAATATTTATTTACAATAATAGTCCAATACCTATTACACAGGTAATAGGTATTGGAATATTATTGTAAATAAAGTATACATTGTTCATAGTATAAAAAGCTATCACCACCCCAAGGCCAGGCAGTGTGCCTCAAACTGACGTGCAGGACAGATCTCAGCAGGTCACAGAAAGAATGGAACAGATAAGAGCAAATAAACAACCTTGAGAGGCAGAACCGAAGAGTCTCGGCTTCTTCTTCGGTCTCGGGGCTGGGAGAAAAAGGAGTTTGTAACATCTCGGCAGTGAACACAGGCACAGAATCCCGACGGCGGGGATGCTCGGGATGCAGGCAGCACAGGAGATGCAGAGCGCGATGCCCAGGTGCCACCTAGTGACAGCGGGCAGCAAACCGTGCCAGGGAGCCGCACTCCTCCCGAGCTCTGCTGCTCCTCCAGATCCAGACACAGGCAGGGAACTCAGAATCTGGGGTTTTCTGGAAATGGTTTGCACTCCACTGAGCTTGTGTTAAATGTGTGCTCAGTGCCCTGGCTCTGGGTTGCTGTGCCAGGGCAGGCACTGCCCCTGCTGCCTCCCAGGCTCCCCAAAATGTGGGGTTGGCGAGTTTGGTGCTGGAATGCTCTCACCTGGTAATAATGATGTAATAATGTAATAATAATGTAATAATAATGGTGGAAGAGAAGCTTTTTTGAATACAGAGCATAAAATTTTTTGATTTTTAAAACAACCTAGATTTCTTTAACCTTGTGAATGTTTGTAGGATTTTTCCTGTTTGTTATTGAAAGAAAGGTTATCAGATTCATAAAATGTCTGGGGTTTATCCACTGGCATGGCACTCAGAAGTTGGGTTTTTCTGAAAATGGTTTGCACTCCACTGGGCTTGTGTTCATGTGGGAGCCTGTGCTCAGTGCCCTGGCTCTGAGTTTGCTGTGCCAGGGCAGGCACTGCCCCTGCTGCCTCCCAGCTCACACAGGCTCCCCAAAATGTGGGGTTGGTGCAGTGCTGCTCTCACCTGGCAGAGAACAAGTGTAATAATGGTGGGGGAAAAAAGCTTTTTTGAATATAGAACATTTAAATTTTTGATTTTTTAAAACAACCTAAATTCATTCAAACTTGTATTTGTAGGATTTTTCCTGTTTGTTATTGAAAGAAAGGTTATCAGATTCATAACATATCTGAGATTTATCCACTGGCATGGTAGTCAGAAGTTGTTTTTTTCTGAAAATGGTTTGCACTCCACTGGGCTTGTGTTAAATGTGTGCTCAGTGCCCTGGCTCTGGGTTTGCTGTGCCAGGGCAGGCACTGCCCCTGCTGCCTCCCAGCTCACCCAGGCTCCCCAAAATGTGGGGTTGGTGAGTTTGGTGCAGTGGTGCTCTCACTGGGCAGAGAACTGATGTAATAATGGTGGAAGAGAGGCTTTTTTGAATATAGAACATTTACATTTTTGATTTTTTAAAATAACCTTGATTTCTTCAACCTTGTGAGTATTTGTAGGATTTTTCCTGTTTGTTATTGAAAGAAAGGTTATAAGATTTATAAAATCTCTGGGGTTTATCCACTGGCATGGCACTCAGAAGTTGGGTTTTTTTGAAAATGGTTTGCACTCCACTGAGCTTGTGTTAAATGTGTGCTCAGTGCCCTGGCTCTGGGTTTAGGATTTTTCCTGTTCAGTATTGAAAGAAAGGTTATCAAAGAAAGGTTATCAGATTCATAAAAGGTCTGGGGTTTATTGTTGGAAATTTTTTTTTACTTTTGCAGAGAAAGCACCAGTTTGACAGAGTGAAATGAGTTACCACGTGCAATGGTCTCTTGTTTTTGCTGGTAATAGATGTGGTTTGATTGGAGACAGTAAAATCTGGGAAAAATCACATCTGAGGCAGTTTAATTTTGTTCCAGAACTAATCTTTATTGTGGGTTAGGTGGGAGTGTGCAGTGACAGTGTCTTATTGGCCATATTAGCAGGAGTGTGGAGGAAAATGTTCCTGTCTGTATAAATGTCAGATGATAGGAGCTTTCACAGGATACAATTTTGACATCTGAGAGTTCAAGTCAGCAAAGTCCAGCACATCTCAGGTTCCTCTGGAAAATGGCTGTAATCACCCTCTTCTTATTTACTTAGCAGAGAACAGAATGTGCTGATTGTCAGTGCACTTCCCAAAAGTGAGAGTGTGTGCAGAAGGGGAGATGGCTGAAGGGGTGATTGGATGAATGTCCTCACATCACAGAGCACTTGGGTATTCTTCATGTGAAACAAGTGAGCACTCTGCTGGGGAAAGGTCAAAGCATTTGCTTGGAGCATGTTAGCAGGAATCTCTCAGTCCCAGAATAAAGATTTGTGGGTACCTGTTTCAACAGACACATCTGTGTCTGGATATTTGAAACAGAAATGCAAATTAGGTGCAAAAATTAAAACCAATTTGCAATTACCACACGTGGAGATTTTGGCAGTCTGACTGTATTAAGGGTGAAGACCAAACTGCTGAAAATAGTGGGATATTGATCTCTTCCCTTGGCTGTTTGTGTCCTTCCATGGGAGCTGTGAAGGAAGTATTTGTGCTGAGGGATAGATTTGCTTCTGAGGGGATGGCTAAACATCCATTTCATGCAGAATACTGTTAAAAAAATGCAGGAAGAAATAAGCTTCCCAAAGCAATCAGTAGTATCAATGTTTTTTAAAAAAGGAAGGGGTTATGAGAGTAATTGAAGCAATTGCAAGTTCTGCCTGTTGCTCATCAGTGTTTTCCAATTTACATCCTAAGAAAACTGCCAGTAATTTCCTGCCTAAGTAAGATGGAAAGTGTTGTTAAGAGCACAACAGTGAGAGTATTGTGCATGATGCTTTATTCCAGTGGGGCCAGATATTATGAACCTTTAAGAAATAGCAGATGTGCAAGGATTTTTATTGTGGTCCTAAATTTCCCCAGCTTAGGCCGTAGATGTAATGGCTTGTTGGAAATTTCCATTTTTGCCTTTATAACCTCTAATAAATATTCTTCCTAAGTTTTTCCTCTAAATAGGTTTTGAACCTGCACGTTTTTGGGCATTTGAAGTATTTTTAATTCTGTCTTTTGATCACTCAGTGGGGCTGCTCCCTCCTTGGGGAACACATAAGTTTTTTACTACTGCAATTTTTGCCACTGTTTTATTTTAAATTTATACACAACAGTGGAAGAAATCTATTAGTTTTTCTTCTATGTATACAAAAGGCCATAGCAGAATAATTCAGAATTACAGTTTGTATCTAAGTGTCTGTTTAATGCCACATGATTTTTGATTATGTAAAAGCCACTGGAAAACCTGCCATGAGTGAGTTGCCAGTGGAATGTTTATGGTGAGTTATAGCTGTTACTAATGCCAAATATTGTCAGAGTAAACTGTGGGTTTGATTAAACAGTTCCATAATGATGCTATCAAGGCCTCAAGCATCTGAAATATGGAAAACAAATGTGTGAAAGTACCAGCAAAGAGAAGAGTAAAACTGTGAGGCCTGAAGTAGATGTGCCAGAGTGTGGGTGTTTGTTATTTCATCTTCATTAATAAAACACTTCATGAGCACAGCAACAAAACGTGAGTCACTGACATGAAGGCAAGGAACTGGGGCTTGAAAGAGATTGAAATCTGATCCAAGAATCCCCAAATAACAGGAATGGGTTGTGATGTTCTTTTACAATGTGGGAAAGAGCTTGAAATACCTGCTTTGAAACTTTTTTGTTTTATAAATGGAGTCACAACTCTAATATTGCTGGGGAATTCATCACCTGCAACTGGGTAACAGATCTAACCCCCAAATGAATGTTTAAACCAACAACTGGTGAAACAAAGGATTAACAGAGGCGTTTCAATCAATGGGGTGTAGAGCAGTGAGATGAGACTGAAAATCAGAATTACCACTCGGAGAGGGAGTTTGTCCCAGTAAGGGCAGCTCACGTGGGCTCCAGCTGCACCACAAGCACTGGTTTGGCTCTGGATCAGTGTGAGGGAGGTTTTGAGGTGAAAACATCAGTGGAGAGGAGAAATACACAGGGGAAAAGCACATCCCAGTGCCTCACAAGTAAACATTTTCTCTGTTACCTCCACTGACATAAATATCTGAAGTGCTGAAGATCCATTGTAGTATTCACAATGCCTGTTTGCTCATTAAATGAATTAATTCCTACAGAATACTGGGATGAATAATAAATATTGAATTGAACTCCTGGTAGCATCATATACTGTGGCTAATCTTCCCCCTCAGCACATTGGGAGAGTGCAGGTGTAAATGTTAATTAAACTTAACTAAAGTCAAATTATCTTTTTAAGCTGTCAGAACAAGTTTTTCCTCTTTTCAATCAAACCCCATACTGTTTTCATATTTTTAGTACAGAAAATAGAATTGGTATTTTTAAATTTAAAAAGTAATATTTTTATTTACCCATAAAATTATAATAATTATTTACCCTAATTGGGGGAGAAGAGTCAATGTTTTGTCAAAAGTCTTAATAGGTACTACACAAAAAAAGGGCAAACATTTTCAATTTTCATTATTATTTTCTGCTTTTTGCTTTTTCAAATCAAACTCCATGCAGAAATCCATTGTCTGCAGCACTGTATTTAAAGACAGAAGGTCAGCTGACCCATTTGCCTCCTGTATCTTTTAGATTTTTATATTTATAATAGAATTATGGACAGAAAAGAACTTGCCATGTAACAACATGTATCTAATGTCAGGGTTTAGGTGAGTTTAGGTGACTTTTTCTCTCCCTCTGGTAGGGCAGGTGCAGCATTACCCCCATGAGCTGGGCTGGGGCTGCTGCTGCTCTGGGATTGTCACCCAGGGGCGAGGGACACAAACTCACAGTGCCATTACAGAGCACTTACATCCCAGAATTTCCCCAGGCACAGACAATTCCCAGTGATGTTTTCCATGGAATTGCTCTGAGTGTTCCCTGCACAGTTCCAGGACCCGGATCTGTTACAGCCCAAGGTCCAGGCCAAGTGCAGCCCAGCAGGATTGGGGAACATCCCACTGGAGAGGGGCAATTTCAGTGCTGTGCCTGCCTCAAGCATTGTGAATCCTAAATATTCAATATTTAAACATATTCTGAAGAGTAGAAGCCCTGTTTTTCTTTACCTGCCTCTGTGTGTGAGAAATGCCCCTTTTGTGTGTGATTTTGGTGGATGACCCCAGCAGCAGATGTTAACTTTGATGAAGTATTTGTGAAAGACACATTTGTAGCCTTCAGGTGTTATGTCTCTAATACCTTAAAAATATTTTAAGGCTATACTGTGTGCTTGCTGTTCATGTTAATTTCAGGAGTCTTTTTATCTTTTCTCCTGGGTCCTAAATATGTCTTTATGAATTCCTTTAGCCCTGAACTGACATCTCTCTTCTTCTCTGTTAAAAGTACATTTATTCACTTGAAAGAACGGGGACAGAACCATTGTCACATACATATTTTCTACATTCTCTGATTAAAGCTCAGGTGGAAGCCAGGCATGTTTGGATATCCTCTATCCTAGCATGTAGCCAGGGGCCTTTTACTCCTCTATACAAATTGGACAGCTTTTATATGTTATAGGAAAAATATCTTAGCTAAAAAAGTGATTTGTTGCAGTTATGCAAGTGGGCTCTGTGCAAGGGCAGGCAATGCTTTTTCTTTTATGGAAATATGGCACTAAATCTTCCAAGATGTCATTAAGACTTGTGAAGGAACTGTTGTGGTTAACACTGTGGTGATGGGTCATTGCAAAAAGGAGTTGTGATTGGTGATTTTTGTGGTATTTGTGGTCATCTGGAAGAAAATAGAGCAATTTAGAGAACAAAGCCTCTGTGCTTTTTTGTGTCATGGAATCCTACAAACCCATGGGTGTCATCTCTCCACACCTGTAAACCAGGTAACCCTTTGTGGTCCTGATTTGGGTTACAGAAAGTAGATTATTCTTCATGAGAAAACCATGGAATGACTGTCCAGTCTCAGGGGTGTTTCCATCTCAGAATTCCACCCATTTGAGCCATCAATACACTGGCAAACTGCATCTCTTCACTCTGGTTCATCTGTGTGAGAAGGGTTGTATGAGAAAGGCTGTTTTTTCAACATTTGCTATTTGTAAAGATTTAACAAGGACCTAAAATGCATCTACTCTGCTTTAGGGTCATGGACTTTGTTCAAGTGGGCCTATGATCTGTTTTCTACTCAGGGTTCAGCCTTTCTGAACGTTTCCCCTTTCCTGAGGGCCTCTGTTAGGAAATGCTGTTTGAACAGAGCAAGGCAGATGAACAGGCCACAGCTTCATTCATTGAGCCACATAAAGCAGCTTTCCATGCTTGTGTTTTTACCCCCTTTAAAAGTAAGTTGGAATTAATATTTATTTTTCATAGGAAGAGTTATATGTGTCCTCAAGCCTAAACTAACAACCAAATCTGATGAGGGAGAGCCCTTCTGCTGTTAAAATGCTGGCCCCAGTGTTGTGGATTATCCAAGGCATGTGTTAATGCAGAGGTATTTGCTTTCTAGACCTGCAGGCATCAGAGGGAAGTTCTGCTTGATAATCAGAGCACAGTGTCCGTGTTTCCTGCTCATCCTTGTGTTATCTCTGTGCATTTTTAGCAGTTTCTGAGCTGGTGCATGACTGATTTCCCAGTGCATCTGATTGCCACGTGCTGCTCTGCCCACCCCATTCTGCTGTGGAGCAGATGCTTATTCCTCTCTGCAGCACCCAGGTCCAAAAGATGGCATTTGCCAGGATTATCCCAGGTCCCTCTGAAAAGCTGTGGAATTAATTAATTGTCTTTGTTTAGGAAGCTGGCCAGTGCATAAAGAACAGGGTGAAATATCCCATTACCACTTGTATAGGAGTTGTAAGACAAACCCCTCTGCACAAAAAAACCAACCAGTTGTGGTGGGAAGTCCCAGCTGAAAGTACTGAAGTGTACAGAGCACATATTTCTAAATGAATAGGCTAAATGGAAAACAGGTAAAAACTGATTAGTCAAGCAAATGGTGGGGTTAATGTTTTTGAAAAGGGAATGTAGATAAATTCCTGTGCTGTACTATAAGACATGAAATAACACAACGTGGACACCCTGTTGTTCTTAAGGTAAAAAGGGAAGTTTATTTTTTGACTTCAACATTTATAGATTTCCAAAAGTGCCACCTCTGTGACAGTGACAGTGCCACCTCTCCAATGACACTGGACAAACCAACAGTCCATCAAATTTCTCCTCTTCCATGAAAGAATGCAAAACAATCAGTTATTTACAGAAAATATGCGAGAAAGTTCGTTACAAGAATGTAAACATCAGAAGACTTAGAAAAACTTAAAAAATCAGGATGACACTGTGCCTTCTTTACAGAAGTGAGCCATGGACAGAGAAGGTTCTGGCACAGACACTGGGTTATCAAAGACTCTGCTGCTTTGGTCTGGCTGCTGCTGCAGCTTCAAAAGTCTCATCTGCAGCTGCAAGCCAACAGAACCGAACTAAGGCATTTCAATGTTTGACTGGGTTTACAAAGGCCTGGATTTCATGTGCTCTGTCCAAATGAGGACATGTCTATTTGGCCTTCATCCCATTGTGAGTGATGTAACTGAAAGGGAGGAGCAGAAATGAAGTGGCTTTGCAGAGGTCCTGTTCTCACATAGGGATGCCCTTTCATCTGGCCTCATCCCCCTGAGATTTTCTGTTTTAATGAATTCCTGACTTGTCTGAGGAATGGTACTGTAAATGGAAGTGAGTTAGCTGAAGTTCAAATCCTGGGAAAACATAGATTTTAAACATCTTTTTCCATTTCAGCTGTAAAAGTATCTCTATGCTATCATGCAGTCTTTGTGTACAAAACCTTGTAAACTTCCTTTATTCTCCCAGGATTAGACAGGGGAATTCAGGTTTCTCAAAGTAAAACGTTTACCTGTCCCATGTTGTTACTAGTGTGGTTTTTTGATCTGTCCACCCTCAGGTTTGGCTGTAGTAATGTAGAATTTACTCCCCAATGTAGAATGAACAACTCTGAAATACCCAGTAATCAGTGTAAAATCCTGTCATTTGCCCTTGACTTGGAATAGCAAGATCTGGTTTCACCAGTTCCTGGTTAGCTGTATTAGCAGGTTGGCATAATTTCTACAGGGAAATTTGCTGTCCTCTTAATGATAAATGGAGCTGCTCTCCCTTTACTTAACATGTTCTCCCTGGGGACTATTATGGTGTCAACAGCATTTTGAAAAATTGCTGCAGAAATAATGAGGACAGGGAGTGTGTTTGTGCCCATTTCATTCATCCACTTCTGTCCCTTTTTCACTTACTCTGTAACCCTCTCAGTCTTGTCTCAGGCACTTAGAGAAGGAAAGTGCTGGAAGATTTTTTTGCAGTGGTATTTCCCCTGTCTAGTTTCGCTTAGAAATACCAGTTTCAAGGTCAGATTAATTGGGATAGGGGAGGAAAGACTTTTGTCTCTTGATTTGTAAGAACTTACACCTGATTATTTTACAGAGCATTTATTTTTGTGTGTTGGGTAACCTCTAAATGCTCAGTGCCATTAGTTCTGCCAATTTTTCCTCCTTACAAAGAGGAAATCACAGAAATGTAACAAGGGAGAAGGAATATATATATAATTTTCTTTTTGGCCAAACAAAGCATTGCAAATGCAAGAGCTTCTTTTCTGAATGTGATGATGCCCTTTGATAACACAGAGACACTGTGTGAGGGTCATGTGGATCTTCTTAAAGAGCTTTTTGGGCCACTTTAATATTCTGTATTTTTTCAGAACTTTGAAGGTTTAGGATTGAGTCCAAGAGCCACAGACCTTCCCAGTTCATGTTGTGCATATATTTAACCTTCAGCTCAGACCCTTTTCCCTCTCTAAGACCTTGCATTTCAAGCCTTGGAGCTTGTGTTCTGCATGTCCCCTATGATCCAAAAAAAGTGCTTTGCTGCTTTTTATGATGCATAGCTCCTGTTTATCCATCACAGTTGTGTTCCAATAAATCAAGAGAGAGTGTGGGAAGAGTTTGCCCTGCTCAGGCTCTGAGCCTGTGCTGTTCCAATGCCTGGTGTGAAGTTGGGCATCATTGGGATGGCTCTGGGGCTCTACAAGGCCCCCAAAAGACTCATTTGTGCTGGCTGAACCAGTCTTACAGCAGATTACTGAAGTGATTCAAAATTTACCACTGTGGTGTGTAAGGTGTATGGAGAATTTTTGTTTTGTAGAGTTTTCTACCTGAAGAGCTTCAAATCATTTACTTGAAATAAAGAAAAAATTAATATTGACTCATTTGAAAAGGGGATGAGTGCACAGCAAGCCTTTAGCAGGGGATATTGGAATGAAAAGCTTGATGCAAAGACCCCTCCAGCCCCTGGGGTGGCAGTGCTGGGTGGGTGGATGGGGCTTCAGTGGGAGCAGTGCACCCTTCAGGGGTGGGGAGGGCACAGGCAGATCACCTCAGGCTTTCCAATTGCATGAGCAATGATATATTTCAAACAGAGTGTGTTCTCAGCTCAGGGGGTTGGGTTTGTTCTTTCAGTGTGTTTGTCAGGTGAGCACATCAAGAACAGGGGTGTGGGCTCTGCTGGCTGTGACTGACAGCATCATTCCTGTGCTCTTGGTTATGGAGATGTGAGAGCTTAAATGAGGGATGTGGGAGTGCAGGCAGCTCTCCAAAATGCAGTTTATTGTATCCAAAATGCAGTTTATTGTATCCAAGATGTTACAGCAGTCCAGGGTGGTGGGTGACAGAGCTGTGCCCACAGCTGTCAGCCCCAGCTGCAGGCAGGCCTGGAGACCCTTTGGTTTTGGTCACAGTGCATTATTTACATTGCATTATAGACTTTTCTTTGCTGAGCATCTTAATACAGCAGAACCAATCTATATCTTAACTTTTATCTCTAGCCTATCACAACCACTATAATTACCATACTCATGTTACTATTCTCCAATCACTAAAAGTTAGTACATTACAGTTTAAACTAGAAGTTGTTTTTCAGTTTTCTTGCAGTGGAAAATCCTGAGACCTTTCTATTTGCCACATTTGCTGCCTTGTTTGCCTGTGCTATCTTTCTGCTTGGTAAAAACATCTTGTTTGAGGTGGGTTTATCCTTTTCTCTGAGTCATAAAAACTGCTTTTAACTAACATACACTTTGCCTCCTTGGTTATCCAGTAAGCCTGGCTCAGCAATTCTTTTCTTCTGTATCCAAACTTGCTTTCATTTCTATTCCTTCTTCAGATTCTACATTCAAAAATCTTTCTGCTAAACATACATATCTGTGAAACTTTCTGGTCAAACTTTCATCCTTCCCAACATGGAGCAGTGCCTGGGAGCTGGGTTGGAAGCCAATGTCAGCATCCCCAGATGTGAGATGAGAGTTCCCAGCTGCTCTCTGTGTGCTCAGGTGTGCTGCTTTTCCTGGGAGAGCACAAGGGAATGGAAAACTCTGGAGCTGCACTGTGGTGGTCACAGCTCCAGCTCTGTGAGGCTGGCTGGGTTAGCCTGAGAGACACAGCATTCATCAGACATAATTTCCTGGGTTTGGGGGATATTTTTTTTGTTTTAATTACTAAATTGAATAAAAGGAAGTGCAGATCCTCATGTTTTAAAGACACTGACAAGTGGTGTTGTACCACTGGCCCTAATGAAGCGTGTTACATTTTTACCTTTTCAAGGCATGTCACTATTTCCCAATGTCAAACATAACCTTTATAACCAGTAGACAAACTGAGGACCTTGTAAGGCTGGTTATTCTCATGATGCAAATTTCAGAGCCCATTAACAAGATTAGCAATGCAAAAAAGGCAAAGTTCAAGGTAAGGAAACAATCCAAGCTTTTCCAAAGGTAAAACTTTGTGTTATTGTGGTCCAGCTATGTGCATAATATTTTTTCTTTGGTTTCTTTTCTCCCTTTAGAATAAATTGACATAGAATAGAATGCTATTTATCTAGAAGAAATCAGCCTTTTAGAAGAGAAAGTAATTCTTAGGACACTGTGTTTTGCCTTTTAGAAAGCTATGATTTCCAATCCATTGCAACATTAAAATAGGCAGCTATTTAGTAGTTTAAAGTGGTGAAAGAAAAGAGTTTGTTCTTGAATAGGAGCATTTATGATTACAGAGGGTATTTTTTTTTAATATGAGGAGGGAACATGCAGGGGAAAGAGAATCCCAGCTTGCAGAAATTGAACAGTTTTCAGGGAGGACAATTATGCCTCTAATTTCCATCCTTATTGTAATAAGGCCATGACAAGGGTCTTTAACCATTGCACCTTCAGCTTTTGTCTTCAGTCATCACTGGAGTCTGATTTTGAAATTACATTCTCCTTTTACAAAGGCTCCATTCTCTGAAGATACTTGAACGTGCTGAAAGGACTGAAATTTTGGATACCACGATGAATTAATTATGGGTGTAGGACATGCTGTGATGCTGCTGCTGCTCAGGCTCTGTTCTGAGCACTTCCATTGTAAATCTCTGCTTTTTACTGTTTTATCAGTTGTCATTGTAACTTCATCTTGTAAACACTTCAGAGTGATGAACTTATCTCGGTTTTGGGGCTTGGCACAACTGGGTTTTGATTCTTCGATGAAATAATACACTAAAGGACTCAAAATGTTATCAGAAGACACAGAAGCTCATTTTAAGGACTTTTTGCACTTGCTTATTCATACTTTTATTCACACTTTTATTCACTTGCTCTATAGGTGCTGAATTTTGAATCTCTCCTATGGCATCTCTGGACCTCTCTTCCAATGTTTCACCATATTCCTGATTATATTTGTTTTCCTTCTTTCTGGTCAGCAGTTCCTGCATGTTCCAGGCTGTGTCTGTACCTCTTATTGCTGTGTTCTTCTGTCCAACTCTGGCTCTCTTTCCCAAAAATTGTCTTTAGGGAGCTGAAGGAGCCAGGGGTGACTCATCCCACTTTTGTCACTGCTCAGTCCTCAGTGCTGCAGTCCCTGACATCTTCATGGCCCCTGCTGTGCCAAGGTCTGTGCCAGACTGTGAGGGCCCAAACTGGGCCCACGTTTGGGTTGACAAGTTCTGGGCACAAGGAAAGGGTCATTCCTCTCAACCTCAGTCTTGCCAGGTCCTGTGACACCCTCCATACAACCATGAAAACATCACTGCTGCCTGGGGTCTGTGGGACCTCATTAAAGCACAA
Organism: Molothrus ater; assembly: GCF_012460135.2. Lineage (NCBI taxonomy): Eukaryota > Metazoa > Chordata > Aves > Passeriformes > Icteridae > Molothrus > Molothrus ater. Next base: position 13,087,381 of record NC_050493.2, on the reverse strand, counting down.
ACCCAGCTGCTCTCATTGTCCCAAAACTGATGGGTTTGGGGCTACTTGAAAACAGAGGCCAGCCAGAGTTAAGGGAGGAAAAAGCAGTTCTATTTATTGAGGGGCCTTCAGGTACATTTAGGGCAGATGAAGCCCCCCACGGCCTACACCCAAAATGAATGAAGGGTCACAGATTTCACACTTTTATAAGTTTGGTCCATTTGCACATTGGGGGTTAATCTGCCAATTACAGCCTCGGGTAATGAAGTCATTTACCCCAGGTTTGCTCCCCCCAGCTCCCTTTTGTTTCATCTCTCAGGCCTGAGGCAGTGAGGTGTCCTTGACTGCCAGGCCTGGAGAGGAATTGTTGTGTCTGCCCCAAATGGGGAAGCAGCAGCTCACACTGAGTGTGGAGCTTGGAGTTACACACTAAAAACTGCAGGATGACAAATATATGAAAAATAGAAAGCTGAAATCCTAAGGCATCATGGCCCCTGATGCTGTTGTTGGGAGATCTGAGGTGTTTGCTGTGGGAGATCAGCCTGGGAGCAGCTCCTCCACAGCAGTGGCCACTGGGCCCTCACAGATTGAAGCCCCAGCTTTTAAAGTGCAGAGTTGAAAAAACATTGCAGCTTCCTGCAATTCAGTGTGAGTGAATAAATTGTAGGTGGGGAGAAATCTGTTGGGAGATCAGAGGTGTTTGCTGTGGGAGATCAGCCTGGGAGCAGCTCCTCCATGCCCTGCACACAGCAATGGCCACTGGGCCCTCACAGAACAGAGCTCAGAGCAGATTGAAGCCCTGCTTTAAAAGTGCAGAGTTGGAAAAGCATTGCAGTGTCCTGCAATTAAATGTGGATCATGATATTAAATATAGTGGGGAGGGATCCATCCACTTTACAGTGTCAGGAATGATTTTTAAATGTGGAAAAGGATGTTAATCACCACAGTAATGATATTTGGGAGCCTTATTTAGTGCTGCTGGTTGCCTGGATAAATAATACTGCACAATGTTTGTCTCTCAGTCCATCACTCAGTTCTCACTGTCTCTTTCTCTCTTTTCCCACTGTGTGATATTTTTGTGTTTCAAAACAAAGGCTCTCACTTCTTTCAGTGTGAACATTTAAACTATGCCAAATGTAAATTTGCCTACTAAATACCCCACTTCCCTCAGAGCAAAATGGCACTGTATTGTTTTCCAAAGAGCATTTTAAAATGTACTTTAATTTCAGGAGAAATTAGCCGATTTTGATATGAGTCAGTTGTACACATAGACCCAGTTCTGCTCAGTGTACCTGCCCTGCCTTACCCAACATTATTGTCCTCTAGGAATGGTAGAACTTTTCTTCTCTTACTCTTCTCATAGCAAAGTAAGATAATTTGGCCTTTATTTTGTTTCTTTCCCTGCAGCTTGTGATTCATGAAAGCAAAAGGATATGGCAGCAGCTGTCTCCCCAAAATTCCAATTTTTTTCAGCTTTCTGAACTTCAAGCATGCTAGAAAATCAGCAAATAGTGTTTGGTCAAGTTTTCTTTACTCTGCCTGTTCTTCTAAGTCTGAATATGGAATATAAATCTATGCTAAAATTCAAGTCCTTGGATTTAATCTAAAGGTGCTGTAATTGGGGAATCTAAGTACTTTGCCAGGGATCTTTCTTTTCAGATGCTGTATATATATATATATATATACACACATATATAGTGATATATATATGTATATTGATATATATATGTGTATATATATAGTGATATGTGTGTGTCTGTAAATTTATATATATATATATTTATATATGTCCATATGTATTGTGAATTCTTTCTCCTTTCCAAGTGGAATTTGTTATGTAGTGGCTGGAATTAGTGACTAAGAGATTTCCTGTTGTTATTAATGTATATACAGAGTATTTCCACTGAGGGGACCCTAAATTCTTTCAATCCATTAGGACAGATGGGCAGGATCTTTCTGGAAAGACAAAACAGGTACAAGGAATTCTTAGCAAGAAGCTAAAGCAGATGAAAAACCCCCCAAACCAACAAATTGTAAAATATGATGGCAGCAATTGCTGTCTGCTAAAACTGAGAAACTGGAAATGATGAATCCAAGTCCGATTTTGATTTCTAGGACAGGATTCATGTAATTCTATGGCAAAATGGGATTCCAACTCTCTGCAATGAAGCTCTCAGCAGACTGGCAACATTTTACCCAGCAAATGCAGTAACTGCTCACCTTTCTGAACAAGGCAGTATCCAGATGTACACCTTCCATCTGCACATGTATCAGCCTGCCCTTCCTTTTAAAGGTCTTTTTCCCCCCTTTTTTTTTCTCTTTAAACTTCCAAGCAGGGGGACTGTTAGCAAGATGGATCTCTAACAAAGTATATTCAATAATGTGCAATATAAGGAAATATTTAATAGGCACTGCTTTTTAAAATGCCTGGCAGTCTCCAGACATTTATTTGGCAAATGCCTAAAGCCTGAATAATATTTCTCCAAGCACTTTAAAAGCCTAGGGGACACAATAGGAAGATCTGGGTCATTAAAATAGTTAACTCAATGTTTTAGTATTTGAACAGTTACAGAGCTAAGGTAGGACTGAAATTTGAGGATGGTTTTAAAGTATCTCTGTCTCATTTCCTTTATAGCCTTATGCAGATGCTAATCCATCATGTTATTTTGTAGGACCTCAGAAAGTTTAAAGGTTGTTTAGTTGGTGGAAGTGCTCAGGGTGATTACTTCTGGTTTGCTTATTCTGCACTTTTTTTCTAAAACAGTAACATTTTATGCCCAGTAAGCTCTATTACTCCTCATTTGTTTGTAATGCTTCACGTCACACGCAGGTGCCAGGTACCTGGGTTATTATTCATTTTTGAAAAATGCTTAGTGCTGTTCCTTGCCCTGCCTCCTGCAGCAAACTGATTGATGGTGCTCAGCCCCTGCAGCTCCCTGGGCTGGGGCTGCCAATGCCACTGCCACAGCTCCCCAAAAACACCCCCCACACACTGCTCCTGGCAGCCTGAGCAAGAGATTGCTCATCTGGATGGATTTTGGGAGTCATGGATGTATTTTTCTTCAGTATTTATATTTGTATTAACATTATACTATACTATTAACAAATATTAATATTAGTTATATTTAACTTTTTATTTTTATGTAGGTGTCATTTATAATTCAAGTGGCCAAAATATTTTATTAAATGATTTATAAGAGCATTATCCATGATTTAGAGCATATTATTAAATTAAAGAATACATTTTACAAGTTTTAGCTGGTTAAGTGTAATGCAGTTCATTAGATCATCTATTAACAAACTCCAGATCATGTAATCCACCATGTAGGTGTTTCTTCTTTAAGCCCATGAAAATAAGCAGTGATGACAGTCACTGAGCTGAGACTCTCACTATTGATTGCCTCTCTTGCTGTGCTGGTTTGGATGGAGGAAGGGCTGATTTTCCCAGCACCCTGCAGCAAACAGTGCAAGCTGAGCCCCAAAACTGGGAACTGTGAGTGTGTTATGAGAGTGAATCAATAACTGGGATGGAAACAACTCCTGCTCTGGGGTGGAGGCCAGGGCCTGGGCAAGCTGCAAACATTAGGCAGGAGAATTTATTTCTTTCTTTAGCAGTGCAGCTGCTGCTGCAGGGAGCAGAGTGAGGCTGTCTTTGGCATTCCTGAGCAAGACACTCACAGGTGCTGCTTGTGCCTCCTCCTGTAAAGGCACCTGTTGTTAAATTTTCACTGCTGAATCCATTAGACTTCATTAGGGGAGTGGAAAGCTTTGAAGAAAGTCAAACTCAATTATGTCTGTATTTTCAGATGCGGGGGGAGGTAATTTTTAAACCTCATTGCTTTATTCAAGCTGTTGTTGTAAAGGTACAAAGCTTTTTGCTCTCATTGTCTTACAGTAGTGCAGAAGTTTAAGGAGTGATGACAGGTTAAAATAGAGCAAGGTCAGAAGGTGAATTATTGCTCCACAGAATGATGTAGATTTGGCATTAACTTGTCATCTCTGTTCCTTCCAGTGATGCCACTTTCCCTAAAGCCTCACAGCAAAGCCTTTGTTGCTGAGCTGGTTGATGTCACTGTGTGACACCAGGGGGGACACACCATTCCATGGGGCAGCCTGGCCCTGGGCCCTCTGCTGCCTGTCCATGGGGAACTTTGGGGAGCAGGGGGGAGGTTGGGCTGTCAGGCTGTCTCTGTTCCCATCAGCTCCTCAAATACCAGGTGATGCCTAAATAGGCTGGACAAGGAATAAAGAGGGGATTTATTAAAGGCCTTCACAGGATACACCTTGGGCAGTGCAAGAGCCTGGCCAAGGCTCTGCCCAAGATGGACTCTGAATCACGAGTTTTCCCACTTTTACAAGCTTTGGTCCATTTCCATATTGGGGTTGATTGTTCAATTACAGCTCAGGTTGTGCAGTTCCATGCTCCCGGATTGCTCTCCTCAATTTGCTGCTGTTTGTACTTTTGGGGCCTGGAAAAGGATTGTTTTGTGCGACTGAGCTGTGAGGAGAACTTGCCAACACCTTATATGAAGTTCAGAGTTACACACTAAGGCAGTACAGAATCTGGAAAATATGAAAGCTGAAACTTAAGGCATCACAGGGATCTGTCCTTGCTGTAGGGTTGAGTTCTATAAACCTCTTTACTGCATTATCACATTCTGTTTAAATAGGAGTTGTTCAGCTTATTCTTTTATTTTATTAGGAAGAATGCAGATAAAGTTGTCACCTGCAAGGAGCAGTCATTGGCTAAACTGATGTGTAGGGAGCCACAGGATCTCCTTTATCCTCCTGTGCTTCCAAAGTCTGGGTTGGTACAGTCACCTCTACAGTGTCTCATTGAGGGGCTCATGAAAACATCATGGCACCAGCAGCTGCCAGGAGAGAGGGAGGGGAAAACTGGAATGAGGCTGAAGATGTGTGGAGTTCTGGGTTATGAGTTTTAATTATTTACAATATTTTCCTGAACTGTGCACGGTCCCATGCATGAAATGAATAGAAAATAACTAGTTGCAGTTATTGGGCAATGCATGAGCAAGAGAGCAGAGATTTTTGTCCTTAATTCTAAAGCAGTTCTACCATTTTAGGGTGTGCTTATCTGATGTACTATGAGACATATAAAAAAATAAATGGGGAAAAGGTTCAGGCCTGGCTCCTGAGAGGAAATAGAGCTGCATTTAGAGCCTCTATTTCCGTAGCAATGCCTCAAACTCCATTTAAAAAGCTGGGTTTGATGTCTGTAGGTGGAATCTGAGTGTGGTTCTCCTTTGAAGAGCTGAGGAGCAGCAGCTCAGGCCAGAGGCTTCTCTGTGCTCTGTGTGCAGTGGAACCTGCTTAAGTGAGTCACTTGCTACCAGGGAATACAGATTGTGGTCATATTTCACTCGATGGTGGACTTAATCAGTTAGGGAAGAATCTTAGCTAAGGCTTTCCAACAGTTTTATTTTTTCCAAGTGGCAATCAGGAGCTCTTGCCAATTTATCTGCCACTTTGGGGTACTGAATCCTTGCATGCATTTCCTTCTGGTTCTCAAGGTAATGAAACCACTGAACCCTTCAGGATTAACAGTCTCTTGTCATGAATGGGGACACCCACTCCACCACTGCCCTTGTGATTAGCCATGGAGAACCAGAATTCCCAAGGCAGCAGGGATTTCAATAGTGCTGAGCGCAGGAGAAATGATCCCTATCGACACAATTGCTTCAAGGCTTTTTAGAAAGGGATGTTTGCAAAGGGATCCATTAAATGGGTAATTCTTACAGCCCAATTCCTCCCCGAAGTGCAGTTGTTTTGCAGGCAGAGTGTGCTTCACTCTCATGTCACACAGTGGAGCCTCCTGAACCCAGAGGTGGTGGTTCACAGTCATCATTACTGGCACTCACTCAGCACCCAAAATTGAAATGAACTCATGGCTCCCATGTCCCAGAAGCTCTGCCACACTGTGGAGCACTCTTGTGTTCTCAAGTCTTTCCTGTATTCAGAGCTAATATACATTTTCTACCAGGGTTCATGACTTTTTTACATACACAATGCAGAGAACATTTTCAAAATAACTATTTGAAGCTAAGCTGATAAAACAAGCAGCTGTAAATTGTCACAAATAACACCCTGGGATGCAAACAGTGCCAGCAAGGGTGGATGAGGCTGAGATATATCTAGAAGGATGAAGACATAGATTAATTACACACAATAGGAGAGATACCAAGCTGATCATAGGTGTTGCTCACCTGAAGCCCAGGCAAATGGGAGCAGAATGGCAGCTGGCATTCTGCAGGGAAGAAGCAGATTAAAAGCTCCTCTAGAAAGGTCTGAAGTACAGTAGGTAAGGAATCAGAGGGTTTGGCTGGAGCTGAACAAAGCTCAACAGGACCTTGTGGTTTAACACATACCTCAGGTTCATCACACTCCTCCCAGAAGGACTGGCAGTGAGGTCCCTGCATTTTGAGGATGCCCTTGTGTGCTCAAAGTGCCTGTTTGCCTGCATGCCATTTGCATTAGCATTTTAAATGTTAGTCTCCATAAAAAAGCCTATCTGGTACATTTTCAGCTTACAAACGAGGCTCTGAGTTAGGGCAATGTTCACCTGGAGGGTCATATATTTCATGCTTCATTGCTTTCTGCTGGTGATTTCTGAGGTAATCTGCAGTGTCTCTGAGAAGAGGTGCCAGTTACTGTGCCATGATTGCTGTTTGGGGAAGTGTGCTGTTAAAATGTCTCTCTGGCAGGCAGATTAACCACAGATTTATATGCATTTGCTGAGAAAAAGATTTGGCTTTCTAAATCCTGATTTCTAATTGGAAATAAGCAGGATTTTAGACTCTCCCTCCCCCTCTCCCTTTGTTTTCCCCCTCAAGAAGCACAAAGAATAAGAATAAGCTCAGATATTTACTGGGATCCTTTTGTTACTTGGCAGTGCTCTTGTAGGTGTGTATTGGTCATCTCCTGCAGGTTCATATATTCCTTCTCTCTTGATTGCTTTATTTCTCATGATTCCTTGGGAAAAAAATATTCCTTTTACTGTTTCCCTGCTGTGTTTCTTCTTCAATATCAGTTTATCAGCTGGAGATGCTCATTATGTTATTTAAGTGAAACACTTGCCATCTCCATGTAACTGTAATTCTTCCCAGAGTTAGAAAAGGTTTACCTGGTCTCTTTTCTCTCCAGCCAGCTCTGCAATATTGAGAAACAAGAGTTTTCCCTGAAAATGGAAACCTTCTCTTGCTCCTCTTATGTTTTGTCCATTGGTGAAACTCAATTCTCCTGAATTCTCTTGCTGCATTTCCAGAATAGTTCCTTATTTTACTGAATCTCTTTTCTCTTGTAAAACACTGGTCTGGGTTGGGTTTCCCTTCCTTGCACATGATATCCTTTCCCTTAATTTTACAGATTTTCCCCAGGCATCCAGGACACACTGTAATCCTACATGAATCAACTTCCTTCTCTGGGGAAGGAATTTCCCAAACCAGTGGTGAAAACATTGTGCATTCAACAACAGACTTTTTCATAAATACAGTCCTTTTTTAAAGGGAAAACAAATGACAAAAGATTAAAAGAAAAAATAAGCCTTGAATAAATACACTAAAAGTCTTGCTGGAATAAGTAAGAGGAATCATGTTAGAAGTATTAGATGCAAAGGGAAAACAAAACCAGAGAAGACCAGAGAAAAGCAGAAGGGGCAAAAAGAACAGATGCTGGAACAGTGGTGGTTTAGTATTTTTGTTTTTAATGGTTTCTTCAATCATTTAAGTATGTTTGAATTTTAATTTTTTTAATTTGGCTTTTCACTGTCTTGAAGTCCTTCAGCCAATAAATTCTGGGGCACAAGGTCTGGTGTCTGTCTCAGAATCAAATCAGAAGAGACTCCTTGTGAATGATAAATATTTTCTGCAGAGCCCAATGCCAGTAGCTGTGTTTGCTGTGGTGTCAGCCTGTCAGTCTTGCTGTGATGTGGTCACCAGAGGGGTCTGCAGGGACAGCCTGTCTGTGCCATGGAGTGCATCTCCCCAGCACAGCCCAGGAATGAGCAGAGAGCCTCTGTCAGCTGCTCTGAGCTTTGCAGAGGAGTTCAGAGCACAGGGACCCTGGGTGTGGGGATATCAGGAGAGGATTGGGAGGGTAAAATGTGGCATGAGGTGAAGGGTGGAAGACAAAGATCATCAGAGCTGCCACAGGCTCCAGCCTGTCAGAGCTGTGCAAGGGGAATATTCAGCATTCTAGAAACGTATCCATAGTGAAGCACAGGACTTGATGGGGCTCAGGAGGAAATTTTTTGTGACATTTTTCCTGATAAAAGCTTTTCTCAAACCACACACCACAAAATGCTGGGCTGCAAAGGGACTGGAGCCTCTTCCAAGCTCTTGGCAGACTTTGATGGAGATGACATTGCAGACAAGAAAAAATAAAGGCTTCTGACATGCAGAGGCTTTTGGTCTTAGAGTGTTGTGATGACTGAATGACCTTGTGAAAAAAGGAAAGTGTTCAAAACAAGATCTGTAGGTGGATGCTCTGCTTGATATTTGCAAGGTTGTGGGTAAGGCATTTACTAGGACTGGAAGTGCATTTGGCATTTTCCTACTTACATGGTTTGAAAATGAAGCAAAAGGACATGTTTAGAAAGTTTTGTCTGTGTGTTTTCAATCTGGGACATTTTTTCCCCCAAGTTGATTTCATTATTCTGTTTTGAAATTTCGGTTCAATTTAGATACACATTTAAAAGTAAAAGCGAAATTTAAGTTAAAAGCAGATCAAAACTATTTAACAAAGCATGATTGACTTAACCTGGCAAGTTTGAAATTGAAATTTGTGACATTCTACTGAAACTCAGTCGGTAAATGTACATTGATACCTTTAACTAAGGTAAAAGTGGGCTAAAATGGAAAAAGGAAGAAACCCAGCACATTTTGTGCTCAGCCTCCAACAGAACAGCCCCTGCAGTCACTCACGTGCCCTGGGCTCCCTGAGTGCTGCTGCACACCAGGCTCCCCCTGCAGCCACTGCTGAATGGCATTTCCAAGCCTTGCTGATCTATTTTTGGTGTTGTTGGTTCTCATGAAGGTGAGACGTTTGAAAGCAATCTGCAGAGTTGGGGACAGGAGACACTGAGCTTTCCATACACAATTCCAGCATTTAGACTGAATCTCTCTAAGTATTTAAATGCTTCACAGTGCTTGGCAGTTCTCTGTAGCTAGCAGTTGATTTAACTCTTTGTGTCATGAGTTCTAAGAGACCGGTGTGAAAGTTCCATCTCATTTCTTTTCCTGGGATCTCTGTGCTGACAGAGCTGATCTGTTCAATTTAGAAAAGAAATACAGGTGGTTCAGCACATCAGCTACATGTTTTTGTGGGGTGAATTTGTGTGTAGAATATTCTACTTCAAATATTTTTGATCAAGATATGGAAGACGTAAGGTACAGTCAACATATGATGTTTTTCACTTTATTTCGGATTCACTCTGTCAAAACCAATTATTCTAAATTTTGTACCTAAAACTTAGAGGTCTTGGTATCTGGACTGCTGGAGGTCTGTGGGAAACTAAAGCAAAGCTTTACTGATTTCCAGCTGATCCTGATTGTTTCCTACATCCCCATCTCAGCAAAGTGATTCTGTTTTATTCAGCCAAAATGAGACATCATGGGCTTGTAGGGAGCTTTGGGTTCAATTGAAGTGTCATAGGTTTTTGGCCCATTTGGAAGGCCAGATCACAATAGTGTTTATAAATAAAATAGTTTTCAGAGCACCTCTAGTAGTCAATTTGCTTTTCACATTATCTTAATTGATTTTTTTTCCCCACCACCTGCATCAAAAATCTTATTTCAAATAAAAGGTAAAAAGCCAGTTTAGCATTTCTCAAATGAGAGGAATTTTTAATGTATTAAATATTTTTCTCCTGCCACACAGTGTCTGGCCATGAAATCAGGAGCAGTTGCCGTTCTTACAGATCTTGTCCAGTGCAGAGGGATGCAGAAATGAAGCCCAGCTCTGCTCCTGAGTGAAATGTGGAGAGATGTCAGCTCAGAGCTGCTGCTGCTTTTGAATATGCTGATGGTGCCTCTGCAAGGAGGCTGGGATCCCCTGGAGATCTGTGATCTCTGCTGCACATTAGAGCTGCCTCCCCAGCGAGGCAGCCTGAACCAAATACATAAAGTTATGAGTTCTCCTGGCCTCACATCTACACTCAGATGACAAAAAGTAGAAAGAATTAATCAGGGCCTAATGCAGCAGAGCGTTCTGCATTGTATCTTCATTAGGCTGCTTTTGCTTTCCTCTTTTGGAAGGGGCTTTTATTTACAGATTTCAAAGCCAGATGAGAAGGAGAGCTGGTAATGCACTTCAGCCACTGCAGCACGGAAATTCAAAGGCAAGGATACAGGAGGAGAAAGATTATCATCTTATTAGTGAAGGAGGATAAAGATTACCAGGCTGCAATGATCCATTATTTATAGGAATGCTGTCCTTTCCTGTGTTACTGAGGCATTTAATGTATTTGTGCTAGAGATTAACATTGATGTTATTTTCTTTAATGTCTGTTTTCAGTCTATGCCATGGAGGTTGGCATTCAGGAAACTCAGCCAGAGGAGAGAAACAATAGTATTAATTAGGAATGTCAGTCATGGGTGTTATGAAATTCAAAATTGCCAAGTTTCCAGTGCAGTTTAGTGGTAATTATAATAGACTGTGGAGACAAGCTGTTCTGTTCCCTCTGAAGAAATGCAGAGTTTGTTGGATCAAAGTGCTAATGCAAATCCTGGGGAATGCAATGCTGTTTCTAGAGTCACTTGGACTTTTGTGGGTTTGTTTTTGTTTTTAAAGGATGTGTTGCCACAGCTAATTCATCAACAGCAGCACTCCCTTCTTCTTCAGGGTTGTTTATCACAGGATCTTGGTCTGCTCCATAAATTATCCTCAATTTGCAAATGAGAATTTTGGCATAATAAAACAGAAGGAGTTTAATGGGGCTTATCTGAGTCATCAGCAGAGCTGGACATTGGATTTGGGCTTCACCTGAGCATTTCTTTACTTCTCCTGGGAGTTAGAAACCTAAAGCTGCACCCCTGAGCTCCTGGGACTGCTTTTGGATCTGCTGTAAGGAATTTTCAGTGAAACCCATGCAGACCAAGGCTGTGCTCAGGACACTTGTATTGCCTAGACAAGGATTTTTTGTCCCAATGGAAAATCTATCCTCTTCCACAGAAAAACCCCAGACAAACAACAACAAAACAAAAACCAAAAAGTCCCCCAACCACAACAAAAACCAACAAAAAACCCCACCCAACCAAAAAACCTCCCAAAAACCAAACCAACAAACAAACAAAAAACCACCCAAAACCCTCCCCTCAAAACCCACAAAAACCAAGAAAACCAAACAGAAAAAGATTAGAAACCTTAGGAAGGAAAGGTGGTGCTCTGACACTCAGGCACCCTTTGCTGAAAGCACTTTGCTATTCGCAAGGTTGGGTTTTGAGCCTAAAATGTGAAAAAAGGGTGCTTTATTGACAGCAAGTTAATTTAAAATTTATTGTCATTATTTTTAATGAAGAAAAGTCTTCACAAAGCTATGCAAATCATAAGCAGTCTAAGGGTCTCTCTTGCAAAAGGAAAACATCAGGCTTAGCCTATATTTGCATTTGAGTAATGCATTAAAAATCAATTAAATCCATTTGAATAATTGAGGTAAATTGGTAGTAGTGAACTGGGTTGTCCTGACTGAGGATGTAATTAACTTCCAACTAAGTAATTGTAAATTAATTAGAAACAATGTATGCTCTCCATCTTGTAAACATTTTAGTTAAGGATTGTTGGGAGTCGAAATAATAAGGTTAGATTAGAATCAGCAATTGAATTCAGGGAACATTTAAGGAAATAACCCAGGGAATGATCTTATTATAGGAAAAGATTCTTGGTTTTCATTTTCCACATCAGGGAAATGGAAAGAATAAAATTTCTGATGCTTACATAGCTTTGCTACAGTCCTTGTTTAGTGTTTGACTGAAGTTCTAAAGTAACTTCTCATCTGAAAGATTCAATTCAAATGCTGCTGATGGAACAACCTCCTCAAACCTCAGTTTTTGCTACAGATTTGTATTTCCAGCACTGCTGTTAAGTTTCTGATATTTTACTGGTAGCAGGTTGTTCAGAAATAATTGGGTACTTTAATATCAAAAGAGAGACATAAATAACTTAAATTCCTTGAGGAATTTTATTTTAAAATTCCTTTAGTGTATACTTCTCTGTCAAATTTCAAATTATTAAAATGCTCTGATTTAAAATATTGAACAAATGTTTTAAAATAAAATTTGTAAGTCTTCACACAGGTAACTTGGTAGGATTTTCTTATAGGCAGGCAAACAAAAAGGTTGGTTTTGGGTGGGTTTTTTTTTAGTGCTTAATAAACTCTCTTAAGAGTAAGTTAAAAGTGCTGACATCTATCACTAAAATGGAACTGACAGACTTAAATATTGGAAAAAAAATTCCATGACTGTCAGTTTTAATGTAAAAGCAGCTGAACAGAAATTTCTGTAATTTTAACTCCTCTAATATATGGAAAACAGTTTGTGAGCATTTATTTTCCCTCAGATTATGGAGAGGACTGCAGTGCCACTTAGCTGCCATGTTTATTGCTGAAGTGTTTATTTTAGTATTAATGCTTAAAGCCAATACAAATTTAATCTTTTCATAGCTGTAGCATTTTGTGATTCAGAGTGAGTGATGCGATGAGTAATGGTAATTCTGCTGATTGCACAGAATTGGGTATGAAATGCTTTAATCAATGAATACATCACTGAAATATTTAAAGAGAACCTGCCAGCTTTCCAAGCACTGGTTTGTTTTAGAATTTGGTGGCTTTATTTTTAATATTTTATTTTTAAATCAGGGGAAATGATTTCGTATGTGAATGTTCTTCAGACTGAGATGATGGGAGGGAGAGGGATGATGAAACCCTGCACAGGCAGTGTTGTGCTGATGAAATAGGGAGCAATTTCAGGCAGGATGTGGGGAGCAGTGGAAGTGGAACCATGCAGGAAATAAAGGTTTTGCCTGCATTTATCTGTGTTCAGATATAAATGCCCTGAGCTCAGGGGACACGAGCTGCTGGTTGGTGGCCAGGCAGCATGAGGACACTGCATTTGGAACACAAACCCTGTGAGGAACGTTTGAAGGAGCTGGGGCTGTTTAGCCTGGAGAAGAGGAGGCTTAGAGGTGACCTCATTGCTCTCTACAATTCCTGAAGGGAGGCTGAGGACAGGTGGGGTTGGTCTCTGACAGAACCAGAGGGCACAGTCTCAAGCTATGGCAGGGAAGGTGTAGGTTGGATATTAGGAAGAAATTTTTCACTGAAAGAATAATAAAGTACTGGAATGCCCTTCCCAGGGAGGTGGTAGAATCACCATCTCTGGGTGTGTTTAAAAAAAGCCTGGACATGGCACTTGGTGCTACAGTCTGGGTGAGGTGTTGGGGCACAGGTTGGACTCGAGGATCTTAGAGGTCTCTGCCAACCTCATCATTCTGTGATTCTGTGATTTCAGGGGGTGCAGGACAAGTGCCAGGGCTTGGATTAGGCAGGTTTAAACTCTGAGGTTCTCATTAAACTCCATCTCCCCTGGGTTTCTGTGCTCTCTTTATGTGCTTAACAACATTGCAAGATCAAAATTGCTGAGCAAGTCCTGAAAATGATGAAAAGAATGTTTTGGTTTTGATCAGCTCAAGTTTTATAATAGTGAGACAGTTTTATGTATGTTTAAGTGTCATGATCTGAGCCTGATGTTCCATTACTAAAAGGAACTCGTGGATGATTTGGGGTGAAGACCAAAGAAACCTCACCCAGTTTGCAGGAGCACGTCTGACTGCACAGGGATGAAGGACAGAGCTCATTGCAAGATGTCTCCAGCCTTGTTCAGGGCTTTATTTATCCCAGCCTCAATGAGCAAACCTTGGCCATTCAAGTGGTAACAGAAATTACTCTGAGCATCACAGATTTGAACTAGAAGGAGAGGCTGTACAGGCAGATAGAGAAATAGGGGTAGAAAAATGCTCACAAGCAGCGGTGGCAGCTGGCTGTCCCAATATTCATGGTGGACCAGCAATACAATGGTGGATCAAGCCTGAGCACTTTAGACTGCAGACAATTGGCAATGCTGCAAACACAGCTGTCCTAATTCCAGTCAAGCCTATTCTTTAAGCCAAATAATAAATAAAGCAGACAATGTTGAGGGCAGAAGAGACAGATAAACATAAACAGGAAAATTGAACTTGAATACCAAGTGGTTTTTGTTTGTTTTGCAGTATCACAAAACAGCAAATGCAATGGCTTTGGAAGTGCTGTGGAGATTTCCAAGCCTCTACAACAGTTCCATCTGTCCTGAGATTTATGATTAATTACATCTGCTGGGAGAAACGAATATGGGCATTTTTTCTTTCCAAATGTTTTTTTTTAGTAAACTCAGCTGATAAAAAAATGCATGTAGGTTCCTACAACTAGAAAAAATTCCCTCTGCTAATTGTGAAATAAGTGGATTTTCCAGCAGGCTGTATAATCCTCTACTTGTGGAAATATGATGTAAGTAATCACATAGCACTGATGTTATGAAGATGGGCTCTTGGCATTTGCTGAACAGTATGGCTAAAATGTCTTTTTTCAGGCTAATCTCTGAAGCAGTGTGAACAAAGTAATCAGATTGAGATGAAAAAGTTTAAGTGGATCATCAATATGACAGAAAAGGTTTTGAGAACACTTCAAAAGATGGAAGAGAAGGGTATATCTTCTATTTCAGTTTTTAATCTTAGTGAATTCTATTGTGCTTGTCTCTAAAGTGACACATTATTTTTCACAAGGAATCCCAAGTGAACCCAAAGTTGTGTGCTAATACACTAAAATGAAATAAGGTAGCCAGTTTTTTTTTACTTCATATAAACCGGAATTTGGTTAAAAAAAAGTGATAAAAGTGTTCTGTTAATCAGAGGCTGAGTATTTTTGCCAGAAGCAAAACATTATAATGATTCTTATTAATTAGTTTAATACTTACTTTGAGGATATGCAGGAAAGCGACATAAGCTAAATATGTAACTATTATAAAAATACTAAATGAAATTAAAGACTTAAAGCATAACATTTATTTTAGAAATGCAAAAACTCAAGAAATAGATTTTTCCTGTTAACAGGATCACAAGATAAAGAACACAGGTTTGAAAATAAGTGCCCTTTTCACTTACTTTGCTTTGGATCATGACAGAAACAAATGTCTGCTAATGTTACTTCTCCCAGTGATTATTTTATTTAACAGCAGGGATGAATGGATCTTTGCTTAACCTTCCCTGAAGATTCCCTGATGTAACAACTCTGTGTGTGTGTTAAATTCCATTCCTTTGGAAATGGCTGACTGCCTTCAGAGAACTCTGGGTCAGATCCTGATGTGACCCTGGCACCTGTTTGACCAATTTGGGTTTTCTGTGCCTGCAGTGGGATGTTCCCATAAATGTGATCCCATTTGAACAGAGGGATGAATTTCACTGGGCTCCAGGAGGAGCTGACTCATGCTCTGGACTGGCAGGAGTCACTGGAAGGAGCAGGGCCAATTTTTTCCAGGTTTTCCTGAGCTCCTGGGATGCATTAAATGCTGTGGATTTGCAGAGGTAAAGGGGATGGGAAGATTCTGCATTTTGCCATTTTACCTAGGTCATACTTTCTCACGTGGAAGTCAAATCAGGTTTTGGAAATCAGTTTCAAGCATCCTGTTAAATATGTACCTAAAATTTTTGCAACTTATCTAAGAACACCTCTTTTCAAACTTTCTTTCAAGTCGCAGTACTTGGTTACCACATGTTAACCTATGATAAAAAAACCCCAAAATATGTAGCCATGATATTTTATGAAAAATCCTTTTGCTAGGATTTTTTCTCCTGAGAAGCTGAGAGGCCTCAGAGGAAAAGAAAAACCATAATTATCTGCTGCTGTGGAAAGCAACAGGTGCATCTGTGATTGGTCCATGTTGGTTGTTTCTAATTAATGGCCAATCACAGTCAGCTGGCTCAGACTCTCTGAGAGTCAGGAGCTTTTGTTATCATTCCATTCTTTTCTTTTCCTTGCTAGCTTTCTGATGAAATCCTTTTCTTCTATTCTTTTAGTATAGTTTTAGCGTATCATTTTCTTTTTATATAATATATATCATAAAATAATAAATCAACCTTCTGAAACATGGAGTCAAGATTCTCCACTCTTCCCATGTCGGGGCTGCCTCCAAACTTCCACAAAACTAAAAACCCCAACAATTTTTTTTCTGTCAGCTGCTTCCCAAGTTGCTGCTCTACCCCAATGGTGCAACATCTGTTTCCCTTCATGCTGCCACATTGGTTTGGTCCCATGCTTTAGCTTCAGCTGTTACTGCATTCCCCAGATGAAGCCAGGAGACCAGGAAAGTGTCACCCATTCTCTCCCAAACCCTCTGCAGGGTCTCAGCTCCATCTCTGCTGCTGTCTCCTGGTGCAAAACCTTTGGAGCGTTCTGTGGTACCAATCAGCCTGTAAGGATTAAGGGTTAGTCTTTGACAATAATTGTGATTTTATTTTAGATTAGGCCTTCAGGTGCTAATTGCAGCTGTAACGGAGCAGTGCAGGGAATAAATTCAGCAGTCTGCACTTCCCTCAGGGGATGCTGTGCCTGCAGGTCTCCTGCAGTGAAGGATGGGATTTTGCTCAAGTGCTATTTTTGCAAGTTTACCTTTCTTAGGCTTGCCTGAAAACAGAGCTCCTTTCAGGGCAATCAGTGGTAGAAGGATGCTGCTGTTTGATCCCCACATGATCCATTTCAGCAAATGTGCAGTGCAGTGTTTGTAGAACTGGTTACTATTTTAGTGGTTTGTGTGATGAAGGAAACACAGATGATGGACATATTTAAATTCTTTTGCTTGGCTTTCTGCTATGAATTTAGTTCATGTCCTTATTTCTGCATCTGTTTAATGTGGAGGTGAACACCAAAAAGTAAAGTAATTATATTTTCTTGGCCATCACGGACTAGAGCATTGAAATTTTTTGGTCTTCTACAGAATCCCCTTATAATCAGTTATTCCACTGGAAAATGCCAGTGGCATCTGGCATTTGGTAGTGGTTTATAGTACAGATGTTTTTGATGTTGATATTTTTTTTTTCTTGTCATACAACAAGATATTTGAACCTAATTATCTTACTTTTTCTAATTATCTTACTATTTCAAATACCACTGTAAGGAGCTCATGTCTATTCCAGAAGAAAAAGGGGGGGTAGAAGATTCCCTAGGAAAATTAAAACTGAAACTCAGATGTCAGACAGGATATAGACATTATAAGAGTGAGAATAGTTTAGCCTTTGAACAACTTCATTATGGCTGCAATATGTTCTCAGTTATTTGACATTTAAATACAGATGCCTTCTGCATGGCACGTGCCAGAACTCTGAAGTTCTTTGTCATGCACAAGGCTCGCTTACCAGGTTTCCAAAGTGTACAGCTCTGACTTAAATTTTAGGAATCAAACCTTGACCCCTATCCCAAAGATCTTTCATATTAGAGGGGAATAACAATTAACTTAGGCAAATTTTTATTTTGTAAACATGAGTTCCACTGATCTCTGCCTGTCTCCATTAATGGCAGGACTAGTGATTTTTCTATACATTGCTGCTCCCCACAATTAGTGGGGTATTCCTGCCTGATCCAGGATTTTTCTTGGAGTAAATATTGCAGGATCAGTGGGACCTTCTTCTGCATTAAGCCTTTCTAGTAGGGTGTAAAATTTCATAAAGCTTTTAGGAGCACCAGTTGAAATGAGTATAGATGTAATGCAAAAAGCCTTGTTTATGTTAGCTTTGTATAATTAAAAATTTAAAATTCGACTTCTCAGAAGTGGGGGGTTCTAGGGAGCTCCCATCTTTTTTCCTTCAGTCTGTTTCCCAGGAATATGAATGTATTTGGCCACAGACAGGGATACATTTGCATTATGGTTCTACTCTCAGGTATCCCTTAGTGCTTTCACCTTTCTGTTTTGCAATGGTCCATCTGCAGAGGACTGAGGTGATATTTGGTATTCTACAGACTGCCCTAAACCTAAAATTCATCTGTCTTCCTCGCCTCTTTGCTGAAGTGAAACTCCAGAATCCCAGCACTGCCCCAGCTGAGGCTGCCCTCAAACTTCACAGCTTTTAGTTCTTATTCCTGCTTGTAGCAAATCCAACCCAGCAAATCCTCTGGCTGCCTTGTCCCCTGCTCAGGGGTCAGTGACTGAGAAAAATGGAGAGAGAGCTATAAACAACCCAAGCACTTTCTGTGCCTTTCTAGAGAGTGCCTTTGGAGCTTGGTGCATTTTCCTTAACACAACCCTAAAAGGATCCAGGAGCAGGTGGAGGTGAATGCCATCCCCACCAATGCCTCTTTCTCTTGCAGCTCCTCAGCCATGGGTGCTGCTGGAGTGCGGCTCCTTGTCCATTTTAGGTCCATTTAGGAGAAATTTCTCTCCCAAGAGAGCTTTTCTCTGGATGTGAGAGACCTGAGAGGAAACTGTGGTGTCACAGGCATTCTGTGGTGCTTCTGGGACAGGGACGGCTCCTGTAAAGCTGACACAGGCCTTTCCTAGAAATACTGGAATAAAACACTGCCATAACCACTTGGCCATGCAACAAAATATGAGAATTGTGTGCTGTAGATCTGTGGGGTGCATGCACCCGAGCCTGCTGCAGCTTTGGTGTGATGGGCACTTCAGAGAGGACTCAAGTTAACATGGATCAGCATTCCAGCAAAAACTGTTCTTTTGTATCTGATGTTTTTTGAAATAATTTCTTTATTCTAGACTTTATAAAATGTGTGATATCCCTCTTGAAGGAATACAGCAGATAATTGAGATGGAGCACTTTAAGTACTGCTTTACTTAAGTAAAAAATTAAATAAATGCTACACTAAAATGAAACTTAACAAATAGAAGGTCTGTGACATGATCCCACACATTTGTAAAGCTCCACTCCTGCTGCTGCATGAGCAGTCAGGGTTTATGAAGTGGCAGGGAGCAGATCTGAGCTCCTCCTGCACCTGGAGATGTGTGTGTTTGGTTTGGTGATGTGTGAGCAGCAGCTCCTCCCTCCTGCTCTCTCCTGTGCCATGGGGGTGTCACAGAGCTGGAGAGGGGACTGGGAACTGAATCAAACCCTGAAAGGGCAGAGGAAGTAGAAAAAAAAGCGCCACTGTTTAAGAACAAGGTAGAAAGCATGATTGAATGGAAACTTTACCCAGAAGAATTCTATTTGCCTTCCCCTGGGGCCATTCATTAGCTGGGTTCACAGCCCCCTGACCATCCCTGCTGCTCACACCTTCAGGAGCAGGGGAAGCACTAGAGCACAGTGGCTGGACAAGGAGGGGGGCATAGTAAAGTGCTTCCCTCTGCTAAAAAAAAATCCATGTATTCCCCTGGGGGTGTGTGCAGCTGAATGCAGCTGCTGAGGAGGTTCCTGCCAGGCCCAGGAAGGTGTGCTCAGCCTCCCTCACAGCTGGGAAAGGCTGGCAGTGCTCTGGCACCCGTTTCCTCACTTGCTTTTCCTCCACACAAGACACAGGAAATGAAAGACAAGGCAGGAGACATCACCTAACCATTACTTTCTCTTCCAGTGTGGATGCTTTGCAATGAAATTTCCTTGAGAGCAACCTACCTAACCCTGCCCCTACATCTTTCATTTTCACTCCACTGATCCCCCTTTAACTCTATATCCCATTAAGATAATATTTGCCATAGGAAGGGAGCTGTAATTCAGCTTTCTGTAAGTGTGATTAATGCAGAACAGATTGGAAGCATATTGTTTTCATTAGGAAGCAGCTACTGAATGTTTCCATTTAACTTGCTGATTGCTGCAGTTGTTGCCATATGACAGAAAGTCTATTAGTCCCTGTGCCTCCTTAATTCAGCCATATGATAGAAAATGTTTGTGTTCTGAAAATAATGTCTATTACAATGACACTTATAGGAATGATCCATAGTGGGAAGCAAAACACAGCCTGCCACATGGAGGATGGAAATAAGGATTGGGCCCTTGGCTTGCTTTAAACTGAGAGATCTGAACTAAATCCACCACTTTGCTCACAAAGGGTCTCACCATGTCATATCTTGACTCTCATGTTTCTCTATTAATAGAATCATCAGAAACCCTCTGGTTCAAAAATAGGTGATGGCTTGTGTAAAATGATTTGAGATTATTTCTGTGGGCCCTCTATCTGTACATAGATTCTGCTTCCTCATAATTTTCATTTATCAGAAGAAAATATTTCTCCTGGTTTCAAAGTGTTAGGGTGGAGCTAAAAGTGACCTAAATGAAATTTGGAGCCTGACCAGTTGAAACCAAGAGTTTCAATAGAGCTGTTGTAGATTGTGACCATATTTTCACATCAGAATAGTCCTTATTGTAGTTTCCAAGGTGGTATTAAAAGGGCATGGGGTTACACAAGGAGTATCACACTGTGATACAATCATGCCATCAATATTTTGACTCCAAAAGCCTTTGTGAGGATGATCCAGCAGTGGCCATCACACAGGTTGATCAGGAAACACCCTGGAATTATTCTCTCCTTGTGCACCCAGTGCCTGTGGAGAGCAGATTTCTCCTGTGGGCTCATTGCTGGCTTCCTGCAGTTTGCTGCTGGCACTTGTTCCTCTCTGTTGGATGGCTCAGGTGTTTGGGGCTGACTGGGTGCTCACAGGTTTGAGAGAATCACAACCTGAGTGGTGGGGTGGAGTCTTACTTGTTGCTCTCCAGGTTATTTAATTTTTTAACTCTGGCACTGCACAAACCACACTGAGAGCTATTAACAGAAATTAATTATTCCTCCTGCTGGCTTCTTTACAACTTAGTCAGCTGAGGGATTATTAAATGCATCATGCCTTGCAAATTTGCATGCATTAAAAGCTTTAGCATTGCCTGTGCACTGCTGGCTCCAGCAGGGGTCCAGGAACTCAGAAATTCCTGCTCAGCCATTGCCATGGGCAGGGCTGATCTGGGTCCACTGGCTCCAAACACAGCAGAGCTGGTCCCTGTGCCCTCCTGACATTGTGACATCCCAAACCTGTCCTTGGCCTTGAGACTGGCCTGCTCCTACCATGGAGAAAGGAATTATAAGACACAGCAAAATATGTGTTTTTCTGACTAAATGGGATTTATTTGCCTTTTTTTTTTTTTTTTCAATTTCTGGTTGAAACAAGTAAGGGAAGCAGATAACCATGGTAACCCAGGAGAATGTGGGTGTAGATCTGCTGGTGTGTGTCTGTGGAGAGTTGAAGCAATGGGTAGAGGGGTTTATTTATTTGTTTACCAATGTATCCTATTGGTGGCTTTTTGATCCTAAACAAGGATAAAAATTTCTTGAAAATGGAAAGCTATAAAAAAGCCAAACACTTTATGTGCCTTTCAACAGATTTTGTATTAACACAGTTATAAATCATTTAAATTACGAGCTTTCTGCTTTTACCACGATTTTAAGTAGAGAACTCTGAAATGAGGTAATTAAAAATTTTTTTGTGAAATTATAAAATGCTGATGGGACAGTTTGTTTTTAATTTAAGGAAGAAAGCTTTCAAGTTTGATGTGTACTTGGGTGGTGCTTTGAAATAAGCCAGCTCTGAAGTGTTATTTTTGAGGAATCTCAGCTACTCAATCTCCTAAGCTTCTCTGCCCTCCACTGCAGTTTCTGTCCCCTGTGTCTCCCCAGTCCAGCTGCAAATATGAGCACACAAATTCACACCACAATAAATTGTTTAGGAAGGTCCTATCCATGGGAGTTTGGGGAAAAATGCTGAATTTCTGCTTGGCTGCAGCATCTGTCATTATTACCCCTGTGCTTGGAAATGGGGTTCTTGTAGGTGTCAGGATCTTTATAAAAGGTTATTCCAGGGATTGTCACCATCCTCTAATAGTTGATAATGATAATTTCTTACTGATGGCCTCTCACACAGAATTCAAAAGGCAAAATAGCAATGTTAGAACTTCATTTCATGCTTTACTGCAGATTGCTTAACCTATTTTTTTTCCTATTTCCAGTAATGTTACAGCAAACACATGGAGGGCTTTCTGTCCAGTTGAGGTCCTTAAATCCTTCTTGTAGGTGAAAAATTTCTGTATTCTGATTTCCTTCCTGTGAATGCATTGTGAAAAATATTTAATATTTTTACACAGGTACATTTGCATTTCAGCATCTTAGGAATGTTCAGAGCTTACCATTCTATTTCCCTATATTTTTTTAGAATGCTAAATGCAAAGATCTGGACATTTTGCTATAGTGTAATACTGCTACAAACAGGCATTAACTTGGCTCTTAGAGGTGGTCAGAGGGGTGAATAAGATGATTTCTCTGGGTTTACCCCAGTTTTGTAAAAATCTTAATTCAAACTGCAAGTTAACCCAGTATTTTAAAAGGAAGTTCCTGACCAGAACACGTAACAGCACTGCTTCTTTTGGGAAGATGGGCTCTGTTGTAAGTAATTAAAGTATGAAGAGTTTTGTACTGAAAATAGTGATATTTCTTTTATAATGTTGTACTTTCCAGCTATGAGGTTCTCTATGGTTGTTTTAATGTTGACAATAGAGAACCTGCAGCTACTGTTGGTAAAATTTGGATAATTTCTCTGTCTTTGTATTATGATAATGCAAATTAATTATAAGACTATATTCAAAGGTTCTCAAAACTAAAGTAACTTGATTACTTCAGACTCTAGTCTGAGTTTTCAGTCTACTGAAAATTGAATTGAACTCTAACTTGAAATTTGGGTACTTTATTTCTGTTTGCTGTTGAATTGGCAAACTAAAAATTAAAATTGAGAGTAAAAATTGAAACTGATGCTAGATCCTGGGAAAGATTCCATTTTCCCTAAAGCATGACTGACAGCCACGTGTGTGAGCAGTCCTGGGGCTGGGGCTTTTGAAGGTTTGAATGCTGGGAGATGGCAGAGATTCCGAGCAGGGAGACTGAGCTGGGCACAGGCACCTGCGCTCCTGAACTCAGCTATTCCTCTCTGCTTGCCTCTTTTGAGACAGGTGTCTCAAAAGATGAGCACATATTTCACAATCTGGTGTTTCAGCATGTTCCTGCTTCCCTGCCCATTGTGCTTCCTTGTTACCAGCTTGCTTTTCTTCTGAAATGGGGCAAGCAGCAGGAGCAGGGAGCAGAAAATCCAGTTTTAACTCAGATGTTGATATTGAGGGAAATGCCAGTGTCAGTTGGAGATGTTGGCATTGCAATAGCAGCAGTAATTCTTTCTGAGATTTGATCTGTATGGGTACAACTTTGTGTCCCTGGAAGAATTTGGGATCAGCTACTGAGCTTATTAATGGCTCCTGGATGTTTCTGGGGGTACAAACTGAGTAGGGTTACTCTGATAACACACCCTGGACATGGGGTTTGTTATCAGAGAATCAGGGTTTGGTTTTTACTCCTCTTTGCCACATAAAAAGTTGAGACATGGATATATTTTCCCTGAAAGTCAACTTTTTACAGTATTCATTGCAATGACACACTTCACTCAAACTGTGTTGATTCCTTGGGGATTTTGTAGAAGCTGAGTTTATTTTATTTCTCTAATAATAAAGAAACACTAAGCAGTTAATATATATATCAGAAGGCTTTCCACTGCATTTTGTTTCCCTGATAGCAGCATATTTTGTGCCTATAGCTACAGTATTCTACTGGGTGAAGATAAATGGATTTCATAATCTCTCACTGGGGAGAAAAGTGAGACTGGAGAAGATTGGAGCTGCATGAGCTGGATAACTTAAGATTATAGCTCTGAGAGGCAGAGCTCTAAAAAGCTATTAAAGATGTTACCTTCTTGATTGGAGATTCAGGAGTTGATGCACTGCCTCAGTCCTGCTATGTTTTCAAACTTTCATTGAGTTTTATCATCTTCCACCTGGCCCCTCTGAAATGCTGCCCTGAAAAGGGAATTTTTTCCATCGTGTGTCTGTTATAGGTAGAATCATTTTCCAAAAACTTTACAATTTCCTAAAGACTGGAGTTAAATCCATCAGCAGAATATGAGGGAAAACACATTGGATTATTTTGACATATTCATTGAGATAATTTCTTATGGGCTTGTGCTTAATATGTTGAATTATCACAAAGGAAAGCCCATTATTGGTTTGAAGAAATACCAAAACTGGTGATTACAGCTGTAAAAAAAGTGAAATTAAACTTCAGTTTTGTAAAGGAGGCTCATAAATTTGTTTTGTCTTAAAGAACTGCTGCCATTACAGAAAGAATTTGGGTTGGGATAGGGAAGATTTCTCTTGCAGTGTGATGCATTTAGTGAGATTTGTCCTGTTACCAATTTGCTCTTTGATTTCTGGGCACATTCAGAGAAACTGGAGTTGTCAGGAATAGTCAGCCATCCTTTAAAAGATGCCCAGTAGCTTTAATAGCTTTAAAAGTGATTAACAGCTCATTGTCCATGGATGCCTGGGGTATCTGTGGTGGGGTGACCTCACCTTGGCTGCTGGGGGCTGCTCTAACTCCACATCCCAGGCAGGACAGGGGCAGAACATTACATGAAAAACTCTTGGCTTGAAGTAAAGGCAGTTTAATGAAAAAAAACCCACCAAACAAACAACAACAACAAAAAAAAGCAGAGGTGATGTGTGGATTCTTTCTCTTTTCTGTTTAAGTCAGGATTAAATGTGTGAGAAAGTATTTCTTGTTAGGACTCAGATGGTCATTGGTTCTTATTTGAACTATAGTCTTATAAGCTGTGAGCTCCACAGCACTTCACTAAAAATGGAGCCTCTCTCTCTCTCTACATGGCTTTTTAAGGATAAACTGTCTAATTAAGAAATAACACTTAAATTACTTTTACTTTTAACCTAATAACTAACTACCTGTGCCCTGCAATGCAGACTTTACCTGATTACACAATACTACACAAACTCATGAAGAAGATGAAGAAGGATTAGCTACTGCCCTAAAACTTCTATCTTGCTTTATATATTATTATATTCTAAAACCTTAAACTCTGAATTTTCCACCATGTGATATTACACACTCCTATTTAAACTACACACCTATAATCCTAGTTCTATCATTCAATTTTGGAAGTTTTCTCCATGGCCTCGGGTCAAATGCAGTGTTCTCTTGGGGGTCGGTGCCTGGCAGCACAGAAAGTCTGAAATTCTCAGCAGCCAGGGTTCCAACAGTGATGTTCTTATAAATAAGAAGCTTGACTAGACCAATATTCAAGCAGCAATCAATTTATTAATTAATATGGTAAAGTATGAGCAATACAGCGCTGGGTACAGTGGGGGAAGTTTTCCCTCCAACTGCACACCCATAGTTGAGGCTTACAGGTATTTATAGGGGTACTCATCAGCTTTCTCAGCAGTTTCTATTCCAATTTTTACTCATCAGCAGTTTCTATTTCTATTTTTTTGTCACAATTCTATACACTATTGTGATTTAGTTTCTCTCAGGATGTATCCCAAAAGGAGCATCCCCAGATGGTGCTGGTTTCTGAAAGAAGGAAGATGAATCCCAGCTGGTGCAGTCCAGCTCCCCAGATGTGGGTTCACCTTTTGATTGCAAGGACTGTAAATCTCATAACTGGGATGTCCAGCTTCCCTTGGTCAGAACCATAAATCCTTGAGCTGAGTTCATCTTCCTTTCTCAAGCTGCTTTGCTCTGTTTTGTTAAGGTGTGAGATAAACATGTTTCCTTCATATATATTCCAAAGCTATAGTTTCAAGGATACAAGCAATGTTCTAAAATTATACCTCAAAAGGTTATTATTGCAGAGCTCTTTAGGATTAACTGCAAGCAAAGAGCAACATCCTTAACACTTCAATTCCAATGCTCCTAAATCAACTAAACAATCTTTTGCAAACAAAAGACAGGTTCAAAGGCCTTCTTCCATGCTTTACTTTCCTCAGTTGTTATTAGAATTTGTCTTTATCACTGTCCCATGGTTGGTCTCTACACGTCTCACAATCATAAACACACACATTGCCTGTGTGGACCTGACACCAAACACAGCTTTGGATTTCACAATGTGCAGAAGCAAAGCAAAACCAAAGGAAATTTGATTTCAGCTTCCCACCGGCTGCCAGTTTCCTGCTCCTCCCTGGAACCAGGATGGGCAGCTGTCCCTGTCCCAAGCCTCCTGTGGCAGAGGCCACCCCTGCAGCCCCCACTGCCAAACCCTCACCCCCACACCCAGTGCAGCACACAGGGCTCAGGTGCTTTTGGCTTAAGAGAGAATCAAATAGTCTGGATTTGTTGATATCACCCCTCAGGTGATGCCAACCTAAACAGATTCAGCGCCACTGGAGGGATGAAGTTGCCTCCTCCTCTTAGTCTGCAAAAATATCTCAGTCTGTAAAGTTTCAATGGTCACTTTGGGGAAGAAGATTGCTGGATGGCCAGTTCTTTAAGTGTGATTTTCCCCATTATTGGCCAGGGATTTATCAAATCCCTCTATCTTCTGCCCTGCTGATACATAAAGATCAAAGAGAGAGTCTGCTTAGATGAAGATATTCTGGGATAGAAACATGTTATGAAAATGGAGAATAGGGGATTTTTCACACATCTGACCTATTCAGTTACAGTCTTCACTGAAAACTTTTTGTTTTTAATAAAAAAACTCTTTCCCAGCATTTTAGGTTTAGTTTTAAAAGGCTCTGTTTTAAATCTTCTTGTTTGTTTTAACTTTGGAAATAAAATCCAGAAATCATGCAAATTGCAGGTAGTTAAAAGGCAAAATGTTCTTCTCACTTCTTTCAGAAGAATCTCCCAGGTTCTCACCTCATGTTTAAGTACAAGAGATCAGAGAGACTCAAGAGTCAAAGGAAACTTCAATGCACAGGGAAAGACATTTTGGATGGATGTGGTCCACAGTGAACCCATGCAGAGTGCAAGAGGGAATACTGTACAGAAAGATCAGGTTGAGAGTAGAAATTTGGAAATCACCTGGCAAAGAGCGTGAGATAAATTGGTAAAAAGCTCAGATCTTACATATCTGGTTTTCTAACTGCTGTAATTTTAGGGAAAGCAAAAGAAAGCCTGGGTTTGAGGGAGGCTGTTAGTGATGGTTCCAGAAGGTTTTGACTTTTACTTTGTTCCTGTGTTTCATTTAGAGGAAAACACTGCTTTTAGGGCTGCTCAAAGCCCATCATTCCTATTGCATGGGAAATGTCTGTATTTCAAATCTTGTTTTCCTTCTTAGTTGAGAATATTTTTGACACAGACTTTTGCCCTGTGCTACGTGCTGTATTTCCCTGTTCCCTGGGCAGCAGCAGCTGGGAGCTTCCCAGCATGGTGGGTTGGCCCTCCAGTGGCAAAACCCTTCTGGTGAGCCCCATCTGGAAAGCCAAGAATGCTCTGTGTAAAGAGGCAGCACAGTGCTGAGCAGAGCCAAGGATTGGAGGTGTTCTGGAGAGAGCAGAGAGAAATCCAACCTGTGACTGCCAGTAGGGCCTTGGCATTCAGCAGAAATGGTGAACTGCCCATCCCTTGTATGGATCTGGGAGCCCACTGGAAAGACTGGGTGTGCTCCCAGCTGGTGGTTCCTGAAAAAAAAACCCAGGAAAATCTGCAGCAAAAGTGATCTGATAAATGGGAGAGGCTGTGGAACACAGAGCAGCCACTAAAGGAGGGGGAGTGTAGGGAGATGTAAAGAATAAACTGAAAATGTGGATTGGTATGTTTAAAAATAGAGTAACCCACTGTGCCTGCTTTAGCAATGAATAATAAGTTTTAGTTGGGTATTTCATACACTTGTTTAGCTTGGAAAAGGACTTGGGAGATCTTCTAGTTCAGCATCCTCCTCAAACTCCAGAGCTGGATCAGGATTGTGTCCTGCTGAGTTTGTATTATCTCTTGTGAATTGAATTCCACAGACATCCTGGGCAACTTATTCCTTATTATATAGAGAATTATTGCTGGTAATTAATCAGAACTTGTTATCTGTTGCTTTCTGGCCTTTTGCTGTGCGTGTTTGAGGAGAATCTGGTTTCTCTTTCTGTGTAACCACAGCTAAAGCAAGGCCAATGCCTTTAATTTTATGACTTCAGGCTGACTAAACCCAATTGTTGGCATTTCCAGTCTGGTAGCCCTGTAAACATCTTGGTGGCGCTTCTCCTCTGGACTCCCTCCCATTTTATGTGTTCTCAGTACAGGAGTTGGGCACACTGCTCAGTGCAGTGCCAGAGGTGACAAATGCAGAAGGGATAAACAGAGCAGAAAAAAGCAAACAGACCTCAACTCGATGAAATGTCAAATGTGAATTCTGACAAAGGGTGGAAAAAGGGTAATTTTCATCTTTTCAGTGTTCCTACAGACCCCTCATTCTCATGTAGGTGTTCTGTGGAGTTGTAGGAATTCAGCGATCCCAAAAAAGATTTCAGTTGTAAGTAGCCCAGAAGATAAATACTGTCTGTGTAGAGGGCTGAACTTCATTTCAGAAAGAAAGGTCAGAATTTCTAGAGGATAATGCTAGAGATGTTTGAAAAAGAACTGTGAAAAGTTTTTCTCAAGAAATAAATTCATGTCTATTAAGATAATAAAATTCACATTTGAGGTACGAAGTTGGAGTTATTTTTGAAGAAACAGTTTTCAGTTCTAACAGAACTACAGGTTTGATGCAGGTAGTGTTGAATGAAACTTTGTGAGGGTACAGAGGAGCAGAGTTCAATTTTATTATTCACTGACTGTAGGGGAATATTTTTAATGCCATAGAATATGCAGGACAAACATCTTACCTTTCTGACAGACTCAGCTGCCTTGGACTTTCTGTTGGTGTTGACTTTGCTCATCTGAACATCTCTCCTGCATCTCCTGGATGCTTTGCCATGTATTCCTCATTCTCCTTGAGGTTCTACATCTTAGACTTCAAGGATTGTGGATTCTTCTGCTCAGGGCTTGTGGTTTTATTTTATTTTTAATTTTTTAAAAAAAATATTATTATTTTTGTCTTGCATCTCCTGCAAAAGGAGAAAATCCTTGTCCAATCCATGAGGATTCTTGCCAGAGGATCTGATTCCCTGGTGGGATAGATGCCAGCAATGGGATATGTTTGTAAACTATTTTGTCATTCATTTAGAGGCCCAGAAATGCCTTGATCTTGGCCCACAGAATATCTGCTGGAGTAAAAATAACATGAAACTGTGGTATTAAAAACCATGTTATTAAGACCCAGGGCCCAAAAAACTAAAGTGTAATTGGCTTTACCCTACACAGGCTGTTTTTCCAAAGTTCTGATGTGAGCAATGCTCGTGTGGCTCGTCTCTGCACAATGCACAGCAAAGCCTCCTCAGTTGTGTGATCAAACCCACAATGATTTGGAATTAAATTTCAATAATTTAAGTAATCCTTCTGGCATTGCAGCTCAGGGCACATCAAATTGGAAATCCTATTAAGAAAAAGTGTCTATATTTATAAGGACAAGAGGTTCAAAAAGTGCAGTTGAAGCCAAAGCTTTTAAGCTGTTTGATTCAATGGGACATGAAAAACCTGTTAAAAATAATGGGGAGGAATTTACTGCACTTATTGAGAGTTTTGACAATTAAAAGAAAGGGTAAAGAATCTCCATGAACATGGAGAATGGCAAAAGAGCTTCTGTGAGAGTAAGAAGCACAAGTGAAAAATGCAAATTATTAATGTGCAAATTCTGTTGTCATATGTGCAATAAATAATCTATGCAAAGAGAATCCAATTACTGGACACAGGAAAGTAATTGTATATTTCTAGCTTTGTAATATATTTGTGTGAGTGATTGCTGTATTTGAGCTCAGTTATGTACATTTGTATTTAAGGCAGATTTCTTGTCAGACACCTCTTCTGCAGTCAATTTAATTGGAAGAACTCAGCTGGGAGCTGGGATTTGGCCTCTCAGGAAGGAACAGGAGTGGCAGCTCCTTCTAGATTTACAGGGTTGAAGGAGTTGATGTCAGTTGTGTAACCCAGTGTCCCATTTGAAGCGTTTTGAAGCTGGCTGTGCTGTCTGT
Source organism: Molothrus ater (assembly GCF_012460135.2). Taxonomy (NCBI): domain Eukaryota; kingdom Metazoa; phylum Chordata; class Aves; order Passeriformes; family Icteridae; genus Molothrus; species Molothrus ater. The sequence goes on along the minus strand of NC_050493.2, from coordinate 13,057,432 downwards.
GTGGATCTCCCTGAGTGTGAATATCTGCACCCACATCTGTCTGCAGAACAGAGACAAACCCTCTTCCAAAATGCCATGTATTGGCAGAGAAATCTAGAAAAAGGCATACAGAAAATAATCTTTCTGTTTTGAAGGGCATTGCCAAAATTTTAGGAACTTGGGGAGTTCAAAGTATTTTCTGTTGGATTTCAGAAAGTATGGAATTTTTCTTTATTTGTTTTTTATGCTACTGGAATGTGTCCAGGGTAGCACAGAAAATCCATTACAGATCTGCCCACTGCACTTTGCTCTACCTGGACTGGGATTGGTAAATGAACAATGGTGATGTTTACAATTAGTAAATTAACAACAATATGCTCTGCCCCAAATGTTCTCACAGTGGTACAAGACAGATCCCAAAAAAGGACAGGAAATGGATAAAAATCTTTCTATTGTCTCCCCACTATTAGACTTTTAGTCATATTGATAAAGCATGTGTATTTTGAGAATATTTAAAAAAATGCCAGGAACAGCAACAACACCCACAAACTATTATTTTTTTGTCTAAAAAGTGCTTTAAATTGGAGCAGTTGAACTCCTTGCTGGTAAGGATATGCAGTTAATATTTGCTAAAATATATTTTTTAGAGAAGAAAATGAAACCAAGAACTAGGCTATTTTTGTACAGATGGGGAACACAATAAAAAAATTTATAGGAAATAGGGCCTGATCCTTTTGGTTGTCCATGGAGTCACTTCCATTAATTCTGGCTTTTGTTCATTAAGTTGTCTCCTGAGCTTGCAAATATTTCATTTTCTGCAATCCCCTAACTGCAGAATTCATGGTCTACAAGGACATGAATGTTCCTGTCTTGTGTTCATTAACACAGCTATTAATACCAGAACTATGTATTTGTTAGAGCTGGACCATTGTCTGTAGGGTTGAGGTTTTTTTTATCATTTTGTGAGGAAAATTTTGACAAATCTGCAATAAGGCCTATCTTGAAGTCATGCAAAAGTTAAAAACTCAACGACTCAAAAGTCATTGAAAGCCAAAAACTTTCAGGTCAACTCCCTAACTAACATCAACTTTGAAGAATTCTGCTTTAAAAAGGAATTTAAATGTAGTCAGTGTTCTTCTTCCCCCCAGTGCCTCCCTAACCCAATTATGTACAAATCCTGTACTTAAATAAATTTTATGTACAGGATTTGTACATAATTGTAGAAATGTACATTATGTACATAATCCTGTGCATAAGTTAGTGTATAAATCTAACATAAAAACCATGCAGTGTGTTAACAATCCAGTTTGTGGCTATGGGAACTGGCCACCAGTTTATTTTACATTATGGTGTAGTGTAGGACATGACAATGAAGCTTTAATCCCAAAAGATTTTTTGCCTAAAATAAATGTAAATTTAGGGTATTTCTGGAGAGAGGTAAACTTCTCATCCTGCTTGCCTATTTAAGGGTTTCAAAAAAATCCACATACACATCCAGTTTGGAAGGTATGTTTTTCTAAAACTTTCTCAGCAACTACTAATCCAGAAGGGTGAGAATGGCAAGATATTCCTGAAGATGGCAGCTCTGGAGTTGTTGGCACTAATAAAGTGTTAAAACTAAATATATGGCTGAGGAGTTTGCATATTGTCTTTTTCACACTCCAACAACAAAGTGTGGAAGAAACCTGAGGGATAATAATTTCCTGGTCTTATTTCCCAAGACTGTCATTCCTCATCTTGACATACTATTATTAAAATAATTTCATTATCAGTATTTTTTCTTGTCATTAAGTTACTGATGCTTCTGTTATTTTTATTTCTAAAATGTTGAGTGCTCACACATAGGCCTCCCCTTCATATGCATGTCCTTTGCCAAATACTTGTATTGGATCATCTGGTCTCCAGAAAAACTTCTGGCTAATTATAGTTGAGTGTTCTGAGGGATGACAGAATCCCCACAGAATCAATAGAAATCTGCACACAAGGAGGAGAATTTGACTGCTTGGTTGATTTCCTAGCAGGTTTGGTTCGGTTTTTGTTTTGTTGCAGTTATTGACACATCTATACACAAGCAATTTATATTTGCAGTTGCTAAAATTCCCAGAATAATTCCTAAAAACAAATAGCGGTGTTTCCAGTTTATCTTTTGGTTCATCATCTGTCTATGGTGCAGATAACAGGATTCAGCTCTGCCTTTCTTGGGGATTTGATTTTGCTGCATTTTCAGTTTTAAAATGAAAAAATTCAAAATTGAAAATTTGTTGCATTTTCAATTTTTCAATTTTAAAATTTCAATTTTAAAGCCTGGTGTAGAGGTGTTGGAGTGCACCTGTTGGAGCTGAGGTTTTGGGGAAGGGGTTGGTCAGGTGTTTGTGGCAGCAGCTCTCTGGCCACAGAGGGCAAGGCACAGCTTTCCCAGGCATTGTCCTGGGGGAGGCTGTGAGAAGATCAGAGAGAAGAATGAGAAACAATTCTTATCTGCACTTGCTGCAGCTGTTGTTGTGAACATGTGCAATGTGTTATGGAGATTTGTTTACCAAAGGGTGGTTTCTTAACTGGCCAATGGTGATGGTGTTTGGATTCAAGGACCAGTTGGCTCCACCTGTACCATGACTGTCTGTGAGGGTGATGGGTTTCTTAATAAGAACAGTAAAATAAAGTGCTTGATCAGCCTTCTGAGAAGCATGGAGTCAGTGCTCATTGTTACCTGGCTGGGGCCTGTGATCTTTCCATGGACACTGAGCAGACCCTGAGCTTGCTTGGAAGCACAGCAGCAGCACGTGCCAGGCTTGGGTTTGGGAGTTCAGGGCTGGCTGTTCAGCTCCCACAGCCTGGCTGCACACAGATCCCCACATCTCCACCTCTGAGGTTTGAACGTGGTGTGGAGCAGACCTGCTCCCTGTGCCTTGGCATCCAATGATTATTAAAGGTATGGAACCTGGGGTTCTGTGGGGAATGCTACAAACTTGTGGAAATCTTGCATTGGTATGGGGGAACTTGGTAGTGCTGCTGTGATTTTAGTGCCAGGCACATTGGCTGTCCAAGGACAGGAGGCAGAATGTGTGAAATTCCATGTATATATATATATAAAAAATCATATATATGTCTCAATATGTGTGTGTGTATTCATATCTGTATGTGTGTAACATTTTTATCCTGAACTGGAACAGATTTTGTGTGTGTGTGTGGGTGGAGAGAAGGAATGGCAGTTATTGGAGCTACTCAAATGCTCCACAGTGGACCAGACTATTCCTGGGCTGCCTGCTCTGAGTAGGGGAGCACAAAGCACATTGGACTGGGTGAGTGCCAGAGGTGCCCTCCAAATGACATTCCCCTGGGATTCTCTGAATTGTAAGTGAAAGCAAGTCTAAATATGAAAGAAAGTGCAATTGTGTGGAAACTGAAAACTGTTTCAGTCCACTCATCTTTCTGAAGGTGCAAGATGAATGAGGCAGACTGGGAGAATAGTGTGGGTGACCTGCCCAGGGAAATTAGAGCTCCTCAGTTCCCGTTTTAAGAGGCTAATTTGAGAACCACAGCTCTCAGGTGTGGTGCTGACACTCTCAGTATGATGAAATTTCCAAGTTCTCTTCTTTTTGTGCTCCTTTTGAGCTGCAGAGACAGTGAATAACTCATCTCAGCAGCCCAGCAGGATGTGCATCCCCTGAGATTCCCCTGTCTGACAGCTTACACATTTGTAGTGCAGGTAGTAGTTTTGATAGATGCACTGACTATTAATGTGTGACTCCACTCAGAGCAGCTGAGGGGATCTGCTCAGCTGTTCACAAAGTTTCTCTGAGAAAACTACGACTATATTTTATTAACTATTCCCTTTTCCCCACTATTGTTATGGAGAACACCTAATTTAGAGCCAATTCTTAGCTCCCTCTCCATCTGTAATGTTTTGATTAAACACTGTTTTTAAAAGATGAGCCAATGGAAAATAATTAATCTTTTTCTTTAAACTGCTAATTGTACATTCTTGAAGTAGAGCTGGGGTTTTTCAGATGGGCCATGTTTCTTCACAGAAATGAGTCATTTTGTTTCTGAGGGTTTTATTTAACAGCTCACCTTTACTTTTGTGTGGCTCCTGACAGCAGCCCTCTATAGCTTTTATTCTGTCATTTGCTGATACGTGTCTGTAAAGATGGAAACACAGGAAAAAGTGAATTTGTCAGTAATTCCTTAAGTGAGGAGCAGTGTCTTGAAAACACCTGAAAAATCTTTCCTTCACTCTGTTGTTTCAATTCTTCCTTCTGTACACATATCCATTTACACGTACAAACACAAACTGCTTAAAAATGTTGTCTCTCAATACAATCACAGATGCCTGTGACTTTTTTTAAACTTTTGCTATTTATCAGAGAAAACACTGCCACTCTTGTGAAAATAGAAACTTATACCACTTACAGCACCTCTAAAGAACTAAAAATGTCAAGGGGGCCATAAAAGGAGAATAACACAGTTTGTTTTGGAAATTGTTCCATGACAACTTCTGTAATCATTTTGACAAAAGTTCTGTAAACTGAAACCTTTGTACTTTTTCAATTGAACGAGCTCTGAAGGCACAATGCGTCACTGGAAATAGAAATTAAAGACTTTTTACTCTTGGCAAGAAGCTCTGCACTCTGTGCCTCCAGAGTAAAGATGTTCTCTGAAACAAACAGAGAATTTTTGTGTGTGATGTATTATAATGGGCGCTGCTTCCTTGACTTTTTATCCTTTGTGCTGCTCTGGAAGCACAACAGATCTGGCTTCTTTGCATACTAATAAACATTGTTGCTTGTAATTATTCTGTGGTTACAGTAGCACTCCTTTGAGATGAATCTTTGCTGTGTTATTTACTTTGTTTCAGTTATTTGGAGCCTTTAGTTCCACTGTAAAACAAGGCTTTATTTTTGTTGTGATGTTTATTACCTCGGTGTTTCTTCCATCTGTAAGGCAAGGATTGGAGCAGCTGTTTAGAACTTGACTCCCTGAAAACAAAAGTCACTTTACAGTATTTTGATTTTTAAAAAATTGTGCAGCTGGTGTAAAAAGAAGTACTTGGATGTTTTCTTCTATGGTTTTAGTAGAAGTCAAAGATCAACCTCTACACCGCACTAGATCAGAGTGCAGAAACTTCTCATGAGTTGCCGTAAGTGATCAGATAAATGATATTTATTTTCTGTGATGGAAGATGTGTATTAGTTATAATTTTGGTTTTGATAAGCATCCCATGTTTTACTATATCTGTGATCCTTTCCATGACGTTTGCCAAGTTTGCATTTGATAAAGCCAAAAATACAATTGATGACAAAAACCTCATCTCAGTTTAAGTTAATTTCTTTGAATGTATGCTACCAGTTAGAGTCTCACACAGGTACAGAAATAAGAAGAAAAGAAAGCTAAACAGGTAGATAATTTCAAGAATAAACACCTGTAATAGAGGAAAACTTCAAATTGTATTCTTTACATCAAATCATGACCAAAGCAGTTGAGTGATTTATTTAATGACATGTAATTAGCAGGCAATCAGGGAATTAGACATTCAGTCAGAATCAGCCATTCTGTAGAGAAGCCCCAACAGTTGGCATTTGTGAGAAATGATGATGGAGCTATAAATTTCTAATTCCCTCTGTAACTAATCCCTGCAGGTTTTCCCTGACACACTTGCCCTATTTTGTGGTCCCCCCCTCTGCCTGTCCCTGCTGTGGGGTCCAGCCCAGCTCCCCACTTTGATTCCTTGTGCTTAGCTGGGTTTTCATGTTGTGTAGGAATTGGAAAACCAGGAACTCCCACAGGCACTGAAGGGTTTGATTTGCAGCCTTGAGAGAAGCTTGGATTGCTGTAAAAATAAAATACACAGACATTAAGCAGAAAAATTATAATCTTGTGTTTCTATAGCTGTAAGTAAGAATATGCCTTAAGTAAGTGAGAAACTGCATTGGGTAAGATGGTGAAGGGTTTATAGGGTAGTAATGTAATTGTATAGAGTAAGCTTGGAGTTTAGAAGTTAGAATAGAAGCATTTGTGTGTGTGACAGCAGCCCATTGGATAAAAGTATCTGCAGTGCAGCAGGATTTAGTAAAGGAGATGGGTTAGGAAAAAAAAATAAACTTTGTGGCAACTTTCTGTTGGATTAGAAAGTTCTATATTGCCTTGTAACAAAGAACTTGTGACTACCTTGAGCTATGGCTGACTGCTTGCTCCTCTAAAATCTCATGGCCTTTGAGGCTGATGTTTGTCTGAGCAATAAATCATTTTTAGCCCCACATAGTCCCATCCCTTCATTAAGGCACCAATAATAATGCTGTTGGGGTCACTTCTGGCAGATACTGACTCAAATATCCCACACATCATCTGTCACCCTCCTCTCTCTCCCCTTTGTTACAAATCTTCATGTTTCTTGGCTGTTACTTTTAAGCTTGATTTTTTCCTTTTATCACTGTTTAATGCAGCAAAGGGCCTTTGGCTTTAGCATTACCAGTTCAGGGGGCTCCTTTCTCAGTCTGGGGGTTTGGGTTCAGTGTGAGTGTGAGGGACCCACACTCATTGCCCTGGAACCCAGATCACTCCAGGAGAGCAGCAGGAGGTGGCTCAGGCTCATTTGTGGGAGTGGGAAGAGTTTGGGTTCACTCCGCACCCTTTGCTGCTGTGCTCATCTTTAATTTCACTTCACACAAGGAGCTGACACCTGCAGGAGCCTGTTCTGGGGTAACTTCTGAGTTACTTCTTCTTTTTATTGAAAATTACATTTCTTTTAATGAAGATAAATGCATGGAAGGCACTGTCAGGGGGAGAACAGTCCTCAGCTCTGCTCCATCATCTGCCTCATCTGCTTTTGGTGCTCTCCTTTCTGTGTGCTGGACTCCTGAATAGACCCTGAAATGCAAACAATTGCTGATCATGCTGCTGGCTCTGATAACATAACTCATAATGTTGCCCTAATTACTTACATTATAAAACTGTCAGGTCTGGAACATTTGGTCTCTCAAGGCAGCTCTCCAATTAATCTTTTCCTTTTTATTAGAGATCTTGTTATGTGAGTCTCTTTTGGGGAGGAATCAGAAGGTTTTATGTCATAGTGGTGGATGGTTTTTTTTAAAGCTTTCACTGATAATAGACCAAGAAGACTTCAGAGTTACCCTTTTTTTTTATTATTTTTATTGCAGCATCTGAAAGAATGTTGCCTTTACTATTAATGCCCAGCTGCTGAGGGAAAAATCATAGAACAAGCCAGGTTGGAAGGAACCTTAAAAGATCACCTGGTCTAATTTGTTATGGAGAAAAGGAGCCTTTTTATCACCTTGGCCACTCATGTTCAAAAAGCCCCAAGTGAAGGGGATTCTGCCACATCCATGGGGAGTTTGTCTCAGAGCTCTCTTGTTTCCACTGTGAAAAAAAATTCATATATAAAGGTGAAACCTCTCCTGGTGCAACTTGTAGCTGTTATTTGTCTTCAAAATGTGGCTCCTTGTGAGGCAGAGCCTCCATCCCCTCTGGAGCTGCCTGCTCAGCCCTGAGCTCTGTGGGGACATCACCCCTCATGGAAAAGGGGCTGCTTCAAATCTGCCCCAAATAAAGTTTTCCTCATTGTGGTGTTTGTGAGGTCCCCGGGACGAGGTGAGAGATGAGAATCTGACTTCATGTTCTCAGAAGGCTGATTTATTATTTTATGATAGTATATTAAAAGAAATTATATATTAAGGCTGTACTAAAGAAAGAGGCTACTACAGAAGGCTTGAAAATAATGATAATGAAAGCTTGTGACTGACTCAGTCTGACACAGCTGATGGTGATTGGTCATTAATTAAAAACAATTCACTTGTTTGATAAACAATCTCCAGAGCCCACATTGCAGAGCAGCAAAACATGGAGAAGCTGAGGCTTCTCATCTTCCCAGGAGAGGAAATCCTGGCAAAGGGATTTTTCAGAAAATATCACTGTGACACCTCAACCTTCAGCCCAGCTTTAGCACACTAAAGCTAAAATTTTAGCTTTAGTGTGAAAGCTAACGTTTTGATTTGAGTGAGGAACTCTGTTTGGTGGCATTTTTTCCTCCCTGGTTAAAGCAGAGAGTTAAGGTCCAGATCCTGAAAGAGGCTGCTGCTGCTGTTCCTTTTGTTTTATATAGAAAATGGGAAGATCATGTTTAAATCTCAGCTTAATTCAAAATACAGATTTGAACCAAGGTCTTTTATTTCTAAAATTGTGCACCTGGCTGCATTATTATTGTACAATCTCTCCCCATCTTTCTAGAAGCAAATACTTCATTTTTCTTCTAAATAATGAAATTATTACTGAAAAATAAGCTAGCAGATCATTTTGCTTTATTCAGGTGTCTAAGCCACTAAAATACAAAGTTAGCTTTCTCTATCTAGATTTAATTCAGTGATTTTTAAACTATTTTATATAAATAATGGTTCTGATATTATCCAATTTTGTCAGGATCTGGGTCTGTAGGCAGAAAGCCTGTGCCTCTACTTGTTAAATAGAGGTTCAAGACTGATCAATGTTTTTTTCCACTCTGAAAGTCTTGATATTCTTAAAATTAGCTTGCAGAAAAATAAATTTAAATCCTGTCACCCTCACAGAATAACAGCACTGGGGTCTTTCTCTGTCTATAAATCTGGAGATATAAAAGATGACAATGATAAAAATGTGATGTAGATTCAAGAATCTGTCTGCAATATACTGTCCTTTTGTTCAGTGCAGCTCTAATGCTTCCATTCACCTTGTTTGTAACTATTTCCTTTATAAATTATCAGAAACCTGAAAAGGTGGGCTATTTTTTAGGCTTAACATAACCAGCACTGCCTTATTTCAAAATCTAATACAATTATGAACACGCCGGAACTTTTGGATGATTAAATTGCAAATTGTGGGTGTCCACGAGGCAAGCAGATATATTAAATTTGTTCACCTTCATAACTCATCCTCACACACACACTGGATATTTTTCAGGATCACACCAAGCTGTGCTTGTTCTGCCTGAGGTACATTCTACAGTATTTATGGTTTATCAGATGTACAGGAGATCTTCTTCAAGGAGATACTCATACATCATTTGAACTTCAGTAGTTATTACATTGTTTTAATGGAAAAATGTTATAAATGAATGAGTTTTATTCTCTCTGAGACACTTATATTTTTGAACATGACTTTCTCGACGATGTTATTTTTTCATTCTATGAGAACATGAACTTGTTGTTTATTGCTCACTGATTTTATAAACATATCTCCTTTTCTCCTTGGAGAGCTATAAAGAAAAAAAAAAAGGTCAGCAAGCAGAAGCTAAGTAACCTGAGTGCAGTTTTCCAGAAGTTTTGTGGAGTAAATGTGACACCTGTTGAAAATCCAAGTAATCAAGACAATTTCCCTCTGATTTGCATTGTATTTGAATGAGGAATATAATCTAAAAAAGAATATTTAAAAGTGAGGTTTTGATTTACAGCTGTAAACTAAGGGATATCTGGCTTAATCCACATGGAAAATGCCTGCAGTTGATATGAACTTAGACTGTGAGCTCATCAAATAAAAAACTGAGACTTCTTATCTTGGAAACAGACCCAAGATCCCCAGGAAGCAGTGCTTTAATGTTTGTGGATGGAGCTGAGGCTTTTTTCCTGTACCTTGGTGCAGAACTCTCCTCTCTGATGCTGACACACGTGAGTGGCACTGCTGCAGGTGCCAGGCTCACCTGCCTGATTGAGGGGCTCCCTTTGTCCCCATGTCCTTTGCCACTGATGCCCTGTGCAGGCTGCCCTAGAATGAGGCTGGGCAGAGCTAAGGAATAAAGCAGGGATTGATTCAAAGCATCTCCTCCATGGATCCACCTTGGGCAGCACAAGAGCCCAGCCAGGGCTGCACCCAAGAGGAACCAAAATGGTCACAAAATGAATCCAAAATAAACCAAAATGGTCACAAAATGAATCCAAAATGAACCAAAATGGCCCCAAAATGCACGAGCGCTCACGGGGTCTCTCCCTGGGATCAGTTCTGCTCCATTTACACCTTGCAGTTCATTGTCCCATTCCAGCTTTAGCCCCTGCAGTCCCACCCTGCTTGTTTTTCTCTCTCCAGCCCACGGGGTTTGTGCTCTTGGGCTGAGATTTGGATCATTTGTCCTTGGTGCCCAGCTGGAGCACGAATTGTTTTGTCTCCCTGCTCTGTGCACAGAGCTCAGCATCCCAGAATATGAAGCCCACACCCACACACTAAAGCAGCACAGAATCTGAAACATAGAAAAGCTCAAACCTGAGGCGTCACCATCACTGTTATATTTGTAATTGCTGACCAAGCCCTGTGCAAGGCAGCAACCCTTAGGTGCTCATGTTATAAATACAATTTTTTTCCCTGCATTTTGCTTGTGGGGGACTCCTGACACAGCTCAGCTCCCCAGCCTGCCCCAGGCAGTGGCACTGCAGAGCTGAGGGGGAATGGTCTCTGCCCACCGTGGGGTCTCCTGATCCATGAAGATCCCTGTGCTCCTCTCCCACAGCATTCCTGACTCTGGGAAGGCCTAAAGAAGGCTTGGGGAGTTTCAAAGTTTTGGCAGGGACAGTGACAGTCATGCCTTAGGATTTAGCTTTTATATTTTTCAGATCCTGTTCTGCTTTAGTGTATAACTCTACAACTCCATGGTCTGTCAGCTGCTGCTCTCCCAGACCAAACAGTTCCTCTCTAGGCCTGAAACTCAAGGACACCTCACTGTCTCAGGCCCTGAAAAAAATAAACAACAGGGAATTGTGGGGGGCAAACTTGGAGTAAATGACTTCATTACCTGAAGCTGTAATTGGAGGATTAACCCCTGATGTGTCAATGGACCAAACTTATAATTGTGTGAAAAACTCTTGCCCATCATCCATCCTGGGTACAGCCTCTGGGGGGCTCCTGACTGCCCAAGGTGTAGCTGTTAAAAAAATACTCACTTTTAATAAATAAATCACCTTTAATAAATACCCACTTTTATTCTCCTTATCTAGTCTAGCCTCTGTTCTAGGCAGCCACTCCAGGGCATCAACAGAGACAGGTTTATTTCTGCATGCAGTTTAGGAAACCGTTCTGTAGCCCAACAAAAGGGCAAAAAAACCCCTAAATTCACATTAAATCATTGTTAAGTTACAGTGTGCTGCCAAAATCTGCAGCAGTCCTCCCAGGGAGGGCTCTTTGAATTAGGGATGTTGGCAGTAGAGAGAACCAGGAATGTCCAGGAGTGCTTGGACCCAGCAGAAGTGTGCATTGAGAGATCCTGGGATTATTTGCACATGGATTGGAGCCACTTTGTCTCCACTTATTGGGACAGAAATAGTGCTGGTCTTGTTCCTTTCCTGTTAGAGGTGGAAGAGGTGAGAACATTTTGGGTGTCTTCTCCAGAGAACTTAATATTTGCTTTTTATAGTTTATCTTTTCAATGATTGCACTGGATAATAGTGCAAAGTTGTATAAAATTAAAATTAGGTTTGAAATAGGGTTTGTTAATCACAGTATTTAACTGTTGTGGTTATTGTTTCCTAAGAGATTAATGAGGTGAATTATTGTCACATAATTAAACTACAGTTTATCTAATCTCTTCCATACCCTTGTGGTTTACTGTTATTCAAGTATCACTTGAAGGTTAATTTCACTTAGCTCATATATAGTTGACTTTGGCAATACAGTTAATATCAAAATATGTTTTTAAGTCTATTTGAAAGTTATTAGGCAACAGCTTTGCCAAAATTATCACTTTAAGCTTTACAAGTGAAGGTAAGGACATAAAAACCAGTTAAATCAGCAGAGTCACATACAGATACAAATTCAAAACATCCCATAAAATGTTTTTGACTGGAGCCTTTTCCTAGAAGCAAGGAATTCCTCAATTCCTGCTCAGAGGCTGAGTCTGAGGCTGCTCAGATCAGCTCACTGCCTCTTTCCTGGGGTGCTTGGGCAGATAATCCTTTTGTCTTGCTACACAAAAATTAGGAACATGCAGTAATATCTTTATAGGAAAAACCAAAAGGACAGAGTCATCAAAACATGCCTTTTCCCTCAGAGAAATAGATTAATTTATATACTTCCATTTTTTTTTAATCCCCAAACCCAACCTTTTTTCCTCCTTGAGCCATGCTCAGCATCATCTTAATTCACTATTCCTGATTTATTCTCAGGCTGGATCTATTTAAAAGATGGGTTTTCTATGTATTATACTACAATAGAAAAGCTGTTATTTTGTCCTTGTATTAGTCACAGGTTTTTTACATCAATTTTTTGCTTTGTCTTCAGTAAGCCTAAGAAATTACCTACTCTAAAACTCTGTCATTTCCTCTAAGTTATGGAGCCAAAGATTTCAATCTACTATTTTCTCTCATTTCTCTCTCATCTCATCCCTGTATAACGTGGACAAAATTAAAATTATTTCATAAAATTAGAGCTAAGCATAGAATCAACCCCAAAATGAGACCTTTTAAGAAAATAAGAATTCAGTGGCATGGAATTTAATAGTTTTGATATTCATCCATGGTGCAGAAGCTAAAGTAGTAAGTGGTTACAATTATCAATTCAGAGATTTTCTCTCTTCTGAAAAGAATTCACAGATCTTTGATGTCTGAAAAATACAACATTCTTGAGTGTTTAATCCAAGTTGTATTTTATTTTGAGAGATTTATCACCCAATATTGAAACAGTGAAATCACTCAGTAACTTTCTTGGTTATGACCCTCTTAAAAGACATCCCATTTTGCATTTCTAGAATCATTTCCTCTTCTATATCCTTTTCACTATACAATTTGTTTAATTTTTCTCTATAGTGAGTTAGAAGAGGATCCTTTGTGTCAGGCAGAACACATTCCAGTTTTTCCCAGTTGTTTTTCCCAGTTTTTCCCACTTGCATGTTTTCTTTGTGGTCACTTTCTAGTGCTGTGCAATTCCTTGAGGTGCCTGCTCATGGCCCTTGTGCCGTGGATATATAAACCACAATTATCCAGCTCCCTCTCAAATTGTTTGCTCCTTCTCCCCTGCTTCTGTTGCCTCAGAAATGGTGTGCCATCAGCAGATGGAACGATTTTGAACACAACGTGCCAAGGTCAGGGCTCCAGGGAACAATCTGAAGCTGTGAGCTCCCAGGAGCTGCAGCTGCCCCCTGCTCTCACGGCTGGCTGCTCCTTGCTGGGTGTCTGTGGAGCTCCTGGAATGTGGTTTGTCAGTCCTTTGCAAACATGTTCACCTCCTTTCGAATCAAACTGCTCTGTGCTGTGCTGCCAAATGCTTTTCTGAGTTCCTCATAAATTGTCCACTCTGTTGGGATTGTCTCCAGGTGAGTAAGGTATGGAAGGGGTTCCAGTTGTCTGCCTGAGCTCCTCTTTCTCTGCATTCGGCCTCCTCTCGTGGTCTTCTAAGTCAGGCATTCCTAAATCTGGTTTAATAATTTTCTGTCTTCTGCATAGCTGAGTGCTGGATAAGAAGCTTGGGCTGTCTATGGTCTTGGAGCCTTTTAAAGTCAAAAGAATTCTATTAACTACTACTCTAGTTCTCAAATACTCCCTTCCTTCCTTCCTTGTGAGTTATCACAAATCCTGCCAGGGGCTTTCCTTTTCCCCTCACCATTTTCCTACTGATTTCTCAGGTGTAATTCAACTAGGCCTGGAGCTTTGGCAATGTTTAATAGTTCTAATTGCCTAATTAAGGGATCAGCTCTAGTAGACCAGAGCCTTCTTTCTCCTCTCTCTTTCCAGTTTGCAGGAGTGTGTTCACCACTTCTGTCAGATTCTCCTCCTTTGAGTATTCATTATGAGCTGTCTATAAAGATATGAGTAATCTGTCTCTTTATTTTTCAAACTGCTTTGCTTGAAGATACTTCTCCCATTCCTGTCAGGCTACAAGTAGGTGAACAAAAAAACCCCACAGTTACACAGAAAAATTGCTATTACTGTGAAACAGAGGAAATCTGTCTTTTTCTTTGCTTTTCAGGAAAAATATCAACGTTGTAATAATGGCATGTGTGCATGAGAGAGGAAAGGAGACACTTGGGGATTGAGTGTAACCTGTGGTGATAAGAAGGGGTAGAGATAATTAAAGTTAATTGGCAAAAATGAAATCAAATCCTGCCAGGTGAGCGTGTTTTCCCTGTGACAGTCACTGCTGGGTGGTTGCTCTGTCTTTGCTCCAGCCTGGGAGTTTTTTCTCTCCAGTTTTTTCCACTGCCTCCCCTGTCCATGGGGGTACAGAACACTGACCAACAGCTGGGTGGGAGCTGACACAGCCCCCAGCTATTTTTTTCCTCTTATAAAGAAATCTCCATAACCTTAACAAAAAAAACTTTCCCTAAATAAACTAAAAAAAAAAAAAAAAAAAACCTATTAAAAAAAAAGTAAACTAGCTAAAAATATAACTGGTGCCTCAGGTTTTAGCTTTTCTATTTTTCAGATTCTGTGCTGCTTTAGTGTGTGAGTCTGGGCTTCATATGAGGGGATGGTGAGCTCTGTGCACAGAGCAGGGAGACAAAACAATTCCTGCTCCAGCTGGGCACCAAGGACAAATGACCCAAATCTCAGCCCAGGAGCACAAACACCGTGGGCTGGAGAGAGAAAAACAAGGATGGGACTGCAGGGGCTAAAGCTGGAATGGGACAATGAACTGCAAGATGCAAATGGAGCAGAACTGGTAAAATGAGAGATCCTGTGACCTGTTGTCCATTTGGTGACCATTTTGGATTGTGCTGCCCAAGGTGGATCTACTTGAGACTTCTTAATAATAAATAGACCTCTTAAGAATAAATCCCCACTTTATTCTTTAGCTCTGTCCATCCTCTGTTCTAGGTCAGCCTTCACAAGGCATCACTCCCCTGGGTGTCAGGACCCAGTTTGGAGTTCCATGGGCTGCACAGTGATTACAGCAGGCTAAAAGCAGGAGGGAGGCTTTTAGCTCAGTCCCCTCTGCCTCATTCTCAGTGTTTTCCAAAGGGTCTCTCAGTTCTGCACCAAACAGATCAGAGCTTTCCTTGTGGCTGGCAGGCAAGAGCCATGGCCAAGAGACACAAGACCAGGGCACAGTCACTGTTCAGACACTGCCCCCTCACTTCCCTTTCAGGTTGCTCTAAGTGTAAATGGATGCAGCATCTCTGTTTTTCAGTGCCACAGTGGTTAATTGTAGTATTTGTAAATGTTTCACGGGAAAAATACTTATGTTGGTGATTTAAAAAACACTTTAAATGCTAGTCTTCAAAAATGTTCTCAATCAAACATCACATTTTGAAGAGATGCATAGAACAAAAAATATTATACTGGCCTCATCAGACACAGACATTGTTCCTTTTTTCAACATTTGTTGGGTAATCAATGTTCCTGTTTTGCTGTTTGTCTGCTTCTTAAATTTTAACAAGTAATTCTGCTTATAATTGTGGCACTTGCTGATTTTGTAACAATTGGCACCTGCTGTGTGTAGGATAATAGCACAATTCAACGTGTACTGTAGGAAGAACATTTTTGCTGCTCATTTTACCTGGAAATGTCTGAATTTATAGGTGGAGTTAGCCTGTTGAAACACACAGTTACTGGGGATGCAGGTAAGTGGGAGTAGAGATTTTTACTTGTGTAACAAGAAGAAAACCCCAAATAAATGAGATTTTCTTTGTTATGGAAGCAGGAAAGTAACAAAAATTAATGTGACCCAAGAAAAAGTGGTTGTCTTACTCGATTTTATCTGTGATGTCTGTTGGTTGTAATGAAGGAGATGCCTTGAGAAGGCTGCCCTAGAACAAAGGCTGGACAGAGCTAAAGAATAAAGCAGGGATTTATTCAAAGGATCTCCTCCATGGATGCACCTTGGGCAGCACCAGAGCCCAGCCAGGGCTGCACCCAAGGTGAACCAAAATGGTCACAAAAATGGATGAACAGTCACGGGGTCTCACACTATTGTAGGTTCTGCTCCATTTGCACCTTGCAGTTCATTGTCCCATTCCAGCTTTAGCTCCTGCAGTCCCATCCTTGTTTTTCCCTCTCCAGCCCACGGTGTTTGTGCTCTTGGGCTGAGATTTGGATCATTTGTCCTTGGTGCCCAGCTGGAGCAGGAATTGTTTTGTCTCCCTGCTCTGTGCACAGAGCTCAGCATCCCCTCATGTGAAACTCAGACCCACACACTAAAGCAGCAGAGAATCTGAAAAATATAAAATCTCAAACCTGAGGCATCAAAGCTGGGGAAAGATTTCTGAGCAAATACAAATGGTCACTTTTCACCTGCACTGAAATCTGCCCCTTGCAAGAAAGAAATTGAGTCTGTGGCAGTTACTCACCTCATTGGCAGGTGAGTGCAGCTTTGGTGATTCTGTGTGCACACAGTGCACCACGCTTCCTCTTCCCAAAACAAAGGGACATCCCAAGTTTCTTGCTCTGACATTTGGCAGGGCTCCTGAAGGCCAGGAGCAGAAAAGGATCACAGTGATTTATTGCTGTAGTTTTGGTGCCTGTGGTGGGCAGTCTGATGGACAATGGTAAAATTGTCTCATGGTTATCCTTGTGTGCTCAGGGCTCGGGGCAGGGTGGGGCTGTCCCCTTCCTCCAGCACAGCCTTGTCATCCTCACTGGGGACCTCTGCAGCCACAGAACCCCAAACTGCAAACAGGAATTCCCTACTAAAGCTGGAGACAGCAATGGGGTGTTAAAGGGGGAATCCTTTCACTTCCTTTTGCTCCTTGGAACAGGAGCAAAGAAAGGCTCTTCCCTGCTGGTTCCCTGCTGGTTCCCTGCTGGTTCCCTGCTGGTTCCCTGCTGGTTTTCTGGGAGGCAACTTCAGAGCCCAGAGTTCAGGGCCCAACAGCTGGAGCAGAGCCTCTGCATGCACTTTATCCTGAGGAAAGAAAGGGGATTTCCTTACCTGGACTGCTTCAGGGGCTTGTGGAGGGTGATTTGGGATCCTGTCCCACCCCTGAGGATTGGTGATTTGGGATCCTGTCCCATCCCAGGGGATTGCTGATTTGGGATCCTGTCCCACCCCTGAGGATTGGTGGTTTGGGATCCTGTCCCACCCCAGGGGATTGGTGGGGTTGGATCCTGTCCCATCCCAGGGGATTGGTGGGGTTGGATCCTGTCCCATCCCTGGGATCCTGTCCCATCCCAGGGGATTGCTGATTTGGGATCCTGTCCCACCCCAGGGGATTGGTGATTTGGGATCCTGTCCCATCCCAGGGGATTGGTGATTTGGGATCCTGTCCCACCCCAGGGGATTGGTGGGGTTGGATCCTGTCCCATCCCTGGGATCCTGTCCCACCCCAGGGGATTGGTGGTTTGGGATCCAGCAGTGACTCTCTGGTGCCCATGCCCAGCTCTGGAGCCCAGTCTCACAGGTTCTGCAGTTTCCCTGGTGGAATTTGAAGCCCAGCCTCAGGACAGCAGAGGTTTGGCTTTGCCAAGGAGTGCTCAGGGCAGAGCTTTGCCAGCAAGTGTTAAAGTGAACAACAAAACCACAGCAGCTTTAGTTGTTGAATATTTCCTGTTTATCTGCCTGAGACCCAGGCAAATTAACAGCAGCCATCTCATTTTTGTTTCTTACAGATTATTCTCCTGTGACTTTTAATTAAAACTTCCCTTAGGCACAGAAGAACCATCGGTGATTTTTTTTTTCCTGGGCTCTCTCAGCTTTAATTACCTTTTAGGATTTGAAATAAGCCTTATGTTTGCACCAGATCATGTTTACTACAGAAGGAAGTGGCAAAGGGATCAGCAGGGATATTTACTATAAAATCAAAATTTCACATAAAATATATTTAAAATATAGTCAAGTAAACATTCCCCTCCCCCTCCTAAAAACCCCATGGCCAGGTTTAATAGTCTTTCATGTATTTTAGACTGAATAACTTGTGTTGAATCTCCCATTCCTGCACTATTCAATTTTTACTGGGAATATGATTACATTGAAATGAGACTCCATCGGAGAAATAAGATATTGGATGGGCAGTAGACCAAGGCAAATTTCTGAGCAGTTTGCATAAATGTTTTCCCAACCATAATAGCAGCTTCAGAACTTAAGCAGAAGAGCTAACCTGTCAGAATGCAACTCCTATTCACTGCTGCTGCAAACACCTTGTTTGCCAGAGAATCATCCTGTTTGTTTTGTGCTTACCTGCAAATAAATTTGGTATAAAAAGAGCTGGAATGGGTATAATGTCATTCCAGCTGGAGAGAGGGGAGGTTTTTAGCCACTAATAGGTGTGTAAATATGGGGCACAATGTATTCATCCACTGCTGAGCTCATCAGAGGCAGGGAGAGCTGGGAGCAGGGGGAATTAATGGGATGAGCTCCCCAGGACACCAGCAGGGAGCAGGCAGAGTGGGCTGCACTGTGAGCACTGCAGGGTGAATAAAATAGTCCTAATAATGCCCTGCTGCTGACTGGAGAGCTGCTGGCAGGTCTGCTAAAAACAGTTGAATTGCCACTGGCCTTAGAATAGGGATAAATAAATGTGTAATGCTGAGGAGATGAAATATTTCTGGGAAGCATCTCTGGACTGAGCAGAGCCCCCTTATGCTTTCCATAGCAATGGTCTCCTTGGCAGAGAGGCTCTCTGCAGGTGGGGAGGCACAGCTCAAGGTATTTTAGGAATTTTGTTGATTTTAAGGACAGCTCAAGGTGTGTTTTATTCACGGTTTTGGGGTGTGTATGTCCAGGCACTGCAAGTTTTTGTGTGTGTACACATATATTCCCAAAGGGCACAATCCAGGCTCATCCCAGCCCATCAGCACAAACTGTGCAGCTCAAGAGGCACTTGCTCATTTTGCTTTTTGGTATAGAAGTGAAGAAACCTCTGAGTGGAGCGAGGTCTTGCTTTGCCTTATAGAATTGATGATATTGTGGTGGCTGTTGTTAATCAGATGATAATATTACTGTAGCCTTCAGCCTAATGATTTTTTTTTGATATCATTGACTGGCTGGCTGGCTGCTTCATGGGCTTTTCAGACAAACAGGAAATAGGGTTAGAAAAAAAAATAAAATTAGCTTTTCTTTGATTTGCTTATTTCTGAGCCACTGCATTTGCCCCAAATCCCCAAATAACAGGCTTAAGTTTTGCTTTTCAGGTTTTTTAGCAATTGAGGAACTGCACAGGCAAATCATACTTCTGGACCCAAAAATGGACTTGATTTGAAATTATCTTTTTCTGCTTCTCTATAATGGGCATTCTGCACACAAATTGGTTTTTCACAGATGAATATTCTTTGCATTTAATTTACATTCTGCATATGGCTGTGTGCATTAGAGCTATTTAGCATAAAAAAGCATGAAGAGGAAGAATGGAAGAAATACTTTTTAAATTAATGGTATAAAGTTAAGTGGTGTGCTCCTGTTTACCCTTGCTAGCAATATAACAAGCCAAGGACATTCATCAAGAAGAAAGGCCGTAATTAATTAAGTGAAATATGATGCAATGCACAATTAACATGTGTTACAGCATGTCAGTAGACTCATGCCAATAAAATAGTAATGTCAGCTAAAGGATTTGACATTTATGTGGATAATAAAATATTGACAGTTAAATTAGGGGGGTTTTTAAACAGTTTTCTGAAAGAAAATTTGGCTTAAAAACCTGTAGCAGCTTAGGAAAAGCCATCACCTGCAGGCAGCCCGTTCCATAAGAATTCACTGGGAGTGAGGCAGTAAAATACCTTAAGAAACAATCTGGCATTAACTTACATCTCTCATTGTGGAAATTGTAGGAAAAAAAATCATCTCTCATATGTAGAATTTTTTTTTCTGTGTTAAACAATCCCTTTCTTTGTATTTAATCATCTCCTTGAGTCCTTACAAATGACCTCTCCATCTGAATAAATGCACCACCTCAGTCCTGTGCTGTTCTCCCCACCCCATTTCCTTTTTTCCTGGTGTGTGCACATCTCCCTGCACCTTTCCCCAGGGAACCTGCACGTGGTGGATTTGGACTCTGTGAGACACAACAAACTCGGATCCCACCTTGTTTTATTTGTGCCAAACTGGAGGCATAAAAGTTGTAAATTTGGTGGTAGCCTGCAGGAAAGCTTGGAGAGCAGGGCTGCATTTTCTCTCTTTTAATTGCATTATGGTTGCTTAAAGGAAAAACATCCCATGGAAATCACATTTCTGTCAGAAAATCTTGGACTTGTTATTTCTACAAATAAGCTTAAGATTAATTAAACTGAAAGCAACCATCTTGCACTTATTAGGGCTGCAAATAACCTTAAGATTGATGAAAATAAAAGGAGCTGGTCAGTTCAAAAAGGCTTTTCCCCCCTATTTTTTCTCCATTTTGGTGAGACTGCACAACCAGGGATACTTTCTGAAGCATTTTTATATATTAAAGGAGAAACTCACAGGAAAGGCTTTTAAGAATATCCACAGGTGAGCAGATGGAGACCCTTCTGTCTTTCTGTACCATCCTTTCAAGGGAATTTTAGGAAGAATTTTCTAACCACCCACTCTTTGATGCATCAAGAGAAATCACAGGCGTGTTCCCTTAAAGGTTCTGATGGGAGCTCCAGTCTACCTTGAAATTCTCCACTGGAATAATTTGCAGGAATCAGGGTCAGGGAATTGATTTGCTCCAAAGCAGTTTATTTCAATTTGAATATTTTGAAATTGTGCTGGGCACCTCTGGTAGCGTGCCTGGAGCAAGATGATCCTGTTACCATGGTTTCAGGCTGAGATTTGGGTTACTATGGTGTCAGCCTTTCCTTCTTGCTATGCAGGAAAGTAGAATGTGACCTGGGCAAGGTCATGGAGACTTAAATCCTCAAAGAGGCTAAGCTGGAGCAGCAAAATGAGTCACTGCAGAGAAGGGCTGGTAGGCAGCTGGTGCCTGAAGGAGAAACTCAAGTCCTGTGTGTGCTTTTCTTGGCAAGTGCTGGGTTCCAAGCCAGCAAAGTCACTGGAGAGAGGGGCCTGGCAGTTTACTGTAAATCCCAGGGAAGTCAGTCAGCATTGCCACTGGAGAGAGCTGATTGCAAATCCCAGTTTTGTCCAGCTGGGATTAACATCCAGGCATCAGAGGCTGGCTCCTCTCTCCAAGAGCTCTGGTGATTGCATCCTCTGCCCTGCACACTGTAGTGTGTGTGCCCCATTCCAAATGGAACAAACAGTTCCTGGAGTGAGGGCCATCACCATGGGCACGTGATTGTTGCCTTTCTGTTTTCCTTTGTCATTTTGATTGGTCACAGTGCTAAATGTGGGGGTTTTTTTTAATGTGTTTTTTTTTTCCCTAAAAGTGAAGCAAGCTGACCTTTCATTTCACTGCAATAAATTGATTCCCTGTATTTTTATAAATTAATTGCCTGTGTTTTGTTCTAGCTGTCTTAAGCAGTTTATAAAGCTTGGGTTTTTCTGCTTAATTTTTCTATTTTCCTGTCTAGATAAATTGACCCAAGCAGTTAAAAGGGCTGGCACACTGTAGTGTGGGGGGCTGCTGAGGAGCTCAAACTGGGAACAGGTGCCACATTGCAGGATTGGATCATGGCAAGCCAAAAAATCCCTCAGAGCTTTTTTCTCATAGAAACCCGGGCTGGATCACAACACACAGGTTTGGGATTGAGCACCATCTGTTCAGCACCAGGAAAAAACCCCAAACTTGATGCACAACTGTTCTCCAGGCCCAGAGAAGCCTGCAGCAAATATTTAGACACTGACAGGGGTTCCTCACTATTTGGTTAATGGAATAGTTACTGTTGGATTCTTTTTTATTGCTAAGTATGTTTGGGTTTGGTTTTTCTTCCCTCAAATAGGGTTTTTAATTTTGCATCCTGAGATTCAAGTATGTAAATTCCACTTAAGTTCTTCCAGCTTCTTAAATCCTGCTGCAGTATTTGCCTTTTGAGGTTTGATTTTGGCTTTCTCTCTGTAATCTAGAGATAGAGTTCCATCAGAGGGCTGCTCCAAGGATGATATCAGAGCATTCTGATGCCATGGTAATAGATGCAGACTCAGTCTCCTATCTGCTGATTGCACCCGGAGAAGTGCCAATTTATCTATTTCATCAGAGTGAAGCAGCTCTTTCCTCCTGAGTGTACAGTTCTTCTGAGTGTTATTCCCAAGTAATAACATTATCTCTTCAGCTTATACCTGGAGGGGAATTATGTGAAGTAGCAGTGTAGTGTAATTATTTCAGTGCAAAGCTGCAGCCCTGACCAAAACAAACAAAAAAGCAGCTCCGGTCTCGTTCCACACCACACCAACAGGTCCAATAATTGGGGGCACAGCAGTGATTTTCATTATTCTAAATCAGTCTGACTGGAAGTGATCCCAATGGCACTTTTGGAAGCATTAAGGACATTGCTCCTGAAGGAAATTGTGTTACTTGGAATGAAACAAATGTTTAATATTTCTGGTTTCTCTCGCTTGTCCCACCTGTTTCCTTGCAAACCTGCTGTTCTCCCCAGGTTTCTCAGGGCTGTTGGGCCACACCTCTTCTTTAGCCTCATTCATAATTGTGTTTCCATTTGGAAATATGGAAAGGAGCCCAGAGAATCCAGGGAAGTGTAGTGCTGGAAATCAGCTCCTTCATGCTTTGTGTGTTGCCAACACAGTGACAGGGATGGGATCCTGCCATGGGATTGAAGGTGTCCCTCAAGAAGAGGACATTTGTAGAATCAGTCTTTGCTTTCAGAATCTTGATCATCATTCCACTTTACACTTTGCTTTCCTGTGGGCTAATCCCCCTGTTCCTTCTGCATTTTTGATTTTATATTTGCATTTCTGATGCCCTGAAAATCCTGCTCTGAGAAAGGAAGTGCAGAGTGTGGCCCTGACTGATGCCTGGGCTGGGCTGGTTTGTTCTGCTGGCACCTATTGAATGCAATCATACCCTGGAGTTATTTTATGGGGTACCCACAGAATTTATTTTGTCTGGGCTATGTTTGGGGGCTTTTCTAAAGGCTCAGCTCCCAGTAGGGTTTGGATGTAAAGATGGGGATAGTGTTGAGAAGCAGCTGTGTGAATATGAGTTTTGTTTTCTCTGAAAATGCAGGATTATTTCCTGACAAATCAAAGGAATCTATCCCATCGTTAAATGGAAATCTTCATTGTTCTATTTGTTGTCTTGCTTAAATTTAGGAGTTGCCAGATATTTGCTCACTAGGGAGTAGAAAATAAATGCCAGAGGTAAATGTGCAATGAATCAAAACCATTCCTGATTGTCAGACTAGAAGATGATTGTTGTTTTAGTCTTCTCATGATCATTGTTATCTAAAGAGTAACCAGGAATGAAAAAGGCATATATATAAAATAACAATTTTAGCCCTTTTTTTTTGCCCTCCAGTAAAATTTGTAGAGTTGCTATTCCTTTTTAACCTAGTAGCTTTTAATAACAAGCTTGCAAGTTTAAAAAGCAGAAAAAGTCGCTGAAGCTCAGTGAAGAATTGAGTGAATTTCAGGTAGATGAGTTTGCACAGCACTCTCAAGCTGGCAGCAGCACAGCCCTGACTGTCCAGATGGACCTGAGAGCTGGGGCCTTGCTATTCAAGTGGGGAACTCTGCACTAATTTAAATCATTAAGATGAACTGGCACACAACAAATTGGAGTCCCAGGGGGGGCCTGAGTGTGCCAGCAGTTTATGCAAGTTGACCTCAGAGTCTCTCATGTGTAAGCAAGTCAAGGGGCACCATCTGCAGCTGGCCTTTGGAGCTGCTAGGGGTCATGGAGAGCTTAGCACTGAATTCCAACCAGTTATTTATGGAAGAAAAAGAGAGACTTTAAACAGCCACGCTTTAAAGGGAATTATTCCAGGCTTTGTGGCAGTTAAACACGCAAGCAGCCTCTTGGAATTGTTCTCATTTTCAGGCATACATGTGATTAAACTGCTGTAAACATCTGAATTGTGTCACAAACTTCAGTGTTTCCTAGGTGAGGTGTGTTCAAGTGTGCACACCGAATCTTTTTTCATGAACTGAAGTCTATGGCTGCATATTTTACTTTATATTGTCTGCATGGAAGGTAGGCTTTTTTAAAATGTCTTAACACTGGACAATTTCACATAGCAGGACTGAGGTGCTGTCATTGAGATCACTCATGTTATACACCAAATCATCATGATTTTTACTAGTATAAAGTGAGAATTTCTGTAACCATTCACTATTTATGTTTGGGTTTTTTCAAGATGAAACCTCAACAAAATGAGGCACAAAACTTTCCAGTTATTTCTGAGGCATATTGAGGGGGTGATGAGGGGGGTACTGCCTGTGATTAGAAATCATCGAGCTCTAATGAATTTAATTTTTCACTTTGAGGAGTGTGGCTCCTAAGCTTCTGAAAATATTGGTGAAGTGACCTTCTTCATGCAAAAAATCTAAATCTATACCTATATCTATCTATATCTAATCTACCTATATCTATCTATATCATCTATATCTATATCTATATCTGTATATATATCTATATCTCTATCTCTATATCTCTATCTATCTATATCTATACCTCTATATCTAATCTATAGCTGTATCTATATCTACTATAATTATATCTATATCTCTATATAGATTATATAGATATAATTAATTATATCTAATTATCTAATTATATGCATCTAATCTATATCTAATCTATATCTAATTTCTATCTATCTAATCTATATCTGTATCTACACACACCCCTTCTGAGACAGGCACTCCATAGGGTCACAGGTGAATATAACCTTGCATTTTTTACATGTAATGGTGTGGATCCCTTCCATGTTTCTCCTTGAATATCCACTCAGGCTGTTCTTACAGTAAAGGTTAATTGCAGGAAAAGGTGTTTTCCTGATGTTAACACAGGTGTGTGTTAGTCCCATCTGTAGAGTGCCAGAAAACACTGGAGTGCTGTTACAGTCTAGCTTTATCTTGTTGTAGAACTCAAAAATCCCTTCTTTGCCTAAAGAGAACATAGAAATTGACCTTTTTAAATCGATGTTGGAAAAAATCTAAACACAAATCATTGCACTTTTTTAGTGGTGTGTTTTTTAGTACCTCAGACTGAATTAACCAAAAAGATTTTTAAAGAATAAAATGGGAATAATATTATTCACCTGTGAGTAACTTCATGAATTATTTGTTAGCAGTAATTAAATCACCAATTGGGCTAAAGTAATTGATTTACCATCTCAGATAATCCTGGGTGTTTTGTGCACTGTGATAATGGCACTGTGTTATGAAGAGCTGACATTCCTCACAGGTGAATTGGAAGGTTTGATCATTAGTCAGAAGAGAGAAGAATAAAAACATGGGAAACCTGTCTATTGCAATCTATCTGAGCTTAGCTGCTTTCAAACCCAGAGTGCTATTTGAAAAATTAGTAAAGGAAATAATTTAGAGTCTCTTGCCCATAAGAGAAGATTATCTGACTTGTATTGAGCTAAGCCAGATTTCATGTCAGTACAGGGAGGCCTGACAAGGGTATTGGTGCCTGTATCTCCAGCAGAACCCAAACCAAACCTTGAGCTGCCTGAGTTGAAATCTTTTACTCTAAGGATGTTTAATCCAGTCACAGATTGGAAAGGGCCTTGCTGTAAGGGGAAGTTATGTCTTGTGGTGGCGCTGCAGCCCCCGTTAAATGGAAATCTTTCTGTTAATCTTTGTGAAATCTTGATGTTGCAACCCCTGTTAAATGGAAATGGGGACTGTGCTCCCTCACCCCATGTGTGATCCCTTTGTCCTCTGTCTCTCCTCAGAGTCCAGAGATAACTTTTGGACAGCTGCAGCCCAGGACTTTCCATTTGGTAGATTATCCCCACAGGAATGTTTCCTGTTTTTCCCTGTGTGTTTGCATGCCCGTGGTAACTTTACATCCATTCCTGGAGCTCCTTGTGGAATTAGCACGTGGCTTCTGTGCTCAGGTGCTTTAGGAGCCTGTCAGGACTTGCAGAGATGGCAGTGTTGGTAATTCCCTTTCAACAATGAACCACTTACTCATTTTCTGCTATGCTATTTTTCTTTTAGCTTTGCCTCTTACAGTCAGAAGTGTCTGTATTCGTGCATTTCTTCTGTTTGTGGATCTGGCACAACTGAATCACCCATCACCAGGCTGAGGGATCTCTCATGGCCATACTAGCACAAGAGATGTTTTGTGTGAAAAGCACCAATCACTTGTTTTTAGAATTTTAAACATTTAATAGTAATAAAATGGTTATAAAAATAGTAATATAATGAGAGTAATTAAAATTTGGACAATTTGGATTAGGACAATATGAGACAATAGAAACAAAGAGTTATGGATATCTGGGTACCTTTTTCTGGGCAGCATAAGCCCGAAAAAGGACACACAAAAAGGACACATGTTCACAGAGGATTAACCCTCAAAAACAACAGCCTGTTGCATATTCATACACCTCATGCATGATGCATAAATTCCATTCAAACGCAGGATTCTGTCTGGGCAGTGTCAGCTTCTTCTTCTGAATCCTGACTGTAGCCTTCAGGGCTGAGCAAGGCAGGAAGAAGTTCATTTCTTCTGATAAGAGGGCAATAAATTCTCTTTCTCTGAAAGATTTAGGTGTCCTGTGGCTGCTATCTCACTGCAAATCCTTTCTTTAAATAAAGTATCTTACATAGCATAATCTCTATTTTAACATTGTTATAACCTAAAACTATATTTAACACACTACTTAGGAAAATTAATACAGCCTAACTTTCTAACACAACACATATAATATTCATTTTAATATTAGCAAAAAGCCAATCATAAAATACACATTTTTCACATTTTTCCTCCTGCTTGCAGTCCCACTCTGTGCCTGCTGCTGTGTGGGGCACACAGTGCCTGAGTGTGTGTTATTATTAGGAATTTAGGAGATAATGTTGTGCACAGTATTTTTTTCTCTATTCTTTTCTGAGCAAAAGTGCAGAACCAAGAGCTCTGGACTCGAGATGCTTCACTGATCTTTGTGTCCTTGCAGTAAAGAGTTGCAATTTCTCTCATTGTTTTGGTTGTTTGATGTTTCTGACTTGTGACCAAGAGGCCATCCTAGTTTGGGACAGAACTACCAACTGCTTTCATTGTGGCCATGTGCTTTGGTCACGTGCCCTCCAAAAATTTTGATTCTGAAAGTGCCACTTAGGAATTTCTATTTCTGCTGGTTAGGAATTTATATTTCAGACGCTGCTGAAAGCAGCAGTCCAAGAGGATCTATGTATAGCTGTCATCAAACTCCCTCTTCAAATGGAAAAATGTGATACTGTGACATTTCAAGAAAACAATAACAAAAATCACAAATCAGTGGAAGCACTATTTAGTTCAGTGTAATAGATGAATAACACAGTGGATAATTTTACCTCTCCTATATTTAGGGAAACAAGGCCCTGTAGTATGTTGGTAACAGCAGAACTTGATCAGTGTGAAGCACCAGCTGGTGTTCTATAAATGCAGATCTTAGGGCACACATCTGAAGAACTCTCAAGCTCTGTGAGCACCAGAGAAATTATAGAAACTGCCACCAAATGGGTCACTCCATGGAAACCACAGTCTGGGCAGAAAGAATTTCCTTTTGGGGTCAGAGTAGCAGGGTTAGCCCAGTGCTCTAGCTGGAAATGCTTCCCCAAATGAAACCTGGATTTTTGTGGGCTTGGGAGGTGAAGCCTGGCCAGGCATGTCCTGGTTTGGAATGGTGTGTCCAGCCAGGAGAGGTTCCTGCTCAGAGCTCTGCTTTGTGCTCTCACTGTTGGACAAAGTAATGCCTAAGCCTGAGGCAGTGCAATACAGACATGTGGGATGAAGGGATCTAGACAAAACTAATAAATAACTGCTTTTCTGTGTCAGCCCAGAGTTTCCTGGGAGTTCAGCAGTCACTGTCAGTTATGGATTTAAGTTTTTGAAGACTGTGGGGAGTTTTCCTTAACTTCAGTGCTGTATAAATGTCCCTGAGTTTGTAGAAGCTGTTTGGGGAAATTGGCCCAGCTAAACTGACATTTACCTGTTCATACAGAACAGATTCTTTGTTCCCTGGGGATTCTTGCCAAGATTTTCATATGATTAACAGAATAGAAGGATTCCTGCTGCAAATCTCTGGTTCCTTTTTCTATGGGAAGTGGCAGCTTGGTGGCTTGGCCCTTTTCCTTTGTGAAGCTCAGTTCAGCATTGCACAGGATTTAAAAGGTGCCCAATGCAGCACACACAGGATTCACCTCTGGAAGTTGAGAGAAACTGGGAATCTGGTAAAAACTCTAAAAAAACCACCACTTGCTGCTTTTCCCTTCATGCAAATGTGTCATCAGTCCCTTAGTTACTCCTTTTAGTAAAATTGCTGGTGACATCTTCATTGCAGTGACTACAAGGGTATTGGGACAACTCTTATTTTTAACATCCTATTTAGACACAGATTTTTATTTTCACTATTTGAAATCTTTTACTGTTGCACAGGAGTGGCAAAATAATTATCTTCTACTCAAGATTTCTTTGTTTATCATTTTGTTATGTATTCATAGTGTTTGGGAGCAAATGAGCATTGTTGGTGTGAATGGTCTGCCTTAAGGTAGGTTGTTAGACAGATTCCTAGAAGCTGAATGAGAAGAAATGTAGATTTTGACAAAAATTAAAGGTATGCATCCATAAAGTTCTACACATCTGTTCTTAATTTTGCTTTAACTATTTCTTTTATTAACTTTTTCTTTAACTATTAAGCTAGGTGACAGTAGTAAAAAATATAACCACATCCTAGTGTAGGTGAATAAAAAATAAGAATTATCGCGTCTGTTTGCTCTATCTCTACCACACTTCTAAACTTTCTCCCAGAACGTGTGGGCTGTAATCATGGAGGAATTGACATCCTCACCATAAAACACATCCAAAATCCTCTCCACCTTTGTTTAAGAGTAGTTTTTAAAACACCACAGGTTTCACTCTGGCTTGTCCTGTTATTGGGCTGTCCAGTTGTGATGGGTTTGGCTGGGACAGGGTTATTTTTCTTCACAGGACTTTTGGGTTCGTCACCAAAATGGTGTTGATAATACACAGATATTGCCTTTACTGCTGAGCTGGGTGGTGCTAAACTGAGCTGTGTGGTTCTAGGCTGAGCTGTGTGGTGTTAAACTGAGCTGTGTGGTTCTAGGCTGAGCTGAGGGGTTTGTTTGGTGCTAAGCTGGGCTGTGTGGTTCTAGGCTGAGCTGAGGGCTGTGTGTTAAACTGAGTTCTGTGGTTCTAGGCTGAGCTGAGGGGTCTGTGTGTGCTGATAAACTGGGCTGTGTGGTTCTAGGCTGAGCTGAGGGCTCTGTGTGGTGTTAAACTGGGCTTTGTGGTTCTAGGCTGAGCTGAGGGTTCTGGTGTTAAACTGGGCTGTGTGGCTCTAGGCTGAGATAAGGTCTCTGTGTGGTATTGAACAGTTCTGTGGCTCAAGGCTGAGCTGAGGGCTCTGTGTGGTTCTAGGCTGAGCTGAGGGCTGTGTGTGGTGTTAAACTGAGTTCTGTGGCTCTAGAGCTGAGCTGAGGGCTCTGTGTTAAACTGGGCTGTGTGGCTCTAGAGCTGAGCTGAGGGTTCTGGTGTTAAACTGGGCTGTGTGGCTCTAGGCTGAGATAAGGTCTCTGTGTGGTGTTAAACAGTTCTGTGGCTCTAGAGCTGAGCTGAGAGCTCTGTGTGGTGCTAAACTGAGCTGTGTGATCCAGGCTGAGCTGAGGGCCGTGCGTGGTGCTAGGCTGGGCCGTGTGATCCAGGCTGAGCTCAGGGCTCTGTGTGGTTCCAGGCTGAGCTCAGGGCTCTGTGTGGCTCTAGGCTGAGCTCAGGGCTCTGTGTGGTTCTAGGCTGAGCTCAGGGCTCTGTGTGGCTCTAGGCTGAGCTCAGGGCTCTGTGTGGTTCCAGGCTGAGCTCAGGGCTCTGTGTGGTTCCAGGCTGAGCTCAGGGCTCTGTGTGGTTCCAGGCTGAGCTGAGGGCTCTGTGTGGCTCTAGGCTGAGCTCAGGGCTCTGTGTGGCTCTAGGCTGAGCTCAGGGCTCTGTGTGGCTCTAGGCTGAGCTGAGGGCCGTGTGTGGCTCTAGGCTGAGCTCAGGGGCCCCAGGCACAGCAGCAGTGTGTTCAAAGCCCAGCAGAGCCTTGCCCCCAGGGTCCATCCAGGTCAGATACATCCCAGGAGGATGGCAGGGACTCAGATCCATCACTGTGATCACTGCCTGTCCACACTGGCTGCTGCTGTGTGCCACACAGAAACAGAGGTGGCAGCAATTGATTGCCTTGGAATTGCAGGAAAATTCCCTGTTTGCTCATTTGACAGTGGTGCTGATCTTCTTTTTCTGTGATCTCCTTTGCCATCATTCCCACCTGTTCTTATTTATGGCAAAACTTAATACTAGTTTGAACAGATTTTCTTTTTCAGCTCTCTCTGCTTTATTTGTGGTTTTTTTCATTATTATCATGGAATGAAAGGTCTTGTGATCACTCCCAAGTGGCCAAATCTTCTAGAAGGTTTGATAACATAGATTCTAAAATAAAATGTAGTTCCCGTGTTGTATTAGAATAGCTTTGTGCATGGAAGGATTGTGGCTTACAGCTCATTCATTTCTCTGACAGAGATCATTTCTATCTCCTTCTCTTGCTGAACTAGGAAACTTCTAATCCTTTATGTGAAGTGCATGGATGTGGAAATATTAATATTTCTAAGAGAACAAAATCAGATGGAAGTGTGAACAAAATGAAATTAATTAGGTTACTGAAATAGGAAAATAATCCCATGTTATCACCTTGTCCCCTCATTTATCTGAAGCTTGTAAAAGAATAGTGGGGCCATGATTTTGCTGCAATATTATTTTATAGTTGCATGAGATTTTTTTCATGAACAGGGAGAGGTTTTCCAGAGATCTTACAGCCTTGGTTCTGAATTCTTATGCATGAAGGAAGAATTGAAGTATTCATGTGATAACTTTGTGAGAGGAGTTGATCTCTCAGTGTGGAAATGATGCCTCTTCAGCAGTGAAAGATGATCCATGCCATCCATGGGGTGCTAATAAAACATCCCATGGGCCAGGAGAATCTGTTCCTCTTGGTCCTTAATAAGAATATGTCTGTATCTAATAGTGATAAAATGAAGTTTAGGCTATTAATAACTTCTGTTGCATCCTTTTAATGAAAAATAAATCACACTAAAAAGCAGTAAGGTGGGAAATGTTTGGTGGGGTCACACCAAGGGATGAGCAGCAGCCAAATGGATCTCTGGCAAGTTTTGCACATCCCCAGAGAGGCCTGTAATGCTAGTCCTGGGTTATAATAATGTTAATACTGAGGGTCAGTGACAGTGTGCAAGACAAGAAATCCAAAATGTAAAAAGTTTCCATAAAACT
The DNA here is from genome assembly GCF_012460135.2 of Molothrus ater. Classification (NCBI taxonomy): domain Eukaryota; kingdom Metazoa; phylum Chordata; class Aves; order Passeriformes; family Icteridae; genus Molothrus; species Molothrus ater. The sequence goes on along the minus strand of NC_050493.2, from coordinate 13,026,252 downwards.
CTTGAAGAGCTGGTGGGATTGCCTTCCTTTTCCTTCAAGGGTGGGAAATAAATGAGGAGAGGTCGTGGCTGATGTGGAAAATGAGCAGAGGTGTTTTACATGTCCCATCTTCTTTTCTCTGAGGCTGCAGAAAGCACCAGCTGCCAAGGACAGTGTAAATAACAGGAATTTGAACTCTATTGCAGTTTTTTTCAATACTTTTCTTTACCAAGAGAGTATTTTACTGGAAGTTTAAGCTTGCTCTTTTCCTTCACTTTTTCTTTGCATCTCTGTTATCTTCATGCATTTATAACAGGTACATTTACCCAGTGGTCTTCATTGTGAAACTGTCCCTAGGGGAAGCTGATGGCTCTAATTGCCATTTTTAGCATTAGAAACAACCAAAGCACAATTTTAAAAAACACTTCAAATTGGTTAAACCCTACTTTCAATCTTTTTCAAGATTGAAGTTAAATCAGTCCTGAATCTTAAAGATCTGACATTAAGATATTATCATCCATTGAGTTCCAGAGATGCTTCAAACATCTGTGTAATTCCTGTCAGAAACATGCTGGAGAACAAAAGGGATGTTTCTGGCTTAGAGATTTTTTCAATAATTTCCAGGATACAGGAGGTTGGTTTTTGCAGTTTTTACATGGTTTCCTTGCTTCCATCAGGTGTGTGTCCAAAATCCTGTGGTCCTTGTGTGCTCCTGTCCTCGTGGCCATGGTCCTGTGGGTGCTGCTGGTGGCCTTGGACAGGTTTGGCCCATGGCACTGGATCTGTCACCTCCTGCAGACCCAACAACATCCCTGCTCTCTGGAATGTCTCTGAGACACTTTCCCAGACACTTTTCCAGTGCTGTTTTCTGGCACCTCCTCCTCCATTTGCACCCCTTATTCTCCACAAGTGCTGCTGGCAGTGCAGTGAGCCCAGTCCCTCCTCCAGAGCTCTCCTTTCTGCACTGCAGGAGCATCCTTTGCCAAGATGTTTGGAGCCCTGCACCTGGCAGCAGCTGGCAGTGCCAGGGCAGGTCCTGGAGCTTTCATTTGCAGATATTTATAGAGCTGGCAGCTTCCATTTATTGTTCACTGAGGTCCTGCTTTGTGTGTTCAACACAAGTGTCACTGGTAATGGAGTCATGGGCAGTTTAATCTCATTAGCCCCCAATTATGTCCTGAGCCCATGAAGGGAAAGGTAGGGATCAGGTTTGCAGTTTGTCCTGCTGGAAGTGTTCTGATTCCCCAATATCTCTGGGTGGTTCTGCCCCAGATCTTCCCATGGGGAAAATGTGGATGGAATTTGCCCAGACAGCACAGGTCTCCATTGACACAGATGACAGCAGCCCTGCCCAGTACTGCAGGGAAAACTGGGGAAGTTGGCCCAGCTAAATTGAAGTCTTGGGGGCTTCAGTAAATATTTGGAATATATTACTACTGCAATTCAGAGAAAACCTGGATTTCCACATTTAAAATGCCTGTAATGTATTTCAAAACAGACAAAAAACCCCACAGTGACTTCCCCTGCCTACCCCACTGCCCCAGCCTGGAGGGTTTCCTGGGATTCCAGGATCCTTTCCTGACCAAGCTCCATCTGCTTTTGCCTTTTCCCCTTTTCTTTCCCACTGATATTCCTGGATGGGTAGGTTTTATGGATGTCAGCTTCCATGACTGTCAAGGAACAATCTCATAATTTTCAGCTGCCCCTGTTTTAAGAAAATAAAGCAAGGACATAAAGGTTTTTAAGGCAGTGAATTAATGGAAGTGTAGACTGATCATTTATTATATCAAGCACTGCTTTTGACCTACACAGAGACAGTGCTGTCTGTTCTCTGCCTGTCTGTGGATTCCTTGGGCTGGAGTTCTCCTTTTCCCACAATGTGAACATTCCTTTGTCCTGGGAACAGAGCTCAGCCCAAAGGGGATGAGCTGTGGCAAACAAGGGAGCTGTGAAGAGGAAGAGAGCAGGCAGGAAGCACTGCCAAACAATGATAGAATTCCATAAATTTCCTTTTTATAGCAGGCATGGTTTCAGTAATGTGGGTCATTGATAGCAGTGTTTCTGGGATCCTTAATGGAAAGCAGATTTTTTTCAAGTCAACAAATAAGATCATCAGGATGAGCCTCATTACAGGCAGTGCAATTTCTGGCCAAAGGATTGTGTCTATATGTCCTAGGAGTAAAAGAGCATGTAAAATCTAACAGCAGTTTGCAGTGATTTATTGCCTCTAGTTTTCTATGATTTTTAATCATTAAAGAGTATGTAAAAACATATTTTATACACAATCTTTTATCTTACATTTATTTTTATATTTCTCCATAGCAATTTATTGCAATAGATATATCACCATTACTATAGACATTTATAGTGCCATTAAAATTCAATGCCACCATAAATTTATGCTCCTTAAAGTTTGACATTTGTAACAGCTTCCACAAGGGCATATTTTATACTGAAAGTGAAACTTGAAGTAGAAACTTTTCTTAAATTTAAAATGTAGTCAAGGAAAGAGATGTCTTTTATCAGTTTTAATAAATTCAATAACTTGGTAAGCTCTACTTTTGGATTTAGTTTGCTCAAGACACTTCAAACAAGTTCCAGGTAAAACAGGATATGCAAAAAAAATTTTATAAAGCTATTATTTACTGGCTGACATACAAAACATAGATAGTATGTAATGAATTCCACGAGTATGAATGAATATTTTGAATCTTCAACTAGAAAAGTTTAAAAATGACAATTCTGAATATGGAATGTTTAAGATTATTTAAAGATCACTGTAGAACCAGGCAGGAATTTCTCTCTCTCTCATACTTCTCTATTCATAGAAAAAAAAAAAATAGACTGCTGAGTAAGTATCAGCATGGAATTGAATGTAATGTGCAAGTGAATAGCAAGTTGATTTTCCTGTTGCTAATTTTTTCAAATGGAAATTCAAAAGGGAAAATATGTTTTCATGGTTCAGAGTATGTTGATAATGGTCAAAATTAGCAGCAACCTTTCCCTTGCACCCCCCTTGCTTGTATCAGTTCTCCATGGAAGGATTTTCCTTCTGAGACCCAGCAGAGGTTCAGGTGCTCGAGAACAGCAGCCCCATGGGGACTGCAGCTGTTGGGCAGGAGAGCCTTCAAGGACTTGTTTGCCTTCATGAGATCTAGAGGTGTTCTTCTTTCCAGCCTATTCCTAATTAAGTGGCAGGCATTACCAACATTTATTTTTGTGTATAGAAAAAGCACAGATTTAGTTGTATGTAGTGTGTGAGAAATGTTCAAGTAGCTGATATTGGCATGTTTAAGAGCTGTGCTGGTAACATCCAAGAAAAACTGAATGAGAAACAGGAGTGCTGCTGTAGCATCAAGTAACCACCCTGAATTAGCAACAAATCTGCATTAAGTTTACCAGGAGTAATATTTCTATAAACCCAGGGACAGATTTGACAGTCAATGAGGAAAATGAGAGTGCTGCACAAGGGAAGCAAAGGGAAAAATAGAAAAAAATCAAATTGTCACTAATACAGTCAGAAGCAGATTTTATCATCTTTATTTCCTACTGTGGTTTATGAGATGAGCTGCTCTGAAAACAGAGATTGCAAGGTGGTGATAAAGCATACCACAAACCAACAAATGTGCTAGAAAACCACTTCAATATTTCAATGTCAGGAATCTGGTGTTTGTCACCCTGTAGCTGGACTGTTGGGTTTTTTACCACACACAGGAAACTGGAAACTTCACAAGGTAATGAAAAAGGAAGCTCAGGGGAGTGCTCCTGGCAAAGTCAAAACCAGAGCTGGGATCCAGGAGAGAGGTTCTGACACGGAGTTAGTGTGGGATGTACCTGTGCCTGTGGAAACCCAGGGCACTGGGAATATTTCCTTGTTTTGCTCTGGGGTGCCCTGACCCCCAGGGGAGCACTGACTTTGACTTTTATTCATGGAGAAACTTTCCTAAACTTCAAGATAGACTGGAATCCACAAAAGTGTGAAATAGATTGTAGAGAGTAGTATAGGTGTATCATTTGGTGAGAAATTGAGGTTTTGGGATTTTTAGTGTGTTGTGGATGGAAGCAACATGGAGGGCACAGGGTGTCATCCTGGGTTTCTTCTTCGTGCTTCTTCTTCCTTCTCCTTCATGGGTTTGGGTGGCATTTTGTAATTGGATGGAAAAGTCCCCATTGCAGCTCTTTGGGATCTGTTATTGGGTTAAAAGGGAAAATAACCTCGATGTCAGTTCTTAATTGGATAGCTTAGCTTTAAAAGACCTTGGAACAGGAGATTGTTGGCCATTTTTGTGGTGCTTTTCCAGTGTGCTGAGCCTGGTGTGGACAGCATGCAAAACTCTGGATAAGATAGATAAGATAACTCTAGATAAGATAATAATAAACAAGAACCTGAAAACCAAACAAATCCAGTGCATCTCTCTTTCCTGACACAAAACCACTCCAAGAGGGTCTCCCAAACAGGGGAGCCCCCTGGGAGGGCCCAGTTAAGGCCCAGAAGTCGGGGGATCAGCAACAAATCCCCCACCTGTGTGCCAGCACAGCTCCCAGGGCTGCTGCTCCACTCAAAGCTCTCTTTAGAGCCAGAATGAAGGTTCCTGCAGGGCTTGTAGTCATTAGTGGTGCCACAGCACCTTCCACAGCCAGTGGCTCATTAGTGCTGTGGCTCTGTAATTACCTTCAGCCAGCCTAAATTAGCCACCAGCTCCAAGTGCACTGAGAGATTCCAGGAGCAAACTCTGATGAGGTTAACCAGGAGGAGGTGATGGGATCACAAAAATATAAATAACTACATCAGGAACAAAGATTGCTAATGGAGGTTTTCCAGTCCACCAGACAAAAAAAAAAATGTTTTACCAAGTTGAAATAGAAGGAGTTCATTTTGGGGGGAAGAAGAAAAAGATGTAAGTTTTCCAATTGTAAATGTGATTATTTGTTTGGGTGAATCTTCCAAGAAAGCTTGTGGAAAGTTCTTTATTGACAGGAAAGTTAAAATCAGATTTGGATCTCTTCAAAGCCAAGTTTGGATGCTTTTCATGGGGTAATTTAAAGTGATTTCAGTCAGAACTTGGTGTACAGGAGATAATGTTGTGGAACATCATTATTCCTGTATTAATGATAGCATTTCCCTGTGCTCTTCCATCCTAAGTCCTGCTGTGCTGTTGGGCCAGGGGCTGTGACCTTTCAGATCCCTTTTTCCTTGGCAGCAGGTGAGGACACTGGAATTTGCCTCTCCCAGTTCCTGCTGTAGCCAGGACATGTGTGGAGTTTACAAGATCTTTCTCATGGCCTCCTGTTTGGATGTCCCATGGTTTTACCTCTGTTTGAACATCCCTCACAACATTTAGATGAATAAACCTATCATTTTATTTCCATATTGCATATGGGGTATCTAATCAGTATTTATGACATGTAAGATTAATCCCACTCATGAGGAGAAGCCTTTAAAATTCATTAGTGCCATCACTTTGCTTGAGTTACAAACTGTTCATTTCATTCAAGACAGAAAAATCCATGTTCTAGAATGTTCATCATGCCTCTTATTGGTGAATTTATTACTCTTCTTAGTGGGAAAAATGTGACTGTAAAGTAGTTTTCAGTGGTAATTATTGCATCAAGTCTTTGAGCAAGTCTTTTCTGCCAAATGTGGCTGATTTGGCAGAAAATAGCCTGGTTCTTTTGGAAACAACTCTGAGTTGGAGGAACTGGAAATGTGGCTTGAATAAAAGGGGGAGAAGGAAGGAAGTGCTGGTTGAGGTGTGTGTTTGTTTGGGGTTGTGTTTGGGGTTGTGTTTGCTTTGCCTTTGCCCAGCTCTGGTGTGGGAGGGAGCCCTGGTGCTTTGGGTCTGCACTGGGATCAAAGCTGCCCTGCCCCTTTCCTGGGCACAGATTCTTCACCTTCTTCATAGAAATACAGGGATTTTTGCAAATGGGCATGAAACCTGACATGATCATTTCGTTTACTTAGCAGTTTCCATTTTAATTTTTTTTAATTATTATTTATTATTATTATTTTATCTTGTTTTTTGGAGTTATTTAGAAAGGACTGAAACTCTGCAACCATCCAAAATTGGGTTTTTCTGTGTAGTGGCTTTGGTCAGACTCTTCCTTCACTGAAACACCCCCAGTATATCATCAGTATATCATCCTTTCAAGAGCTGCCTTCTTCCTTATATTGAACTTTGGTTTTACAGCACATCACAAATTCTGGGGAAACACCACATGATTTGATCAGTTTTCATTCCACCTTGGAATATTTTGTGAAATTGAAAAATTTTAATAACTTTGTCATTAAGAGAGAAGCAAAATGTTTAGGAGGTGCCTATGAGCTGATTTGATATGTCTCAGGGAGAGCTGCTTTTCCATCAATTTAACTCTTCTTGTCCAGGTTTCCAACTTGCTTTTTTCCTAGAGCATCTTACAATTGGTTTTCATTATCCAGGCCAGCTTACACTGCTTTCCACCCTTTCAGGATGAAATTTTGGCCTGTGTTGAGCAGCAATATATATAAAAAATTGTTTTACATGCCTTGCTGTGTTTTCTCCTGCTCTTTGCATTGGTCTTATGAGCCAGGAGACTCAATTCAGTGATCAGGGGGATTCTGCTTCTTGTGCTGGTTGTTTGAGTCCAGGGGTCACACTTGGGCAATGATCACTTTGTGATCACCCAGTGCAAAGCCCTCAATGCTTTGAATTTGAAACATTCTCTCTTTGAAACATTTATTCATTACCTGAAGGTGATTTTTCACTCTATTCCTTGTACCAGTGGGCAGAGAGGATTTGTTGCAGAAAGCTGTTCAAACAGATCTTGCTGCAGTTACCTGCTCTTCTGAAAAGCTTGATCTGAAGTTGCTAAATTGCCCTTTGCATATTTGTGCAAAACTGATGCTGTTTAGAAAGAGCAGGAGCTGTTTGACCATGCTTGAGCTGATGCCTGTCTGTCATGTGGATAAAAAGTGGTTTTGGGAGGCTGGAGCTTTCCTGAGGGTGAGCCTCCCCACTTTGCATAGGATTAAGAGTGACAAAAGCAGATAAAATGCACCAAAACACAAAAATCAAACCTGCAGTACCAGGGGCCATCTTGTACCATTAGTATGCTGAGAAGAGTTTTGGTTGCATAATAACTGATGATTCATCTATGGTGAATTCCTTACCCTAGCTTACTGGCATTTCTGATATACCCTCCAGTTTTTATTATTTTGAGATCCCCATCTAAACTAAACCTCAGTTCAACACTGCAGTAATGGTATAATTTCTCTCTAATTTCTGCCAGTTCTGTTAAATTTTATTAGTGCAGGAAGTTTGGCAAAAAGCATGGCATTTACACTGAGTTGAACACCAAACTGGCCTGGGTTAAACAGCAGGCTCCAGCTGTGCTGCAGTGCCAGCTGTGCTGTGGCTGGGGCTCAGGGCTGTTCCTGTGTTGTGCTCCTCAGAGCCTTGTGAGCTCCAGCAGCAGTGGGACAGCAGGGATGGAGAGGCTGATGGCACTGCCTGAACCCCTGGGCTCTGCCAGCTGAGGCAGTGACTGCTCTGAGGCTGCTCCTGGACCAATTTCAGACACTTTGCATCCCCCAGGCAGCTCCTGCAGCTCCCACTGCAGCTCTGAGCTCCTGGCTGGGAACCAACCTGAGAGCCCAGAGGCTGCTCCTGCTGAACAGGCACCCCACAGCTGGGCACAGGGACAGGCAGTGGCACTGGGACACACACAGAGCTCTGGGGACACACACACAGCCCTGGGGACACACACACAGCCCTGGGAACACAGCCCTGGGACACACACACAGCCCTGGGACACACACACACAGCCCTGGGACACACACACAGCCCTGGGACACACACACACAGCCCTGGGACACACACACACAGCCCTGGGACACACACACACAGCCCTGGGACACACACACACAGCCCTGGGGACACACACACAGCCCTGGGACACACACACACAGCCCTGGGACACACACACAGCCCTGGGACACACACACACAGCCCTGGGACACACACACACAGCCCTGGGGACACACACACAGCCCTGGGGACACACACACAGCCCGGGGACACACACACAGCCCTGGGGACACACACACAGCCCTGGGACACACACACAGCCCGGGGACACACACACAGCCCGGGGACACACACACAGCCCTGGGGACACACACACAGCCCTGGGGACACAGCCCTGGGACACACACACAGCCCGGGGACACACACACACAGCCCTGGGGACACACAGAGCCCTGGGGACACAGCCCTGGGACACACACACAGCCCTGGGGACACACACACACAGCCCTGGGACACACACACACAGCCCTGGGACACACACACACAGCCCTGGGACACAGCCTGGGACACAGCCCTAGGGACACAGGACAGGCTCTGCACACATCTGGCACAGCTGGATGCTCTGTCTGTGCTTTAGGGTCATGTCTGCTGTGGGGGGTCTCATAGGGGCCATGCAAGGATTCAGCAGAATGGTTTTGGGGGGTCCTGCCTGGAAATGGGGCTGCAGCCCCCTGGAGACTCCTGTCACCATCTGGGCAGGGCCAGCTGATCTGGGTCAAGAGGTTTGGTCCCCCAGGGAAGCACTGCCCCATGCAGAGCTGCTCACAGTCAGGTTTAGGGGTTTTATTTGTTTGTTTGTTTGTTTTGTTATTGTGATTTGCTTTTAAACAGTCCACGAGTGTCTGAGCCATAAATAAAATTCTGCAATTGCATCTAAAGCAGAACCTCCCCTCAGGATATTCTTTCCCAGCTCAAAATCATTTTTTGCTGACACCAGAAGCGTTCTGAGGCATTTGGCACCTTGCTGTCAGCCTCAGCTGCACAAGCAAGAGGCAGAGCCCAGGGCAGAGCTGCCAGGAGCTCCTGGGCCCTGGGGGTCAGTGCTGGGTGGGCTCAGAGCCTTTGCAGCCTGTGGGTCCCCTCCAGGTGTGTGACAGGTTCCTCCATCAGTTTAGCAGTGTCAGTCTCAAATGACCTCCTGACAAATGAGATCATAGCTCCAGCGCAGTCAGGGGGGTTGTGATTCCATGTAGCCCTCACCACCTGGAGAAGACAGAATGGGGCACCAAAACCAGCTCATGGCTTGGAATAGAAATAACAATCTAGGAAGGCTTCTAAATAAGTAATGCCATTAATCCAGAGTGTGTTCCGGGTATTTTGCTTTATTTGCTGAAAGGAATCTGAAGCAAAGTGTTATTTATTCCCAGAACAGTCTTACTATAGTAACCATTGTACTTTATTGTTAGCTGTGGACAGGAGTTGTGAAGTTACTTGGGGGGAGATGAGAAATTTGTCCAATAATTGGTTGTTTCACTAGAACAGGTGTTTGCCTGCCTTGAGTGCAGCAGAGGCTCTGAGAGCTGTGGGAGAGGAAAGCAGAGGCTGAGTGTGCTGGACTTGCACTGCACAAAGTTGGATCTTTGTTATAATTGTTGGACCCTGGCAGTTTTGCACTGTGGGCTGTGGGGGTAAACATGGAAACACAGACTGTACAAATTGAGGACTCAAACACAGTGTTGTGAGAGTCCTTCTGAGGGGCTGAACTTGATTATTAGAGAGGTAAAGCTGCACAGATCTCACACGTGGAGGGGGAAAAATACTGTTGTGCTGTGATCCCCTCTCTTGGTTTGGAAAGACAGGTGTCTGCTGAGGAAGGCAGGAGCCTCCCTTGAAATGGAAAGTGTAAACCCCCTCCCTATGAATTATTATAGTTTTGAAATTAAGGGGCTCTCAGGCAAAGACATGGGAAAAGGAATAACTGTTCTTTACTAAGAAAATTAAAATAGAAATGCAATAGTACAAACAAAACAAACCCTGCCAGGGTCAGACCATGCCCTGCCCCCTGTGTGTCAGGGGGTGGCACAGCCCCATCCCATGGGGGCTCAGCCCTCCTGCAGTGCCAGCTGTGGCTCTGCTGGAGCAGGGATCCTGCACAAGGGGGGAGTTTTCCTCTGCAGCTCCAGGGCTGCTGGAGATGGGCCTGGGCTCCCTCTGGCCATGCAGGGCAGCAGAAGCTGCTCCTCTGGGAATGCACTGGGCAAAGGCTGCTGTGCTGTCCCAGCACCTCAGATTGGATCCAGGTAGGAATGCTTGGCTCCTGCCCTGGGCACAGCATCTCCCCATGGGATGGTGGGATTGGATCAGCCCTGCAGGGACACTCAGTGGCCATGGACAGCAGAGATCTCCTGCAGGGAGGATTGGCTGGGGGAGAGATAAAGAGAAAACTGCCCCGTGAACAGCAGAGAACTGCCCCAGCTCTGACAGATGGGGACAGGACACACAGCCCAGGCACATTTTTTAACTGAGGACATCCCACAGAGTGTCCAGACTCCCAAGGCTGCCTTGCAGCTGCCCAGATGTGCAATCTGGTGCCACTGTGGGGTGCAGCTGGGGGAGTCCTTCAGGTGCTGTGGGATTTGTCCTGTGCATTGAAGGCAGCCCCTGGTATTTGGGAGATCCAGTGGCTTCATGTCCCCAGGCCCCATGGGATTATTGGGAAGAGGGAAGGACAGGAGATCCCTGTCCTACCACAGCCAGGCACGCTGTTAGCCTGGAGAAGGTCCTGAACAGGGGTGAGGAGAGTTGGGAACAATCTCCTTGGTGTTCACTCCTTTTTCTGCTTTTCTGGCTCAGATTTCCACACCCACTGGTGTGTTTCCTGCATGTTCCAAGGTGGTTCATGTGCTAAAACTGTCTGTGCTTGCAGAGTGAAATTCGGAACATGTTTTACACTAGCTAAAATTATGTTTAGCAGCGTAGTAGAATCCGAATCCTTGGAAGACTCTCGTGTGCTGGCTTGGTTTTTAACACTGTAAGTGCTCTGCTACAGAAATATTTCCATCCCCTTATTTTAGTAGAATTCTAAATTGAATCAGGCAACTTGTTAACTGCAAAGCCAGGGTGGGGGGAAAAAGCAAACAAACCACAAGCTTAATTTGGGGTAAGCAGGTAATTAATTGTATTGGTTAAAGAAAACCCCCAAACCCACTTATCTTCTGTGATAACAGTGAAGAGTAATTCTGTATTAAAAGTTAAGAGGTTTAGGCATTTAGGAACTTACCATGATACACTGAATAAGGTGTTTCAGGGTTATGAGGGCTATGGGAAAGGATTAATCAAACAATTTGTAAATTTTATTACACACCAGTGAAACTTTCTATTGTCAGCAACCACGGCTTTTTTTTGTCAGAAAAAAAAGATTTGGTTAATTAATGTGTCCCTGATTACTTTTAGAGTGCAATATGTGGTAGGTAATATGCAAGCTGGTTATTACCTTAGATTTATTTTTATGTCATTCTGAATTATTAAAGCAATTATAATTCACCATTCAGAGGTCTGAAGGAAGTAATATATGCTTTAAATTTCATGAAACACTTTACTAATGAAAATCCCCAGTGATGTTAAGAGTAGTATTAATGTGCAGAAGGTGAGCAGGGTTTTAGCTGGTCTGACAATAAAATGTGATAGACTGGAAGAGTTCTTTATGAATAAATTTTAAATTAGAACATGTCTAAACCACTTTTGGATGGAACACAATATTTGCTGTAAAAGAATATGGTCTGTAGCAGGGGATCCATTGACATATTTCCAATTAACTGTTAGAGTGAAAACCAAAATGAAACATAAATATATCAAATTTCTGAATTGGAGTAAACTACTTCCCTGGAGAAGGGTGGGCATTGCCCATAGTTTCCCCAAGTCTAGATCCTGTTACCCATATCAGTGTCCTTTTTTTTACTTCTGTGATGTATTCCTTGTAAAACAGAAATTGAAAACTTACAGTGGCTCTCTGAAGTTTATTGAGGACTAATACAGGGATTCAGGAATAAAATGGTAACAAAAATTACTGAATTTTCTTCTTTGCAGTTCATATTTGTGCACAAGACTGAGTGCTGTTGCCCTAATAATCCAAACCACTTAAGCAAACATTTTAGTTGAAAAAAGTGTGATGTTATTCTGTGGTGTTATTTGTAGCTTTTTAAAAGACTTGAATGGTGCAGAAGAGGAAGGAAAGGTAAACCAGGGTTATACAGGCATTTGTGTCCCAAACATATGTGTTTTGTAGGCAATTTCACTAAACTCTTCAGATAAATATATATTTATCAGAATAATTTATATATATATATATATAAAATATATATTATATAAAATATTATGTACATATAATATATACATATATATTTATCTGAAGAATTTTTATTACATTTAAATTTACATTTATATTTATTTAAATATAAATATTTATATTTTAACATAAAAATTATCTTAGTTTATATTTTAAGATTTATTGTAATTTTTATTTTTATTTTTATTTAATTTATATTTGTTTATATTTATTGTTATTATATTTATATATTATTTTAAAAATCAAGTTGAGCAGCATGCCAGCAGATCCAAAGCAGGTTTTTGCTCTAGCTGCTGGTGTAGGACAGAAGCAGTGAGGGTGCTCTGTGAGGGTGCAGCTGAGCTGCTGATTTATAGCAGCACATGTCACCAGTGTGGAACTGATCTCCTCCAAACTGCAATTCAGTGTCCAGACCCAAGGGAGAACAAAACTTTCCCCAGTTTGCCATTTGATTTCCACAGCTCCTTGAGTCCAAGTGCGTGGGATTCACATTCTCTGAAGCTGGGAGAAGCAGAGAAAAGAATGATCAAAACAATTCTTATCTCATTGGCTGCTCCTGTGTCGTGCCAAAGTAAAATACAATATAAAAATTGTTTGCCAGAGTGATGGTGATGGTGTCAGGGCCAGGGGTGTGTGTGTGTGTGTCAGGACTGTCAGTGACACTCATGAGATTCTGGGCAGTTGAGGGCTTGGCAGATTCAGTTTAGATGTAATGTAATAAAGTGTAATATAGAGTAGAATAATTACTATAATAAAGTAATTAATTAGCCTTCTGATATAATAGACTCCTCCTCATCCTCTCTCCCCTTGGTTGGGGGTGCCTTGCTTTGCTGTACAAGTGATAGACTTGAACCACAAACTTGAAAATGCCTTTCACTGCCCTTCATCAGCCCTGAAGGGAAAGTTCCCTCTGGGATTCAGGAGGGAATTATTCAGGGATATCCAGGGATAATCCAGCCCTGAATCAGCTGCAGGGTGGGCTGGCACAGGCACTGACCCCCCCTGGCTCAGGACTCTGCTCTCAGCTCTCAGCGCTCCCCTGGCAGGGCAGGGCTCGTCCTCCACCTCACCCTGCCAGCTCAGCTAATGGCTCTGCAGGAGCCCGATGGATCTTCATCAGAAATGGAAATGGTTTTGCCCCTTCATTTTAATTAACATTATGTCTACATTTCGATGATAATGGATAATTAAGTGAGTTACCTTGACATTGGAATGTTCTTGGAAATAATTTACTATGCAATTTCATTAGGTTAAAGACATTTGTCTATTTTATTTTGAGTGGAAGTTTCATCATAAATATTTCTGAATATGATTTATACATAAACTAATTACCATTCACAGAGTCAGGACTTTCCAAACTGCAAAATTCATTGTGTGCATTTTAAAAATCTTTTTGTGATCATACATAGAATGTATCTGTTGCTTCAAGGAAGTATTCCTGGTGGGGTTTTTTTGTTTAGTGGGGTTTTTTTTTTGTCATTTTTTGGGTTTTTTGGGGGTTTTCTTTGTGATTTTTTTTTTCTGTGAAGCTGCCAGTCATCTGTTATTCTGTAAGCACATAAAGAGGCACACAAGCACTCTCATGGAACATTATTATTATGGGGACAGCAAAGTTTGGCTTCATAAGGGGTGGTTAACTGCACTTCAGAGAAAAGTGTTAATCAATGAAAATGGTTCTTCAATAAAACCAGAAAGAACTGTAAAGAAGCAATTTTTACCTGTGTTTATTCACATAAATGGTTGCCTTTTGGCCAGCTGTGGTGTTGCCCTGTAGCATCCTTGTTCAAGCAGAAAATGAAAATGATACAATGAACTTTCTAGGCTTAGTAAGGACCACGTCTTGTCCATAAATCTTCTTGCATATCTATTTATAAAGAAAGGGGGGATCCATCAGAAAAATCCTTCAGTAGCAGTTCTGCTCCTCAGCTTCTTGCAGGGTCATGGCCTCAATTCACAGAAATGCTTAACTGGGTTTTGTGCAATGGAGAGACTCTAAATGCTGCTGCAGAGCTTTCAGAGGTGCCCATAGCTCACCTGAATAATGATGGCATTGCAAATTGGTACTGCTGGGTTGTTTTTTAGTTATTAGGCATAATTCTGTCAAAATATGCATTTCACATATCCTGTGGAGGGGGTTATTAGAGACAATAATTTATTGGTAATTTCTGGTATGTGAGAACTAAGAGAAGGCCACAGTTTCCTTCAGAGAGATTTTCAAATACACTGCAAAAACCACTTCTAATGTCAGATTTGTAGAAGAACTTTTGGGAGATCTGTTACTTTTGTGATGCAAATTATCAACAGCATTGTGGAAACAAATCCCATAGTTCTTTGTTTTGAAATACAGTGAATTGTCCTGTCCTGGCACTGCTGGTTTGCACACCTTGGAAAGGAACAAGGGCAGAGGATGAGGAGAAATGAAGTGAATAAGATTTTGAGAATAAGAACTTTAGGACAGTATTTAAAGAGATGATGTGATACAATGATCTGTGAAAGAACATTTTATGGCAGGAAATAGAGTAGCAGTCATAATCAGACTGTGAAATGCTGCAAGAATATCAGATGTCTCCTGGAAACTCTGTTTGGTAACATTGCTCTGTCTGTAATTAATCTCTCTGAAGCCTAATCCTGCAGCTGGTTCTCTCAGGGAACCTGGAAATGCAGAACCTGGGCTGACTCGGGCCACATTTTGTCATTGATGATTGAATTGTCTGCTGGATCTGTGGGAACAAAAGGGCAAGTTAAGTTTCTACAAAGCAGATGAATGCATGTGTTAATATTTGAGATGGACCAATCTGTAACAGTCAGTGACACACTCCCATTTCTTTGTGTCTCTGCTAAAATCTGGGCGTGTTTCACTGGAACATTTGGGAGAAACTGCCCAGGGAAAGACTTTGCTGCTTTGTCTTTGCCCTTGTCCTGTCCAGTCCCATCTCCCTCCTGCACTAGCCAGCTGAAATAAAGACAATTTCAGGATCCTTGGGGTTTGGTGGTGAATTGCATGAATTGCTGCATGAAGCCCACATGAAGGGCTCCAGGGAAAGCCCTCTCCTCCCTGCCTGCTGAGTTTGCAGAGCCTGCTGAGCCAGGGCTGTTGGAAATGTGGCTTTTGTGGGATTTCTCCTCAGCTGGTGCAGGGCTGGCCATGGTGCAGCCCCTCTGTGTGCCATTCACATTCTCTGAACAGAGACATAATTCTCTCTCTCAGGCTTTTTCCTGGAGAACACAGAGATGAAAACAATTCTTATCTCACTTGCTGCTCCTGTGTTGGTGGGGATTGTTTAATTGTTTATTCCAGGTGACCAATTGGATCCCTGTGTGTGTGTCAGGACTTTTGGGCAGAGAATCACGAGTTTTTCAGTTAGTTTTGAGTAGCAGTTAGTTAGAAGTAAGCATGATTTAATATAATTGTCACTGACATATTTTATGAAAGTCCTTTCACTAGGATTTTTCTCCTGAGAAGCTCAGAAGCCTCAGAAAAGAAATGTAAACAGTCATTATCTGATGGCTGTGCAATGTGGTCTGGAGATGGTTTACCAACAGGTGCATCTTTGACTGGTCTCATGGGGATTTTTTTACTTATTTACCAATCCCAGCCCAGCTGTGTCAGGACTCTGGTCAGTCACAGGTTTTTATCATTCATTCCTTTCTAATGTTCTGATGTCTCCTTTCTCTTTTCTTTAGTATAGTTCTAGTATATAATTTTCTTTTAATAGAATATATATCATAAAATAGTAAATCAGCCTTCTGAAACATGGAGTCAAGATTCTCATCTCTTCCCTCGTCCTGGGGACCCTCAGACACCACCACAGTATAATAAAGTTATAGTACAGTATAAGGTAATATAATATAGTTTTAATAAAGTGAGTGTTCAGCATTCCAAAGCCATGGAATCAATGCCAATCTTTCCCTTCGTTGGGGTCCAGATTTTACAATACTCTGTGAGCAGCAGCCAGGGGCAGGGAGGTGCTGGGAGCGCCCTGGGTGTGCATGGCCCTGGCACAGCTCCCTGCAGCTGCTGCAAGGACCATGCCAGCCTCTCTGTGCCACCCCCCCTGCGGGGACAGCAGGGGGAAATGAGTGGGGACAGTCTGTGGGGGACACAGTGCCTCAGATCAAACCCTCAGAACTAAAACCTCACTCCTGTCTAGCCTGCAGTGTGCTGTAGCCATGATGTTCTCTGAGAAATCCTTTCCTTAGGATTGTTTCTCCTGAGAAGCTGAGAGGCCTCAGGAGCAAAATGTAACCAGTGGTTATCTGCTGCTGTGGAATGCAACAGGGGCATCTGGGATTGGTCTCATGTGTTTGTTTCTAATTAATGGCCAATCACAGTCAGCTGGCTCAGACAGAGAGTCCGAGCCACAAGCCTTTGTTATCATTCTTTCTTTTTCTATTCTTAGCCAGCCTTCTGATGAAATCCTTTCTTCTATTCTTTTTAGTATAGTTTTAATGTAACATATATCATAAAATAATAAATCAGCTTTCTGAAACATGGAGTCAGATCCTTGTCCCTTCCCTCATCCTCGACCCCTGTGAGCACGGTCACAGAGTGCAGCCCCTGCCACCCACACAGCCCTGGTGATTTGCTGAGTCCCTTTTCTCTGGTTTGTTCCACATTAGGAACTGAATATCTCCTTGAAGCTCCTTTTACCCATCCCCATAAGACATCTTAGTTTAGGCAGCCACCAGAAAAATGGCACCAATTTGTGCTGGCAGCTGCCCAGCATCAGGATTTCACTGCAGAGGGGTGCTGTGGAGAATTGCTCTTGAACATTTTCTTGTTTGCTTTCTCCCCTCACAGTTCTTTAATGAGGAAATACTCCAGGTTTGAATTTCCTCTCCTTTTAAATATTGATTCATACATTGGCTTTAATGGGAGCAGAGTTGGATAATGCTAATTAATTAATAATTAATACTAAATAATTCCTAGCCTAGCCTAAACTACAGATCAAAAATCCACGCACACTGGCAGAGCTACTTAACAGAGGAGAACTGAAATGAGCACAGTATTTAAGTTCCTCTCTAAAAACTATCCCTGTCATCTTTCTGCTCTTTCTAAAGATTACCTTTCCATCAGTGATTTCTCATTAGGACACCTAACTGGAATAGACATCAAGAAATTTACTGTTATTTTCATGGGGGAGTCAGGTGTGCCAAACCTAAATAGAATGGAAGATTTTTGGAAAGGCAGATCCTTGGATCAGATCATTAACATTCCTGCTGAGAGGATGAAAAACGAAGGTGGCACTATAGCAAGATGGTTTTTTCTACAAAATGCAACAATTTTGTTCTGTACTTTAGATACCATATAACCTGTTCTAAAAATCTAAAATTGAAAATATTTATTCAGTACTAACTATATTCCAGTGTCAGAGTTCTTAATTTATTAACTTAGACACCGATATTGAAAATACTGTGTCCTGTGCATTATCCATGACGATTATAAGATAAATTTCCACGAAAAAAATGTTTAAGTGTTTCACAATAGCTTAGATGAGTCAGTTCTATAGTTCTCTTTCACAAGTTTTTTTTTCTATGCTGCAGCTAATATGACTTTCAGATCAATTTAAATATTCCCAACTTTATATCATACTGAATAATGTTGCTCCATACGGAATCTATAAAATATAAACCATTCTTCAGATCTCAAAGGGGAGCCAGTTCCCATTTTTTGAAGGCAGCAATGTTGGTTTAGCCTTTATGAACACCTGGATGACACAAAACACGGAGATGGCTGAAATACCTGAAGTTTGTGTGATTTTGGGAAGGAATTGTGTCTGTGCTTTTTCTGTCTCTGCATAACAGGAGCCTCATTTTTGCTGCTGTGCCAGTGTCAGTGCTGGCAGCTGATGAGATGTTTGACTCCAGCTCTGACATCAGGCTGATAGACAAGGCTGCCATGCTAACAAAGGCTTGATCACAGTCCTACACTCCTTGTACAAAAGAAGGGTTTTTTTCTTTCTGCTTTTCCTTTTTTTTTTTTTTTTGAATAGAACACAAAGTATGAAGGCTCATCTAAGTAGGAAAGATTCATCAAAATCTCTAATTAAACACATGACAGCTGGTGAATTAGAGCATTCTGTCTTAGTGCTGCCATCCTATAATACTTCATAATCCTGAGAGTCCAAAGTATGAATTAATTATGCTTATAAGTATCCTGATAACCAACTAAAGGGGAAAAATAATCAAAAGCCACCCTGAGAGGTCTCTGAGAATGTAGGCAGTGCTGCTAATCACCAGTGACTACCACCAAATTATTCCCAGATTACCAGGCTTTGGAGAAGCTTTGAGAGAGAATGTGCTGGTATTACAGGAATATTTGGGTAAAGAAACTGCTTGTTTTTAACAGAATGTGTTAGAAAAGCACTTTTGGAAGTGCTGGGGTTTGACCCCAGCCAGCAGCTGAATCTCACATGGCTGCTCACCCACTCTATCCCCAGTGGGATGGGGGAGAGAATCAGGAGGATTAAAGTGAAGAAATGGGAGCAAATCAATGGATTTGGATAAAACTAGTTCAATAGATAAAACAAAAGCTGGAAAGCAAAGCAAGGAATTCATTCCCCATTCCCCTGGGCAGGCAGGTTCAGCCAGCCCAAGGCAGCTGAGCTCCATCCCTGACTGGGGAAGACTAAAATGTGTCAGCCCTGCTAGGCAGTGACCAGACCCTCCCTGTGTAGCCTTCCCTGTGTTATCATCCTTGTGTTATCATCCTTGTGTTACCATCCCTGTGTTATCACCTTCCCTGTGTTATCACCCTCCCTGTGTTACCCTCCCTGTGTTTTCACCCCTGTTTTCACCCATGTTATCACCCCTGTGTTATCACCCCTGTATTTTCACCCCTGTCTTACCCTCCCTGTGTTACCCTCCCTGTGTTTTCACCCCTGTGTTACCTCTTGTTTCACCCCTGTGTTATCAACCCTGTGTAACCATCCCTGTGTTATCACCCCTGTGTTATCAGCCCTGTGTTCCATCCCTGTGTCACCATCCAAGTGTTTTCACCCCTGTGTTACCCTCCCTGTGTTATCACCCTGTGTTATCATCCTTATGTTACCCTCCCTGTGTTTTCACCCCTGTGTTATCACCTGTGTTACTCTCTGTGTTACCCTCCTTGTGTTATCACCCCTGTATTTTCACCCCTGTGTTACCCTCCCTGTGTCACCCTCCCTGTGTCACCCTCCCTGTGTTTTCACCCCTGTGTTATCAGCCCTGTGTTATCAGCCCTCTATTACCATCCCATCACCATTTCTAGCACAAACCCAACCCACAGCCCCTCTCCAGCCACTGGGAGCAAATCCCTGCTCTCCCAGCCAAAACCAGCACAAAAAGGCACGTGTTAAACACCAGCTCCTGCCAGCTGGCACAGTCCTCAGATTTGCTTTTTGATCACCTTTATCACCTTTTGATAAAGGTGATCAAAAACCCCCCAAAGTCACAGTTTCAGATTAGCCCTGCTGTCTTCAAAAAATAGAAATTTAGAGACAAATCTGTGCAGGTGTTCACGTGTTGGGAGTTTAGATTTATTGGTGAAGAGGTTTTGGTTGCTTGTTGCTACTTCAGGGAAAAAGGAGCAGAACTAAAGCAGGAATTTTCATGCACTTTAGAATTCTCTTAAACTGAAATACTCTGGGTTTGGGGCATGTAATTTTTTAACATTGATAGGCAGAGATTAAATGTTCCACTGAAACGTTTGCTTTAAAATTGCTCCATCCATAATCCAGATCTGAAACAGATATTGCCAAGGAAAAACTTTTAAACAGCCCTAGTGGTTTGTATTCAGCTGCTCTTTGATTATTTTGTTGTCAAGACTTAAGGGTTTTTTCTCCCAAGGTTTCTAACTTAAATTTTTCTCATTAAAATTTTTCTAACTAAAATCTATCCTACAAAATATGAAACCTATATCATTATATTTCTGTTCCTGTATATTTTGAACAAAATTGGACCTGTATGATAGATCTTCCATAGGCTTCTTCCTGCCTGTTTATTCACTGTTTTACTGGTTCTTCAGGGGCCACAAAATTATATTGAAAACACACTTGGGTTTTTGGATATCCTCAAAATCTATGTACAGTGAATTCTTTCTGTGTGAGGGTTCTTCCTCATCTTGCTCAGCAGATGGTCAGGTGTCAGTGTCATGACTGGGATGTGAGGAGATGATTAATTTCAGACAAACTTGGCCTGAAATCCCCTAGTTCACATATCCCTGAGTCAAGAACACTTCTTTGGAAGCATGTTAGAGCTCTCTTTTGAAGTTGCTGTGCTTCAATCCACTGAAATTGCTATTTATTTTTCAATTGTTGACTGGCATCATTCACGAGTTGAAACCTGGTAACTGTTATTAGAAGCCAGAGAAAAACTGCAATTCCTGCCCTTCAGGTCCTTTTTGACCTAGTTTGTAGATGAACTCTGTATGGAACAAGAGAGAAATGCCAAGTATTTCTCATGGTTAAGCAGACTTTGAAGAGACCAGCAGATTTATTGGATTCTATTGTAAGAAGTCCAGTGTTACTGAGGAAGGAGCCCATTCAGTGGCATGCTTGGATGGAGAAAAGCCACTGGGTAGCTTTTAAGTGAACTGATTTCTCTCTGGGAGGGTTCTGCCATCTTCCCTAATCCATCTGCCGAGCTGCCATTTTGATGTAAGAAATGGTGGAAAAGTCTGCTGATCCTGAATCAGCTACTCAAGAATGACTTTCACCATATGAGCCACTTTCATCATCCTGGTGGGCTGAAAAATCACTTGTCACCATCCTGAGAAATGCCTGTCACAGAAACACAGAATTATTCAGGCTGGCAGGAACTGGGGGAAGATCCTGGTCCAACTTGGAGTCCCTTGAGCTCAGCAGGCAGCCGGTGTGGTCAGGTGTGATTTATCTCTGCAAGCCCACGACAAGTGCTGGTGGCTTTGGCTTTGCTGCCACCCTCACTGCGTGCCTGAGCAATGAGCTCATCCATCTCCCTCCTTCATGGCTTGTCTGCCTCCTCCAGCCTCCAGCCTCATCCTCTTGGGCTGGTGTGAAAAATGCGTATTTTATGATCGGCTTTTCGCAAATATTCAAATGAATATTGTATGTGTTGTGTTAGAAAGTGATGCTGTATTAATTCTCTTAAGTAGTGTGTTAAATATAGTTTTAGGTTATAAAAAAATGTTAAAATAGAAACTATGCTATGTAGGATACTTTTTTTAAAGAAAGGACTTGCAGCAAAATAGCAGCCACAGGACACCCGAATCTTTCAGAGAAAAAGAATTTATTGCTCTCTTATCAGAAGAAACAAACTTCTTCCTGCCTGGAAGGCACTGTTAGGATTCAGAGGAAGAAGTTGATGATGACCAGACAGAATCCTGTATTTGAATGGAATTTATGCATCATGTATGAGGTGTATGAATAGGCAACAGGCTGTTGTTTTTAAGGGTTAACCCTTTGTTAACGTGGGTCCTTTTTCGGGCTCACCCAGAAAAGGTACCTGGATGTCCGTAACTCTTTGTCTCTATTGTCTCATATTGTTCTAATTCAAATTGTCCAAATTATTATTACTCTAATTGCATTACTATTTTTATAACCATTTTATTACTATTTTAAACTTTTAAAATTTTAAAAGCAAGTGATTGGCGTTTTTCACAGCTGGGGTCAGTCCCAGCCTCCCTGCTTGGCCCAGCCAGGCTCCTGCAGCTCTGCCAGCTCAGCCCTGCAGGGTTTGGGCTCCAGGGGCTGCTCTGAGCTCCTGCACCCTGTTGTAATGTGTTTGTAAGGGTCAGGCCACAGTGTGCACCAGCCAGCCTGCTCCTCGGTTTGTTAGCAAAGCCTCAGGAGCTCACCAAGGCTATTGGAACATAAATTGTCCTGAATTAAGGAAGAAGAGGCTGAGAAACCCAGTGCCAAGAACACAAGAACTGGATAAAAGGGCTGTGAAACCAATAATGTGCTGGTTGGTTACCTGGGCTGTAACCAATCATGTACTCTGAGAAATGCAGGCAGAAAACAAGGGAACAAGACAAAGGCAGCAGTCAAGAAGTGTGTACTTAGTAGTTTGTAGAATCTATAAATATGTGTGCAATGTGGACAATAAATGGCTTCTGCTTGATCACATTGGTCAGTTGGTCAGGAGTCCTGGATCTCCCACAATAGCACCCTTGGGAAATGCTTGACATCTTTAAGCTAATGGGGTTTTTTGCTTAGATATGGCTTGCAATTTCCACTCTCATCTCCAGCTGGCTGCCCAGGCTCCTCATCTGGCCTGTGTGTTACAAATGGTGGGAAATGAAAATGTTGTGTTGGCCCAGCAGTGAACAGTGTGAGAGATGGGCAGGGGCTGCCCTCCCCAAGGCACCCAACCAGCCCAGAGAGACACTGACACATCCCAGCATTTTAACCCTGTGTGTGCTGCCCTCCCCAAGGCACCCAACCAGCCCAGCAGACACTGACACATCCCAACATTCTAACCCTGTGTTCTCCTCCCCATGGCACAAACCAGGCCAGAGAGACACTGACACATCCCATCATTTTAATCCTCTGTTCCCTTCCCCATGGCACCCAACCAGCCCAGCAGACACTGACACATCCCATCATTTTAATCCTCTGTTCCCTTCCCCATGGCACCCAACCAGCCCAGCAGACACCTGACACATCCCAGCATTTTAACCCTGAGTTTCGTGCCACAGCATTTCTCTGCCACTGAATTCACCACAACAGAGAAAAACCAAAAAGCGTACACTGGAATTTTTCTAAACTTCACACGGGATGAAGTGCAATGCAAACTAAGGCACACCTGTCAGAAATTTTCCTGGGCAACATGAAATTTGCTGTCAGGTTTGGTTCCCAGTGCAGGTGCCAGCAGATGGCACTCAGGAATCTGTAATGTTCTTACCTGTGGGGCTTTCTGTGACCGAGGCAGCTCTGCAGTGCTGGGAGCTGCCCCTTCCTAACTCCAGGGATTTTGTGGCTCCAGAGGGACAGAAACCCTCAGTGGGGACAGCTGGTGGCTGCCAGAGGTGACTGGCATGTGGCATGATGTGTTTCATTCTTGGCTGGGAAAGTACTGAGACCTGGTTTGAATGTTCTGAATCGTGGCTGTAAAGAGAGCTGAAATGTTGTTTGTATATTAAAATATTGTGTTGGCTTTTTGTTGTTTGTATGTGGGTTGAGTAATGCTGTCCAGTGGCATAGATTGCATCATTTAATCAGTTTTCAGTTTTGATTACAGCTACCAGCAGGAGACTCAGAGTTGCCAACTGTAATTAAAATGTAAAAAAACCCCAAATGAAACCAAAGAACAGAAGCAAGCAACAGTTCAGAGATAATTAAAGCTGAGAAACGTTTATTTTCCTGTGAACTTTTGTACTGCTGTGCTGAGGAAAGCTGAATATTTTCTGTCTTCAAGCACCCCTGCCTTGGGTTGTTTGGATCTGGGGTTAGATCATCATTTCCATCTTAGTGCAGAACTTTGCAATGACTAATGCAGCTAACACTGGATTAATTGATATGAATACTTTCAGGTTTGCAGTATTCATTGATTTATATGAATACTTTTCAGGTTTGCAATGTAACACAGTTCTTTATTCTGATTCTGGTCCTGTTGCCAGCAAAGGTAAAAGTTTTGCAGCGTCCTCTTTCCAGGTACCACTGGACTTTTCTCTCACATTGGGAGCAAAAGGACAATGCCACTGTCTTGTACAACAAGCAGATTGACCTCCCTGGCTGCTGGTACCTTGTGCTTGGGCTTTATCATCTCTGGGAGCTGATCTGCAATGAAAAGATAAGGGCTGACCCTGTGTCCTGGGTAAAGGTCAGACATTTGTAAATGAACAAAACCCCACTGCAAGGCTGTGTCACAGCCTGGGTCTCTCAGTGAACAGAAACCTTTTATTAGCAATCCTGAGCTTATTCTTGGGCAGTTTATATGGTTTAGCACAATCTTGTTTAGTTTTAAATAGCTTTGCCCCTTCTCTGGGCTGCAGTTTTGGGTTTTTTTTCAGTATTTTTCAGGTTTATCTTAATAGTCAGGTTCCCTGGGTGTTCTTGTTGCTAAACTCGTTTGTGATGTCACAAGAAAGACCTGATGATTATAGATTATAATGATATTATTCCCAGTCCCCCTTTTTTACTGTTTTCACTTAGAAATAGCACAACCCCCTCAGTAACAACACAGATTTGCAATCCCTGGGTGGGGACCCTGCTACTTCAGCCCTGT
This sequence comes from Molothrus ater, assembly GCF_012460135.2. Classification (NCBI taxonomy): domain Eukaryota; kingdom Metazoa; phylum Chordata; class Aves; order Passeriformes; family Icteridae; genus Molothrus; species Molothrus ater. The sequence goes on along the minus strand of NC_050493.2, from coordinate 13,001,958 downwards.
GCTCCATAAATATGGAGAAAAATGAATCTCTGGAGGTAACTTCTCTTGTGCACTTCTCCACCTGATGGACCCGTTTTTCCATTTTGGGTCTAAAAATGAAAAAAGTCTTTAAAGTTATTCCTGTGCCCAAAAGAGCTCCTGACCTGCAGTCTTAGCCAGGAAGTACCTGCAGATTTGAGAGCTTCCACCAGTAGTAAAATAATTTATTTGTACCACAGCCAGATGAAGCAGGACTGGGAGGACTGGGCAGGCTAAACCTGAGGATCTGAACCATTTCTGGCTGCCTGCACTACAGAGAAATGAGTAGATTGATGCTTTTTTAATGTAGATGATGATTTGCTTGAAATATTCTGAACTGTCAGCTTGGCAGGATCTTCATACACTTTTGTTAGCTAATCAAAGACAGATTGCAGGCAGGAGCCATATCTAAATTTATTAAGAAAATTAATAGACCATTTAAATTTTACTAGAATTAGGCTAAGATACAATAAGCATTTGCACCAGCAGATCCTCATTAGCTGTGCCATTGACCTGGTGCCTGGTGTATAATGGGGAATTGACATCTAGATTTGGGGACAATGGTGCTGCTAATGTGAGTTTGAATCATTAGGGGGGAACAAAAGACTAATTTTATACATGTGTCAGATTTTACTTTTCATATTAAGTTCGTTGTGTGAAATTATGGACTATTATGGACTGCCAAGTTAAGGTTTCAAGGCTTTTTCTGGCCTAATCCAGAAGTGTTGCTTGCTCTCTATTCTCTAAATCTCTGTACAATCTGGCTGTGAGGGGAGTTTTATGTATTCACTTATTTACATAATATTTTTGGAAAGTGATAGCTTGCTGAGTGTTGAGACCCTAATTCTGTGTTTTCCTGAGTGTATCAGCCTGCCTGGGTTAGTTCAGCGTGAAAACAGATCCTTGCAAAGTTTCAGCAGATTCAAGTTGGGTTTTAGCATGCTGAAGCCTTCATGGTAATCTGTCTCTGCTTTATGCTGATATTTTTAAATCTTAGGAAAATGACCCCCTTTTCCTTTATTAGGTGACTTTTTCAAACCTCCTCAAAGCTTCTGGTTGGGTAGGAAACTTCTTTCAGGAGAGCCCTCACTTTCCAAGAAGCTGCCTCAGCAAGCCTTAGTAAGAATAACTGTGGGCAGTGGGAATTAGTTCCCCCAAGAGGACTGTTCAGCACTTTAAAGAAGATTTTATAATTGAAGCCCAATTATTTTTAAGCTATTTTTTTTTCTGTCTTGAAATTGCAACCATGATCAACAGTGAATTCTTTGTATAAAATTCTGAACACTGACAAGCAAGATGGCCTGGATTTGAAAAGTTGATTGTTTGTGTCATTCACACGTGCAGGTAATGCTGAATTTATGAATTGTGCTTTATAAATAACTTTAGGAATGGCACTGGTGATTTGTTCTGTGGTCTAGGGACAAGAATGAGGATTGAGTGTTCTCAGTACAGCTCGTGGCCACACAAACATGCTTTTAAAAAAATATTCCTCTGCCCTTTTAGAGGATGTTGCATCTGAGAGGTATTGCAAATAAGCTGTACAGCTCTGAGACATTTCTGTGCCTGTTGTCCAAGTACATTTAATTTCCAGCACCTCAGAACCAGCCTCAGCCCCATTCATGTGTTAACTGTCTTGTGATGCAGGCAAATCTTGTAGTTGAGATGGAGACAAATCAAAGCAACACACTCCATTTTCAGAAGGGTTCAAACTGGTTTTATTCTAGCATGCATGCTTTTTATACATTCTTATAAAACTCTTAAGTTTACACTTTACTCATTGGTCACGAGAGACAAAGTCCTCATTGGGATAGGCAGTTGCAGGTTTCTCTTATTTATCCTTCTTTCTTTCTTGATTTCTAAGTCAATGACTGTCTCCCTGATTTTTTAAGACTCTCCAAGCCTTCTGATGTTTACATTCTTGTAGCAAACTTTCTCACACACTTTCTGTAGATAACTGATTGTTTTGTAATTTGTGGAGGAGGAGAAATTTGATGGACTGTTGGTTTGTCCAGTGTCATTGGAGAGGTGGCACTGTCACCCTCCAATCCACTGTCTCTTTTGGAAATCTATAAATATTAGAGTCATAAAATAAACTTCCCCTTTTCCTCACCTTGAGAGCAGCGGTGTGTGCTCGTGTTGTTTCGTGTCCTATAGTGACAAATGACCTTGGTAGGAAATCCTTCCAGGGGTAAACATGGATCCTCTTATCAAACTTTGGCTCACAGAAGTCACTGTTAAACCTCTTCCACAGGCAACAACCAAAACTATTTGGCTTGGGGAACATGAGCCACCCGGGCCTCAGCCCTCTGCTGCCTTCCAGCCACGGCTCCTCGTGCTGCTGGCTCTGCTCAGGGCTGCCTGCCTCCCTGGGCAGCTGGGGCTGGGGAGAATTCCATTAGGAGTATGGATCTGAGCTGGTTCCTGCACCCAGCAGTGGGTATCTCCTGCCCTGCTCTGCTGTGGAAGGGATGGGGGAGAGTTCCATGAGGAATGTGGATCTGAGCTGGTTCCTGCACCCAGCAGCGGGTCCCTGCTGCCCTGCTCTGCTGTGGAAGGGATGGGGGAGAATTCCATGAGGATATGGATCTGAGCTGGTTCCTGCACCCAGCATTGGGCACCTCCTGCCCTGCTCTGCTGTGGAAGGGATGGGGGAGAATTCCATGAGGATGTGGATCTGAGCTGGTTCCTGTACCCAGCAGCGGGTCCCTGCTGCCCTGCTCTGCTGTGGAAGGAGGGGTTCCTCAGCTGAGCCTGATGGAGGCCACAGTGCTCAGGGTTTGGGGTGCCAGCTCTGCCTCTCTGTGCATCTCCTGGGCCCTCAGTAGGTGCTGGGTGCTCAGCTCTCCATGGCCCTGCAGCTGAACTGTTTTGGGCCTGGGCCATGTGGCTTCAACCTCCCTTCATTTCTTTGTGCAGTCCAGATGAGTTGGGTCCAACAGGAAGCAATACAGTTTATCGTGCTGCCAACAGCTCAGGACACACATTTCAAAGCAAGCCAGTGTTTATCTGCCAGCTCTGATACAATATTTAGAGTTCTATCAGAGTGCCAGAGCAAAACTTGGGTGAGAGAATGTCACTCTTCTCCCTGGTCTGCAGCTTTCAACGTTTCTTATCTTCTCTCTTGCTGCTCTGCAAGCTCAGCCCTTATCCTCTCTTTCCTTCACACTCTCCTGCCAATTCACACGTTCTGCACTCCTGGCAGCCAGTTGTGTGCCCAACTGCTCAGCAGAGCCAGCTCTGTCCCTCAGGAAGGAGCTTTTCTAATAGCTCTGTCCCACCAGGCTAAGCCAGCCCTCAAGCCCTGCTGGTGTTTGCCATCCTTTCATTCCAGAAAGGACTTCAATCCCTTCAGTCCCCCTAGGTAAAAGCAGATATTGAGTGAGCTGAATCATTTTCCTTCTATTGCACAACTATTAGAGATATTCCCACAGGTGCTGATGGCTGCTTTACAACTGCTGGGAGGGATTATAAAGGAAAGGAGTGAATGTTGTTTGTTTTTATGTAAGTTTAACCTACTTATTCTGTATACCTCATTTTCTTTCCTGTGATGTTCAGGCCAATAAACAGTGATCCCAGACACTGACCCATCTTTACAGCTGCTAGGGAGCAGCAAGCCTTTGAAAGCTTCAGCTTCTCATCCTGAGCAGGAGGATGTTCTCCTGTTCAATCATTCTCCTGTTTTTCCTCCTATTAAAGACTGAGACTCTTCTGTTGCAGACAGAGCTGACAGCTCAGGGATTTGTAATTCCAGTGATTATTCCAAAACTTTTGAATTCTGCTGCTTGTAGAGAAACAAAAGCTGGGCTAGCAGTGGATGCTTCATATGAAAATGTGCCCTTCCTATTTTGCTCCCCTTGGGCTTTGCTCTCAGGAGAAGGTGTGGAACTCGCTGAGGCAGAGATCTCTAATCTTACTGAGCAATCATGCTGGTGCTAGAAGGATGTTAATGATGTTTTACCACCTAAGAGGGTGATGAAAGGAGAGCATTTGAACACCTGAGCATGTATAATTTAAATGTAATAAAATCACAATATGAGTTCTAAGTAGAAAAATTAGCATCGCTAATTATTGCTTGCTGATTATTGCTGTAAGCTGTTCCTCAATCTTTTTTCTTTTTTTTTTTTTAATCCATGCTGTTAGTGGATCCAGACATCAGGATAAATACCTGCACTCAGCTTTCTGGCTGTCAGCAAGTTCAGCTCTGTCTCTGTCAGTGATGTGAGGCACAGTTTGAGGCAGGGTCCCTGAGAGGGAAGGGCTGGGCAGGGCTGGGAATCCCAGAGCGCTCCTTGGAAAGGGAACCAGCCCAAGTCTGTTCACGATTCTCTCATCAAAAGAGCAATATGGAATGGACCAAACCACCTCAATTAGTGCAGATGGGGTGTGAGATGGGAATAGTCACATATCATGTGTTACTTGTGCCCTGTTGAAGAAAAAAGTTATTTATAACATAAATACAACCCCTCCTCTGCTGCTGCAGGAAGGCCTCAAGGTTACTGAGCGCATGTGTGACATAAATGCAGCAGAGCATTTTAATTAGATTCTTTCACCAGAACTCCTGACCTTCTGTGTAGCACATTAATGTATTTTACTAATTATAAATGCAATTAAAAAGTACTGAAATAAAATTAGGCGGATCTATCTAATTTACATTAAGCGCTTTCAAATTATGCAGATTTTCAAAGTCTTTTTCTTTCTGTCTTTTTTTGTTTTTTGTTTTTTTTTTCTTCCCCCTTTACAATTTGTGTTTCAGGAAAAAAATTGTCTGCATTAAAACAGCTGGAAAACAACCTTGTAGCAAAACAAATTTCTTTTCTGTGATTATTCACAGTGTGTGAGTTAATTTTGCAGGCAGTAATATGCTTAGCTGTCGTTAGGGCAGTGACTCACACAATAGAACCCATATGTGCCCTGGGTGCAGTGCTGGCTCCTCTGCTGCCTGGGTGCTTCTCCTCTTCTTCCTCTTGGGAATCAGGCTCAGAGGCTAGGCAGAAATACTGATATCATGGTCAAAAATAGAGATTTATAACCAACAAACAGACAGCAAAACTCATGTGTGAATAACGCAGGGGAAACATCTGGTGTGCTCAGTCATTAAAGCAGGCTGGCTGTTATCTCTGCTGCCTCCATGTTTTGGTAGTACTCTCAGAGAATTTTCGAGTTTTGGACATGAAAGTAGAAAAATAACAACATTTCATTATTATTTTTGTCAAGTATCTAAATGGCAGCAGGCACTGAGCAGCAAACAGAACACAATCCTTACCCTGGAGAGCTTCTGATCTAATTTTAGATGGGCTGCAGAAACAGAGGCAGCTCTAAGTACTGAGCATAGATAGAGCCAAGCTAAAAGGAGGGAAATTTGTAGAGCTATCCAGGCATTTTAGTTCATGTTGCTTATTCTTAAACCTCTTTCATAATCAAAGATTAATTTCTTATACGTGTTTTTTAAGGAAAATTCACTAGTTTTTCACTTAAAAAAGGAAGTTCAAGTGCTTCATTTTTTGTTTTTGGTCCTGTTTTATCCCTTCCCTAAAGAAGTAATGGAAAAGAGTAGTGGAGAGCAGAGGAAGAAAAATTGAAATATGAAGAGATTAGGGCAAATGAACCAACTCAGTGTTCATCTAATGCCAAATGTCATGCAGTAGGACCATACTAGTTTCCTGCTATATTTTTTCTGTGTTTTTATTGAGTTTTGAGTCTCTCTCACTCAGCATTGAAAGTAGGAAGCCAAGAATAAAGCTTTGCTCATGATGGGTGCTGATTTTTTACCATCTGTAAGGTGGTGCCACGGGGAGCACTGGGGTGGTGCTTCCTTGGTGGATGTCAGATCTAAGAGAGAGCAAGAATTTAAAGGGAGAGGAAGGCATGTGAGCCAGTCTGCTGGTAAAATTAGAAATTTAAGAATCCATCCCCCCTGCCCCAAAGATCTTACTGCTGGACAGATGTGCAGTTTCCTCACACTTTTGTGGAAGCAGCAAAGTTTATGCACTGTGCTACATAAAGCAGCCTTTGCCTTGGATCATGGGGCCCCTTCTTGTCCCTTTCTGTGAGAGGAACATGGTGATTTCCAAGTGGAGTTTTGGTCCCTAAAATTCTGAGTATAGCAGAATGGTATGCCCTTGGTATAGCAACCTATGTAGAGCATTCCCTCTGTATCTAACAGCTCTTTGGAAGTCAAGTAAATACTTCAGCTTGGAGAGCTCCACCATGTAAATTCAGGAGTTTTCATTGATGCCCACGTTAGAAATTAAGGTTTCTGCATGGGTTAGTGGAGGAAGGAATGGCTTTAGCTTTAAATCACCCTCTGAAGGATGTGTCCTGTACACAATGGACATGGGGCCTCTCTCAGAAAGGATCTGATTTTGGGGGACAGCTGCTCCTGTCCCAGAGCAGGGTCACTGTCAGAACATCACTGCTGTGGCTGCTGAGGGTAACCATCCCCAGGAATCAGAAAATGTTGTTGTGTGCAACAGCCAGGACTCTCCTGAAAGAAAGTGCCAGCAGATCCCAAATCCTGCTTGGTTCAGACCTTTAGGCTGGATTCTTAACTTGGAATGAGCCCCTGGTCTCAGCAGCAGCCTGTTCTCAGTAAAATAGCACACCTTGGGCAGGAGAAGCAATGCTCAGGCCATCCTCACCCCACAGCCACTGTCAGCCAGTGATTACCTACAGAAATATTCACTGGTACCACTTTCCTGTCACAGACATATTTTCTGAAAAATCCCTTTTCTAGGATCCTTTCTCCTGAGAAGCTGAGGAGCTTCAGCTTCTCCATGTTTTGCTGCTCTGGAATGTGATTTGGAGAATTGTTTGTCCAGCATGTGAAATTGTTTTTACTTGATGGCCAATGACAGCCACCTGTGTCGAGGCTGTGAGTAGCCACAAGATTTTATCATTTATTCCATTCCTTTCCTTTGCAAGCCTTCTGATGAAATCCTTCTTCTATTCTTTTAGTACAGTTTTAGTATATCATTTTCTTTTAGTCCAATATATATCATAAAATAATAAATCAGCCTTCTGAAACACGGAGTCAAGATTCTCATCTCTTCCCTTCTCTGGGGACCCCTGCAAACACCACCACATTTTCCTGTTTGAAACATTATCACAGAACAGTGTTTTGGTGTCCTTTTGGCACAGGTTCGTAAATGGAAGCAGGAATTGTTGGGGGTTTTTGCAAATGAAATGTTTGGGAAATATTCAGTTAAGGACATGGAATATTTGAAATGTTTTGTTTTGAGCTTTCTCCTTCCCCAACCCTAAATATATGTAGTGACACATCACAGTCAAAAAGGAAAAACATTGGGAATTTAGATATTTCCATAAAAAATACATATTGTTGTACAATCCAAATTTTAAAAGCTTTTCTCATATTTTAACCATGCTGGGCTCTGCTGTCAGATGAGGTTGCTTGGTACAAACAATTCAACAATGAATTATCAATAAAGTTTGTGCGGTTCCTAATTTATTTTTTAAAGTTTCTTTTAACATTGTGTGTAGTTTAGAGCATGGTTATTTGAAATGTGACATTTGCCAAGGAGGAGATTTAATTGCTCCATCAAGAGGGAATGCAGGGTGGAACTCCAGAGTGGCACAGCCTTGGTAGGAGCCCCCAGCTGCCCTCCATGGCCAAGCTGGGAGTGTCTGCCAGCACTTCTGATTAGGAAATGAAATCCTGCCAAAGTGCTGTGTTTGAACATTGGTGTGCTCTGCTGGCATGAGATGGATTTAGGCACTGGGTTCAGTCCTCTGCTGAACAGAAATCTCTTTAACTGTGAAATTCTTCATGGGGAAAGAGATTAATCACATTTCAGAATTAGGGGAAGCAAAGCTTAAACTATTCATTTGAGTGTAAGGCTGAAAAAATGCAGTGAGAATAGGATATTTAAAGTTGCCTTCCTTTAATTTTGTTTTGCTTCGATGTAATTATTCTTGCTCTTCATTTTTGTTAAACTTTATCACAAGGCCTCATCCAAAAAATGGTTTGGGGTTTTTTTCAACCCATGAGGATGTTTGCAAATGAGTATTTGTAAGATGGGAGTTGGTAAGGCTTTGAAAGCCAACTTTTCTTCTGGCAATATGGGGCACTGTGCAAGCAGGATGGATGTGTGGGCCAAATTACAGCAACAAAGAGCTGAGAGGAAAAAAAAGATGAGACTTAAATAAACTACTTAAAGTATTTAAAAGCCAATTTTCCATTTTCTGTTTGAAATGTCACGTGCAAAAACTTTTAAGGCACCTCAGAGTGAGCTGGACTTTGCAGGCCGTGCAGTGAAATATGGCAGGCACAGTGCTCTGGATAATAACTCAGCCAGGCTGGGTAAGAGAGTCCTGCACTGAGAGAGGGTGAGCTGGTGAGACACTGGGGTTGTATCACTGCCTGGGTCTGTGTACAAATCACCAACGGGACAGGGCTGCTGGGAACTGCCTTGAGCTGTTGGATTTTCCAGCATCAGTCTCATTACATGGGTGTGACAATGGGAAGATGCCGGCAGCTCACATCCCAGGCAGCAGACACAGAACTCAATGTTACAACTTATTTTATAAGTTTTCTGACCAATCCCACAAAGCAAAAGCACATTGACAGTAGTTCCATCCAACCACTATAAGCACAGGTACCTTTGGGTAAACAATGCTTGCTTATTTTGGATACAAGACCTGCTTGTGAGCCCTAAACCACAATGCACAGAACTCCATTATTAAGCTTCAAACTTCCTAACATCTCACTAGATAAACTTTTCTGCAGCTTAGGGGGTTATTCCAGACAAGCATTAATACACAGACCATTGTTCTATTTGTCCTTACTTTTCTACTTTTTACATAATTTTTACATGGTTACTGCTCAGCTCCAATCACAGTTCTGCTGTCTCTGAGGCCTGCCTTTTGCAGCTTTCCCAAAACCCTCTAATTTTATGGATTCCCACAGAATCATCCTGCTGGGGCCTCAAAACAACAACGAAAAAGTTTTGGGAAATGAGTTCTGATTTTTTTTTTTTTGGGGGGGGGGATTTGCTAGTTTGTTTGTTTGGGTTTGTTTATTGGTTTTTTGGTGGGAATTTTTTGCCCTTTTTTTGTTTAGTTTTGTCATGGTTTCTTTGTTGTTGCTGGGGTTTTTTGTTTGTTTTTGGTGGGTTGTTTTGTTTTACTTTTTCTTTGTTACCTTTAATTTAGAGATCAGGACAACTCTCTTGTTATCCCTGCAGTCCCTGCATACAATGCTCTAGTGCTGGAAACAGCAGGAATAATTTGTGGAAGCAGTAGACAAAATTGTCTCCTGAGTGGTGCTGTTGCATGCTCAGAATTGCCAAGTCTTATGATGAGAGAGTCATGATTAGCTGAAAAAACCTGATTATTCCCAGGCATGAAAAATAAACTATTGGAAACAGTTTTCCTGAATGCTGTCTGTAGTTCTGTTGTAATTTTCTGGCTGTGAGAGATGTTTGGAATCCAGCACTGCTTGTCCTGTGTTAGCTTTGAGATTGCTGCATCCTACCTGAGGGCAGGGGGTCTTATTTTAACATTAATGAAGCAGATTGCATATTGGAAATCACACCCATGGCAGCACAATATTTATTTAAAGTTTAGCCTCCGTGTCTTTTGTTGTCTTCACTGGGCAGCCTCAAATCATAAATAAAACCTTGAACAATTTTCCCCCATAAACTCATTCCTTCCACAGCTTTGCCAGGTCCTCTCTGGTCCCCTTCCTTAATTACAGAATTCTTCTGAGGCACAGGATGCATGTTATTTTCATCAGTGAGAGATAAGAGATGTCAGCACAGAACTGAGCTTTTGCTATACTTAGTTATAATCCTCCTATCACTTAAAAAGGCAACTGGAGATCTTTTTCAATAAAGCCATCAACAGGGATTCAGACATAAACACTGGATTTAGGCACATAAGCTTAATTGACTTTCAAAAAGAGATGAGCATCTCTTCCACTTAGGCTTTCCTGATAACACCACCCTGAGCAGCTCAGGTTTATGGATGCAATGATTAACTTGGGGGGGAGGAGCCAAAAATAAAAACATTCAAAGATCAATTCAATAACTTGCTCTGCTCTTTATAGGGAAGTTAAAAACAAACCAAAAAAAAAAAAAAAGAAAGAAGACACAGTCTTCCTGTGAAATTATTTTCAATGGGAGAATTCTCAGAAGCACCTGCACACTGTTATCTTTGTATTGATTTTCTGCAGTATCACATTGAACTGCAAAGGGTGCTGCTGATTTAATTGCAATTACATCTCACTGGAACTTCTACCATGAATTACATAACAACCCTCAGAACGTTTTCTTTGCCTTCTTTTCTTTGCTTACAGTTTTATTTGTTTCCCTCCCTTTCCTGTAGTGCCAGGTTTACAAGGTCATGACACCAAGTCCCACATTGAATGAGCCACTGAAACCAGGTAACCCTGAGTGCAATTGATCCCTGAGGAGCAGGGGGATATTTCCATCTAAATGAGGAGGATGAGCTTTGTGGCTCCCATTAAGGTTAATGGGGGTTATAGAGCTGGGTCCTGCTGTACCATAACAAATGTTTGTCCCCTCTGCTAATCCATTCCAGTCTCTGAGCACTGAGACAGGAAAAATATTCTCAGGGAAAAAAAAAAGAAAAAAGATTGTGATTTAGAAGCAAATCTCAGAGTTGTTCCATGTTTCTCCTCTAACTTTCAAAAGTGTTAAAGCAGCACATTTCACCACTTTCCACTTCATCTGCAAGAGTGTTCAAGTTAGTGAGGGTTCTATGAGAGCCATTAAAAATCTGTCAGAGAAGTGCTGGTCATGGCAAAAACATTTTTCAGGAGCTGTCAATTTCCCCAAATATCCATCAGTGCTACCAGGCACAACAAGAGATTCCTCATTTAGAACGTGTCAATTCTTATTATTAATGTCATGAGGAAAACACCTGCTAAGTGTCTGTGTCTGGCAAAGTGAGGCTGTCACAGAAATGAGAGGGTGAATTCCACTTGGATTAGTGAGCAAGGAAGAGCTGGAGATTTTTTTTTTTTAAGTTTCCCTAAAGACAAACACCTTATCTTCATCCTGAGCTGGGCTTGTAGAGGCAGGGGACAGGGAATGCAGCAAGGTAGAACTGATGAGAGATTATGTGAAAATAATGTGTAAGATTAACTCTTTGGAAAATTCCACTTTTGGATGAGTTCTCCACGGTTTGTTTTGTCTGCCAGCTCCAGGTGGAAGGTGCCCCAGAGCCCAGATGCTGGGGTTTGTCACAAGGTTGTTGGCTGCAGCTCCTAAGGACCAAAGCTGTTGGTTTGGCTTCTCCCAGCAGGAGCAGTGCAGGTAAATGGAGCTCAGGTGTGCCAAGTCCATCCTCACAGGAACACACAAGGATTGCTGTGAGTCCTGGGGTGTGCCTTGCCTGGGCACACAGAGCACTGCAAGCTGGGCTCTGCTTTTAAAGGCACACAGAGAGAGGAAAAATGCATCCTGGGACTCACTGAGGCATATATTCTGGTATATACAGAGACAAAATTAAAATGCCAGCTCTGTCTTTCTTAAAAATAGATCCATAAACATTATACTCATGGGACTATGAGAGCTAAAAGATTATATCACCTGTGAAAGGTCTTACTGAGACTCTAAGGCAGGGTTTGGAAGAGAATTTCAGATTTCTGCTTTGGATCAAAACAAATCATATTCAGTAAGAAAGGTCATCATTAAGGAAACTGTTCAATACATCTCTCCTTATTCTTACACCCATGAAACAAGTTTGAGGCAGAAGAAAACACTGTGAACCCCAATCAATCCAGCTGGCCACATCTGACCAAGGGGAAAGTGCTCCCCAGAAATGCAGAGGCCTCTCCCAGCCCTTGGGTGGGCACAGGCAGCTCTGCCTTCTGCTGCTGCTCCCACCAGGCTCTTAAATACCTGCTTAACTTTAAGCTCAAGGCTTTAAGCACAAAGCATTAACTGTAATGAGTGTTCTTATATTCTTAATCACACACTTGGATTCATTGCCAGAGCAGGCAGGAGGACATAATGGGCCATGGCTTCAGTTTGTGTGAATTGGTGGGACTTAATTGCAATGAATCGAGTTGTGTCCATTTGCTGCCAGATCCCTGGGGTGCAGAACCTCCCCAGAGTCAGCCAGGCCACAGTGCAGGGCTCCTGCAGAGCTCACACTCACCCCATGGAGCTCACACTGACCCCAGAGCTCACACTCACCCCATGGAGCTCACACTCACCCCAGAGCTCACACTCACCCCATGGAGCTCACACTCACCCCAGAGCTCACACTGACCCCAGAGCTCACACTGCAGAGCTCACACTCACCCCATGGAGCTCACACTCACCCCAGAGCTCACACTCACCCCAGAGCTCACACTCACTGCAGAGCTCACACTCACCCCATGGAGCTCACACTCACCCCATGGAGCTCACACTGACCCCAGAGCTCACACTCACTGCAGAGCTCACACTCACCCCATGGAGCTCACACTCCCCCAGAGCTCACACTGACCCCATGGATCTCACACTCACTCCAGGGAGCTCACACTCACTCCAGGGAGCTCACACTCACTGTAGAGCTCACACTCACCCATGCAGCTCCCCCAGGCACCCAGCAAGCAGCAGTTCATGATGCCACATCTCATAACCAATCAGGAAATGTATACTTAGTAGTTTTTAGAATCTATAAATATGTGTGCAATGTGAACAATAAATGGTTCCTGCTTGCTCATATTGGTCAGTTGGTCAGGAGTCTTGGATTTCCCACAATTTCGTGGTGATCTGGGTCTCTGAGCACTGCAGGTTGGTTGTTCTGTTTTCAAACTGCACTAGAAGTGCCATTGCTGGTGTGGAATCACATCTGAGTGCCTCAATTCCCACTTCAGTGGTGGTATCTTGGGATCTTCTTTGGAAGTGGTGATTTTAGTTCTAATAAATCCTCCTGTGGATGGTCACTGGGATTTTATTTTATTGAGAAATAGGATATAGAATTATATGAAGAAAGGCCTTTTAGTTCCCCTTCAGAATGTTTTCCAGTGCTCTGTTTACCGTGGCTGGTTTGTGCTTTTCCTCCAGTTATAAATAACTGCTAAAGACTGATGTGTTTACTTTGTTTAACCATGGCCATGATGGGTCGAGGACACATTAAATCATCCTCAGGCTCTTATTTGCAGCCAATTCTGAAATAACCAGAGTAGTGACATAAAATTACTTCATACTGCAGAGATTTTTACATTGGCTTAAGACTCTGAAGTCTCCAGTGTTTTACAACATACTTTAATGGTGAAACAGTGACAACAAAGATGAAAGTCCATGTGGAATTGTCTAACAAACAACTCAAGGTTTGTTTAAGTTGCAAAGATATGAAAAAGGGATATTATTTTCATCAGAGATTTTCCTTAATGAGTTTACAGATCTTGATGTTGTTTATTCAGATTTAAAGTTTTTTTCATATTTTAGAAATAGTGATGAAGAACAGGTACACTCTTATTCTGCAGAGATTAAAAGGGGGAGATGTTCTTCCATGGCAATTCCTACAAATACAGCCTCTGTGTGTGCACATTTGTGCTCTGAAAACACCATCTGCAGGTGCTACTGTTCCTTTAATGGCTTGATCTGGAATTTTTTTGGAGTTACTTGCATGCAAACTTCTCTGTTCATAATTGTCTGCTGTCATCAAAAAGGAGAGTGACTGTGAAAATCAAACTGGTGCTGTTATATGTGGCACACACAGAATTAATGCAGCTCCTTCCCTCTGTCAGTTTTACATCAGCCCAGGATCTGCAGTGTCTCCTTCCACTAATATATGAGTAAGATTCTATCACTGGTTTATTGTCTGTAATTAGCAATGCCTTAATGACTTGTGTCTGGGAATTCTAGCTCTATTTGTTTGTGTTAGAAAAGAAATGGCACTCAAATGCATTGCAGGACAGCTCAGTGCTCACTCTGAAGGTATTTACAGGAATCAGCCTCTGATTCTCACTTCACTTCTTCCTCAGATGTCTGAGAAACAAGAAAGGCTTTCTCCTGAGGGCTGGAAAGCCTGATCTCAATGATATCCTGCTTGAGAATGAGCTGCAGAGTCTGGGGCCATTTCTGGAACACTGTGGCCCCAGCTCTCTTCACAGAGAGCAGCAGCAGGCACAAGTGCCCCAGGATTCCTCCTGGAGAAGCACAGAGAGAAGAAGAGAAAACAATTCTTATCTCTGTGCTCTGCTCCCGTTGTTTTTGCACATGTGAAATGTGTTATGGGGATTGTTCACTGAGAGTGAGTTCTTAATTGGATTCTGCTGATGGTTGTTCATATTAATTGGCCTATTAGGTCCAAGCTCTGTCCTGACAGCCATGGGTTTTTCTTTAGTATCTTTTTAGTATCCTTTTAGTACTCTTTAGTATAGTATCTCTTTAATATAGTATAAAGTAATATAATATCATTTTAGTAAAGCAATTTTTCAGCCTTGTGAATCACGGCGTCAGATCATTCCCTGCTTTGGGGGCTCCCTGCCTTCAGTGGAACACCAGCAGGTAACAGGGCAGTATTTAATCCAAGCAATCTGTAGGACAGGACTCTTACCTGGAGGAATCAGGCAGTGCAGGAGCTGGAGGATCACCACACAGAAAGCTGGGAGGAGGGAGAAGTGCTGTGTTGAAAATCTTTTTGTTTGCATGTATTTCATTGAAATTTTCTTTCTCACAGTGGTTTCAATCTGTTTTAAGGGAAGTAATTAAATCTACACAGATCCTATTTATTAATGCAAGTGGGAACAGTAGATAGGGCAGCTGAAACTATGAGAAGTTACCCAAAAGAAAGTTAAGGCTATGGACTGAGGGTACAGTGAAAAAAAACCCCTATTTTTGTAGGAGTTTTAAAGGCATCAGAGACTTTATCCATGTCCTTGTAAAGGTAGATAATGGTGTTATATTTTCTCTGAGCTGCTGTAAATTTTGCTACCCTGCACTTGGAGGATACACAAACAAATATTCGAGTTATTCCTGAGCATAGTTTCTTGGTTTCCCTTCTTGGACATGAACATGTCCAGCACCCAAAAAGCTGCATAGCTTAACCTCAATTTTTTATCCAAAAAGCTGCATTTGATAATGCTCTGGACAGATGTTTTGGATCATGTAAATTCCCTTGACTCACCTATTAAGCCTTGCCTTTGGTTTTCAAGGTGATTCAGAAAAACCCATGGTCTTTATTTCTCTGTAAGATGGAATTTCAGTTCAGCTTCTTTTACTAAAATTGTCCATAAATCACTACAGATCTAAGTAAAAATGGTGAAAATTACAGCTCTTTAGAGGATGGATATGGGGCATTTTTCACAGACTCTGAAAACTATTTGCATAATATTTTGAAATGCAGTTTGGTGAGATAAGGCATTTTGTTTGTTATGAATAAACCAGTCTGAGGAATGTGAGACAGTGAGTGCTGCCTGTGCAAAAATGGCCAGTGCAAAGGACAGGAACTCTGATCCTCAGTGAAACTACCTGGGTTTGATCCCAGAGCTATCTGGGCTTTTTCTCTCCATGCTATCCATGTTTAGTGCAAAGAGGAGGGAAGGCAAGAGACAAGGGGTGAAAACTCCAGAAATGCACATGATAATTTTGGAACAAAGTAAAGCCGTAAAGTCCGTGTAAAACTAAAAATTGTTCAGAAAATTTAAAATATGTGGTGCCTTTGGGTAATAGAAGCTTAAGGTTCTAGATCTGAGAGCAATTTATCTTCAGACCCAGAAATGAGTTCTTCAGAAAGAGTCAGTATTCACAAACCTTTTAAACCTATTACTACATTTTATCTGACACCTCGTGGTTACTTTTAATGCTGTTCATAATAAAACATTTTATAGCCAAACACTTGAGAGATATAAGGAAAAGATTTTTAAAAAAGCAGAACTGGGCAGGGCTCAAATTTGGTTGCTCTGTTGTTGAGCAAGGTTACTCCTAATATTTGTCCATTCACCCTGAATTCTTAGAGCTTTTCCTCCAGAGAACCCTCCCTGTCCATCCATCCCTCTCTGTCTTCATGGCAGGATGAGGGTCTGTCTCAGTAAACACTGAATTTGGAATATTTCAGTATATTATTCCCTAGCACAAACCCCTTCCCTGCCTGGTTATAATTTTTACTTTTGCCTCTGGCTTGTAAAGGTGGGCAGAGTGGGTGAATGTGTGTGGGAGGTGGAGAAGCATCTGCTGTTCATAAACTCACAATAATATTTTTTGCTTCACAAGGCCCAGGATGAGATCAGGGGGAGAGGTGGGATTTTCCAGCGCCTGCCTTCTCCACAGTTCCATGGATAACCAAACAGGAGCTGATTTTCTTTCAAACAGCCATGATTCCCATTCTGTGCTTGCATGCCCTTCAGGGAGAGGACAACTACAAAGCTGCAGCAAGAGCTCAGCTTTTAGAGACTGTGGTGTCAGGAGGATAGGCACAGGCAGTTCATGTTGTATTAATAATAATGAGGATGAGGAGAGGCAGCCTGAATCTGACAACAACACACAGAATTTTTGCAAATGTAACATTGTGAAGATTTATAATTGCACCAGATATAATTCAATATGAATTCTTTATACCCAGTGTGAGTTAGAGCATAAAGTGTTCATCTTGCTGAAAGTTTCAAAGCTTTGTGTAATGATTCTCCAGGAAAATAAATGGATGCAAATTATTTTGCAGAAAAATGAAGAAAATTTAGTTTGGTGGAAGAGTCTTTTTTAGTGTTTCTAGCTGAACTGCTCTGTAGGACTTGGTTAAGGGTGACCCATGGGCTGGGCTGCAGTGGCTGCTGTGCCCATTCCTGCATTCTGAAATCTGAGTAAAAAATGCAACCTGCGTGAATTCATTCAGAACAGGAGAATTCTGACTGGCAAGTGATGCCAGAGTCTGCATTCTGTAAGTCAGTTACTGTGATTTATTATGCCTTCTGTTGTTTCCAGTGCTTTTCTCTCTGGGTTTCTATTTTTTATTTTTTTTTGCAGTTAAGTAAATTTGGATAAAATATACCATCATGTGACAATAAGAGAACTAAACTGGAAAATAATTCACAGTGCAGTATTGATAAATGCCTGGTGCAGTAATAGCAATATGTCATCAATCACCTGGGCTCCTGTTTGATGGCATCATATAACCTAATTCAGGATGAACGTCCTTTGCTTTAACCTTGGTTGTATTTGCAGCTTACTCTAGAGGAAAGTAATAATCCTTCATTAACTGGTAGGTGTGAAACATTCTCTATCAATAGGGTAGAGGAGGAGGCAAATGAAAATTGGTTTCAGAATGTGTCCTGAGTCAAAAATCAGTCTCTTTCTGGAGACTCATAAACTGCATAAATTATTATTATTATGCGTTTTGAAGGGTGGGTGAGTGAATGAATCTTGGTATTTTGCAGCTTTGCTCTGTTTCTCTTTGTTGCTTTTCTCCATCTGTATTCAAATGTACATATAAAAAATTCAAGGACACATCAAGTCTTTGATCCTGTAACAGCTTTAATTCTTTAGAGTCTATATAAGACTGTGCTTTACATTATGCATTAAGGTACTTGTAATTAGGAGCTTGTGGTAATGACCCATTCTCAGGCAAAGTAGTGCTGTTCCTTGTTTTCCATTAACTGCATTGAGGGTTTATTTGCTGAAAATTGAGTTTAATTTGATTAGCAGGAATTGTGAAACATTTGCAACACAAGGTATATTAGCATAGCACTTTGTTTGTAATGAGAGCCAAAAAGCAGTTAGGGGAAGAGCTAATTACTGAAGATTTTCCTTTTAATAAGGAAGGTCTAGCTAAATTTTAGTGCTCTGCTCTCAAAATCCCTTCAGCTTTAACTGGTGGCTGAAAGAACAACAAAATGCTCTGCAAAAGTTCAGCAGATGTTCTCTGAAAGTCACCATTGGGAAAATCCAATAATTTACTCAAGA
This sequence comes from Molothrus ater, assembly GCF_012460135.2. Classification (NCBI taxonomy): domain Eukaryota; kingdom Metazoa; phylum Chordata; class Aves; order Passeriformes; family Icteridae; genus Molothrus; species Molothrus ater. The sequence goes on along the minus strand of NC_050493.2, from coordinate 12,984,067 downwards.
AAGAATTCATTTAATCTGAAAATTTGGCAGCACCAGCAGGATTTTCCACATCTTTATTGATCTGATAGTGGTGGGTGTTTGCTACAGAGCAAAGATATTAATGGTGTTCAGGAGGGACCCCCACCTCTTTCCTTCACCCCAGCCAGGGGGGCTTGTTCTGAACCAAGAAATGTTCCCTACTCACCTGGAAGTTCTGGGAAAGCCCATCCCAAAATCCCATGAAAACACCACAGATTTATAATAATTTATAACAATAACACTACTGATTTATGAAACCTCAGTGGGAAGGTTTTCCCACTGTTTTTAACTGAGGAGCAGTGGTGCTGCCCTGTGTGTTGAGTCACTTTCTGTCTGCCTGGGCTGCCCAGAGTGCTCAGAATCCCCTGCTCACATGAAGGGTTGACAATTTTATTGTCCCCAGCAAGTTCCTCTCTGCCCTCTGTGAGTCCCTTGGAAGGAGCCATTGGCTTGGGCAGAATCTTGTCAAAGTCTAGGTGAAACATATTTTCAGTCGAATAATAGTCAACAACCAGGTCCAAGGTAAATAAAGGATACCTTAGCACCAGAGAACATTTAAACAACCTTTACAAAGTTTAAATCAAATCACTTATTGATCAAATCAAATCCATGGGGCCCAGAAGGAAGATCCAGATAATTTGTTCATGGATCAAAGAGTTTTATTCTTCATGTTTTCCTGCTCAAGAACAGGCACTCATCTCTTCTGGAAATAATTTTCACTCTTCTGCCCATAATTCTTCTGTTCTGCCATTTGCATGAGCTGACAGTCAGGAGGTAACTGTGTTCTCAAACAGGGTTCTCACCATCCTGGAAGTGCTCCAAGGTAAAGCAGCCACTTCATTAAATCCACAGTGGCTTTTCTTCTCCACGTCCTCTCTGCCTGCTCCAAACGCTCCTGCTCAGCTCCAGTCTCTTTTTTATTCCTTTATGTTCAAGCTAATTCATTTTAGATGTGAGCAAATAACCACATTTTTGTCAAAGGGGGATGCAACTGAGCTGACAGCTGGCTTTAACCTAAAGCTGGGGATGTTTTTGCACATCCTGTGAACCCCCAGAAATGTTTGGGGCAGGTGATGGCAGTTTAGCTGCCCTGGTGCTGGAAATCCAGGCCTAAATATTTCCTGCTTTACCAGGAATCCTCTTGTTCAAAACAAATTCAGGTTCTGAGAGCTGGTGCTCAGTTATTAAATTTAACCTGAAATTGTGGTTGATGGCAATTATTAACCTAATTTTATTAGTAGCTAATTAGTTGTGCTAACTAAGATTTCCTAATAACAATTTGCTTTATACTTCTTTGTTTGGAGTTTAGGTGTTGTAGTAACATTTCCTCATTAATTCTGTTTACATTGCCACAACACCCTTATTTTTTCTCCTTCTTTAGCAATGGTTACTTTGCTCAGCCTGCTGCCAGATTCTTTTTTGTCTTTTGCTTAATTATCCTGCTTTGACTGGATAGAAATTGCAATTACAGTTAGCCAAATATGAAAAATACATCTCCACTCATCTTCTAACTTTTGTATTTGCTTGAAGTTTTGAACAAATTTAATCAGAGTTCATTTGCACCTGCTTTGTGTTTGCTTTTCCCAAATACTCTGGCAGATGGGTTTATTGGTATTCAATAAGCATGCTGGCATCAAGTTTTCAACAAATACTTCAGAATATTTGCAGAAAAAGAAATTTTTACTTTGATTATCCATAGAGGGCTGTTAATAACACTTATTTTATGGTGAAGCAGAGTTATGTAACCGTGTATTTACTGCTCCCAAACTCCAAGTCAGCTAAAGAATTAATCACAAAAAACATTGAGAGATTTGTTTTAGCAGCTCAATCAGGGACGTTGCAATGCTTCTCAACATCTTGCTGCTGCTTTTCTCTGCAATGCTCATCAAACAAAATATGGGTTTAGACTTATTTCATCACCCTCATGACAAAAGCACATCAACCCCACAGCTGAAGTTCCAGCACAGCTCTGCCTGGATTATTATTTGTAATTTGTGGTTTGCCCACACAAGCTGTGGTCTGTATAGGCAAGCATTCACTGCTAACAAAAGGCAAACAGAACAGGATGAGAAGCAAATTAGGAGAGTTTGGCCTTGTGAATTCTTCTCTCTTTTCCTCCACAGTGCATTTTGCATTTCCCACTGCCCTTTGGGAGGGAAGGGCTGGCAGTGCCCAGCTGTGGGTGTTATGAGCAGAACAGCTGCCCATTATTTTAAGAGGTTGCAGAGTTCACAGGTTGGGCCAGTTGCTGCCAGGATGGAGTTCAAACTGATTGTTGTTGTAATCACCTGTCCTTTTCGTTAACTCCCTGTGGTTGATGGTTAAGAATTCCCCCTTTTGTCAGTGGCACCCTGCTGCTTCCTGGAGGATGGCACCCAGCAGTGAACAGGAGGGGACATCGGAGTTGGCATGCAAATGACCTCAGATCCAGCATGCAACGGGAGAGACCCCGCACCAAACCTGGCCAAAAACCCCTAAAAACAACGAGCCAACTTAAAATTGATGAATCAAAGTGATGTTTAAATGTGAGGAACAGAATCCAGCATCCCCTAAGACCCTTTTTACCCCTCATCCTGAGGTAAAGAATGTTGGCTGGACAGAGGAGCTCAAATGTTTAACCAGAATCATGATGACCTTGTGAGGATGGGCCCTCAGGCCTGCTCATAGATCAATGAACACAGCTGCACTCTTCCTCTTCCTCCCAGTCACTCCTGGGAGCGGTGGCAGTGTGAGCATGGACCCGGCAGTTCTGGCCCACTGAAGCTGATCACTTTTTATAAAGGCCTTAAAAAGGGGAAAGGTTTCCTGTCAGTTCTGACCCACCAAAGCTGATCACTTTTACTAAAGGCCTTAAAAAGGGGAAGGGTTTCCTGTCAGTTCTTCCCCACCAAAGCTGATCACTTTTTATAAAGGCCTTAAAAAAGGGGAAGGGTTTCCTGTCAGTTCTTCCCCACTGAAGCTGATCACTTTTAATAAAGGCATTGAAAAGGGGAAAGGTTTCCTGTCAGTTCTTCCCCACCAAAGCTGATCACTTTTTATAAAGGCCTTAAAAAGGGGAAGGGTTTCCTGCCCGTGTTTATTTCATGGGCGCTGTGGGCCGTGCCCTGGGCAGGTGCCCCACGCCCCGCTGCCCTCCCAGGGGGATTCCTGCTGCAGACTCCTCAGGGATGGGCTCCCCAGGGGGATTCCTGCTGCAGACTCCTCAGGGATGGGCTCCCCAGGGGGATTCCTGCTGCAGACTCCTCAGGGATGGGCTCCCCAGGGGGATTCCTGCTGCAGACTCCTCAGGGATGGGCTCCCCAGGGGGATTCCTGCTGCAGACTCCTCAGGGATGGGCTCCCCAGGGGGATTCCTGCTGCAGACTCCTCAGGGATGGGCTCGCTCCCTCTGGGAAGGTGCAGCAGCATTCCACAGGGCAGATCAGCACAGCCCCCAGCAAGCAGAGGGGTTTGCAATGATTTTTGACTCAGGACACATTCTGAAACCAATTTTCATTTGCCTCCCCTTCTACTTTCTTGATAGAGAATGTTTCACACCTACCAGTTCACGAAGGATTATTACTTTCCTCTCTGTTGCTGCAGGTCCCATTTCAGCTCTGTTTGGTGCTGTCTCAGTTCTGACAAACCACAGCCCCCAGTCAGTCAGCAGGGGAGAAAAGCGTGAGGATCCAGTGGCATCTGCCTTCGGAGAGTGAATTGTCCTGCTAGTTATGCCAACTGGGCCATTCCCCCTCTCATCTGGGTGCTTAGGAAAGCAAAGTTCAGGATTTTAGTGCGTATTTGTTTCTCAGTCTTCTTGCCTCAACAAAATGCTCTGCAAAAGTTCAGCAGATGCTCTCTGAAAGTCACCGTTGGGAAAGTCCAATAATTTACTCAAGAAAGAATTCATTTAATCTGAAAATTGTTGTGAAGAACTCTGGGTCTGCTAATTGCTGTGGTTTCCCTTTACTGTTTGTTATCCCTATGTGGTGTGGTTTTGCTGAAATCTGGTATTTTCAGTGTCTTGGGTTTGGTTTTCCAGTCTTCTGCTTGTTGATGCTGCCACAGTTCACACTGAAATTAATGTGAGTTTTCTTTTTTCTCAGGGTGTTTACAGACTACTCCAAATGTAGCCCAGCAGGATTCTGGTCTGAACTCAAATTAACTGTCATATACATAGGATTTGTTTATCTCTTCACATCCTTCTGTCACAGATGTTTGTCCTTTGGCTTGTTCCTTTTTCTAATTATTTTTTGATTATATTTTGAAACACCTTCTGTCTAACCAATTTCTCCCCAAATCAAACAGTGCATTTCTTTCCCCTTCACCCACAGTGATTCCCCCAAAGCCAATGTTATTTACTTCTGGTGGAAAGTGACCTTTATATGAATCTGTTTCAGATAGGAGTTGCATTTTGTCGTTTATTCTTCTTGAGTTATAAATCCACATGTGCTGTGCTGTGTGTTGATACACAGTGTAAGGTGAGGAGGGTACAGCTCATTTTCCATGTTCATGCCCCAAAATTTCTTTCTGGGGTCACCACTAAGCCACAGGTAGATGATTGAAAATTCAGAGTGATGCAAACAGAGCAACCCTGACCAAAACAATGTGACAGGCCACCAACAGCTCCTAGAGCAGATAATTTCCTTATTTCCCAGCCAGTCTGTGGAAAGCAAATGCATGAAAATATATGAATTTCCCCAAATGACATCTCAGACAAGCATGGAAAGAAACCGAAATTGGGCTGCTGGAGGTGTTTGCAACTTCAGCTTGTGTCTGAGCAGGCTGGGCTGAATCCCCTGCACTTGCAGGGGTGTGAGTGCTGAATCCCCTGCACTTGCAGGGGTGTAGCTGCTGAATCCTCTGCACTTGCAGGGGTGTGAGCTGCTGAATCCTCTGCACTTTCAGGGGTGTGAGCTGCTGAATCCTCTGCACTTTCAGGGGTGTAGCTGCTGAATCCTCTGCACTTGCAGGGGTGTGAGTGCTGAATCCCCTGCACTTGCAGGGGTGTAGCTGCTGAATCCTCTGCACTTGCAGGGGTGTGAGCTGCTGAATCCTCTGCACTTTCAGGGGTGTGAGCTGCTGAATCCTCTGCACTTTCAGGGGTGTAGCTGCTGAATCCTCTGCACTTGCAGGGGTGTGAGCTGCTGAATCCTCTGCACTTGCGGGGGTGTAGCTGCTGAATCCCCTGCACTTGCGGGGGTGTGAGTGCTGAATCCTCTGCACTTGCAGGGGTGTAGCTGCTGAATCCCCTGCACTTGCAGGGGTGTAGCTGCTGAATCCTCTGCACTTGCAGGGGTGTAGCTGCTGAATCCTCTGCACTGCTGCCTCCAGGCTGGGTCAGCAGCCTCCCATCGGCAGGGCAGGGCAGGGCAGGGCTGCAGACCCTCCACAGACCATGGGAGACTGCAGAATGCACCAGGGGCAGATGGAGACAGCCTGGTTTTGGGAAAGGGCACTGCAGAACGGGTTATGCTGCAGCCACAGCTCTTCAGAGAGAGCTGGCAGGCACAGTTCCCAAGGATAATTCCTGGGAATCACAGTGAGGAACCTCAGAGAAAGAAAGAGAAAACAATTCTTATCTGATTTGTTGCTCCTGTTGTTTTGCACGAGTGGAATGGAAGATTATTGGAAGATTATTTGCCTGAAGGAATTTTGTGACTGGATTCTGCTGAGGGTTATTTTGATTCCTTGGCCAATTACACAAAGCTGTGTCCTGACTCTCAGGCAGAGTCATGAGTTTTCTTTTAGTATTCTTTTGTATTCTTTGTAGTAAGTATAAAATAGCTGTAGTATAATATAGTTTAGTTTTAATAAAGGGAGTGTTCAGCATTCCAAAGACTTGGAGTCAGATGCCAATCATTCCCTGTGTCTGGGGCACCCTGTAACTTCCAAATTGTTAAAAATAGGTTACAAACTGTTGTAAAATGGTTGATAGATTGTTAAGCATGTGCTGTAAGTTTGGTTATTATATTGTAAAAGGGGTTAAAAGGGTAGTTATAGGAAATAGAGCACTCAAGGTACCCTAACACCCCTCAGTGAAGTGCACCACGAGCCAGCCTGGACAGAACTGTCATGGGCCAATCAAGCCCCTTAAACCTTCATGCAAATGAAGGATCCAAACAGAAACCAATCCAAAGGGACAAAAACAGGATAAAAAGGGGCTTCTGACCCAGGAAATGTGTGCTGCTCCATGGGGCCATCCCTGCTGAGCAGCCCCAGCGCTGCTCCATCCCCAATGGGAACGCTCCTGCTCAGCCCGGGCCCCCTTGCTTTGGGCCTTTCTTTTTGTTATGAAAAATGCTGAAATCACTTCAGCACCAGGAGCCTGCTCTGGTTTTTATCACATATTTCACAGCCTCTCTTTGCAGCTTGCTGCTGCTGCCCTTGCTCCTTCATGCTGAGCTCTGGGCAGCCTCACCCTGCACAGACAGGAGAGAGTCATGGAGAGGAGCAGAAAGTGTGCAGGAGACAGCACAGGAACCTCTGCACAGCAAATGGAAGAGCTGTGTGACAACTCATTGATATGCAAGTGCAACTGCTGCAGATGCTGTGAGCTCCACAGACAAAAAGAAGATAATTTGACAGCATTAAGCAGAAAGCTCATACGGGGCTGGTGGCAGAGAAAAGCACTTTGATTCTTCAGTTGTCTGAGCTGTTCAGAGCAGAGTGGAACTTTCCTGCCAGCTCCAGGTGCTTTGCTGAGTTGCTGTAGCTGATTTCCCTCCTCACACACATGCGGGTATCTCAGGCCAGAGCTGCAGGACAAACCACGGGCTCACTGTGGCTTCAGGGCTGCTGCTAATGGTGAGCCAGGGGGTAAAATAATTCCAGTAAAATAATGCCCCCAGCTGGGTCTCCTCTTGCTCTGCAGTTGGGATGCTCTGATTGCTCTCTGAGTTGGTGATGTGAAGTAAGCTGGGTTTGGGAGGGAAAAACAAGTAACACAAATGTGGGGGAGGTGGCTGAGTCCTTTTAGGGATGGGACAAGGTGGGACCTTCAATATTCTCTAGTTTTGCTGTGGATGGTGTTAAAAAAGGGAGAGGTTGAATTCAAGCAGGTTTGTGTTTTAAGACAAATTAATATGTAATCAATGGAATTGTTCAGGCAATCAAAGCTTATGCCCACAATATTTAAATCACAATTACAATAGGGAAGTTTTCTGATAAGCACAATTAAGATAATTTCTTTTTCTGTCACTTCATTCTTCTAAATTAACATTTTTTTTTCCTCCATTTGCATTTGGAATTAACTCTGTCATTTAGATAGATATTATTTTGGTAATGAGGAAGGTTTTTTGATTTTTTCATTCCTTTATTATGAGCCTTGCAAGGTTTCCACTAACAAGTAGCATGTGAAGTGTGAGAACAAGAGAGTAATAGGGGAAAGTAGAGCTTCTTCCTTTCCAACAACAGGATAATGGCTATCAGGGATCCTCTCCTTGAAAGGAGAAGTGGAATATGTCTCTTACAAGTAAGAATGTAAAAAAAATCAATAATACATGTTTTCTGCTAGTCAGACTTTCCTAGTATCCTTTCCAGTGGGGAAATTAAGGAAAATGTTTTAATTATTTTCAGTTCTCTTAGCACAGAAAAACAACTGTGGAGAAAAATGTGAAATGTTTCTCTGACAATTGGTTTTCTGTAGTGTACACAGCAGTAAAAATAGCTTAATTGTGTAATACTTTCCAGGAAATACATCTTTCAAATCTCCTAGGTAGAGAGGGATGGGATTTTTTTTTTTTTAAGCAAAAGGCTGGAATTTGTATTAGGCTCTAAATGCAGACAGAATTCCAATTGAATCAATTTCTTGCAGAAGTTTTATCCCACATTTCTCTATAGAAAATTCTCAGTCACCAGAATGCAGAGGTTGCCTCACCTCTTGTGCCATCCCTTGGCCTGTCTAGGTGTGGACATTAATTTTGTCTCAAGTTTTTAATCTAAATTAAAGCCTAATTTTTGCTGTAAGCGTGTCCCAGGTGCTTGGTTGTTCCTTTGCTACCTGTGACTTCTTGTCTTGCACATTGACAATAGTGAGTTTTCCTTTAGAGTGGAATGGGAAAGTCTGGAGCCTCAAAGACTCAGAGTAAAGACAAATTCAGGGCTAAAACACAGAAATATTCATTGAAAGGCTGTGTAGAGGGCTCCCAACTTTGTTGCATCAGTTGAACTCTGGATCAGTCACTCTAAATTGAACTTAGAATTGCAATGTACACTTTTTCCTTTTGATTTTGGACTTAGAAAAATGGACTTTGGAAATGGATTTTGGACTTTGGACCAATGGACTCCTTACTTTCTTCACATGAGTTCAAGATATTTGCATCTTTTTTTTTTCTTTAAATAGAGAACACAGTTCTCAAAAAATAAGGCTAGAGATGATAATTTAATGCCTTGAATAACCTTTTTAGCTTGACTGGCTCTCCTGCTAGTTTCTTGCTGGCTTTGATTTTAGCATCTCTGTCAGGGCTCTTAGCAGACCTTCTGAAGATCTGATGCTATTGTATGAAGATCTATTATAATAATTTATCTTCTGGCTGTTGCTACAATTATCTAAATTATAATGTAGAGTTCCACAGGAGCCTGGGGGCCATTAGGTTTGCAAAAAAGAAATACCAGGTACAATTTCCCCTTGGTTTTTTTGGTTTTTTTTTTTTTTTTTCCTTCTGCAGCTGATTTGTTGTATTGCATTGAACTTTCAGAAATCTCGAGGCTGGCACTGGTTTTTCCTTTTTTCTCTGCCCCTCTCATGATGTAACTCTGCAAGTACTTTTCCAGTCACTCTCCAGTGTGCCAAGGAACAAACCCAGTGATATTGCAGGGAATGCTGAAATATTGTTTGTGTATTCACAGCTGCCAGTTCAGATCTGAGAGATTCACCTCTGACAAGTTAATATAAAGATTTAAAAAGGCTGGGGGGCCTCCATCATTGGCAAGAAAGACTTTTACATTATGTCATTTATTATCAAGATGTTACTGAGTCACAGGATAATTGGTGTGAAAACAACATCTTGTCTGAAACAGCATTGTTTAGATTGGGATTTTTCTGTGTGTCTGAGGAGGCTTGGGGTTGCTATTCCACCCACTGTAACAGCATTTTATGCAACAAAAATATCTTCTTTTTTTTTTTTAATATAATTTTCTAGGGGAAATAATATAAGCAGTAGAACTGCTGAAATGTCAGAAAAGCCATGGTACCAGCACTCCTGGCATGGCAGAATTTGCCTCATTTGGCCAAATGCAATTACTCCTGATGAACTGATGAACATTTTAGAGTAATATATGGAAAACATAGGTTTAAATATATTTTTTAATTCCTTTAGGATTAGTAACTGTATGAAAGACCTTTGAGAATTAATCCAGATTTTCTGTCAGAACTCAAAAAGGCACTTGAAATGTTTGAATTGTTAACATTCAATAACTGCCTTTTCTTTAGAATGTATCCAAAGGAGCAGATTCATTTAATTAAAGATGTGGTTAATAATTACACTTGGAAATTTGATTGATTACAGAAAACAACCCCAGCAGGTTTGAGAAGGCTCAGGTTGCTGCAGGAGCTGGGCTGAGGAAGGAGAGGTTTGCAGGAGGCTCTGTTCTCCTTTCTGGGGAGGAAATCTGTCACTTTTTATGTCTTTCACAGCCCAAGTTCAAAACTTGACAGCAATAACCTTCCAACTGTATCTACATGAATTGGATGTTATGGCTTCAATGAAAGACAATCTCGTGTGAGATTCTTTTGGTTACATTTCAAAGATTTATTCAAACTATATGAGGTTTTGTAAGAAAGAAGCATAAAAGATGATTTTTTTTTCCCAGGCCCTGGTTCAATAAAGCCCAGAGGCTTGAGCATGTCATTGTGAGCCTGTGACTGGGCCTGTGCACAGAAATGAAATCTTAACATCATCTTTACAACAGGCAGATTCTTATGACTTGGCTGAAGAATGGCTTCAGAGAGGTAATTAGGGAGAGAGATTTTTTTATGAGTTAAATGAAATCTCCTGCACAGAACTGGCGTGAGATTCGTGCAGGAGGTTTCTTTTGCCTGTCAATAATCTGTCCCCAAAATGTTACAGAATAGGTAATTTAGGTAGGAGAATCGTCTCCAAAGTTATACGGTGTGTGTGTTCTGTTTGTAAGCCTCATAATGAAGATATTTGTCTCTCCATTAGTTGATATTTTCAGTTTCCCAAGGAGTCCTGCAGGATGTTAAGGGCAGAAAAGAGTCTTTGTCACATCATATGAAGCAGATCACGAGTGTGAAGTCTCTGAACTAACCTTCCTTCAAACAGCATTACTGCAGGTCAGCAAAGTTCAAGGATTCTTCAGATCAATCTTTTTCTGTTCATGTGCAAGAGAAATTTAGGACAGAGCTTTTTGTCGTGAATAAGAAATATTCTTGGAATCTAAGCTGCCAGAATCTCCAAAGTGCACACTGTAAACATTTCACTGCCTCAGTGACAGCTAAGTGAGGATGCCTTGCTCATTATCCATAAAGAATATGTGGCACAGATGAGCCCAGAATGTAAATTTCTAAGGAAATGGAGAAAATATAATTCATTTTTCATGCAGAAATGTGAGATTTTTTTCTTTTTCATGCTGAAAGGTTCATGGAAAATTAATTAGGAGAACTCTAACAAATGCGTTGGTAGAGCTGTAAAAGTACTTTTCAACACCAAAGGAAATAAGGGAGGCTGCATTCATTGAGGTTAAATGGAAAATGGGAGGAGCAAATGAGCCCTCAATAGTAGCTGTTCATTATAGAATTTTTTTTAAAATAAATGCTACAAATTAGCAGAAATGTAAAGAGGGAGATATAGTTTACTGGAGTGTGGTATGAAGCGCAGTAACTGTGTTAAAATTCACCAGAGCTCCTGAAGATTTGTTAGCATTTTGCAGAACGCTTTCTGAAGGGGAGATGGTTGCACTCAGTGCATCTTTGTGAGGACTGTCACAGTGAAATCCCTGTGTGCACTTACCAAAACTACATCCATTTCAATGACACATTTAATTTTCCTGAGAGATGAGGCATTTGCTGCAGTGCAGAGAGAAACCTGTTTGTTTGCTGGCAGGTGAGCTGGGGCAGGCACGATTGAAGTGTCCCAAACCAACGAGAGGCTGGTTGGTATTTCTGGAGTCCTATCCATTATTTACAGTTACTAGGCTGCCAGGGTATTTGCAGCAATGTCACACTAACCTCCATGAATTCTTGATTGAGAAATAAAAAATTAACAATATGGACTGATGGGAACACTGGTGGATAGAGACAAGTGGTTTACAGCAAGCACAGTGCAGTGCTGGTAACACAAACACACCCCCAATGTCACAGGCACATTTTCTGAAAAATCCCCTTGCCCAGGATTCGTCTCCTGGGAAGCTGAGAAGCCTCAGAGAAAAGGAAAACAATTCTGATCTCATTTGCTTCTCCTGTGTTGTGCTCATGTGGAATGTGTTTGGAGATTGTTTACCCACAGGTGATTGTTCCATTGGTTTCAAGTGAATTGTTTTGACTTAATGACCAATCAGGGCCAAGCTGTGTCGGGACTCTGGAAAGAGTCAGGAGTTTTCATTATTATCTTTTTAGCCTTCTCTCTGTATCCTTTCTGTATTCTTTAGTAGAGTTTAGTATAGTATTCTTTAGTATAGAATATTTTTAGTATAATATTCTTTAATATAATATCATAAAATAATCAACTAGCCTTCTGAGAACATGGAGGCAGATCTATCATTCCTTCCTGCCACGGGGCACCCTGCAAATACAAGACCTGCAGCATCTCAGAGCAGCATTTAGTGCTGCAGAACTTCCCCACAGCATTCCTCCCCTGCCAGCCCTGCCCTCCACAGCTCCCCACGCAGCTGGGACTGGAGAGGAGTTGGCTTTTCCTGCCATTTCTAGATCTGCTGGGTTGTCTAAACTTCCCTCAGCCATGAAAACGAGATTCAGAGCAGAGTTTGAGCTGCAATTTCCCTCTAGCAGGTAATGTCACATTATCCTTCAGCAGCCTGAGGAGCTGCTGGTCCCCTGTGCCCCCTCCATTCTAGGCAGGGGCTGTTTCCTTGAGCCTGGCTGTGGCTCTGGGGCTCCTGAGGAAATCAGCAGAGCTAGGTCCTGCTGAGGTGACAAACAGCCTGCAGCCAGGGAAACCACAGGGCAGGTGACAGGCTCACTTTGTTAGCCCGTGGAATAATGGTGATGATTAGTCAGAAGTACAGAAGTGAAAAGCAGAACTCTTGTGTGGTTTGTTTCTTAGTAACAGCTGGAGCAGGAATTGCCTGTGATGCCAAGGCCTGTGCTGAACATCACCAGCTTTAGGAACTGTTTGTCTTGGCCTGGGGGGCTCAGCTTGGGCTGCTCTCATACAGGGGTAGCTTTTTGGCTGCTCCTGAAACATCACCTGTCTCAGGTTTTGTGTTGCTGAAATGGCTCCTGAGGTGTTAAAGAGTCTTTTTTTCCCAGCCCCATGACTGAAGAAGAAGACAGGATTCCTCAGCTCTGGTTCTCAGGGTTGTTTATTTTCTCTTATCTCTTACATTCCTTCTCTGACCTGCTGAGATCTCTCTGGCAGGTCAGGATGAGGGACACTGACCTCCCTTGGGGTGGTGTTGGCTTTTTATACTAAAAACTACCTGTACTTTATTTACAATAATTTTCCAATACCTATCACCTACGTTAGACAGTGTGTCCCTACTCTAAACCAATCCAGAAGTGGCACCATCACAGCAGAAGATGGAGGAGAAGAAGGACAGGACAGATCCAGATTCCTCCATCTTGCCTCCTGAACCCCCATTCTAAAACCCCAAAATTCGACTTTTTTACCCTGTAACAAATTAACTATCATTCTACTCAAACTCTTGTGGCTTGTGAATCCTCACATAAAGTTGGTAGTTTTTTCCATGGGTTAAAATGGAAGGCACAGGTGTTTTTTGACTCTGTGCCAAGGTCTCTGAGCCCCCTGCCAGGGTCTTGAGTCCTCCAGGGCAGGCAGAGGAATGTCCTGGGTTCCAACACACCTGTAAACTTCTCTGTCATTTAAAGCAGTCACCTCCCTCAGAACTAAAGAAATTTCAGGGTATAAAATGGAGCCAGGCTGGAGGGGAGCACCTAAGTTCCATACAGGGCAGACAGCTTTGTGTTCCTGACCCTCTCTGGCTCTAACCTGGGGCATTGTGTGGGGCTTCAGGGATGCTTTTGTGTTCTTTTTATTTCCAAACAGCAACTTCCACTAAAATCTCCTTCAAGTGGAGCTGAATTTACTTCTATTTTATATTGACATGATTTCTCTCTCCACAACCTGGTTGATGGTGGCTTTTTGCTGGTTTGTCACCTTGGATTGATGGAGCCCTGCAATGTTCCTTTGGTCTAAGCAGAAGGACCTGGCTCAGGGTTCATAGGCAGGAGAGCTTTTATCTGCTTTGAAAGGGGCTTTCAACAACACCTGGTTCAGCATTAGAACCTTCTGATCAAGAGTGTTTAAATGGTACATTGTAATTGGAAAGCATTTGCATGGACTTTTAAATTATTTTTAATCACCCACTGTACATAAATCCTGGAGTAGAGAGCTTAAAGAAAAGCTGATTTATTTCTGAATATTTTTTGCACAGGGAAAATTCCAAAAGACAAAGCGATTTCTGCAGGACCCTTGAGGGACACCACTTGGTGCTGCATTTTTTTATATTGCTTAGATTTAAGTTCTGGAGTTCTGGAATGTGCAGAATATTATCTGTACATTTTCCTGCTTTTTAACCACGCCTTTAAAGTCAGAGGATCCTCTCCTGAAGAGAATAGGTGTTGCTTATTGATACTTTCTTCTTCCTAATTTAAGGTTTTCAGTAGTGCCCATGTTTAAAGTATTTCACATAATTCATTGCATTATTTTCTTCCTGCCCTAGGAAATTATAAGCATCTCTTGCTGTGATCTTTCACTCCAAGGATTAAGACTCTTTCTGTATTCATAAATGTGATGAATTCTAATAACTGGTGTGCCAGGGAGCTCTGGGTGATGGTCAGAAGGGGCAGGGGAGCTCTGAGGGTGGCTCCTGCAGGGTTCCTGGAGGTGCCACAGTGCTGAGGGAGGATTTCTGGGGACATTTCAAATCTGTTTGTCCAGCCCACAGGGATGAGGGTTTGCAGCATTAAACACAGCCAGGAGACAGGTATAAACCTACTAATGATGAGAAATCAGGAGTGAAGGATTTGAATAGCTTACATCTGCCTTTGAGACCGAGTGATCCATCTCTTATTTTGTATTCCTATCAGTCCTGAATGAGCAACAGCTGTAGCTTAGAAACAGATGAGACTTTCTCTTAGGAAATGCTTCTGTTAAGGGCTTTTCACAGCCCTGTCACAGTTTAAATGGACTTTCAAGCTGTGCTGGTGTTAAGTCCCCTCTTTGGGGCCGGGCTGATGGAAGAATTGCTCTCCATTTCCAGCTACAGTGACTGCCGTGTTGTCAGAAGTTCCATATTTTAAAATATGAATCAAAATTCTGAATAGTTTGACACATGGCACTTATGTAGCTAACTCTTAGGACACTGGTGCCTTTTGTGTAATTCAGTTTGCAGTAATAGCTCCCAAATATAGTAAAATTCCTTTAAAGAAAGTACTTAAGGTAAAACTGAGCAATACTGACCACAAATCTTAAACTTCCCCACAGGTAAAGGGGCTGTGCATTGCTTTCTCCTGGTGAAGTATCTCCCTGCTCTCATCCTGCTGATCTATTCCCTTTTTTAATGTTTTAAATGTGTTGCTGTTGTGAGGTTATTAAGAAGAAAGTGTTTCTTTTAGTTTAGACATCAAAGTACCCCAGTTCTGCTCCCTCCCAGTGCTGCTTTCCCTGCTGACTGCAATCTTTGGGAACGGTGGTGCCTTCCTCCTGTGCAGTTTACCATGAGAATCTCACACCATGGATATGCACCCTCAGCTCTGAGTCCTCCCAGCAAAAAGATGGAAAAATACTTGATTATTTCTACCTCGGTGTAAGAGAGCAACCTGAACTGGAGGTACACTCAAGCTGTGAATGTCAGGGATAAATAGGCAGCTTACAAATGGCATTGAAAACTGTCTGTGCTGCTGAGAGGGAAAAAGATTTGGTTTCTTATTGTTCTGCTGGCTTTGGGTTGATTTTTAAAAAAGAGAAAAGTGGCGTGTTTTGATGAGGATGATTCAGAGCGATGGCTTTGCAAAGTGCAGCTCTTTTCTTCCAAGGTTTGCCTTTTACACTGAATTTCTTAGGCTGGGCTGCTTGGTTGTGCTCAGCTGGTGCAGTGACAGCCAGGAGCAGCTCTGTGCTCGTGCAGCACGGGCCGGTGGCATTAATGTGTCAACATCTGCTCGCTACAGCAGAGGTACCACGACCTTGCTGTATCATCATTAATTTCCCCAAAACAAACCAGCCAGAACTAGTGCTGGGAGAAACAATTTGGAGAACATCAGCACATAGTTGAACTTGTTTAGTCTTTGGTATTGATGGAGGGGTGTTGCTTTTGTGACCAAATCTTGTCAGGACCATGAAGGTGGGGCCTTGCTTTGCTCAGGGGCTCTGGACACGCTGGGCCCAGCAGGAGCTCATCCCTGGGAAAGGTGGGAATGAGCATCCCAACCTGAGGGGAGCTTGGCTGACTCCACAGGCTCCATTTTAATCAGAACTCATGGGAATGCTGGCAAAAAGCTCAGTCTTTGTTTCTGTGCCTCACAGCCTGGAGCACAGAGGGAGAAATGATGGAGGAATGTGTATGGGAACTGGTGTGATGTATTTGTAGGGCCCCCGTGGCAGGAAGGAATGATGAATCTGACTCCATGTTCTCAGAAGGCTGATTTATTACTTTATGATACTATATTATATTAAAGAATACTATACTGTACTAAAGAATACAGAAAGGATACTTACAGAATGCTAAAAAGATAACAATGAAAACTGGTGACTGTCTCCAGAGTCCTGACACAGCTTGGCCCTGATTGGCCAAAGAGTGAAAACAACTCCCAGCAGAATGCAATGGAACAATCACCTGTGGGTAAACAATCTCCAAACACATTCCACATGAGCACAGCACAGGAGAAGCAAATGAGATCAGAATTGTTTTCCTTTTCTCTGAGGCTTCTCAGCTTCCCAGGAGAAAAATCCTGGGCAAGGGGAATTTTTCAGAGAATGTCAATGCCACACTAAGGAAGGATTAACCTTCATTTAAACTTGTTCTGGGAAGGAGCTTAAATGCACAAAGGGGTTCTCTCTGCTCCTCATCCTCAGGGCAGCTCAGAGTCCCACAGGAGACTCTGGAAAGTGTCCCGAGTTGTCATTAATTTTTTAGCACTGACTAAGTATCCTTTCTGTATTCTTTAGTATAGTACAGTATTCTTTAATATAATATAGTATCATAAAGTAATAAATTAGCCTTCTGAGAACATGGAGTCAGATGCATCATTCCTGCCTTAGGACATTCTCAGCAAATACTGGGAATATAACACTGGGAAAAATACTGTTTGGCAACAGTTGAAATTTAAGGCAGCTATAAAGGTATAATTGAATTGCTTTGTCCCACAAGCTCTAATGATGGCAAATCAGATATACTTGTATAAAGATGAATTATTTATTAAGACAAATGAACAGACAAAAGATAACAGATGGAAGATCTTAATCAGAATTACTTCCTATACTGCATAAAACTAAAAAAAAAAATAGTTGATTAGAACATCATAAAACAGTGTATGATATCAAGGTACTTATATTAAAGCTGTCAAAAGAAATGGTATGGATTAGGAGTTGAATGTAACTTACCACCAAAATAATGGTAATGCACAAATTCCCTCACTTAACCCCAGGGTAGTAACCATGGAGCAGGCATCCCTACCTGTGGGACAAACTCCACACATTTCCAGGAAAAAGCATGGAAGATTTCTACTTTGTGAAAGTTTGATGTGACTTCTTTGGTTGTACAGTGGCTAGAAATCCAGCTTGCCTTGTCAAATGTCTCCTCAAACCAAGATGTTTATTGGCACTTGGGAGATGCCAGTCCAGTGCTAACCCCATGGTGCCAAAATAGCTCCCTGTGAGACATCTTGTTCTGTTTGAGTTATCTGGGATAACTCAAATTTTTGTTATGCTTAACAAACAACAGATGAGATTTTATGGGGGGTAGGATGGTAGGATGTCCTGCTACTCCTGTGGGTGGTGGCTGCTTGCATCACCTTCCTGTTGATGCCTTAGGATTTAGCTTTTATATTTTTCAGATCCTGTACAGTTTTAGCATATAACTCTAAAACTCCATAGCCTGCCAGCTGCTGTGCTCCCATTTTATTCAGATAAAACTATTCCTCTCCAGGCCTGAAACTCAAGGAGACCTCACTGTCTCAGGCCCCAAAAGATATTAACAAAAGCGAGTTGTGGGGGAGCAAACTGGGGGTAAATTACTTCATTAGCTGAAGCTGTAACTGGAGGATTAACCCCCGATGTGTAAATGGACCAAACTTATCATTATGTAAAAAACTCGTGCCCATCATCCATCCTGGGTGCAGCCTCTGGCAGGCTTTGACTCCCCAAGGTGTATCTATTGAAAATGCCCACTTTTATTTTTGCCTAACCTGTTCCAGGTGGCCACTCCAAGGCATCAGCATGACCTGGGCAGAGCTGGGAGTTGTCTCAGCCCTGCTGTCTCAGCCCTGGCAATGCCAGTACCCAGCTCCTGTCCCCCAACAGAGGCGAGGAGACCCCAAGGGTGCAGGGTGTCCCCTGCCATGGGCACTGCCTGTCCTCTGCTCAGCAGCCCAAATTCATTCCAGGGCTGGAATTGTGCAGGAGTGAGGGCTGCTGGGGGCTGCCAGGTCACTGCTAATGCAGTTCCTGGGTGGAGTTCATCCCCTGGAGCCTGACCTGGTGCTTGGGAGGCTGATGGTGTGTGAGTGCCTGGCTGCTGTACGGGGGCAGGGGGATGCAATTTTCAGGGCTAATGATTGTGCTGACCTGATGTCCTCACACAGCTGCTTTCTATTACTGCTGCTTAACTGGGCCAGGGGAGGCTCAGGGGACTGGCTCTCTGTAATGAGCTGCTGTGCAATTACAGCACTTACTGCAGGACACCAGGGCTAAATCTGCCTCGTTTTTGCTTCATCATCTATTTTTATATTATTCTGGCATAATGTGGG
The DNA here is from genome assembly GCF_012460135.2 of Molothrus ater. NCBI lineage: Eukaryota > Metazoa > Chordata > Aves > Passeriformes > Icteridae > Molothrus > Molothrus ater. Next base: position 12,965,941 of record NC_050493.2, on the reverse strand, counting down.
CATTCCGAAAAATGTAAGTTTATTGCTCCTGGGTGAAATGGATAGTGCTAATAGTGCTGCTGAGTGTGGTCAGGGAATTGTTTCGTTGCTGCCTTTTCACTCTGTCCTCTTGCCTTGCAAAGTTATTGACACGTGAAAAGAAAAATCAGCAGAGATCTATTTGTTTATATTTATATTCCAGGTTTTTTTTTCCTTGCTAAATTAAGCAGGAAGCATTAATATAATCTCTTACCAGAATCCATGGAAAAGCTGTAGTGGCTCAACAGTTTACTTGAAAATGCTTTGTTTACCTTGAATTTCAGATTTAGTTTATTGCAGTTGCATTCTGCATCATGAATTTCTACCATCTAATAAGTGTGAAATCCCACTTTTGCTGACTTCTAGAAATTGCCAAGATTATCATAGGCAGCAGTGCATGAGGATATTTTGCTAAAGGTAAGGATAAAGTAGGTTTAGGTTACTTTTAAGAGGACAGCAAACAGAGACCATACATTTTATTGCATACAAAACCTGTTTGTGGTTAACTTATTGTGTATTGATGTTTTCTCTCATTACCTCATTATAAGTGTAATGGAATTTATTCCCAATATTGAAGAGGAGCCATTTGGGAAGTTCTGTGCAGGTCAGGTTGCTTTGTAAAAGTGAGTTCCAATTTCAAAGAGAAAACCATGTTGTCCTCCAACTCTTTTGTACCAGGCACACAAATATACAGAATGTTTCATGAAAATCGTTGTATAAGTTAGTTAGAACAAGTGTTTCATGAGTTTTTTCCCTTTTATTTATTTATTTTAGAGAGTTTATTTGGTTACACTACAGAAATTTTTAAAAAGATGATATTATGACTGAGACTTCATACATTAAGTGAACTATCCATGATAACTACTCCACATTTTGCAGACTGATTTATAGAGCAAATTTAAATTAAAGATCTTAAAAGGCCAATATTAATTGAGCATCACAAACACTACTAGGATGTAGTTAAGAGCAGATATATTTTTCACCAACTGCTGAAGTCGTTGCCTGTAGACTTACTGAGTTAACAGAAATTTGGAGTAACCTAATGCTGTTATCCATAGCAGTAAATAAACTGAGCAAAATTTAATTAAAGATACATATCTATGAAATATGAGTCTTGATTCCCCCTGTTCTCCCTTCAGCATATTCCATTCATGTATGCCTTTAATAGATTGGATTTTTTTGCTGGGCACTCATGTGTAACAGCCATAGGTTGTTGTGTTTAGCCTTGTGGAAGCCCCAGGGAGCTGATCCTGCAGGATATCCCAGGAATTTGTCACTTGTGCTTTCAGGAGCAAGTGCTGAAGGGCAGCATTTTACCCTCACAGCTTCTGTGGGGCTCCCCCTTTGCTTTTTTAAAATTGAAAGCAAATTTTAAATCCAAGATTTAATTTGCTTTAAAAAATTAAATCTTGGATTTAAAAATGTAGGTATTCATTTTCATGTCCCAGGCAAAAATCCATCTGAGAGTTTTCTTTTCTAGAGAGTCTCGGTTTGGCTATCTTGTTTATATTCTGAAGAGAGGAGTTGCTATAAATAAACCTCTTAAATCCTTCACAGACAGTTTTAAAAAAATATCCAGGGTGTTAATCAAGAAAAATAGTTTTAGGTTAGAACTTTATTTGAGCATTACTCAGAACAAGGGTAAGAACACAAATGGAAAAGCCCAGCCTTGATGAGTTAACATTCTTGGGTCAAGTCCCACCTTCCTGACTCAGGGGAGCTTTGGTGACCATTAAGGATTAGGTTTATGAAGGGCCATGTGGGGCTTCTTGGTAGGCTCAGGTAGGAGAGGGGATGTAAAAGTTCATTTTGCTTCACTTTCCAGAATTGCTTTTAGAAATCGAGGGGGTGAATTAAAACTGATGAATTAGCAAGAAGGTGATCTCTCTTGCATGCATATTTTTCTATGCTTTTGTAGAGAGACTTAAATACATTTAAAGAACAATTTAGATTTATAGCTATATTTATCATGATTACTTCACTAAATTTGGCAAGACGCATTAGAATTCCATGTTTCAAAGGCACAGTGCTTTAGGAAGTGAAATATTACAATATGGTTTAGCTTATTTTTCTAATTTTGTCAACACTAAAAGTGCCAGACAGCACATTGCTGTAGGGGGGTAGAATATAAGGAAATAAAGGTAGTGTAGAAAGTAATCTTAACCCTAAGGAGCTGCAGCTGGGCCAATTATCAAAGATCAGGAGCAGGCCTGACTTTAACAGGCCCCAGGTGTAAGCAATGAGAAGAAGATGCTATAAAAGAGTGGGGTGGCTGGGTGAGAAGGGAACTGGAGTCAGTGGCTCCTGTGTGAAGAGGAAAGAGTCAGTGCTGTGAGGAGCTGCCCACGAGAAACACCAAGAAGGTATGGAACTATTGTCATAAGGAGACAGCAGCATGGAACACCTGCAATGGGATGACAACCCATTGCAATATTCCTAAAGGCTTGTTGGTTGGTTTGGTTTTATCTTTTTGCTTTCTCCTGTTCTCGTGCTGTTGTTTATCACAGTGGAGCAGTGAGATCACAGGTAATTGCTCACATCATGGAGTCAGAGCTAGTGAGGAACACTCAGCACAGGGAGGGTTTGAACAGACAGGTGTCTGCTAAGGAAGGTAGGAGCCTGCCCTGAAATGGAAAATGTAAACCCCCTTCCTCTGAATTGTTATAATTTTTAAATTAAGGAACCCTCAGGCAAAGATATGGGAGTAGGAATAACAATTCTTTATTAGGAAAAATTAAAAAAAAAAAAAAACAAACCAAAAAACTAAAGGAGTAATACAAAACAACCCTGCCAGAGTGAGAGCAGTCCCTGTCCCTTGTGTGTCAGGGTGGTGACACAGCCCCATCCCATGGGGGCTCAGCCCTCCTGCAGTGCCAGCTGTGCTTCTGCTGGAGCAGGGATCCTGCACAAGGGTGAAATTAGGAAAATGTCTTTTATTTTGGAAAAAATAGGAACAGAAAAAGGGGCTTCACACTGGGGTGGGTGAGATGGGACAGTTCAGTGAAATTATCAACTCGTCTTCAGGCACAGGATTGATGAGAATCCTGGCTCGGAATGTCTACCTTGCAGTTTTTTTCCTGTTTTTTTTTTCCTTTGAGCTTTGACACAGGGAATTTCTTGTACTTTGTATTAAAAGTTGATAGTAAATAGGCTGTCCAGTCTCATGTTTGAGGAGCTTTCTTAATTTAAGAGAGTTTCCTTTATTTCTTTTTGGTAAGGCGTTGTGTTGAGATATGCAACAAATAGCAGCCATTTGATTCCTGGTTTAGAATGGCAAATATTGTCCTCTGCTCATTCTGGAGAGAGGAGCTATGCATGCTCCTCAAGATATAACCTTTCTAAATGCTAAAAGCAGTAAACATCGTTTAAAAGACTCTTTTTGCAGTGTCATCACCATGTTTTTGTCAGCATTTGCAGGATTCCTTATGTAGAATGGCAAGTTCTTCATTGAGTACAAGCTCCAGGAATAGCAAAAAAGCCATTTTTAAAGGTGTTTTTTGTGTCACATCTAGCTTGTAGCACAAGAAGAATAAATTGTATCTTGCTTGGGAAAGTGACATAAACCCAGGGTTTTGTTATGTTACGGAGGGATTATGGTGAGAGAGACAAGGATCCCTCCCCTGAGCCATAATTCCTCCTGGTGAAATTGCTGTGGTTTCAGCTGGGGCATCAAATGTCACGGGGGGAGCAGCAGGAGAGAGAAAATGCTGATCCCTCACAGGAATCCCGGGGCAGAGCAGTGGGCAATTGCAGAAGGGGATCTGTAAAGGGGAATCAGGTGAGCTGATGGGGCCACACCTTGTGTGCAGCCCAGCTCTCCTCTCTGCTCCTCCCTGGGCTCTGCCCATTCCCACCTTCTGCAATAATTACCTTATCATGGACACATCACTCCGGGTGCTTCTGGCCCTGCATTGCCTGGGGTGGGGGAGAATAAATTGCTTTTGTGTCTCGGGTGGCTTGGCTGCAGATCTTAGCTCTGCCTAAGGAGCTTGAGAGCTGGCAGTGCCTTCTCAGTGGATTTAATTGAGTGATCACACTGTGACACACAGACACTTCCTCAAAAGCCTCAGCACAGGCTGGCTTGGAGCTGCAGCTCTTTTTCATCCCCATTACACTGCTCCCATGTCTTCATTCACTGCTCCTCAAAGGTGACAGTGGATGCAGCTGCTGGGCTAGAAATTGCAAGTTTCAGGAGCGGGGGTAGGAGTGAGGGGGAGGAAGAAATCAGTCATACAGATGGAATGATAATTCACTGCGTTAAGACACATAAACTTAAATAAAAATCACTGTTAAAGCTTTTAGATAATTGTCAGGTCTTCACAGACTAACAATAGTCAGCCCATTAGTTTAATGAGTGCTCTTTGACCCATAATATTAAATGAATGTGTTTCACTGTTTATTAATTCAACATTAGCTTGAGGAATGCCATTATTTTAGGTAGAAACACTCCATCTCTGTCTCCCTTGGTGCAGTGGTGAGTGCACTATCAAAGATCACAATCCCTCTGGCGTGAGGATCATTCTGCAGAGTTCCCAGAATAACTCAGTGTCTGTTTGTGCCCCTGTGTCCAGCCTGGGTGCAGATGTTCTCTCAGCTGTGCAGCTCTGGCTGCTGCAGATTTCAGCAGGAAAACTCTGCTGCGACAGCCTGGCACCCTGACCTGCTGAACCAGGGCCACAGAAAGCTTCTCTCTTTGCAGTGTCACTGTGTTATTTGTCATTTTGTTTGATAATTTTTCATTAGTATGCTTGGCCTAAGAATGTGCTAATGGAATTTGATAAAAATGTAAAGCTGGGAGGAATTGCTAACACAGAGTGTGTTATCCAGGAAGAGATGGATGGGCTTGCAGACTGAAATAAAAGTGAATTAATGTTAGTAATACCAAGGAAAAGGTCATGCTTCTAAGAACTAGCTGGAATTCACCTGCTGAGCAGGGATTTATCAGACAATAACGTGTAGAAGAAAGATAGGGACATAATATGTCCAGTGGTCCAGCTGACCACCGGGTGACTGTAAAGCACCAGGAAGGTACAAAAATATAAAAGAGAAATACAGTCTTTGGACACTTAGGGTGAATTATTAAAACAGAAGAGTAATTGCCTTGCAAGGTATTAGTGAGTTCTGGCTGGAATAGTCACATTGTCCAGTTCTATTCACATTTCTTGCAAAGCTGATGGAGGGAGAAGATAGGCACCTTTGACAGAGGGTTTAGAGCAGGATTTATGGCAGCTTCAGGAAGCCCCCCTCCAAATTCTGCTGCTTTAAGACAGGTTTTTGGTATATCCTCTGCAATATGTGCTTTTAGTAATTTCCCTCCAAGAAAGATGTAATTAAATTGATACAAGTGGGGTGTAACTCTATGAGTCTATTAGTAGAAAGACCTTTTTGTGAGGGGATGCTGCCAGAGTTACCTAAGGGAATGGATGAGATGTTTTTTTTTGTATGGTTTATTTTGGAAAGGAAAAATAACTGCTAACACCAAAAAATATTGATGAAGAGGAGCAACAACAACAGCAAAAAGGAGATAGGTTGTTTGTAAAAAAATAGAATTTAAATAAGGTCAGCTCTGCTTGTGTGAGAGAAATTCTTGAACAGCTTCAAAAATCCCATTAGTGACAAAGATACACATTTCAAATAGAGCTGAACCTGGGTTTGAATCAGGTTAAATTAAATAACTGTTTGTGATTGCAGGTGCTGGGTTGTGATGTGACAGGAGTTCATTTCCATTCCGAAATTCCTCTGGAATAAGTTTTTGATGAATCCACAGATGTCTCCCATTGAACAGCAGCTCTGCACACACATTGTCTCCTTTGCTGTGCGGGCTGAGCTCTGTTCAATAAAGGCTGTGCTCCCCTCCACCTTCCCTCAGCCAGGGTCATGGCTGGGTGCTCCTCCTCTGCTCCTGGGAGCCTGGGAGAGCTGGGGATGTCCTTTAGAAGTGATGATTAACACCAATATAAAGGAAGATCTATTCTCCTGGAGACAGAGTTATAGCTAGGTGTCATCTGGAATTTGTGAGGAGACTGTTAAGGGCTTTTCAACCTAGTACAGTGGTGACAATATTGGGACGTAAAGTTCTGACAAAGATTTTTGTCTCACAATGTGGTTAAACAGCCTTCAGAGTCTAATATGAGCTTATTAACGTTGTGTCTGTTGTTTGACCTATGGCAGTGTGTATGTTTCTTAAAATGTTTCAGTTGCTTTAAATGATAAATTGTTCAAGTTGCTATAAACGATGAATTTCTCTCTATTTCCAGCAGTGGATTTTGTGCAGTTTTCCATAGCAGTTCACTTGGTATTTCCCTGGTGTTGGGCACTGACCTGAGCTGAGCTCAGTGTAACCCTGGGGTGGCAGAGAGCTCAGTGGTGTCTGTGCTTCAGGGCAGCTTTGGCTGCTGGAAGTCAGCCAGCAGACTGTCCCTAGTGAGAGGGATCTGGCCAAACTGCCTTTGTCCCACTCCACATGGAACTTCAGGCCTTCAGACTGTGTTGCTTCTACCACTGTGGAACTGAACTCTTTTCAAAGAGTGTCCTGGGAATTGTGTCTGGGTTGGAATGCTTATGGTTGCATTGCTTGTCATCAACAAATTAAAAATTAGTAAAAATAGAGATGTATTTTCCCAGTTCTCTCTTGGTGTATTTCCTGGATTTTTACCCAATATTCCTGAATTTTGCTGTTTTAATTAATGCCTGGTTTTGCCTCCTGATGTGCATGAGAGGTGAAGAGTCTCAGTGTGAAAGACAGTTCTCTTCAGTTCTGTTCCTTCAAGCCATCAGAACCAATTGATGTCAGTTACCTCAAAAGCCAATTAATCCCACTTCTGTTTTGTTGGATCAATACTAATGCATTTTTCCTGTAATTTTCAGGTTTTGACATCGCTGGATGCCAGCAAAGCTGAGGTAGGAAATTCTGTCTTATACTGGTGGAATATTAAATAGTTCTCAGTGCTTCTGATAGAGGGGCCAGCTTGCTTCCAATCTTGGGGTGAAAGTTTAAGTTACTTCAGGATGACATTTGTGCTGCTTCTAGTGCTTAACGAGCCAATCTTTGGAAATCTGGTCATGGTATAACAACATTTAAGCTCATAAAGCCCTTCTGGGAAAGTTTTGCCATTGTGCACGTCTTTCTGAAGGTTTCCATGGCATTCAAAACCACACAATTCCAAGGTTTGTTCAGTGTGTGTTTTATTTCCCACCCTGAGAAGGTTCAAGCTGACCTTGCCCTGTGTCCTTCCCTTTTTCTCCTTTGATATAAGTGGAGTGCAGCTCTATGGGTAGAAAGACCTTTTTGTGAGGGGATGCTCCCAGAGTGACCAAAGGCAATGCCAGCAGGGAATGGATGGGAGGGCTCATCTTGGATGCTTTATTTTGGCTCCTCAGCCAAGCAGGCTTGTTCCTGCTGCAGAGGTGGTTCTGGGGCTTGGCACATGTTCTGTCCACCTCCACATGAGCTGCTTTGCCTCACTCTTCTTATGCCATGAGCTGCTGGAACAGGCTGGAGCATGGGAGAGCAGCTGGATTTTGTGCTGAGCTCCCATTGAGTTCTGGAGAGCCGTCAGCAGTGTTGTGTGTTAGGTGCTTGACATTGCTGCTGGTTAGCTCGATCCTTTGGGCTCACATTTATTTTGTCAGCTTTCCTCATGATGTGTGAGTGTTTCTGAATGGTCTGGAGGTGATCTTCGAGGTGCAAATATGCCGATTACTGGAGTATGTTTGGAGTAACCGACTGCTGAAGAGAAGTGGCAATGCTTTGTGAGCACAAAGATGTTCAAATGCATTTTCCTCTCCTGAACAAGTCACTGTGCTTGTAATGACTGGCAGATATTTTAATTTGGTGCACAGTGCCTGAGTCATTTATTTGTAACATCAGTTGGAAGCTCAGAGTGTTCCTTGTGAAGCCCTTCTCAGACTCACAGTAGGGAATTTGTGGTGTGCTCCAAAGCCAATGTTTAACTGTGACAAAATGTGTAGGTGACTCTAACTGCTGGATAAATTTTTAATATGAACCTTTGGTAAATTAAATTGCATTATTAAGGAGAATAGATAAACTGTGCTAATTACTTCAAAGAACAAGAACACGAGTTCACTTGCATGCTGCAAAAGAATGAGATCATTCATTTTTATTTAGATTGAGACTGTAATATCAGTGTTCAATTTAGCTGGTCTGATTCAATTGCATACTTGGCTTGTCTCAGGGAGTTTCAGGAGTAGGATTTGTATCTGTTTTTTTTCACTGTTGCACTGCTCAAATGTTTGGTGCTGTTCTATTAGGAGTCCACTAATAGTAATTTTCAGATTCTTGTTTTGTAATGGGATTTTGGGGGCTGAGATTTTTCACTGTGTGGGTACTGCTATTGACTCTGCTGCCTTTTATGCAATGTTTTCTTATTTATTTGTCAAATGTTCTCATGTACGTTTTTCTCTTGTGTGTGTAAAATTCTGGGAATATTGCAAGTTTCTGTGTTGGCCGGTTGAACTGATTTGTTTGTTTGGTGCTCTATTGATTCCAAAACCTTGAGTTAACACATTTGGTTGTTTTTTAAGAGCTCACCAGCTGAGGTTTGTGCCCCAGCCTGTGGGGCTGCTGACTTTGTAGGCACAGATTGTGTGTGAGAGGTTATGGTTGGGTGCTGTTTCTCCCATTCATGGAAGTGCTCAGAAGGATTGCCAAAGTTCTCCAGTAAAGGGCAAATCCTAATTGGAGGTAGAGGGTAATTAAATATTTTCCTTCATGAGGGCATCAATGTTGTAGGGAAATAGTCTGACTGAGTTCAGTGGAGTAACTCACATAAAGCAGCAAATAAAAAGATAACAGGCATGCAGTGCTGGTTGATGAATTCCTTTGGCATAATGGCAAACTTCCCAAAATTTCTTCCCGAAAGCCACATGGGCACAGCACTACAGTTCTGCTGGGGTTTGAGGCATTCCATAAGTGTGGGGATGACAGGACACACAGGACATTTCCTCAGCTTTGACAGTAGTGGCCCTGAGTTTTGCCTGATTTGATTTGATTTTGCTTTACCTTTGGGTCTTCATGAACTGTTCTGAGAAAGGTGCAGCCCCAGATCCCCTTGTTCTGGCTTTACCTTTGTGCCAGGTCTTGTCTCATTAGAGCTCCTCTGTTGTTTGCTGCTGGAGTGCTTGTGTGGAAGCTCTCTGCTCTGCTTTTGAGTAAAAAACACTTAGATTTGTTTTCTAAAATCTTTTATCAGAGCCTCTACTCTGCTATTGAACTGTTGATCTGAGTAGTCTTGAAATTTGTTTATTCCTTTTTCTTTGTTCTTAGGTGACACTGCCGTGTTCCTTTACTAAATTTTGTATGAAGTCTGGATGAAAACTTAGTGTGTTTGTGCAGCTACTGAATGTTTTAGGAGGATACAAACCAGCTGGGTTTTTTCTAAATGCTGGTTGCCACATAGCACCACAGAGATGAGAACAGCGAGAGGAAGCTGTCAAGTGATCCCAGGACCTTCCTTCCATCATTTAACACAAAGGGACAACAAATAGTGACAGAGTCAAAGCTGTAGGCAGCAAAGCCTTCCAAAAATAATTGCCAAATCTGCCCACAATGTGTCTGTTAGGGTCATAGTCTTGTAAGTATGCATGTTAGAGGCGTCTTAAAAAGGAATAAGTTATGCATAGGTAGTCAAACACTAAGATTTTATCACAGCTTACCCTGGTTTCTTGTTCAAACCCAGATTTTTTTTTTATTCTTATTCAAACCCAGATTAGCAGTTTCTGTCAATACAATTACAAAATGGGCCTGAGATCAGTCTCAAATACAGCTGTAGACTGTAGCAATTCCCATAACACACAATAAAATAAGTTTTCATGTAATTTGCTGGAACAGTTTGAGGAATGCCTTTTTTCCATTCTGCTAACTTTAGCTATTACAGGTATATGGCATCTAGTCTTTCTATTGTTTTTTGTATGAACATTTTTCCCCATGAAAAGATGTCTCATTCAGCAAACTATTTGACTTTCCAGTGTTCTTCCTTCTAATTAGCAGTGAGAATAAATGATCTTTATGTTAGGCAAAGCATAATTTCTTTTTCTGAAACAAATGGTGTTACCAAAATAGAACAGAGAAAGCTTGTTGTGATTCCTCTTTTCCTCTGCAATATTTGAATAAATGATACAGTGAAGTTCAAGGCCTTGTGAGAAGTGAGAGGTCATGCCTGATTGAAATACAAGTTCAGCATAACTGTGTGTTAGCTCTCTGCCTGCTTTAATGGGAGGGATGTCAAGGCAGCCTATTTTTTACTCTCATAAAGAAAAGGGTGCCAATATGTCTCAATAAAATGGAATCAAAATCAGCTCGAAGCCCAAGGAGGTTAATAAATCACAATTTTCAGGAAACCTCAGAATAATAAGGAGAATATGGCTCTAATGATAACAAAAGTGTGGCTGATTTATCCAATGATCCAGCAGGTCCTTGATGACCAGGGAATGTCACTGTTAAGCCCCCCATGTCCCTGATGTGGCAGGAAGGGGTCAGGCTGGGGAGCAGCGTGTTCAGAAAAGGGGCAGCTCATGGGTTCCCTTCTTCCACCCTCTGCTGCTCCCTGGGATTCTCCAGAGGAGAATCCACTGACAGGACAGGCAATTTCACTTGTTCTTGATTTGTACAACGTGTGTGAGAACCCTGTCTGTGGGCAGGAAATGTGTTTGCAGGAGTGATGTAAATGATGCATGTGCACGGTGTCCATGGCAGACACAGCCTGAAGGCCACCATGGGGTGGTGTGAGGGAGCTGGGGGTGCTCAGCCTGGAGAAAAGGAGACTCAGGGGTGACATTTTCACTCTGTACAGCTCCCTGAAAGGTGCCTGTGCTCAGCTGGGGCTGGGCTCCTTCTCCAGGCAGCACTGACACAACCAGAGCACACAGCCTCAAGGGAAGTACAGGCTGGATATAGAGGTTGGTTAATACAGGTTGGATATTAGGAAGAAGTTTTTCACACAAAGAGTGATAAAGTTCTGGAATGGCTGCCCAGGGAGGTGGTGGAGTCCCCATACCTGGGTGTGTTTAGCAAAGCCTGGATGTGGCACTGGGTGCCAGGGTTTGGCTGGGGCTGGGGTGGACTCGATGATCTTGAAGGTCTCTCCCAACCTGGTGATTCTGTGATTCTGTGAAGGGTTTGTGCTGGCTGATATTATTGTCTGCTTGCCTTGCACTGCTCCTGGGGGCCCCCAGCCCATCAGGCTGTGCTGCACACTCTGCCCAGTGTCTGACACGCTCTGGAGGTGATGCAGAAAGAGAGAAATGAAGGAATCTCATGGGGAGGCAGCAGCAGAGCTGGGGTCTCACTGCCAGCAGGACCATACCTGCTTCTGCTGCCCACTCCTGGTGCCAAGGTGAACTCATTCCTTTTGGAAAAGGAGTCAGTGAGGTGTGTGTGTAAACAGATAGCAGATTTCCTGCTCAGGAAATATGCTCTACCAATATTGTCCTATAGTGACTGCTTTGATGCTTTGCAGTGTGCTCTGGTCCTGCTAGACTTAGAACTCTCTCTGCTAGCTCATGAGGAATTTTTAAATCCTGTTGGCTGTCTGATTGATTTCTATGGGAAAACTATGATATCAGTGGGAACTTTATCTGGGGAGAGATGAATGCTTGGCTGGATGCTGTCAGGGTAAATTGCAGGTGCTGTATGAAAACCCCACAGCAGATAAAAACATGTCACTCAGCTCCCTCCCCTCCCTGCCCTACTTTATTCTCCCCAGCACACTTAACATGCAAGGACCTCGTGTGCCATCACTGCAGGGGATGTGTGTGCTCAGGACAGGAGACATTTCCATTTCTATTTTCAGGTTGTTTTTCAGGATGAGTGAGTGGATTACAGCTTCTCCTCGTTCTGGTGCATCAATACTTTGCATCAGCCACAGCTTTTGCTTGAAGCTGTGCATTGTTAATCTTACCCAGCTCTGTATTCCCTCTTCCCTCCAAGTGGATCGAGGCATGGAGTGATCAATCATGATGACTAATAAAGGATTGGCTATTAGTAATTTTTAAAGTTCCTATCTTTAGGATCCTTAGCAAGAAAATACTTGCTTTTAAAGAAAACTACATATCTGTAGGGGTATAGCATAAAGCTTTCCTTGTAGTCATAATTTTGATTATTTTAATCTCTGTAGTGGGACTTTGTAGTGGGACTTCAGAATTTATCAAAAGGATAATTATTGCAGTAAGATTGTAATTTTTGCTGGGTCTGTCAAAATCACTTTAGATTTGGCTAAATCAAGCTGTCACAAATTGTGTATAAATAGGTACCAATACTTTATCTTAAAAAGACAATTGTGCAATGGTGCCATAATTCTGCATAATATACCTAAGAATATTTACCATTTCAAGTGTAAAATCAAGACTTATAAATGAAAAGGATTTTTAATTTTCAAGCTTTTAGAACTGAACAGTTGTAACTGTGCAGAAGTTGGGATTTTGATGTCGTGCCTTCAGTTATTTCCACTAAAAAGTATTTTTCAATCATGCAAGCTGCTTAAGGGTCTGAACTCCCAGTGAAAGGCATCTCTGGGTAACTCAGTGTCCCTTACAAATCCTGCTGAGCACCTTCTGTGTCTTCAGATCCCCAATAAAGCCTTGATTGGCAGTGATGGGAGCTCCCAGCTGGAGCAATTATCCTGACAAGTTAATATGGACATTGCAAACGTGGCAGGAAGGAAATTCATGGCACTGCGTGCCTGGAGGGTGACCCTGGGATGTGCTTGGGGTGCAGCCCCCCCTGAACACACCAAATACCTGCCTTCATCAGGATTTGATGGATTCCCCTCCAACTTTTATTTCCAAAGGCAGAATCCTGCCTTCCTTTTAAAATTTTGAGGTTTAGCCACATTAGCTACATATAGATGTAAAAGGACTACACAAAATGGATGGAGAAAAACTTTACAAAGTTTTCATCCATTTTTAACTTGAGCATGAATTTCCAGGATTGTGCTCCTTCCCTCTGAAATCCTGTGCAGTAATTTTAAGCTGTGCAGTGTGAGAGACAGTCTTGCTGTAGCTGCTACTGTAAAACCTAATTTGCTGCATAAAATATGAGAGCTATAGTGAAATATGAGCCTGGAGAGCAACTCTTTTGATCTTGAGTAGTCAAAAGGTTGGCATGTATAATGGTATGAAAATAAATGATGTCAAAACTGTAGGATATAATTTATGGTTTGGGGACTACTTTACTCATGGAAGCAGAAGCTTCTACCACTGCAAAGCGAGTAGTTCAACAAAAGATAATGAATGGAAATTACAAACTTTCATAAACCCCCAGATAGACTGAATTGTGCAATTCATCAGTTTAAACACAACCAGTTGTCTAATTTACTGCTTATATATTATTGAATAGAGCATTTATAATATATCTATGATTGGAACTTTAGCCTTCCTTTTGCATTTCTTTCAATAAGTACTGGGCTTTAATTGTCATCCCGTTGGACTTGGACACATAAATTACTCAGTTTGCTCAGGTCAAGTGACAAAAGCTTGGGTTGTGTAGGCTTTTCAAAAGGTGCTTTTTGAGGGGTCCCAGCACAACCTGAAGAGGGCCCAGGTGGGTCATGGTGCTCCTAGGAGGGGGATCACAAAACAAGGGCAGAATATTTGTTGACTGAAGTCTTTATGGCTTTATAACATGCAGGTTCTTACGTGTGCCTCTGGTAGCTCAGACTCTGTTGCCTACATGGGCTTTAGACTTGGGATATTTTTTATTATATGTATGGAAAATGGTTCATGGACTAATTCAGTTACCCCCATTTGCTTCATTCAAAGTTGCACAACCTTCCCCAATAAAGCAAGCCTCTATCTCTGCAAACAGTCTTTTAACTGGGCTAGGTGTTTTGGGGGTCTGGTTCTTGGTTTTGTTTTGTTTTGATTTTTTGTTAGTTTGATTTGGTTTTTTAGATTTTTTTTTTCCTGTTTTTAAATTTTGTTTGGTTGTTTTTTGTTCTTATTTGTTTGTTTTGGTTTTGATTTTTTGGGCTTTTTTTGTTTGTGTGGTTTGTTTTTTTTGAGCCTCTATCTTTCCTTTGAGGTCTGCTTTGTGAAACTTCTCTTTGTCCTTCTTTCACCCAAAGGCTGCCCAGTCCCTTTGTTCACAGACAGGGGGGACCCAAGGCTGGCTTTGTGTTGGGTGTCACTGCCCTTTGCAGAGTGAGCTCCTGCAGGGGAAATCTTGTACCCAGAGCTCCCCAGGCTGATGTGGCTGTTTGGATTCAACCACCGAGCCTGAAGCTGGAATTCTCCCGCAAGGATCTAAAGATTACATCCCTACCAGCACCCCCCCACCCTGCCCAAACCTGTTGGGACAGGACTCCTAGGAGAATTCTGAAGAAAATGAGATTTAATAATGCCAGCTGTGAGCCATCGTGCATGCCTTTTCTGTGGGTGGAGATATAAACACACACATTTCATGGACCTGTGTCTCCAGAATGTGTTTCAGTAAAGTGCATCAGGAATTTGATGGTGACAGAAGTGAATATAAGCTTGTCTCACTAAAGGCTTGGTATTGACTTGAAAGTGCACTTTGTTTATTGATTCTGTTTCTTACTTCCCTTCCACATCCTCTTGCTGAATGCTGTGAGTTTTCACTGCCTGTGGGAGAAGCTGGATGTGTTTTGATGGAGGTTTTAAAGTGCTGTATTAATCACACTTCTGTCAGTCCTCAGTTGTGGATTTCAGGAGTATCACACTGTCACAGCTCTAGATGGGCCATATTGATCTTGATGATTAAATCAACTAAAGGAAACTTGATTTCTTAGGGAAAACTTAATATTCTCAAAGCCCAAATCTTCACCTAAATATTTATAGGTGAAGAAAGTTGATCACATATCTTTGTTCTCTGATTATTACAGTGAGCAGCAACACTTAATTCAGATTCTCATCACAGTGATGTGATGTAGTAATAAATAAATTCCTGTGTATGTGTTTTCAGTCATGGGAATATGCAGAGGTAACTTTTTTCTTCTATCTTGGCAAGGCAGGAAGATAAATAGGTAAAAGTGTGTATGTGTTTAAGCAATAAAGTTGGTTTAATGGTTCAGGGGGAAAAATTTCCTGTGGTACACAGAGTAGTGACTTGATTGAACAGGACAGAATCATGCAGTTCAATTAATGTGCAAATATGTGTTCACTGAACTTTCATTCCATTTATCACATGGACATGGAAATAGGGTCATTTTTTATCTCTGTATTATGTATATGACATCTTAGTTTGCTTCTTGCATGCTGCTGTGGGGAAAATAGCAATGTGGCACACCAGAGGCAAAAAGAATTGGAGATAAATGCCTCAGCTGTCACAAACATATTTAAGTAGATCTTTGTTTGAAGATAAATCTCTTCCTTCTGCAAGGACTAACATTCAGAAGGCCTTTGCATGCTCTTCCCATTAAAATTGGATGTATTCCTTGGCTGTGTGCTGGGAAAAATCATGGGCACCAATTGTCATGTTTATGAAGTACATGGTTAACAAAAGAAGTGTACTTATAGAAAACATCAAAAGGAAGTTTTAGCTGAAAGTACATTAATATTCACCATTAGCTGATTAAAATAAGGAGCCAGATATTTTAAAGTAACTTCTTTCTGATTCTTACCAAAGTTTTCTTCCATCCTCAGACCTCATGAAATATGTTTGGGGACTGTTCTCATTCCTTTGACTAATTGTTGTAAATCAGGTGAGCAGGAGTACAGGTAGTTATTCAGTTCTTACACTGAAAACCTATACTGGAAATTCTCTTAGTAAAAAGTAGAGTGAATAAACTTCTGCCTTTTATTTTATTTCTATAATTGGTGAAAAAAAACCTTTCCTTTTCTCTTGATATGGAGCAAAAATTTACAGCAGCAAGGGCAAAATATGAAATTTCCTAAGTACAATGTAAATTAGCATGATAAAAATTCCCTTCTTAAGAGCCTGTAAGAATACTGGAAGGTGGTTAAGAATTTCATTGTTCAGTCTCACTGAGAGTCTAAAGACAAGACCTTTTGGCTGACATGGGCAGCTGTAAAAATTAAAGAGTAGCTGAATTCCACATGGAATTGTGGAATTATTTGCAGGCAAGGCTTATAACCTTTAAACAAAGCACAGGCCAGATTCTCTGCCAGGGAAATTGGCACAGCTTCATAAACTTTAATGGAGCTGGACCTTAATGGGACTGTGCCAGGTTTGAGGAGCAGTGAACGTGATCTCAATTTAGGTAGGAGGTGGCAGAAGCTGAGGGAGAGAAAGAGGAGCTTAAATTGTTAATAATCAATCCCCACAGGTCACTTTTAAATAGGAAAAGGTCTCAGCCTTGGAACTGCAGTGTCTGGTCAAAACCAGATGTCTTTCCATCAGATATTTAGTTCAACAGCTTTAATTTGTATGTGAAAATGCAGAAATGATTGGATTTCTTATTAATTAAATCTTTACTGCTGTTTAACATTGTGCCCAAGATGAGCAAAAACTTTTTGGGGAAAGTTTCTGAATGGAATGTGAGGAGTTTGGAGCAAAGAAACAATAAACTCCAGGGCAGGACAAAGGGAAATGTTTCCATCAGTACAAACACATTGATGCAGAACTTAGAGAGCATGAGGGGTTTATGTTTAGGGGAAATAATGTGTTTATAAAAATAGATGTTCATAGGTAACATCTATTCACAGATAAAGCAATTGTGAGCCAAGCAGCATTTTGGGTTGGGACTTCACCAGGAAGATGTGGAAGGGTGCTGCTGCCCATTCCCATTGTACATTTAGAACCCAATTTTCTAAGCAGCAACACTCACTGCAAAGGTAAATATCCAGAATTATGAGGGTGTGTTTGGAGGCAGTGTGTGTTTGGTTCATTCTTTTGCCTGAAGTACTAAAATATTTTGCTTTCCCATTCATGTTTAACAGCCACCAAACACGTTTAGGAAACACATGTTCTGTACAAACCCAGGGAGGGTTTGAGGTGATTTAAAACTGCTGTGGTTGCTTGGAGAAATGTTCATTTTGCTGTAATAGGAGAAGGGAAAATCAGCATTGTTCTCCATCTCCTGCTTTGCATAAGCTGGGGAAGGTGAAGAGCAGTACCTGGTGTAGCTGCTTCAGGGGGAAAAGGAGAGAAGCTGCTGCCCAGCACTGCAGAGGAAATAGAGGAGTAAACCTGGGAGAGACCCTGGAGTGCTGGAGGGAAGGTGGAGCTGAGGGGCACTGGGTGAAACAGAGCCTTTCTCCTCCCCAGTCATGGCAACTGGGAAGAAAGATCAGCAAGGCATAGCCAAAATATTTCCTTTTCTTGAGTTTTCTCAGAGGTCATAATTAAAACTTGTCTTGTAGGGGAAGCCCCCTTTGCTTAGGGAAGATCTGCATTTTCCACCTCAGGAAATGGCAGGTGACAGAGGCAGCCTGGGGTGTATTGTTGCTTGTTAAGGCACCTTTTTCCCCAGCAGTTCCACATTTCTCTGCCACTAAAACATGATTTCAGTTTCTGTCTGATAAAGAGTTTTCAATTACTTGTAGTGTGGGAGTGGTTTATTTACTTTATAATGAATTATTGTATGATGAATTATTTGCTGAATTACTAAAGTGTTCTAACTAAAGGACATTGTCTGCTGGATTGGGAATTTATGATTTTGGGACTAGGCTGAAATCTTCAGAATCATCTTCACAGGGTTTCCATAACAGAGTAACTCCCAGCAGTTGGTTTGAAAATTGCTCTCCTTGCTGTATCTCATTTCCTTCTTCCTTAGTGCCCTTTGTTCCCAAAGGACACAGTGAATGTCCTGAGTAGGATTTGAAGAATTCAGAGTAGATCCAAACCATCTAGAGGAGCTCAAAGAGTTCAATCTTTTAAATTCTATCACATTTTTATGCAGACTTTACATTCTTCCACTTCAAACGTAACACAAGAATTTCTTTCCTGCTCTGGATTCAGTGAATGTCTTTTGCTGTAACTTCTCTGGGGAGGCAAAGCAGCTCCCAGCTGAACAACTCTTCACATTCAGCAGGACTTCTGAAAACATGAAATTGAAAACAGCATCGTGTTTGAGCTCTAGATGATTTATTCTGACAAATAACACAAGGGCATCTCCAGATAAATACAGATGATTACATGTTGGTAAAGCCACTGATTGTCAGGAGACCAGAATAATGTTCTAGGAAGAAATATCTGTGGTGTTTAATGAATTTTGAAGCATCACTACAAAACCTCTGTTACAAAACTGCATTTTAAATCAATACTGAGAGCGTGCTGAATTGATAAAATCAGTGTTCAAGAGCTGAGCTATGTTCATCACTTTAGTTTTTCTTGCATGGACTTGAGAATGCAATTGGATTTTGGTTGTACTTTTCAGAGGGAAGCCCAGGAGCAGGTTAAGGACTAGACTTATATAAACAGAAAACTGAACCAAACAGGCAGAGTAATTTAATCCTGTTTTTGTTAAGCTTTTGATAAATACTTTATTTATTGTAATACAGATCATAGACTCCATTATGGTTCTGATCAGGACAGTGCTTTAGGAGAGATCCTCCACAAGGAGAGGAGTTAATGGCAGTGAGAAATATTCCTGAATGTGGCTGTAACTATCAGAGATTTTGGTTTATGGCTCTTTACTTAATGCTTTAAATGCTAAATTAAAGAAGCCATTGAGAGTAGTGAAATGTGTCTTTTCTAATAATTATAAGAGCATTATGGCAGAGAGAATGGGACAGTTTAGAAACCATAGGAGCCATTAATTCAGCTGCCTCTCCCAGAGGTGTTTAATTCCTTATCACCCCCAGCCAGTGTCACTCTGCCACAAGGAGCAGATGCCTTCACCTCAACTTCTAGGCTGAAAAATTGCATCTCAAATATTTCCAGCCTCTTTGTCTCCTGAGCAGGAATGGTGATATGGAAAATTGAAGTGTTTGGTTAATGTCACCCAACACTTAAAACCAAAAACAAACAAACAAACCAGTCCCCAAAACAAATTAAAAAATCTCTCTTGCCTTGTACAGAATGACGTAAAATGAAGGCATATAATTGCATTTTGATTAAAGTAATTACAAGTAACCTTAATTAGCTCCTGATCCCATGAGTTTAAGGGAATGCTCTATTTAAAATGAACTAATGCAAAAAAATGAACTAATGCAAAAAAATTTAATAATTAATAATAAACAAGAATGGTTTTTCCTTCGTGCTTTCCTCATGTTCAAAAGTAAAGAACTCTCAAACATTAAATCAAGTTTAAAATGGCTGGAAGAACACTGGAACCATTAGGAACCTCATTGTCATCATTCCCATAACTGGTTTGAAACATGGCATTTTCATAGATAGGTAACCATTTACTTTCTACATGAGTTGCTGTGATAAGAATTTATTACAGGACCTCAGGGAAATGTTGTTACATCTATTAAAAAAAAAGTTACCATTAATTTTGTAGAATTAGAACATCGATTTAATTTGGCCTCCTTTAATTGATGTTAGGCAGCTTGGGAACGGATGTCCTCACTTTGTAAATGCACTTAATCACTTCTTGCTACAAAACCTTGAACATAATTTTTCCAATCAGAGCTGACAGTTGTAGGGTTAAAGCTCAACACTAATAAATTCACAGGGACTAGATACTGTACTACCTGCTCTCCTTCTTCAAAACACTGGCACTGCAAAGCAAGTCTGAATCATTTTAATTAGATAATCTCACTATGCATTCTTTTTCTAAATAAATTTTATTTGCTCCTGTTAGCACAGTAATTCAATTTGCTGGTGTTTGTCTTCTTGGGAGAAAAATAATTTCCTTGTGAGCTTGTAGGGCTGCCAGCTGGTGCACAGTGCAGAACAGAGGGGCTGGGATCTGGTGGCACTTTGGGGGCATTTCTGAGGGCACAGGGGCTCTAGGAGCCTGTGGACAAAGGCACTGGCAGGGTAAAGGGCAGGCAGCTCAAAAAAACAAATACCAACATGCCCAGGCTAATGGTGGCACTGTCAGGGATTGGCAAGGAAAGAATCTCTTTAAAAAATCAGTTTGCTTTTTCTCGTTGTGGTCATTCTCCAACATACTCTATTTTGCTTGGAGAAGAAGAGATTGGTGTGTGAGGTGTTTTAATGGCTTATTTCTGATGTTTTATCAGTGCTGCAGTCTTAGTTTTCCCTGGAGATCATGGCCCAGGTAAGAATGAGCTGTTGCTTGGGGGAAGAAATAAGAAGTCCAGAAGTCCTTTTCCTCCAGAATCCCACTTTGCACTGAAGTGATTTCCCTCTCATTATTAGTCTTGTTTACAATTTCCTTGGCACCTGGGAGAAGCAGCTGGGTAAGAGGGCAGAAAAGTCTTTTGTCTTGGAAAATCTCCTCAAGTAGTCAAAAATCAAGATTTCTTTTGTTTTTGTTGTTTTTTTTTTTTTTTTCCTACCACCAGTAGAATGGTGAAAAATTTCTGTGGCAGCTTTTCAGGTAATTTTTAGGTTGTCTACCTTTTTTTCTATACTAATAATGAAGAAAAACTCTGGTTATCCATCCTGGATAACCCTCTGCTGCTTCAGCTCTGTTTCTAAACACAATTGTGGGGCTATTCTCCTCGAGTCTCTGTGGGATTTCCCCTGTGGAAGAAGAAAGCAATCCTTCAAGTCATTGTGACTTGCTATGTGTATTTTAGTAGAGCTTTAGATTCCATAAATTGGGTTATGGCTGATCCCTGCCTCTCCTCAGCTGGCAATGGGAGCTCATCAAAATGCCAAGCTCAATTCTTCCTTCAGTTCTCACAAAAAAACGAGATGGGTAGATTAGAGGAAATCTGTGAAAAGCAAAAACATGTTTAATAATTCAAAATTGGATGAATGAGTAACTAAGCAGACCTTGAAGCTGAGGCCTTTCAAAGACAGAACAACAGAAGCTGACCATGTACATGAGCTGTTCTATGGAGTTCATTTTTCATTTAGGCTTTAGAAACTTTTTTTAATCTAAGGTCAAAATTAGTTGGGTTTTCAGGTCAGTGACTTGAAGCCTACTCTGTAAATAAATAGTAGAGAAAGTCTTCTAATTGTACATTTTCTTTTAAAACTGTTTGGCTTTTTAGTCAAATCATATTTTTTCATAAAAAAAAGCAAATTTTGTATTCTCCTGCCTTAAAACAAGTTGTTTCAGCTGTATAAATGAGGAGAAGCAGCTTTATTCCCTGAGTGATCATAGCACATCTCAGGTAAATGCATTAGTATGCACTTTTAAATTATGAATGTAAAACACTAAATAGATGAAAGCACTATGAAAGCTGTTTTGGCTTACTACATAATTAGGGTGTGTTTTATCTTTACACCATTCAGATTTTCATTCAAACTTTTGAACTTATTGACCACTGCCAAATTTATCACTCTTCTTTTCCCCATTTGCTTTTCACACATAACTTGGAATGTTCTCACTTGTCTAGGGCTGCAGATAAGCTCTTCTGATGAGTGAAGGAATGAGGCAGATGATGCTTTAAATGCATAGATAGTTTCCTTTCAAAGAGGAGGATTAGGGAAGGACTTTTCATTCAAATCCTGTTGATCCAGAGCAGGCAGTGTGGTGTTGATAACTGATGAGTTGAGGGCGGGCGTTCAGCTTTCTCTGGAATATTCCAACTTTTGAAGGTCTCAGAAGCTGAGAGGTGCAGTGGGGCATAATTCTCTGTGCTATGCACGTGGTTAAAAGCAGCAGATATTTATGATCCCTCATTTGATGGCACTTCTGATGGGATGGAGGAGATTTCCCCTGCACAGGGCGCGTCCTTGTGTTGCATGTACACAGCTCGTCAGCACTGAACATCAACTTTAAAGAATTTAGGTGTTTTAGAGGGGCTGAGGTTTTAGTTAGAGTTAAGCTTTATTGGAAATAATTAAAATAAATGGGTAGGCCTTGATAAAGTTAAGAGTTAGTAGTTAACTAATAATTGATTGCTTGTCAACACAATGTTTGGTTAGCTGGGTTTATAATGAAGAATATAGAAACTGATAAATGGCTTTTAGGAACATAAGACAATTGTGGCCTCCTCTGTTTTGAAACCATTGAAGGTGGGAATGGGAGTTCTACCAAGGGTTCATTGGTCATATTTGCATTGAAAAGGTGGAAAGGTCAGAATGAAGAAGACTTCATTTACTTCCTCGTTTTGGGACCCCTCCCCATTTCAAGGAACAAACTACACATGCTTAATAACTTTTGAACTAATTACCATATGAAGCAGGGAACGGGATGTACCAAGGTTATGAATATGCATTTGTATTTTGGGTATTCAGTACTTGTATAGATAAAAGGGCTCTGTAATCACCTGTAAGTTGGGGTGTGGATTTGGGAGCTATCCCACAATAAGCACACACTTTCTAACCTTAAACTGTTGCAGAGTCTTTGTCCAGCACAGTTGGATATTGGTACTGGATCAATATCCATATTTTTAATAAATCAGCATCACCCCTTCACACCAGGCACAGTCTGCTTTTTAGCAGTTCCCTAACTAGGCCAGCTCATTTCCAAGATAAATACAAACTATGAGGTTTGTTTTGGTCTGTTTTGCACTCGATGTATTTAAAAGAATAGTCTGTGAGGAACAGATCATCTGCTGGGCTCTGTCTGGGAATAATCCAGCTCCTACATGGCACTGTGAGAACTAAACCTCTCTTTAAGCCCTGGTGTATCCATAAACACATCTTTTCAGTAATTAACTGATTTTGACACCTCTTGTATCAACTTCCCTGTGCCAGTGAGGGAACACTGTTAATTTTAACACAAATATATTGCTACTTGAAAGGACAGGGAGTTTTTAACACTGGAAAATTGAGATCATTGTTCTGCCATGCTCACCTGAAGTATCTGCTTTTCACAGTGTTTAGAAACAACTTACCCTATTGTGTGTTGCTTGGAGCTCTCAAAAATCAGTTTTAAGTGCATTCCTGTATTGATCTGATTTTATACAGGACTGTACTGGGATATCATCACTATACAATCTGTCCTGAGGGTTTTATTTAATTGGCTTTGCAAAGTCTGCATTTCTCTGGGCTGACCTTTCTATTTTTATTCTAAATATTTATCTTTGTAGTCAGTAGCCTGCCCTGACCATTTCACTGATGAAACTGAGGACAGCTTGCAGTCCTGTTGTTGACATTTGTATTTAACCTCTGACTTTTCAAAGGAAATTCATTAGTGACTATACAGCTTCCAGTAGTTCATTTTACTTTTCTTAATCATGCAGCAAGGCCACCTCTCCTAGATGCACAGCCAACTGTTAGTGCAGTTTTTAATGAGCTACAACACCTTTGGGGAAGCTCATCTCCAGGGCTGGCTTCAGGCACAAGCAAGCCAGGTAATTTCAAGGGCTGTAAACTGATGAGGGCAGCAAAATCCCAGTTTTAGACAAGCCAGAACATTGCTGGTGCTGCCTGCCTTGGGCTCCCTCATCCTGCAGTGATGGCAAAGCTCCCTGTCCTCATGGAGAGGCTTGGGCACTGCAGTGGCCCATGGCTCCTCCAGCCCTGTCCCCTTCTGCTCCTGAGCTGTGTCCTTGAGAGGACAGGAGGCTGCAGGCACAATCCATCCCTCCTGAGGTGGTGCAGGGCTTGCTGGCAGGTGCTGGTGTCAGCCCACACGTCCCTTCCTGCTCAGCTTTCCCAGCTCAGCTGGGCAGATGCTTGTCTTTCACATGGGCAGTCACAGGGAAAGGCACAGGCACCAGGATTGTGATATTTCCCAGAGACAGACAGCATTCCCCAGCTTTCCTGGGGGAGAAAGATGCTTGATGAAGCCAGTCTGCCAAAGGTGTGAGATAGAATTTGTCTCTGTTGAGGTGAAATTGTGAAATGCATTTCGGTCTGTTCCACAAAAGCCTGATGATTATGTTCCTGTTCAAGGCAAAGCTGGGCTCAGGTGTGGGTTCAAGTGGGTTTGTGCCACCCCTGTCCCCTCCTGGGAAGTGTCACAGTTCTTAATCACCCCAGCCCTGATTAACACTGGGACCCCTTTGGCAGGAGCAAAGAGCAAAAGCCCCTGGAGTGCTCCAGGTCTGAGCCACGTTCTGCATCCCCTGTGAGGAGCTGCCCCATCCCACCCCACCCTCACCAGGCAGTGCTGCTGGGGGCCAGCTCAGGTGGGCAATGCAATATTTTTACATCTTTCCCTTTAAACACCCTGCTCTGGTGCAAACACAGGGCTTGGAGCAGCTCCTAACAGAACTTGCAACTGTAGCTCCTTTTTGGCTCAGAAATCTGGGGCTTGAGGTTTCAATTCCCACTTCTTAGCTCCTGGCTATCCCTGTGGAGTCCCTGAAGAGTGATTTTCCTGGAGTTCTTCCCTTAGCTCTCTGAAGGAGAGGGGAAGACAGCTGGGTTCTCTGCTTTAATTAGACTAAGGAAGCTGCTCATAAAAGAGTGGAACAGAGAGCAGGAATCAGCCAGCCTCTTAGTGGAAATGCTGCATGCATAATGCTGGGAGGGAATGGTATAGTTAAATCTGAATAGTTAAACAAGCCAAAGAGTTGTCAGTTGGTTTTTTTCCCCCCCTCTTTGCAAATTTCCCTGGTAACAGCCAAGCAAGTTGGTGATTCAGAACATGGTTCCATTTATTTGGTCAAAAAATGATAAGAGTCGTAAATATTTCAGAGGAATCTGTGCTAAGTTTCCTCTGCTGTGACTCATAAGGATTTGGATTATTATGATGAAAAACATTTGTAAAGTTATTGTGTTTTGTTTCATCGAGAAAGGTTCACTTGTGAATCCCTACTAGGACTATTTCCCACTGCTTATCTTTTTATTTCTCCAGGGTTTTAAGTGTTAGTCACCATATCAGGGCACTAAAACAGTGCCTGCTGCTGGGGTGACAGCACGGAAAATGCATGCCAATATTCACATCATGTATGGACTGACAGTGTTAGCATCAGACAGCTCTTGGCAGAAATAGAAATTTCACCAAGAAAAGAAAAGAAAAAGGAAGTTAAGCAAGTAGCTTCTTAATATCTATATCATTCACAATATAATACAACTTCTGGGTGACTGAGGGGGTGGCCATATGTAAAAAATAAAGAAAGGAATTCATTAATCAAATATTAACCCAATTATTTCTTTCTGTCAAGAAATACAAAAGTTTTTTTTTTCAAACTTGTGGGAAAATTCTAGAATGAAGTTGTACTACTCATAAAATAGGTACCATACAAAGGAGCAGCAGAACAAGTCCAGGCTAGAGAACTCAGCTTTTTCGGCTGCTGTTTAAAGTGTGGTTTGGGGTGGGGGGTAGTGAAATAAATTCTGCCTGCTGAGGTATCATTATTGCTGCTGTTAATGAAGAGATGGGACCACTTTTGGACTAAGAATGATTTATTACTCAGAGAAACATCAGTCTCAGAGGGTGTGAGATGTATGAGAGCAAGCAGCCCATGGCTGGAGAGTGGTCACAAGTTCTTTGTTACAAGGTAATACATGATGTTCTAGTTTAATGGACAGCTGCTACAAGGTTTATTTTGCTTTTCAAACCTATCACCTTTACCTAATTCTGCTGCACTGCAGATACTTTTGTCCAATAGGCTTCTGTCACACACATAAATGCTTCTCTTATAACTTCTAAACTCTTTGCTTACTCTATAACCACAGCCCTACACTATAAACCCTTCACCATCTTATCAATGCAGTTGCTCACTTACCTAAGGCATATTTTTACTTACAACCACAGAAACACAAGTTTATGATTTTTCTGCTTAGTATCTGTGTATTTTACTTTTACACCAATCTAAGCTTTGTCTAAGATTGCAGATCAAACCTTCTTGTGTCTGGGGAAGTTTCTGTTTTTCTGATTCCCACACTGAGGGAAGGACTGTATAAATATGACCCACTGTTATAATAATTATAATCAATAATATTAATATAATTCACATTATTGATTAGCCTGTTTCTGCTTTGCAGTGCTCTGTGGGGAAGGAACTGGAGGCCTCTTTCTCCTGAGTCACTGAACTCAGGCTCATAACAGAAAATATTTAGATATTTGTGTTTGATATGTTTTGTAAATGTTCATGAGTCTACAAAGGGCAAGAAGTTGAACAGCAAACAGGGACTTGTGGAAGGAATAGACAAATAAGTGTGAGCAACTAAAATATTTCTTTATCTTCTAGTTATATTGCCTCTTATGATACAAATAGAGCAAACAAAAAATAAACTGTTGATATTTAAGAATCAGTGTTTTATTCAGTAAATGTTTCAATAATCCACAGCTAGTTAAAATTCAATTTAAAATTCACCACAGAATTTTTGCTTCAGTGTTCTCAATTTTAAAGTTATTTTTAACTACTATAAAAAGCCCAGTGAAATCTTTTGGGAATAATTTAATCCTTAAAGCTTCTCTAAACCCAGAGCCAAGAGAGAAGCACCCTGTGAGCAGGAAGGGGCTGCTTGTAGAGCTCTGCATCCTCAGTACAGACTGCACTTCCACGGCTGCTCCACCTGAAAATCATGGCCAGGCACTATTGCTGTGTAGAGGGCAGGAAAAAGACTTTTATTGAGATGCTAATAGAAGAATTAGTTATAATTTTATATGTATTATAGTAGAATATGTGTCTGTGTGCCTGAAGTTTTTAGCTTTTATATGTTTCAGATGCTGTAGTGCATTGGTGTGTAACTGAACACCAAGGTGTTGTATTTGCTGGGATGAAGGCAGGAATGATCAATCTGACTCCATGTTCTCAGAAGGTTGATTTATTACTTTATAATACTACAGTAAATTAAAGAATATTATACTATAGTAAAGAATACAGAAAGGACACTTACTCAATGCTAAAAAGATAACAATGAAAACTGGTGACTATCTCCAGAGTCCTGACACAGCTTGGCCCTGATTGGCCAAAGAGTGAAAACAACTCCCAGCAGAATGCAATGGAACAATCACCTGTGGGTAAACAATCTCCAAACACATTCCACATGAGCACAACACAGGAGAAGCAAATGAGATCAGAATTGTTTTCCTTTTCTCTGAGGCTTCTCTGAATAAATCCCTTTGCCCAGGATCTTTCTCCTGGGAAGCTGAGAAGGTGAATGCCACACCAAGGCATCATATATATATAAATATAGATCTAAAAATACAATATAATTGTTCTGCCTCACCAAATTCTTCCCTTTGGAGTTCATTGCACCAGCTGAGCTCTTCACAGCACCCCCAGCCTGATCCCTGGGAGGACACAGAGTGCCAGCCCATCCCTGGGCAATGCTGGGCCAGCTCTGCCAGGGCTTGTTCCTCTCTCCCAGCCCACTCTAGGGACACTGGGAGCTCCACAGACCCACCCCTGCAACTCCTGAATGCTCCATGATTCCACAAGTGGGGGTAGAATACCCGCTTGCATTTATTGCTCAGAGAAACATCAGTCTAATGTAATGTAATAAAGGTACAAGGGACTTCTTTGGGAAGCATCCCAGCAGAAATGTGCATGGGATATCTGGTTGTGGCTGCAGCTCATCCCAGGCCTGCCTTTGCTGTGCAGAGCCTCCCACAAGGTCACTGCTCCCTGCCTCTCCTCGCTTGCTCAGTTCATCAGGAATCTGTGCAGAACTGGGTTCCATTATGAATTCCTTTGCACAGCAAAGAACGAGTCCACTCTGAAAATCTATGAGGTGCCCAGTTTTAATACTAATGAAATATCTTTGGGAAATTCACTTAAATTTTAATTGTTTGCAGGATCACCTGGCAATCTCTATTCTGCATAGGGATATAAATGGAGGCTTAGCAAAAGAAGAGAAGTGTTCACAATAATATAGTTCTGGGGCAGCAGGTGGACAGATTTTTTTGCCACAATAAGAAGAAAAGCTGTTGTATAAAATAGCAGGATGTAGGGTTAAGTGGATATTTTAAAGAAGAGGTCATTCAGACAGAGTGACAAAATGTACAGAAGTGACTGCCTTCTCCCAGCCTCTTGTCACCAGATTTGCATAGATAATTCTGAGAGAGGCCTGGTACTTTCAGAATTCAGATGGTCTTCAGATCAAAGCCAGTAAAGCTACAACTGTTGGGATTTATCAGGGAAATCTACACAAGACAAACAATATTTTTATTTCCTTGACAATGGTTATAAATTTAGGAATTGCTTGAGTTCTGTAATTACTGGATTTTCTTTGCTGTCATGTCAGTTCTGTGGGGAGATGGTAGAGCTGTATCTGCTTTTATTTATTTAATTAAATAAATATCTGCAGCTGCAAAAACAAATAGGTTTTTATCCAGACTTTTTTCCTTTCAGAAAAGACACTTATAATTGTAAAATATGCAGTACTTGAGCATTTTTCCTCAATTGTGAGCACTTTCCATTCTCTTTTCGAAAGCTTTTCCTGGGGACACTCACGTGTTATAAATAACCTTGAAAAACAAATAAACAATGCATCCTTTTGTTAGGAGTATGTGCATCTTATCCATCTGTCCTCCTCTTGTGTTCCTTCTGTGTTATTATTCTACAAAGTCAATTCTTCCAGAGAATCTATTTGATTCTTTTTTTTTCCTTGTAAGAAGCTTACAGAACAAAAAAAGCAATAGAAATTCACCTCGGTATTGTTCTTGAGGAGGTATTTTCCCTTACTACCTTGAACAAGCAGCTTGTATGAAAAATGAAATAGAAGGAAAACAGAAAACCAACTGCCTTTTATCCCTCTCATTTAATGGAGCTGAGTTCTCCTCAAGAGTGCCTTGGAGTATTTAACCAACTCCTGATGCAGTAATTACAGCTGCTGCCTGGCCTGGTGCTGCAGGTGAGGCTGTGCAGGGGTAATATTAAAAAAAAAAAAGGTGAATTTCTCCATGTTCAAGGTGCCAGAAGTGAGGGATGGGGGTGGCAGAGGAACAAAAAAAAAAAAAAAAAATAAAGACAGTGAATTTCTTCATGTTCAAGGTGCCAGAAGTGAGGGAGGGCAGAGAGAGGAACAGGAGCAGCTTTGAGAGTCACCAGTGTCACACCTTGGTCTGGCCACCTGCCCTTGTCCTCAGGGCAGGTTAAAATGCTAACGACAATTTAAAAGAGGCAGGAAAGGGAAAGCAGAGGGGTTTTGGAAAGGCTCACTGATCAGTGCTGTTCATCAGGGCAGTATTTCACACCTGGCTGGGCTGGCCCCACAGCATCGCTGCTGCTGTCCCGTGGTTGGTGATGAGCTCCAGGGTCATGGAGGTGCCTTTGGAGCATCTGCAAACCCTCTGGAATTCTCCTTTCACTCTGCAGCACTGCATAAGGGCACAGATTTCCTGACAGAGCAGGCACTTGATGGGAAAACAGTTGTCTATAAACTAAAGAACTAGTGCCACTGCTGTTAGGCCTGAAAAATGTTGTGGCTTTTGCTTTGTTTTCTGGGTTTATTTTATCAGAAATGTTCTGACAAAATGTTGGTGACTTTTAGAAAGTGATATGACTCTCTGGAATAGGTACCAATAAATATTTAAAAGAATTCCATTGTTATTTTGAGGAGAAGGCTGTTATTAGAAAGCCTAGACAACAAGCACTTTTGTAACAAAACATAGCTGGAAAATGTAATATTAAAAATAGCTCTGCTTGCTATGCTCTAAAATTCTACTGGTGACAAATTGAGTCTGTTTCCCAATATCTCAGCCCACAGTTACAAAGAATTAGAATAGAACATCAAGTGGGGAAGGAAGCCCCCCAAAAGGGAGCCCCAACAGTGACTCTAAATACTGATCCAGCAGAAAGGAGCTGTTCATCCTCATTCTGAGCTGGTATTCACAGGGTATAAAACTGAGGAATTGATTTTGTTTCCTCTCATAAACAGAATCTTGTCCTTTTTATGGAATGTAACTTTACAGTTGCTGAAGAGGTTTCATGAGGGAAAAATTCATTGCTATTTAGTGTCCAATTGCATCCAGCTTTAGAGTCTAATGCCTCCTATTCACATTGCTGAGCAACCATCCTGCATCCTCTGCAGTGCAAAGTTGATTCAGGCAATTTTCCCTATGGATTTGTGCATATGTCACCTTTGGGCAAAAGATGAGCTAATAGAATTGA
This sequence comes from Molothrus ater, assembly GCF_012460135.2. Lineage (NCBI taxonomy): Eukaryota > Metazoa > Chordata > Aves > Passeriformes > Icteridae > Molothrus > Molothrus ater. The sequence continues at coordinate 12,935,998 of NC_050493.2, read as the reverse complement.
AATGAATGTAATTGGCAGAAGGTCAACCAGGGAGCTGTGCATGTCTAGAGCTTCCAGAAAAGGCAGAGCTGTTTCATGTTGGCATATGACTTGATTAGTATGCAGGTAAGGTGATTGTGCCTCAACAGAATAATTGGATCATTGAAATATCTGCAAACCCTGGTGTATCTACAAAGCCTGAGCAGTGATTAGATCCTGCCTGTTCATCGCAGCAAGCCTTGAAATTCTTCCCACTGTGAAAAACTAATTTTCTGTGGGAATTTATTAAATAAGAAATCTGCATGCCACTTTACCTTGTAAGCATTACGGGCAGAATACAAAGATTTCCTTTGACTTTGATGTATGCACTTCACGGATGCTTTTATACCATTGTTTTGTTACTTCTCTGCATTCAGCAGAAATTCCAGTATCTCTTTCTTCCCTGGCTTTCTGGAGAGAGCTGCATCTCCACCCCATGATAAAGCAGCCTTCATTTAAACCAAAGGCAAGGAGGGGAAAGGTGGGCTGTGAAAAAAAAAAGAGGCCCAATTGGAACATGCCAATACACCTCAGTTGTTGTGTTCTGAAAACAGCCAGAACAAATAGTCACAAGTTGTTCCTTTTCAATCTTCATGTTTCTGTGCTGTAATTGGTTTCTGCTGCACCACTGAACAGATTTTATTGTGTCATCTGGGTTTTTTTGTTTTAAAACCGAGGAATGCTAGTCTCTGCTAATAAGGAACAACAGGTATTACAGGGTAGGATTCCTGTGCTGCCCAACAAACTTAAAAATAGAGATAGTGTTGGGGAAGATGAAACAGGAAAGCCTTATAAATATGATTGCCTGGCAAAAGATTTTGAGAATATGGAAACTATAAGTGAGATTGAAATGAAAGCAAGCTTTGAGATCCCTCAGTTACTGAACAATGGGAAAACAATGGCATGGCCAGCTGAAGGTGATCCCCTTTTGATGGAACAGCACCCTCTGCTTGCAGACAGGCCCAAGGGTCAGAGCAGACCCTACAGCTTGGCAGAAGGGGCCCAAAGAGGAGTTTTTAGGGTTTAAAATGTAACACAGGATGGTAATGTAATGATTCTTATAGGCTGTATGGAAATGCTACAGGATTTGTATCTTGTACTAGATTGGTTAGTGAGAATTAGAATATTCAGCACAGAAGATTTATTGTATTGTAATGGGAGCCTCACTCTCTCTTTTACTCTTCCATCCTCTCTCTTTTCCTCTCTTTACTCTTCATTGCTCTCTCTTTACCATGATCTTGCCTTCTTTCTCTGTACCACTTTCTTTATTTCTTTCTTTAATTCTCTTTACTGCTCCAAGCTGTGGCTGGCAGCCCCCAGCAGGGCCCTGCTCCCAGGCCCTTTGCAATAAACCACAAATTCCAAGCCCTGGCTTCAGAGATCTCTGATCTCCATCCATCCCAACCCTCCTACCCACCATCACTCCTACAGGAGAGGAATGAACATGAGATTCCTAGGAGGTTTGCAGTGTTTATTTCCACCCTACAGAGAAGGGTGGAATAAACATTGCCTCTGAAGGGCAAATAAAAAGGTCCTTTGTGCTGCCAGAATGAACTCCCACCTTGGAGGTGCCTCAGGCCCAACACCTTTCCAGCAGCAGGGTGGAGCTGCAGCTCCTCTTCTCCTCCCAGTGATGGCAGCCAGCTTGCTTGTAGTGGAACAGAATAGCCCAAACATCTGCCTCCTACACTCTGCTTTTGTGGTTTTACGTGCTTGGCTACCCCAGGAGCCAGTCTAGAGTCACAAACAGCATCACTTAAGCTCCAGTGTAGCAGAGCCACTGTGGCAGATAATCACCTAAAAAGAGTAAATCCTCCTGGGTTAAGGAAAAGAGTTGTATGCAGAGCTAAATGAATAATTCATAGGAAATATTTTTTTTTTTCCCCTTGCAGAATGGCTTGAGATTCTCTCAGCTCTGTATTAATTATTCAGATGTTTCTGAGAAATGTTTTCTGTAAACTTTATTGTACAGATTGGAACTTTGAGTTTGATTCTTGCAATGAATGATTTAGAATGCTGCACTGCATGGACTTCCCAGACCTTAATTGGTTGGGTACACAAGCACCTACGTGAATATGTTTGGTAAAGATTCAAAACCTGTTTTCAATAGCATCACTGTCTAATGAAACTTAAAAACTTCCTCTTCACGAGCTGTGTTTCTGTAGCAAAACACAACAGCTTTAATTTTTTATGAAAGTGAGCATCCAGCACATGGCTGAAAGTAATTCACTTGGAAACTGAAATGGATCTGTAAATACTTTTTCTGCATAATTTACACAGTTCCACTTGTGTGATACTAATAACTACTTATTAGCCTTGAATTTATACTACTCAGTAGGGGAATATTTCTTTGTTCCTTCTCTTAAAAGTTGTAATTATCTCTCCATTGCTGCCTATCAGTATCCAAGGGCTTTGAGGATGGTACATTAGAACCTCATATATTTGGGTAATGTGGCCCAATCTTGCCATAACAAAAATCCCAGACTGTTCCATTAACAAAGTCATTCTGCTAGATTTTCCTCCTTTGTGCAAAAAAGACAAAAAAAGTATGGTTGTCTTGATATCTTCATATTAGGATGCCAGAGAGTGAGAGAAAAATACATGTATTTCTCATGTGTATTTCTATACACATTCTGGTGATAGCAATACAAATACACCAGAAAAAAATTCTGATGTATTTTCAGTATTTTTGCTGGCTGCTTTGAGGCCATTTTGAGGAAGTGTTTATCAGATCAACATCTCAAGTAGTGCCATGCCATGAACTCACAGACCTGGCTACTGGAAATGGGTGGATAAATTCTTGAAACACGTTTTGACACGTATTTAATGACTTAGAGAAGTGGTAGAAATGTATTATTTGTGTCCTTGCTGAGCCCCACTCAGGGAGGTACCTTGAGCTTGCTTTGTCACAGTAATTACAGTTTGCTCACCTTGCTCTCATTGCTTCTCTAATTTCAATCAGATAAAATTAATCAGCAGTTTCCTGTAAAGGCTGTTCTCTGCTGATTCTGCAGTGCCTGAGGTCTGTGGTGTCCCACAAATGCCGAGTTCCAGGGAGGGCTGGGATCAGGCCTGGAGAGGCACCAGGCACTGCAAAAGTCCAGTGAAATTCCTGCTCCTTCCTTCTGCCCTCCTGGATCCTGTGCCCCGTTTTTTCCTCTGGCCTGGGATTCCTGGCCTTTATCTCTGATGCAGATTTTTCCCAAATGCTTTTGGGAAAACTGCCTGCAGGATGAGCATGGGATTTATTTATCTGACCTGGAATGTCTTCACAGGGCTGCAGGAGGTTTGCTGAGCACAACCTGCCCTGCCTAAATCTGTGCTGGCTCCCCTTAACCACACTGGGTTCTCTCAAAGGCTTTTCAAGGCTTTATTTTTCTCCTTCAGCTGAATTTATTTAAACTTGGAATGTGTGTGGAGTCTACATGGGGATGGCAAATACTCCCACAGCCATTCATTGTGTGAACATTGTGATGTGTGAGCTTCTGCTTGAGGGAATCACAAAAAAAACCTCTCCAGCCTAGAAAAGGGTGACTGAGGGAATTTATGGCAAAAATCTGCCACACCTGAGTGGAAGTGTGAGCAGAAACAGACCATGAGAATTCATTTTCTCTTCCCTTGCCAGGGGTAGGACACCCCGAAGGAAACTGCTGCTGCTGCAGTGGCTTGAGAACAAAAGGAGCTGCTGATTAACACAACCTCTAATTAAGCCACGGAATCTCTTCCTGTCAGATGTTACGGTTGATAAAGTTTACCTAGATTAAAAATGAGACTGGACAAATTCATGCAAAGAGAAATCTGTCAAGGTCAGTTAAATGTCAGGACTCTGAAATGTGAGGAAGGCCTGAGGCTGCAAATAACAAGGAATTATCAGTAAATGTTACCCTGCCCTGGCACTGCTGCCCTGTGCCACCAGGCTGTGCAGGCACTGAGTGGGACCTTCCTCAGCACTTCTCTGAGCCCACTGAGTTCTGACTGAGAGCTGCCTGGTCATCTGAGCCTGGGAGCATTTCCATCTGTCTGTGGAGAGATGGAGCTTTGGAATCTAGCTCTCACAAGAACAGACATTTAAGGTGTTAGCTGAAATTCACTGAAATTCACTGCTGGCTTTAGTGCTGAGCACTTCTGCATCGTTTGAAGAAATGTGGAATTTGGACACCCTGAGCATTGATTGCAGATAGTTTGAAGTTACTCTAGAAAATGCAAATGACTCCATTTTATCTCTGTCTTGAGTTTAGATTTTGTGATTGGTTGGGTTTTCTTGGACTTAATTAAAAGTTTATTTTTCAGAGCTGTAGATATTTTTTTTTTTTGCTGAACGATTTCCCCTCATCCTCCTCCCAAGGGACTGAATTATCTAGATCAAGGTCGAAGGAAACATTAATTAAACTTAGCAATAAAATAAAGTCTACAAAGACAGTGTTTTGAATTCCTTGTCGATAAATCTCCTTATATAACTTAAAAAAATGTCCTTAAATTTCATCACTAAGTGTAGCATTATAAGGCAGAGCATGTTTGCAGTGTCAGAGTGTGCCTGCCAGGATATCAAAATCTGAAAATAAAGGAGCATAATCATCTTCTTTCTGCTTCCTTGAACTTTCAAGTCAGTGCAGCAATTTAAATATGGGATTTTTTTTTTTCTGGGCTCTTACAAAAACGTGTTACAATTGGTTTTATCTTTATTGTTTAAAAAATTATTATCAGGAGATAGAGGTTGGGGAGTTGGCATCAGATCACCAGAGCTGACCTGGCAGCAGAATTAACATTCTCTCAGAGTGTGGAGAGAGGGAGGGAACAAAAGAGACTCTCCAGTGTAGATAATATATTCAGTTTTACTGGTTTTAAAACCCTGAATCAGAAAGAGAAGTGGTAAACAAAGAAAATAAGCAAAACACCATGTACTGCTCTCTGAAAGTGAAATAGTTGGAATATTTAAATAAACAATCCAGCTTGGGCTCTGCAGTGACATTGATTAGAACTGGCCATCCTCGAGCTGAGAGAAGATTGCACCAGCTGGGTTTTTTAAGGTATTTTATAAAAGCAGATGATTTTAATGGACAATTCATGAAATTAAGGACGTGCCCAAGCAATTTAGCACAGTATGATGTAGAGCTTCAGCTGTCCTGGCTACCTGGCATCTCTCATTCTCTGTAGCCACTGAAAACCAGAGCTCCTAAGTCACCTGCTAAGTCCCAATTCCCTAAAATGGGAAATAACAACAACTAGAGAGAATTATCAATGTGCTCTCAGAGCAGCAGCACCATCTTCCTCAGCTGCAATTCCTTCTTTGCCCTGGTGGTGCAGGAAGGCACTGCCAGAGCTGGGCTGGCCAGAAATGTTCCCGAGGGATGAGCTCTGAGCCCGGTGCAGGGGCTGAGCAAGGGCAGGAACCCTCCAGCTCTGCCTTGCTGGGAGGGTGCCAGGGCACACAGCATTCTTCTTGCTGCCAGTGGGCACTGAGTGTGGGGTGAGGCAGTTTCTGACTGACCACAGAAACATTTAGGTTGGGAAAGCCTCTAAAACCGAGTCCAACCAAACCCTGCCTTGTCACCCCCTGAGCACTGGTGAGACCAGCTCTGCTCACTCTGGCAGAGCAGAGAAATGGGTAAAACTCAGTCATCAAATGTTTTGGTACAACAAATGCATTGTGGCAATCAGGATTTGCTCTCTGCAAGGCAGAACTGCAGCTGGCTTCAGCAGGGGATGGTGCTGATCCCCAGCACAGAGGGCTTCATTTGAAGGAAAATAGAAATGTTTGAGTGGTTGTTTTTCTACTCTTTTGCTTGTGGAATAAGGTAGTCTGGTAACTTACTCTGTTTCAGCATTCAAGGTCTATAGAACAATTTTGAAGATTTGGTCCAATCATTTTTTTTTAATTAAACACTTTAGAAGTTCAGGGAGACTGAATAGCAAGATGGAAAGAGCAGAGGTTTTAAAATGAGCTGACAATTATTCACGGGTCATCCCTTCTCAGATTTCATTTAATCAAAGACCCAATAAAAGAACACATTGTAAGGTGGTTCATTTTTTATAATTTCTTCAACTTTTTAATCTCATTTTTAAAATTATAAGAGTCATTAAGAGACTAATTTTGAGATTCCCTCCAGAGTTTTCTTAATCAGGCAGATTTTATTCTGTCTGTGATGGCCATGCATTCCAAGTCACTGAGGAAAGCAGTTAAACCCTTGTCCAAGTGTACACACCTCTGGCTACACCAGTGTTCAAATTTCATGCTGCAGGACTGAGGTCCATTGGCAAACTGGGGGTACAGTGTAATATTTTTACTTTCACTACATTGGATAAACTGAATATGTTAGGAAATTCTACTCTGAAATCACACAGTTCTGTTGGGATGTGGATTGTTTGAAATAATTTCTAGAATGCTGCAATAGATGAGATTTTAATTTTTAGCTGTTTCTCTCTTTGTTCTGAAATAGAAGGGCAAAGCATGCTCTGTCATTCCTTTCAGGGGAAACATTGCCTGGCTGAATAACACAGCAACCACTGATTTATATGTCTATATCCACTGGAAAACTGTGGGGTCTGCCCACTTTTGATTTTCAAAGCTTTGTGAACGAGGAAGAAATTCAGGTTGTGAATATTGACTGAGCTATCGAGGCTTGAGCTTGCAATTCAGAACGGTGTTGAGAAAATTCCTTGCATTAATAGGGCCAGAATAGGACTTTAGCTGCTCTTTACATCATAATCCTCCCTGCTATTTCATGAAAACTGGCTAGTTAACTTGATTTGGTAGTTTAATATTCTGTATCAAATACTTTCATTTCATCCTTTAGCATGATAAATCTCAGTTTTGTAATTTACCAAGAATTACTAACTGATTGTAAAAAAAAATCATTTAAATAATTGAAAATGCTTATTGTCTGGCAGTTCTGTTATCTTCCCAACATCAGCAATATTATATAATATACTGGTGCTACAGGATGCACCAAATTCTGTAAAATAGAATTAAATGGAATCGATTTTATACCCATGAAGGACACCAAGAAGGGGGCCCTGGCTCCTACCGAGTTCAGGAACTTGGTAAAAGAACTTTACACAGCATCCAAGTGCCTTGGTCAGAGCTAAAGCCAGAAACCAGAGCCATAATTGTGATTAAATTGCATTCCTGCTGGAGAAGTGGCTCAAGATACACTTGAAAATTCTGTGTAGGTGCTAAATGGCATAACAAATGGAGAGTCCCTGGTCTGACTTTTGCTGAGATATCAGTTGAAATTGTAACTATTCAGCAATGAGCCTTTTCAAGTACTCTAGAGTCACATTAAGAGACACACAGTTGCTACAGCTGTGGCAAGTAAAACAACAAATGCCACCAGCATGTGACTTTCTCATCTTCTTCTAAGTGAAGTTTGAAAATTTTCATGGACAACAAAACCCCAGATTGATCTGACTTTCACTGGGATGGGGAATGTAAAAAAATAAAATCTGTTCAAACAAGTTTACAGAGTCCTTGTGGCAGCTTCAAAGCAATTCTGAGCTCAAGACTCAAATTCCACATGCAAACATAACACATGCAGGAAAATCATAGTGCATCTGGATGAACTGTCTGTGGTGCACCTGAAGGGATTTCAAAGAGAAGGAAATCAGTTCATTTTTCTGGGTGAGAAACTGGTTTTCAGATTGCTCAGCTCCCCACTGTTTCTCTGAGTGGGATGGAAATCTGCTCAATTTCTGTGGAAACCTCCTTGGAAGCTGCTCAGTATTCCAGAGGCTGTTTGGGCTGCCTTTAGCCTGGCCAGTTTGTAGAACAGAAGTGGAAATAACCTAAAATAGTTTTGCTCTTTGGACTGTGTTTGCCAATTTATGAATGTCCTCATCAATATTGAGGGTGCCAGACAATGTTGGGAGGTTTGGAGACACAAACTCAGGGGTGACAGGGGGCATTTCCTTTCCTTCCTTTCCTTCCTTTCCTTCCTTTCCTTCCTTTCCTTCCTTTCCTTCCTTTCCTTCCTTTCCTTCCTTTCCTTCCTTTCCTTCCTTTCCTTCCTTTCCTTCCTTTCCTTTCCTTTCCTTTCCTTTCCTTTCCTTTCCTTTCCTTTCCTTTCCTTTCCTTCCTTTCCTTCCTTTCCTTCTTCCTTTCCTTCCTCCTTTCCTTTTCCTTTTCTTCTTCCTTTCCCTTCTTCCTTTCCTTCCTTTTCCCTTCTTCTTCCTTTTCCCTTCCTTTTCTTCTTCCTTTTCCCTTCCTTTTCCCTTCCTTTTCCCTTCCTTTTCCCTTCCTTTTCCCTTCCTTTTCCCTTCCTTTTCCCTTCCTTTTCCCTTCCTTTTCCCTTCCTTTTCCCTTCCTTTTCCCTTCCTTTTCCCTTCCTTTTCCCTTCCTTTTCCCTTCCTTTTCCCTTCCTTTTCCCTTCCTTTTCCCTTCCTTTTCCCTTCCTTTTCCCTTCCTTTTCCCTTCCTTTTCCCTTCCTTTTCCCTTCCTTTTCCCTTCCTTTTCCCTTCCTTTTCCCTTCCTTTTCCCTTCCTTTTCCCTTCCTTTTCCCTTCCTTTTCCCTTCCTTTTCCCTTCCTTTTCCCTTCCTTTTCCCTTCCTTTTCCCTTCCTTTTCCCTTCCTTTCCCTTCCCTTCCCTTCCCTTCCCTTCCCTTCCCTTCCCTTCCCTTCCCTTCCCTTCCCTTCCCTTCCCTTCCCTTCCCTTCCCTTCCCTTCCCTTCCCTTCCCTTCCCTTCCCTTCCCACCATCAGAGTGCTGAATAAATCAGCCCCTTTCTTGTAGGGATGTGTCCCCTGTTGATGGAGTGACAAAATTATCCTTTGTTTCCTAAAAAAGGAAACAAAAACCCCACAAGTTTCTCTCCTCAATTAGCTAAAAAGGCATCTCATAGGCCCTGGGGGACTTCACCTCGAACTTAAGGACAGCCAATGGGACAGAAGCCAAAAAGTCCCACCTGAACAATTTACTAGAAAAAGAAGAGAACAAAGAAACTAAAAGATTTTGTGAGGTGTTTTACCAGGGGCAAGAACCTCTTGCACTTGGCTTAGGTTTTCTCTGTAAAGGGTTTTGTTATTTTGCCTTTTATTAAAACTTTTCTGTTTCCAACACAACCATAAAATCCTGCTGATTTTATGCCTTCTAAGGTAGCTGAGCTATCTCAGGTGTGATATAAATCTCCAAAAGCTATGAGACCTGCCTTGAGGAGACCATATATCACACTGGAGACCATATATATCACACTCTCTCTTGCCACAGTGGTTCCACAGAGATGCTGGAGTGCAGAAGTTTCTGCCTGGGGCTGTAACAGGCTCCAAGGCAAATTGAGAGCTGCTCCTTCCCTTTAAGCTGCTGGGTCTGGGTCCCCACGTTCTTCACAAACAATTGCATTTAAAACCACCTCTGGCAGATTTTGCTCTCTTCCAGAAATGAGTTAAAAAGAATTTTCAGTTTCTTGGTGTAAGTCTGAGGCAGAGCTGGCAGGGGTGGGTCAGAGCTGTGGTGCTGTGTGTGTCTCACTGTGCTGTGGGTTGGTAAGAGAGGCCCCTTCCCTGGCTTCTCCTCTTGTAGCCTGTGTCCAAACTTTGGGTGAGCACCCAGTTCTGGTAGAATTGACTCCATATGTCATTAATTATTAATTTAATTGCTCTAATAATGTCTGGAGTAGGTGACTGCTGATGTGCTGCCTGCACCTTTTCAGCTCTTTTGGGAATACTTACCCTATGCAGACATTCAAAGCCTGCCTGTTCTTCATCTGGAGCATTCTGCTGTACTTAACGTGGTGCCCAGATTCTCCTCTTGCTCTGGAATCTAATGGTGGTCTCTGTTTGGTGGCAGACCCACTCATTTCATTCAGCATGTGACAAATTTTATTTTCTTATGAACGTTTCAGGCATAGTTTTGATCTGAAAGCAAACCTGGGGTGTGCTGGTTGGTTCTGTGTGTTAGGGTGCAAAGGCACAGCTAATTAGCCATTCCCTTTACTCTCACAGAGACAGCATTTGGATCATTTGCTCTGATCCTTTCCTTAATGCTTAATAAATTCTTCAGTGTTACACTTTAATTCATTAACTTCACTTTTGAAAGGATCGACTCAGCTTTTTCAGGCCTGTGTGTGAGCATGAAAGAACAGAGCCAAGAAGTTTGATTCTTTCAAGTTACAGTCCCAGCTGCCTCCACACTGCTCAGGGGTTCGTTATCCTGCTGTGGTTATTTAGGCACTTTATGGCCAGGATTCTTTCCAAGTGTGCAATTGGAAGCTCTGAGCTGTTGGTCTGAGCTGTGCTGGGCTCCTGGATTATTCTTGGTTGAGAGAATTTCGCATCCTCTCAGTTTGGAGAATGTCCTTGATTGAGCTAATGATCTTCAAATGCTCTTTAAGCGCTGAAATTTTAACCTTGTGCCTTTATTGCTTTTTTTTTCAATTTTCTGAGTGTACATTGTTTTAAGAAACCTTCAATTTCTGGGACTAAGAGAAGATCTGAGAATAAACATCCAGAGAGGAAGTTGGGTTTTGGAAGTGCTGGGGGGTGTCAGGCAAATCCTTGGTGTTGGTTCTGCCAACAGCAACCGTGTAGGAAAACCTTGGGTTTTCCACATAGGGAAATGCTACGGTGCTCCCTAGGAATAGCTCTCATAACTATTTGGGTTTAGCAGCCTCTCACCCATTCAGGTTTGTAATTTTGAAATGTTTATTTGCCTTAGTAAAATGTGCAGAGCAGCTGATTCCAGAAGATAACTCTTCCTTGGGCAGTGGCAGGAAAACAGTGTTGGACCAGGCAAGGGGCTCCTGCAGTAATGAACTCCACAGAGCCAGGCAAGGACATCCTTGGTGTGGTCCCTGATCATCTGAACCAATCTACAGATCTGAAAAATGCATTTTAAACACTCAGGAATTACTGGCAGTATTGTGTGAGGAAATAATCTTTAATCTTGTTTGATGGAACCTGCAGTGCTCTGTCATTATGATAAAATCCTGCAGGAGGGTAAAACACCATGAGCTGCCTTAATGCCTGCATGTATGGCATAGACACTTGAGCAACACGCAGATATATATTTTTATTTCTATATATGTTTTATTGACCTGTTCTTCCAGCTCGTTAAACACAGCTGTCACTTACTATCAGGAGCAAATGCAATGAAAGTCGTTTGGAGGGGGAGAGGATTGGCTGTGTTAAATTTACCATGTGTTGTTTGCTTTGCTCTGTAAAGAGGAGCTGTTTTATTGCAGACATTTGCCCAAAACCAGCCATCACTAAGTGAAGAGAGAAAGTGATGGAGGGGTGTAATCTGATAGAGCCAATGGCAGAAAAAACCTTTTTCCAATGTTGCTGGATAATAATGGATATCCTCCTACCAAAAAAAGATGATCACATTTCCTTTTTTGGTAGGAGGATATCCATTATTATCCATATTATATTATATTATATTATATTATATTATATTATATTATATTATATTATATTATATTATATTATATTATATTATATTATATTATATTAATCTATTATATCCAGCATTATTCTACAGCATATTATCCATTATTATCACGAACTATCTTTATTTTTATAGGCATTTTAATTTCCAGGCTACAATGACAGTGAATGGCTGTTAATGTTATTTTTTTTTTTTGTCCTCTAATTGTTCAGTTGCTTGTAGGGGAAATCCAGATCAAGGTATGTGTTAGGCATCTAACTCTCCTGCACTTTAAAAACATGTTGAGGTTCCTTACTCCATGAAAATTTTCAATCACATTCCTTAAATTACCTAGTCATGAGTCCTTGTGAACCATTGTAGGTGATGACACAAAATGAAATGTGTATCTGACATGTTAAGGGTCTAAAGGGAGTGACCTGACTCTTGTCTCTCTTTGGTGAAGTCATTTAATCTCCCTGCATCAGTTACTTCCAGAAGAACCAGATAAGGTTATTTTTTTTTTTTGTAATGGGAATTTTAATTTTCAAGTCAGTGTTCAGGACATTTTCTGAGGTCATGGATGCATTTTATGCCAACATAAAGCAACTTTCAAAGAGAAGCACCCAAAAAACTGCAGCAATCGCTGTACTTTCATTTCTTGTTGGAGCTGGGTATTTCATGAGGGCAGGTTCAATGTCCAGGTGCAGGTGGGTATCTAAAGGACAATCTGCAGTTGTAACAAATGGGTTTGATGCTGCAAAGGAAGGGAAGGCTGTCCCTCTTTGTGCACAAGCAGGACATGAGTGTCCTTTGTGAAACAGGGAGCTCAAGGCTGCCCTGCACCTGCACCTCACCCCCTCTGCCCCCTTCACGGAGCTCTCTCTGCAGAGCTGGGCCAAAATGGGAGTTTTCTTACACTGATAACTTTTCTTACACTAATAACTCCTAGATTCAGAGTGCTGTCACTGACTGCTGTAATGACCTCTAGAGACAGTGTCGTGTTCAGTGTTGATAAATAACTTTAATCCCAAATTCTTTATATGGAGAAACATGAAAATAATTTTCTATCCTACTTATTTTGAGCAGTCTGCAGGTGCCTGTTTCTGGTAGAGCAATGATCTAACATTTCTTATTCCCCAAGATACAGAAATAATGGTTGCTAGTTAAGGAAAAATGGATATTTGCTTTCACTTATTTAAAAAAATCACACAGCAAACCCCAAGTTGTTAGGTAGCTTAATTTCTAGGAAGGACACTTCTCTATGCTCCTAATTCCTCTAAAAGCAGAGAAAGCAAAATGCCAATGCACCTCATTCCCACAGGAGACATTCTGTCCCTGGGATGGCACAGAGGAGCAGCTGATGGAAGCACTAACGTGTCCCCAGCCCTGTGCTGTGACAGACAAGGTCACTGCAATGGCTCTGGTCACTGGGAACTTGATACCTGATTCCTCCCCATCCTTGCTCTGTGTGCCTTAATCCACTGATACAGCACTCAGCGTTTTTTTTGGTTTTTTCGAGGGGAAAGGAGGTGAAAACAGCCTGAAGAGATGAATATTTATGTACATATTTCTGTAATTTCAATTCACTCGTTGAATCCAGCTAGTACATACAGCTTCCACCAGTGGGAGGATCCAAATCTGTACAAGTGCAAATACTGCTGGGGGAGAAAGCTTTCTTCACCAAAATAAAAAGGAAAGGAAGCAAACCTTGTGCCTAATGATGATGAATATCACCAAAATGAGTGCATTCAGGGGAAACAAATACTCTTAAATGCTCTGTATATATTAGCCTCATCTTTTTCTTTCATGGTAGAAATGATAAGTGAAGGAAGAAGCTCACTGATGGTGCCTAATGCACAGCTACATGTGTATCTCTATATATAGCCCAGAAACACTGGTAATGCTCTTTCAAAATGATCATTACTTAGCTGGAAGAAATAGGTGGCAAACCCAGCTTGCTTCCATGGCAGAGAGTGCAGACAGCACAAAAGAGAGAAGGTATTTTATCCCAGCTTTCCTGTCATTAGTCATCAATTAATTGCACTTAAACCAATAATCCAAGAGAGAACAGTAATAAATTATTAACCACGAAGTGGTTTTCATTAAAGCCACAAATCAAAGCTGGGCTTGGTGGGGAAGGCCCTGACCTCAAAGGCAGGGAGGACACAAGGCAGGACCTGGGGACTGCTGGGACAGCTCCAGCTGCTGGCTGGCTTGGCACAGCTGGCAAAGGACAGCAGTCTTCTTGCAGGAATCCAGCAGGGCTGCAAAGTCTGGTTATCAGAATAAAACTAGAAGCTCTGCTGATTTTATCCTGATGCCCTGAACATTTCTCTCTTTCAATTTTTATTTATTGTCTACTTATTTAGTCTGTCTAATGAACAGCCTCATATGTAACCTCATAATGAAAACATTACAGAGTATTTCATGCTTAGCTGGAGCTGAATTTGTCTCTTTGTTTGACCAAGACACACATTTGTAGCGTTATTAGAAAATAATCCATCCAGTGTATATTTTAAAATAATTGCCTGACATTGATTTTGAAATGATGACATTTATCAGAGAATAACACTAATGATATTATTGATAATGCATGCTCATTAATACAGTTGTTTTTATCACTAGTGACAATTCCTAGGAGCCACAGTTTTGAATTAAGCCTGTTCACCAGCCAGTGTATAAAATCAGCCCAAAAACACAGACGTTGCCTCATAAAGCTTATGATCTAAATCTAAGATAAGAGATGACAATAGGATGATGTGGCTGGAATCATAACACATCTCCAGTCTCAGTTTTATTAACTGGGAAGGGCATTGCAGCCAAGGTGAATTATAGGGGAAAAATGAGTGAAGGTGAGGGGCTTGGTTTTTCTTGTTATTGCAAGTCGGAAAGAAATTGTAGAAGGGTCTCTTGTGGGATCAAGGTCTGGTGGGTGTGACAGTGCTCACACATATCCAAGGGGTTCTTGGATGAGGGAAGAGATGAGAATGTTGACTCCATGTTTCAGAAGGCTTGATTTATTATTTTATGATCTATATTACATTAAAACTATACTAAAAGAATAGAAGAAAAGGTTTCACCAGAAGGCTGGCTGAGCTAAGAATAGAAAGGAATGAATAACAAAGGTTTGTGGCTCAGACAGAGAGCCTGAGCCAGCTGGGCTGTGATTGGCCATTAATCACAAAAAACTCTATGAGACCAATCCCAGATGCACCTGTTGCATTCCACAGCAGCAGATAATCATTGGTTACATTTTGTTCTTGAGGCCTCTCAGCTTCTCAGGAGGAAAATCCTAAGGAAAGGATTTTTCATGAAAAGATGTCTGCGACAGGTGGGTGTGGGTACATGCACTGATGTGGGGATCCTGGCACTGGCTGGATGTCATGGCATCTCTTGAGCCCTCACATCTCCAGGACCCTTTCTGCTGGCAGGAACAGCTCACTAAAATCCATTTATTGGCGGCCCCAGCAGGGATCTGTGCGGAGACACAGCTGGGCAGTGGGACTGGAGAACAGCATTACATCCCATAATAACCCATAGCCTTCAGTGCTGCTGTCACCTTTAGTGGAACAGAGAATGTCCCAGAATGTCCCAAAATCCAGGTGGGAGCAATCCTGGCAGGGAGTTCTGCTCAGGAGAGGTGGGGCTCATTAACACAGCAATTTACATAGTGAGGTGCTCCCAGCATTCTGCTGCTGGAGTGATCATAAAGGAGGGTGATAAACAATTCCATTGCCAGCCCCTGACAGCTCCAGTGCCAGGATGGCTCCAGATGCACTCTCTGAACAGAGAGACACATAATTCTCTCTCCCAGGACTTTCCCTGGAAAGGCAGTGAGAACCTTAGAGAAGAGAAAACAATTCTTATCTCTACTTGCTGCTCCTGTTTGGCACATGTGGAATGTGTTATGGAGATTGTTTACCCAAAGTGAGGGTTGCTTGGATTGGTTGGACATTTGGGTCACAGTTGTGTTGTGATGGTTGGAGACAGTCATGGGTTTTTCTTTAGTATCTCTTTAGTATAGTCTCGGAATCTCTGCTGGTCAGAGTGACCCCAAAATAGGTAACAAGTCTCTTTTCCCAGCCTGGCAATCAAAGAAGGAGTCAGAGTTCTTCAGCTGTAGTTTTCAAGGTTCTTTATTATTTTCTGTTATCTATAACATTCTTCCCCTGGCCTGCTGAGATCCCTTCAGCAGGTCAGACAGCAGCACGCTGACCGCCCTTAGGGGCAGTGTTGTCTTTTATACTAAGAACTACATGTACTTGATTTACAATAATTTCCCAATATTATCACCTATGTTAGACAGTTTGTCTCTCCCCTAAACCAATCCAAAAGTGCCGCCATCACCCAGAAGATGGAGGCTAGGAAGAAGGAGAAAGAAGGACAGAACACACCCAAATTCCTCCATCTTGGGACCCCGAACCTCCATTCTAAAAACCCCAAAATTCTACTTTTCACCCTGTGACAAACTATCATTCTACTTAAACTCTCTTGACTTGTAATTCTTCATTTAAAGGTGGTAATTTGCTCCATGGGTTAAAATTGAAGCCACAGGTGTCTTGGGCTCTGTGCCAAGGTCTCTGAGCCCCCTGGCAGGGGCTGGAGCCATCCAGGGCACCCAGAGGGATGTCCTGGGTTCTGGCTATAATATAGTATAATATAGCTTTATAAAGCTCTTGTTCAGCCCTCTGAATCCTGCAGTCAGGACACATCATTCCCTGTGTTGGGGCAGCCCTGAATCCATACCCAGGCACTCCCTGCCCTCAGGGGCTGCAGTTCCCAGGTACATTCGCTCTGTCTCACCAGGGCTTGTGCTGCTGGGATCCTTCTGGGCAGGCTCCCACTGATGGCAATATTTTACATTGCAGATATTCCACAATTCTGCATTTTTCCCTATCCTGGCCCTGCAGACAGCCAGCATTCTCAGAGTAGTGGCCACTGCCTTGATCAAACCTGTTAGAAGGGCTGGTGCTGGGAGACAAACATTTAATTGATTTACAGCACAGCAGCAGTGGGAGGAGAGGGGGGGAAACACAGCATATTGGAATTTGAAATACATAAAAACCCTGTTGTGCCAGGATGGTTTGCAATTCCAAGCAGTGAGTTTGTTCTTAGGTTAAAATGGATTTTCTAAAACCAAGGTGAGTCATTCTGGTCATGGTCCCCCTGCAAGAACTGCTCCTGAATGTGAATGGGGAGAGCTGCTGCTCATGAGGCATTCCAGTGCTTAAATGGTTTCCCAAAGCACCACAGTTTTCAAACATTTATGAAGGAAATAAAATACTGAAAATGTGCAAATGCAAAGCATAGTTTTCCAATTAATTTAATATAATCATGCTTTGCATTACACGAGTGGAATAATAATTTCACAAAAATAATTTGTCAGAAAAATAACGGATACAGCAAACATTCTTGTGTTCAGAAGAGTTTATTTAGAACATTCCTAATGCTTTATTGCATTTGCATTGCAAAGTAAGAAAGGTAATATCCTATCAGACATTGAGGCTCTATAGATGTACGTTCATCACTCAGTAAGAAATTAAAGAGAGACCTTAGAGTAGAACAAATGATGGAAAAAAAAAAAAGGAATTTATGTTCATTCCAAATCTGTCTAAACTGATGCATTGTCACAGGCCTTTAATGGGTCCAAAATCCCTGGAGGCTTCCAGACTTCAAGAAACTGAAATGAATCTGATGGAGTGGTTTTCAAATGGATTTGTAAAGGCTTCAGGAGTTTCCTGGTTTTCTTGCATGTTAAGATCCTTGCCAGCTGCTGTAAAGAACTGTTTGTTTTCTGCTTTAGTTTACCCAGTCTGAGACAACATGAATTCAGTACATCAGAAGTTTCTCATTAAACATATTTTGGTTTTGTTGTATCTCCCATTTTTCCTAAGTGGGAAGGTATGAACTTTTCATCATGAAAAATCAACATGACCTTTTGCAAAAATGAGGTGCAAGCATTTCAGCATTTCGATGTTCTGGCATTTCAGTAAAATACCAAATGAATTTTAACACATAATATATCTTAAAATATGAATAGTAACATGAATCTCTTTCCTTTGCCTGGCTTGAGATTTATTAATATATTTTGAAGTGATCATGAGATTTCACCTTAGTAATAATAATAATAATAAAAAAAAAAACTTGAGCAGGAAAAAATTGGGAAATTTTAGGTAAATTCATTTTTTGTTTATTCCTTGAAGACTCCTTTGTGGTATATAATACATTATTACTGAAAACAATTTTTTATTTGCTGTTAGCAAGGTATGAAGTAATGGTTCTCCTAATAGAATTTAAAAGGTGTCATTGTCTAAAAATTGGAGGGTTTGGAGCCAATGTGGTGGGCAGGGTCATTCTAGATCCTGCTTAATGTGTGATGAAAATTCCATGTTTCAGTAGGGAAGGGCCATTGCAGGCAGCTTTTATCCAGCACTGAATAAATCTCTAATCAGCATTATCACAACACCAGCAGGAATGGTCAGTTACCAAAGGATTGTGGCTTAATGGGAGAAACTGTTCCACACAGATTTAACTTCAAAAATGTGACCTGACCCCCCTGGGGCTGCTGGGGTGGGAGAGGTGAGGCCACACCTGGCTGGGCTGGAGCTGAGGGAGGTAAATTCTGGCAAAATGGGGTTGGAGGGCAAAGGAGCTCACCCACACCAGGCCAACACTTCTGGTACAGTGGTTTCTGGGTAGAACAGCTTGTCTGGTAGTTATTGGAATAAACATTGAGTACCCAAAATAATAGGAAGATTTCTTTGTAAAAACTTTTTGTTCTTCACCTGGGCATGATTCAGATTTCCTGCTCACAGCTGAACTCAATTTAAATGCCCTAAGATGGCTGAGGCATTCAGGATTCTGTTTCTGCCCCACTGAACTCAGCTGCAGTTGAAACTCAGATTAATAAATTAAAAATATTCCTCTTGGTTCCTGTGCTGCTCTTTGGGAGCAGAAATGGTCACTTACACCTGCTGTTCAAAGGACATGCACTTGGAATTGTAGAGAACCAAGAATAAATTAACAGGAAAACAGATTCTTTGTCCCCCCAAGCTCTCAGAGCTGTGAGGTGGATGGCATACATCACACAACAATAATACAGGTAGGGGGAAGTTAATATATAAAGAATAACCTTTGATAATGCCTTTGGGTTGGTAGCAGTGTCCTAAACTCTAGTGGAGAATTGATAGATCTCAGCATTCCCTGTTCTCCCTATGCTTTGGGGATTATACATCTTTTAAAATAGAATTTCCACCATTTTAGTCTAGTGGAGTTGTGGAGGACTGAAAATAGCATTTCAGCCCTGCTTGGCTGCTATTCTTCCCAGATGGCTCGGAGCACTTTCCTTCAAAGAAATTCCTGTCACAGAGCTTCCACACACGTCTGAGGCACCAACAGTGCATTCCTGTGTCAGCAAAACACTTCTGACAACTGCAGGCACTGCTTGTGTTTGAGGGCATCCTGAGGAAATAACCTCTGCAGTTAAATGCTTGTAAATTTTCCATTGTGTTGGCTCAGCCCTGCTGCTTTCCCTGCAGGAGCACCTGAGTGGGTTCTGTGAGCTCTGCTGTGACGTGCTGGGTTTGGGTTCCCCTGTGCCTGGTGCGATGCTCTCGTGTCCCTTTGCCTTTTGTGTCCCCCAAAGCCTGGCTG
Organism: Molothrus ater; assembly: GCF_012460135.2. Lineage (NCBI taxonomy): Eukaryota > Metazoa > Chordata > Aves > Passeriformes > Icteridae > Molothrus > Molothrus ater. The sequence goes on along the minus strand of NC_050493.2, from coordinate 12,916,971 downwards.
GGCTCCTGCAGCAGAGCCAGCAGCCCTGCCTGCCACATCTGTGGCAATTCCACCCAGAGGAGATGTTGCAAGACAGTGAGTCCCCAGTGGGATGTAATAGAATGGAAGCAGATGGCGAGCTGAGGAGAATTTCAGGGGAGGATTACATTTTCCAGTTACTGTCTTTTTGATTTCACTGTTATTGTCTGATGAATTGTGTCAGATTTGATCCTTCAGATTGAAAAGCTGCTCCTCAACGTGCTCCCAAATGTACAGATAAAGTAAATGCCTGCTGCCAATGTACTGTCTTAGAAACTTAATTTTTTAATGCCTATTAGAAGGGCCTCTCATTCTGTCACATGTACAGTGGTTTCTGCCTCCAGCTAAGGATTTTTTGTTCTGTCCCAGATTGGGGTGTCAGTGGCCTGCTGGGGTTTGGTACATGCCATACCTGAGCACTCATCATTTACTCCTGGCCAAGGCAAGCAGAAAGGCTTTCTCTGTCCTGTGGCTGCTTTGCAGTCCCTGGTCAGCACCGGGGTCTGCACAGCCCTGCTGGAAAAGCCAGACCCAGAGAGAGGGGACACACAGAGAGCTCCGAGCCACATGTGAGTCCATCCCTGCTGGGAGGGCAGGGCCAGCTCCTGAAGGGCTGATTCAATGCAACTGCATCGAGATTCCCCTTCTACAGCACCAATTTAACACTTTGATGTGCAACCTAAACAGTCGTGCTTTGAAATGCTTTAAAATGTGTATGAGAAAAAAAAAGTCAAAATGTATTTTCAGCACAAGGATATTCTCTGGGTAGACTCCAGCTGTTCCTTAAAGCAAGATTGATACTTGAAACACCTCAACAGTAGAAAGTCTTTAATACAAATGATGTGGAATCAGGCCTTAAATCTTGGATATCATTAAGCCCCTCTCTAACTATGGCCAAACATTGTTGTGCCTGCCCCTGTAGCAGATGTTGCTAGAGTTAATAGTATTTTTTTGTTTCTTATTGCAAAATGGCCATTATTCTCTGGTGACTACACATGTAAAAGTATAACCAGAAACAGATATTTTCTGTATCATTCCTTCCTATATCCTTATAGCATGTTCAGTCTTACTCCCTTTTCCCCTGAGTTAAATCCTACATGTTGATTCATTCCATTATGGGAGACAAGGTTAGAGAAGGATTTTGACTCTTTTGAATTGAATTGAGGTATGAGGAGTGGGTAAATCTAAATGAGGTTGAAATTTGTAGTAGATCACAATGACAGCTTTCTGACTGCTTCCTTTTATTTAGTGTTGGCTCATTTACTCAGGCCTAGAGACTCATAAACATTGCAAGTGCATGTGTAAGTGCAATGCACTTCTCTTCTAGGCTGCTGTGGCTCAGCCTCCTTCAGTGTCTTTTGAAAACTCTTATTTCATACATTGCTTTGATCTCCCTGCTGCACAGATGTTGCAGATAACCAGGACATTTGAGCTTCCTGCTGCTGCTGTTTGAGCCCTGCACTCTGTGCTGGAACATGCTTGGGAAGGGTTCTTTTGCAATATTTTTCGTGCAAGAATGGTTTAGAAGGATTGGAACTTTTTGGTAATTCTGAATGTTGGATTTGACTGGCATCTGTTAGTTTCTGGAGCCTAAAGATTGTCTCTTTAGGGTTCATCTCAATAATCTGAGGAATTTTTATTTATATTTGCAAGAACCTGCCCAAATACCCCCCACCAGCTGTGTCACCTCTGGAGAGGCTGCTGCAGAGGCAGCTTCACTGCTGATTTCACCCAAAAATGAGGCAAAGACATCAGTTCTGTGTAAAAAGGAGGGCACAGGGGCAGTGCTGGTCACACAGCCTGCCTGGGAAGGAATAGGCTGTGGATGGATAGGAAGGACTCAGGGCATCAACACTCATTGTAGTTGGCTTTGCAAATCAGGTTCAGTTCCCTAAAATGTGGTTTGTGATAATTCATTTGTGGAGAATTTTGGAAGGGATTTGAGACAGGACTTCTGAAGTATTTTTAGATGTTGTGGTTTATTTTCTTATCTTCTACATAGGCAGGAAGGGTGAATTGGGCTCACGTCTTTACAGCATGGTTCAGAAGGTCACAAGACCCTTAATTACAAGACCTTTTATGGAGTTATTGACCAATAAAACACTGCCAACAAGGTTATTTATGTTTTTGACCCAATCCTTAACTACTTTCTCTTATGGACCCATGTTACAGTGTGTGCTTTCTTAGCCAATCCTGTTATGACACACAAACCCACAGTTCTACATTCCAAACTCCTTGGTTACCTCTGTAACTACTTTCATTTTTTCTATATCTTAAACTCTAAAACTCTAAACTTTCCTCCACTTAGCTTAATGTAAACCTTTATGTTAAACTTTAAACTATGTGTTTAAAATTTATGTTATGTAAAACTAAACTATAAATCCACATTCTCACTTTTGTCACCTAAGTTTGGAAGCTTCTTCCTGTGGTGGTGTTTGCAGGGGTCCCAGGACAAGGGAAGAGATGAGAACCTTGACTCCATGTTTCAGAAGGCTGATTGATTATTTTATGATATATATTACATTAACAGAAAATGATATACTAAAAGAATAGAGAAAGGATTTCATCAGAAGGCTAGCAAGGAATAGAAAGGAATGATAATAAAATCTTGTGACTGCTCACAGCCTCGACACAGGTGGCTGTCATTGGTCAACAAGTAAAAACAATTTCACATGCTGGCTAAACAATTCTCCAAATCACATTCCAAAGCAGCAAAACATGGAGAAGCTGAAGCTTCTCAGGAGAAAGGATCCTAATGAAAGGATTTTTCATAAAAGATGGCCATGACATCTTCCAAGATCTCAGATCAAATCCTGGGTTTAATTCTAAGCTTTGGCCCAAAGTTCTGAGAGTTCCTTGCGTTTTGGATTCCAGCAGTTTTTATGAACAGTTCACTGTTTATTGGCAGCAATCATTGGAAGGACAGGTGCAAAGACATCATTAAATCCTTGTATAAGGGATATCCATTATATCCATCATTATATCCTTGTATAAGGGCAGATATTGTGCAATTCTCAGCATCTTTAGAAGCACATGGAAATCACACCATGAATGTGCACATCATTCCTGAGTGCTCCCAGGAAAAATGCACCTGACACAGGGGAACCCTGTCTCACCTGGCTGGACTCAGGTGCACCAAGCTGCACAAACACCATCCTGCATTTCCATGGGCTCTCACTGGAAAATGGAGGTTCCATGGGCAAAAAAAAAGCACAAATGAGAAGAATTACACTTCAACAAGCCCTAGAATTTAACAGCATTTAGATGGGAATGGGTATTTAGTTGAAACTTTGATTTATGACTTTATTAATCCAAGTCAGGACTCTTGCTTCTGTTGCACCTGGTTTGCATTATTCCTATAGGATGGGAATAATGGAAAAAGTACCCTGAGTTTATTCTCCATAAAGGGAATTTGGGGCTGCATCTGGCCATTTCAGGAGTACTTTCAAGCATTTCTATCCCAGCAATCTCCATGCCATGAAAGCCCCACAGGCTGTTAGACAGTTACATGTCTTTTTGTTCCTCTCTAATGAAGCCATAATAAGGCACCAAATCTCTTGGAAATCATTTCTCAAAAATGAAATAGCAAAGCAGTGCTGAGCTGGGCTATTGCAGCCCTGTCAGCACCGTGTGATAAAGTAGCATAAATACAAATTACACCATCAGCAAGAGTTTTTGGTACACAAAAATAGGAAATATTACTTTTCTGTGCATGTTTTTGGTTTAGCATGACTGCTGAGAGCTCTGGGGATTATCCTACATGAATTTCAGGAATGGAGTAGAGCCCACTGAGCTCCTACTAGGTCCTGTGAAATTAATGGCAGTAGGAAAAGCAGGAGTTTCATCACTTTTGGAAAATACTGGAGAGTGAAATGAAATTGCTAGTTTTGAAAGAGTCCAGAGGAGTACAAGGATGTCATGATGACTCCTGGTGACCCACTGGGCTGTTGAGACATAAATAATTCTCGAAATAGGGATCAGAGTTATGTTTATGGGGTTTTTTCCCCCAATAAGCAATGTGAAAGTTGCACATCAGGATTGCCCCTGTGTAATTGAGTATTTCTGTCACACCTGGGTGTGCTCATCCCCTTTCCCACACTGAGCAAGCCCAGAGGAGCTGGGCCTGGCTCCTCTGAGCTGCCTGGTGCAACCCCAGGCGTGCACCTCACCTCCCCTCTGCCTTTGAAAAATAAGGTTCTTTCAAAATCATCAGGAAAAGATATTGCTCTAAAAGAGCCAAATCATATTTTATCAGCAGGACTCCTCTGAGCAGAGGTTTAATGAGTGTGGAAATACAGGATTTAAAGTGACTGCCTTATAATACTGCACATAAATGCTATTTCCACTTGCCCCATGAATGTTATTTCTCATAGAAACTCCTAAATTAAGTAATGCAGACTGGTTGAAATATTTTTCTCTGTTTGCATCTTTGTTTTTCCAGCTTCTGCCTGAACAAATTTGCAAATGATGTACATTTGTTTTTCTTATCCCACTGTACATAAATTGTACAGATAAAATCAATACATTTTATTGTGCTACAATTGGCTGTACAATATAAACCTGAAGACAAACCAGACATAAATATATACTTTTCAGGAAGCTATAAAAGATGTATGGGATTGATCTCTTTAGCACAGAGAAGAATCTGTAACCTAAGTTTGTTCAGACAAAATTTCTCTGAGTTGCAGTTGTGAGAGATGGACATAACACTGATCACATAGTGGATGGATGAATTTGTGGGGCTGTTTAAATTTGGGAAGTTGGTATTTTTTTTAATGCTTTTGTTGGTATTTTTCTGTCCTTTCTGTGCCTGTTTTAGTATTCTCCTCTTCCATTTCTAACTTCACAATAGTTTACCTTTATTAACTTTAATTATAAAGCTTTTATGCCCCCATAAAGGGCTTTAGTAGAAAATCAAAGCAGATAGTGTAGGAATCAGATTGTTGAAATGAATGAAAAACACTTTGGCAGGACCATCTTAAGCCACATTGTTGAAAGAAGTGAAAATAAGAAAAAAGCAATATCTCAACCCTCAGAAAACCATGGGCACAAATAGAATTCAGCTGTAGTAGTTTATTGTGGGAAAATCTTTGAAATTTATCCACTTTATGAGCGCACTGAAAAACTAAAGAAGGTGGTGAAAATCTGTAGCTTGGTGATGAAGTTAAAATAAAACAGCTGATACTGTTCCTCTGCAGGACAGAAACCTTCCCCACACGTGGAAAATGCTGATGTTCCTTGAGGAAAACAAAACAGATTTGTGGATGGGCAGTGAGGCAATGGAGGTGCTGGATTGCTGATAAAGGACAGGGGCCAGAGCACTCAGAGATGGAGCAGGGAGAGCCCAGAGCCCCTGTGAGGTGAAGCTGAGCCTGGCAATGGCTCTGCTGAGCAGCCAGAACAGAAATGTGGGGTTTTCCATGGGGAGGATTTCCCCAGCTGGCAGCGGGAGGGAGGAGCAGGCAGCACTGATGGGAATTCTTTTGGTGGAATAGAGCATGGAGGAGGTTGAATGTATGGGAGTGTGGTGTGAAAATGATGAATGGCTCCATGGATTTGCTGTTCAGTGCTAAAAATCCCAGGCCTGGCTTAGGCTGGGACTCTGGGGAAATGTTAATTGATATGTGACACATTTCCACAAGCACCACTGCTGGGTGCCACTCACAACAAGGATGCTCAGATTCTGCCCCCAGCCTGCAGTGCAGCAAGTAAAGGAAAACTGTGCTGGGGTTGAGCCTTTAAAATAGCAGAAACCTGAGGGACAGGTAACAACAAGGGGTAAGGGATTGAAGGGTTTAAGGACAACTGGGAGTGGGCATCAAGAGAAATTAGTTTAATTATGAAGTCTGAAGTGTTTAAAGAGGCCCCACACATGGAGGGGAAGGGAAAGGGGAAAGGAAAGGAAAGGAAAGGGGAAGAGGAAAGGAAGGGAATGGAAAGGAAAGGGGAAAGGAAAGGAAGAGGAAAGGAAAGGAAAGGAAGAGGAAAGGAGGAGGAAGGAAGAAAGGAAGAAGGCAGGCATCCCTGTGATTTAGGTGTTGGATACAAGCAGGTGGATTCTATGTCATACTGAAAGAATAAAGATCTTTTGTGGAGTCATGAGGAGACATTTATGTTTAAAGAATCTCTTAGCAGACCACCCTGATCTCAGTAACTAATAGACACATTAATAATTATATGAGAAAATGGTGCTTTTTTGTAAGGCTCAATGTATTTCTGTTGTTAACATCTTATTTTTCTTAAAGACGAAAATAGATCCTGCTGCACCTTTTTGACCATGACATTGTGTGTTTTGTTCAATCCTTTAGTATTTTTGAGAACTGTGGAAGTCAGCTTGCCCTTTCAGCTTGTTCTTAATGTTAGTTTTCCATTTCCTAAGATTTTACTGGAAAGAGGCAAAAACCCTGAGAAAAGCCTTCAGAAAATGGAACTTTAATTATCAGTATGCAATCCAGATTTAGAGGGCTTCTTTCAGTATGTATTTTTTTTTTTACCAAGCTGTGAACCTCAGTTAATTTTAGAAAGTCTGATGAACTAAAATAGATGTCCTCTGCTTGAAAGTCAGATGATTCAGTTGAACCACAGACCCTTGAGCTCTTCAGGGCTGCATGGCTGTGGAGGCTCTGACTTTTAAAACGTGTGTTAATTGTGGAAATGGAAATCAGATCTGTTTGGGAGTCTTTTTCCCCCTCTTGAAATATTTTTCTGCAGTATGGTTTGAGCTTTTATTGAAATTCTGTGAAGGTATTACCTTCATGTTAATAGTTACCCTTTTGGACCACAGATTCAGGAATTTCTGGGGATTCCTTGCCTCCTTTGGCCCATGGTAAGAAATGGGCAGGGCTCTGGGTTTCTCTCACTGACCAAGGAGGTTTTGTCACAAGGAACAAACAAAAGGAGAACCAGGATTCAGAAAAAAAGAACCTGTCTAGTTTGAAACATCCCCAAGCCATTTCTGCCATGTTTGGGACCTCCATCCCTCCAAGGTGTCAGAAATTGGCCTTTCAGAGTGGCTGCCCTGATTTCCAAAGCTCCTGCTGCCTGTTTGTCCTGCTGACTAGCACAGGAATTGAATGTTCAGCACATCCTGAAGCCATCCTGCGATTTGGTGATGTTTCTTTGGGCTTGTGCCTGGAGAGTGGCAGCCCCCAGTTTGTAATCCAAGCCTGCAAGGAGCTGGGATGAAAGTTCTCACTTTTTTCTCTTCTGTCACTATTCTTATCAGGCGGCCTTTGAAACTTAGAACAATGACTTAGTGAGCTCCCACCAGATTTTGGGGGGGGGGGGACAGGGGGAACCATTGAAATTTGGAAGGAAAAAGAAAGGAAAAGTTTTCATTAAAAAAAATCTGGCTCTGTAAAAGAGAGAGAGAGAGCACACATGCAAGGCTGAGTGGATGCACATTCCACCACACACACACAGTCTTTTCCAAGCCTTTGTTCATATTTTAATCTGGCTCCAGTTCTCCCAGCAGATTTTTCATTTGGACCCTGCATTTGTGGCATATTTGCAGTCTCAGGCCCTCAGCAAAAGAGCACTTTGGAATCAGATATCTGAAAAGCATCATGACGGGAAAAGATTATTTACAAACACGACTTTAAAATATAGAATGGGATGTTTTATATAGAAAATAAAGTGTCACCACACTGGAGATATTTCAAGAAGCCTCATCTTATCTGTTTTGTTTTTGTAGAAATGATTCAGTGTTTGTGGTAACATCACAAGTACAATGTGGCTTCCACTGAATTTGTATTTTGAGACACTGAATGCAATCCACTGTTCATGGGTAAAGTCAGTCTATCCAGATCAAAATTAGATGAAGTTTCAGATTCCTTTAGTGGAATGTTTCAAGGGACAAGGTTCTGTTAAATAGCAAAGCCTCAGAACACAGAATTTGGGTACATCACTATAGGAGTGTGGGGGAAAACGCAGCAGAGCAGCATTCAGATGTGAGCTGGGTTTACTGATGTGCAGTCCTTTATTCCCAATATAGCTGGAAACCTGTGGAGTCTGGATATCACACATGCTCCTAAATGCTGCATAAAAATGAGGGGTGCACATGGAATAAAGAGGTTCCTGGGTATTTCAGTATTATGTGTTGTGTTTTGAGCATGCAGTACAGAACAAGCCAAATATTACCCCTTAAACTGCCACAAAGTCAAGATAAATATTTCTGTCAAAAATAAGTTTTCCAAGACAGTTTTCACAACATGCAATCAGGCTTTTTGGCTGCAGACTGCTAAGTTTTCAAGCACAGGTAGCTCAATCTAAAGTGTGCTCTGTTTCATTTGCTTTGATTTTTTTTTCATTAAAGTTTTCCCCACAATAAACTACTACAGCTGAATTCTATTTGTGCCCACGGTTTTCTGAGGGTTGAGATATTGCTTTTTTCCTATTTTCACTTCTTTCAACAGTGTGGCTTAATATGGAAGGTAAAACTTTGGTTCCTAAAACATTGTTCACACATGCAGATAAAGACATCACTTCAATTGTCCTCTGAAGCACCTGGCGAGACACTAAAAAAGGAAAAGCTAAACTTTAGAGACAAGTAACTCTAATTTCCTTTTGCTGATCAGAGCATATGCAATTCTCTTGTTATAAACTGGTTTTGTGTCACAAACTGTTTCCTGAATTCTGCCTGGTGTTCATTCGTTAAGGACGTTTTAGCCCATCAAAGCTGCAAAAGCACAAAAGCAGCCAGGCTGTGGTTGGCTGAGTAGCAGGGAGCCCAGGGGGGTGAGGGAGGAGGGGATTTCACTGGTCCCTGACACACAGCACCTGTGGTTCCTCCTGCACCCGTGGCTGGGTGCACCTGCCTGGGCTGCGCCTTGTACCCAGGCCCTGTTTGGAATCTGCTAACAGCACTCGCTGTAATTACTGTGTATTACTTAATTGGGATTCGTGTAATTATTATTTTAAACTACTTTACATGTCCTGATTTGAATTTTTAATTTGGAAAACAGATATTCAGACCTTCGATCTGATTCCCTTTGGATGGCTGTGCGTGGAGCATACATTTTAATGGTTCAGGTTATTTGTATGCAACAGGGTTTTCCCAATCTGCACTCCTGAATCAATGCTAGTATTTATCTGTGCAAAGTTACAGTCAGTCCAGGGTAATATATTTTAATTCATAAAATCCATGTTTAGTCACACAATAAAACTATTTAGATTTGGCATTCTTTAACAAAATACGTACAAAAGGCTTTTTCTTACAAAGTACAAGTGCAAGACAGATTTCTATGGATTTTTACCTTCTATGCATTTTTACAAGCATTCTGTTAATAAAAACATCTAGCTGTACCTGCATACAAATTTTATTACTTGTTCTTTATCGTATTATATTTTATATTATATTTTATTATATTGATATAATATTTTCTATTTTATTTATATAATATTATTTATTATTTTTATTATTTATTATTTTTATTATTTATTTTATTTATATGATATTTTATATTTTTATATTTTTACTTTATTATATTATATTTTATTAGTTGTTCTTTATTTCGGAGTTGCCTGAAAATGCTATAATGGGGAACACAGGCCATGAATCCAGCATGAGGCTGAAGCCCTGGGAGCTCTGAGGGGTTTCTGGGATGCAGGAGCTGCTGGAGTTCCTGGGCTGTTGAGTCAGGGATGGAAAGACAGACTCCAGCCTTTCTCCACTCAAATATGTACAAAAGACTTTTTCTTACAGAGTACAAGTGCAAGACAGATTTCTATGGATTTTTACCTTCTATTCATTTTTACATGCATTCTGTTAATAAAAACATCTAGCTGTACCTGCATACAAATTTTATTACTTGTTCTTTATTTCAGAAAAATAATTATATCAATTTTAGAAGTCCCTTTGTTGAGATTCCAAGGAAGGTGTAAGGATAGGATGGTGGGAAGTGATGAACCAGGCATGACTTAAAGAGAATGGATAAATTTTCTATTTGGCTGCAGCCTCTATGAGCTCATGACAGCTGATCCTGCAATATTCATTTTCTTTAAAGGTATGGGGGTGTCACTGGCCTGGGGAGGTGTTTCCTCAGGAATGGTTTCAGTCCTGGTGTTCTGACACATTGGGTCTGGTGAGAGTATAATAAAAATTAATATTATTCTAAAGTAGGTCCTGAAACATCACCAGGATCTTATCCAGAGGCACCAATGTATAAAATAATAAGGCAGACACTATTTTAACACAATAATTTGGACAGCCTTACTTTGTTCAATGTATCTCCAAATGTTTGGTGTGGTATAATTATCTATATTCTGTTACTGAAAGGCTAAGTGTGTCCCATAAAGAGAATCTCAAAAAGATTTTAATTAAGTTAAACTAAAATAAGAACTGAAGTATAGAAAGTGCTCTAAAGAGTCTTTAATATCAAAATAAGCTCATAGCATCTTCCTAAATAGAAGTTAATACAGGCAGGTTAATATTCCTTCGCTGAAGAAAATGAAAACAGAATTGTACATTTGGTTTTAGAGGTCTTGAGTGCTTTGCTCCTTTCAAATCCTGTTTTCTTCCTGTGTTTCTCTGAAGCAGACAGGGAATGAGCCAAGCCTCTGTGCAGCTCTGGCTCTAATGTCTCCCAGCAAACAAAGTTCCCTTATTGCTGAGAACCTCTGCTTCCCTGCCCTTGATGCAGAGAAAATGAGAATATTCCTGCTGGAACGTGAGCCTTGCCCCAGCTCTGCCTGGTGCCACGGGAGCAGCTTGCTCAGAGCAGTGTGTGAGTGCAGTCTGTGCAACTCAGGCCAGGGCAAAGGCACTCACTGTGCCCTGGTGGCATCCAGAGCAGGGGACGCCTGCTGCCACCACCCCCTGGCCACAGGTGCCCCATCAGCAATCCTGGAATGCCCTGCAAAGGGAGAAATCATCCTGATGCCTTTTAAACAGCAAAAACCCCATGAGTCTGCAGTCTGAAAAACTTGGTGAGTGCCTGCAGCCTGTCAGGTGCCAAGTGTGGAGATTCTCGGTTCAGTCAATAAAAGAACAGAGAGAATTTCTCCCAGGCTGAGCCTGGGAATCTTGGAGAAAAAAATTAAGACAATTATTATCTCTCTATTATCTCTCTGACTATTCATAGTCACCAATAATGTGAGATGTTTCTACTTGGAGACCAATCTGGTCCCACTTAGGAAGGGAGGCTATAAAGCTCGCTGCTTCTTGCTGGTAAAGGCTCTTCTTGAGCCCTCTGATCCACCTGAAGACTGGAGTCTGTCTTTCCATCCCTGACTCAACAGTCCAGGAGCTCCAGCAGCTCCTGCATCCCAGAAACCCCCCAGAGCTTCCAGGGATTCAGCCTCATGCTGGATTCATGTCCTAGGCTCCCCATTATGGTATTTCCAGGCAACCACAACGAGGGGAGAGAATGATGCATCTGACTCCATCTTATCAGAAGGCTAATTAATTACTTTATTGTACTATATAATTCTATAATATATTACACTACATTACATCTAATTACATCTAAACTGAATCTGCCAACTGCACACAACTGCACACAATCTTGTGACTCTCAGTGACAGTCCTGACACACACACACACACACACACATGGCCCTGAGAGGGCAAGGAAACAAAACACCATCACTCTGGGTAAACAGTCTCCATATTGCATTCTACTTTTGCACAAACACAGGCACAGCAAATGATAAGAATTGTTTTTCCTTTCTCTGAGGTTCAGGTAATGTGAAACCCAGAAATATTCTTGGGAAGGATTGTGCCTTGCTTTTCCCTGTGAACAGAAATGTGGTGACACCCCAGGCCCGTATGGCTGTCTTGTGCTCCCCATGCCATTCACAGGGCAGGGTTTACACCTCCAAAGTGCAGCACACACGGCTCAGATCCTTTCCTGTGCCCTGCCCAGTGCTCAGCCCCACAGCTCCTTGGCCTTTCGCTTCCCCTTCTCGTGCTGCTGCTCCTGCTGCCTGGACATCTGCTCCCAAAACCCAAGTTTTTCTCTTCCTTTTCCCCTGACCTTGATGAATGGCCTATATCTCAATGCCAAAGCTCACCTTTTTCTGAACAGAGGAAGATTGATGGGGCAGGAGCAGCAGAGGAGCAGGTTCTGTGTCCTGGCAGCCTTGGCTGCTGCTGGGGCTCCCCTCCAGGGACTGGCAGCAGCCTTAATTCCCTGCAGGAATCCAGATCCTACCAAGCTGCTGAGGAACCAAGTGGGATTTTGAGACTCCTACTGCACAGGCTGAATATCTCTTAAAAATAGCAAGCCCAGAGTGCTCTGTTGATTTTCTGTCATGGAATGCTTTGAAGGGCAAATACTCCTGCTTGTTTTGCACAGATGGCATAATTTTGGGGGATGAACTCAGCATTATCAAATACGAGTTCATATGATTTTCTTTGTTTTAAATGTTAAGAAATAAGATGAAAGACCATGAATATTCTTTGTTCAAAACCATTAATTATTCATACACTGCTCTACTAACATTTAAAAATGCTATTTTCCTTTAACACGTTTCCTATACATTTTTACTAGTAAAATGAATGCAACAATAACCTTTCTGAAAGACTATCTACTTAAATTAGTTACACTTTTAAATATAATGGGTCCTTAAGGCCAGGTTTGCAAGCCCTGTGTCAAGGTGGCTCACTTAGATCAGGGGACTCGTGCCAGATAACAGCTACAGAAGATCTGAATAGAAAGGTGAAAGCAGTTGTTTATGAAAATTTGTAGTCTAAATTTAGGCAGACAAGGGGAAAAAATCAAGGCTGACTGAAAGAGAATAGATATCTAAGTGATATTGACTTGAACAGGTTCCTAATCATGAAGACATACGATAGATAGAAATGTGCTGGCAGAAGTTAATGGCTTTGAAAAGAAAAGACCAAATGTACAGTAATACCCTTGAAAGTGCTGACTTCATGAGTCAACATTTAAATGGGAGCCTGTCTTCCTGCTAAATAGCTTTCCAACTTCTTTCTTATCATAGGAGTCCTTAATTAAAATAGTTCAAAGGAGCTGGGTCATAAAACTGCATTGGGGTTTTTTTTGTACTGAAAAGAATTTCTGCACTCAGCAAGACTTCATCAGTCCTCAAAACTTAGCAGTTGAGTCAATAGTCTTCTGTTCACTCTGGTGAACTGCACGTTGAGAATGCCATAAGCAATTATTTAATCTCTGCAACTGGGGGTTAGTTCAGGACCACAGTGGGCTAATTAAAAAGTGCTTCAGTGTGTCATTGATTTCTTGGTATGACCACAAAGTCCTACTTCACCCTGCCTTGCTTTGAAGCAAGCAATGCTGCCAGCCCAGCTCGCTGCTCTGACGGATGCAGAGGAGCCAAACGTTTCTGTCGTGCTGATGTCAGGGCACAGAGGGAAGGGAAGAACCAGGAAAGAGCAGAAAGCAGAGGAGAGATTTAACACACAGGGGAGAACAGGGTCTGTGATACTGGTTTAAAATACCTGTGCTATCTGTGATGCTGGTTTAAAATACCTGTTCCATCAGTCAGGCTCACAGCATTCTGGAGGAAGGTTCTGTTGCAGGAAGGGCTGCACTGCCAGCACCAAGCCCTGGCTTTCTGTGATCTATCTGCTTGTCAAAACATCAACATCACCAATTCATTGCACTGCCTCACCAGTGACCTCCTCTTAGCCCTGCTCTCTGCAGTTTGCAGTTTCATTCATTTGTCATGTTGCAATCCTGTTTCTGGTTTAAATTTCCACTTCTGTTGAAGACATAAGTCCAAGTAGTAGAGTGAAAAATCCCATAACCTCATTCATAACTGTCATGACCTTTAATTCAGAAGCCATGGCTCTGGAATAGCTGTGGTTAATAGTCTTTTTAAGAGGTCTAGTCAGGCTTTGTCTGAAAATTCATATAGTAATGTTGATTGGAAAATTGGTAAGACTCATGGGGAAAGTGAATTGGAAAATAGAAAGCTCAACATTTTAGTCTTTTTTTTTTAATTATTATTTCAATTCAGCTGCCCTGTTAGCATGCTGCTTGTTCTGATTCTGCTCTGTAGATTTGTGCTTTACTATAGGATGTGAAGGCAGTCTGGTGTCATGGGAGGATATTATCAACTCCCAGGCAAGTGTACATGCAGGAAAACTGAATGATAGCAACAATGGTGTAAAGCTAATCAGGTGAAATATTTTGGTTTTTAAACATTTATATTTCTGTAAAATCTGTTCTCTGCATGAAGCTGCTGCCCACCTGAATATTCTTGCTCATTTGCTATTAAAAGAGTTTCCCTAGGAAAAAAAACCCAATTGACAGTTTTTATCCCGCTACCACTACTGAGAAATAAGATGTTCTAGCCTGCAGTAATTTATACTGAGCTGCTGTGAGCCACTGTTGAGGGGGGGCTGTGAAAATCCCCCTCTGATTGTCTCTGCATTTCTGGACTCTTTGCAATCAGGGCAGCAGCTCATGCAGAACACAACCTTCCCTCTGCTTTGGAGTCAGATCTGTGCCTGACTGATTACAAACCCAATTAGCTATCTTCTGGAGGCTAGGATAAACTCCAGATATTCCATCCTGGAGGATTTCACAAAGTTGAGTGCACGAACGACTGAAAAAGTATAAAACTAAATTAAGAGCTCAAGTCCCCCTGTCTCCTCAAAATCCCTGCCTTGGTATTTAGAATTCTATTTACACCCAAACCAGCTCCACTGCTGAAGGAATGGCATCTGTCAAAGTCAATGTGATGTGCCAGTAAACCCCTTATATTTTTGCCTCTTTTCCCACATACCAGGAATTGCTTTGACATGTTGAAACAAATGCCACCAAATCCATTTTCACAAATTTTGGTTGTACTCTAATTCTCAGTATCCTTCTGCTTCTTGCCTTTTCCAAAATAATACCTTAGCTTCATTGCCACATCCACAGTGTTGGAAGATTATCCAACTCCCATAAACTAATTTAAATGAAGCATCTCCTTGCTCATAGTGAATTCAGGATCTCTCACTTGTGTGTACATTCACTCCCTCCCCAATTACTTTAAAACTCTTGCATAGCTGGGCTCCTCTCAGAGAATCAAAAATGAAGTTAAATGCTTCAGAGTGCTCTGGTTTGGAGGAAAGCTGTTTCCTCAGAGTCTCACTGGATGCTGGGACTTGCTTCTTGCAGCACAAACATTTGCCTGGTGCAGCTCACGTATTTCCCAGATTGCCAGGAAATTGATTTGAGGATTTTGAGAGCTCCTTTCTTGCTCCTGGCTCACCTTGTCAAGCTGCTTAACTCCACAGGAATCTGGAGCCCCTTGGCCCCCAGGAAGGCAGACAAAGCCCTGCCTGCAGCTTTCCCACCTCGCTGGGTAGCATAGCAACCCCTCCAGCTGGCTCCTGCAGAGCTGCCCACAGTCACAGCTACCCACAGATCCAGCCCTTTCATGGCTCCTCACAGGGCTCTCAAAGGAAAAAAAAAAAAAATCTCATTATTTTGTTGCTAAGTCCATAGTGTTTCAAACTGCACCGACTCTTTGGTCAGAGTTCAGTGCCAACAAACTGTGCAGGGAATATTTTTTGACTCAGATAAATAAAGTTTTGGGAAATATATTACACATTGCTCGTGGTTTTGAAATGTAGTGAGTGCTCTGGGAAGCAGAGCGGGAAGAAGAGAGCAGACAGCCTGTTGCATGTAACAACACCTTCCCTATTCTTGATGAAACAGAAAATACATTTAGAGAGGTTGTTTGGTGGCCATTTTCCCTGTATTTTGTCCCCTTCCAGCTTCCTGTTGGAGCCCCCTGGCTGGTGGGGCATCCAGAGGGACAGAAAAGGCCTTGAAGCTGTGTGAGTGCTGCTCAGCACTTTGAAATAAAACATCCCTGTGTTAATACCACAAATCCAAAGCACAGCACCACGGGGCTGCTATGGGCAGAATTAACTCAGCCAAGTCAGCAAAGGTTTCCCTGCATCTCCAAGAACTTCCCCCAAACTGTTGAAAATGTATGATTCATTTTCACTGCTCATTTCATAACTGAGAATACCTGGACCAAGATTAATGTATTTCTGATTTCCTGCTGTGAACCTCAGCTGAGGTAGGAAGATCATATTTCTGTTCAAATGAGTATTCTTCCTTAAAAACCCCAAACATTTTACTAAGCAATGCATTTTCATACTACTGTTATCTCCTACACCTTCTCTTTCCATATGATTTTCCATAGCCCTAAGCAAAGCTATCATCTCTCAGATAAGTCTCCTTAAATCTAAAAATCCTCCAAGCTGTGCCATCATCCTCATCATCATCATCATCATGCAGCTCCCCTTATCAATATATTTAAATGTCTGGTGTTGGATGCTTTCCTCTTCAGCCACAGAGAAAACACCAGTGCTGAGTGTCTCATTAGTGCTGATTAATCACTGTGCAGTTTCAATCATTTTGTGAGGTTGAACCCCAAAATATTCTCCTAAATACAAATGCTGTTTGCAAAGTTGTAGCTCAAAAATAGTTCACAAATTGCATTGTTCAGATTATGCATTTTACCAGCCATGGAAATTTTTGGAATTTATTGGGTGAAGAAGCCATGGGGACATTGTTTTCTAGTGACTGCAGGTTTTCAATGCTTTACTTGATGCATTTGACTGAATTTTTTTTAGTGGATGCCCAGCTCTATTTTCAGGTGAAGTGTCCTGGCAGTGAAAGGCAAAGCTGTGGCAGTAGCCAGTATTCAAACCCCTGGATTCTGCCAGATCAGCCAAGTGAATAAGGCAGTTTCTGCTTCTCTTTAGGAAATCATAAACACCATCCTTAGCTGTTGATGTCAGGCTGCTTCAGCAGTGCTGGCTGTGAAGTCAGCAAAGTGATTAATGACTCATTAAAAATTAATTCATTTCCCCAAAGAATTTGCAAGGATTCTACTGTGAAATTCTTGCTGTACTCCGTGGGAGCTACACAACTTAATCCCCACGACCTGCACTTTGTGAGTAACCTTTTGGGAAATAAGGAACTGAAGCAGCTGGAGACATGCAGTGTTACATGGCACTGAGGGGCATTGCAGCACTCCAGAGAGAAATCAGAAACTAAAATGTCATGGAGAGACACAGCCTGGGCTCAGCAAGGGCTGTGCTGGGAGTGCCTGGCTGCAAGGGGTTGTGTTCCAAGCACTGGAAACCTTTTGGGTGTCTCCAGGAGGAGCTGAGAGGGGATGTGTGAGCAGGGAATTCACACGTGTGCGCTCAGGCTGTGGGGAGAGATGAGTTTGTTTGGGAAATATGTGCACAGCAGAGGTAAAAGTAAAATCCTGCTGTTGTTGACAAATGCAGCAGTGAAGGGTGAGGTGTCTTTGACTTCTACACAAGCACCCAGCAGTTCATTGCAAACATGGGACACAGGCTGGGTGCTGAGCAGGGAAATCCTCCCTGCAGAAATGGGGCACAAGGCAGCTGTCTCCAAGGTGCACTGTCAGATGAGTTCTTCATCCTCCTCAGAAAATATAGAATCTTCATTTATTCATTCATTTTCTCATATAGAAATGCATCATTTCAGTAGATTCTCCACCCTGCCCCTCCTATTCCACAGAAATTATTTTTGATGCACAGGATGACATGCAGAACATTTTTCTGTGTCTTTAAATGCCAATTCCTGACTTTGAACTCAAAACTCAATATTTATTTACAGGCTTGTCCTGCTAGATGTCCTGGAGTTAATTATGTGATATCTGTCTGAAGTTCTCCTCTAGTTTTCTACAGAAGTACATTTCTTGCTTTGAACCATGCTTGGTATTTACTCAGGTAGCAATTCCACTGCTGTTATAGGAGGGCCCAGGCTCTCTTGCTGTCAGGAAGTAGAAATCTGTGTGATGCTGGAATTATTTATTCCATCTAAATAACCAAAGCAAGATCATTAACCTCATTGCAGCACTGTGACCATGCCCTCTTCTCCACACTCTGCTCTTTTAATCACACCATCGATCATTCATCATCTTTCACATCATATTCAAAAACTTTGTCCTTGCCACAGTCTCTAAATCCTGTACTTCAAAACATGGGCAGTTGTAAGGAAAAGGAGAAATGAGTAGCATGAGGAATTTTCAGGTTTTTATCTTTATTTTATGCAACAGTTTATGATTGAATTCTTCATATGCTTACACAGGCCATGATCTTCAGGATCTGTATTTTTTCACTGTACACCAGTGAAAAAAATTTTTTTTCCATGTATCTTCAGGATCTGTATTTTTTCACTGTACATCACTTCAGGACCTGTATTTTTTCACTGTATTTTTTCCCTGTACATCACTTCAGGACCTGTATTTTTTCCTGTACATCACTTATCACCCAGCATTTGGCAGACTGGGATGGGGTGTTCAGGAGCAGTTCAGCAGTGAGCTGCAGACACACTGCCCCAGTTGCTCCTCCAAGTCTGGCTGGTGTCCCAGGGGAGGGCAAGTCCTGTGTCACACAAAGCCCAGCAGCTCCTGAGAGTGGCTGTGCTGGGCAGGAGTCAGGCCCTGTGCCAGGGGTTGTTTATGTGCACAGTTTGATTTCAGCAGTAAACACTGCAGGCACTCATTAAGCCCAACATTAAGAGTGGGTGACCTCTCGCTCTCCAAAACAGTCAAATACAAATAGTAAATTAAATCAAGCATTAATCAAAACTGTAAAATAGCCTGCTTAAACCCTTCAGAAACAACACACCCACTACCTTCTTCCAAAGCCTTGTCAAACAAATGGTTTTTGTGGTGTATCTGGAAGGTCATCAAGTCCTGGGCTATTTCAGGAGCAGGTTCCAGATGGTCTCCAGCACACTGAATAATGTATGTGTGTGTGGGAGTGGGGAGAGGGGCTCCAAGGAACCATTCCACTGACAGGAGGAAACCCAACCCATGCATTTTGCATTCATCTGTGCCCTGCTAGGTGTTTAAAAACCTCTCGTGTCCTTTGCTTCAAGTGGCAAAAATGACTTGTTTGGAGGATCTTTAGTGACAATATCAATTTCATATTTCACTCAGCAGCACTCTAGAAAACCTTTAGCTCCTGTTTGGGCTACAATTGTCTCGATGACAAGAGCACTGGTGTTTTATAGGATCTGTTATTTGTAGTGTGACATTCCATAGGCAGTGACCTTTTGTCCTGTAATTCCTGCCCTGCTATACGGGGAGAATCTCAACAGCTCCCTATGCATTGTTATACATAAGATAATGACATGGCATAATGCAAATTCTTAAAACTGCTTTGCCTGAGTGTCATGGGGGTGTCTGTATGAATTTGCAGGGGGGATTTGCCTGATGATGAGCTCCACATTCCCAGCAGCCCAGAAACCCCCAGTGGGCTGGGCTTATCCCCACAGGGCAAGGGAGGGATTCTGCCCCTCGCACCTGCTCAGGTGAGACCCCACCTGCAGCCCTGGGCTGCCCTACAGCAGCAGCACCTGGAGCTGCTGGAGAGAGTCCAGAGCAGCCCACAGAGATGTTCCAGGGGCTGGAGCCAGGCTGGGAGAGCTGGGGGTACTCACCTGGAGAGGAGAAGGCTCCAGGGACACCTCAGAGCCCCTTGCAGGGCCTGAAGGGGCTCCAGGAGAGCTGGAGAGGGACTGGGGACAAGGCATGGAGGGACAGGACACAGGGAATGGCTCCCACTGCCAGAGGGCAGGGCTGGATGGGATATTGGGAATTAGGAATTGTTCCCTGTGAGGGTGGGCAGCCCTGGCACAGGGTGCCCAGAGCAGCTGGGGCTGCCCCTGGATCCCTGGCAGTGCCCAAGGCCAGGCTGGGCAGGAACCTGGGACAGTGGGAGGTGTCCCTGCCATGGCAGGGGTGGAACAAGATGAGCTTTGAGGTCCCTTCCAACCCAACCCCTTCCATGGATTTTTTTCAAATGAACAGAATAGAAAGGCAGCAAATGCTTTGTGAGCACAGGGTGTCCAACTCCAACAACCCATGGGCCTCCAACTTGAATGAGTTCCCCCACACTGTGTGCAACAGGGAAAAACACTGACCTGACTACACCAGGAATAAAATCAGACCACCTGGATCAATTGTGAACCTGGGTTAGAGGTGAAAATGGGATTTATTAACCAGTGGTCCTCTTCAGCATTACAGGTTTAGCCCTGATATTGCATTCTGGCCATGCTAGAATGAAAATTGAAGAATCTTGAGTATAAATAGACCTTTGGTGCCGTCATTTCTGCATGCAGGAAGATATAGATGGCCCTGTATTGCCATCAATCATGGAAAAAAAATCCCAAACAATACTAAATACTCTATAACAATGCTAAATTTTAATAATGATACTAATTTTGTCACCAAGTTTTTTGCTCCTTTTCCCATTACCATCCATCAAGTTCCCTCCTGGCCACAGCTCAAAATTCATGCTCTTGGTGAAATTCTGCTCATGTGTAGGGAGACCAAGGATATGGAAGGAATTGCACACAGATAAATCAGTGCATCGTTTTTGTCCTAAGGTAATAATATTTCAAAGTACTTTCATTCTGATGGTTTTCAGAATAACTATTTGAAGTGAATTGTTGGCCTTGGACAAATTCCTGGAGGAGATAATGACGTACATGTCACAAAAGAAATCATTGTTATAGGCACAGCTGGTGACAGTGCTCTGTGTCGACAAACAAGTAAGTTGACATAAAGCCCACCATTCAATTACTGGCATAAAGAAATCTCCTCTAAAACAAGATTGAAGACATGGCCTATGGCACCTCAAGTTTGAATAATACAGCAATGGGAAAAAATAGACAATATCAGCAATGAAGGAAGAGAAAAACTTAATTTCTAATCTTCACCATGTACAGTTCAGAGGACTAACACAAAAGCTACATTTCCTATACTGTCAGGATTCAAAAATTGAACTTTTATATTTTTTACATGAATAAAAACATAGTCCCAGTTTCACACCATAGCTGTTAGCTCAAGGTTCTTAAGATTTCCAGGCTCTCCATTTGAGTTCTCTTCTGCAGGTCTGTCACTGTTCATGAGCTCCAAAGTGCATTAATATTGTTCTTCAGCCTCTGCAGGGGAATACACAAACCCACTCACAGCAGCAAATTGCTCCCAGGAAAGATTGGATCACTAAAGTGGATTGGCTATTGTCAAAATGTCACTCAGAAGACAATAGAAAACCAAAATAAAAGTGATTCGCCAGCAGCTGCTGTCACTGCAGCACACGGGGATGCTCAGGGTTGCCTTTGGCTGGGCACTGTTCTGAGATACACCTTGGGCTGTGTCACTGTCATATTTTCTGAAAAATCCCTTTGCCAGGATTTCTTCTCCTGGGAAGCTTCAGCTTCTCCCTGTTTTGCTGCTTTGGAATGTGATTTGGAGCTTGTTTATCCAAACATGTGAATTGTTTTAATTTAATGACCAATCATGGCCCAGCTGTGTCAAGGCTCTGAGGAGTCATGAGTTTGTATTACTCATTCTTGTTAAACCTTCTGATGTGTCCTTTCTCTATAGTTTGGTATAGCTATAATATAATATAATATAATGTAATAAAATGCAATATAATGTAAAATATATAATATAATATAATATAATATAATATAATATAATATAATATAATATAATATAATATAATATAATATAATATAATATAATATAATATAATATAATATAATAATATAATATTCAGCTTTTTAAGATCATGGAGTCAGATTCATCTCTTCCCTTGTCCTGGGGATCCTCACAAACCCCACAGGGGTGGCTGAGGAAAACTGGGTGTGAGAACTCTGCAAGTCCACAGCCTTCAAAAATAAATTTAATACAGAATGAAGAAATGATGAGTTCCCAACTGGTGACTTGCTAGAGGTCATCACATACTGGGGGAATTTATAGGGGTGAATGAGAACTACAGGTATTAATTACGTTACTACATTAATTAATTACATGATGGGCACAATTAGGGAGCATGTGCATTTAAAAGGAGACAGTATCCCAGGATCTTTAATGTTCATACACATCCTGAGGTTTCCCAAGGAGCAGAACATGTACAAGGAGCTCCAAGGGCTTGGAGAAGCAGCAAATGAGGTCATTAGGCTCAGCCTTGGTGATTTCCACTGGGTTTTGCCCCTCCCTCTGGGGACTATTTCCATTTCTGTCTTATGGATGGCTCATCTGTTCTAAATACTCCCAGAATCCAAGTTCTGCTGTCAATAAATGAGCAGTAACAACACCCAGTCCATCACAGCTGGAGGTGCAGGTCTTATATTTTTCACATGACTAAACTGTAAAATGTTCTGCATGGTTGTGGTGGCCAGGGGTGAACCAAGGCTCCCCAGGCTTTCACCCAGCTGAGCTCAGGGCTGGCCCTGCTTGTCCTCCAGGAGGAAAATCCTGTGGTGCCCATCTTGAAATTACAGCAGCACATAAGAGAATTCTTTAGAAATGCAATGTTCAAAACAACAATATTGTTACTGCTGGTAATCCAGGGTGGCTGCATGCACCAGGGTCAGCTTTTATAGATAAATTACCTTTTTCATTGTCAGTTTATTCTCTAAATATTCATGTCAAAGGAACAAAATCCATGTCAAAGGAGCTGTAAATCTGCATTTTCTAGAATACAAAGTTGTTTTCTGCCTGTGCTTAGGCTGGATTTGCTGCAGGGTTCTGGTGTGGGTCCCTGGCATGACAAAGTTTTGCAAATTTTTAAATGCTCCCTTTTTACAGAAAAGAGAAATTCATGGTATCATTAGAGATGAACATTTTAATTTAAAAGACATATATTTTATAACAAAAAAACCAAGGGGTCATTACTTGTAGTCAGGTGTTGGTTTCTGTCCAAAGCCAAACTATAAAGTCTGATGTCAGGTAACTAAAAGCAGCTCTGAGGAATTTTAGAGAAGAGCAGCAGGGCCTTGTCCTGTAGCTCTGCTTGCACAGAATGCTCTTCCCCCAGGGTTTCAAGTTTCTGCTGATTTTTAAAATGTTAAATGCTTATATATGAGGAAGGAGATAATAAATTTAGGAAAAGAATCTCCATTTGATATTTTTGCTCTTCTTCATATTGAGGAACTTCATAATTTTTTCTAGTCTTAAGGCTTAATTTTCAAGCACCAGAAATTTTAGACTTCTGAGTCAGGTGTGTGGGCTCAGATATGTCCAAATAATTTCTATTTTTCTGCTTGTTTTGGAAAATTTATGTACTTTCCTGTAGGTGTGAACTTATCTGTGTCCTAAAAGGAATTAAAAGAAATGAGACTACTTCACATGTAAAACATATTTAAGAGTCACTTTTACAAAAAAATAAGGAAGTTATTAAGAAAAGCACAGAGATGAATGATGGGAATTAAAATCCACCCAAGCTAAGAGACAATGTGGCCTTGTTTGAATTCCATTCTGCTGTTAAATTTTGCAGCATTGAACTTCATAGATTTTAATGCATAGTTTTGATTTGGGAAGTTTTAAAAGGTACCCTGCCTTTGGTTTGTTTCAAATTCCTAACATGGCTGAGCTCGAGGTGGAGAATGTGATTCCTGCACATTGCAAATTGAACAAGAAATTTCTTTTAGAATAAAAAGGAGCTCCAAGATCCGTTGTGAACCCAGAGCCCCTGCCAGGGCTGCTCCTGACGCTGCACAGGAGGATTGTGATGGATGAAGTGAGTGCATAACAGATATTGTTTTAGTGCATTAGCCCTGATTTCCTGTTCCAGGTGATTGATTGAGCCCCAGTCAAGGCAGTGTCCACAGCAAATATTAAGCAAACTTACCCAGACACAATCAATCACTCTTATCAAAAAATCACCACATTTGGAGCAAAAAAAATGCTAAAGCCTTACCTGCTTTGCACTGCCTTTATCCAGGTTTAATTTTATTTCTTAAAGGTACAGGAGAACAGATTGTGTTTGTTGTTTGCTCAGTGAATTTCTCCAGGCTGGGCAGCTGCAAAGTACACAGGTGTCATTTGCTTATATTGCAATGTTTGCTAGTTCAGAGAAATGTGTGCTTCAAAAAGGAATATTTAGAGAATAAACTGACAATGAAAAAGGTAATTTGACTATAAAAGCTGACCCTGGTGCATCCAGCCATCATGGATTACCACCAGTAACAATATTGTTGTTTTGAACATTGCATTTCTAAAGAATTTTCTTATGTGCTGCTGTAATTTTGCTTAATTT
This sequence comes from Molothrus ater, assembly GCF_012460135.2. NCBI lineage: Eukaryota > Metazoa > Chordata > Aves > Passeriformes > Icteridae > Molothrus > Molothrus ater. The sequence goes on along the minus strand of NC_050493.2, from coordinate 12,892,929 downwards.
ATTTAACAATTATTTAAGCACATATAAATCTGATTTAAGCATAGTTAAAAGAGTTTTTTTATGTAGCACACAGGTCTGATTTCCTTATTTCAAAGGTGCAGAGGATTCTGTTTCTCCAGTGCTGTTGCAGCAGGCTGGCAACAACCTGGACACTCTCAATGTTCTAATGGGTCTGAGTGCAAACCCAACACCAAACAGGCAGCACAGGGGAGCTGCAGCTGGGTCTTGGATGGTGGAGTTTACACTCTCAACACACTTGGTGGGATCCTGTTTAATACCAGAAAGAAACAATTTTTTAATTTTTTTTTTTTTTTTTTACATAGATGGGAATGACAGGACCTGCCAAACTAAAATGGAGAAGGAAAGAAAGCAGTCTTATGTACAGGGGGAAAAGTGAAGTAGAGAAATGTGATTACTAAAGGTTATTTTTCTCCTAAAAGCTAAGAATTACTTATTGAAGGGAAAAAAAGAAAAGGGAAAATAGAAAATCAGGATTTAGGAAGTTGGTAGTCAGCTGTAGGGAAAATCTGGATGTAGGCTTGATCTATAGCCCAAGATCCCCCACAGTGCAATTTAAATTTATGGACTTTCCCCACTGGTTTGTAAGCTAGAAAACAGCATCAGGCACGTTTCCCTGAAGGAATTCTCCCCATGAATCACCTCATCACCCTCATGGCCATTGCAAACCACCAGCATCCAAGAGAGAAACTGAGTCAGGTCCTGTCAGTTCAGCACCAGCTCAGGTTCTGATCCCTCTTGGTGGCCCAAGACACCACCAACACCTGGCTTTCAGCTTTCGCCTTTTTCTTCTAAGCTTAGCTATAAAATCACCTCTTGAATCCAGGCTCTGCTTTCCTGGCACTCTTTCTGACACTGCTTTCCTGGGATTTTCCCACTCCCATCCATGCTGTAGCTGGAATCAGATTTCCCCCATGCCATGGCTCAGTGCTGAATCCATTGATGCAGTTTGCTGTCACTAGAGTGACTTTCCAGAGTGTGACATTCCACCAACCTCTAATAATCCTGCTTAGATGGATTTTTACAGCATAAAGAGAGTAAAACAACTTCTTATGGCTCAGACAAGAACACAAATGCTTGTCCTGTTTCTGTCTAAGACAGCATCTGCAGCAGACTTCAATTCCTTCAGAGCATGCAATGGGAATGGCTTTGAATCAATTTAAACTGCAAACCTGGTCAACTAAAATGCTTTTAATTGTTCATGGGCAGCCGTTCAACCTCTGCTTGTGGTGAGCAACTGCTTTGGTGTGTGTTAACAATACAGAGATGTAGCACAGATACAGAACAAAACATGGATTTATCATCCCAAACTCCATTTCCAGTGCATGTGAGACCATGCATCAGAGTTGAAATAACAGTCACAGGATAATATTTGTATTATACATTGTAAGAGCCATCCAAGAAGCAAAGAATTTTCCTTTTCCTCCATTTTCATTTTCTTCCTTCACCTGTAAAGTGACAGAAGAATGAAGTTTTTGTGTTATACATTGTAAGAGCCATCCAAGAAGCAAAGAATTTCCTTCATTTCCATTTTCTTCCTTCATCTATAAAGTGGCAGAGGAATGAAGTTTGTTGGTTAAGTGGATTATTTTTTTGCACCAGGAGAGTCTTGGATCAAGCCTTTCCCTAGCTATTCATTGAAATTGTACATTTTCCCTAAATATTTGTGGTGTGATGAGCTGACCCCAGCTGGCAGTGCTTCTAAAACACTAAAGAGTGTTTCTTAATTTCTTTGTAATTAAGATATTTTAAGAATATAAGGAAATATGCTCTGCTAATTTTCTTTACTTAATAGACTCACCCCCAGTAAGCCATTGGAGACTGCAGAGTCTTTCATGGAAATGTCCTCATCAGCTGAAGATGAAATTAGGTCACCTTGATAACCTGGTTTGGTGAACTGAATGGGTTTGATGTCTGACAGCACCTCCCCTGGAGTTTGTGGGTTAGAAATAGGGAAATAGTACAAGAAAATCTCCAGAAGGGATTTTGTGTCTCGGTGGATGTTTTTCCTTTGAACACAATGATGTTTCATTTTATAATTGAAATGCAGTATGTCTTTGAACTTTCAATAGCCAAGGCTATTAAGTAACAGCATTGCATTTCATTTGTTATATTACATTTTAAGTTCAGTCCATGCATTTTTAATTCTGTTTATGTCTTGAGAGCTTGCCTCTAGTGAAATAAAACCAATCAAGAATCTAGAACAGGAATTAAAATTTAGATCCTAATTCACCACTGCCCTGTGGTTCCTTTGTGTTTACTTGAATAAGTACCAGGGACTAATAGAATAAATGTAAGGACCCTGTGGAGAAAAGTGTTATTGTACAGGGTCAGGCAGTGCTCAAACTCTACCAGGCCCACCTGAACTCCCTAAATGTGAGAAAGCTGTGCTGCAATTTGGCTGATGGCAGAAGGGAGAGAAAGAATTGCCAAAAGAGATGGTTGCACAGAAAATCTGTGTCTGTGGTACTAAGAAAAATGGAATTGAGAGAATGGATAGGGAGGGTGTTAAAAATAAATGTATTTAAAATTTATTAAATTATTAAAAATAAATGTTGTAGGTGACAGGAGCTGATGTTTGGGCCACTGGGGGAGGAATTTTGGCCATGTGGCTCTTGAGAAGTTTTATGAGCAGCAATGTGGTGTGGTGGGTTGGGTTTGGCCAGCAGCCAATGGCCCAGCTGGCTGCAGAGCCACCCTGGCACGGGGACAGAGCCCTGCTGGGCTGGCACAGGTGAGCACACCTGGAGGGATGGGGACAGAGCCCCCCTGGGCTGGCACAGGTGAGCACACCTGGAGGGATGGCAGGGGACAGAGCCCCTCTGGGCTGGCACAGGTGAGCACACCTGGAGGGATGGGGACAGAGCCCCTCTGGGCTGGCACAGGTGAGCACACCTGGAGGGATGGGGACAGAGCCCCCCTGGACTGGCACAGGTGAGCACACCTGGAGGGATGGGAGGGGAGAGAGCCCCCCTGGACTGGCACAGGTGTGCCCACACTGGGCAGGGCCCTCACTCCCTGCTTGGCTCTGTCGCTCCCAGCCTGTGAGCACGGGCAGGGCTGAGCATCAGCCGCAGCAGAGAACAGAGCAGCAAAGGGCAGGAGCTGCCTGAGCAGGGGGAAAAGAGCCCTGGAGCCCTGGGGGAGGCAGCAGGAGGGGCAGGATGGGCTGCAGGCTCCGGGCAGGGCTCCCCTGGCAGCCCCTGGGGATGCTGAGCTGCAGCAGGGAGGAACAAGGGGGAAATGAGCATCGGTGCTCTGCTCATCTGTAACCACAGCTCTCTTTACAGAGAGGCACAATTTCCCAAGAATTTCTTCTGGGAAAGGCAGTGAGAAAACCTCAGAGAAGACGGGAAAACAATTCTTATCCCATTTTCTGCTCCTGTGTTTTTGCCCATGTGGAATGTATTCTGGAGATTGTTTACCCAAGGTGATTGCTTGATTGGATTCTGGTGATGGTGTTTGGGATTCACTGACCAGTTGGATCCACGTGTGTGTGTGTGGGGACTCTCAGGAAGAGTCATGGGTTTTCTAGTTAGTTAGTTAGTTAGTTGTTGGGGAAGATGAAACAGGAAAGCCTTATAAATATGATTGCCTGGCAAAAGATTTTGAGAATATGGAAAGTATAAGCGAGATTGAAATGAAAGCAAGCTTTGAGATTCCTCAGTTACTGAACAACTGGAAAATAATGGCATGGCCAGCTGAAGGTGATCCCCTTTTGATGGAACAGCACCCTCTGCTTGCAGACAGGCCCAAGGGTCAGAGCAGACCCTACAGCTTGGCAGAAGGGGCCCAAAGAGGAGTTTGTAGGGTTTAAAATGTAACACAGTATGGTGATGTAATGATTCTTATAGGCTGTATGGAAATGCTGTAGGATTTGTACTAGGTTGGTTAGTGAGAATTAGAATATTCAGCACAGAAGAAGGTTTATTTCATTGGAACATTGGAACAGGAACCTTGCTCTCTTATTCTCTCATCCTCTCTCTCATCCTCTTTCCCACTCTCTCTACTTTTCTTTCCTGCTCCAAGCTGTGTCTGGCAGCCCCCAGCAGGGCCCTGCACTGGCCCTTTGCAATAAACCCCAAATTCCAAGCCCTGGCTTTAGAGATCTCTCATCTCCATCCATCCCAACCCTCCTACCCCTGTCCCTCCTACAGTTACTGATAGTTCTTCTTAGTGTAAAGTAATATAATATAGTTTTTGTATAATATAGTATAAGAAAGTAATTAATTAGCCCTCTGATATCATGTAGTCAGAGGCCAATCATTCTTCCCACCTGTTGGAGATGATAACCCTCATACCCATCCCTGCTCCAGGGAACAGGAAGGACAGGAGCCTGAAGTGGAACCTGGGGAAAAGATTAAGGGTGGAAGGTGGTTTAACCTTTGTCTTTAACATTAATCAGAACCTGGGGGGAAGGAGGTTTAGCTTTTGTCTTTGTTTCCCACCATCCAAATTGGCAAGAAATGAAATTAGCTTCCCTCAAGTCGAGCCTGTTTGGCCTGTGACAGTAACTGGAGTGGCTTAATCTTGATTTCTGAGCTTTTCCAGCTTATTTTGTCCCCTGTCCTGATGGGGAGGAACAGGGTGGCTGGGTGGGCCTCAGGCAGCCAGGCAAGGCCAGCCCATCACATCTGGCAGCTGAAGATGTCTTCTCCTGTGCTTCAGCATGGATCTAGAGGTCTGGCTTCATTGTTCATTCACTGCTGATCTTGCATTGTAATTTTTATTTTTGCTTCATTTAAATCAGACAAAAATAATGTAATCCAAAGGTACCATCAGAGCTCGGCTTTGTTTCGCTGGACAATTTACAGCTAAAACTTTGCAGCCTTTTTTACATTCAGTTATTTTCTTTGCTAGTAATGGGCTCAGAATTCTGTCAAAATAAGGACTGAAAAAATGATGTCTGATTTAATATTCACCTTTTCAAAGGACAGAGCTTTTCTGAGTACAGGAGAGTTCAGGGCTGAATGTTAAGACTCAGAAATTTAGCAAGTCCCACTGTATTTTTCAACCCTAAGTGCTGTTCTACATCCCTGGAATTAGAATAAGGCTGGATCTTTGAGATTCTGTGTCTCTCATTGATCACAGTTTGCCTGTAGTAAGGAGGCATTTTTTCCATTATCAGACTGGTCTGGCCAAATGAAGGTTTTTACTCTAGAAAAGAGTTTTTTTTTCTTTTCCTGTCAGGTAGGTTCAATTTAAAGTTAATTCTTGCCATTTAATGACAGGATGGTATGTGTGATTGCTGTGTGGAAGAGATGGGGAGTGTGATAGAGCAAGGCTGTGTCTCAGGAACACTCTCTGAGGAGAGTCTGGACTGTAATACCCTCTGCTATCAGGCTCTCCACTGCATTGAGGTGAGTGTCTCTCTCAGAAATACAGTAAGAATACTTTTCTCATGTATTTTTGCTTTCACATGTCTCTAAGTCTTTTTATCCTGGACTTCATACAGGAAAGGATGAAAACTATTTCTGTAAGACTTTGATGTGTAGTTTTTATTTCTTCCATCATCCCTGGTGTCCTCCTGCACTCTGGATTCTTTGTTTGTTAGCTGCTGCCTCTGTGAGCAGAGGTGTGGGGACATTCCCTCAGCTGTTTGCACCCACATGTCCTGCACTCCTCAGGACTTTGTTATTCCAGTCTCTCCCTTCCCCGAGTTCTTGATGTTCTGACATCCAGATGAGTCACCAAATGCATTATTTTTTTTAGGTTGTTAGACTGATTTGATATGTGAGATTCATTTCAGATGCCTGTTCTGAATAGACTTGTCTGCCTTCAGTTTGCCTGAGCCATTGAGCAGAATTCCATTAGGTGTGTTTATGGAATGATTTATCCCCAGCTCAGTTGAGGGAGGGGAATTTGCACCTGGCCAGCTGCAATTGCTGGGACACCCTGAGCCATGCAGCACCTTCCTCTGGGGTCCCAGAGCAAACCCCCTCAGGATGGGCACAGCTGGGCAGGATGGGGGCTGAGAAACCTTTTATTGAACAGGGAGGGGGGCTCAAACCCTTGAGGCTTGAGAACTTTGGCACAAAATGCAAATTATTTGCCCCACCCTTTGTCACCAATGTATTCTGAAAAATCCCTTTGCCAGGATTTCTGTCCTGGGAAGCTGAGAAGCCTCAGAAAAAATGAAAACAATAATTATCTGCTTGCTTCTCCTGTGTTTTGCTGCTTTGGAATGTGGTTTGGACATTGTTTACCAGCTGGTCATTGTTTGATTGACTTCTGCTGTGAATTGTTTTAACTTAATGACCAATTGGGGCCAATCTGTGTTGGGACTCTTTCAGAGTCAGGAGTTTTCATTATTATCTTCTAACCTTCTGTCTGGATCCTTTCTGTATTCTTTAGTATAGTTTAGTGTAGCATTCTTTAATATAGATCATAAATTAATAAATCAGCCTTCTAAGAATATGGAGTCAGATTCATCATTTCCTCCCTTCGACAGGGGACTCAGAAAATACCACAACCTTTCAAGTTTTTTCCTAAATTTGGTATTTTTCCTAGGACCAGCTTTCTTCAAACTGGCTGTAAAAATATTATTTCTATATATAGGACCACATTAGTATACAGCTATATAAACATAGGGCTGTATTAGTATATAAGTATATTGGGGGATAATTAAAAAGACATTATTTTAACTGTTGTTTTAGGCTTCTTTTCAGAATTACTTTTAAAACTAGTTGTGATTTTATGCTGAGAAATAGAAAAAGGAACATGTTTGTAAGCATTTCTAGTATGTTTGTGTAACTGCAAGTAAATAAAAACAATGTACTCTAGAAAGGGCTATATTTGGCCAAATATGTGATAGGACCAGATGGATATTACAGTGATTTTCTTTACTGTCACAGTGGGAATGCAGTTCCATTGTACATTTTCATTTCACTCTGCTTCTCTATCAGCTAGCAATGATATAATAGTATTTCTGGATGAAAATAGTCAGCAAAACATTTGTTCCAGTTGTGTTCAGTGGAGCTGTGCACGACTTTAAAACTACAGCCACAGACAAGGAGAGCCCCAAAGGCAGCAGGAATCTCCAAGCTGTGTGTGCAGGTGAGAGGAGGCTGTGGTTCATGGCTGTGCAGGAGTTGGAGTAACACAGATGGCATTTTTGTTATTAGAGTAACACAAATGCCATTTCTTCTATTTATTTATTTACCATGCAGCATAATTAGACCTTGAGATCCCAAGTCCAGGCTCTCTGCTTTGCTGTTGCCACGTGAGTGTTATTTCAAGTCAGTACAGAGTGGGCAGGGCTGTTTTCACTCTTTTGGGGTTTGGTGCTGGTGCTGGCTTTGAGGAAACCACCATGAAAGCCCTTCACCCTTAAAACCCCAGTGAAAGCAGCACTGGCTTGGTGCCCTGCTGGGGTACAGCCTCAGCACCAGGCTCCTTGCTCCTGCACTCCCCAGAGCTTATTGCTGCCCAAGAAAAAGAAAAAAAAAAGGAAGAATACTACAGAAATGTGGTTTTTATAACCATATTGGTGGCAAAGAAAGAGGGAAAAAAAAAGGAAGAATACTACAGAAATGTGGTTTTTATAACCATATTGGTGGCAAAGAAAGAGGGAAAAAAAAAGGAAGAATACTACAGAAATGTGGTTTTTATAACCATATTGGTGGCAAAGAAAGAGAAAAAAAAAAAAGGAAGAATATTACAGAAATGTGGTTTTTGCTCTTACAAATGTTTTTTTTTTAGATGTGACTGTGCTTCCAGCAAGAAAGCTTGTATGAAAGCACAGTTCAAACCTGGCAAAGTTCAGGCTCTGGTTTCATAGCCAAGGCCTTTCTTTAATCAGTGCTTCAAACCTGTGAGAGGAAAGGAGCCATAAAATCAATTCTAAGTAATCTTGGAAATGAGATAATAGTCCATTAATCTCATCAATATAAGCATGAAATTTTCTGCTGCAGTTCATGGCTACACATTTGTAATAAATTTATCAGTGGGAACAGGAGAGAAGCCATAGGATTACTGCAGGGGTTAGTGCCTCATGCTTCCCCTGCAGCCTTGGTTCAATTTGGTTTTTTAATATATTTTTTTCTCCCAGTGAATATATTTAATTCCTTTGTGTAACAGTGCCAACCAAACCTTGTTGCTGGTTCTGTATTAACTGGGAATTAGTGGTGAATTTCTTGTGTGCGCTCAGGAATCAGTGCTGAGGGGTGGGGTGGCAAGGGCTGGAGAAAGCAGTGACCTGCACGGTGCCACTGCTGCTGGGCAAACTGGAGCTGCTGCCAGTGCCTGTGGTTCCTGTGGCAGACTTGTGCCCTTGCTGCTCTCTAAACCCTGTGTATAGAAACCACAAGATTTTGTGACAACCACAGAAGTTGTTTCTTAAAAAAACAAAACCCGAAAAAAACCCCAAAAAACCAAACAAAAATGAGAAAAACCCCCAAACAAACAAACAAATAAAACCACACAAAGCAAGTCTTTGTTTGAGCAGTTCTATTTGTTGGGTTGAAGCTCAAGGGGATGGTTCCTGATCTCACCTCTTGCTCTCTGAACAACCCAGTCTGCCTGGGCTGGCTGCCTACACAAACCCAAGCATCTACAGGGAACGTGAATTTTGATCTCTCCCATTTCTAGGAACTGTCAAAGGCAGTGCAACTTTCAGAAAAAAAACCATAATTTTATTTTTTTTCCTTCCCTTAGAGGCTTTCCACCCTTTGGAGAATTTGTCTGTGTATAACAAAGGGCAATTGCCTCTACAGAAATGGAATTTGGGTGGCCTTGACCACTGGGCTTTGCCTTTCCTGGAGGTGGGCAGGCCCTGGCACAGGGTGCCCAGAGCAGCTGGGGCTGCCCCTGCATCCCTGGCAGTGCCCAGGACCAGGCTGGGCAGGGCTGGGAGCAGCCTGGGACAGTGGGAGGTGTCCCTGCCATGGCAGGGGTGGAATGAGATGAGCTTTAAGGTCCTCTCCTACCCAAACCATTCCATGGTTCCCTCCTGGCTCATTTTCCTATGAGTTTTCCTATTCAATTCTTCATTTGAGTTCTATTTTAGAAACTTCCTTGTGGGATCATGGCATGAAGCTGGAGCAATGTAAAGCCAGGCTGGAACCATGCTGCAAAGACTCTCTCCATGCTGCACAATTTAGCGCTCCTGAACCCCTGAAACAGAGGGTGCAATTTCTGTGTCAGTGTTGCAGGACAGGTTTTCCTGATTTCTGCTTTTCCTGAGCTGAGCAACAGCAGATCCCCAGAGCTGAGCACCAGAGGGGGATCTGCCCCTGTGGGCTGTGGTGCTTTCAGGGTTCCCCAGACGAAGGGAGGAATTGATGAATTGATGTTCCATGTTCTTAGAAGGCTAATTTATTATTTTATAATACTAAATTATATTAAAGAATGCTATACTATACTAAAGAATACAGAAAGGATACTTAATGCTATAAAGATAATAATGAAAACTCCTGACTCTTTCCAGAGTCCTGACACAGCTTGGCCCTGATTGGCCAAAGAGTCAAAACTATATTATATTACATTATATTATATTATACATTATATTATATATTATATTATACATTATATTATATATTATATTATACATATTATATTATATATTATATATTATATATTATATATTATATATTATATATTATATATTATATATTATATTATATTTTATATTTTATATTTTATATTATATATTATATATTATATTATAGCTATACTAAAGAATAGAGAAAGGATACAGACAGAAGGCTACAAAATGATCATGAAAAACTCATGACTGACTCCTCAGAGTCTGACACAGCTGATGGTGATTGGTCATTAAGATAAAACAATTCACATGGAACCAATCAAACAAGCATCTGTTGGTGAACAATCTCCAGCCACATTCCAAAGCAGCAAAACACAGGAGAAGCTAATCAGATAATTATTATTTACATTTTTCTCTCAGGCTCCTCAGCTTCCCAGGAGAAGAAATCCTGGGCAAAGGGATTTTTCAGCAAATGTGACAGCGGGCTCTGCTTTCATTTTTGGTAAACATCTCCTCAAACAGCTTCCCTCACATGTCTCCATTACCTTTGGATCAGGAGCATTGCAGCACGGGCAAATCTCCCCTGATGCTGCATAATTTCAGGTTTAATGAAGAGCTGCAGCCTTTCCCTGGGCTGGGAATGAGGGGGCAGCAGCGAGTGCTGCTCCTGGCACACCCGGCCGAGGTGACTCTTTTGTCATTGATTCCTGGGGAGGATTGCTCCAGCTGGATGCCTTCTGCCTGGTCACCATCAATTAGTCTTGTGTCACTGCCTCTAACAACCACGACACACTGATAGTCTTTAAATGATGGTTTATATGACCTGAGACAAGAGCTAGCCTTATTTTTCTGCTCTATTACTTTCAAAGAATAGTCTTGCTGTTATTAACAGGCTGTGGTAAAATAATTGTAAATTCCTTTGAAATTTATAGCAGTTTTGAACATGAATGCAAACCTTAGCAGAATTGCAAACTATTAGTGAGCAGATGTAAGTATATGTATTTTAATAATATTTTATTAAATACATATGTATGTATTTAATAAAATATGTATTTTATATATATTTTAATAATTTTAATAAGACATATTATGTGATATAAGTATATGTATTTTAATAATGAGATAATGGGATCATTTTTAAAATTATTTTAGAAAGTTTACAGCTTGAAGGTTTTGCAGAACTGTTCTGGGCTGATTTTTCTGCAGCTGTATCAATATAGGATTATTTATATAATAGATATATGAATATTTATATAATAAATATAGGAATATTTATATATTTATATAATAATATAAGTATTTTATAAATATAATATATAATATTTATACAATAAATATAGGAATATTTATTTAAATAGGAGTTCTCTGACAGTGTGATGAAGTTATAAACTGGCTGTGAGGGCACAGCCATGGCTGCAAGAAATTGGGTCTGCCCTGGCAGGTACAACAAGGCAGAATCTTCTCAGATTGGAATCAGATTTCATGAAGCAAAGAGGATGGTGAATAAAAATATATTAGGAATGAGTTTCAGTTATAATTGGGTACTTTTAGCCTGATTTACAGGTAATGATCAACATTTGAAACTGTTTAATAGTGGTTTTATATATTTGAATGATTCCTAAGTTTGCAGTTGTCAGTTTACAAATGAGTAGTTAAATGCTTTCTAAAAAAACTGTCAAAAATGAAATGCAGAAATTCAATTTTGCATATACCTCCACTTTTGATTTAGGACAGCAAATTCCTCTTGTTCATTGCTGAATCTCTGAAGGGGTTTTATTGTTTCTTCATTTGACCCATTGAATGTGGTTTTCAATCTGCTGCTGTCAAAGGCTATGAAATAACCCCAGAACTGGCTCCATTCAGAGCTGAGCCTGCTGGCCAAGCTGTCAATTTAATTTGTGAAATTTCCCAGCTGGTAATTTCAGCACCAGCTTGAATTTACCTTGGTGGGACCCTGGTGGGTGTTATGGAAAAGTTCTGTGGGTTCCTTGAGCTCCTCCTCTTCCCCAAAGGTCTGTGAGGGCCTTATTAGGCCAAATAATTCACTTTCAATTGTTCATGGGACTTGTGAGCTTTGTTTGGAAAAGTTTATGAAAACAATATTATGGAAATTGTGAGGTTCATGAGATTTCAGTATTTTCCATGGTAGAAATGAACAATATCCACTAAGGATAACAAAAATAATGTAAACACATTATTCATATCAAAGTTTCTCAGGTAAAGCCCAGTCTTCTCCAGCTGTGATCCTTTAGTTGCAAACCTTGGAGTAGCTTGGAAAAAGGGAGCCCAAAGGGGACCTGTGGGAGGATTTCTGGAGTATGATGTCTGACACGTGGCCTTTCACATCCCCTTTTCATCACCTCATTATCTTCTGACACTTTGCAGGAGGTGAAGAATGCTCCAGGAAAATACATAAATCATGAGGCCTCTTCAGAACTTCCTGAACTTCCAGGGGTGATGAAAAGGGTGGAGCCTTCACTCTTGGCACACAGTTCAGAAGAGGAAGCTTGGTGAAAAGAAGGATGCAAAATAGAGTAAAATACAAGGGAATCAAGCTACTGCTATGAAATTGGGAGATGAGGAAAGGTGAAGATAAAATAAAGAGAGTTTGACTGCAAGAATTTTATACTTAAGGCATTAAAAGTCAAGAAAAGGGTAAGGAGGGGAGGGATTTTTTCAGTGTTGTGGAAGAATTATGCCTCACTGGAGAATCTGCATAGATTCCTAAATCTAATGGGCAGAGGCTCGTTGTTGTGAAATTCATTTTACTTTGTTGGTGTGTGGGCAAATGTCTCTTTCAAACACAGATTTGCTGTCTGGAGTACAGAACCAGGACACAATATTCTCCAAAACACTTTGGGAGCCATGGTCAGCTCAGAAAGAGGGAAAAGGGACAGGGAGAGCTGTGGGACACAGATAAATGCAGGGAATGCAAAGTTCATTCACTGAGTGACAGCAAATGGGAAACTCTGGTGGTAAACCTGGAGGATGCTGCACAAATGCAATTTTCAATGGAGCAGGACTTCACCTGAGCTGGTTTGCACAGTTGACATCAAAAATGGGAATGATATCATTTAATGTTATCAGCCCAAAAGCTTTCCTAGCAGGATTCACTGCTGTGCTGGATTTGCTTTCTGTGCTTCTGGGAGCTGGGGTGGCATCTGTCAGGAGAGGTCATTAGGAAAGATTTTGGTGTCTGTTTGCTCTTCCCCATTCACTTTACTCAGCCATTTATGCCAAAGTTAGGCTTAGAAGCAGCTTGTATAAACCAGGGATCCTCTGCCTTGTATTTTGTGTGCTCTGTGCAATCCCTTTGGCAAAGAGCTCCATCAGGCATGGAGCACTGGGGGACCAGGCCTTGGTCCTGACCATCCCAGCTCTGCCTGAGCATTCCCTCGTGAAATTTTGTGCTATGATCTCCTGCATGGTGAGGAGGCAGTTCACAGGTCCAGGATATCTTCTAGGTTTTTGTGCGAGCATGGGAGTCTAAACATAGCTCCTCATGTGGCAGTGTTAAAGAGAGTGTGAATGAGAAATTCAGGGGGGAATCTCACCAAAAATTTGTATTTTCTACATCCCAAAGTCAATTTCTCAAATTTGTATTTTCTACATCCCAAATCAATTTCAATTTCTGTGTGTTTTTCATGGTTCCCTGCCTAATGAAATCGATGGTTCTGTTGCTGGGTTTAAAATGAAGCTGACACCAACTCCCCAAATGCTGCTGAAACCAATGGCCCTTGCACAAGGTCTTTGTTCTGTTGGCACCAGGTCCAGAGTGTTACATCTGTTTTATTAACTGAGCTAAATATTTATACCACCATGTCCCCAGATTCCCCAAATCCCAGGAAATGCAGGTTTCCCATTCCCATTCCATTCAGAACAAAGAAGGGAGCAGAAATCATGTTACTGACACCTATTTCTCAGCAGCTGCGAGTGAAATGCTCTCTACCCATCAAGTTTTGGTTTTATTTGAATAGTGCTGAAGGATTTTAAATGTGTTTGGTGTAAGAATACACCACAAACCCTGGTTTTATATGCTTCTGGTGACTTTTACCTAGGAATCCCTACATAGCCCACCCCTTTCCAGGCCAAGGAAACATAAAAGTTTTGAAATGCTCCTCTCTCAAGAAAATCTTTTTAAAGATAAGTTGTTGGGGTTTTTTTTGCCAGACATACTCATCCAAACCATTATCTAACTCTGCAATTAGTCCCTCTGCAATCAAATAAAGGGCATGGATTAATGGGAGAAGCACTGGAAATATTTTAAAGGGATTAACGTTAATGGAGAAACAGATTATATTTGTATCAAATGAGGTTAATAACCAAAATTAGTAGTGGCCCCTCACAGTTAGTCACAACCTTCCAGAGTCTGCTAGAGATTAATCAAGTGAGTTTTTGTATAAAGCCTGAATTCTGAAGTGGTTTAGGCTCCTACTTCTCGCTCTGAAAAGGATCAAGCCCTTTGGCTCTTGCTGCTATGCCAGCTTGAAAAACTCATTTCCTCAAGGAATGACTTGTAACCTGAGGGGTTTTCTGCAGCAGCAGGTGCCCAGTTGAACTCCCACTGAAATTCCTGTTATCACAGGCCCAGCCAGCCTCTACATCTGCCTTGTTCACAGTGTAAAATTACTACAGCATCATTAACACTTTATCTCATAATTAAGTTCATGTAGTAGACTTGAAAAGAGAGTATTTTTTTTATTGACTCTATTCTATAAAACCCCATAATTGCTTAATCCCTTAAAATATTTAAAGCAATTAACATGTGGCCCTTATTTGCAGAAAGGCAATTGGCAAAGGTGGTTTGGAAAGTCATCTCAAGCATCAGCTTGATCTGTGTATTGAGGTGATATTTTCTGTAGCCATTGGCTGGCTGGAAATACCTGTTAGAAGCCCTTTTGCATGTCTCAAAGCACTGAGGGGGTGATGTTGCTGCAGGATGGCTGTTGTCAATTTTGGCTCGTCATTTCAACACAATTCTTCCCAAAAAAGCAGTGCCTAAGTAAGGCAGCTACAGCTGGAATAGCCAGGGCTGTATCACTTTTCCTGCTGTTGTGTGTGGGTGTGCTGCCTCTTTTTGTAGGCACAAGTGTCTTAAGGAGTGCTCTTTGTTGTTTGGTTGGTTTTTTTTTCATTAAAACCTTTGGCACAGGGATAATTCTCAGGTTACTTCCACACTTGTCTGCATCTGGACAGCCTGGGGGTTACCAGTGGCTACCTGGAGGCTGAATTTTCACAGCAGCAGAAGAGAAAGTTGTGTTGTAATTTATAATTTGTAAACCCATGAATTAGTGCAGTGAATGGGGATAAATGGAGGGCACAGGACATGGTTTTCCGTGCAGCTGCAAGCTGGTCCATGAGTACAAATCCTACCTCTGCTTGATTAAGGTCTTAGTGTGAGGGTAGAACCAGCAAATAATAAATGCCTACTTTCTGTCACTTTCTTAGAAAAGTTCTGCTAACACATTATGCAAGGGCAAAATATTTAAATTGCCATAAAACCTTGTAAAAATCTGCTTTATTGAAAACTCTAGTTTTGTAGCTGTAGTTGCAGAAATAAACCCAGTGACTATCCATGTAGATGAAATAAACCCAGTGACCATCCATGTAGATTAAATAATCACAGTGACCATCCATGTAGATTAAATAAACCCAGTGACTATCCATGTAGATTAAATAATCACAGTGACCATCCATGTAGATTATTTTTTAGTACAGACTCTGGTGAAACATTTGTGGCCTTCAGCCTCCCTTTGTCTCAGCCACCCCTGCAGAGGAGTTGGTGTTCCCCACACCATGGGCTGAAAGCCATCAGCCACAAAGTGCTGCAGATCAAGGGGCTGTCCCATGTTTTTCCAGTGTTCCAATATTGTATTTCCTGGGAATGTCCCAACAAAGGCAGGAATGATGAGTCTGATTCCATGTTCTCAGAAGGCTGATTTATTATTTTATGATACTATATTATATTAAAGAATACTGTACTAAAGACTACAGAAAGGATACTTACAGAATGCTAAAAAGATAACAATGAAAACTGGTGACTCTCTCCAGAGTCCTGACACAGCTTGGCCCTGATTGGCCAAAGAGTGAAAACAACTCCCAGCAGAATGCAATGGAACAATCACCTGTGGGTAAACAATCTCCCAACACATTCCACATGAGCACAACACAGGAGAAGCAAATGTGATCAGAATTGTTTTCCTTTTCTCTGAGGCTTCTCAGCTTCCCAGGAGAACAATCCTGGGTGAAGGGATTTTTTCAGAGAAGGTGAATGCCACATTCCAAGGCCAGGTTGGACGGGGCTCTGAGCAACCTGGTCTATGGAAGGTGTCCCTGCCCATGGGATGTGATGGTTTTAAGGTCCCTTCCAACCCAAACCACTCCATGATTCTGTTATTCCCTGTTCTCCTGGGAGACATGGCCAGAGTGCTGCCAAGACAAATCTGGGGATGGTCTTCATGTTTTCTCTCTCATTCAAACTAAAAAATTTATGGTTCCAAATGACATTAAAAATCCCATTATAATCTAACCCACATTGCAAAAAACCATGAAAACCCCAAAATTAGTAGTGCCATGTCCCCCCTGCCCCCTCTGTGCTTTCTTTCAGGTAAGTCTGACTGTAACATACTCCCCCTGAACAACAGAACACTGAAGTTATTCAGTTAAGGAAAAGCTATTTTTGGTAACAGTTGTGTAGCCAAAGGTCCCTGTGAGAAGTTTTTCTGCAATAAAGAACAGAAAAACCTCAAAAGTGGTATTTCTAGGGAATGTATTATTAGAAAGAATTGATATTTGAGGAGCTTTAGTTTATTAAAAATGTGCAAGGACTCCTCTGTGCCTAGTTCCATGCACAGCTTAGTGAAAGGTTAGAAAATTAGCTCCTGTGTGCTGCTTATACAGCTGGATGGATGGAGGGGACTTTACATTTCACAACTTCTTGTTTCTGACAAGTTCCAGTGAATTATTTATGTGGCCACTTATCCTGCAGAGATGGAGCTGAGGGAACAAACTGAGTTCACAAATGCTACCAGGAAGCCTTCAGGTGATAAGATGAAAATGGATCTTGGTCGCTGCTGATCTCAAACCTGGACTCCAATTTTTCTGGCCTGCAGATGAAGGGTTGTGTGGCTTACATTTTTCATCTCTAACTCGTGAATTTGTGCAGTTTATGAACAATTCATGAAGTTCTATTTATCTTCAGCAATTGCCTTATGAATCAAGGGTTTAACTGGAATAAGATAATCCAGGAAATAGTAAATTTCAATTCATTTTTATGAATCTAATATATATGCCACATATGAGAGCAGAGATGTGAATACATTAGTGATAAAAATACTAGAAACGAATTACCTATTTCTGTAACTGTAGTTTAACTCCAGGAGTCAGAGATTTTGGCAGATCTGATTTTTGCAGCTCTTGGATTTTCTGGGAGTTTCTACCCTTAAAAGTGGGTGAATACACCTCTGCAGGTTTTTTCCTCTCTCTTATTTCTAATGGGCCACTTGCCAGCTTGATTCTTTATCTCCATTAATATGGATTCACAAATAAAAGGTTTGGAAAACATTTCATTATTTTCAGGGACTTTCTTTTTCTTTGCTAACCAGTAGCTTCCCTGATATTTGTTGTTGATGACCCTCTTTTAAATCCTTTCTGTGCTGCAAACATAGAATCATGTGTGATGTTAGGCAAGTGGTTCTCAATTATGTTGGTCCACACTCCAGGGTTTGGGATCTTCAGTTCTGGACTAATTCCAAATGCTGTTAGGCTAAGGGGGAGATAAAAATTCCAAAATCCAGTAGCTAATGAACTACAGAGACTTGCTAGAAACTTGGTCCAGGGGATTGAGAATCAAATAGTCTTCACTAATGGTTTTTCCCAAATTTTGTCTTCCAGTATTTCAATTAACAGTGCAAAAAGGAATTTTAAATTTTGTATAATGTAAATGCAGATGTCAGTCAATGAATTCCTCAAATTTAGGGTGAAAAGTCCGAGGTTATGATGCAAATGTTGGCTCATTCTGAGGGTGTCACAAGTGCCAGTGGGATCAGACATCTCTAGAAAGAGTAAATTGCAAAGTCTGCAGGTATGGAAAAAGTCCATCCAAACCTGTACAAACGATTCTCCATGAGATATTTTATTAATTGTGGCACGGTCAAAAAAAGGTTCCACTTGGAGAAACCATAAAAATTGGCAATCGTTCAGTTGCTCTGAATCCTGCTGTGGCAATGTAAGAATTAAAGACATTTCTCAGCACCAAATAGACCCTGAATGTCTTCTGGAATTGCTAAACTGGACTCTCCAGCTCCTACAGGAACCATCACTGAGCAGATGACTCCTCCCTCTGCTCCCTCAAGGTTCCCATATTTATGACAAGAGCTGCAAAGCCCCTTGTGCAGCACCTGCAATATTTATATATATTAAATAATATTTATTTCCTTTAAAAGACAGAGCTGCTCCCAAAAGCTGCATGCTCCCTGCTGGCCACCATGGAATTGCTCAGGCTCTGAGCTCACAGCTGAGGGTCTGGTAGCTCTTTTTCAAGGAAACCCAGGATTGTTGTCCTGCACAGGAAAGGGAACTGGTGGAGAGCTGGAGAGCAAGGGGAAAGGGCTGGTGGCATCCTCAGGAGGCAGCTGGAGATCTCACTGGGTTAAAATCTTCCAGAGTCCTGCCCTGGTTATTTCAGTAGCAGCCGTCCCAGGCACAAAGGAGAAAAGTCTGGTGTCATTGCTTCCAGCAATTCCTTTCAACACTTCCAGAGCTCTGCCTACATGGAAATGGAAGTGAAAACAGCAAGGTATTAATATCACTGCTGTTAATGAAGAGATGGGCCTAATTTTGAGACAAGAAGGATTTATTGCTCACACAGGCATCAGTCTCAGAGGCTGTGAGATCTGTGACACAAGCAGCCAGCCACAGCTCAGAGTGCTCACAAGTTCTGTCTTACAAGGCAATATTGAACTTTCTAACCCAAAGGACAGTTGCCACAAAGTTTATTTTGCTTTTCTAACCTATCACCTTTGCTTAATTTTGCTGCACTGTGGAGACTTTCATCCAATAGGCTTCTGTCTCACATGCACACAAATGCTTCTGTTTTAACTTCTAAATTCTTAGCTTATTCTGCACAACCACATCCCTACATTATAAACCCCTCACCAATTTATCAATGCAGTTTCTCACTTACCTGAGGCATGTTCTTACTGAAAACTTTCTTATAGAAACACAAAATTATGATTTTCCTACTTAACATGTGTGCATTTCATTTTTACATCAATCCAAGCTTCTCCCAAGGCTGCAGATCAAACCCTTCAGTGTTGGTGGAAGTTTCTGTTTTTCCAGTTCCCAGATCAAGGGAAGCACAGAAGCTGATCATGCCGAATGTGTGGAGCACTCCCTCCACGTGGGACAGCCAAAAGGAGCTCCCAGAGCTGCAGCAAGGCTTTCCCAGCAGAAAGGTCACCTGGAGCAGCCTGACCTTTGGGGCACAGAGAAAGCAATGAGCCATCAGCCCTATCTGAACAGCCTTCAGTCCCAAGGCACTCCCAAAATAACCCGGAGATAAAGGAGATGGATAAAAATCAGGAGGTGCCAGGGAGCAGGGCATGCAGTTGCTTCTTCAAGATGTTTCTTTGAGAGAAATTGTACATATGCTCTAAGTCAAAGTCAGGGGAGAGGAAAATTACAGCTCCCTGGAGAAAGGAAAGAGATTAACGTTTTATCACAGGCAAATAAGTGGGAAACTCTTGAATTTATAGATATGTAGATACAAGCACATGAAGATATTGCTATTAGGGCATTAAAAATAGAAGTTTTATCTTTCTACTCCAAGATTCTACTAAATTGCTATGAATTTCTAATTAAGTAATGTCAAATCTCTGTGACAATGGAGTTCATTTCATTAAGTATGGTTGAAATCTGAAACCTAAGTGTAATAATAACTTAAAAGTATGGGCCAAATATCCCAAAATTATTCTCCTGAGTAGAACTATATGGGCAAAAAAGGCAGCAACTCTTTGTTCTGTCATGGAGACAAAAGCATTAAATTATTCAGAGTGTTTGATACACAAAGCCCAAGCAAATGACAAGTTCAGTCTAACCATTAATCTAACCCCACACATACACACACAATGTCCTTAGCCACTCCATAAAAACTGTGCTCAGGACACGATAAATTGCCAAGAATTAAAAAGAATTTAAGAAACTGAAGTTCAACTAAACCTCCATACCATCAGCACAGCACATGTACAGACTGGTACATATTTTTCTTTTTTTTTTCCTATGTTCCTTGTGTGCTGAAGGTGATTTGTTCATTATTTCCTTATGTTTGTGTGTCCTTTTTCCATGAAATTCAAGAATCCAGAGAACATCTTTCCCCAGATCATTTAAGGCTGCACTTCCTGCCAGTGTCCAAGGGGTTGGCTGTCAAGGCATTATTAATACCAAGGTTTGTAGCAATGCAGATTTTTTCTGCAGATTTTTCTGAAGACAATTCATGGGGCGTTTGTGGCCCTGAAATTTGTGACACATCCACCACCACCACAGATAGTTTCCCTGAAGCTCACAAATTTTACTGCCAATGGTTTCTGTGTTCCCTTCCCACAGGTAATGGCCTGAGCAGCTTCCCCCAGCAGGAATAAATCACAGTGCATGTGGATGTGCTGGAAATATTCTTTGCTGCAAATACAATATGAATTTTTAAAGCATTAAATATATATGTACTATTTATATCTTCCTTACAGGAGATATCTATTTATATCTTCCCCCAGAAGCTTTATATTTGAAGACTTTAAATAAATTTTTTACCCCTTTTCTCTTGATTTTTTTTTTCTTTTGATACAGCAACTACAGCACTGTCTTAGGCTGCTGTTCAGAACAATTATTTTCTCCAGTAAATCCTCTTTCACCTCCAATTCTTCTCTCACATACTACAGATCTGTGCTCTTGAGAGCTCTTGGTTAGAACAACCTCACACCAGTTCCCAAATTTGGAAATAAATACAGAAAATATTTCACTATAAAGGGAAAAAGGTTTCCAAATTTAAGAAAACATGAAATAGGCTTTTATTCAGAAGAGAAATTTTAAAAAAGATTTTAAGAATTAATCCCTGACCAGGAATGTCTTCAAAATATTATGTTTCACGGGAGCTATTTGCTACTTGTCCTTTATTTTTTTCTCTTGCCACAGATAATTTACATTAAATTGGAAAATGTCTCCTTCTGAAGCAACTTTTGAAGTGCACGACTTGATAATTATACTTAAGTTTGTGTATTTTCTTTGTGTTTCCTACAGAAATGCTGTACACAATTATAACTTTGGGGTGGAATCCCCAAGATTATTTTTATCCAATGTTTTTAATGGTCTGTTCATTCCAAAGATGAATAAATAGCAAGATGCCTTTCTGAAGGTGGCTCCTGTGGGACAGATGCACAGGCACATTTGGATTCACAGTCTTTAGGAAAGGGAATTTTGTAATGCTGGAGCTCTGGAACAGAAAACAGGAAAATATTTGGGAGCTGGTCCCTGCTCTGCCTCGTGAGGCTGGTGCTGGCTTCTCCCTCTGCTCCTTTCTTCTCATCCAAAGTTATTTCTTCCAGCAGAACTTTAACCCCAGCTGGGAGCCTCTGTATCACCCACACAGCAAAGTTTGGAGAATGAAGGAGCTCTTTTAAGAAAGATCTGACTTGCAGTTCAGGGTTCTTTCATGTGAGGGGAACAAAGGGAAGACAGATGTGAAAAACAAGCCCAGGGAACCTTTTTGACAGGGCTGGTACAAAAGGAGAGGATGGAGGTGTTGAGACTCCAAAAGACAAACTCTCATGCAGTCACTTAGCACGCACCTGATTCTCTAATCAAGCACAGATCAAAGCAACCAACACCTGCACCTGATTTAGTTTTAATCCTGTGAGTAGTTCTCAACACTCCAGTGAGTATTCGCTACTCAACAGGAATGCTCCAGAGCCTAAAGAAAACTTTTTATTATGTCTAGTTCATGAGATTTTTGTTCTTTCCTGAAGGATTTTGGTTTAGCTCATTTGTGTGAGCTCTGGCTGCTTATTATTTTAAAATATTTTATTAAATTATTTTACATTAAAATAGTTTTAATAGTTTAAAATAATTTAAAATAATAAGAAGTTCAAAATAATAATAAGTTTAAAATTATTTCAAATAATTTTAATAGTTTTAAATTGTTCATTCTAGAGACTGCCAGCTTTGTCCAGACAGGAGAGTGGATGAAGAAATACTACAGGTCAGGTTTGGAAAGAAATTGAGATACCTAAAAATCTTTGCATTAGTGCTGCCCTGAAAGTCACACATTTGGAGAAAAGAGAGGAATTCTGGGCTGGTTCACGTGGGAAGAAGGCCCTGGATGACCATTCCTTTCTTGCTGTGTTTGATAACCCTGGGCCTTCATGGTCACTGAGTGTAGGGGCAGGAGAGTCTGACTGCCCTGAGTCACTCAGTGCTCACCTCTGTGTGAGCCAGCGTTCAGCCTGAATCACCCAATGGCAACAATTTCAGCAGGAGGAAAGTTTGCCTCATGCTACATCAGCATATAGCATCAAAGGGTGGATGTTTTTTTCATGGGTATTTATTTTTCAGGTTTTTTTTTATTAGTTCAGTCTTTAAAAACTGCTGATAAAGCAGGAGGTGTTGGGCCTTATGGCAAACCTATCGATGCAGTCAGTCATATGTCATCAAAATGTTGAAAATTATTTTATTAGAGGGCCTAAATATACAAATTAAGGAAGAGCTGAGGAAATGCCTCATTTCTACTCACTAACCTTCTACCAGTATTGCTTTCTCATAGAGGGATTAGTGAATATGCCTTTAAATGTCTTGAACTGCAAAGTAATCAGTTACCAACAGTAAAATAATCTTTTAGTGATTTAGAGAACTTCAGTGTAATGTTTTGACCTCCAATTTGCATTTCTTGGACATAGGACTCCCATTGCCTTCTCTGTGTTGATTTTGGAGTGAATTGGAAGGCTGAAAAAAATGAAGAAAGCCCATAGGATTTAAAATCCATCCAAAGATCTTTATATGAACTTCATAGGGATCAGACTTCAGAGTGGGACATAGATTTTGAGAGAATCTGTTGGGATAACTTGATAATTTGAGTTTTGATCCTGAAAATGAATCTTTGAGTAACTTTGTATCTCTCGGTAATCTGACAGATTTTAATGAGGCAGAGTCAAATTTTACAGCCATTAAACACTGCTTCATGTTTGATGAGGAATGATAAATTCTGAAGTCACTGTCTGAAATGATCCAGCTTCATAAACTGGTGTGCCTGGTAGAGGAACCTTCCCGAGCAGTTCTGCCGAGTTCCGTGTTTAGGGGATCCAGGATCACACCTTGGGCCTTAAAATAGCAGCAGAAATAGGCCAAGCCCCAAATCTGTCAGGAGAGGCAGAGGGATACAGATATGTGCTTTTGATATGTGCTTCTGTACATGATCCATGTGGGAACTGCAGTTCAGCTTATGAAGACTTGGCTGTGTTTATTTTCTGCACGGATGAAAAAGTTTATAGGGAGATTATTCATATAAAGTTTTTCTTTAAGGGACCACACGCCTATGATTTAAAGCTTGCCTCCTCGTTATCACCTGATTAACTGCTTTGCATTTCCATCTCGATGCTGGAAACAAGTCCCTACTCCTACCCCACAGGAGGCAGCACATCTGTCTGATCCTCACACTCCCCGTCTGTAATTGATACCAGTTACATGTTGGACTAAGTCCCAGGGGCATCAATTTATTGTAGCTGAAGGTCGAGCAGCACAAAAACGTTTGATCACTACAGACCCAATGCTTGGGGTATCGAGAAGGACAAGGCAGTGCTCTGACAGCTCTTGATGTTTATTTTCCTCCCCAAACTTTCTCGTCAATAGCTGCTATCAGCCTCATTGAACAGTAATCCATGCCTTTAGGAACGCCGCGATGCTCTCCTCTTTAGGTGAGCATTACAATTCTTGCAAGATTTGGCTTCCTTTGGGCACGAGGGAGGAAGCAAGGCAGAGATGGCTGGGGATCGCCAAGGGCATCGTTTTCATCAGCAATTTCTTCGGTGCCGCTTTGGTGTGTGCGCGTTCGCTGCCCGCTCGGGACGAGCCCTGGGGATGCAAAGTTGCGGCCGCGCCGCCGGTGCTGCCCCGGCAAGGTTCGGGATCCCGGCCGTGGGCATCTCCCGTGCCCGGAGCCGTGCCCGGAGCCGTGCCCGGAGCCGTGCCCGGAGCCATGCCCGGTGCGGGTTCCCGGGCGCCGCCGCGCGGCCGCCGGTGCCGGGCGGGGCCGCCTCCGGAGCCGGGAGCCCCCCGCTCCCCCCGGCCGCACCGCATCGCGCATCCCGCCCCCGCCGCCTCCCCCGGAGCGGCGCTGGGGCTCCCCCGCCGCTCTCCCCCTCCCCGCCCCAGCCCGCCCCGCCGGGCTTGAAGGTCACCTCCGCCCGCCGCCGCCGCCGAGCCACTTTCCGCGCCGGCTGGCGAGCGGCAGCGCCTCCGCCCCGGGAAGCTCCGTGTCCGGCCGGTGCGGGGCTCCCGCCGGCCGCGCCCGGGCGGAGCGGAGCCGCCTCTCGCCCCCTGCTCTCCCCCCACCGCCGCGGCGGGGCCGCCCCCGGGGTCTCGCCGCCGCCCGCCGAGGTCGCGGGCGGGCCGGGCGGGGGCCCCGCTGCCGGAGCGCGGCGAGCCCGGGGGGAGCCGGGCGGCGGCGGGGGGCGCGGCATGCGGCGGTGAGCGAGAGAGCGAGGGCGGCGGCGCTGCCCGCGGGAAGGGGCTGCGGCGGCGGCGGGAGCCGCGTCCCGCTGCCACCTGCCTGCCGGGGCCGCCCGCCCTGCGCGGGGAAGAGCCGCGACCCTGCGCCTCCGCTCGCCTCTTTATGGTGAGTTTGGGCCGCGGGGGGCAGCGGGGCCGCGGGGCGCGGAGCATCCCGGCAGGTGCGCGGAGCATCCCCCAAAGTGCGCGGAGCATCGGGGCCGCGGTGCTGCCCGGCAGGTGCGCGGAGCATCCCCGCAGGTGCGCGGAGCATCGGGGCCGCGGAGCATCCCGGCAGGTGCGCGGTGCTGCCCGGCAGGTGCGCGGAGCATCCCGGCAGGTGCGCGGTGCTGCCCGGCAGGTGCGCGGAGCTGCGGCCGCCCCGCTCCGGCCCGCGGCCGGAAAGTTCCCGGGGCAGCCCGGGCGGAGGGAGGGAGAGGAGGGGAGGGATGCGCACCCGCGGCCGGGGGGGGTCTCGCGGAGCTCCGGCGCTGGAGCTGAAGGATGCCCGCGGGTCGGGGGCACCGCGCCGGCTCCGCTGTCGCCTGCGAAGCGCCGCGGGGACAAGGGCGGCACGGGAGGTGGCTCCCAAAGGCAGGGGACGGCGAGGAACATGGGCAGTCGGGGCTCTGCCGAGTTGCTCGTTCAAAGAGTGCAGATATTTAACTGCCGGGAAACTACCTGCCTGTAAGTCCTCGGTATTTGCTGATGTTATTGGCGATTCATCAGACCGTTTTTCTCCTGCATGCCTCTGTCAGGGAAGGAAAGTATCGGTGTTAACAGCTGTTCGGTGCAGGTGCAGTGACACTGTGCCCGTGTAAGTGCCCAGGCAGCTCCTTTGGGATGCCGCTCTCAGCAGGGGCAGGGCTGTGCCCTGGGAGAGGGGTTTGGGATGTGACAGTGGCACACGTCCTGTGCTTCCAAAATATGTGATGTGGCTGTTGGACACGGAGCTGCCAACTTAACACGGTTCGCGCAGATGGTGAAACGAATGTGGTCTGAAGTTTGACTGGAGTGATTCACATCAGCGAAGTGTGAAAGATCTTGTCCAAATCCGCAGCTTTTGTTTATCTACTCTGTGAATTGCAAATGTGGTATAGTATGTTACATTCTGAAGTAAGTTTAGCGTTGACTGTTTTTGAAATAAAATTCAGCTTATTTAAGGCGAGATGGAGCATAAAACACAGCAGACGGTGCTGGTGGTGTCCCAAGAATGTCAACTACCTTGTTTCACTTCTCTAGAGTCGATGATGCTAAAGAGAGGAAAGATACTGTGTGTTTCATTTGTCATTGGGAAGTGTGAAACAGTTGTATGCATGGGCTGTAAAAGTAGAAGCAAGGTTTTGTCACTCTGTGGTGGAGATTGATGATGGTGGATGAATTGCAGTCTAAAACAGAGCTAGCCCTCACAATCAAATAATTAAGGTTTAGAAATCAGTCATAGCTGCTTGAGGAGGTATCTGTGGGGAAGAAGTGGGGCTGTGTGCATTTTCAGTATGTATGTCAATAGACCATTTAGTTTTCAGGAAAGTGGTTGATATCACGTGCTGCAGTTATCAGGATTGTAGTAGTGATTTAGAGCAGATATTTGATTTTTATTTACTTTTACTGGAACGTTTTACAGTACTGGGTTTTGAGGAAGCTATTTTTACGTAGGAATTCTGATTATAGTCGAGATCTACTTGCTGTCTTATGCAGACTTTAAAGGCTTAGCTCCCCAAGTCTCATTTACAGTTTATTCTTCTGGTAAATACATTAGACAAAGGATCCAGCATTTGCTGAAATGAAATCTGTATTTCTAATGTCAAGACTATATTTCTTTTTTCTATTAGTACTTAGCCGAGCATCAGTAATGGAGCTGACAAATGCAATGAATAAAATTCTCAGTATGTTGATGATTTTTATAGTTCTTGTAATTGAAGTACTTGGTGTCCTTGACGTGATGAGGGTGCTGCTCTGGCTTTCCTGAAAGGCTGCCCTTTACTGACAGAAATACTGCCAGGAGTCAGGTGTGGAGGAGCAGAGCGGGGTGGTGAGTTCCTGTGCACAGTGTGCTCCATTTCCAGCCCAGGATACACATGCAGGGCTGCCAGGTGCAATTCCCAGCCCTGAGAATCATTCCAGAGATGCCTGCACGCTGCATGCACGATCCCTTCTGGCTGCTGCTGCTGCAGCACAGGAGGGGAGTGTTATGTCCTGAGGCCATGGCTGCCAGCCTCTCCTTGCTCCCTGCTCAAAGCCCCCTTGAAGTTGAAGATGAACAGCAGGGCCAGGAGGGACTCAGGCACTCCTGTCAGTGTCTGTGTTCCTGCCCAAGGCAGGATCAGCTCATACCTCTGTCATCTCTGATGGCATCCTTCGTGTGCTTTTTGTATTCCCATTCTCCTCTTACTTTTCTTCCTGCTTTTGCTGTCTTTTCCATGAGTTTTTTTTCTTCTTGGTAATGTTCTTACCTATTATTTCCCAAAGAATCTTATCTTGTTCCCTGCAAACTCTTCCTCTGGTATGGCAGTCAGTCTCTTTCAGTATTTTTTCCTCATTGCTTTGTGGGAGATCTACTGCTTCTTAGCCAGCCCTGTATAATATGCTGGATTTACCAGGTTTCTGCCTAGTTTTTAGGAGGAATGTAATGGAAGTAGTACCCTTGCTCTCTCTTTGTGCAGACAGGTAAGCTTTGTTCAGGACCAAAGAGCTGCTCAGTATCTGCTGGCACTGGGAGAGGTTGAGCTGCTTGGAAATCGAGGAGAGACCAATGGCTGAGTTAAAAAATCCACCATTGTTAGTATTTCACCTTGTAGTTTGAACTGGCATGATCTGATTTTTAAATCTACCTAGAGGCATTCATTATATACCATAAAGGGTAGAGCTCCTAAGTGCTGGCCACAGGAAGAAATATTATTTACAGCTATTGAAGGTATGGCTGCCTTAAGCATATTGTTGACTGAAAGGTGTACTCGTCTGAAAAAGAAGAATCTGATATAATTAAGAAAAACATATCATAGTACAGCCTGGGAGAATATCTAGTGGCTGAAAAATGTGTTTGTTTTATGCATGTCAGAACTCCCTCTACTTAATTCTTGGATCTTGACTCCTTCCCATTTCATGTGGGAGATGGGGATCCTCTTGTCTCCCACAGCCTTGTAAAAGTAGAGTGTGGACAAAACTGAAGAGTTAGGGAGCAGGAAAACAGACAGGGCTTACAAGAGTGGCAATCAGAACATTTATTAGGGGTTCTGACTGTTTCTGGTCTTGATAGGGTGAAATCACAAACATCTGTAGCAGAACTTCTGATGACTCCATTGAGCCAAATTGGAGCTGTACTGTTTCCTGAGGGCAGAAAGCTCCTCTCTCTCTGAGGCTCTTCTCCCAGGTCATGGATGAGAAGCCTTTTTTAACTTTTTCTTTGTTTTGAGTTCTTTGCATAGGTGCACTTTCTTATGAGTAGTTTTGTCCTTTTATTTAAGTAATAGAAGTTTCCAGTGCCCATGATTGTTTTGTAGTACAAGTCCTCATTCTGGGGTGTATAATGCCATCTCTGACAATTTATGTTCTGCATTCTTGCAGAAGTTATCAGTAGATTGTGATGGTATCACCTATACTGAATGTCAGCTTTAAAGATTAAAAGCTGCTTATGAAGCTCTCAGTATTTATTACACTTTCCCTTCATAACTATTATTTTGCTAAAATTTACTGTGCCAGAAATGACAACTTCTTGCAAATTAGATAATTTTATTTGTGTCCTTCAAGTTGATGCAATAAAAATAGTATTCAAACTGAAAGGAGCTGGAAAATCCCTTTTGGGATGCTGCAGTTTGTGTAATTCTGTAGAGCAGGAAGGGGTGGTTGTGTTGGATTCACAGGATGGGTCACAGGTGGCCAGCAGGCATCATCGAGGGCCAAAAATAGGCTGAAATACCATTTTTTGCAAAGTAGGTGTAGTTTTACATCTCTATTCTTCTGCTCAAAATGTTGTGCTTTGCAGAGATCCAGAAGGAAGAATATTTAGGGAATATTCCAAAATCCAAGGTATTTTGTGAGGTATTGGTTTGGCTGGTTTCAAGGGGAAAGCAGCTGTTTGGCATTTTGTAAGATGTATCTTTCAGAAGTTGGTTAAGTGTCTCTAACATAAAACTGAAGCTCTGTGGCAGTTTTCTCCAAGCCAGCTAAAAACTCCTGAACATTTTGCAACTTTGGATGGAGCTCCAGAATCCCGTGTTTCCAACCAGCAGCTCCTGTGCTAATGGCTGAAAGGAGCGCAGGAAATAGGAATTTACGCTGAAGATGCCTCAGCCCCTGCCTCTGCCACTCAGTGCCCTAAAATCCAGATAGCTCCCAGGAGTGGGAAGTGCTGTGGCACAAAGGGGGAGCTGCAGGCAGCCAGGGGGGCTGTGCAGAAGCAACAGAGCACAGTTGGTGTGAGCAAACTGAGATCCATTAAAATAATTGCTGGGCTTCAGCTGGGCAGGTGTGAGGGAGCCTGGTTACAGCAGGGTGAGCTGAAAGCTTGGCTGTGTCAAAGGGCAAACATGCAGAGCTGAATCACTTGAAGATAAACAGCACAGGGCTGGCTGCAGGGCCAGGTGCAGCTGCCTGGGACAAACACTACAAATACTCAGATTTTCTGTTTGCAACACACTTGGCTTCAGCCCTCCTGTGCACAACCCCTGGTCAGGAAAGTTTAGGATACAGCAAGGAGAGGTCACAGTGCTAAAAAAGTGAATTTCAATGATACAGCCTAGAATACATGCCAAGCAATTGCTGCTTTAGGCTCCTCAGTGCTAAAGCAATGGTAGTGAGAGCTGGAGCTGCACAGAATCACACCCACAGAATATTCTGGGTTGGAAGGGACCCACAAGGATCAAATCCAACTCTTAAGGGAATGGCCTGAGTGGGGAGTTAGTGCCTCTCAGCTTTCTGTGTGTTTTGGGCTTCTTTCATTTGAGTCTGTTGCAGTGATAGCTGGGATCCAAACTTTACCTTTGGGCATTCATTCATCACTGTTCCACTGCATTTTCTTCTAGAATCAAATAAAGTATGAATGTGTGCTGACCAGTTTTCTTGATGAGGACACCCATAACATCTTGCTCTCCTCGCTGCTGTTTCCATAAGTTTTGTAAGGGTTTTATTGTCTCTGAGTTCAGTCTCTGTATTAGTTGTGAGCAAACATATGATCAAGCAGGAAGAAGCTGGCCTGAAAATATTTTTTTTCTCTTGAGAAATTCAAGGAAACTCAAACTTGATGTAGAAATTTCCAACTCTATAAAAGTGTATTGTTTTGAAGGTGTGAGTGTGTGAAAATGTGGGTAGGAAATTTAGGAGGCTGTTTAAACAAGGAAGTGGCACCATTTCATATTCAAGTACTCATTAATAGTACTTTTACCATTAATAGTACTTTATAGTGCTCTTTGTAGTTGGAGCAGTTGTAGAGAAGGTGGAAGAAGCTCTGTGTACAGGTGGAAGAGTCCTTGTGTTGGACAGTTGCACTCCTGCTAAAAGAGAAAAGTTTTGCTGTGTTTTAATCGGCCCCACGTTCACATGAGATCAAACACTGAATCCATGTGTGCTGCCCTGCTGGGAGAGCCCAGGGAGGTGCAGTTGCTGTCCCTGGGCTTGGCTCACCCTGTAGTCTGTCCTTTGGGGTGTTTTATGGCTTTTTTCTCTTTGCTGCAGCTTACACATGAGGGACACATGTAGAAAACAGTTACACATGTAATGCTGTTGTCTTACCAAACTGACAGTCTGCTGTGCACCTCAAACACATCCAGAGCCCTGGGTTTCAGAATAAAACATTGTGTAATTATCCTGTTGTCTTAAAAAACATATCTTTTCTATGTCTGTTTGATGATTGATGGCAGTCATCTCTCACTAAAGTGGTTTGGCTGGTGAATCAGCATCACTGCTGCTCTGGTGGCCAGTTCTTGAGTTTCTGGTTTTGTCTTTTAAATATATTTTGTTAAATAGGCCCTTAGGTGTCTGAGTTTTTGCACATATTGTAGAGGATTGGTAATTTAGGGTTTGAGGAGAGAGAAATTAGACAAAGTTGAATGACACTGATCCAGGAAAAAGGCTTGGTAGTCTCTGTCAGAGCCAATATTCTATCTTTGTCTGCCCTGTTCATTCAATATTTTCATAGTTAGCATTCATTCCTAAATTAAGGATTATGCAATATTATGGAGATATTTTGTTGAGCAAATGATTTTTGACTGTCAATAAAGAACCTGTAAACAGTGCCTGTATGAAATTGTAGAATACAGTATTAAACCCTGCTTTCAGAATAATCTTTTTGTCTTCAAATGGATGTAATTCTGTAACATTCCCTTTGATTCAGCACAACCTGTGTGGTTTCTAACCATAGAGCAGAGCTTTTCTGTGGGAAGAGACATTGAAGCATCAGCTTCAAGTCATGCTGCTGGGTGGCTCTCTCTGATCAGCATCTCGGGAAATAATGTGAAATACTCTCTCCTGTTACAATGAATCTCTACAGCGCAGCTCCAGGATTAAGAAAAAAAAATAAAATAGTGTCACTCCACTGCAGGCAGTGCACTGTGTCTGTAAGTAGTTACCTAAATGTCCTTTCCTGCAGCATGGAAGATAAGCTGCCTAAAATGTCATCTACCACATGGTGATCCCCATTTTGAGCTGCAACAATAAAAATGCTAAGGAAGTCCCAGAGTGCAGCTTGAATTGAGCCACACAGAGTGACCCAGCAGGAAGATGAATGGATCTAGATATCCTCCTGATCTTTCTGTGATATTAGACCCTTTTCCCACTCCTTAATTTAGGACACTCTCCAATGGCTCCCTCCCTCCCTGGTGCCCTGCCCTGGTTGCCATCGTGATGCTGTGCTGGCCTGCAGCTGCCCCACAGGGCACCCAGCAGCTTTGCTCTGCCCATTACCAGTGCAGGGCTCCTTCAAATCCCCAAACTGGCCATATTGCATGTTTCACACACTTGCTTCCCTGTGAATGTCCTCAGCTTCAAACCACATTAATTCATTCTTATTGTTTTCCAGTCCCTGATATTACCTGGGAGTTTTTCATGTGCGTTTTTGTTTTGTTATTTCTATTTTACAGCGTTGCTTTCACTTTGTTTCAGTGCTGAATCTTTGGCTGTAGCTGGTTATTAGGGATCCTGTGGGAAAAATCAGCCCTAAAGCCCAGTTTTCAGGTGGGGCAGGGTGGGATTTACCTGTGCCCTGGTGCATGGAGCTCTCTGGGGTACAGGGCGCAGCCAGATCCTCCTGCACAAGCTTTATTCTAAAATCACATCTTCCTTGATGCTGAAGCTATCTTTTACTCCTCCCAGATAAAAAGCCTCCAAATCAGTCAGTTTTGGTGCAGATATGATCTTCCATCCTCACTCTGGGGGCTGCCATCTCCAGTGAGGCACCTGATCAGTCACCTCTTCTCTGGACACATTGCTCCAAGCAGGCAGAATGGTGCAGTCAAGGAGTTTGGCCCCTTCAAGCACTGTGGCCACTCTTTTGTTCCCAGCAACTGCCACTTCTCTGCAGGAGGGTTTCTAATCAACTTGTGATGATAACACTGCTTACATGTTTGCCTTTTAATGTTTTTAGCCAGAGATTTTCCCCTTCCTGTTGTTTCAGTGCTCCTGGTTGTGTTCCTGCTTTGGAATGGACTCAAACTGCAGCTTCAGTGCAGCCAGAGAGCTGCCTTCTTTAAAATGTGTGTGTGTGTGGCAGGACCTGAGTGGATTTTAGAAAGGACTCACATGTTGTTTGAAATCTCATTATGTACAAACTTGGCTTAGGTGGGAACCTGTCACTCTGTTTTTTTAAGTTTTTCTAAACCTTCTGATGTTGACATTCTTGTAATGAACTTTATCATGCACTTTCTGTAAATAACTGATTGTTCTGCATTCTTTTATGGAGGAGGAGAAATTTGATGGACTGTTGGTTTGTCCAGTGTCATTGGAGAGGTGGCACTGTCACCCTCCAATCCACTGGCACTTTTGGAAATCTATACATGTTGGAGTCAGAATTAAACTTCTCTTTTTTTGCCTTGGTAAATCCAGTGTCCACATCTTTCTGTTTCATGTCCTAGAGTGACAGGAACTTTATTGTGTTCTAAATATGAGGTGCTTTTCTGCTCTAAAGAATCCAGAGTGAGTCACAATGAAGTTTTGGTGCTGTGGTGTACAGGGGTCTGCAGGACCCTGGGGATGTAAAGGACACTGAGGTCACGATCCTATCTCAGATAAGAACCCTGTCTGGAATGAAAAGAAGTAATCCAAAACCATTTTCAAACTCAAGCAATCAAAGTGATCAAATGTAGGAAAATACAACAGCACAGTAAATACATGTAGGTAAAAATGAAGTCTCTCCAAGTTCATGGCTCCCAGCAGCTCTGTTCCAATCAGCACCATTACCTGGGCTTGAGCTGCAAATTTGTTTTCAAACGGTGCCCATGGAGCTGGGATGGCCCTGTCAGGGTCTGTCACCAGCTCAGCTCGTGGCTGATTGGCATGGGCTGACAGCCTGGGGGTGCTGTGGGGTTGTTATCAACTCTTGTGCTTTGGGGGCAGTTGTGTTGATGAATAAAACAAGAACTCTTCATATCAGTGCTCCTTTATCCACATGCCTTAAACATGCAACTTTTAATCAATATATCTGGTAGTCACTATGATGGTTTGCTGTGTTGCAGCTTTACAAGCAGGAAAATTAAAGGAAAATTAGGAAGTTTCTCTTGATATTAGAAGTAACCTAGATTTCTCTGTCCATATTTGGGGTGTTACAAAGCAGTAGACTAAAATATGAATCCAAATTTCTAATGTGAGTATTTCTAGCAGATAGGAAATTTTAAAACTGCAAAAAATTGTTTCCCCAATGAAGCCACTAAATATTTTGTCACTGACTGGGCAAGAAGCAAAAAGATTGGACACTAGTTTCTATGTAAAAAAAAATATTTATTGAAGTTTTCTCAGGGTGAAGCTATCTTAATCAAGAGTTCTTAAGGTAAAAATTAGCTTGAATAAAGTTTTCTCTAGTGTTTGGAATAGTTCTCAAATGAACTATTCCTGGTACATGACCATACTGTTCACAAGGAAGTAATAAATGCAAGTGAGGTAGAAATGGAGAGTAAGTGAGAAAGGTGATTAACTCTTCCTGCCTGCAGATTTCAGACTTTTGGTTGCCAAAATCAAACTGGAGTCATCATGTGTGCCCTGCTCTGAGAGATTCACACTGGGCCAATGAAGGAATGCTCTATTGGTTGCACAAGTGGATGCATCTTTATTAGCTGAGGGAATTTTAGGTGGTGAATTGGCTGCTTTGTTGCTGTCCCTGTGTTTGAATCAAAGCTGTCCCATCTGCAGATCTCAGTGTTGTTTTAAGAAGCTCATCCTCAGCCAGTGTTTCCACAGGGCCAGAGCAAATGACTCCTGAGCTATGTTGTATTAACACCTCATGCATTTGCTACTTAAAATGCCACATGGTTGGATCTGGTTCTTCTTCTTTGAAGGTCTCCAAAGCGAGCCCTAAAAGCTCTACAGACCTGCTCTGATGGAAATCAGCAGGAAATGAGATTGATCATAACGGGGAGGAGGAGCACTTGTGATGTCCTTGTGTCGTGTACCATTTGTGCTTCTCCTCTTACCTCCCTCATCAGTTTTGCCTGTCCACACCAGGGCAGCTCACAGTGGAGCCTGCACCTTTGAGGGTCATTTTGAAGCCTCTGAATTGATAAGAGGAAAGCTGATCTTTTTTAATTGTTATTACTATTTTTTAATTCTGGTATTTGTGCAATGGCTTTGGCAGTAGCATGTGCTGGGCTGAGTGGGGCAAACAGGGGTCCTGTGGTCAAAACTGCCTGTGGGGATCTCCTAAAGATGTATTTTTCCTCTCTTTCTGCTGGAAGGCTGCCTCTTGTCATCTGTGAATTTGAAGACTCTTGAATCACCTTTTAAAGAGTAAGGAGACTTCTAGGGCAGTAACATACTCCCCTTTCTTTTATTTTTTTTCCCTCAGCATTTTCTCTGCTGATGTTTAATATATAAGAAGTTTAAATAATTGAATAAACTGTCTCAAATGAGGAAATTGAAAGGGAATTCCAGATGAATGCTGTAACACAGTGCTGTTGCTGCTTGGCACTGGGGTGTGGGTGGTCCTGCCTGGCACCACAATGGGAGGGTGATGCACCCAGGAGAGCACACGAGTGCATACAGCAGGAAGGTACTCAAATAATGAATTCAAAAGGTGAATTTGTGGTTTTCATTTACCTTTTCACAACTCTGAAATGAGTCGAGCTAATGAGCTGATAAAAGGAATTGACCTTGCAGCTGATAGTTGATGTGGAAATACAGAGATATTGAGGAAGGTGTTTATGATCTGCACTCAGCACAGCTTGGCAACTGTTATTATTTGATGATTTGCATCATTGTTTCCAATACCAAATTTATGCCTCAGTAACTAAATGCAACACATCTGAGTTGCTGACACTGTGAATTATGATTTTGAATTCCTTCTATTTTGTGTTTAAATTGTCATCCATAACTTTGTGTTACAGCACACACAAGGGAGGAAATGCTAAGCTAGATTCCTACAGCAAGCATTAAATGAATTTATCACACCCTTTTCAAATGATAAATTTAGAAGTGCATGAAGATTTACAGAATATTCCCTATTCACAAGCCTTGCAGGTTAGAGCTGCTTTAGGAGCTCTGTATTAGCTGGGATGTCTGACTTTTGCAGGCTGGAGGTTTGGGAGCTGTTCAGTCTTTGGGACTCTGCTGTGGTTATCAAAATGCCTGTGTTGATTGTGGTGAATGATAAGAGATAATTGACCTTCTCTGCTGTGTTTGGGTATCACCCTGGATAGGTGTACTAGGTGATTTCTGTGTTATCTTTATGTGTCTCCTTTGGCCACAGTGCTGCTACAAATAAAATAAAATCTGGTCTTTTAATTGGCTG
Source organism: Molothrus ater (assembly GCF_012460135.2). Taxonomy (NCBI): domain Eukaryota; kingdom Metazoa; phylum Chordata; class Aves; order Passeriformes; family Icteridae; genus Molothrus; species Molothrus ater. The sequence continues at coordinate 12,857,752 of NC_050493.2, read as the reverse complement.
GTCATTCCTGGGAAACAATACTTGCCATCATGAGCCTGGCCTGAGTGACAGCTCCAGCTACAGTTTTGGATAGTAAATTGGAAATACTGGTCTTTTGTTGGAAAGAAATGAGGGAAATAATTATTTGAATCTAAATTTTGTGCCCTATCACTGGGTGTTTTCATACAAATTAGGCAAAAGTAATTTCCTGTGATCCTTTAGAAGTCAAAGATGGAAGAGAGGTATATTTGTGTGAATTGCTTAACCACAGAATGTCACACACACTTCAACATTTGCAAGTACAGAATACTTGCTTTAATTTGTATATTCAGAGATAGACAATGTTAATTTGTTATGCAGCCCATTAGATAGGGGAAAACCTGCTGAGGACATGAAATCCTAATCTTGAGAGAAATGCATTTGGAGAAGCCAGCAGATGTCAGTATGTTCTTGTCATACAGCTCTTTTGTTTTGCACAATAATTTCCCTGGGATGAAATATTAGAGAAATAGTAAATGATGTAACACCATGGCAATACAGGCCTGTTTAGTTTAAATACTTTCCTGAAAAGGGATTTATTTCTGGGCCAAGGCTGGCACGACCTCCATGTACACCCCAGCTTTCCCTGTGTGTAACTCCTCCTCAGACTGTGTACAGTGAAATTCTTTGCCGAATGAGGATGTCATTGATGGTATTGCACCTTAGCTTCTAATTGAGATTTTTGTTTCCTGTGTATGTTTCCTTCCTGTATTGTGAGGCATTTTGAGGATGCTGGCGCACTCCCTCCTGTTTGCCTAGCCAGGGTGTGTGTTTGAACTCTGATGTGTCTAATCAAATCTGTCTCTCTCATTTGGAGATTATTTTGCCACTGTTTATACACGGTAATAAAAACCAGATGAGCTGTTCCTTGTCTTCCTAGCATTTCAAAAATCAATAGCATGGTGACATTGTGGAGAAGACTCTCCCTTCCCTGAGAGTGCAAACTGCTGGCCCAGAGCGTGCAGGATGCAGAATTCCTCATCTGGGAGGAATGGCTGACCATGCTGACCCCAGTTTTAAATCAGGGGCTGTGGCAGGGTGCCAGGCTGCCCTGGGCAGGGCTGGGCAGATGGAGCTTTGCCTCAGGTGTGCAGGAACAGATGGAGCTGTGGCCATGAGCAGCAGGCACAGCCAGGGAACCCAGGCCTGAGCCAGCTCTGTGGGCAGCACAGGGACCCCCCTGAGACCCCCCGTGAACGCGGCTCCTGTGTCCCAGGCTCTGTCAGCACTGTCCTCACCCAGGGACGGACATGCACAGCTCCACAGGCACACCTGGGTCCCTGCTGCCATCAGCTCCAGCCCCACTCTGGTCATTGTGGCCCTTGGCCAGCCCAGTTCCCCCAGTGCTGCTCAAACACCTGCAGCACCTGGTGAGCTCCCCAGGAGCCCTGTCTGAAGAGAAAAGGCTCTTGCCTCTTCTTCAGGAGCTGATGTCAATTTGTTCTTCTGGGCTGTGTGTTGGGGTTTTTTTCTCTTCATGAATGGAACAGGAGTGCTGGGAGGTGTTCCCTGAGTGGTATCACTATCATTACATGGTGTCTCAACAGACAACAGCAAGAATGAAGATCCCAACTTTCTGAAAATCTTCTTACCTCTACTATTTCCCACACTATGTTCTTCTTTTTTTTGTATATTCATAGTTATAAAATAGTGTAGCTTCACTTCAGGGTTTTTAATTACATTTCCAAGGAGAAATTTTCTTTATCAATTTGTTCTTCTGGTGTGTGTGTTGGGGAGTTTTTCTCTTCATGAATGGAACAGGAGTGCTGGGAGATATTCCCTGAGCTTTATTTGTGGCATCGCCACCATTACATAATGTCTCAGCAGACAACAGGAAGATGGAAGACCCCAACTTTGTGAAAATCTTCTTACCTTTACTATTTCCCACGCTATGTTCTTCTTTTTTTTGTATATTCACAGTTATAAAATAGTGTAGCTTCACTTCAGGGTTTTTAATTACATTTCCAAGGAGAAATTTACTTTACATTTTCTCTTTCTTCAACTCTCTCTTCAAGCTCTGTCATCTTCAAGCATTTGTTTACGTGCCAGACCTATTCTTTGTGTCTTACTCCTTGCTTCTCCTCACCTCACACCGTTGGAGTGATTTTCAGATCATGCAAATGAGAATCAAGGCAGGCAAGGCAGCTATAAAAAGCTTTCTCTGGAGTACAAACCCCCCAAAGCAGAGCCTTGCTGAGCTTGTAGGCTGGGAAGAAGCCATTTGATTTTCCAAGATTGGTTTTGGTGCATTTGCCCTTAATGCAGTTTCCACAGCTGATGACAAACACTCCAAAATCCTTTGGCCCAGGTGGGGCCCTGGGCTCTCCCCAAGCCCCTCCAGCCACCAAATCTCTGGGAGCGAGGCTGGGAGCAGCCTCTGCTCAGGAATTCGCAGGGATTTTTGGCAGAGATGTTGTTCCAGGTTGGGCAGCGGCAGTGGGAGCTGCTGCTGCCCCTGGAATGGGAAATTCCACTCTGGCTCTGAGTCCTGCTCCATTTCCAGCCCTCTAAAGGCAGCATTGTCCTGTCCAGTCACATTGCAACAGATGTTAAAAATGTTTGATTTCGTTTTTAAGTTAAGGGTGGACTTTTGTTAAGGAAGCTGAACTAACAGGCAGCATAGTGCTGGAGAAAATTCTCCTTTTTTTTTTTTTGTTTATTTGGGGTTTTTTGCCTGCTCTGTTAGGCTGAAGGATTTCTGCAACATTCCCTGTGCTCCTCAGCAGAATGGGGGAAGTAGGGAAATGTCTTTTGCTGACTGGGGTGCTTCATCCTGGGCACAGCTCTGAGGTGTATTCAGTGTAGCTGCAAATAAGTCACTCTTTTAAATGTGAGATTTCAATAGTTAAACACCTGCAGGGATGTCTGTGAGCAGCTGCTGATTAAAAATAAAAAAAATGCAGCACATGACACAGTTTTCTCCTAGTTGAGGTATTGTGGTGGGAAATAAAGGATGATTTCTCACACAGCTGTTTTCAAAGCCTGATTTTTTCAGCATTTAGGCAGCGCATTAAGTGTTTTAGCTCTGTGTGTTAGACATTTCACTGTGTTCAGTAAATTTCTCTCACTGGATTAATTTTTGAGCCTCAATCCTCATTTAGAAAAAAGAAAAAAAAGGGGTTGGGGTGGAGTTTTATTTCCCAGAGGTGAAAGATGCTGTTTGAAGGCCAATGCACACAAGGAGCCTGTGCCCATGGAGGGCTTCCCTTGAAGAGAAAATCAGGACCAAGCTGGGCCTGAGGAGCACGGATGGTGCTCAAGGGCAGTGACCTCGTGGAGCAGTTGGAAATAAATCTGGTGCTGGGGATGGTGCTTGTTCCTGTCAGAAAAGCACACCCAGCTTATGTCATCCCTCTCAGGTATTCCTTGGGGCAGCACCCAGGGGTACCCTCTGCAAAGGGTGGTTCAATAATCAATATTCAGAGGCTGGTTGGTTCCATAATCAATATTTAGAGGCTGGATGGTTCAATAATCAATATTCAGAGGGTAGTTGGTTCAATAATCAATATTCAGAGGCTGGATGTTTCAATAATCAATATTCAGAGGGTAGTTGGTTCAATAATCAATATTCAGAGGGTAGTTGGTTCGATAATCAATATTCAGAGGCTGGATGGTTCCATAATCAATATTCAGAGGGTAGTTGGTTCTATAATCAATATTCAGAGGGTAGTTGGTTCGATAATCAATATTTAGAGGCTGGTTGGTTCTATAATCAATATTCAGAGGCTGGTTGGCTCAGTAATCAATATTCAGAGGGTAGTTGGTTCTATAATCAATATTCAGAGGCTGCAGGACCCCCTCAGTTCCCAAATATAAAGATATTCTCTCTGAGACACTCATTTTGCCCAATTTGATAGGCATATTGGTGTTTTCTAAGTATATAAAAAATACAGAGGTATTTTTAGCTGCTGTTGGTATTAGAATGATTTATTCTTAATGCCAGGGGAAGAAGGGTGAGAGCAAAGGCTCTTGAATATTTTAATAACACAATTTTGATCTATTGGATGGAAGTTGGGAGGATTATATGGCTTTCTTATTCAGAATATGGCTCATCAGGGTGGAGGCTCTCCCAGGAATCACAAGAAATGCAGAATTCTGTGCAGAATATCAGGGGACTGATAAAGTAACTGATAGTAACTTGCTTAATTAAAACAAATTGCTGTGAAGTTCTCTGGACTGCATTATGGGGTTGCATGTCCTCCCTGTGGGGAAAGGCAGAGGAATGATCTGGCTCTTTTATTTCAGCTGTAGGTGGTATTTACCTGGTTTTATCTTGCAGGAAGGTAGAAAAATGATAAAGAAAGGCCTCATAAAATGAAGCCTGTTCTCCTAGACTCAGTCCCTGGCATTGTCAGCTAACCCTTTTGCAGGTTCCATGTGAAAGCAATCCTGGTGTGATTAAATACAATTTACACAACAAAAACCCAGAATCCAAAGAATTTTTTATAAAATGTCAAATTATTTCTTTCTCAGCATATGAAGTGCATATCTTAACAAATGAATAAGTAAATAAATAAAAAGAAATCCTTCCCTTTTAGAGCAACCTCTAGGATCTGGAACAAGATTTGTAATGTTCTTTGTGGTAATGGACCAAAAAACAGCCATGAACTTTCTTTAGGGAACATTTAAAAAATACTATTTATTTTTATTTATTTACTTGTTTATTAATATATGCACTTTGTATGTCGAGAAGGAAATAATTTGACATTTTGTAATAAATTCTTTGGATTCTGGGTTTATGTTGTGTAAATTATATTTCTACAAACTGAATACAAGCCTAAATTTGAATCATCAGTTTTCTTGCCTATGAAACTGATACCCATTTACTGCTCCTTTCATGGTGACTTTCAGCTGAAGCTCTGAAGGGGTGAGCAGCAATTTGTTTCCCCTGTCTGTAGCTGAAGTTTCCTTGAAAAGTTTCATTAACACACTATCATGGTTTAAAAATAGAAACTCAAGAGAATTACTCCAACTCGAGTAATAGAATGCATCAAGAAGCTTTTCATTTTATATTATAATTATTCCAAAGCACTTCAACCGAGCCACTTCTCCATTATGAGAAGAATTCTACACCATTTGGTATCCAAAATTGCATTTCTCAGAAATTCTATGCCTGTGTGTAGATAACTTGCAGTGCTCCTATTGTCCTTGTTTCTTCTCTGCTGTGGAATTAAATCCCAGTGTTTAGAAAGCTCCTAACTGAGTTTTGTTGCTCTCTGTGTGCACAGAAGAGCAGAATGCAGTGGCTGGAAGCTGCAGTGCCCTGTGCATTGGAGAGCACAACTTTGTTTTTTTGATTTCTTGCTCCAGCAGCTACTGATGGGGTACTCTTCAAGCCCTCCTTCTGTCAGAATTTTACTCAGGAAAAGTTTATTTCTCTCTTTTTTCCTTCCCTTCCCTCCAGTCCCCCAAAAGAAGAAATCATATTTATAGTATGCTGGCAGCTGGACACTTATTCACTGGCTAGATACACACTATGTGTAGAGTAACTTCACCTAAACATCTCTTGGTGTTTTAAATACTAAATAAATGAACAAATAACCTTACTGCTGTGCTAATTCATGACACCTGTCAGTTTCTCTGGAATTCTCAGTCAGCTGCTTAAACTGAATGCAAACTCAGCTTTGAAAATACAATTTGCCTGCTGGCTTGACACTCACAAACGTCTACTATTTATTTTGGGCAGCAAATTATTAATTGTCTTCTGGACACGTCTCTTGCTTGTTTGGGGATAGTTCTGTGTGGGTTTTTTTTTGGTTGTTTGGGTTTTTAATGTGTGTGTGTACATACAATGTAGACTGAACAGGATCAGAGGCTGGCAGGGGCAGAAAGGGAGCTCTGGATGTGGCAGGGACACCCAGAGCTGGCCAGGCACACCCAGAGCTGGCCAGGGACACCCAGAGCTGGCTGCCCAGGTTCTTTTGGGTGTCTCCAGGGTGGAGCCATCGCAGCTGGAACATCCCCAGGGCTCAGCACCCTCCAGGTGTTGTGGGGGAACCTCCTGGCTCTGCTCCTGTCACAGCACCCCTGGAAACAGCCTGTCCTGCTTTTATCCCCCTTTCAGATATTTGCACACATTGATGAGGCTCCCCTGGCCCTCTCCAGGCTGAGCAGCCCCAGCTCTCTCAGCCTTTCCTCACCTGAGGGATGTTCCAGAACCCTCAGCAGCCCTTTGGTGGCTCTGTCCTTGTTTCCCCTGTCCTGGGGATGTCAGAACTGGGCACAGCATCCAGGGGTGGCCTCACCTGGGCTGGGTGGGAGTTGAGGAGGATGTTCTCCTGCTGGCAGAGCTGTTACTGCAGCCCAGGATGCTCTGGCCCTTCTTTGCAGCATTTTGGGAATGCTGCTGGCTGTTCAGCCTGGCTGCAGCGCCCCAGAACCTTTCCAGCCCCTGGGATCCTGGCATTGATTGGTGCCTGGGGCTGTTCCTCCCAGCTGTGGGACTTTGCCAGTCCATCTCACCCTCCTGCTGGGGCTGGCAGCAGGAGCCTGTTGCCATCTTATTGCAAAAGTCCTACACCTTCTGGGTGATTTCTCATGGGCAACTCCTCGCAGCACTGACTCCTTCACAGCACAACCAACAAACTCCAACTCTCTCCTCACCCGGCTTAACCCACTGTCCTATAACTGGACACAGCTGTGGCCTGGTAAGGGCAGGCCTGTTCCTAACCTTTGGTGATTGATACAGCTGCAGCTCCTCAGGTGGGACACTACCTTCTGCACCATCTTTATTTTCTGACATTCTGTCCCTGCAGAGGAGCCCTGGGTATCAGCCTGTCCTGTGTCACAGCAGTGGCCCTGTGCCCCAGCATGACATCAGTGGTGGAGGTGGATTTCCATGTTTAACTGGGCTGAGCCCAGGGCTGACCCCTGTCACTGGGAACTGAGGCACAGCCTCACCCAGAGCTCCCTGGGGCTCTGAAGCTCTCGGCCACCCCAGCAGTTGGCACTTGGCTTTTTCATCTCCTCTCCACACCCGTCCCTTCAGCCTCAGCCTGGCAGCAGCTTTGGCAGGGAGCTCAGGCAGCATTCCCTGATTTCCTTCTGCACCTTTGTGACACACTCAGGTGGGCAGGTGCAGCAAAGCCATCACTGCAAAGTCACACAGATTTTTCCTGGAGCAGCAGTCCTTGTGCATTAGCTGCTTATCCAGATGGCTGAGGACATGGTGGGGCACAATTAATGGGTGCTGGGGAATCCACCTCCATGTGGGACAGGCAGCAAGGCTGGCAGGCAGTCAGAGAGCCCTGAGAAAGGTTGTGGCTGAAGGACACCACTGTTGGGAGCACAGATGAAGATATATTCCTGAACTCAAGGAGGAAACACAGAGGGAGCATTACTGCATGGAATGATTAGATGACTGACTAATGAGCCTTGAGGGGCAAGGAAATTGGCTACAAAAGCAATTAAATAAGCACCTGACATTGCAGTGTACTCTGTATAAACACTGAACTTTTCCCATGTTTAGTTGGCAAAGCAAGTGCTGTTTAAGCATAGAAGGAAAATTGCTGGAGGAAGAAAAAAATCTTTAAAAAAATCTTTGTTAAACAGATTGTTCTTCTGAAAGTGTGTTAGTAAATGCTTTTCTCTGTCAGAAGGTGTGATAACACATTGCAAAGCTAGCACTGTTAATCACTGTCCACAGTTTTCATTAGTTATTCTAGATATTCAAGCCAGTATTAAACTCCATGTTCTGCATTAATCTGTCTACTATTAGATACCAGTAGGTAATAATAGCTATTTTTTTTCCCCTTTAGGGACAAAACTTCTGCATAATAATCCATATATAAGTGACAGAGGGGTAATTTTGCATAAAATCTTGTAGGGGGATAGAATATAAGAAAATAAAGACAGTGTAGAAAGTAATCTCACCCCTAACGAGCTGCAGCTGGGCCAATTATCAAAGATCAGGAACAGGCCTGACTTGAACAGGCCACAGCTGTAAACAATGAGAAGAAGATGCTATAAAAGAGTGGGGTGGCTGGGTGAGAAGGGACTGGAGTCAGTGGCTGCTTTGGGAAGAGGAAAGAGTCAGTGCTGTGAGGAGCTGCCCATGAGAAACACCAAGAAGGTATGGAACTATTGTGATAAGGAGACAGCAGCATGGAACCCCTGCAATGGGATGACAACAAAATCTGATGAACCAACATAGGATAGCTGTTTGTGTGACATAGAAGGGCATCTGTGAAATGCAGCTGGGCAGGTGCTGGTCAGCTTGGAGTGCAGTCAGCCCAGTCAGGGACCTTTCACAAATGGATGCTGACAACAAAAGCAGTTAAATGAGATTTTTCATTTTGGCAGATGGAGGTTTTGAGGTGTTCTGACTACAGTGTGAGAGGGCTCTGGCTGAGATGGAAGGAAGGTTTTTCCTTCAGGTTCAGGTGGTGATGCCGTTTTGTGCCAATTCTCATCACACAGAGCTGTGCTCACCTTGTGTGCGAGGGCAGGGAGCTTCACACCCTCTACAGGCAGAGGGGAATTCACCCACAGGATGGGACAGATGTGAGTAGTGTGTTCATGTGTCTCCTAACAGGGAACTTTCAAATTACTTGTCAAGTATTTCACTTGATGCCCCATCCTGTGGAAATAACAAGTTTGGGACTCTCTTGTCAGGCAATTCAAGGTCAGCAGGAGATTTGAAACACAGTCCCAGTAAACCAAAAATGAACTGTTCATAATATTTTAAGAGCAAGCCAGATTCTCTGGTAATGTTGCTGCTCTTCAGCCAGGTGCTCAGTAAGTCTCTGCCAGCCCTTTCTGTGTGGCTGTGCTGGAAGTGTCACTAATTTTGTTCTTCCTGGTAAATGTGTGCAGCTAAAGGAAGAAAGTGGTAATTTTCAGGTGTCAATTTGAGTTGTAAGTATGTGTGACAAGGAGCTGTGCTGGGAGATTGAAGCAAGTGGTTTCTCTCCTTTGTAACCAACTGGAAGCAAAGAAATCAGGTGGGATTTTTTTTTTTCTGTAAGAGGAGTTAGAATCACTTTTTAAAAGTATTGAATCATGTTATATTTGCTGCCAGAAAATCATGCTTTGTCTTTTAAGACAGTCTAAAATTAATCATGTATTTGTTTCTTAATTGCCTCATTAAATTCAGGTTCAAAAGTCCTCCTGTACTTGGAAGTCACAGTATGCCCTGCTGAACCCCATCAATGTTGTGTATGCCCTGGTTTCTTCAGAGGATAAGAATTCTAGATTTCTGAGCTGAAAGAGCTTTATTATGAAGTGACATGGCTGGCTTTAGAGACAGAGGTGGAATTGGTACATCTGAAATTAATGAATAATATATAAGGACTGATACCAGTCTTGCTTCATGAGTTGGCCTTACTATTTAGCCTCAAGCAGAAGCAAGAAACACACACACACACAAAAAGAAAGGTTGTTAAGGTAGGAAGTTAAATATTTAATGCCAGTGTCTGCTGTATATTTTCCTTTTGTGTATTCATGGAAATATATTTTGGAACTGGAGGCAAATGTTATTTAAAATAGAGTAGCGGCAGAAGGGGCACATTTGATTGAGGCATCAAAGTGCTAGACTTGGTAAAAGGTACGAGAGAAAGTTCCTGGATTAGCCTTGAAATTTTCACTGCCATCTTCCCTTTTCTTTGGGGTATTCTGGGTCTCATTTTGGCTTTCATTTGGGATTTGTGTGTACCAACTCTCCCTTTCTTTGCTGTTTTAATGAGGTGGATGAGCAGGCAGCAGTAAGAGCTGGTTGTTTTCCCAGTAGCAGTTGTGTCTTTCGAGCCCTCCACAATGCATCCTGTCAGTGACAACACTCAAAATGTAACACACATCCTTGTGTGCTGCCTTCTGTCATAAAAAAGGGAGTTTTGAGCCTTCTGGGTCCAGAAATATCACTGGAATTTCCGTTTCCTGGGCTAACCAGGAGCTGAATGTTACACAAAGGAAGGCGCTGGGAGCTGAATTGGTTTTTGGCTGAAAACATCTGAAATTGTTAGAAAAATATAAACTTGGGTATTTTCTTCTCTTGCCCTGGAGGGTGTAGTTGAAGCATTAGGGTATGCTGAGATTTTTGGGATCTGATTTGTTGGCAATGAGCAAAGATAAACCCCTGCCCACCTGTTTGCAGCTGCACAAGTTGCGGTGAATTTGTCCTTGATCATTGTGTAGAAAGGTAGATGTTGTTTCAAGGCTTTTGGTATTCAGCTGAAACGAGAATTACAGACAGATTCTGATGTTCTGCTCCTCAAAGAAGAAAAGAAATCATTGTAGAATGTGTTAGTTTTCTCATTGGAAGACCTGTTTTTAAATCAGTGTGGGTGTTTGTGTCTGTGCTTGCTCTCCAAGTTGCAGGAAGGGCTTAGTGAGCTTCCATGGGCTTGGACTTCTGGCCTGGGTCACAGGAGCCTGCTTTTCTGTCAGATACAGGCAAAGCTTTGTCTCTTCTTCAGATCTAGATTAAATTTTGTGTTAGGCTTTCCTTGTAAAACCTTTTAATGTGGAAAAAGCTGTTCTCATTGGCTGGAAGAAGGAGGAATGTCCTGGTTTATAGCTGTGTCTTGTTTTGGACTCAAATCAGAAATCCACAGCCAATTCTGCAGGTGTTTTACATGAGAGGCCAGCTCCAACACACGTGTGTGTGATTACATAGATATGTCCACACTTAATTTATTTCACTCTTATTCAGAGCTTAAAACTTCCCTGTAACCTTGAGTGCTGCCAAATGCAGTTGAATAATTGCTTCTCCAAAACTCTGATTTGAGTAAGAAGAAAATTGTAGCCCCAGATTTTGGAAGGAGAACTTTTATGGGAAGTTAAAATGATGCAGGACTTGTTCCACTAGGGGGGTAGAATAGAAGAAAATAAAGACAGTGTAGAAAGTATTGTCACCCCTAAGGAGCTGCAGCTGGGCCAATTATCAAAGATCAGGAGCAGGCCTGACTTGAACAGGCCCCAGCTGTAAGCAATGAGCAGAAGATGCTATAAAAGAGTGGGGTGGCTGGGTGAGAAGGGAACTGGAGTCAGTGGCTGCTTTGGGAAGAGGAAAGAGTCAGTGCTGTGAGGAGATGCCCATGAGAAACACCAAGAAGGTCTGGAACTCTTGTGATAAGGAGACAGCAGCATGGAACCCCAGCAGTAGGGTGATATCATGTTCCCTGGGGCTGAACAGGCAGCTCCAGTGCTGCTGGGAGGCTGGGCAAGCACAGTCCCTGTAAAGCTCATCAAATCCAGGGTTATTCCACTGAGTTTTTGGAACACTGTCACCAGTAAGAAGAGCAGGTTTAGGTTGTTGTTGCTTGAGATAGAGCTGGCAGGCATGGTGGGCAAGAGTGGTAAAAGAAAGAAATGTGCAGCTTGGGGAAGACAGTTTTTAAATGAATTTGACTATTTTTCTGATTGCTGGTTGGTTGAGGTTTTGAAGAAATGCAATCCATTGACCATCTAGAACAGAATGATAAATTAGTAGTGCAAAAAGAATCTTTCAGGTCACATAGCACTTAGAATGTAATTTGGTCAGCTTTAAAAATAGAAGCTCTCCGTAGAAGTGTAAGAAATATCCTACAACTTCAGTTATTTTCCCTATTGACCTAACCTGGTGCATGTGCAGTACATTATAAAGCATTAAAATGCAATTATTGCCAGCATTAACCTGGCAGTGTTGCTGATTTTGAGGCTGAGGAGGACAGGAGGTGAGGCAGCCAGCTCAGCTGCTCCTCAGGGAACCTTCCTGGCCCTGGTTTCGGTGTCCAGGTCCTGGCAGGGGTGTGGGCTGGCCCTGCTGCAGTGTGTGCACACAGAACAGGAGCATGGCATTGTGCATTGAGCAGGGTCTGTGCCAGGGGCAGGGTGAGCACAGGACTTGCCAGAGCTCTGCTCGCCCTGGAGGGCTTGGCCAGGGCAGATGGGGCAGCCTCTGCTCCTGTAGGGTGGGATTGGCTCCAGGTGTGCTCCCCACTGCAGGTGTGAGGAGCTGGGGCAGCGCTGGGCAGGCACAGAGGGGATTCTGGAGCTGGATTTCAGTGCCAGTGCTGCTGGGCAGGCACAGAGGTGATTCTGGAGCAGGGTTTCAGTGCCAGTGCTGCTGGGCAGGCACAGAGGTGATTCTGGAGCTGGATTTCCATGCCAGTGCTGCTGGGCAGGCACAGAGGTGGTTCTGGAGCAGGGTTTCAGTGCCAGTGCTGCTGGGCAGGCACAGAGGTGATTCTGGAGCAGGGTTTCAGTGCCAGTGCTGCTGGGCAGGCACAGAGGTGATTCTGGAGCTGGATTTCCATGCCAGTGCTGCTGGGCAGGCACAGAGGTGGTTCTGGAGCAGGGTTTCAGTGCCAGTGCTGCTGGGCAGGCGCAGAGGTGGTTCTGGAGCAGGGTTTCAGTGCCAGTGCTGCTGGGCAGGCACAGAGGTGGTTCTGGAGCAGGGTTTCAGTGCCAGTGCTGCTGTACAGCTCTGGAGAGGTGCCCTGGAGCAGCAGCAGGACACCAGCTCGCGTTCACACGTGGGCTTTCTCTTGCCCCAGGGCTGTGTCTGGGCAGTGCCAGCTTGTTCCTGCAGTGCCTGCAGAGCTGAGAGGCTGCTCCAGGCAGGGTGTGGTGCTTCCCTCACGATCTGCTCTGGCTGCCCAGGCTAAGGCAGGGAGAGCCGGGCACAGTGTGAGTGTGGCTGGATCCTCCTGCATTTCCCATTTCTCCATCCTGCTCTCAGAGCTCAGCAGGGCAAGGCACGGGGAGCAGCCTGGCACAGGTGCCTTGGCATTTTTTTGGCTGTTTATTTTTGATTTCAAGCCTTCAGCCAGGAATCCTAGCAGATTGCAAGCGTGCTGCCACAGAGTTTACAAATCTTAGTGCAGTATTTTCAAAACAACGAATGTGCATGGAGGATCTTCTCATAATTTGGATACAGATGAAGTGCAGCTGAGCTATTTTATCAGGTTGTGTTTCATGTGTTGATGTTACAGAGTAGATGTATAAATTGATATTGTAACCTTTCTAGGGTTTTTGTGATTCCTGCAGCAAAAAAAAAAAAATCAACAGCTCCTCTCCACCAGCTCAGTTACAGTGGAATGTGTCAGAAAGTAAATGAGATTACAAAGTGTTGGGGGCTGTGTTCTGATGCTGTTTGTTTTGGTTTAATACATAATTTATCCACAAGTTGACTGGTGTAGATTAACATGGGATGAATTGCCTTGTATAGAGTAGATTGGTTTGGATTAATTATCTAACAAACAGTAGAGAAATCAAAGTTAAGTGATGTGTGTGTTAATGTTTTAATGCCAATAATGTACTTTGAAAGAGCCAAAGGAAGCCCCTGTAATTAGAAAATTGGGAAATATGCACTTAAATCTCTCGTACCAAATTTTCCTATTATAGTTGTTTTAAGTACTCTTGTAAAGGACTCAATCTTATAAACTATCAGGAGATTTGAAGTTTTTTTTTTTTTCTTTTGAAATATATATTTACAGGAGAGAGGTCACATTAATAAAGGTGTAATTTATCACAAAATCAGATAATTTTCTATAGAATAGAAGACTTGTGTCCTGCAACTACAAAAGTGGGGAGCAAGTACCTTCAAATATTTTAAGGAAAATCAGTCACGAGGTGACATAAATGTGTAGTAGGAGGGGTATGGGGGGTTCTTAGCCTCAGAACCAGGTCTCCTAGTAAAGTGCTTTTTTCTTTTGTGGTGTTTTTTGCTCACATTTGCTTTGAAGTAGTTTCTGTAGTTAAAGTATATCAAAATTAAAATGCATCAGCACCATATGGCAGTTGGCTCATTGCCTAAATAATGTATGTTCCATAAGTTCACTTAAGGACTGCTTTTCTCTGCTTGGAAAAAATATTATTTTGATATTGAAAAGACTTCCCTGAGATCAGAATAATTTGATGGGTAGAATAAAAAGACTTTGTTCTGCATTTGGTATAAAATCATACTGATTTCCCCTTGTGTTTGCTGATGAAGGGCAATTTAATTCTGGGGGGTGGTTGATTCTTTGAATTTCTGGTATAAAGAGTTGTGTGTTATACATATTCCCCACAGTATTTATTGCTTTAATGGTAAAAACTGTGTGCTGGAGCTCCACAAAACACAGGTTTAGCTGGGAGATTTACTCTGGACAATAGGTATTGAGAAGAGGTACATTTTATTTTAAAGCATATGAAATGACTGGGGAAAGTAGAACTGTAGAACTAGAACTCTATTCTACTTTCATTTTTGTTTTTTCCCTTCCAATCTCTGGTTGGAGTTCTGCTAGCTGAGATCCAGGTGCCTTCTCTTCTGGAAATATTTAGGGTTAATAATTCTGCTTCTTATGCTGCTGTCTGTAGTGAAAACTGTGCTGTAAAATACCCGTTTGTTTCCTTTTTCAGAAAATCTTCAATTTATTGTAAATACACAATTATCTTAGGTGCAACTTCTCTTCATTTTTTCCCTGCTGCTGCCTTAGTTAGAGTGAGAGCTGAGTTCTTCCAGTGATCCCAGTTTTTCATGCAGCTCTTGGAGAAAAAACATAAAGGTTTAGGTCCCTGAACTGTGATATGGGCTTTAGGTGTCATAGTCTCAGGCTGCCAGGTTTGACTTTGAAAATAAGGACTATCTTCATTTTCTTTTGGTTCCTAAAATTGCCAGCCTTTGCAGACTGAGAAGTTGCCATGGTTTTAGTGTGTGTGTGAATTTGCCTGTTTTTATCATATAATAACAGAACAGGTTGGGTTGGAAAGGATTTTTCAAGGTCATCTAGGCCAATCCAAACCCTAATGATTTTATTTCTGTGCCCAATTTAGAACCAAAACCTGTGGCTTTTTAAGTAAATCTAAAGGTGAGGTTGTGGTGGCATTTTCTGTGCACACAACATAACTCAGTTACTGGTTTGCTCAGAAACGTTGACCTCTAGGAATGTTTTAGAGGTTTAGGGTTTTGTTTTTCCCCCCTACATCTGGCTCAAACACATAGATATGATATTTGCACTCCTTGTTCCTATTGCAGCCAGATGGCTTGAACATTGAGTGGGTGGCAGGTGTATGTTCTGTGCCCACCCTCAGCCAAGGCAGGACCTTTGTGCCTCTCAGCCTGGCCAGTGCAGGGGGCTGTGGATGGCGCTGTGCAAACACGGGGTGCTCGTGCCTGGCTCCTGCTCCCAGGCTGGCAGCAGGGAATGGGATCCTGAGGAGGAGCACAGGCTGCACCAGCCCTCAGGAATTACTGCCATAGATGAGTTGGAGGTGAGGAGGGGGGAAGACACGGCAAAGCTGTGTGCTCTTAATTGATTCATGGTTTGCCACGTTTCATAATTCCTTTTTGACTCAGTCATCTGTAGCAGTTGTGTAAATTACTTCTAATGATGCAGTACTGCTGAGGAATTTTGGTTTTACTTTGCAGTGTGTCATTATTAGCTCTTAGGAAAAAAACCAAACCCTGTGTTGTTTGGTCTGTATAAAGCACATGTAAGGAGAGGAGAGTGAATTCAAATCAAAAGGGAAAAGGAAATTTAAACCTTTGCCACAGATGTTTTCTTTGGAAAGGAAATTCAAATTGTTGCTTTGCAAAGTGAACTAAATGGAACATCTGTGACTTCTTGTTTTCATTCTTCAAGACTTGAGTCTCTTTGGTTTCTATCAGTCTTAGAGATGCAGATTCATCCTGATCCTGCTTCGACTGCCTGTTAACTTTGGTTGGACAAAGCCTTTTATGAGAAGAAAGCTAAGAAAATGAATTGAGAAAATCATAGCTGTGTCAGCCTGCTTGAAAAAGCTGCTGGATGGTTCAGGCTGGGCAGAGGTTTGTGTGCAAGTTCAGATGTCAGTGAGAGGCTGCAATGCACAGGCAACCTGCCTGTTGGGTTTTTTATAAGCAGGAAAAAGTAAGGAATTGCAAAGAAAAGCTCTGATATTTTAGTAATTTTTGGTATTCTTTACTGGCAGTACACAATAAATGAACCTTGATTGGCTCTGGTTACTCAGGTTTGTATTAAAGATTCTCAGAGCTGCAGCCCACAGGAAAGAGCTTATAGTGATTTAATCTGGCCTTTATTTTGATTCTGAAATAATTTGAGCTTTCCAGGATAACTTGTTTAGCTCTTGAACAATTCTAGCAGCTCCATCAGGTTTCTTTGATGTGAAGCTGGGCTGTGGTCTCACTCTCCTGTTTTTTCTCCTCTCCACTTTAGTACTTGATTCTTGTTTTTAAAAGTTTGTTGCTTGTATTTTATCAGTGCTTATGCCAAGGAAACTAGATTTTAGATTTCAAGAATCAAGAAGAGGTGGATGGAAAAACTCAAATACAAGTGTTGTAGTGGCATGGATGGAGAGTAGAATTGAACTGAAATTGTAGCCAGAATGTCTTGCATCCAAAAATGCAAATAAATGGATTTTTAACTGGGTGTACAGGTCATAAAAATGACTGATTAATCTGTGAATGCCAACTGTAAAACAAAGGAGAAAGAAAATCTGGGAAAATACTCAGATTCTGCAAGGGAAATGTTGGATTGTTTTCTAATGAAGACAGGTGATTTTCTTCCTTTTTTTCCCGCTTTTACCATTAAATTTCTAAAGTGTACGTTTATATTTTGAAACCCTCCTGCACAGATATTTTGGAGTTTTGGGTATTTTTGATGGGAGACCAGCAGTGTCTCAAGCCCTGCTGTAAAGAAGTGTTTGTGCCAGAATAAGGGGCTGTGAAGAGGAAAGTGCCAGGACAGACAGCAGAGCTCCAGCTCTTCTCCTCTGGCCTGATGAATTCTCTTTAATTAGCTAAGAAACTGAGTCCAGGCAGGTCCATTGCCACTTCTGACTCCATGCTGATGCCAGACCCTGTCAGTGTGAGGAGAGGAGCCAAGGTGACAGCTGGATGCTGAGCAAATGAAACCTGGAGCCCAGCAGAGCAGAGGGAGGGCTCTGCTCCCTCTCTGCCTGTGCTCTGCCTCTACTGAGAGAGGGAAAACTCCAGGAGTCCCTGAATTCTCGCTTGAATAGTGACAGTCACAACGCTATTGACCCCAAGGGAATGTTCCCAACTCCCCTCCCTGGTGAGGGAGGAGCTGCAGAGTTTTGGGAGCTCTGCCCCTGTGCAGCAGCAGCATTTTGGGGGGGATGTGCTCCATCAGTGCCAGGTTTGGCTGTGTGACCTGGAATTTCCACCCAGGGCTGTCCAGGCAGGGCCATTGCTAATTCTGACTCGATGCTGATGCCAGACCCTGTCAGTGTGTGGAGAAGGAGCAAAGGTGGCAGCAGGATGCTGAGAAAATGAAACCTGGAGCCCAGCATAGCAGAGGGAGGGCTCTGCTTCCTCTCTGCCTGTGCTGAGAGAGGAATAACTCCAGGAGTCCCTAAATTGTCACTTTAATAGTGACAAAGTGTGTTTGCCATGCTGTTGAACCCAAGGCAATGTTCCCAACTCCCCTCCCTGGTGAGGGAGGAGCTGCAGAGTTTTGGGAACTCTGTCCCTGTGCAGCAGCAGCAGCACTGGGGGGATGTGCTCCATCAGTGCCAGGTTTGGCTGTGTGACCTGGAATTTCCACCCAGGGATCCCGCCCAGGGCTGTCCAGGCAGGGCCATTGCTATTTCTGACTCACTTTGGGGGGGATGTGCTCCCTCAGTGCCAGGTTTGGCTGTGTTAGCTCCAGTGTCCATCCAGGGATCCCTCCCAGGGCAGGAGCTGGAACTGCTGAGGTTTGTGCTGCTGCCTGGTGCCATCAGCCACTTGCAGGATTTGTTTCCTGGTTCCATCTTGCTGCTTTTCCTCACAATGCTGTCCCTCCCTTGTTTCTTGTCTTTGGGCAGTTCAGGGCTGTGCAGTGACCATGAAGATATTGAATTTAAACCTTGCTAATCACAGTGTTTGTTGTCCATATGGTTCTGGTTTGTACAGTCAGTTTTGGTTTTTTCAGTCAGTTCCTAGATGCTCCTATTAGTTCTAATGTGGAAGAATTGTAATATTGCATTTTAGAGCAAACCATGCAACCTCTCTCTGATATTCAGCTTTTGTTATTCAGTCTTTTCTCCTTGACTTAGATTTGAAGGTCTTTTTTTTTCATGTTATTTCTGTTACAGAAAAAAAAGCATTTCTGACTTTTTACAAAAAACTTGCAATATTCATTCAGAGAGCATTTTCATTTTAAAGCATTTTATTTATGCTGCACGTTTACTTATATATTTTATTTGAAGCACTTAAAACTCTTTTGAACTTAAAAAGCCTTATCTATCTACAACTAAACCAGCAAAACCATTTTACTGTATCTAAAATATTGCCTTTATTTTACGTTCTCTGACCTGTGCTATCCAGGCATCCAGTATCTGGCAGGGGTGGATGTGTATGCCACGTACCTATATTTTTTTAATGTAGTTATCTAATTTTGGCTAAGTTTTTGTGTCCTCTTAGTTTTACTGCAGGTATTGAGGTGAGGAATTCCTATCTTCTAAAAAAGATAACTCCATCAGGTGGCTGCAAAGTGCTCTTGGGGTATGACAGTGATGCTGAGCCAGAATCTGGAAGTGTTTTTTAAAGTTTTATTTTTTCTAATAAGGAGACTAAATTTTTTTGTCTTTTTTTCATAATATCAGTGTGGAGCAGTCAGTCAAAGGAGAGACAGGTGCATCTCATGCCTGATGTTTATTTGGAGGCCATAACATTAGGCAGCTATGAGTAGAATTAGTTTTTGTTGGGGAGGACGAAACAGGAAAGCCTTATAAATATGATTGTCTGGCAAAAGATTTTGAGAATATGGAAACTATAAGCGAGATTGAAATGAAAGCAAGCTTTGAGATCCCTTAGTTACTGAACAACTGGAAAACAATGGCATGGCCAGCTGAAGGTGATCCCCTTTTGATGGAACAACACCCTCTGCTTGCAGACAGGCCCAAGGGTCAGAGCAGACCCTACAGCTTGGCAGAAGGGGCCCAAAGAGGAGTTTTTAGGGTTTAAAATGTAACACAGTATGGCAATGTAATGATTCTTATAGGCTGTATGGAAATGCTGTAGATTTGTATCTTGTACTAGATTGGTTGGTGAGAATTAGAATATTCAGCACAGAAGAAGATTTATTGTATTGGAACGGGAACCTTGCTCTCTCTCTCCCATCTTTACCATGCTCTTGCCCTCTCTCTCTTTACCTCTCTCCCTCTTTGGGGCTGCTCTGAGCTGTGCCTGGCAGCTCCCAGCAGGGCTCTGCACTTGGCCCTTTGCAATGAACCACAAATTCCAAACCCTGGCTTCAGAGATCTCTGTCTCTGTCCATACCGACCCTCCTACCCCCTGATGCTCCTGCAAGTTTTTCCTTCTGGCGTTTGGTCTTTTAAAGCGTTTATCAGGCAGCAGAGAAATCCCAGAGACTGTTTTTACTTCTTGCTCAGGAACACAGTACAGGCTATTTCAGTCCCCTTTAGCACTAAATATGGACGTGTAAATTCAGTGTTCTCCTGTAATGTCTTCCACGTGAAGAACATGAGGTCCTGGTTTGGGTTGTGGTAGGGCAGTGATGCCTGATTTTAGCTTTTATTTTTTTCATATATTTGTAATCCTGCAGTTTTTAGTGTGTAACTCCAAGCTCCACACTCAGTGTGAGCTGCTGCTTCCCCATTTGGGGCAGACACAACAATTCCTCTCCAGGCCTGGCAGTCAAGGACACCTCACTGCCTCAGGCCTGAGAGATTAAACAAAAGGGAGCTGGGGGGAGCAAACCTGGGGTAAATGACTTCATTACCCGAGGCTGTAATTGGCAGATTAACCCCCAATGTGCAAATGGACCAAACTTATAAAAGTGTGAAATCTGTCACCCTTCATTCATTTTGGGTGTAGGCCCTGGGGGGCTTCATCTGCCCTAAATGTACCTGAAGGCCCCTCAATAAATAGAACTGCTTTTTATTCCCTTAATTTTGTCTGCCCTCTGCTTTTAGGCAGTCCCAACAAGGTATAAGCAGGAAGAAGTTCCTGGCAGCTGGGTCAGAATTTGGGTGTGCTCATGCTGGGAGCTGCTGTGGAAAGGGGAATTTGTCGAGCAGCCTCACTCTAATGCTTGTCCCCCTCCCCTGTCAGGACAATGGGCATTGCCAGGGCACAGCAGGGCACTTTGCATGCCCACAGCAGCACCGTGGACAAACTGCCTTCATCTCCCCTTGCTATTGATCCATCAGCTTTCCTGTGAGCACTAAATTCATCCTTAAAAAATAATTAGCTCCAGTGGCTTGGCAGAATTCCAAGCAGGCAATTAGATTCTGCCTGCTTAAAAATGCCCCCTGTAGCTGCAATTGGCTAACTTAGAGTGACAGATGACTGTGTGTGTTGTGATACGGGTTCTGTGTGGCTTTTTATCAGTGGGAAATCTCCTGTAATGCTGCAAATCCTGCCCTGCAAGAACCCACTGACCAGCAAGGCTCATTACCCTGACAAAGGAAAGGAGCCATGGAAAATGTTTCCCCTTTTCACGATGTTTTGAAAGCAAAAAAAGAGGACATTTGCATGTTTCTTGCATGTTTCGAAATGTTGAAGGCATTTCTTGTAATGTGCCCTCAGGTCTCTGTGCACTGCTACATGGAATAAAAGCAAACCTGAGCCTGGCTTGTTTTGTAGAACTCAGTGTTAATTATGGACTCAGGACTGACATTGGAAATGGTTGAGAGAACAGAGGGAAGATTTTGTTTGTTAACTCTGGGACTTTGGGTTCAATTTGTTTAACAGAAGAAAGAATAGATTTGAGATGAAATATATATTAGCTTGTGTTTCCCTTTCCAAGGGTAGTAAATAATTTAAAACCTGGGTTTGTTTGTTGATTTTTTTTTCTTGCTGTTTTGACAGAGGTAATACAACTTGAAGTGTCTAAATAACTTCTATCTGGTATTAAATGGTTTGAAAAGACCAGGAGAAAATGGTGATGTTTAGATATTTGGTGGAGCACTATATGATTAAAATAATCCTAAAGGAAGGGGAGGTGAACCTCCCATCTCCTTCCACAGCTGAAGAGCAAAGCTACATTTTGATAAAGAAAAATCATCTGAATGAACATGCCTGACAGATTTTCCTGACTATTTAAAGTTTGTTTGTATTGGTGAAAGGGGTAGAAGGGAATTTTTGCATTTCATGGGCTTTTTTTGTTTCCGCTTTTTTCACCATTGGTGCGCTCAAAAGGGCACACATGCTCTAGGCACTGAGCCCTTGCAATTCCATACTGTCAGTGGAGTATTTCAGGAGAAGAGCATAGAAATAAAAGTGTTTGCAGCCAGTGCAAGGGCTTTTCTGCCCTTCTGTTTTGTGTCCTGGCAAAGGAGAAACAGCCCCGTTTTTAGGAGTTCCCTTTGCAGTGTGAACTGTGGCATCTCTGCCAGGACATGCAGAGTTAGCAACGCTTGCAAATTGAAATCTGAAGAATTAATTCTGGTCTTTCCAGCTCAGGAGTTGGAGAATTAAAAGTCAGTTCTTTGCTAATCATGAAATTGATGTAAAATTTAATAAATACTTCTTTTTAAGAGGAGTTTATTCTTATTCCTTCTAGATGCAGAGTTTTTGGGAGATAATTGTAGAATTTTTAGGCAGTTATTGTTTCATATCTGTGTCTCTGCTGTCTGAAATACAAAGGATCAACATTGCAGTTAAATTACAGAGGCTTGGACAGTTTCACCCATTGTGAAGAGCATAAAATAAATAATCTTATCAATCTTGCTAATTATGACAGGAGTGTTCTGCTGAACAAGGGACAGAAATTTACTTTTGAAGAGTTTCATTTAATCTTCTGGCATTCTAAGTGTGGTCAAGGTTGTTAGTTGTATAACCTCTTAGGAAAAAAAATAAATTGAGAATGATTTTAGGAATAACACAGTAGCTCAGATGGTTAATGCACGTTTGGGGACTCATTGCCTTTTCTTTTGCAGTTGTGTTTAGTTCTGTCTGTAACCAGTCAAAGCTGTCTGGAAATTGTGGAGACAATTTCTCTATAACCCAGCATCAATTTTTAAATGGACTTTTACTTGGGACATGAGCAGAATAGCTGTTCTTCATGTCTGGTGTGGCTCTGCAGTGCAAATTCCCCTGGAGTTTGAAGAAGCAAACACTCAGGTGTTTCATCACCCTCTGCAAAGTTTCCTCTGCTGCAGGATTCATGTGTGTTAAGCTAAATGTGTGTTGTTTGTTCTCTTCAGCATCCTGAGTTCTCTGTGCTGCCATTTTCACCCAGGGACTGCAGCATTCTGGAGGAGCCCTTAGGTTGCCCTCAAGGTGTTTTTCTTGGAATTATTTAGAGCCTTTGTATCCCTTTCTGGCTGAAGGAGTGGCTGCACTGTGGGCCACGATTCAGAGTGGAATTGGGTGGAGTTGGTGTTTCCTGTGGGTAAGGACAGCCACAAACCCCCCTGCAGGGCTGGAGTGTTGATGAAGCCATAATTGATGCTGCAGTTACCTGCTGGAATTGTGACAGATGAGTAATGCCATGGTTGACTCTCACAATTAAGTGCAAATATCATGTGTCTGTGTTCAGAGAAGTTTTATAGATTTATAGTTGTGTTTTACCCCCTGGTGTTGTTAGCAGGGGACGGCCTGGGTTTGGGACATTTGGGAGGGTCAGGTTGTCACTATGGCCACATCTGACCTCCAATCAGATTTAAGGGAGTAAACTCCTCCACTGGACAGTGGAGAAGGGGTCAATGGACAAAGCTTTGGGAGTAAATAAAGGGTTAAAAGGTGAAACCTCCATTGTGTGGGTGAGCACATGGTAGGAAAATCCTCTGCTCCTGGTGCTGTAATATTTTCTCTGTTCAGTCTTCTCTTGTGATTCTTGATCAAGTTTTATTAAGCCTTTTAAAGTTTTTGGAAGTGAGTGGCATTTCCCACCAAATCAAACCCTAATGCACCCATCAGGCTTGGCAGCAGTCTGTTTCCCAAAGCTGAGCTTGGGACAGGAGAAGCCAAACAGCTGCAGAACTCTGAGTATCCTTGCTTTCCTTCTTGTCTTTATGGCAATGGTGGGAGAAATCCAGGTCTCTCACTTCCCATCATTGCCCAGGGGGCTGTGCCTCAGTGCATTTTGTCCAGCTGGCTGTCCATGGGTCAATTATTTCTTCACTGAAAGGTTCAGTTACAGTTTTCCAAGGCTGAGTTTGTGATCCAGGCTCTGGAGGGCCTGTGGGATCCATAGCTCTGCCTCTTCAAGTGGTTCCTGCTCCTTCTTCAGTCGTGTTCCTGGGCATGAGAGCTGTCTTGGAGGAGTCTGGAGAGGGGCACCACAGAAAAAGTACAGATGGAAAGAGGCTGAAAACTTGAGTGTCAAGGATCACTTGCTTTCTGTGTGCTAGGGATAGATTCACCCCTGTCTCTCAGAGACAGAAGAGGGGGTTTTAGAGCCCACAGATGAGTCACTGTGGCTGTGCCCTATCTGTGGTCTCTGCTATTTCAATGCTGCTTCTCCCTTCTGGGCTACCTCAGAAATACTGCTTTTAGCAGTGATGGATGGCAGTGGGCTGTGGTTATCTTGTCATTTATTCCTCCTCTGTGCACAGCCTTGGAGCAGCTGAGCATTCCAAACACCGCTGTTGCCATTCTGATATGGCCAGACTGGTCACAGCTCCTCTGGCATCTGTTTGGGCTCTGTTGTTCTGGGGAAGCAAAGCTTTCATTGCTGAAGTCCTTGTCAAGGCTGAGTTTGGATCAGTGAAATATTGACTGCCCACTGTTACAAAACCTGTGCACTGGGAACTTGCTTTTAGAGATGGAAATGGCATTTTCAGGGTGGAAAAGGCATTCCAGAGCCGGGGCCTGTGCAGGAAACATTTGCTTCTGCCGAGCCTACAGTTAGAAAGTCACTTTATCTTCACATTGACATTCTCTGAAAAATCCCTTTGCCCAGGATTTTTCTCCCGGAAGCTGAGAAGCCTCAGAGAAAAGGAAAACAATTCTGATCTCATTTGCTTCTCCTGTGTTGTGCTCATGTGGAATGTGTTTGGAGATTGTTTACCCACAGGTGATTGTTCCATTGCATTCTGCTGGGAGTTGTTTTCACTCTTTGGCCAATCAGGGCCAAGCTGTGTCAGGACTCTGGAGAGAGTCACCAGTTTTCATTATTATCTTTTTAGCATTCTGTCTGTATCCTTTCTGTATTCTTTAGTATAGTTTAGTATAGCATTCTTTAATATAATATGGTATCAAAGTAATAAATCAGCCTTCTGAGAACATGGAGTCTGATCATTCTTTCATCTGGGAGGAACACAAATAGAATATTTTAGGTCCTAAAGAAATACATTAATTGCACAAGACATGTTGAAAACTTGGGAAGCCATTGAGATGTGCAAATTGGTGATTGATTTTTAATTGGATGATGACAAAGTAACTAACAGTAAATGCTAACTAAGAATGAAAACCTCTGGCAAGACACTCAGCCATAGAGATCACATTCCTGCTGGGTTTTGTGTTTTAAAGCACAACTCAAGTCCTCAGTCACATGTTGGGTGTTCTTTTCACTCTGTAGATCCACAGTGAAACAAGCCAAGTTCCCACTGGTGCAGAACTAGAGAGAGTGAGGAGCAGCTGGAGGCTGAGACTTTTTAGGTAAATCCTTCTGGAGAAATCACAGGAGTCTCTTACATAATGGAAACATCCTATAATTTTTTCCTGTTCCTTTCTCCCTTGTTGCCACACATTTCTGTTGCCAGGGAAACGGATCATGAATTGTTCATAGTAAGTGACCTTGTCACTGCTTTTATACACGCCATGAGTTATTGTGCACAGGATATTTATAGATTAATAGAGGCGATTGTGACTGCCTGAAGACAAGCAGGTTTTGTTTCATTTAATTTTGTTTTTCCTATAGAATAGGAGGCTAAAAACCCTAAGAGAGGGAAATGTTACCATTTGTTTGCAGAATCAATCTTTCCATTATTCAGATGGGGCAAACAGGGCCAATAAGTCAGAAGGCAGCAGCATGAAGAGTGGTCAGCTCAGCCTCCTGCAAGCAGTCATTTTATTTGATGTTCTTCTGGGCTGGACTTGGCTATATTCACATTTACTTTTGTGTTTGATATTTTTCAGAGGTGCCAGAATTCTTTTAAGCTTGGCAAAAAACATGCTTTGTGCAGAGTTTTTAAATAACAAACCAAACAAACAACAAACTAAAAAAAAAACTTTTGTCAACCATTCTAAATGGTAAAAGCTGTTGCTTATTCTCCTTGTCCTGACATTCTGTACAGAAGTTAATTAAAATAAAGCTCTATGAACAATTTAAGTATTCATAATGAAGAGATAAATGAATCATGTTAGTTCAAATAGAAAAATAATGCAAAGCTTGTCTTGAGATCCACAGAAGGCTTCCTAGTCTTTTTATGCATTCAAGAAGAAAAAAAGGATTTTATTACATAATCACCCCTACAATCCTCTTCAAGGCTGTGTTTTGTAATTATTACTTTAATCTCAGAAGAGGTGTGGTAAGGTCTGCATTTCACATGGAAGTTGTACTGGAAAGGCTGCAGCTGCTGTTTGCCATGTGGCTTTCATGGTGCATTGGGGCTGTGCCTGCTGCACCCACCAAACCCTCACTCCCTGAGGGCCCAGGGCTGCCCCAGCTGGGGCACACAGAGGGGTCAGGGCTGGGTGATGGAGCCACCCAGGCACCTTTACAGCAAGGCTGTGCTGCTGGGACAGAGCTGCTCCGGTGAGGAATTTGGGCAGTCCATGCCTACAGCCCAGGTGAGTGGCACCACCTGAAGCTGAAGGTGTTTGGGTTCACTCCTCAGGCAGAGCAGGTGCCATCTCAGAAAGCCCCATGTGTGATGCTTGCTGTAGGATTTACCCCACAGGACAGGGAGGTGTTGTATTTGCAGGGATCCCCATGGCGGGGGGAATGATGAATCTGACTCCATGTTCTCAGAAGGCTGATTTATTACTTTATGATACCATATTATATTAAAGAATACTATACTAAAGAATACAGAAAGGATACAGACAGAATGCTAAAAAGATAATAATGAACACTGGTGACTATCTCCAGAGTCCTGACACAGCTTGGCCCTGATTGGCCAAAGAGTGAAAACAACTCCCAGCAGAATGCAATGGAACAATCACCTGTGGGTAAACAATCTCCAAACACATTCCACATGAGCACAGCACAGGAGAAGCAAATGAGATCAGAATTGTTTTCCTTTTCTCTGAGGCTTCTCAGCTTCCCAGGAGAAAAACCCTGGGTGAAGGAATTTTTCAGAGAATGTGAATGCCACAGGGAGGCTTTCAAAGAGCTGCTAGAAACTGTTCTGGCAGGTGCAGGGATGGACACAAAGGGGATTCATGCACTGGGAGATGCTTCATGCACAGTTTGGCATCCACTGGTAGCAGTGGGTCATGCAAGAGCTGCGATGCTCCTGCTGGACCATGGGCCAGCTGTGTGGCTGAGAGCTCAGCAGAACAGGAACCTCATCTGATCCAGCTGCAGGTGCTCCTTGTGCTGGACACACAGATCCCCAGCTGAGCAGCACCTGGCCATCCTGCTGCAGAGCCACTTCACACTGTGCAAAAATTCCCAATATCTCAGCAATTAATGAGGAGGCATTTGTTGTAAGTGAACAGTGTGACTGTGAGGGGCTTTGCAGCAAAAGAAACAGGATTATTTCCAGTTAGCAGCCAGCTGGAATTTCATGATCAGCTAATGTCTTTGAAACATCTGCCATGCCTCTGGAATTACCTGTTGTTTAATGAGTGGCTGTATTTTCTGAAAAGCACCTGGAGTTAACTTGTGATGAGTGGTGATGCAGGGCTGAGTCCACCAGTGGAAGGGCTCTCACTCTGTTTTACATAATTCAGGGAACCAATGAGCAAAAATAGAGAGGCTGTTTCCCTGTGCATGTTTGGTGCTAAACATAAGTGCCCAGTTGGACTGAATGGCAGAGAGGACAGCACTGAGCTGTGGGAGGTGTCCCTTGGACAGGGCACTCTCACGGGAGGGAGAAGCAGTCTCCTGTGCTTCCCACATCACCTACTCCCTGTGGTCTTTCCCTAGAGGAATAAATCACAAAGACTCCATTTTCTTCATGGTGGAAAAGGCCCTTCTTTACTCACATAACCGTTTTTGTACAGTTCTATAGACCTGTGTGTGACTCCAATTGGTCAGGAGCTTTCTTGCCAATTACTTTATTGGTCATTAGCAAGTTGGTAGTCTGTATTGATTGGTCACTCAAACATCAGTGTGTACTTGCAGGAGAAGTTATTGTGAGAGATAGTTTTCATTTTTCTATCTAGCAGTGTAAAAACAGTTTATACAGGTGCTGGTTGTTTTTCACTCAGGAATAGATGGTTGTGTTAATGAACTGCTCACACCAGGATTGCTTTCTTACGGGAACTTGCAAAGTGCTAGCTTGATAAGGCCAGCCACTGGTTTTAGGAGAGCAGGCTTGGTTTTATGAGGCCTTTCTTTATTTTATTTTTTTTTCCAATTTTTTTTTTTTACTGCAACATTTCCCCCAGTCACAGGAGTGACTCCTGTAGTGTTGATCCTTCTGGAGAAATCACAGGAGTCACATCCATCTCACTTACACACAGTCAGCCTGAGCTGGCCCTGAGTCAGAGTGGACAGGGAACACTGAGTGTGTAATTCCTCCTAACTTGCCATGCAGCATCCAAATTTACTGCAATGCCTATGTTTAGTGCATTAAGCACTCAAGTTTGGGGTGTCCCCAGTTCACTGTTGCCTGAGTATTGGGTCCATGATGCAGATGAGCTCAGCTGCCATCAGCTAAATAAACTTTTGGGGAAAATGATCTCAAAGAAGTGCTTTAGAGGAACTTAAAGGCTTTTAGAGTTCTTGCTTTATAAAGGTTAAGTAGTATTATATCAGCCGGTTTTCTTTTAATTTTATTTTTATTTTGTCCTTATGCTAACCTGGAAACAACACTTGCTCCCCATTTTTCTTATCTGAGGAATAAAAGAAATTATCCAGATAGTTCCATTTTCTTTTTTGTTATCTAAAGGGTTGCAGCTCACTCTTGGAATTAATTTTCCTTGTCTGGTATGCTTGCTTGTCCTGGATGAACTTTGGGAAAGAAGGAAGTAAACATTCTTTTGCCATCTAGTGGAGTAAGTCATCTTGTTGATATTTGAGTGTCTTCAATGGGGTTTAAGTATATGGTATTGACACTCTTCTGTAAATGGTTTTGAGAAAACCATTTATTATCCATTTGCTTGAGGGATTTGCTTGAACTCCAGTGCTTGGGAGCAGTGTGTTAACTGTGATAATGTGCACAATAGATGTGCATTTATGGGCAGTGCAATGCAAGCACCCACAGGGCAGCAGTTGTGGGGAAAACATTCCTTTTTCCCCATTAACAGGTTTTTCTGGGTCCATGGGGTGTTTGAGCAGGCAGTGCTAAGGGGACAGTGAGCAGCCTGCACACTGGAGAGAGCCTGCCATGCATTTCTCAGTGCTTAGTCCAGAACTGAAACATAGATAAATATAGGTAATTCCACAGTCAGCTTTTGGTTCACCTGGCGATGGCTGCAGGAAATCCAACATCTGAGCATCCAGCTCAGCAGTGGGTGCCTCAGGGAGGGGGAATGAGGCTCAAGAGCACCTGCAGCTCCTTGGGGGAGCCAGGCAGGGACACAAAGGTGTCACAGTCCCTGTGTGTGTGACTGGGCAGCCCAGGGCTGGGGAGTGCATGGAGTTTCCTTGCTCACTGCTAGGAGTCAGCAAGGCTGCAGCTCAGGGAGGTGGTCAGCTCTGCACATTGCTCTGCTTTATTGGTGGGTTTGGCTCAGGGCCTTTTCTTTCCCACCCTTCTCACTCTCCATTTGCTGTTCAGCAGCCATCCCATCCCATGGATTCCCTGCCCAGCTGAGGGGCTCCAGGGCAGCTGTGCTCTGTGACTGCCCTCTGTGGGTGGGACTGGGATGCTGGTGGAACTTCTTTTGCAAATCCATACGTTCCTTTCAGGGAAATAAATGCTTTTTTTATATTTGTGGAAAAGGGAGCAACAGGAAATGAGGGAAAAAAAACCCAAAAAAACAAACCCAAAACTCAGAAGGAGTTATTTGAAAATATTTTCTGTATTTTTCCCTGCCTCTTTTAGATGGGCTAGGGTTAGTCAGAGGGGTTGGCAGATGTGAAACAGTGTGTAGCACTGGGTGAGTGCATTTCAGGTATGCTCTGTGCAGCCCCAGGCTGCTGCCCACACAAAGGCGCAAGTTTGTTCCTGTGCCCATCTGCAGATCCAGGGCTGAGATCTGAGATCCCAGTGCTGCTTCCTCAGGCTGGGCTTGGGAGTGACTGATGCCATTCCAAGAACCCAAACTCACGTGTCACTGTCATATTTTCTGAAAAAATCCCTTTGCCACGATTTCTTCTCCTGGGAGGATTAGAAGCCTCAGAGAAAAATGTAACTAAAAATTGTCTGATTTGCTTCTCCTGTGTTTTGCTGCTTTGGAATGTGGCTGGAGATTGTTTACCAGCCAAGGTTGCATGTTTGATTGGTTTCATGTGAATTGTTTTTACTTAATGACCAATCACAGCCAGCTGTGTCAGACTCTGAGGAGTCAGTCATGAGTTTTTCATGATCATTCTTGTTAAGCCTTCTGTCTGTATCCTTTCTCTAGTCTTTAGTGTAGTTTTAGTATAGCATTCCTCAATAGCATAAAATAATAAATTAGCCTTCTAAGAACATGGAGTCAGATTCCTTCATTCCTCCTCCATCTGGGGACCCAGCAAATCCCACACTCACAGGCACAAACTCCTGTGCTTGATGCAGGAGCTCAGAACTGACCCAGAAGCAGAAAGTCCAAAGGGGTTTGAAGATTTTTCTGTTGGATTTGGGCTTTGAGGACAGCATGCAACAACTTCTTAAAGCGACTTCAAATGTCTGCTCTACTAAAGCCTCAAGAGTTGGGTTATTAACCCCACAGGATTTTAGAAATCATAAAAGGGTTATTCAGCTGAAAATTACATCCAGCTCTTTTAAAATACATAATGGGGGTTTGGAAGTGCTCCATACACATCAATTGCATGCAGAACCTGGAGCCACTTTCTTCACAGGCCAGGCTGCTTCACCCAGTGCATTTATTTTTGACAGGTTTGTTTGTTTGAAATTGAACAGCAGTTAGAGCAATTAGATCAATAAAAATTAATGCCTTTATGGGAAATACCTGTTTGGCATTTGGGAAGAAATAAAGGACTCCTTCTGTTCTACATCAGGTTTGGACAGACATCTGTATACTATGGAAAATGAGCCTTTTTATGTGAAAAGGAGTTTTGTTAATTGATTGAAGATCTTTTAAATAAGCTATAGGAACTTAAAATTGATGAGTGAACTCCTACATTTGTATTGCACACACAATATTCACTGTGCTGTAGTGGTTAGAGGAGTGCAGAGCCTGTCTGGGAGTGTACATTCACATGCTCCAATACATTGTATTAAAATAGAGGTGTCATCTGTAATGTTGGTAAAATCGTTGGTAGTCAAGCTGTGACATGTGGTTGTCACTCTACAACACAAACCTATATGGGGTTTTCTCTGTTGATAAGTTATTCCATATGCTCTGCCTCAATATATTTTATGTAAGTAATATTTGTAAGAAAAACATTGAGGTGGCCTCCAATATCAGGTCACAATTGGGAATTTTATTCTCTGAGATATTCTGGGAGACATTTTGGAATATATGTTAATGTTGCTTTAGGAGATATTACTGTGCTTTAATTCTTAGACTTTTTCTTCCATTTCAATCTCTATTTGTCATTTTTATACACTTGTCTTCAGGTCATGAATTGTTTACAACTCTTTGTCTTGTTTTATTCAGCAATTCCCAATCCTTTCTGTTCAGATTGTTAGGGCTGTGTCTGAAGTTCAAAATCTGAAAGTGTAATTTGATTTTTTGATACCCCACCTTTAACCCTCGTAGTTTTGAAGACATTGTGATTTTTATTCAGGATGTGAAGATACCAGTAGCCCTCTGGATTCTCTGTTTAACCATCTCTTCTTTAACTCTGGAGTTCTTTTAAGTATCTTCTAATTTCCATAACTCTCCAGCATAATACAGTGAGCCTGGACTTGAAGACAGTCAACGCATACAAATACAATATCCAAAATGTATATTTTATATCTGTGTTTGCTGAAGATGAACTGGACATTTTGTGTGATCAGATAAATGGTCATTTTTCAGGGAAATATGTAAAAATAGAGAACACTGCGCATATACACTGGATCTTATGGATAAGTTGGGTAAAAAATGTTTTCCTGCATATTCAATATTCTGCCTAGGAGGTTTTAAATACAGAGGTATAGCACAGAGGGAGTGCTGGATGGAAAACAGAAGCTGAGGAGATGGTGCTGACTCCACTTTTCCATAGAGTGAATGAGTTTTTGTGGCTGAGACAGAGATCCTCAGCACCAGCTCAAGCCAGGCCATCATCCCCTGTCCTGCTGCTCAGGAGTGGAGCCTTTGGTCAGGGTGGGAGAGCCTGAGGCAGCTCTGAGCTCCTGGGGTGCCTCTGTGGGTGTGTGTGAAAGCACCACCTTGATGTTCTAATGCCACGGGAATTCCCTGTGCACTCTGCACTGACAATTGCCCCAGGTGTGTCCCAAGGTCTCTGGATAGCTCCTGTTTTTACCTGGGCTTGTTCCCCTCTGCTTGTTCTGCTGTCCTGGGGGATGTGCAGGTGTGGCAGCACTCTCTGGCCACAGAGAGCAAGGCACAGCTGTGAGAAGATCAGAGAAAAGAATGATAAACAATTCTTATCTTGACTTTGTGATAGATGAGTAATGTGATTGACTCTCACAGTTAACAGGCAAATATCATGTATATAGGTTAAGAAAAGTTTTATAGATTTTTAGTTACGTTGTACCCCCTCACATGGTTATCAAGGGCCATCTGGGAGGGCTGGCTTGTTACTATGGAACTCCAATCAGGATTTGAGGAGGAGATCTCCACCACTGGACAGCAAAGAAGGGGTTGATGGACAGGACTTTGGGAGGGGTTAAAGGGTTAAAAAGGGAAAACCTCCACTGTAGGGGGGAGAGAGCACATAGGGGGGAAAATCCTTTGCTCGTGGTGTCGTAACCTTTTCTCTCTATTCAGTCTTCTGTTGCATTTTTGATGGAAGGTTTAACAAACCTTCCTAAACTATGAAAAGTTCCTCATAACCATTCCTCACAATTTGCTGCACCTGTTGTGAACATGTGCAATGTGTTATGGAGATTTGTTTACCCAAGGGTGGTTTCTTAACTGGCCAATGGTGATGGTGTTTGGATTCAAGGACCAGTTGGGTCCACCTGTTCCATGACTGTCTGTGAGGGTGATGGGTTTCTTAATAAGAACAGTAAAATCAAGTGATTGATCAGCCTTCTGAGAAGCATGGAGTCAGTGCTCATTGTTACCTGGCCAGGGCTGCTGTGCTGTGGCATGCAGGGGCTGTAGGAGCACCTCTGCAGGCTGTGTCCCCTCTGTGCAGAGCCATGCTGGGCATCCTGGAGCCCTTCACCTGCCCTGCTTGCCTGCCCAGTGCCAGTGCTGGGTTTGGAAACAGAAAGCACTGCTGGACCTGCAGCTGCCTCTGGAAAAGGAGTTTATTGTCTGACAAGCTCTGATCAGCCACGCCTGGCTCTCCTTTGGCCAGGGTTGTCTGTTTGCTGTGTGGTATTCTCTGGATGCTAGTACCCAAAATGTTAATTGCTAACTGCAATCAAACTGTTTCCTAAACTGGCTAAATTATTTTCTGACACTGTAGCTATTAAGAGAGTTATGACCTTTCTCACTCCAGCACTGGAGTATCTCAATTCTCTTCCAGTCATTTGTTGCTATGATAAACTCTGAAGTGAGTATTGGGAATCTCCTGTACAGGCAGACACTCTGGCTCATGTTCATTTAAATTCTAACTCCAGACTTATAAATAAGAGATGAGGCTCAGGAGTCTCTCTGAAATACCCAATATGTTTTAACCTGCCAGGCCGTTGGCTGACACTGCCACTGATAAAGGCATCCAAGTGGTGTGTAAGAATGAAAGTCCACTCTTAAAAACAATCATTTAACTGTAGGACCTTCAGCTAGTTAGAATGTGGTGGTGAGTGAGGGGCTGGCAGTGTGGAGGCTGGCACAGCTCTGCTGTGCCACGATAGCACCCTTCCCCTTGAGCGGTGGTGAGAGCAGAGCAGAGCACACACTGCTCTCCTTGCCTTTGCTCTGCTGCAGGGTACATTACATCCTGCTGGATTTAGAATTCAATGACTCATGGCAGAGCAGAAAGGAGTGGAATTGCTGATTTCTATAGGCTGATGACAAGTGGATGCAGATGAGGGGTGCAGCTTGTGGGTACCAGCGCTGCTGTGCCAGGGTGTCCCCATGGATGCTGGGCACTGCTGCTGAGCTCCTGGCTGGCTCTGAAAGCTGCTGAGTGCATTTGGGGTTTGCAGAAGGTTCTGTTTAAAATTGACCAGGTTCTTTCAGCCATGTGTCTGTTTAACCAAAGGTATTGCCTCGACCTAGGAGCCTCTTTTCACCTTAACTTCCATCAAAACAAGAAAACACAGGTGCCCTGGTATTCAGGCATCTAAAATCCATGGTGATTTTTTTTATATACTGTAATAAGTGTTATAGTGTTACTTAGGACATTTAAAATAGAGTTTAATAAATAATAAAAAACTTAATTTAGACTTGCAAAATGTTCTTGGTAATGTGTCCCAAAGAATCTTTATGATTACTTCATACCAACTACTAATGCCTCTTTCTGCATATTGATCAGACAAGGGTTTTTCTGTGGCTTGGGGTGGTTTTTTTGTTTGCTTCTTTTTGTTGTTGGTGATTTAGTTTGGTTTGGGTTGTTTGGTTTTCTACTGCTTTCTCACAGCAAGACCCAATTTTAGTCCTCTTTTGATGTTTTTTAGTTTCTGCAGGTTCAGGCACTTATAAGGGATGCAAGGGAGCTTTTAGGTATCTCTGTTCTTTATTCCTTTGGGGTCAGTCAGGCCCTGATCTCATAAGTACACCTGTAGTTTATTTTTATGTGCATGAGTAGTCTCAGTTCAGTTCAAATGTGTTTGCAGGATGAGGGTCTGTGATTTTCTATAAACACTGCCTCTGATAATGCTCTTCTTAGAATTAAGCTCATGATTATAAATTTGATGACAATGGCTAAATTTCCATGTGATGTGTATCTGTGAATGGGGAAGTCTTCAAATAATGTAAGGAATCCTTCTGAGTTATATTTTTTAACCAGCCACATCAATATCTGTAATAAATCCCTTCATTTTACTTGACTCAACAGTGATGATAAAAAGTTTTGGCTTTTTTCACTCTTTCTCCCTTCCACTGAGGAAAAGCAGAGCCTATTTTTCTAATATTTGAAACTTGTTGGCTTTTAAAAATTAGCTTGAAATACCTCCAGGATCATTACTTGGCCGACTTCAAGGCAGCTCCCAAAATACAGTAATGCTTTTGAAAGTCAAATTAAAGGTTTGTTTCATTTAAGTTGTATGGCTGGATAAGATTAAACAAAGTGCCCTACTTGCACACAGCAATCTATGTGGAATGGTTTTTTGATCGTCTTCATGCATATCTAAAATACACCTCCAATTTCTTTTCAGGATCTGGGCTTATTCAGCTTTTACCATAATGGTTCATTAGCCTCCTAGGCTTTTTCTTAAGAGTTGCAGTCAATTTCCCAGCTTTGCTGTTTTACATTAAATTGCTTCGATTTCCTAAATATAGAAAGGGAAGAGAGCAAGCAGGAATCGTGGCAAGAGGGGTTATTCAGTGCAGATACATCATTTCTGCTTCACAGAATACTTCCAATATTGCAAAGTTTTTGCCCCTGGCTGCAAGTGTGCTAAATTTATCAAGTATTCTCAATTCTTAGAGGGTGATTTAAGTATATGCTGCTGATATTGCTTCTTGTTGGTGCTTGTTATTTTGAGATCAATGGGACTTAACGTGTGGAGAGAGGCAGGAAAAGGGTGAAACCTTCATCTCTGTGCAGCATTCTGCAGTGTCCCACTGTAAATCTCTTTGAAAAGCCAGTGGTTACTCATCCAAACACTTCCCCTGAATGTCACTGAAATGACAAATCTCTGTAGTATCTATCTCTGGGACATGCTTGCTGGGCCCTGGGGCAGTGTGCTGTGCCTTGTTGTGGCAGACACAGATGGTTTGAATCTCTCTGAACTGTGTGTGTAACTGCATGGAGACTTTTTTGTGCTTACCTTCCCTCCTCAGGAAATTCAGGAGAGGCACTGCAGCCTCCTGAGCAAAGCTTTTTCTCCTCAGTTGCAGGGGGATGAATTCTGCCCTTTCTCCAGCCATTGCATGCTCTGTTCCCAATCGATGATCAAGTTATCTGTGATTTATGCTGCAGCTCAGAGGCAGATCAGCCGGATCTGGAGGTGTTTTGTGGACTTGTGGGACTGGGGGATGAAGGAAGGGCTGGCTTAGGGTGGTGCTGGAGCTGTGGGAAGGGCTCTGTCCCTTCCCCTCCTGTCAGCTTTTTGAGTAGGAGTGACAAGGCAGAGGCAGCAGCACCATCACCAGGTACAGCTGCTCCCAGAGCCCCCAGTGCTGGGCAGACACTGGCATTTCATCCTGTGCCTTTCAGTGCACAGGGTTTTCCCCATAAATAACATTTTCCCTGCTATGTGCTCTGTTCAGCACAACCTTCAGCCCATCCAGCAGCTCAGCTCCCACTCAGCCCCCTGTTCACTCGGCTGGGATGGAGAAGAGAATTGAAAGAGCAGAAGCAAGGAAACAGTGAGTTGAACAAAGCTGAAGAGCAGGACAGAAAAACCCCCAAGAGGTGCTGCAGCACATCCCCAGCAGCTGCTGCCCAGGCAGTGCCCCAGGGATGCCCCAGCCCCTTCTCCCTGGGTTTCCTGCCCAGCTTGGCACCTCCTGGCCTGGGAGATCCTCGTGCTCAGGTCCTGGCTCTGTTCCCTCCCTCTGTGTTCTCCCTGCCACGGACAAAGGGAATTCCAGCCAGCCAGGCTCAGTGCAGCAATTAGGAAATGGTTCTAAACAGGTTCAGTCTTTCTTTTTTTTATGTTTAATTTGCTCTTTGAGTCCAGTTTTGCCACTGTGATTCCAGATGTTTGTGAGCTTGGTAACTTTGTCAGAAGTTTTGGAAGCTCTTGCAGAGTGGAAGAAGCTCAGGGACCCACTGATGTTAGCACAGCAGAGCACAGCCCAGCAAGGTTCATTTTTCCAGAAACTGCTCCTTTCAGATCTTACAATCTCCCAGTTTACATGGGGTGATGCATTCCCTCAACCAGATCTGTCCATAAACCCAATGTAAATGTACAAGGAAATTGCTGACCTCTTAATTAACCACTTCCATAAAATCTGCTATTAACCCTGCTCCAGAGAGTTTTAATACCTTTTGTACCATTACACTGAAAGGCAATTGAATGAATACATGGCTTATTTCTCCTGATATTTAATCTTTTAACACTTTCTTGGCAAGTATCTTTGTGGACTCAGAAGCAGCTCCAGGCTGTGGGACCTCCTGCATTTTGCAGTACCCTGTGAACTCCACCCTGGAGAGATACAGGGCATTATGTATTTCCTGTTAGGAGTAAGAGCTGGGCCATAAATATGATTTTCCATGTGGGAAACAAGACCAAATATTGGCTGCACAATAGTAGAAATTGTAGGGGGTGAAGGGGGTAACTTCTTTTGAAGGGTCATTGATGTTCTGTGTATTTCATGGTCTGCAGTGTTGTCCTGCCAAATTATTCCATGGCAGCACAGAATCCTTTCCTGCATTTCATGCCATGAAACACTGGCTGCTGCCATTGAGATGAATTTCTTTTATGCAGCTCAAGGTTTTGCCATGCTGGAGGAGTCTCTTTAATTAATGGCAGCCTGCTGCATTTCATTGTTTCTGCCTCAGACTGGTAAGAAATGGAGTTGAGTTTTAACCCATCCTGCTGTTACTTTCTGTATTGTTTTCTAAAGTTGTTTGCCCTGCAATTATAGTTCTCATTCCTCAGTGGCCAAGTAAGAGTGCAAAATCTCTCAGTGCACATGAGAATTACTAAATGAGATTTTTGCCCTCTGGAAATGTGATGGTGAGCATCCCTCCTTGCAGGAGAAGATGATTGTATCAGTTTGTGCCCAGAAATTCTTGTTTTGAGAAGCCAAACGGTCTCCTCAGTGCACAGTGAAAAGCAAATATCTCTGTGGGCAAATAAGCTGGGAGGATTGTGGAGGTTTGAAAGGTGATTGCTACCTTGTTGTCTTCTTTTTCCCATTCATGTATTGTTAGAAAAGCATTCACAGAACCAAATGTAAGTGCTGGAAAACAAATGGTTTTCTTTTTGAGCATTTGATCTATACACGTTTTAAATTTATGTTGTTGGAGAAGTCGCTTTTCAGAGTTATGAACCAGAAAGATGAAGAGGATGACAACTGGCAAGAGTGAATAAGAAACAAAAGATTGTGCTGCTGTTGAAATGAAGCAATCATTTTTATGGAAAGTTTCTGCACAACAGACAATTGAGATGAATGAACACAAAATCTTTTGCATTAATGATTTACTTTCTAGTCTGTACATATTAGTCAGCTTTTAATTACAGTTAAATAGTTTTTAATCTTTCTTTATGATAGCTCTACAGTACATTCAGAGAGGAACACTGAAGCATGTGAAGGATTTAAGTTTTGTAATTTGTGCTTTCTAGTTAAGCAGAAATAGATGTATTCTCTGCCCATTTGGTTTCCTGCAGAAAGATATGGAAATATGTACATTTTGGGGCAGAAGAGGTAAAATATAGGAAGGACTGAAGCTGTAGCAGTGATTTGCAGAGGCTTTTAGGGATGTTTATTTTGTCAAGTGATGTTTATTTTGTGAAGTGATAATGAACTGGTAAATATTTAAGTTATAAAACAGTCAAACCTGTATTTGAGCTGCTAAAAGCTATTTTAAAATAGAGTGATCAGTGAATGCTGAACTATATTCTTTGATATTCACAGATATTCTTTGACTTTAGCCTCTTGAATGGATAAATGTGTTGATAAATGGCCAGTCCTTATTCTCTGACATTTTTGATATATTTGTGAAGTTGCCCTGGCAGTTCACTCCCAAATATGATTTTTTATTGAAAAAAACCAAAACCATAAATTTCCTCATACAGAATTGCATTTTTAAATTTTTTTTGAAGTGTCACAGTCATCCTCACTTTACTTTCCATTAGCACTTTGTTTTTTTCCTGGTTTAGGGGCAGCATGCTTTGAAGGCACAGTTAAAACGTTCCCTCTTGCAAAAGCTCCCAGCAGCTTTCACAGTGAGCCTGCAGTGCTGGGCAAGTAGGAAATGTGGAGCAGAGCTCTCCCAGCCTCGGCAGGCAAGAGGGGCTTTTGTTTTCTGGGGGTTTTGTTCTGGAGGTGCTGTGCCTGGTGAGACTTGAAAGCAGAGAGAGAAGGCGAACCTGCAGCTCCTCAGATCTGTCTCCTGTATCCTGGAAGGCAGCATGGGGTAAGTGCAGGCTCTTTTGTAAATGTTTTCTTTTGAGCGTGTACCCAGCAGGGGACAGAAGGTGACACAGGCTGCTGGCAGAGCAGAGGTCACATCTCTGTAATGAAGGGGAAAGGAACAGAGGGTGAGCATGAGCCAAAAATAACTGAATTCATTGTTACTCAGAACACAGAACGTGGAGGAAAACCTGTCTGCTTTAAGGAAGCTTATTCTGTAGAAAATTTGATGCTTTCCAAGCAATTGATAGGAAGGATATAAAAATATGGCATCAGATGCTCCATTGAAAATTCCTGTGGAATCTTTTTGGAGGAAGGAAGTTTGGAGAAGGACAGTGCACTGAGAGCAAACTCAATCTGGTGATACTGTTGAACTGCCACAGAGAAACTATATCTGTGCTTGAGAGTTTTGATTATTTAGAACTGTAGGAAAGCTTTGTTAATTGGTTTTACCTCAGTTTCTGTCTGGCTCATTAGAGCCAGGTGAGGCTCCTCAGGCTGATGGGTTGGAAATGCCTGTGTGGGCTTTGGAGCTGATCCCCTCAGCTGTGGCCAGAGCAATCCTTAAAGATTCTCACTGGGCTGGGGCACACTGAAATACCTGGATGCTCATCTTGTAGCTGAGTGAGGCTTTTTGCAGCATTTCTCCTGGGGCTGGCATTTTGGAGTTACAGGAACAATGGGGGATGAGGAGGGCAATGCCTTGCAGAATTCACCAAGAGGTTTGTGGAGGAGGATGGAAGGAGCGCAGAGTGGACCTCGAGGATGTGAAATACTTTGCTGCAGCCCCAAGAGCCTTTGT
Source organism: Molothrus ater (assembly GCF_012460135.2). Lineage (NCBI taxonomy): Eukaryota > Metazoa > Chordata > Aves > Passeriformes > Icteridae > Molothrus > Molothrus ater. The sequence goes on along the minus strand of NC_050493.2, from coordinate 12,818,588 downwards.
CTCAGTGCAGGACTCAGTGAGGCTGTAGGAACCTGCAGCTGAACAAGGATATTGACCATGAGCATCTGAGAGGATCCTGACACCACAGCAGTGCCCAGACCCAAGGTGTGCTCAGAGCTGGGCAGAATCCTGAGGTCACTGGGGGTTTTCAGTGTGGCCTTCAGGTTCAAACCTTTCCAGTGAGTGCTGTTGGAAAGTCTGTGAGATTGTTTGTGCAGTGTTCACCCAGCTCTGTGGTTTTGGAGCACTGTGAGCCTGTGTCTGCTTCCCAGATGATGGAAAAGTTGCTTGCAGTGCCTGTGGTGGCAGACTTTTGGAAGTATGATGTCACACCCAATGTGATTTTAAAAATAGACCTGTCTCTCCTGCTGCCTTGTTTTGTGCAGTTTGTATCCTGTCCTTTAAAAGGCTACAATGAATAATTTACAAGGCAATAAACCTTCAAGTTTATTTTAGTTTCACAAAGTGATTTCTTGAAAGGACTTATTTGCATAATGCATTTTTGGTTGTTTTAAGATAAAACCACAATGAAACAAGAAATATAACTATCACAGCAAAACAGAGCAAGAGGCTTTTGAGTTGGAAGTGCAGCTATTTGCAGCAAGTCTGTGCTGGGATACAACATCAAAATTACTTGAGCTTGGGAGAGTTAAATGACTGTCTCATCTCCAAGATGGATTTGCAATGTAAATGTGTGAGATCCATATGAAAGGCAGTAGATATGGAGGAGGAAGCACAGCGTTTACTTGCCCTAGTGTGTCCTTTCTTGCAGGTATAAGAAGTTCTCAAAAATTAGCCAGAAGTGCTGTGGGATCACGAGCCTGCAATGCATGACAATTGTACATAATCTTGTGAGAAATAAAATCACTGCCTCGTTTTCTCAGCAGCTCTAAATTGCTGTGCAAAATTGAGCTGTTATGATAAATGGGTAAGAAACCCTTCTTGCCTGGTATGGCTTGGTGCCAGCATCCAGCGTGCCTTGGGGTGGCTCCTATTTGAGTTATCTCTGAGTTCTCATCGTAGATGGAGGTAGTGAATAATAACAATAATAGCAGTCAGCAGAATAAAACTTTCCCCCTGATTTTTAGGGAGTAGATAAATCCCAAGGATTCAGTGGTAGCACAGCCCAAAATTAGCATTTCAGCAGTTAAGACATGTTCTGGCTGCAGACTTGGGGATCTTGACAGCATTGTAGCAAAAGTGATGTAAATTGGAGAGATACTGGGAGCTGTTGAGCTTAAATTGATGTGATTATTCAGGCTCTGGGAAACTGAAGTAGTTCAGAACTTGTTTGTGGTGGAGGGAAGAGAGTAAACGGGGCTGTTTCTGGAGCATTTGTACTTGCACAGCTTTTGAAGACCAAATATTAAGTCCACTCTGAAAATCTCCCTGGAAATAAGCAAGTTATTTGTATTATCTGATCAGCAAGTTGTATGAGAAAATTTAATTTTTAAATCATAAATTTGGAGCGTGTGTTGCTTGCACTGCGTAGGTTCTTAGCCAGAAATGGGTTAAAATTCGGGAAGAACTCCCCCAAACAAACCTGTCCTGTTTTGCAGTGTTTTGTCCCATGACACTTGTCCCCCTGATGCTCATTGTTTAGTGGCCATCAGGATGTCACATGCTTTGGAGGGTTGAAAGTCAGTGAAGGTGGAATGCACAGGGCAGCCAAACCACCATGGTCTCTACCATCTCCCCCCTTGTATGTTCTTTCATGTTCTGTATCTCCCTTTGGTATGCTTTTACCTGATATTTTGGCTATTAATATTTATTTTGGGGTGTTTGTGTGTACAGACCTGTTAGGACTCCACTGTGCAGCCTAGGGAAGACAGAGATTAAAAATGAGCAGAAAATTCTGCATTACAGTATGGTGATCATTGAGGCCAGTGCTTTGTTTCTCTGCTTGGAAAGTGTTAAAATATTTTCTTTTACTGATAATGGTATTATAGCAACATTTTTTCAGTTTTTAGCATCTCAAAGTAAGTCTTATAGAAAAGCCAAAAGTTGACACAACAAGGCTGTATAAGGAATCAATAAAAAAAAAAGTTGTCAAATACCTCATTCATTTAAGTAACTGTCTGAAATAATATACATAGCATGTTAATGGTACATAATATCAGAAATATCATAAATATATGCCTGAAAAGTCTGTTTTGCTTGGGTGAGGAAAGAAAAAGTTCATCATTCTGCATTCAGGTGGCAGAAAATTGCTTATCTGGGCAGGGCAGTGCAGTTGGGTTTCTATTTTGGTCCCTTCAGAAGCAGAGTGCAGTAGTCCAGGGAGCAGATTATGCTGTTAATCACTGAAAGCACTTGAGCAGCACCAAATAAACTGTGCCCATGGAACTTCCAGGAGAGCTGGGGGCTGGCAATCTCCTGCTCTCAGTCATTGTGATGGGAAAGAAAGGATTGTCAGGTGACCTCTGGTTTTGGAGGCACAGGCTCCATCCCACAGTTTGGGGATGGTTTTGGTGTATTCCAAATAGGACTTGCTCAGGTCTGCTCTGCTCCTGTGCGAGCTCCCAGTTTGGTACTGGTGTTACTGGTGTGGGGCCAGCAGGGTCAGGCTGGGCTGGGCTGCCAGGGTTCTGCTTCCCTGGAAGGGAAGGACCCCAGCCCTGCACTGCTGGGATTTGTGGGGTTTTGGGCACAGGGAGAGCCCCCAGTCCTTCATCTGCTGGATTTGTGGGGTTGTGCACATAGGGAAAGCCTCCAGCCCTGCACTGCTGGGACTGTGCACATAAAGAGACCCCCCAGCCCTGCACTGCTGGGTTTGTGGGGTTTTGGGCACAGGGAATGCCCCCAGTCCTTCAACTGCTGGATTTATGGGATTGTGCACATAAAGAGAACCCCCAGTCCTGCACTGCTGGATTTGTGGGGTTTTGGGCACAGGGAAAGCCCCCAGTCCTTCAGCTGCTGGATTTGTGGGGTTTTGGGTACACAGGGAAAGCCCCAGCCCTGCACTGTTGGATTTATGGGATTGGGCACATGAAGAGAACCCCCAGCCCTGCACTGCTGGAAGGGAGGGGAAAAAAAACAGAAAAATATAGAAAAAAATAGAAAAAGCCCCTATGTCTAAGAAGAGATGACTGAAATGATCTTATCCAACTATTGATGTTTGATCCCACTGTTGCCCTGGTACTGAAATCCCAGGAAGAACAGGATTTGCGGGGTTTTGGGCACAGGGGAAGCCCCCAGCCCTACAGCTGATGGAGTTGTGGGGTTTTGGGCACACAGGGAAAGCCCCCAGCCCTACAGCTGATGGATTTGTGGGGTTTTGGGCACACAGGGAAAGCCCCCAGCCCTACAGCTGATGGATTTGTGGGGTTTTGGGCACACAGGGAAAGCCCCCAGCCCTACAGCTGATGGATTTGTGGGGTTTTGGGCACACAGGGAAAGCCCCCAGCCCTACAGCTGATGGAGTTGCGGGGTTTTGGGCACAGGGGAAGCCCCCAGCCCTACAGCTGATGGAGCTGTGGGGTTTCGGGCACACAGGGAAAGCCCCCAGCCCTACAGCTGCTGGAGTTGTGGGGTTTGGGGCACACAGGGAAAGCCCCAGCCCTACAGCTGATGGAGTTGTGGGGTTTTGGGCACAGGGGAAGCCCCCAGCCCTACAGCTGATGGAGTTGTGGGGTTTTGGGCACAGGGAAAGCCCCCAGCCCTACAGCTGATGGAGTTGTGGGGTTGGGGAATGTTTCCCACCCAGCTCTGGGGGCTCACTTGCAGTTCAGTGCAGGGGTGTAGATAAAAACAGTTGAACAGAAAACTGCTTGGTCTAGGGGAACAACAAATTAAAGCCTGCTGGACTTTGCCATCTTTTTGTGCACATGGACAGCTTAAAGGCCACTTTGTAGTTCTCATTGTTGTCAAAGTTCTCTTAATTAATCTGTGGCATATGGCAAGTTATAATTGTTGCATATGAAATGGAGGACATGCAGGGATGAACTTTATTCCAAACTCTTGATTCCCAAGTAAGTCTATGACCCAACAAGTAGGAAAGAGTTGTGTTTTTCAATTCATGAGATAATCAAAATTTATTAAATGTCAATTGAGTGAGTGTTGGATAAATGGCTGTGTAAAAAGAGCAATAATTTATCTGTGCTTTGGAAGGGAATGGGTAGGAGAAGGCAATAAAACACCCCTGAAATTCACCTGTAGTGAATATTCATCATTCTAAACTAAAACTTAATATTGGCTTTATGATGCTATGGTGATTATAGAGTTTTTGGAGCCACAGGATTTGTGCCCAGGTAACCAACTTTTTGGCCATTGTTCAACATATTAAAAACCTGTCTGAACTTCAGTGTACAAAGGGTCCCTGGCACCTTTGTTTTGACTTGGCAATCTCATATCTTTTGTTCATGGTTAACTAAATTCTCATTTGAGATCTGTAAGCATTTAACTGGAATTGATCATATCTTCAGCTGAGATTCTATTTTACTCAAGCATTCAGATGAAAAGGTAATGGATTTAATATTTTTACTGGACAGGACATAAAGCTATTTACATCACTGAGTGTTTCTCATTTTATCTTCCTTTCCTCACACAATAATGAATTAATGGATATCAGACAAGTGTGTTATTGCATACTGCAGGATCAATTTTCATTTGAAAGTGTTGCTTTTCCTGCAGCTGCAGGGGGATCAGTTCTGGTGGGACACTTGGTTTGGGATGTTCCTGTGTGGTGTGCTTGAGAGCTCAGGTGTGATCAGCACCACCTGAGGGAGAGGTCTTTTTATTTGAAGTTATTTCCTTAGAACATGGGAGGCCTTGGGAAAACAAAAACCTTGTTCACTGTAGTAATTTCAGAAATTCAACTATTCTTAACTAATGAGGTAAAAGCAGCTGATTTTGCAAGTCAGCAGCAGCATCAATTCATCACTGAGAACTTGCTGGGAATTCCTGTTATTAATAATTCACCCTTTAGGTCGCTGGTTTTGCACAGCCAGAGTTGTTTAATCAGTTGTGCCTGTGCTGGCAGTGGGAAGATCAGGAGCTGCCACTCTGCCAGTGATTTCAGTACCAGGGCAACAGTGGGATTAAACATCACAAGTTGGATAAGATCATTTCAGTCATCTCTTCTTAGATATATGGGCTTTCTCTTTTTTTTCCTTCTTTTTTCTTTTCTTTCCTGTTCTCTTTTCTCTTCTCTTTCCTCCTCTCTTTTCCTTTTGTTTTTTTTTTTATTTTTTTCCTTTATTTGCTTGTGTGCTTTATCATTATTCTTGCTGTTATAAAGAGATCCTAAGAAAACCTGTGTGCCAATTTGGAGGGGTTTGCCACAGATGTGCTTGGTGTTCCCAGCTCTATCCATGTCTTGCCCTGCTCCTATCAGCAGCTTTTTATACAGCTTGTAAGAACTCCTCAAAATTGATTTATTTTCCTGGATTTTATTTATGCTTCTCTGTTGCCTTAGCAATAGAAACACTCTTGTTTTACCCAAGTTTCTCCTTCCTGCATTCTTTCAAGTGTAGAATTTCCCAACTCTTGCTCTGCCTGAACTTAGAAGATACTGAATTTCAGTGCATTTCCAGATTTCCACAGTTTCTTTATAACTTTGTTCAGCTGGTTCTGTATATTGAGAAATGAGAGCCATTATTATTTGCAAGTCATTCTGAGTGTTCTTTCTCTATTTTTTGTGAGCAACTTCTAGACTAGACTGTCTGTGTATGGGTTGAAATGTTTTTCACTTATTTACTGACTGTCCTGTCCTACTGCCAATAATGTTTAGATGTTAACACATTGTTTGTTATTATTATTTATAAAAGAACATTTTAAACATTTGGTTTCTTCAAAGTTATTCTTTACACAGAATATTCTGAATATACACTGTAAAGAATAACACAAAGTTATTCTTTACACTTTACTCTTTTGCTGAGTAGCCCCTGATGCTGAATTTGTACTGAGAGCTCACTAAGTTGACTTGAGGAAATCTCATGAAATTCAACACCTGCCTATAAAAGGTATCTCTGGATTAAGTGTCATCTGTCTTTTCCCTCTAATATTAAAAAATTTCTATGGCTACTTTTTGCTTTTTTAGGACCTGATAAAATAAATTGCTACCTGCTATGTGAAAGTCACCCATGTAATGGGTGATTTAATATTTTTGTCTATTTGGTCATGAATTAACTTGTCAGAGAAAAAGGAAAACAAACTATATTGGGTTCTTATCAAGTAAGGGAAAATACTTTGTAATTTTTTAATAGAATGACTGTGACAAAGTTCTCATCTGTGTCCTGCAGACTGCAAAGCCTGCAAGCTTCAGCAGCCCAAGGAGCTGCTCAGGAGTAGCAGGCTGAGGATGTTTCCTTTGCCTCCATCCCCAAGAAAGGACATCTCTAAATTCACTCATTGTGATAAATGGCTTGAGGGTATTTAGTTCATGTATCTTATATTTTCTTTGTGAATCTTGAGGGCAGGAAAACCATTCCCTTCCTTGCAGAGACTGTGTTTTCCCCATTACTCCTCACTTGTTTTAGTTTTCCAAGCTGCTGCTTTGGTTTCAGACCTGAAGAGAATGTTTTGTGGCCATTTTTATTTTTTTCTCTGTGTTTATTAGTGAGTTTAAAACTGCCAATTACCTACATGTAAATCTGGCTCAGTCCACATGCTCTATAAGTATTTAATTCCTTAAATCCTATATGTGCAGGCAAATACATTGTTTCACTCAGTAATGATGCAGGATTTAAAATGAAAATCCTTGTGGGGTTCTGTGATGTATTTCTATAATGAGAAAGTTATAAAAACCATAAAGGTTTGATACCAAATGTCTACTTTAGATCCTCCAAGAGTAGGATTTGCTCAGAGCATTGCCCAAAATGCATCATATTGCCAGTAAAATCATGATATAAATATGTTGCTAATTATAAAATGGGGGGAAAAATAGAAACAAACACCCAAAACTCAACCAAAACCACAAGGAAAATAAAAATTCTGAGCTCCTTACTAGCAATGGAAATAATGAGGAGCAACCTTCTGATGAAGTTCCCTCTGTAGCTGCTCTGGCTGCCAGCAGCACACATGGATTTGTTTCCATGGTTTTGTGGGGAAGTTGCTTGTCTTGCTGAACAATCTGCTTTGATGCAGAAACTCGTGGCTGTTTTCTGCTGAGTAAGGCTGGGCTGTCATTGAAGATGCTCAGAAAGATTGTTCATACAACATCTGGATCCTGTCTAAGTAGAAAAGGCTATAGTGACTGTATAAATGGAGTTTCTTGATGACACAACTAGTATTTATAAATTAACTTTTATCAAGGTATTTTTAGTGATGAATGATAAATTAATCTTTCACAGATTGTCTGCTAATACTTTTGCAACAAAATTCTCTTTTCTGTTCCACTGAAGCAGTTGCTACCTTATCCCAGCTTCTGCCAGAGAAACAATTTTTGCTGCTTTTCAGTAAAGTTAGACATGTCCACATTTTAAAAATACTCTTCTAAATAGGTGTAAAGTCCAATCTTTCCAGTAATTTTTTAATGTAATCAGTTCCTTGAGTTTTACAGGCGAGGAAGACTTAGGTAGAAAGTTTTACAGACTTATGTAGAAAGTTTTACAGTTTTGTAGAAGTAGAGTTTTACAGACTTAGGTAGAAAGTTTTACAGACTTAGGTAGAAAGTTTTACAGACTTAGGTAGAAAGTTTTACAGACTTAGGTAGAAAGTTTTACAGACTTAGGTAGAAAGTTTTACAGACTTAGGTAGAAAGTTTTACAGACTTAGGTAGAAAGTTTTAGTTGACATTTGATAGTGCAATAGCCATGTCAGTGTTTTATGGAATCAGATAATTCTCATTGTGAGCCGCTGCAGTTCCTGAGGTCTCTGATCTGTGCAGGCATCAGTGTGGGAGAGCAAAAAGGGGTTGGGTTTTTCATGTACCTTAATTTCTCTGCCAGATCTGATCATTCTGTGTCCCTCAGCAGAGTGATGTTTTCAGTGTGTGGAGAGCAGGGGGAGGGGAGAGGTTCTCCCATCAGGTGGAAAGGGAGAGTTTGTGTCTTCAGCAGGTCCAGAAACACCTGGATATCCAGGGCACCCAGCTGGAACCAGCATCTGGAGCTCTCTCTGTTGGCTTCAGGGTAAAATCTGTCCCCTAGCAGTGCAGGCATTTCCGGAGTGTTTGACCCGCTCAAATTTGTGCAGGAAAGAGAGCTCAGAAAGGAAATAAATGGTTCCTGAAATACCCAGGGCACTGGGAGGGAAGTGGGGATGCTGAATATTGTGTTTTGGAGACTCTGTGACCTTTTGTCTTTAGCAGACTGTTGGAGTTGCTTTCCTTCCTCTTCATTAATTGGCATTATCTGTTCACACTCATTAATGCTATCTTCATTTTTGTTTTGCTGAATTTGGAAGCAGTAAAAACCTGCAAACTGTTTTTTTCTCTGCCTCTAGTAAGTCAGAATTTGAAACAAAGCACTGTTGTTTTCTACTCAAACCAGTTGTTTTGGGCTTTAGTTTTTAGTTTATTTACACATGCAGGTTTACAAAATAGCAAACAGGGCTTCAAGGCAAATAGAAGGTTTCCTGTTTCCAGTAGCATATTAGTATATTTTTATATGAAAATGGCTTTTGTGTCTAGCACAGTAAGAAACAGACTTGCAAACATTGTCTTAGGGGACAGTTCAGGACATATAAAAATATCCATAAACATCTTTTAAAACTGCCAAGATATGAATCATTCTGGTATCTCTTGTTGTCAAATATTCTCTATGATCAAACGTGTTTTATTCATCCCTCAGTATCCTGAACTATCAGATTATAAATTCCAGAAGTTCTGAGTGTGTAAAGAAATCCATGATGTTCAGAGGGGGGACAATTCATTTTGATGAGCACAAGAGTGGTGCCATTAAAAAAAAAAAACAGTAAAAATAAAGAAAATATGTAGAGTCTCTTAATCAGAAGAGCTGCAGATATTCTTCTATATAAAAAAGGGGAGAGGAGAAATAATTTTTTATGTTTATAGTAATTTTCTAATACTTTTATGCTCTTGTCCTTGAATTGGCACAAAGTTCTGCAATCAATATGGTTTGGATATTTGAAAACAAACCGATTTTATTTTATTGGATTTTTAAGAAATGTGAAAAACCAGACTCTATTTCAGCTTTATAGAATAATCATTCTTAATCATTTGCTTAGCAAAACAATTTATTAAGCAATGAAGGATAACGAACCATAAAGTTTTAATTTGCCTTTTTTAATTGAGTTGTTAATTAGGACCCCTCCGCAGTTGGCAACTCCCAACTTGCTTTTTGTTGCTTCGGTATCCAAGACAATTTAAGAAACCTAATCTGTCTTAGTTATTCCAAAAAGACACTTCCATGAATCAAATCTATAGGTGATTATGTTCTAACTGTGCTGAGGCTTCTGTGAGTGCATATTAATTATGTCAGTGGTTAATGATCAGGCAAGAAATATGGGAATGCCAGCCGTGATTGTTTAGCAGAAAGAGAAGAAATATCCTGTGTTCTCTGAAATTTTTAGTCCTTCCACCTCATTTAGGGTAGCAATTTAATGATCACATTATCCTGTGGGAGCACTGGGCTTAGCCTGGCATTTTTGATGTAGGAGCACTGTTGAGATCTTGTTATCCATCATCATAAACACTGAAGCATCTATTTTATCTAGCTGCAAATGCTGCTTGTGAGTTTTGTTTTATTTCTATTTTAAATTGTAAATTTTACCCCTAATTAAGAATTTAAGCAAAGAGCTCTCAACACCTCTCCTGAGCTTCAGGAAGCCAAGAACAGTTTATTGGATCATGGAAGCTCTTTGGCTGAATGGAAATGCCAAGAGAAAGATAAAATATACTTGAATCACCTGTAAAATGTCTGGGATTGATTTGTAGTATTCCCCTTGACTGCTCTCAAAGAGACTTTATCCACTAAGAAACAAATTTGGGTGTCTACTCCCTGTATTTTGGGTGCCTGTCCTGTCTTTTGGTTTCCTAGGGAAATTTCTGGTGCACAGGAGGTTGTCCTAATTCAGTTATTTAAAAAGGTACAGATTAATTTATTTTAAAGGTATCCAGCAGCAATTTGCAGCATCTGAGATGCATTTGGGTGCCTTATGGTCTACTCAGAATAACCACGTGCTTAAAGAGCCATGAAAAAAAGCACAAAGGTGTTTCTGTAAAGGGCAGCATGGCCAGGAATGAGTGAAATTGAAACAGTCACAGATGTAGAGTACAGGGAAGCAGTAGCTGGTGGCTGTTGTCCTAAGGGAACATCTGAGCTGGAATTTTTATGCATTATATTTTTATTTTCTTTACCCAAAGCCAGTTCTTCATGGGAAAAGCACAGAGGAGGGATGGTAGGAAGGAATTACCTGCAGGTCCTCAGCCTCTCAAGACCTTTTACCCATATCCAAACTTCCAAAAAAGCAGCAGCAGCAGCTGATTAATTTACAACATCAGGTTCTGGTGCCTAAGGGAACACATGCCAAGCATGAGTTGATAAGACAGGCTGGTGAATTATGACAGACACGCTGATTTATACAGCAGATCTCCACTTTTTTCCAATTGCAGGCATGCCTTCCTATCACTTAGATGCCAGTCACTTTAGATGGGCCTGGGGCAGGAGGATGTAGGGTTTAAATTGTAAAATTATCCAGTTCAGAACTCTCTGGGGTGTCTTGGTTCACTTACATAGACACAGGCAATGTAGACAAGACACTCTGACACTGTGTGAATATTTTGTGCTCTTAACAGCTTCAGTAGCTGGCCATGGCAGTGGTTTCGCTGTCACTTGATTTTATGCAAGAAATAGCCTGAAATCCCTCTCAGTTTAAATGGTGCTGGCTGCTCAGTGCTGCATTTTTAGATAACTAATATGGAAAAACGTGTGCTGAGAACATGCTGATTCACAGATTATTTAAATCCTGGAAACAAATGAGAGAAAATGCTAGGAAATAAATTTACTTCCCTCATTTTAATAGAAAGAGAAACTTAGACCTTGACATGTTTCCATTTGCAAGGTGGAATAGTCTTAAAATTCATAGAAATGTATTGCTGCTATTAGTGAATGATCAGAGCATTAACTGAGTTCCTGAGATGCTTTGTTATCAAGAGATTCATTTTCTGCTCGGTGAGCTTTACCTCCTTACTTTAGCATGCCCCAGCTATTTGCATTTCCTTGATAAATTTGAATACTCAGAGCCCAACCTCTCTCTTTCCCCCCCTCCCCAGAGAAATCTCTACACAGCTTTAATAAGCAGCAAATTGCCTCAAAATGTTGTTATTCCATAAAAAAAACCACTGCAAGGGTAGTTCCTGTGGCCAGTGCAAAGCTGGGAAGGGGTGGCTGGGAACGAGAGAGAGGATGGGGATTTTCCCACTAGGTTCTGTGTGCTCCCTGCCCTGTGTCCTCTGGCCAGATGTGACAGCCCTGAGTAGGGAATGGGAGGTTGGGTGTTACAAATAGGTTACAAACTGTTGTAAAATAGTTGATAGATAGTTAAGCATGTACTGTCAGTTTGGTTATTATATTGTAAAAGGGGTTAGAAGGGTGGTTGTAGGAACTACGGTACTCAAGGTACCATAACACACCTCAGTAAAGTGCACCACCCCCCACAAGTGAAAAAGCTGATAAAAATGAGAGCAGGCTCCCAGTGCTGAAGTGATTTCAGCATTTATTATAAAAAGAAAGGCCCAAAGCAAGGGGGCCCGGGCTGAGCAGGAGCGTTCCCATTGGGGATGGAGCAGCGCTGGGGCTGCTCAGCAGGGATGGCCCCATGGAGCAGCACACATTCCCTGGGTCAGAAGCCCCTTTTTATCCTGTTTTTTGTCCCTTTGGATTGGTTTCTGTTTGGATCCTTCATTTGCATGAAGGTTTAAGGGGCTTGATTGGCCCATGACAGTTCTGTCCAGGCTGGCTCTGGTGGTGCACTTCACTGAGGGGTGTTAAGGTACCTTGAGTGCTGTATTTCCTATAACTACCCTTTTAACCCCTTTTACAATATAATAACCAAACTAACAGTACATGCTTAACAATCTCTCAACTATTTTACAACAGTTTCTAACCTATTTTTAACATTGGGGTGACAGGAGAGGTGAGAGGATGAGCCAGCAGCCCCAGTGGGGATCTGTACCAGAGCTGGGCACAGGGTGAGGAGAATTGAGATGCTCTGAGCAGAGAGAATGCAGCACAAGCCCCTCTCCCCAGTGCTCACAGCAGCTCTGGGCTGTTCCCTGCTTTCCCTGCTGTGTCTGTCACTGTTGAGCTCAGTGGCTTTTTCAGCACAGCAGGGGTTCAGGTGGGAGGATGATGTACCTGCAATCCACAGGGGAAACGCAGGCGTGTTCTCCCAGGCACCCTTGGTGATTTGTTGGTATGGACACGTCTGCAGCGACACCTCAGGCCACTCTAATGGGATAATTGTAGGTAGCTGGCCCAGCCTTCCTTCTGCAAGAGTTCTCAGGTCCTTAAAGCTCACACTTCAGAAGCCTTAGGTGGGTTTAGGGGTAGGAATGTTCTCTGCACTGAATTGGAGGCAGTCAGCCCAGGAGCTCTGGAGTCAATACTAATGAAGTGTGTGTTACAGGAGCCACCAGGAAGTTTCTTTAGTATTCATAAATCTGTTACAAGATGTGATTTATAAATGCCGAATTTGATTAAAACCTTCCCATTTCTTTAACCACAAAGGAAGTATTCACAATACTGAGGCAATGTGAATCAAATCTCCTTCCTAGCTTCTCATGGATGTTTTTCCTTACTACTGCTGCTGCTTCCCTTTTGTGGAAGGGAATTTGGTTTGGCTTTTTGTTGCAGAAGTGTAATGGACTATCCTGGGTTAGTGCCTGCACCTGCCATGAGCAGGGAGGTAGGCAGGCTGTAGAGCTCTTCCCCAAGAATCTTTTAGCAGCAAGGAGCCCAGGAAGACTATTAAAAGCATAATGAAAACCTCATTCGGTTTCCTGTCAGTTTTCAGAGCTGTAAGTGGCTCTAATTTGCACAAGATTGGAACAGCATTGAGGAATTACAGTAACTAGGCGAAACACTCACTGGGTTTGCAATTTTCTGATAGCATCCCTTGTAATTTCTTGTAATGCATTTGTAGCTAAGTACAATGACAAATGTCAAGGCTCATTGTGTGAGTTTTCTGCACATCAGTGCCGGGCTGGGAGGTGGAATGTCAGCTGCTGTCTTGGCAAAAGCTCCTGGGACTGCTGCATGCTTCCCATCCCCAGCTGGGCTACAGACACAATCCTGGGCTGCAGCTGGGGGAGGAGTGCAGAAAATAATTGCTTTCCAGATATTTTTTATTTGGATTTATTTTTTTAATTTTGTAGAAATTCCACCAATAAAAAGGAAGCCTGGGAGGCCTATTAAGCATGTAGTTTGATATCAACACATGAACCCTGGCTCTCCATTAGGTGTTTCCCACAAAAACCCACAGGGAGTTGGTGGTTATGAGTCAAAGCAAACCCATGTGGACTTTTCTGCCTGCCTTGAGTTATTTTGATGAACAGTGGGCTGCAATAAAACCTCCTAATACTGTGGTATCAAATGCTGGTCTGCATTTGAGATAAATGCAAATGAGTGATTCAGTGAAAATACAACCCAAATATGGTTCATTAAATGCTCAAAAAAGTGATTACACACAGTGCAGTTTATCTGGAGTAAATAAAAACTGCTCTGGCTGTTGATCTCTGTTACTCCCCTGCAGCACACCGTGCCTCTTGCATGAAGCTGAGAATGTTAATGTGGCTATGAACCAAGATTTATGAACATGGATAATTGCTTGAAGCTGATTTTTCTCTGTTCATGCAGTTGTGTTACTTGGATGGAAGCAACTATATTGATTTTAGTAGCTGGAAAAGAAAAAGGAAAAAATCATTTCCACTCTGTTCTGTAAGCCTGTAATAACTTCAGTGATGTGCTTAAAGACTGGTCAAAGAGAGAAGTCTTAATTAAAGCAACGTTTAGCACATTCCATTTGATTTCGTTAGCTAGCACTTGTTCTGAATGACGAGTAAATATTTGCAGAAGGTGTTTGTTTCAGATGTGCCAAAGTAGCAACAATACTCAGAGATCCTGAGAGACCCTGAACTTGCCCTCCCCTTGTTGTGCTCTGTTCTCCACTGGGCCGGTTTCATCCTGAATAATTCCATTTTTTTTGCACCATTTCTAATGTGCCGCAGCAGGAGTTACAGGAATGCTCTTTATGTATTTCACTTTTCTCACTCATGTTGTCTCCCAATTTTTTAGTCCTCTCCCATAAGAACTACAGAAAGATGAGTAGGCTCCAGTTTGTAATTAATAAGTTTAATAGATTAGTTTTGATTTTGATAGGCAGATGAGTTGCCTGTGTGTGACAAAATTCGTGTATGATGTGTGGCACAGTTGGTTGCTGTGTGTACATAGTTTATATGTGATTTATTAACTCTGACAGACTAATTTCACTTGTTTAATAGAAAAGCAAGAGGTATTGTAATTTTCTCAGTTAAAGACTGACTAGTAAAAATTACAGAAAATGCTGGTTTTGTACTTAAAATAAATTAGGTATTATTCATCATTGTGAAAAAAAAACTCTGAAGAAAATAAAAAATGGAGTTTTTTGGTGACATTTAGAAATGTGTCAGATCTTTCTGCTCAAGGAAGTCCTTTACTTGATAGTGATCCTTCTTCAAACTATTTATTTAAAATGTAGATCCATTGCAATTCTGGTCAGAATTTATTTCTGAGCTCTACAGGTGAGAATTGACGTAGTATGGAGGGTTGGAATGTCTGGTTCCTGTTAGATTTATTCAGACAACTACAGAGCACTAATTTGGAAGTTAATGAGAAAAGGGTTTCATTTTCAGCTTGCTGTAAAATTCTGCCATTTACCTACAAATTTACAGGTGTTGAGATTTTGGTGGTTTGGTTGTTTTTTTTATGAGAAGAACTGGAAGGATTTTTTTTTCTCATGCCTCTTTTCAAGGAAAGCTCTATTTTGGATTCTTTTTCTCATGAGCAAAATGCTTCTCTAACAATGGTCTCATTTTTCTATACAAGAGAATGAATTTATCTTCTGAACTAGACAGGTGGCAACTAATTGCATTTCAAATTTTCATTCTCTTTAAAACTACTTCAAGTATTTTAAAAATTGGCAATATGTTGCATCATGCAAGTAGGAACTCAGGCATAACACATTATTGTTTTTAGACCTAAAAGCGTGGTGAAGGAAGGAGCGTGGAGCAAGTTTAAAAATCTCATTTTTTGCAAGGCACGGTGAAGCATGGGGTGAGCTGAGAAATGTTCATTTTAACTGCAGTTGTTCTCTTTTAACCTCTGAAGCACATTGGGATAGATCTTCATCAGTCAGGGGCCTGCAGAGCTGGGCCTATTTTTTCAGTACAAGGACAAAGCAGAAGGTGTGTGCTAAGGTAGTTATTATAGCTAAAAATAACCCTAGGGATTTTTAATTTTCTAGTAATGTAAAAAAAAATGAAGCTGTCATCAAGTTGTAGAAAGGAAAACAGAAATTGGAACAAAGCCTTTTATGATGCCATCATATACAGATCTCACTAGCTAGCAAAATTAGTATCTTCTTCAGATGATTCTTGGTAAAACAATGCTCATCTCAATCAGGTTTGATGTCAGCAGGGCATGTGTGTGTCTTGAGTGACATTTGCAATGAGTAGATTTTAAATTGAAAATTAAAATGCCAGAGAATTACTGGTTCTTCATTTGAAGCACACTCAATGTGGAGGTGTAATTAAAGGAATAAATGTAATTATGGGGTAAGGCAGTGCTCCAGAGGATCAGCTGCAGGTTCAGGAGTCACTGGATGGAGGGTGGATTTCAGGATTATTCTGTGCTGTTGCCGCCAGTGCCTGGGGCTGTACAAAGAGGACACACCTGTGGCCATGCTCTGTGCATGCTGACAGTGCCTGTGCCTCAGAGCTGGGATTTCTGCCCTGCTTTGGCAGATAATTTGGGCAAAGCCACAGCCCGGCCCCTGGAGTGCTCTGTGCCCACTGAGGAAGGGCACAGCAGCAGCTGAGCCACCCCCAATCCCTGCCTGTGGGTTCTGCTACAGCAGACCCAGAGCAGCCCCAATCCCTGCCTGTGGGTTCTGTCAGAGGAGACCCAGAGCAGCCCCAATCCCTGCCTGTGGGTTCTGCTAAAGGAGACCCAGAGCAGCCCCAATCCCTGCCTGTGGGTTCTGCTACAACAGAACCAGAGCACCCCCAATCCCTGCCTGTGGGTTCTGCTAAAGGAGACCCAGAGCAGCCCCAATCCCTGCCTGTGGGTTCTGCTAAAGGAGACCCAGAGCAGCCCCAATCCCTGCCTGTGGGTTCTGCTAAAGGAGACCCAGAGCAGCCCCAATCCCTGCCTGTGGGTTCTGCTAAAGGAGAACCAGAGCAGCCCCAATCCCTGCCTGTGGGTTCTGCTAAAGGAGAACCAGAGCAGCCCCAATCCCTGCCTGTGGGTTCTGTCAGAGGAGACCCAGAGCAGCCCCAATCCCTGCCTGTGGGTTCTGCTAAAGGAGACCCAGAGCAGCCCCAATCCCTGCCTGTGGGTTCTGCTACAACAGACCCAGAGCAACCCCAATCCCTGCCTGTGGGTTCTGTCAGAGGGGAACCAGAGCAGCCCCAATCCCTGCCTGTGGGTTCTGTCAGAGGGGAACCAGAGCAGCCCCAGTCCCTGCCTGTGGGTGCTGTTTGCAGCAATGTTTAGCCAATCCCAAAATATATTCAAAAAGCTAAATCAAGCAATTTATCGGATCATCCCCAAATAATCTCTGGGTTCTGGTGGGAGCAGTGGGCTCCTTGCCTTCCCAAGGCATCTTCTGAGCCTCTAGAATGAGAGATCCTTGGATCTATGTGCATGACCTATTGTGTCAAATGTAATTATACAGGGAAGGATGGATCTTGAGTTAAGAATATTACTCCTTTTCCCAGTATATTTAAAAATCAGACCTCATGGTGCAGCTAGACTGTGGATTCTGAAAGTCTGCTCAGAGAAAGTCAGATAAACTTTCCCAGGCCTTTCTCTAGGAAGTTTTGGACAGTTCAGAGAAAGAATTAAAACCATCCTTAATCTTTGCAGCTGTGTTTTGAATGTGTTGTTTTCTTGTATGATATTTACAGGGAGGGGGTTGTTGCTAATTAGCCAGTGGTGTGAGGGGTGGTGATTAAGGACCAGTCAGGTCCAGCTGTATCACAGTTGTCTATAAAAGAATGGGTGGTGTCTGATAAATGTGCATTTGCCTTCTAAGCACCTAGGAGTTTGTCCCTTCATTTAATACAAGAGTGACACTATCCTTCTATGATTCAGTCTGCATTCAGTTTTTCCATTCAATCCCCTCCTTTCCATTCCAGATGCTGGCTGTGCTGGCCCAGGGCTGATTGTGCATCTCCTGCTGCTCTGGAGCAGCAGCGGGGCTGGGCTGTGTGTGAGCTGTGCCAGGGTGAGGAGCAGGGCACGGGGGTGCCAGAGGGCAGCCTGGTGATGGATGGTGCCACCCAGCACAGGGGCTGGCATGGGGCAGCCCTGCTGGGGATGACAAAGTGTCTCCTTGGCTCAGGTCAGAGCTGCTCTGCCCCTCAAAGCCAGCTCCAGCCTTTGCCTGGCACTGGAGCCTTTGTTTGTCTGCACTGAACCGTACCTGAGCTGACCTTACTGCAAGCAACCAAGCCAGACATGAAATGGCTTTTTCCTGCTTCCAGGAGGGTTTTATCTCATCTCACACGTTCCTTGGGACTCCGCCTTTCAGCGGCTGAAAAAGCACAGTGCCAGCTGCTGTAACTCCACATGGTATGGTAGAGTTGAAATACTGTTTTTTAAAAAAATGAATTGATGCAGTTTCATAGAGTTTGGTAATGTAATCAGTTTTTAGTGACTTTTTTCCCTTGCTCAGTGATTCACATGCCATGAAATTATTTGATTAGACCACTGCAAGGGTCACCAGGTAGAATTTCTAAAGGACCCCAGATACCTCTTCAGCAGAATCAGCTCACTTCAGATTGGCTGCTGGCCATAACTTTAGTATGTAAATTGGTTAAATGGACCTCTGGATGTTTTGATTGTATATGAATTTAGAAAGTTAATAAAACAGGAACAAATATTTAGTTGAGGCAAGGAGCCATTCTTCAAGATGATGTTACTCGAGGTTCATGTCTTATCAGTGTCATGAATCTGGGGGGTAGTGCTTGCAGAAATTAAGCATTTGAGGTTTCTGTGGCCTGCATGGGTTCCATTTGGCATGCTCCCTGCCTCTGGCAATGTGAGGCTGGCATGGTGCAGTCCTCAGGGTGGGCACAAGCCCTGGTCAGAGAGGGAGGGAGGCCGGTCCAGCTTCTGTGCGATTGCTGCTGTGCAATGTGCTGCAGAGCCCTGGCACTGCCAGTGCAGCTGCTCAGGTCAATTGGCATATTTGGTCTAATTAATCAGGATTTTAAAGATTTTTTTTAAGGACTTTTAAAGAACTGTAGGGTACGCTTGCAGATTTTCTGCTCTTCCCTTTTATTTCTGGCTACAGCTGCTGTTTGCAACCACCAAGATACTGGGCAAAGTGCAGAGTTTTGTACCTCACCCTTCCTGTGAGTCCTGCAGTTTAAGAGGGACTGAAGTTTTTGGTTTGAGATTTCAGGAGCTGGGTGGAAATCTATTGAGCAAAACGAGTGAGAAGCTTTAATTTAGTTGACTGAATATCAGCCCACTAATGAACTACTGTTGTGAGATATGTATAGCCATTACTTTGGTATCCAAATTATTCTCACTTTCAAACCTTATTTAAATTCTTAATGACCTTTATTAGATAGAGGAGAAAAAATTCCACCCAGAAGCCTTCAGCCTCCAAAACTGATAGAACACCCTAATAAAATCATGTGCCATCCTAAAAGAGAGAATTATGCTGTAGTATAATAGTGTCTAAGCTAATGGAATAAATTAATATAGTTTTGATAATTGATTTGTAGGAGTAATAATCTGAAAGCTGATTTTTAATTTTGATTTTTTTTTAGTGGCTCTGTGTAATTGTCTTCATTAGAATGTTCCTAGAGAAATGTGAAGTGGGCGCTGGAATTTCCAGAGGAGTGTTTACTCCATGTGCTCTTAAACATCCATAATTAACCAGAACATATTTTTACTAGAGAAAATATGGGAACATACATATCCTTCAGAGTATCTACTAAAAACAGGCCCAGTGCATGGATTCTCTGGATAGTTCTCCACTCAGGTAGGTTGGAACCTGCAATTTAAAGAAAACAGAGTCTTTATTAGAAACTTAGAGGAGGAATGCTGGTTTTAAGCAATTGAGAAGTAAAGTATATTATTATTTCTCATAATGCATGCATTCTTTTGTCTTAGCATCATGCTCAGATCTCTGCTGACTTCTGAGGTTTTAATGCTGCCCTCTGATATTTACTGGCACCTTTTCCATCCAGCCAAGTCCCCTGTGACTGATACACTTGAAGTTCCGCAATTGCCCAATGCTCAAAGCATTTGAAATGCACAAAAACATGAAGTTAATTTCAAATCAGAGACGTGTTACAGGGGTATAAGTTCTCTCCTCCTTGGCAGAAGGAGATTCTGTGTGGGTTGTGAGGTCTCTAGGATGAGGCGAGAGAGGTGAATTTGACTTTATGTTTTCAGAAGGCTGATTTATTATTTTATGATATTATATTAAAAGAAATTATATACTCAAACTATACTAAAGAAAGAGAAAGGAGACATCTGAAGGTTAGAAAGAACGAATAATAAGAAAATAATAAAAAATAAAAATAAAGAATGATTAATAAAAACTCATGATTATTAGAGTCCCGACACAGCTGGACTGGGATTGGTCATTAAGTCAACACAATTCACATGGAATTGATCAAACATGCACCTGTTGGTAAGCGACTTCTAGACCACATTCCCAAGCAATCAGATAATTATTGTTTACATTTCTTTTCTGAGGCTTCTCAGGAGAAAAATCCTGACAAAAGATTTTTTTAGAAAATATCTCAGTGACAATTCTGATCAGAGGAAAAGCTGCAGCTTCCCCAGCTGAGGAATTTTGAGTCTTTCTGGACTGCATCTCCATCCTTTGTGCTGCAGGTGGGATCCTTTGTGCTGCTGCCTCCATCCTCCTGCTTTGCCTTTTCCAGTGGCATCAGTCAACATTTTCTGGAGGTTGTGGAGCAGGGTGGTTCCTGTGCAGCTGTGCTGTGCCACCAGATGTTGGGGCTCCTCTGGGAGGAGCAGGGAGTTTGAAGGTGACACCAGGGCACACATCACACCTGACCAAAGGGCTGGGCAAGGAGGGCTAACAGGCTCAGGGCTCAAGGTAAAACTGTGCAACTAATGACAACTGGAGTTTTTAAGTGTTTGGGATTTTCTTTATCTTGAACCTCTTGGGTCTTCATGTAAAAGCAGCCCAGAGCTGACTTAGCCCCTGATTATCCTTCAGCAAACAAGGAGAAAGTGAAAAGATTCATTAGGTCATCAATAGCAGTAGCATCTCCTCTGTTCTTCAGGGGAAAATAAATCTCTAAAGTGCCTCTTGTCTTCATTTCCTCCTGTTTTTCTCTGTGCCTATGTGCCTTAAAATGTTACTCAGACAGAGAAGGCTTTAACTGTAAAATCTGGCTGAGGTTTCAGTGCCCATGGGGCAGCACAGACACAGCTGAGGGGTTGCAGTGCTGGTGCAGCTGCACCCCAGGGAGATGCATTTGGTGCAGAGCAGCTGAGCTGCAGGGCATGGCTGGGGGCACCTATGGATGTGAAGGTCACAGGATGCTTGGGGAAGGTGCTGGGGCCTGGATTTCAGGGTTCAGTTCTTGTGGATGGAGCACAGTTTGGGAAGGTGCTGGGGTCTGGATTTCAGGGTTCAGTTCCTGTGGATGGGTCACAGGATGTTTTGGGAGGATGCTGGGGCCTGGATTTGAGGGTTCAGCTCTTGTGTATGAAGGTCACAACACACTGTGGGAAGGTGCTGGGATGTGGATTTTGGGGTTCAGTTCCTGTGGATGAAGGTCACAGCACAGTTTGGGAAGGTGCTGAGGTGTGGAATTGAGGGTTCAGTTCCTGTGGATGAAGCACACTGTGGGAAAGGTGCTGGGGCCTGGATCTCAGGGTTCAGTTCTTGTGGATGATGAAGGTCACAGCACAGTTTGGGAAGGTGCTGGGATGTGGATTTCAGGGTTCAGTTCTTTGGATGAAGCATGCTTTGGAAATCCAGGCCCTCAGGCTGCTGGGGCCTGGATTTGAGGGTTCAGTTCCTGTGGATGAGGCACACTGTGGGAAGGTGCTGGGATGTGGATTTCAGTTCTTGTGGATGAAGGTCACAGCACAGTTTGGGAAGGTGCTGGGGTCTGGGTTTCAGGGTTCAGCTCTTGTGGGTGAAAGTCACAGGATGTTTTGGGAACATGCTGGGGCCTGGATTTGAGGGTTCAGTTCCTGTGGATGAAGCACCCTGTGGGAAGGTGCTGGGGCCTGGATTTGAGGGTTCAGTTGCTGTGGATGAAGCACAGTTTGGGAAGGTGCTGGGATGTGGATTTGAGGGTTCAGTTCCTGTGGATGAAGCACCCTGTGGGAAGGTGCTGGGATGTGGATCTCAGGGTGCAGTTCCTGTGGATGAAGCACAGTTTGGGAAGGTGCTGGGATGTGGATCTCAGGGTGCAGTTCCTGTGGATGAAGCACCCTGTGGGAAGGTGCTGGGGCCTGGATTTGAGGGTTCAGTTCCTGTGGATGAAGCACCCTGTGGGAAGGTGCTGGGGTGTGGATCTCAGGCCCCAGCAGTGCTCCCAGTGCCAGGAGCTCAGCTCCTGCTGTGTCATGGGGACAGCAGTGCTGTTTGCCCTGCTGGGGCACTGCTCAAACCCTGCCCACCCTGCTGAGCTGCAGCTTTGGGCTTGCACAGCCCCAGTGCTCTGGGGAATCTGGGCAGGAATCCCCTCTGCCCAGCCTGGGGCCATGAGCACCCAGCTTCAGAGTCTGCGCTGAGCTCCAGGTGAATTTTCTGTCAGCTCTTGGACTTCATGCACAGCAATGAAGTTGAGTTTATGGAGTTATTTGGTGGATTAAATATAACAATTAAATAGGAAAAATAGAACAGGTTGTTGTTGTTGTTTTGTGTGGGTTTTTGTTGTTGTTTTTGATTTTTCCCCCTGTGCTGGGCTCGGTGTGTGCAGACCCTGCTCATTGGAACAGCAACTGCGCTCTCTGCTGGGGCTGGGCTGTACCTGCCTGTCCTCCGGGGCCGATTTTGAGGAAAAATCTGCTCAAAGAGGATTTGGAATTTCAGGGCATTAAGTAATTCAGTCTAGTTAATTTTAAAATTGAAAAATAATAATATAGTAATTTATACTATTAATATATCTTAAAAATATATTTCACAATAGTTATTTTTCTTGTGCCTTTAACTGACAATTTGAATGTTATGGAGAAGGGGGAAAGTCATTCAATATGTTTTCTATACCACACATCAAGGGTGAATTACAGCCTATCTACTTTTTTCTTTCTTGTTCTTTTGAAAGGGGAAAAAGTGAGGTTCCTAAGGCTTAACTGTTTTCCTTAACATGTATAAGATCAATGTTATTTATATATATATTTTTTTTCTGTATAAAAGAACTGTCTTTATTACTGTTTTAAACTGTGTCTTTGTTCACAGATTTTCTGTTATTTGGGAATATGTTTTTATTTTTATTCCCTCTTTTATTTTTATTCCCTCCTGCCAGTATTCTTGGTGAGATGTACTCAGAGGAATTAGCATTAACAGTTTGTTTGCCTTCTCAGTGTCAATGAGCTACTCTTCAATTACATTTCAGTAATTCAAATCAACATTCAGAATTGATTGTGGATGTTGTAACCACACAGGCTGATGTATTAAGACAGAATTGAACTCAGAATCAGCTTTGTGAATTTGAATGTTATGTAAATCCTATGCCATCCTTAGATGTCTTATGTACCTCAAATATAATTCATCATTATTAATTAGGACTTGTGCTGGGAGTGGTGGGCTGTAAAGCAGGCTGGAAGCACAGGTAGAGCTCAAATTTTACAACACTAAATGATATATAAAATCATACAGTACTAAATAATATATAAAATGGTGGTGTACTAAATGATATATAAAATTATACAGTACTAAATAATATATAAAATGATAGTGTACTAAATGATAAAATGATAGTGTACTAAATGATAAAATGGCAGTGTACTAAATGATATATAAAATGGCAGTGTACTAAATGATATATAAAATGGCAGTGTACTAAATGATATATAAAATGGCAGTGTACTAAGTGATCTAAGCTTTGGGGAGCCCTGCTGGGTGTCACTGGGCTTTGGGGGAGCCCTGCTGGGTGTCACTGGGCTTTGGGGGAGCACTGCTGGGTGTCACTGGGCTTTGGGGGAGCACTGCTGGGTGTCACTGAGCTTTGGAGGAGCCCTGCTGGGTGTCACTGAGCTTTGGGGGGAGCATTGTGGATCTCCCTGTGCTTTGAGGCTCTGACTGTGCTTTGGGGTAGCCCTGCTGGATCTCAAGGTGTTTTAGGGAGCCCTGCTGGCTCTCACTGTGCTTTGGGGCTCTCACTGAGCTTTGGGGAGCTCTGCTGGCTCTGTCTGAGCTTTGGGGAGCCCTGCTTGATTTCACTGTGCTTTGGGGCTCTCACTGTGCTTTGGGGAGCCCTGCTGGCTCTCACTGTGCTTTGGGGAGCCCTGCTGGCTCTCACTGTGCTTTGAGGCATCTCTGCTGGATCTCAAGGTGTTTTGGGGAGCCCTGCTGGCTCTGACTGAGCTTTGGGGCTCTCACTGTGCTCTGGGGAGCCCTTGGCATCTCACTGTGGGCTGCACCCCCAGGGCACTCCCATCTCCCAGTGATGCAGAGAGCTCCAGTGAATGCCCAGTGCAGTGAGTGTGTGCATGTCCCCACTCTTCCATTTGTTTGAGAATGACAGGCCAACTTCATAAACTCAGCTGGTAATCACAGTTTAATTCTTACAGGTACTCAGTGCTGCTGTGTTTTATCACTGAAGTTATTTTTATGAGAAATCCATACCTATTCTCCTTTTGTGGTTTAATCTGGGGGAGCTCTCCCTCCCTGCTCCAGCTGTCAGTACTGCAGACTCAGCCAGGGAGCTGAAAATCCTTTTATTCCTCACTGGCAATAAAAGTTCAACACATCAAATTATCTCCCCATTTATTACTGTGCCACCTCATCAAAAGGCTACTGCAGGAAAATTTGTGAGAAATGATATATCCTGCAGATAAAGCTGAGCCAAGGCATAGCCAAGGGGCTCTTAAAATAAAAAATGTTACTCAAATGGGCCTGTTTTGTCCTAATCTTCACCTTCCCCACCAAACTGTCCTTCATTTTCTTTTCCCCTCTGCTGTTCTGTCACTTTTCTCTTTGATTCCCTCTTTATCCCTCTCTTACTCCAGAACAGGCACCAAAAGTAGTTCCCCAGTTTGATCAGACTTGAAAAACGAACCTTCCATATCTTGCTTTCTTGATGTTGATCTGTTTGGTGTTTTTAAGAAGGTCCTTTACTAAAGCAGGCGGGGAAGCTGAGGCTGCTGCCTTGCCCTGGGCTGTAAATCAGGGGCTGTGCAGCGAGGAGGGGCTGATTGCAGAGCTCTGGGGCTCCTGGGCACACACTGGGCTGTGCAGTCTCTGGTTTTTCATCTGGTTTTTCTGAGCAGTGCTGAAGCACCCATGCAGTGCTGGACTGGGCTGCGTTGGTGCTCCTGTGCAAGCCAGAGGCCAGGAGCTGCAGGAGTGCATAGCAGCAAAAGAAAAAGGGTTTTTAACTGGCTCTGGTGCTTCTCTGGGCTTCTCTTGCTACCTGAGAAAACAATTGTTAAATCAGAGTGTTTATTTCAAGTTTGGATCCCACTGACCCGGATTTCTGTGCTTGTGCTGGTGTGTGCAGGCTGTGAAGCACTGACTTGTGTAACAGATTGAATCGATGTTGGATGAAATTTCACCACTGAAAAATGGAAGGATCCAGGCCACTTGGAGCTTAATAATGGCTGCTGCTCTGACACTGATCTGCCTGCAGTGACCTTTTGCAGTATGGTTCAGGTGATAAGGAGCTTCGAGTTATTTTTGTTTCCCCTAGAAAATGTTTGAGAGAAGCATTTAGGAGATAAACTTGCTCCTGAGTTTGTTCTGAAAACCACTGTCCTCCAGATGTGTTTCTGTTTGTCTGCAAAAAAAAAGCAAAACAAAAAATTCAAATGTAATTCTACTCTTTGAGAGCCCAAAAAACTTCCTCATGTGTTTGATAACAGGACAGGAACAGCATCATGAAGTGTATCAATAGCATTTTACAATGCAGATGAGTTCCTTATGTCTCAGGGAAGAGCACAAATCAACACATAAAGTGAGCTGTTGGCTTTTCTTGTTGCATGGCAGATCATGAATTGTGTTGTTTCAACACTTGTGCTGTATTTATTTCTTTTAATTAACATCTGTCATGTTGCTTGGTTTGGCAGCATCAGCTCAAGGGATGAGAGCAGCTCCTGACATTGTGTGTCTGAAGGGGAATATGAGGAAATGGTGGAAATTGCAGCATTTGGGGCTGCCACAGCTTGGGGCACACACTGTCAGTGCTGAGAGTTCTGAAATCAACAGAAAAGTGGGAATGGACCTTGTTAGATCCTACCTCACCATCAGAGGAGACATCTCCTTGCAATTAACCATTGATGATTTTTCTACTCACAGGCACTGAGTCAAAATTCCAGAGCTTCTCTATTTAACTGCACCCCTATTCCATTCATGCAAATGGATATAATTAATGGAGTCCATCAATAGCCCATTTATTACAATAAATTCCATTTTGTACTGAGGCAGTAGGGATTTATATAAGGTCATATGAAAATTATTTTCCTTGGCCTTACAGTTAGGTAAAATGGATCAAGTCCTTGGTGAGGATGGTTTCATACCACTGAAAGCAGGATGCTCAAAATGTCTCTTATTTCACATCTGCTGTTGCCAGTGGGACCTTCAGGTTCATCCCTTTGGATTTTGTTATATGAAATAGGAGGAAGCCTGTTCCAAAGTCCAGGCACTCTTGACCAGCTATTGAAATGTGTTATAAAATACTTTTAAGAGGTTTCCGAAGTTGCCCATATTTTAGAGTAAGCCAACTTTATGGTTCTCAGATGAAATTACCTGGGCAGTCAAGTGCTATAGACTTCACTTGTCCCAAACCCACTGATTTTCACCTTTCTGCTTGTATTAAGGGTAGACTAGGCTGAAAAGTGAATCAGAATTTGTTTTACAGTAGAAACTATAAACCAATATATATTGTTTTATATATCGTTACAGTATATATTGGCTATACAGAGCTATAAGAATATAAAAGAATTGATATAAGATTTGAGCAATTCCTTTACCTTACTCATCTGTCTGCACAGGTTCATGGTCATGAGCAGCTCCATGACCTCTTCCATGTGTATTGTTAAGGTGATTTTATAGAGGAAAGAGAAAACAAGGAGATTTTCAGAGTAACAGTCCTGTCATGTACTGAAAGCCATGACCTGTTTCATAACGTGTTAATTAACAAGGAATAAGTATGAAACAATGCACATTTAATGGAAAGGACAATTTAAACTTTAACAGTTTAGCAAAGTAATAATGAGTGAGAAACAAAGTACAGTATTTCACATGCTGTACCTTGCTCCACATCCAGCTGGCCTATCAATTATAACCTGGGCTCTACAGATGGTGCAATATATCAGAATTAAGTCAGTCACTTAGTTTGTTCCCAATTAAGTGCTAATACTCCCAGTGGAGGATATTACCCTGAGTTTCAGTTAAATGTCTGTCTCTAATGTCCCTTTATGGTCTTATTGTGGCTCTTTAAAGAGATGCCCTGTCCTGTGGGCCAGAACTGTTCCTGCCTTGCTCTTCCAAGCGCTGCCTGCATGGCACTCCTTGCTGTTATTAGGAAGTGCCAGAGAGGATTTGGTATCTCATGGGGCTGGGAGGAGAGGTGTCATGCACAATAATCTTGGATAAATACATTCCCACTGCAGTGTGTGTGACTTTGCCCCTTATATGTGTACTTACCGTTGCAAAAATTGAATGTTTCAGCCAGAAATAAGTATTGCAGTGTCCAGCCTCTTGTTGTGTGGCTTGGAATCCTAATGACCTCATCTCCTGAGGCTTGCAGGCATTTCAGGGTTTGCTTTTCTCTGGCCAGGTGACTGGAGCTTGTGTTCTCCTTGCTCCATCTATCCTCTTTAACGTGGTGCTACAAGCCATTGCAGGGCTGCCACCAGCAGATTGATATCCAATTCCATGCACTTCTTTACTCTCTCTGGGTGTTAGTCTCAGCCCAGTTAATGGCTCATTAATTTTCTGACACCTTTGCTGCCCTGTATCTACATGTCAAGCTGGTGCTGGATTTGGTCCTTTGATCTAATGGAGTTGCTGTCTCCCCCTGTTAGTCTTTAAGGTGACCCTTCCCTGGGAGGAAATCCTTTGACAGAATTTGTTGTCTGAACTGACTCCAGAGATTCCAGGCAATTACATGAGCTCCTGAATATCTTTATTTAGAAGTTTAAAAGACGTGTTCTTCCAGTGCTGCTTAAATTACCCTTGTGGATTTGCTGGCATGCTCTGGGAAATCTCTATTGTGGCGTGTTCAGGGAGTTCAGCAGTGCCTGAGTTATGCAGAGAAGCAAAAAATAGTTCCCAGATCCAGAGGGTCTGTGCTGAGGGGTTTCTTAGCAGCCTGCTTCATCGTTTATATCACAATGACCTGGAAAATTTCCTTCATCTACTCATTGTCAAAAGCATCTCTTTGGTATTTTTACAGTCACTCAGTGAAAGTTTGGTAACTTAGATTTACTGAATATTGTTTAAGTGTAGTTAATTTGCTACTTAATCAATGAGCAGAAAAGAAATAATGTCCAAAATATGTATTTTTGTGGATGTGAAATATGGAATACTGTTAGGGAAAGAAAGCTTGTTTGTAACAAGGGGAAATGATAATTTAGTTCTAGTCCCGGTATTAGACAGTGACAGACCATTCTGTACTAAGAGGTAAATTTGATAATGGCTCAGAATGCATACAGATTCAGATGGATCATAATTCCAGGTGTACTGGACAACTGCAGCCTCACTTTTCAGCAGAATTTGGACTGTTCTGTAACAGTTTGATTTCTGTGAGGGGGTGGGGTTTTGGTTAGGTGTGGTTTATTTTTTTCTTTGTATTTGGCCACTTAACATTTCACAAACAGTCCGTGACATAAAACCAGATGCATTGATTTTATTTGAATCAAGATGAACAGCCTCATTCTGAGTTTTCTTATTAAATAGCTTTAAAATAAAAACCAAATTATTATGTCTTGCATATGTATAACAATTTTTTTATCAGACGTCTGTTTTACTTTGCTTGGATTTTGTATAGTGTTGGGCTTTTTGGTTTTTTTATTTCCCCCTTCCCTTAAAAAATGAGTAGTGTTATGGTCAAGAGTCAAACCACAGTGGATTCCTATTATCTTTCTTATAATTGTGTTCTGAAAGATTTGCTGCATGTCTTTCCAGTGTGTAGTAAGTGAAGTTGCTTCTGACCTCAAGTTTGGAAAATGAGCTCGTAGTTTCCTCACTAAATACAACTAGATTTTTCAGTTTTTGTTATAATTCATGGCATAAAACCAGTAAAAAATATTATTTGAATCTTTAGTTGAAACATAAAGCAGTTGCAAGATTGCAAATGGAAAATTGCATGGAACGTTTGTTCCATATTCCAATGTTCCAATGCATGAAACATTTTAGACATTAGAATTTCACTTCTTGAATGAATTCACATTTTTAGAAACAAAGTTCTGGAGTTAGACCGGGGGTTAAATTTCACAGATTTTTAAATTAACAGATTTACACGTTGTAAATATAGTCAAATATTTAGATTATGCTAGCTTCTTATTGTCTATTGTTGCTTTTTATTGAGTCCTCAGGTAGAAATGTGTAGAAGTTTGGACTTTTGATGGAGGGAAGTGCTTTATTAGAAAGCTAATTATGATGCCAGTGTTGTCCTATCATGGAAAAAGCAGAAGGCAATGATGAGCTTTGTGTAGGGAGCATAATAGTCATTATGTGCCAAGGTGCAAGTCATGTACCTCCTAAGCTGCTGTCTCCAACCTTTCATTGTAAGCAAAATGTGTTTTTGTGAATGGTATGGAAAAGACACTGGTAGAATGCTGATAAATAACTTAGCAGTGTCTTGGTTTTATTTGTTTCTGTAGGACATGACTCAAATTGCTGTGCAAAAGAATGACTTGCCAGAGAAAAGGGGCAAACAAACTGCTGATAACTGCTTGCTGCTTCATACCTAAAATATCAGCAGAGATAATAATTTAAATAAGTGCAATCAGTGCAAATAGAGAAATAAAAATAATAGCTGGGAAATAATTGCTCATATGGCTTTATACTTCAAATATTTTCCACCTTGCATAATTTTTAATGGGATCTGGTAGAGCTGACCTTGGATTTCCAGGCTGTGCTGCTGAAGGAGCAGATGGAGCCCAGGCTGGACATCCCAGGGTTGGAAGTGGCACCAGGCAGTCACGTTCAGAGAGCTGACCCCAGCCTTGTTTCAGTGCAGAGCAACACCTGGAGACAGGAGATGCTGATGGAGAAGGGTGAATGTGGCTCGCTTTCAGCTCGGTTAATGTCACTACAGAAACCTCCCTCTCTCCTAAGAGTTGCCTGTAAATCCTGCTCACATCCACCTGGGCATTTCCATTTTGTTACTTCTCTTGTCCCGGTCAGACTTTTAGCTTTGCCAGGGGAATGTACAATATTTGTTTCAGTAGAGCCTTTGGTTTTGTGTTCTAGCAGCAGAGCATTCCTTCAGCAGTGCCACCTTGGGCACTCAGAGTGTGCTACATGCTGGTGGCTACAGCTGAAGTTTTCAGCTGGAATTTTCTAAGAACACAGTGAAATTCCCTTTCACTGTCTTTGTCATTCCATTAAATCTCAGGTTTAATTGCTTGGAATGGGGCAGTAGAGTGAACAGGACAAGTGTTTGTGTAGGCTGTGGGGAAGGAGCAGCAAACATCCAAGGGACATGGAGGGTCCCTTTGCAAACCCCAAGGCCTGCAGAGGATTTGTGGGAGTCTGCAGTTGCCCCCTATTTCTGTGGGGATAATTCAATTTACAGATCCTCTCCTTCTCTGGAGTTTTGAGGCACAAACCAGTGTGTGGGCAGCCTGGAGGGGACTGGGCTGGGTTCTGAGCACAACCCTCTGCAGATGAGTGATTCTGCAGTCAAAGAAAGGGCAATCAGATGGATCTGGTACAGCAACTGAGGAAGAAGATTGGAGTCCAGCTTCCCTGAAAGACAATTGAAATTGAGGGGCAAGGACAGGGGAAAAATGTATTGGTAACTTTATTTTTAATTTTAGTAGTAACTTGCAATGAAGCACTAAAAGGAACATGGGGGACATGATAACTGAAATATAATTTATGTGCATTGACTGTACTTTATTACTCTGTTTCCTCTGCTAAAATTCCATTTATTAATCCTTTGCAAGTAGATGTGAGGTAACTCAGTTACTTTGAAACTCATGATGATTTAACAATTGTAAATCATGTGACTTTCTAGACTCTTTCCCTTTTATTAATACTGTGGAAATGGAGGAAGTCTTGAGCAGTTGTAGATACTTTAAATATCTGGGTATTTGTAAGCCACAATTTGCAAAAGTAGTTACTCGTGTGTTGTTGATATTGTAGTGCAAAAAGGTAATAGCTTGAACATAAAATTGTCACAGGAAAGTAAACTTTTGAAAAATTTAGCTTTATGCATCTTAAGGCTCAATTAAATGATATAAAATGTAAATATACAAGTCTTAGCAATATACATGGAAAATTTAAATTCTTAACTTTGTGGTATATGCTACAATTATTAGTAAAAAATTGTAGATAATAATAATTGGGAATAGTAAGTTAGAAGGACCTGTAAAATGGCTGTGAGGTAGGTTTTAGAATTTTTTTTTTAATATTTTCTAAAACCTGAAAACCAGAAGGACTAAAAAAAGGAAACCCTTACCCTCAAAATGCAGCTTGAATGATTATACCTAATGGATTATAATTGCAAACTGTGATCTGTTGCATTTATTTATTTGAAAATTATGGGCAAAAAAAGGGGGAAGTACTGCAAAAGCTTTGCTGCTGCGGGTCCTCAGCAGAGGCTAAGCTGTGCAAGGAGATGAGATTATTTGTGAAAAACCTCCCTGTTCCAAGCCTTTTCTGCAGCATGAGGATCTCAGATTCTCTAGCTGGTCACAGTGACCCTGAGATATTTTAAAAAGTCTCTTTTCCCAGCTCGGCAGTTGAAGGAGGAGTCAGAGCTCTTCAGTTCTCATTCTCAAGGTTGTTTATTGTTCCTTATCTATACAATTCCTTCTCCTGTCCAGCCGAGGTCTGCTCAGCAGGACAGAGGCACTCTGCCTGCCCCCAGGGCAGTGTTGGCTTTTTATACTAAAAACTACCTGTACAATATTTATAATTATTTTGCAATTCCTATCATCTATGTAAGACAGTGAGCTTCTACTCTAAACCAATCTAAAAGTGCCACCATCACAGCAGAAGATAGAGGCCAAGAAGAAAGGCTGGACACGCCCAGATTCCTCCATCTTGCCCCCTGAACCCCATTTTAGAAACCCCAAGAATCTATTTTTCATCCTGTGATAAATTCACTATCGTTCTACTTAAACTTTCATGGCTTGTTATTCTTCATACAAGGTTGGTGATTGTTTTTTCCAAGGGCTAAATCAAAGGCACAGGGGTCTTGGGCTCTGTGCCAAGGTCTCTGAGCCCCCAGGGTAGGGGCTTGAGCCCTCCAGGGCAGCCAGAGGGATTTCCTGGGTTCCAGTATGAGGCGAGGGCAGTGAATCATTCTGTGCCCATGTGGGGATGCCTTTGCCATGCAGACTTTGCTGGGAGTGTGTGCAGTGCCATGGATGGGGTTGGGGCTCATCCATCTCCCGATGAACGGCGCGATAACCGCGGCACGTCAGGGGGCTGCTTACCCCTGACTGATGGCTGCTGTGCACATTCAGGGTGTGTTTCCTCCTCCCAAGGAGCTCTGATAAGATTAGAAATGTCCTTCACAGCCACTGCATTGTCCTTTAGCCACCCACCCTCCCCAGCCCGGCCTGCTCATTACAGTGGAGCCATGGAAGATGTTCTTATGTCACAGACATCTTTTATGAAAAATCCTTTCCTTAGGATTTTTCCTCCTGAGAAGCTGAGAGGCCTCAGGAACAAAATGTAACCAATGGTTATCTGCTGCTGTGGAATGCAACAGGTGCATCTGGGATTGGTCCATGTTGGAGTTTCTAATTAATGGACAATTACAGCCCAGCTGGCTCAGACAGAGAGTCCGAGACACAAACCTTTGTTATCATTCTTTCTTTTTCTATTCTTAGCCAGCCTTCTGATGAAATCCTTTCTTCTATTCTTTTAGTATAGTTTTCATGTAACATATATCATAAATACTAAATCAGCCTTCTGAAACATGGAGTCAGATCCTCGTCTCTTCCCTCAACCTGAGGCCCCTGTGAACATGGTCTCATTCTTACCAGGGGGCTGGAGGGAGAGGAGCTGCCTGACCATGGACCCAACAAGAAGGGTCTATCAGTGCTTATTTTCAGCTTATTTTCAGCAAATTTGCAACAGGTGAACTGTGGCTGAAGCAATACCTGGGTAGTGTTCTTTATTCCAAACATATTTTATTAATAGACAAGCAAGAGAAACCTCAGAAAGAATTTTCAGTGGTTCTGGGACATATGAAATGATGGAAGTTGGTTTGAGGTGAGCATTCTATTGTACTTTGATGGATTTTCTTTCCCCTCCCTCCCCTGCTGTGTGCAGGAATGCCCCCAGTGTGAGCCCTTTGGTGTGTGCTGCATCAACAGGAGAGAAAATGGATGAGGATTTTTCACACTGTGAATTCTGTGAGCTGTAATTATCCTCATTCTCAGCTAATGAAGATATTTAACAACTAAGAGTGACAGTTTTCCTTAATTTTCACCCTTGCTCTTGAGTGAGGAGCACATAGGTGTTGCTGTTAGTAGCAGTATTACTCCTCATGATCTTCCTTAGAGGAGATCCTCATGGTGCTGTGCACCGTTAAAATCTCATCTCCACATGCTCCCATCATCCTGGCATTAACACTTAAATAAGGATTCTTTTGTAGGACCTAAGGAAGGCCAAACTATTGCTCTTGCTCTCTTTGGGTCCTCTTGGAGCTGTGTCTGGAACATGATGTCCCATTGGGCATCAAAAACCCCAAACCCCAGAGCTAGGAGGGGTTTGGGTGGAGGCTGGAGCAGGTGGTGTCCCAGCAGAGATGTTGGGCACTGCTGTCAGACACTCCCAAAGAGGCTGGAGAGGAGGCAGGGGACACAGGGTAAGGAATAAAAAGCATTGGTTGCAGGCAGCACTGGGGAAATTCCCCTAGGAAATGGGAGAGAGCAACAGGAGGAGGACAAATCTCTTCACAGTGATTCCAGACACACTGGGGGCTTTGCACACCTGAAGGCACTGAAAGTGTGACCTGACAGGGCATGAGAAAACTGAGCTCATTGTCAAAGCAGGGCCAGTTTGATCAAGAGCTGCACTTGGAGCTCATTGACCTCCAGAGGCCTGTCCTCCTGGCCCCAATTATTCTGCAGCTCTGTTTGTCCTAGAAGGGTTTGCAAATACACACATGGACCTGTGTATTTATTTTAGTGGGGAGGCTGAGCTGCTGAGCCCATTTTGCTACCTGAAAGTTGTAGAAAAGGCAGTAAAAGTGATAGTGTTGCAAGTAGGGTGAGTCATTTTTATTATACAAGTATTTACCCTGGTTATTTCCATCCCATTCAGAGTGAAGCTCTAAACTGACTGTGTTTCAGTGGCAGCTGGTTGTTTACTTTTCAATTTGTGATGCATTTTTAATGGTTTGACAAAATAAAATGAAGTATTTGAGTATGAGGCATATTTGATAAGCAGAATTAATAACCTGAAATAAGTTCTTTTAAGTAGGGTCATATTAAAAATGTAGCCCTCATAGTGATTGCTCCTTCCAAGATGAATCGCAGCCTTTTATTTCTCTTCATCTTCTACTCAAACACTTCTGTGGACAGCAGCTGCTAAGCTTCTTCATTCCACCATGTTTTCCATGGTGTTTTTACTTTTCAGACCCTTTGGGAAGAAACAGTGCCTGGGTATCTTTTGGCAAACCCATGGCCATGTATTTACTGCTGTGAGATGGAGAAAGATACTTTTGCAATGATCATTTCCATGATGGAGATGTTTATGCCCTCAGTTGCAGTTCATTCTCCATGTGCTCTCCAGAGTTATTAAATTAAATTGTCTTTCAGCTGTTGGACAGAGGCAAACCCCCTAAACCTCTTTCTATATTAATCTAGTCTTTTATTACAAAATAATGCTTAGGATTTTTTCTTCAGCCTGAATTTCAGGAGAGGCTGAGAGGAGACGGAGGAGCTTGAGTTGATCAGTCAGGGGATGATGTGGAGTGTGTGAAAGCCCAGGCTGAGGAGCAGATTTGGGTTCTTCTGCCACTAGAAAGACTCTTCACAAGGTCTGTTCTCTCATCCTCGGGGCTGGATTTGACCTTTTTTGTGTGCTAACAAATTCCTCTGCTGTTTGGTCGTGTCAGGGATTGCTCTTTTTTTTCTCTCAAAATGTTGTTACTGCTTGCTTTGAGAGGGAAGGAAAAATAAGCAACCCAACACTATTTGCATTCCTAAAACTCACAGTCCCCTGCTGAAACCATCAACACCTCCTGAAATTCCAAATGGAAAAGCATTGCCTCTTTTTCATGTTTGCAATGAAACGAGGATTATAGTAATAGTATAAGTATTAGACTGCACAAATTATACAATGAATGTAAAACAAAACTAGATTTGCTGGGGCAAAAAGGGATTTAAACAGCTGCTTGAAGTGAGAACAGATGATCCTGGGAAATCACTAGGAAACAGCATATAGTACTAATCATGGCAGTGTTATTTTTTTCACTTTCCTGACATGCTAGCATATTGTTTGCAGTATTTTTTCATAAAAATAGAATTATTCAAGCAATTTACCCTTAATGTGTGTAGTACAAATAGTTTATATTGTGCTTATATATCATATTAACAGTATTTGATTTGTGCTTTCTTTACAAATTGGAACCATCGATTTTTCTGTGGTTCTCATTTTGCACTTAGGCTGGTGCTTTCAGTTCCCATTTTAGGTGCTGGGCTTTGAAAAAGCTGATTTCTCATAAATTTATTCTCTTTTATAAGAGGGCCTAGGTACCATATCCTTTTTAGGAATTGCTTGGCTCTCTTTTGGAGCCAATTAATGTCTTGAAAGTTTCAGCTTGCTCCAAAAGAGCACTAAGTGTTCTTCCCTTTGCACAGAACACACACCTTCCATTTTTGACCTCAGGTGCCATTCACTCTGGGTTCTGACTGTTTTAATTCTCTTCTTTCTTGATTCCACTTTGTCCCAGTGATGGTGACCAGAAGTCTCTGGAGATGATCATCAAAAGTTTCCAAGCAGCTGCTGCTTGAAGGGAACCTCTGTGTGTGTAGAATCTTGATTCTCCTAAGTTCTTTTATTTAACTTCCCCATTTTAATTTATCCACTAGAAATGTATTTGAATGTGATCATTAATTCCTGCTTCAGTGTTTTCCAGGTGCCTTGAGACTGTTCATGCCAGTCCAGCCACACACCCTTTTTCCTCATTTCCCTGACTCACACACAGCCTCTAGATTTATTTCCTGATGTTCCTAGAATGTGATAGGGTTTTAAAGGTTTTTGAAATTATTAAAAATGCTGGTTAAGACTTGGATCTCCATATAGAATGTTTGAAGTCTTGGTGAGCATAGAGAGACTCTAGGTATACACTGCCTTAATTTTATTTAGTTTCATTTTCTTGTTGATAGAGGTAGAGCCATCTAAAAATACAATGAAATCAATAAAAAATAAAAATTAGGCCTTTTTAATTTTTTTTTAATATAGGGACAGTTCTTTGGCTGCAAAGATGTAGACATCCTCAGCTAGAACTGCATGTGGGTGTTTTGCATCTTTCTTTATGTACATGGAATTGAATGTACTGTATTGTTCAGATATTTGTGTTCTTACTGAGAGCAAATAAATTTTGAGCAGCAAAAGACTGTTGAAAAAAACTTCATAGCTTTGTGAAGACAGCTTCCAACATTTTAGAAAGGAAATATTGAAAGCTGCTGATAGCTGAATACCTGGGCAGGTGTGTGGTTTGCCCCAAGGAGGTGTCTCCATGATTCAGGTTAGTTTAATTAATTTATTTATTATAAATATTTATTTATAAATATTTATGTATTTATAATTATTAAAATGTATAAATATTTAATTTTATTTATTTTTTTTGTATTATAAAGAGGGAGGACCTTGGGTTTGGTGTGCTGGAAAAGTTAAATCTGATAAATCTGAGTTCGATCAGCTTTCTAAGTCTCTTGGGATGAAAGCTTTTGGGGAAGAGATCCCTTGATGTGTTTTGAATCTATTGATTTGCAGGAGAAAGGGACAATTTAAACTCGAAGTCACCAAGTGAACTTCCCATTAAGTTGGGGAGCCTGTGGTCACAGCTCATTGGATCTTTATGAAGTAGAAAATGTGATGCAGAACACACTGGCATTCTCTTAGAGGAAATCATGCATTTAACCATGGAGCAAAATACTGTAGCCAATTACATGAACATACACCTATTTTACACGTGGCTGATCTTCTGAGCAAAAAGTCTGAACAATGTGCATGCTATCTTGTTTTAGGGGGCTATTTACTTTAAAGTCAGTGATATGGGATCAAGTTTAGAGAAGAAAATGATTAATTTATGATTTCTATCAACGTTTTCTAAATGGAAAGCAGCTTTGCATAGCAATGTGTGAGTGGTCTTCAGCTGGCATCAGCAAAGACTGATTATAACCCTGTTATGTGTTCATGTGTCCTGTTGTAGCCTCTGTAGGAATGCTCACATCTGAAAGTGCATCTAGAAAAGAAAGAAAAATGTTCAGTATTGAAATCAACTTCTTAAAACTGTTTTAAAAATGACTTTGACTTCATTAGAGGATATTAAAGTAAGTGCTGATTTATAACTCAGATTTTTTCTACTTTTGAGTATGAGGCTATGTAAAAATCCTTATTTTCAAAACATCTGTTCTTAAATGTAACAGGGTGAACTTTCTAGTAGCATTAGATATTTGCAGTGGAACATCTTGTTCAATGTTGCTGAGACTTGTGAATTGATCTCTTTTATATATATATATATATGTATATAATGGATGTACTCCCATGCACATGTCCGTGGACATTTAGAAAATGCCTTTCTGCAGTGTAGTCACAGCAGTAACTTCCTCACTGTCAGGAAGTTAAGTAGCACATTGAAAGCTCATAGAAAAGTTGAGACGTAAACTTTTACAATAGAAGTATCATGGGTGTATTTGAAAATGTGTAAAATCCTGATTTATTTGCCACTCCTTATGCCTCTGTCCAGGCTCTGGGCACTTTGAATGGCAGAAATTATTTTCTTTTCAACATCTTTTTGCCTTTACACTAAAACTGGGAGGAAGGAAAATGCTTACAGTGTAATTTGAATAACACAAACTCTTTTCAGCAGTACTTCTGACTAATTCCATTGCTGAAAATAAACGAGGAGCAGAGACATTATAAGCTGTATCATGATGGGTTGTTGTGTCTATTGGCACACATTGTGCCTATTGGTATATGAAGATTAATGTGTTGCATGCCAGCATGTCCTTCCCTATGCAAAATATTCTGAGAGTGTTGAGGGGATTGGGGCAGGAATTATGCAGAGAACAGCAAAGCTAAGTGGAAGTAAATTAAGCATCCCCATCTGGCTTTATTTCCTTGCAAATGGCCCCAGCTCTGGGTTCCAATGGCAGTGGCTGTTCATTCCAGCTCTGATTTACAGGGCAGGTTCCTGAAGCTCTGCTGGATGCTCCCTTAGTCACGATTTCTCCTGCAGGATTTCTGGCTGCTGAGGATGTGTGCACTGAGGGAATGACAGAACGTTGCACTGAAAGTACCCAGGATATTCTTAAAATGTGACATCAGCCTGGGAGTACTGCCTCTGATTTCAGTGGATGCACACACTTCGCTTTTTCCTGCCACCTCACCAACACTGTGGCTCATAAGAAAGCAGCTGCAGAGACTTCAAATCCCATATTCCAAAATGTCAGGGTAAGGATTAGTCCAGCTAGCAGCTCTCTCACAAGGTTTGCTATAAATACTTGCATCAAGAGTGCTGGAATTTCACTTTCTTATGATGGTTGGTATTAAGTGAAGGTTTGATATTGATGGATGTGACTAGGCAGTCTCAAAGGATAGAAATAAAGATTGCAGTGGTTACAATACCCTCACTCTGTGTTCAGCTTTAGAAGTATAAGGGCAAGTAGTCAATAGTAGAAGTAGCCTAGAAAATACAAATTCACATCCATTTCAAGAGACAGATGGTATAAATCTATTTAGATTCCATTCAGGTTTTATTACAGAAAGGTGCAAAGATCCAGCATTCTCCACAGTCTTGTCATGTGTACTTAGCTAGGTGTCAAGGATTTTAGATTTCAATCTAATCTCTCTTAGCAGCATCCCTGGTTTCCTCAGGCAGATCCCTTGATTGCAGTGTCACAATTCTGTGCCTGTGGCAGAGGAATCAGTGCCACTTCACCTCCCTGGGCTGGGCTATCTCAAATCCCTGATGTGCTGTGCTGCCACTGGGACTGTGATCCTGTTAGAGCCTCTCAGGGCTTGATAAAATACAAATGCTCGTAATCTTGATAAAAGGGTGTGTGGGGCACGCCACTAGGTTTAAGTGGATTTTTACTGATCAGATTGTACTAAGAATTGTTGTCATGGATAGTGTAAATTAACAATTAATAAATACAGGGTGATACCGAGGAAGAATAATGCAGGAAAAAGCTTTGTTGCAGGACAAAAAAAAAAAAGAAATAGCAAGGTCTTCTATGAAAGCTACATAGAACAGAAATGAAAGAAAGTGCAGCCAGTTGTGCTCTATGAAATCTGTGTGTGGATTGCTGGGTTCCTTTCATACCATGCTGAGGGCAAGGTAGAAATTCTTGTTTCTGGCCTGCTGTAGCCTGTTCACCCCAAAGTGGGTGGAAAAGATGAAAATTGATTCTCCACAGTCTCTGTTTTACATCTTCATGATTTTTTTCTCCTGCTTTGGGCTGCAGACTGACTCCTTTTTCTTCTTTTTTTTTTTTTTTATTGCCTGCAAAATGTGAAACAGATTTGTTTAGAAAGACAGACACGGTTCTCCTGTGTTTCTTGCTTCTGCTCTGGGTGGCTGGGCTCTGAGCTTGCATGACGAAGCAATTGTGACTTAGGTCTTTGCATCCTTCTGTCCTTCCTTCCTAGAAAGCTGAACAATATGACCTTTTCCTTGAGCTTTATGTGTGACTTAAATGCCATTGGTAAAGATCTGGAAAACTTGGGGCTAAACTTTAAAACCAGTTTTGTATCCAAACTCCTTCTTTACGATGAATAAATTTTTTTGGATACGGAATGTGTTGAAGGATGCTTAATAAAGGAACGAAATAGCAGCCTCCAGCTAAACTCAGCTTTCTGAGCAAGAAAGTAGAACCTTATTCCAAAAATAGGGAGCAACTATTGCTCAACAAAGTGAGTGGTGCCCACATAGCCTGAGCAGTGCAAAGGCTCCAGCTGGGAGGTTCGGAGCTGAGGAGACTCTGGTGCTGAAAGGTGCTTATCCCATCTCCTGAGAGGTAGGTCTGCATGTGCATTCCTGAAATAGAGCAGCTCCAGCCAGGATTCCAGGTGAAAAACTGCCCCTGACAGGAGTCAAACATTTTGGTTCCAGCCAGAGGGAGTAATTAGACTCGTTTGCATATTGAACAGGAGCCAGGGAGTCCTGATCGTTCTCAGAAAAGTGCTCCAATTTCCTAAGCTTAGTATAGAAAAAATAAATAATTTTTTGTTTGTTTGGGTGGAGGAGTGGTGTTTTCTGGTGGGTGGTTTGTTTTTTATAGCTTTTAATTTCTTTTTTCTGAAATGCTGAAATACTGTTCATGTATCATGAAGTTGATATCATTGCAGAACTCGATATCATTCAGTTGTGATTCCATAGAACTTTTGCTGCTGATGGAATGGTGCTTGGATTCTTACTTTTCATACCTTCAAAACCTTCAGAGACCCTGTTTTATGCATATTCATTTACAGGAAACGGTAGTGCTAAAGTTTCGTAGTAAAATCCATCTTCGGCACAGTTGTTTATCAGATCTATGCATTCATTAGTAAAGAGTCCCTGCTGTTGTTGGCTCCAGTACAACTTAATTAATTACTATTTGAAATATGGATGTGGTAAATGATCCAACTTAGTGAAACAGGAGAGCAGCTGTTACCTTGTTTTATGTTTGAAGTCACTGGCTTTTCTCCTTATTTGTGTGTGTCATCCCCTTTTTCATCTTCTGACAATAATTCCATAAATTTTGGACTCAGATTCATCTGTAAACCCTGCCCCCTGTTTTGTTTTCCCACTGTGTCATCTTGTTCTCCTCTGTACTCCCCATTTTATCATCTCATGTTGCACCATCCATTCCTGTCTCTCCCTCTTTTCTCTGCCATAGATGTTCAGAATTCTGGTCTCCCTTTTCTTTCTGGTTCCTTTCTTCAGCCATTCTGCATTCCTGAGAGCCAAGTAAGTTGTTTCCTGCTCTGCTGGAGGAACTGCTGCTTTTGCCACTTTTCCTCAAGATGTATCTCCTGGTGACATATGCCTAAATGCTTTCTCAAAACAACCTTATGGAATTCATTAGAAGTTTTTCCTGATTGTTTCCATTTCCCCTGGAGCTGTTTGCTCTGGTCAGTTACTGCATCCGATTCATTTCTGCTCCAATGTCTACTTCCTTTCTTATTTTTATTTTTATTTTATTTTTTTATTTTATTCTATATTTTTTATATTTATATTTTTTATTCTTTTTTTTATTCTATTGTTTATTCTATCTTCCTTTTCTTATTTTTATTTTCTTTTTGCTGTCTGGAAGAGACCCTGAGAGCTGCTGTTTGCTGACACCTCAGCTGGCTGCAGGGTTCCCTGTCAGCATTTCTGTGCAGTGCAGGGCTGGAGAGAGGGAAGGGGCACATTTCAGCCCTGAAATAATCAGTTCCATCCTCTCTGGCTTTTCGTGGATATCCTGGCACTGCAGGCTGTATTCTCTCACTTGATTTCTTTTCTGCTGAGGATTTTTTTGGGGAGTTTTCTCAGGGAAGCTCTCTGGGTTTGTTAAGCCCTGCTCTGGGCAGGGGGGATGGACTGGGATCTCCAGAGGCCCCTTTCAACCTCAGCCCTTCCTGAGATGCTCTGAAGGAGGAGAGAAACAGGAATGGAGAGCAAAGGAATGGGTGCAGTGAGCACTGAGTGTTCATGGAAAGAAACAGCACGCAGAGCTAACAAATGCCACAGCAGAAGCTGTTTAACCTGCTGGTCTCAGCACTGGAGATGGAAATCCCAATTGCAAAGTTTCAGAGAAGCTGAACAGCCAGGGGATAAATCATATTTGACTTTATTCTGAAATAAAGGCAAACAATGAGTAGCATTCTAACTCATTTATTTGTTCTGTGAGCTGTGTGCTGTAGCATTTGAAATGTGCTCTGGCAATATAGTTTGAGTTCCTTTAATAGCAAGGCTAAAATGAATATATGCAGAAATGTGAGCACAATTTGAGTCTTGGCTGTAGCTCTTAGGTATCAAGGTCCAGTGTTTTGTTTGTTCCAAAAAGGTTTCATTATTTCAGAACTGAATAGTTAGGGAGGATCTAGGAGTATTTATCGTAGGTAGAGCTACAGAGACCCCTAGAAACTGTCTTCAGTGTTTATGCTTTTAGAAATATGGGATGAAAAAATTTTATGTTCTCTACTTTAGAGACAGCAAACAGGAGTGTTTAATGAGGAAAAAAAAAGTTTGTATGAAATAATTGAAACAAAGGAGAGCATGAGGTAGGGAAAATACTGCAAACAGCATAAATGTAGGACTTTCTTTTTAAGGAGTGTGATTTTCTTAGACTCCCATTATAGAATCAGACATATCAGACATGTACTTTAAAAAGCATCCAAGTCTCCAAGCTATTTCCTTTTTGAAATGAGATGTTGGATTACAAAAAAAAAGAAAAAAAAAAAGCTTTGTTTTCTTCATAGAAGTAGATGGAAGTCTCTTTATTTCATTTATATTCGATTCTCATTATCCTGGGACACAGAGGAAGGGCTGTGTGAAAAGGAGTAGGAGAAAGAATAAAGACAGATTTTTTCATTGTCCAAAAAGTGGGGTTTTTTTCCCTATCCATAGGAACTAAGAAAGCCCTTGTGCTTAGAGGAATGAATAATGATTTATCACTCTTGAAACATATGGAACTGAGGAGGTTCATGGAAAGGTTGTGTGTTGGGTTCAGTTTGCTGAATGGAAAGATGTCTCAAGGAATGATATCAGTCTCTGGTTTTTTCCTGCAGCTATTTGAGGTTAGCTATTTAAAGGAATTGTATGAAGTTTTAAAAAGGCAAAGTATATCATGTGTTATTAACATGTATTGCTCATTAGTATACCTTACACTAAGTGTCTCCCTACTAATTGCTGTCCTAATAAGTTTTTTTTTATGCCTTCCTGCTGCCCCTTCAATCTCTTCCTTTATTTTATCACTTTACTACTAAAAGCACCAGATTCAAAACTATGCATGCCTGGGCTATAAATGTTTATCAACTCTAAGCATTCCCCATGGAGCAGTACCCATTCCCCAGTCTCTTCTGTGTTTGTTTTGTTTGTGGGATTTTTGGGTTTTTGGTAGTTTTTTGTTTGTTTGGGGTTTTTTGGTTTGTTTTTAATTTTTTTTCTTTTTTGTTTGGTTGGGGTTTTTGGGTTTTTTGTAGGGTTTTTTTGTCTGTTTGGGTTTTTTTGCTTTGTTTTTGTTATCTTTTTTGTTGTTGTTGTTATTTTTGGATTTTGTGGGTATTTTTTTCCACAGACTTTATTTCTTCTGTTTTGTGCACTGTTTCCAGCGATTGTTTATTTCTTGTGTTTTGAGCATGATGTGAGAGGCTCCCAGCTCCACACCCATGGATGAGGTGCCACAGGTGCCTGAGCCACCTGAGGGCTGGGCAGAGCTTTTTTCCTTTCTTAAAAGCCTCTCAGCAGTATCCAGTATAATCTATATTCTATAAATAAAATTCCCCAGGTGCTTAGGGCAGACTAAAAGAGCTGCAGGGTCTTTCCTCAAGCCCTTTAGTGCAGGTTGGAATAATCTTGGTCAGCAGACTGGCAGAGGATGGGGAGGGGTCACAGCTGAGCATCCTCAGCTCCTGCAGAACTCGGGTGAATCCCATCAGGCCCTGCTGAAGGTGTTTATTTCCTTTCATAGAAATCTCCCTCAAGGTGTTTTGTGAGTGAAGGATTGTCCTGATTCATGGTGTGATAAACAAATACAGCTCAGGAGGCGCTGGATGCCAGAGAGCAGAGTGTTCACCCCCAGGATTGCT
The DNA here is from genome assembly GCF_012460135.2 of Molothrus ater. Classification (NCBI taxonomy): domain Eukaryota; kingdom Metazoa; phylum Chordata; class Aves; order Passeriformes; family Icteridae; genus Molothrus; species Molothrus ater. Next base: position 12,775,115 of record NC_050493.2, on the reverse strand, counting down.
TTCATTTGCCTCCTGTACTGATGACATGACAGTTTGAATCTCATTTGAAGTGAAATGTGACTTCTACCTGCAGTTCAGGTAATGAGGGAGTAACCCCAGATTTTCTGTGCCTGTTGGGATCTGCTTGGTGCAGGTTTTTGCAGTTCTGCTGTTTCCAAGGGCTTTGTTCCAGTCTGGCAGTGGCAGCTGAAGCCGTGGCTCTGTCACAGGGCTCTAGGATAATGCACAAGGGTTTTTGGGGGTTTGGTTCTTCTGGCTGAGGCTCCTGGAGCTCTTGGGCAGAGATGACCACTCTGATCCCCAAGCCCTCAGCACGGTGCGTTTCCATTGCTGTTTCCACAAATCCACATTCCCTGCCAGTCAAAATGAGCAAGAATTCTCCTGTTGAAGAGGAGCACCAAGGTGATGTCAGGATCCATTGTTCACTATCCACAGATCTGTTCCCACATGGAAAACCAGGGGAATCATGAGCAGAGATGACACAGCCGTGGCAGTTCTGTATTTGGGATCAGTGTTTGAAGTGTTTGCAGATGAAGTGAGGAATGCAGGCAGTGCCTTATCCATGGCTGTGATTACCAGCAGGGTAACAAAGCACAGTGGAGGTGGTAAATGATCATTATCTGCTACAGGGCAGGCAGTGGGACGTGTGATAAATCAAAACAGTGTTTGTGTATGACTAAAAAGTGAGAAAAACCTGTTCTTACAGGGTACCCCAGTGATCCCTGGGCAGGGTGCTCAGCTTTGAGGCTCACAGGCTCCCCAGGGCTAAGAAAGAATTATCACCATGTTTTCCTATGAATTCTGATTTTCCTTTAGCAAACCACTGTTGTGATGTTGAATATTTCCTAAAGAGAAGGTCCAAACCTGTACAGTTGATGGAAACCCTTTCATGTGTCTGTTGACAATCACTTGAGAACAGGTAAAACTGCACAGGGCTTGTAAAGAATGCAAACGTGGCTTTGGGAGATTGGCACAAACATTTCTGAAAGCCTTGGCTGGTTCTAACACAGCACTTGAAGCTTTTCTTTTGCTTAAGATGGGAAAAAATGCGGTTTTAAACACAATTTTCATGGTCTGTATTATGATTTTTTTTTCTGTCTTTATTCACTTGAAGACTTACAAAAAGCCCAGAGAACACAATTTGCATTCTTGTTGTGGTCTCAGTTGAGAAGTTAAACATTGTTTCAGGTAAATTCCCCCCTGTCCAGGAGCCAGTCTCTCTGGTCAGAGTGGAGATATTCCACTGTGTCAGTGGGCATTACTTTTATGGATGAAAGGAGGTTTGGGGTTGAGAATTACAGAGCCTTTGTTGAAAACAAATGTTCCACGGCTGACCAATGAGGGGAAAAAAGTGGGAGTGGAAGAATATTCCAATATAAATTCATGATGCAAAGTGAAATTTAGTGATCTGGGTACTTGTGGCTACAGCAGGGAGATGTCTTCTGCCGGGATATTTATGGAGTGCCACTGCATTTATTTTGCAAAGCCTTGGCCATGGCACATGGCATCATGGATTGCCTGACATAACCAAACCACTCAGACTAGGATGCAATTAAACAGAAAGTGATGATAGGAAAAGTTTGGGGATTTCCAAAGGGGTCTAACAAAGATGTTACCTGTGCTGTGATGAACCTGGCTCCTTTCAGTGAACTCACATTTCAAGAGTTTCAATTTTTTTTTTCAATAAAGTGCTTTAAAATCTCTATAATAGGAAAAGGCTTCAAAGAGGAAAGATTAAAAAAGAAAAGTAAATAAAAAGGAAATAATATAATTAAGGTTTGACCCTGTAAATTGCTAACCTTCAAAGCTAATGCTGGAGAAGCACACTATTATTAGCAATAAAAAGAATTTGCTTTGCCCTTTTAAAATTACCATAAACCGATTGACTGAAATGGAATGATGTTAATATTTAAGAAGTAGGACACTAGATTCTATTATCTCAGAAACTCTGTCACCTGGTACACTCTGTAGTCCTGTTATCTAATTATTGTCCTTAAATTGCATTAGTGTGCCAGCAATTTGTCTGCTGTTGGGAAAGTAATTGACATTTGAGTTACTGCTTCATATTTGGGAGACTCACTAGGTGGTTCCAAAGAGCCCTCTTCTGTCAAAGCAGATTAGCTTAATTTTACCTAAAAGAAAAGGGAAAGTCTGCATTTTTGAGTGTGCCATTTACACAGTGCTCTTGTAATTTGGTATTAAAATTCAGGTTATGTATCACAGCTGATTGCCAAGAGAGAAGAGGATGAGGAGGGGGAAGTGGGAAATTAATAAATGAGGGGTTTTTTGCCTTCAAATTCACTTTAGTGCAGTCTGGTCCTTCAAGGAGGAGTCTGCTGGTGGGAAGGGGCAAAGCAAATGCTGCCATGTGTCCAGGGAATGTTTGTTTGATCCCTGGGCTCTGATCTCCAGGGCTTTGCTCACTCCCTGGGCACCCACAGCACCTTTCCCAAGCCATTGGAAGGGATGGGATGCTCCACTTCACCTGCAGAATCCTGACTTTCTGCAGGAATTCCCGTTTCCTCTTAGTGCTTGGAGGAAGAGCACTCCCAAAGTCCTTTTTATGCAATTTTTTGATGAAAATTTAAAGGATAGTTGTAATTCCTTGTAGCCTGGGAAGGGGAGGAGCAGCCTCTGTCCCACCTTGTATGAATGTGAGTGTCCACAAAGGTTTGGTTTCATGACTCTGCAATCCAAAGCTTGAAACTTTCCAGACAAATGTAATTTGGGATCTAAAGTTGATTAGAGACGCATGATTACAAAATGTGCATAATAGTTTATGTGACAACTGGAATTACATTTAAAATATATTTGAAATTAACATGAGGAATGTAGCTGTCTGGTAGTGGTGATAATTTTGCTAATATAATTTGTTTAGAGATTTTCAGTTCATGTTTAAAAACAAGACAATCTTAGATCTCTTCAAAATATTTATTTCTTTTTGCAGGGCTGTTGCATAAACCAAAGTGCATTGCCTGAACTTATAAGATTGTGTCAGTGCAATCCAAGTGAAGCATTTAAGAATGTTGGCTCAAACTGGAAACCTCACCTGGATTTCTCTTGACAATAACTCTAAAAAGAGATTTAAAGCACTGGTTACACATCTCTAGAAATCTCTCTTGATATGTCTCTAAAATATTTCATTTTTCACTGACAGGAATCAGGATTTTCTCTCTGCTCTTGATGGTTTACATAAATAATTGTGGTTTTTCAATCAGTATTATGAAATTGTTAAGACCTTTTGCAGACCATGTAAATTGCTGGACTGTTTTGCAGAAAACATACTTTATCTCTTTCATCTCAAAAAGTACCAAAAATTAGAAAAAAGGGTAGAAAAATGTAAGCTTGATTAAATCATCAAAGTATCAAAAGGCTGCTGCAATCCTTTGTTGTAATTTAATTCTTCATTTAAAAAGTAGATTTCAAATCCAAGCATTTTGCCCAAAAAGTATTTGAAAAGAAAGGAAAGGTTGAAAAAAACACTCGAGTTCATTTTGCAGGCAAAGTGGTGAGGGAGCAGAAGTTTGTAGAGCGAGAAAGGCAACATCTATTGCAAAGAAATCCTGCAAGTGAAGTGTTCCAGAGAGAACAGCTGATGCCTGTGCCCTGTGCTCCCTGTGATTCTGTGCTGCTGCTGCAGCTGGAGTGTCTGCAGAGCACGGCCTGCCCAGCTCTGCACAGTTTCATCTTTTTCTGAAATGCCCCTGGTGTTATTGCTGCCCAGAAAATTAATGGGGTATTGATAATGATTGGCATTTCTGTATTGGGAAGAATGGGGCACTCTCCACCTGATCAGAGAGAAGCTGGCTCTGTTCTCCAGGCTGAGGGCTGTACCTGGGGAGGACAGGTGAGGTGACGCCTGGGGTGACACTGGCAGAGCCCCCTGAGCCAAATGGGAGCATTATTTCAGTTTAAAATTCTAATGGTGCCAGTAATTGGAGGCAACTTTACCATTAAAGCAGGGAAAGAAAAATAACCTTTCCTCCCTGAAGAAGGATGTGCTGCAAAGGTCAGAGCTGCTCGTGGAGGCAGCCAGGGGCCTGGTGGCAATAATGGGAATGCAAAGTTCTTGAAATGCACTGAAAGTGGAAGTTTTCAGCAGGACAAAGGACACTGCAGAAGGAACTGTAATTTCCTAGATTTAGGATTCTTCCTTAGTTAGGTAAGGCCAGGCTTTTAGAGAGCTCAGAATTTCATATTCTCAACCTACACAGCAGCTGCTAGATGTTGAAAATAGCTCAGCTCCTCACAGTTCCTGCTCTGCCAGGCACCGAGCTCCCAGCAGAGTCTGGCTCTCCTTTGGGTGCCAAAATGAGAGCTGAACTCTCATGAAAACCTGACTCTCATGAAAATCTGTGAGTACACTGATTTCTTGGGGGAAAAAAGGAATAAAATAAAAAAATCCATCAATTGGGTATGAAAATTAGTTATAGCAGTATATTTATTTCATAGTAATTAACTTCTTGGAATGATTGTCATAGTACTCTGATAACCATGAGTCTTGTTCTCTGAGTAGTTGGTAAAGGTACATATATTAAAAATAAAAGGTGACCTGTCTAATTATTTCTAAGTATCTCTCATTAATGTCCCTCTTCTTTACATTCTGTGATGCCTTTTTTTATTTTTAAGGCACACAGAGCAATGATCATAAGGACTTTTCCTCTAAAGTTTAATTCAGACAGGGACAACTGCATGTACACTGTATATTTAATGCAAATATGATGCCAACAATAGATGCAATCATTTCTAGTCTAGAGAAATGCTTCTTGCAAGTCTGTTGTCTCCTGTGCCTTCTAAATGGAAAAAAAATGAATTTCAGTAGATGGGAAGAGGGAAATTTGCTCTACCATTGCCTAGAGGGAAACTGAAAGGAAGGGAACTGCTAGAAGAACTCGTGTGTCTTCACAATGTTAACATAATTCAAATAGAAAATGTTACACCACTGTTTTTTTTCTGGAGTGGAGCTGGTTTCCAGTGAATCTATATGTTTAACAACATGGATAACTGGGTAACACCAGAAAGGGGAAGCAGTTGTTGGATCTAGAGAGATCTCTGAAATGTGCTTCTCACATATGTAAGAATGCTGCCTTACAAAATGGATTTAACTTTTCCTGCTTTCCAAGCATAGTCTCTGCAGCACTTTTGTAAACTTTTCTGTGCCATCATTCCCTTAGAGATAATGGTTTCCAGCAACCTGTGGGGGTACAAAGGGAAAAAATAAGACTTGCCATGAATGTTGGATTTCACAATTCCCAGGCTGTTTTTCTGTACTTTGTCTGACAACCACCAACACACATTTCAGCGTGGAATGAGTGCTCCTCTGTCCTTCCTGCAATAAATGTATCTGTGCACACATCCTGGCACACCTGTCTGTGGGTGCTGCAGGATATATGCAATAAATGTATCTGTGCACACATCCTGGCACACCTGTCTGTGGGTGCTGTACAGGTACCCACACATCACTTATTGGAGGCATGAAACACCTCCTGGAAGGAGGAGAAAGCTCTGTACCCAGGCAGCAACAGAGACAGCAGGAGCACCGCTGTGCTCCCAAACAACGTCAAGGCTGAGAACAAGCTCACTACCCACAAGAAAACAACTATTTTTCTTTTTTTTTCCCCCCTTTTGTAGCATCTTAATGCAAGCAAAAAAGCCAGGAAATCAAGTTGTGCAGCAGATATAAAAGCCAAGGCATTAATTTATTGTCAGCTTGTCAGTCGAGCTGCACTGTGCTGTTTTTAGCATTATTCCATTAATGTAAATCTTATGTCACTGGATGTGTGCTGTGTTCTGTGTGTTGGGTTGTCAGCAGGAAAAGAGAGAATGCAATCCAGCATGACTTCTTCTTTCTCCTCTTCTGAAACCCTCTTTGGGTGTGTTGTGGTTCTCTCCCTGTGAATCTGTAGGCATTGCAGAAAGCAGAGCTGTGGTTTCCCTGCACTTACCCAGGAGTGAGCCTTGCATTAACTTGGCTCTCCTGCTGCCTTTCTGGGGTACCTAAAAACAGAGGCCAGACAAAATTAGAGGATTAAAAAGCAGTTCTATTTATTGAGGGGCCTTCAGGTACATTTAGGGCAGATGAAGCTCCCCATGGGCCTACACCCAAAATGAATGAAGGGTCACAGATTTTCACACTTTTATAAGTTTGGTCCATTTGCACATTGGGGGTTAATCTGCCAATTACAGCCTCGGGTAATGAAGTCATTTACCCCAGGTTTGCTCCCCCCAGCTCCCTTTTGTTTAATCTCTCAGGCCTGAGGCAGTGAGGTGTCCTTGACTGCCAGGCCTGGAGAGGAATTGTTGTGTCTGCCCAAATGGGGAAGCAGCAGCTCACACTGAGGGTGGAGCTTGGAGTTACACACTAAAAACTGCAGGATTACAAATACATGAAAAATAGAAAAGCTGAAATACTGAGGCATCACTCTGAAAGGAAGGATCCCATTGTCCTGGTGCAGTGGCAGAACCATGTTTGCTCCCAGGTTTCTCTCCTTTGGTCCCACAAACAAACCAAAATGATTACTTAGCAGTGTGTTTTCCTTTTCATCATTTTTACAATTAGAATATTTTCCTCAATACGTTTTTAAAAAAATTACAGTATTTTCATCCATCTTCCTTTTATTTTTAATTTAAAAATCCATCCCTAATCCCAGGCTCCTGGCAGGGTGGCAGCCCCAGGCCAGGGCAGTTGGCAGCTCTGGCTCTGAGCCCCTCTGCTCTGCAGCCACCAGAGCTCCTGCAAACCTCGCTGGGGGAAGCAAGGCAAGGAAAAGGGGGAGCCTGGAACCTCCTCTGCCTCTGCTGAGCTGAGCCCAAGGCTGACCTCAACATCTTGTCTAGTTGAAGCTACAGAGCAAATTTCCCGTGACATTATCTACAGAGGAATTTAGAAAATATGTAACTTCCTTTCTTTTTTATTGCCCAACTATTTTTAAAAGCAGTAGTGGCATCTTTTTTTTTTTTGCCTTTTACACAGACTTACTCATGCAAAATGAATATTTTTTAGGATAAGTGCCAGAAGGCGAAAATTGTTATCTTTGAATTGAGCTGTTTTAAAGAAAGTCACCTTGAAAATGTATTTATTTATGAAACTTTTATGTCTGTAGGCTTGCGTGAGTGGACATCTAAATGTAGCACAGAGCTGCTAGCACAGAATTGCTGTTGCTGAGCAGCACCTATAAAACTATAGGCACTTCTATTCAACTGAATCGACAGTCAATAAAATGTGAAAAGGAATATGTGGTCTGCCAGAATTCAAATTTACAAATAAAATGTCAAATCTGGATTTTTAGGACAAGCAGAGAAGCTTAACTTGAAAACTGAAGTCAGAAACACTGAATTTTTATGGAATAAATATGCAGACATTAAATGTCTGAAGTGTGGGCACAGTGGTGGTTTCTGAGTGCTCAGAGATGCTAGGAGGGTTTAATGGTTGAAACAGGAGAATGATTTTACTTCTGAAATATCAGGATGCAAGTTTCTGGTGCTGTTCACAGTCTTACCCAAAATCATCATTTTTATGTCTCTGAAGAAAAAATTGAAAGACAGTAGGATGTAAATTAAAAGTAATTATTTCAAAAATGTTTTTTAATATGTTTTAATTTTTCTGGTAAGTGCTAAGGGATCCTTGTTAAATGTGTTTTCCTCCTTATCCTGTTTCTGTTTGTCATTAAATTTTTGAAAGAATTTGCCTTTCAGCCATATTGGCTTTACATAATTGATCCATCCAAGAGCTGAATTGTCTGTGGGTCAAATGTGAGTTAAAATGTAATTTTTTAGATTTTTTTTTTTTTACTATGACATTTTTCAAGAGCTATTCTTGCCTTGCACTCATCAAGCAGAAGGATCTGTGGTGCAAGATCCTTGTCACTGTGCTGTGCCCTGGAAATGGGGCACTGTGTCATTTGGTGTGGTGACAGAGAGAGAATCAGGAGAAGAGAAAACTGAGAATTTTGGAATGCAGGCAGGGAAAAAAAAAAAAAATCAGAATCTTCAGCATTTCCATGTGTAGGCTGCCAGTCCTGATGCTTTGGGAGAAAATGTTTGTTCCCTGCTCTCTCTTCCCCTGTTGCCATAATAAATTAATCCTGGTGTGGGCAGTTAAGGAGGCTCCTCTCAGAGCTATGGTCGTGCTCATGGAATAACAGACTTTGTGATAAGCACAAAAAAATGAAAGAAAATCCTTGTCTTGGCATAGAAAGGACAGGGTTGTGTGGGGCTGGCAGTGGGAGGGAAGAACACACCCTTTCTGATTAGTTCTGTACTCTCAGGAGTGAAATCATAAAGACTTTTCAGTCTTAGACCTGACATAAGGGTTTGTTATTTTTTAATGTGGCAATTCCCCTGCCTTGCAGCCTCAGCCCTCTGCTCTCTCTGAGTCTCTGTTCCTTTGCCAGCAATGCTCCCTGGCTCATCCTCTCACTGCTTTTTGGGCAGCTTGGATTAGATACCAATGCATGTCTTGGTGATTTCTCCCAGTGATTGCTGGATTCAGGCTGCTGGATGCTCTCTTTGATTTGGCATTTTAAGGGACACTAGCAGAGAGCCTCCTGGGGGCTCCAGGAGAGGATGATCCTTGCTTTGCCTCTCTTGGGGGTCAATCTGTGCTTGCATTTCATGGGGTTTCTCCAGCTGGGCACTTCACAGCCTTTAGTGAGCGGAGCCCCCAACTTTGGTGCCAGGGAGGGAGGAGCTGCTGTGCCTGGAATGAAAGCACACAGACACCAATGAAAGCACACAGACACCAATAAGAGCTCACAGACACCAATGAAAACACACAGACACCAATAAGAGCACATAAACACCAGTAAGAGCACACAGACACCAGTAAGAGCCCACAGACACCAATGAAAGCACACAAACACCAATAAGAGCATACAGACACCAGTAAGAGCACACAGACACCAATAAGAGCATACAGACACCAGTAAGAGCACACAGACACCAATGAAAGCACACAAACACCAATAGGAGCATACAGACACCAGTAAGAGCACACAGACACCAATGAAAGCACACAAACACCAATAAGAGCACACAGACACCAATGAGAGCACACAGACACCAATGAAAGCACACAGACACCAGTAAGAGCATACAGACACCAACAGAAGCACACAAACACCAATAAGAGCATACAGACACCAATAGAAGCACACAAACACCAATAGAAGCACAAAAACACCAATAAAAGAACACAAACACCCAGGGATGTGCCCAGGGTTTCTTCACAGTGTAATAGTGAGTGTCCCACATGGCTGGATCTAATCTAGGGGTTTTTGCTTTAAGTGATACTCGCTTGTGAATCCTCCTTCAAAACTATTCAAAACCATTCAGGTTCTGAACAATGCAAGTTCCCTTCCTACCCTGCAGTGCTCCCAGGCCAGGAATGGGAAATGGAAAGGGCACAGCAGCTCTGGGGAGTTGATTCCTGCCTAAAGTCATACACAGCAAAAGGATGACGTATTAACCATTTCTTAAAATAATTCCCTTAATTGAATTTTTTCCTGGATATTTCCCCACTCCTTGTTTGTCTGATCGTTCAAAGGGGGCTTTTTGTTTTGCTTGTATTTCAGAAGCTCTGTTTCAGTGACATGTTTAATGGGAATGGCTTATTTGGAAGTTAATTTGAATTATGGCTTAATAGGATAAAGAGCATGTTTAACAATTTATAAATATTAAAGTTGGAACTGTGCATTTGGCCTGCCTGCTGTGCTGGGGAGGGGATGCACACACAGGATTTTTGTGACTACTGCTAAAATGCTGGAGGATGCTTTTATATTCCTGTGGGTTCTCTGAGGTCTGTAAACAAAATCCATATGATAGAAACAATGTTGGTTTTGCAATAAGCTTCAAAGTTCTGGTTTTTTCTTTTCTTTTCATTTATTACTCAGTCATGAATATCAAACCAACAAGAACATGTTTCCCCATAGTTGTATAAAATAACCATATATGTCATACTGTTGTTTAATGACAGATACTTTAAAGAATTATTCTTTTTTCAAGAAGGAAAGTAATTTTTTAGGTCTTTAGAGACCTGAAGCAGAGAAACTTGGATTTTTTAGAGAAGCAGGAAGCTGAGAAGAGAGCTAATGGCAGAAAATAGCTGGCTTTCTATGTGTGCTCGGCTAAGAGATTGAGACGTTCTGAACTCCAGAGATGGCTGAGATGTGGCAATAGGAACAGTAGGTGTTCATGCTTGGTACCTGGCAGGGTCTGAGAAGAAATGTGATGTAGCCAAAGTTCATAGTTAAAAGCGTTGGGATAAGATTTTAAATCCAGAGCCTCTTTTGGGAGCTTTCTCTGAAAATGTTCTGATTCCTGCAGCAGGAATAAGAAAGTTAACAGTCTAGTTAGATGCTTGAGAAGGTGGTAGAAGACTTCAAATATAGATTTTACTGAAACAAAAATAAACTATTTTCATTACACTTCTGTCTTTTTATATTCAAAGAAGAATCCAGGCCTTGATTGCTTCATCAGTTTGACTCAGAGAGATTACAGTCCCCTAATTGTGCCAGGGCTCCAATGGCTCTGCTCATTCCCAAAGAATTTCAAAGGGAAATTCTAGATGGTGGTCAAATAGAATATGTGGAAATCATCTTTAGGAAAGAGATGGATAAAAGAAGCAGCTAAGTACTGAATATGGAAATGAAGTCCATCTCTGTTCACTAGGGAAAGGCTCCAGCCTGTGACTGTGGGAATTCAAAGCTTCAGCAAAAGAAGGCAGAGCTGCAATATGTTCTGAGTGAGGGCTGAAATTCAAAGCTTACACAGTGAGCAAGCAACTCCCCCTCCCAAAAACGCTGAGAAAATCTCATTCTGCTCCCACTAGATTGAGACTGGAAATAATGCAGTTCATCTCATCAGTGCCATTTCGTTACCTTCAGCCCTGTGTTCCCTGTCCCAGGCTAATAAAGCTGTTCTTTTGTATTCTTTTTTTCATTAAAGAATTTACTGAGGACCAAAGTGGTCATTTCACATGGACAGCAGAATAATTTCAAACACTAAGAAGAAAAATTGCACACAATTTTTTGCTCATTTCTCCAGGAACTGGAAATGCTGTGTGGATTGTTTCCAGCTCTGCCCCAGGGGGGGCTGGGACACACCATGGAGGCACTTGCTGGATTTAAAAGGCTTATTTGTGGAATTACAGCTGAGATATGAAAAATGGCTCTGTGAAGAGCTGGTGGCTATTGCAGGGTTATAAAAGAAATTCCTGGTTTCCTTTGAAGGATGGCTCAGGTGTGAGTGGAGGGCTCAGCCTGCTGTTCTCAGAGGATGCAGGAGCCCTGGTGCCTGGCATCATCTCTGGCAGGGAGCAGGAGCAGAGGAGGAGTGATGGGAATGATGCATGGCTGTGTTTGTGCTTCCAGCAGCCCCTCTGAAAGCCTTGCTGGGGTACCTGGGAGGGAGATCCAGCTGGGTGTGATAGTGGAGCCCTGGAAAATGTTAGAAATAGTCTTTGAAAATATTGGGCTTTGTGTTTTCTCAGATCACTGCACCTGAGTAAGCAGTGTGATAAATGATATAATTGTTAGATGTGGTGATTGTTTAGTAATTAAATATAATTATTGTATAACCATAAGAAGAATCGTGAGAAACTATGTTGGAAATTTAAAGGGGGCTATGTTTAGCTGAAATCTGTGTATACAATAGAACAATATAAGTTTGATAATTATCATGAAAGTTATATAACAATAGAGTATAAAACACGTTCACCTCGAATGTATGGTCGGAATCAGATTTGGGTGGAAACTACCCTGATTCCCAGAGCTCTTTAAAAAGCACCGCATATAATCGCTTCTGTGATTATGTGTTTTTGAACACTAACAGTTGTGGATGGTCCTTGGCACCAGGGAAAGGAAGTTTTGCTGGGTTTGGGAGCAAGAAGTGTCCTTAAGGTGAAGAGCATTAATCTTTTCCTGTAAATAAAAAACATAAAAATGCACTTTGTTAATTGAGTGTGAGGGGGAAATAGCGCAAAAAGAGAAAAATGAAATATCATATACTTTATTTTTGATAATACCTAGTGCCAAGAATTTTTTTCTGCAGTAGTGGCTTATATTTCATGCTCTGTCATTCCAAACACATGGGATATTTGAAAATTGCTATATTAAAATCTTTTAGCCATGCAGAAGTGGAGGGTTTTAACATGTGATTTCAGTTTCCATACCCTTGTGTCAATTCCATTCACACACTTATCTTATGTATATCAATTACACATTCTCAGACGGTAATTAAAAGATTGTGAAGTGTCATACTGGGCACATAAACCACCACGGCAGGAAATCCTGAGCGAAATGTAGCAGAGGGGATGTGGTTTGTGTGTGTTCATCAAGCCCTGCAGCTCCAGACCCAGGCTCATGTGCCTAAATGTGCATTTAACTGGGGTAAATACAGAATCCTCTGGCCACTGCCTGTATTTTGACAGGCTGTAGCATTGCCTGATGCAGCAGCTTCCCAGTGTAGGGGTAGAATAGAAGAAAATAAAGACAGTGTAGAAAGTATTGTCACCCCTAAGGAGCTGCAGCTGGGCCAAAGATCAGGAGCAGGCCTGACTTTAACAGGCCCCAGCTGTAAGCAATGAGAAGAAGATGCTATAAAAGAGTGGGGGTGGCTGGGTGAGAAGGGAACTGGAGTCAGTGGCTGCTGTGTGGAGAGGAAAGAGTCAGTGCTGTGAGGAGCTGCCCACGAGAAACACCAAGAAGGTATGGAACTATTGTGATAAGGAGACAGCAGCATGGAGCCCCTGCAATGGGATGGCAATGTCCCAGTGCTTTAATTTTCTTTTGTCCAACTCCACCAAATGATTTGCTATCTTTATTTACTCCATTCTTGCTTTTTGCAGCAGTTGAGGAAAATCATTGAAACCTGTTCCTGGGTGCTTGGTGGGAGTGCTGTGCTTGGGCTGATCAGGACCCATTCACTGAATTAATTCTCTCTCAGTGGAACAGAAACACGTGGGAAGCCTTTATGTGCCTTTCTCTGCTCCCAAATCCTCCAGGCAGATCATTTGCCCTCCTTAATGATAACTGCAGAAAGGATGAAGGGGGACTGGGCACTGCTGCTGCCCTGGGAGAATCTCTGCAGGGTGTGGTGATGGAGCAGCATCCATCCCAAAAATACCAGGATTCTGGTGTTAGGGAGGACTGTGCTGTGTCCCCAAATCCCTCTGAGGCTCAGTGGTGCCATTGGGTGCATCTTTGCTGGAAGAAGGTTGCAGTGCAATTCAAGGTTTTTATACCTTGCAGAGTGGAAGCTTGTGAGATTTGCATAACTGGGGATGTTTCTTGTACAAATATTATGACTGTTGATCAAGATAACTTACATAAAATCTCTTAGGGAGTTAGTTTTAAGGAGAATGAAAGTAAAATGGCCAAAGGATAACAGTCTTTAATGAACCTTGGGCTTTATGAATTGCTTTCAGTGTTTTAGTAGACTGGGGGATGTTCAAGGGGAAAAAAAAAATCCTCATTGCCATTATTTAGCCCAGGTGCTTTTTGCTTTTGGTCCTTGCGTAGTTTAAATAAAATGGATTTGTTTACAAAATAATACCAGGTTGTTTCATAAGTTTTAGTAACTGTACTAAATTCAGGAGATTGGAGAAGAAATTATGATGTTTTCTGCTTGTATAATGTGGCTTTATTCTCTTTCTTCCCCCCTCTCCAGTTGGAGTTAAAAAGTGAGCTGTAAGGTGACTTATCTGCATGTGATTTGTCTTCTTTCAGTGACCCAAACCTGACCATTTATTTTTGTTTCAATTGTAATTTTGGTCCACTTGAAATCAGTTGTTAATATAACACTGCACTGTTTGCTCAGGTACTCTTTAAGTGCAGAACTGAAGCTTCTTCCCCTGACTCCCGAGATATCTTGGCTGATATTTTTCTGTAGCTCTTCCCTTACCACATTCTCTTATCATCTCCTCCACCTGATCAGTACCTCACTGAAGCATTATTATACTAAAAATATCTATTTTTAATATATTACCAGGCAAACTTTTCAAGCTTCTTCAGAGCTTTAAAAACCTTGTGCCTTTGAACTACTTCTGCCACAGTAGTTTTAATGAAGCTACACAGAACAGGGACCATGATTCCTTTAAATATCAGCATTTCTTGACAGAATGGAAAGATGAATAGATAAAATCCCTTGGAGGCCATGGAACTTTTTCCAGTAATTGTAATGATTTTGGATAGAAAGCCCAGAAAGAGAAGAAATAAGTGTAACAATCTATATAATTGGATGTAGAAAGGGATGCTAGTAGGGGTTCTGTGAGAAATTCTTTCTCTCAGGAGCAGAGGGGCTGTGATGGATGCCTGATCCCTGGGCAAACAGCACGGTGCAGCTGCAGACTGCAAGTGCAGCTTTTCAGAATATTATTACAAAATAAAATTTGTGTTGATGAAAGCCCTTTGAAATCCTGTTGCATTGTACCAGAGAAGAAGTATAGCCAAACTTTTTTTGTTGTTCCTGCATGTATCAGTATATTAATTGGCATGATCTAGCAACAGGAAAAAAAAAGCTTTTTATGAGGAAATAATACTGGAATTTTCAGGTAATGCTTCTGTGTTTGGTCTTTGATAAATCCCATTGATTATTTTTGCATTACTGATGGGTCGATATACTTATGGAATAGACAAAAACCTCTTTTTCTTCATCTGTGAATAACTTGCATAATTAGGAAAATAAAATGGATATTTTTGTTTGGTTGTCTACATCAGAGAGAGGGCACTATTAACCTGGGTGTGGACTAACCCTGCAAGGCTTGTTAATGAGACACCAAGAGCTGTCTCCTGCCCAGTTCTCCAGGGAGGTTTACAGGGTTTTGATGAATTGAAACCAGTGTTGGTAACATGATATAAACTCATGCCATAAACCCAGGAGCTGACAGCAATTTGCTGCAATTTGTGCGTGTTTTATCTTGTCTGTTTTGTGTGTCAGGGTGTTTTCTTACTGACCTTCCAGAGATGATAAAAACAAAGGGGATAAGCACAAACTGTGGCCTTTCTGGAATTTTCATCTTTTTTGGCCAGTGGTTCAGTTCATTACATGTCGCTATCACAGGATTATTCTGTCCCTTTTGATACCAGGCAAAGAAAAAATGTAAAATATATCAGCCAGAGCCATTGAAGCAGGTCTGTAGTCTTTGGCCAGTGGTGCTGAAAGATAAAGTGCTGTGTTTACAATTCCAATTTAAAAAAGTTTATTGAGTTACAGAGGAATTGCATTGATTTCAGTGCATTGGTTTGAGTGAAAACTGAGACTCTTACTTAGGACAAAAAACCACAGACCTACAACACTGCTGGCAATGACTTTCTGAAACTTCTAGGCAATATTTTAAATAGGAATCACCTTCTTGCACAGGTTACCCCAGGGCCTCCCTGATAGTACATGAGACTAGAAACTACTTGAATTTGAGACAAAATATAATTTGTAATTCCTGTGCATAACACAAGGCCTCACCATCAGGAGCTGTTTCTGGAGATACTTGTACATGCAAACTGAGGTTGTGATTAATAGATGGTTCCAGGCTGTTTCAGTGTAACAGTGACTGTGCTATAAACAGGACTGGGAAAAAATGATTACCTTTAATAGGGTAGCAGCTGTAAGGGTGCCTTTATATTAAGTGACTTAATGAATACTGATCTTGAAGCAATAAATCAAAATGCAAACAATCTAGTCTAATCAAGTAAGCAGAATATTTCAGATACCTAAATTATATTAAATGAGCACTTCAATCAAGGTCCGTACCTGCACGTGTTTAATCTGGTTACTGTTTGTGTAACATCACTTTCAGGATATATACATTTAACACACACTTGTTTCTTCTGTTTTTTTTCCCTTGGTTTTGGATTTGGTTTTTTTTGTTAGTTTGACATGAAGAAATTGCTTGCAGAATAATTATTAACTCCTCATAAATCCTGTCCTTCTACTGAAGGATTTTATTCTAAACAGTGATCAATGAGGCTCTTCTGAAAGGTGTTGCAGCAGTTTCTTCAGGTAGGTGTAGCTCTGTCAAAATATCTGCAAATATTTACAAATTTATTTGGTGGAAATATGTGTGAGCACCCAGCGTGTGTGTGCCAGGCTGTGCACACCCAGGGCATGACAGCAGCTCCTAACAGGGCAGAAATCAACACTGGCAGTGCCATCATCTGCTGGCAAACCAATATCTGTGCTCACCCTGGAAATACACCCCATGGGAATGAAAAGGACTTTACATTTTTTCTGCTGAGGTTCTGATTCTGGAGTCCCTTGCAGGATTCTGGGTGTGTCTGTCACAGTTCCAGTGCAGGTCCTGGCCCTACAAACATCCCTGTGCATGTAAAAAGGGAGAGTTTCTGAAAAGAATTTGCAATGCAAAGTCAGGAGTCTGTTTGAAGGTGCTGCTCTCACCTTGTTTAGTAAATATTTGTCCACCTTGACTTTTAGTTTATTTACTGACCAAATTCCACACCTGCAAGCCGGAGGGAGACAATGGTCCAGAGGGGCACTTGTATTTCTGTTCAGGCACTGCCTGAAAATCCACCACTGAAGAATTAATAACTATCTGTTATATTGACTTGATTTATGCTTAGGATTTGTTAGTTCTAGTTGTTTGCTTGGGATTTTTCTGTGGGTTTTGTTTTGAGATTCTTTTAGAAGTGGAAAATAATACCTATGGGGCATCAGGAGCTGATTAAAATATTCAGAGATCCTTAGTATTTGACTCTTCCCTTGATTTTGGGAACAGACTGCTGGTTTTGCCTCAAGAATCATTCATCTCTGCTTCCTGGTGTGTCCAGTTTTGTCTGGGATCAGAAAAGTGCAGCTGATCTGCTGCTTGATAGGTTCCCAACAGCACACTTGCTTCAGAACAGCAGAAGTGGGAAAAATCAAAAGCTAATTCCATTTTGTAGGCAGCTGCTCAGGGCTGTGAGTGGCTGGTGAAGGTCTGCATGGTCTGTTAGCAGGCTAAGTGTGAAAAACACCAATCACTTGTTTTAAAACTTTTGAAGTTTAATAGTAATAAAATAGTTATAAAAATAGTAATAAAAGTTAGAGCAATAAGAAATTGGACAATGAGAGTTAGGACAATAAAGGACAATAAAAAACTAAAGAAATATGAATATCTGGATTCTTTACTAGGGCAATTAAGCCCTGAAAGCACACATGCTAACAAAGGATTGACCCTTAAAAGCAATATGCCTGTTGCATATTCATATATCCCATACATGATGCATAAATTCTTTTCAAACAAGGGTGTTCTCTGGTTATTCTCAACTTCTCCCCTTTAATCCTGTTGGCTCCTCAAAGCAGGGAAGGAGATGGAAGAAAGTTGGTCTTTTCCAATAAGGAGGCAATAATTCTTATCTTAGTTTAGGTGTCTTGTTGCTGTTATCTCTGAGAAAAGAATTTCTTGATTATCTGTTGGATTTGCTGGGAAATGACCTGAGGAAGGCAGGAATGAAGTATCTGACTCCATGTTCTTAGAAGGCTGATTTATTACTTTATTACATAATATCACATTAAAGAATACTCTACTAAAGAATACAGAAAGGATACTTACAGAATGCTAAAAAGATAATAATGAAAACTCCTGACTCTTTCCAGAGTCTGACACAGCTTGGCCCTGATTGGCCCAAGAGTGAAAACAACTCCCAGCAGAATGCAATGGAACAATCACCTGTGGGTGAACAATCTCCAAACACATTCCACATGTGATCACAACACAGGAGAAGCAAATGAGATCAGAATTGTTTCCCTTTTCTCTGAGGCTTCTCAGCTTCCCAGGAGAGAAATCCTGGGCAAAGGGATTTATTCAGAGAAGGTGAATGCCACAATTATCTCATCCCTTTCTTGAGCTAGTTAAAAAAAGTATCTTATATCACATAGTTTCTATTTTAACATGATTTTATAACCTAAAACTACTTGAAAAAGATTAATATACGTTATGTTAGAAAGTTATACTATATAATATTCATTTTAATATTTGTGAAAAGCCAGTCATAAAATAGGCATTTTTCCCAGTAAGGAGGGTGGAAATGCAGCTCCCTTGGAGCTGGGCTGCCCTTGCATGAACAGCCCAAGAGAAGGGGCTGTGTTGGAGCCCCTTGCAGGGTGCAATTCCACCATGCAGCTGCACTGGCCTTGCAGAGCAGGCAGGGTGGAGGAACAGTGAGTGAGAAATCCAGACCAGCTTCTGGGTTAGGCAAGCACAGATCTTAAACCTGAGCTCCTGACAAGTACCTGCTGAGGTTTTGGCTGGCTGGGTTTGCTGAAACACCTTTGTATTGGTCCAAAAGTAAAAATAAATGTCATTAACTAAAATGGGTACAATCTTCGTGGCTGTGGTTGTCCCTGAACACAACATTTCATGGGACACCCTTGTGGAGATGTGTGGATATATGTCAGGGGTTGGCATTCAGTGTGTTTAGTTAAAAAACACCTTGAAGGAAACAGTGGCTCTGCACTGGACTGATCTTCCTGTGAATGCAGCCCTACAGATATCAAGCAACAGAAAGCATAAGAGAACTTCAAGGTTTCTGCTTTGTTTTGAAACAGAATTGCTCCTGGGTGTTTTCCTGTTGTTCCAGTGCCAAGGCACCAGCACAAATCCTGTCAGAGTTCAAGCAGCATCTGGATGATGCTCTGAGTCATGGGAGGTTGTTTGAGGAAGATCTGCAAGGAGCAGGGTCTTGGACACAGTGATCTTTGTGTGGGGCCCTTTTTTATTCAGTTCTCTGATTCTAGTTAAACTATTTACACCAAGGGTTCAGGCTGTGGTTTACATCATTCTTTGTATTAAAAACTGATATATAATTTTGTTCTGGGAGCAGAGCTGATCCTCCACTCTGCAATTCTGGTTAACCCAAACTGGAGGCCGGTATAAAAAATCCATTAAAATTGCCCCAGCTTTTTAGCTTTCATTTGTATGAAATAAAAGATGCAGCTGTCAGTCGCAACTTGCAGTACTGTAAACTCTGAGAGTCCCTTTCATGTCACTTCTGAGTGTTGCTCACTTCCACTTGAAAAGAGAACAAAAGCTGTTTTACTGCTTTTAAAGGGGTGTTTCTGCAGAGCCCAGAGCCAGCCCCAAGCAGTTAGGAGTGCAGGGAGCTGTTCCTGTGGAGCCTCTCAGTTTCTGGGCAGTGATGTTGATGTTCCTGCAGCTGACAGGGAGCTTTTATGGCCAATCTGGGGAGGTGCAAAAGGCCAGGGGCTGGAAACTGCCTTGAGAAGTGCCTCTGTTCCATAAAAGCTGCACATCCTTTGTGCTCTCATGATGGAATTCCCCCTAACAGACAACACAGGCCAAAAGTTAAGAATGTTGCCATAGGAGAGAATGTAGGTTAAAGTGCCTTTTTATTTGATAATCCTTTTATTCTCTCCAAATTAAAGTCCATCTTATTAAAAACCAATAGTTCACTTAGTGGAGTTATTCCATTTGTGGTTTTTGTCATCAGAAGTCACACGTGGCTTGCCAGCCTGATCTCTCAAGGTGTTTCAGCACAGTTATCTGTTTATTTGAGTAATGCATCCTAAATCTCATCCCTTGGAAAGTGTGGCACAAATGTTGGCTGCTTTGCTGCTGCTCCCAGTGCAAGACTGGCATGATAATTGTGCAAATAATCCTGAGAAGGGACAACTTCTTCATGTCTCGGGCCTGAGGGTCATTTTCAGTTTTATCCTAAAAGAGAGGCAAAGTCCAGGCACGGGCAGAGATCCCACCAGTAAAAAATTTCAGTTCTTCTGTGAACTCCTCTGCATTTCAAAACCTTGTGGTAAATCAATGTTAAATGAACATGATAAAGTTGGGAGCTGCATTTTGTTGGTGTCTGTCCTGGCTGGGGCTGTTGTGTACCCACAGAGCTCTGTCTCAGTCCTGTGCTCTGCAGCTGAGCCAAATGAACATCATTAATTGCTTTCAGTAATATGGGATTTTTGGTAGTGACCTGTCCAAAAGATACATTTGATTCTGAATTGTGGGGATTTTTTAACCTGATGATGTGTAGAGTGCCCTTTGTTCTAACTCTCTCAAAGGATGGCTGAGGAGAACAAGGTTTGTCAAATCTGTTGCATTGCTATTACTTGATGGACCAAGTTATTGAATGGGATTGTAAAGATGGAGTTTGGTTTTTTTATTTTTTTTATGCTTTTGTATTTTCTACTAGCTGCATTGAAAATGGTTGTTTCTGCTGAATTTTAATATTTGAAATTTAAACAACCCTGTCCCTTCTCAAGTAACGTCTTTGTGAGAGCAGGGAGAGAAGGTCTCAGGGGAGCAGTTTGTGGTCCCTTAATGGTAAATGCTTGCACTCAGGTTGGAACTATATTTAAAAAGTTCCTTTTCCTCAAGACTCCTCAAGCCTGATCCAGGCAATCTGGACAGGAGGAGGAAGGATGTGTCTCTCAGAGCAAAAATCACCTGCTGAATTAACAAAGTTTCTATTTGGTTTTATTAATTTATATTTTTTTAGCCATTCTTTCATTGTTTTAAAAAATCTGCATTGAACTGACAGCAAATGGAAAACCACATCCTAGTAGCATGATGGGAACAGATGCTGAACTTCAAAACCTTTGAATGCATGGATTCCCAAGTGAGCCAGGAATTTTCTCCTGAATACCAGAGGAAACTCTGCATTCTCTGTGTGGAGTTTCCATTTGTTCTGTCAGAGTCTGCCCAATGCACTGGGGGTGAGAGGAGGCTGTGTGCCTGGAAGGATATGGATATGCTTTAATAAATTAAACACATCTGTTTTTCTGCCATTATAAACCCAATACCTTTTATTGATTCATGCAAGCCTCAGAGATGCTTTTCCTCTGAAGGAAAGAGAACTTAATGAAAATACATAATTTGGCAGTAAGGATGTTTTCTGCTCTCCCCTCTCTGTTTTTTTCCCTTATCTAGCAGTTTTAGCAAGTGTGAAGTTGTGGCACTGATTAGCCTGGCAGCAAAAAGGGTAATGGTTTCTTTCTGAATGTGTGAGAAGGTGGCAAATAATGCAAACAGAAAGCAGCTTGAAGCAATTAGGTGAGTTAGTCTGGAATAAAGGGCTGCAAGTTCACCTCCAGCAAGACACAATTTCTGGAACAAGTTACAGATTGAAGACAGGCCCCAGGAGATTTCACTTCCATTATTGTTCACCTGTGCATCCAAGGAGCTCATAACAATTCTATTTCTGGAAGGGAATCTCACTTCACTAGTATATCAATATACATGGCACCTTGATAGAAATAACATTCTATGCATCACATGTTAAATAATTTATCTATTTTAAGTAAAACTGTTTATCTGGGAACTCAGCAGGTTTGCAGATTGGTGTCACAAGGCACTGAAGAAATAGCATCAAGCAACTCACTTTATTCTAATAGTAATTTTATTTTTAACTTGGCACAGATGAATAAGGGGAACTGAAAATGCTAACATATTCCTTTCCTCTCCCATTTTCTCTTGAACCATACATGAAATTGAAAAAAAACCATTTTCTACACATGTGTACCTTCTAAAATGGTAACAGCTGAAACTAGAATGAGAATGTGAACAGTGACTAGTTACAGATTTCTTAGGCAGAGTTTCAGAAGCACAGTCATTTGTTTAGGCTGAATTGTAATTGCTCATCTTATAATGAAAGACCTTTTTTCCTTCTCTACAACCATATTTATTCATTTTGAGGCTATTCCAAAGTGGTTTGTTCTGGCAGTTTGGTGGGGTTTGTTCTATCCATGCACCTTTTCTAATATTTTCTAAGCCGTTGTTTCATGTGCTCTGTGGTAGGTATTGGGAAAACCATTGGGTCCTTACAAATTAAAATTGTGCTTGGTTGCAAGAGCAGTGCCCTGAGGAAAAGGCTGCACTGAGATCTGACAAGACCTTCTTAAAACACCAGAAAATTCTGCTGAGTGGTGTCCTTCCATAAGTTTTTGATGGCAGGAAATGTTTTTTATTTTCTTAGGCACCAAAGCTGATCAATTACAAGTAAATTCAGAGGAAATCCAGACTTTCTTCTTTCTAGAGTTTATGTGCTATGGAGGTTTGTGATTTCTCCTCTCCATTCGTGACTCTGAGCATGAGGACTGTCAAATTTTACTGTGCTTCAAAGGAAGCATTCCCCAACAATAACCAGGGCTGGCTTTAACCCCAGCAAGGGCAGATGGTTTTTACCTCCTGGATGAGATGGGGGTGAAGGTGAGAAGCTTGATTAACCCAATCATTCGGGTTATGGAGGTGTTGGTATCCTGTTCATCCTTGGTATTACAGAGAACAGCTGCCTAGGGGATAAATAGGAAATCAGGGTGCAACTTGAAGTCAAAATATAGAAATTATATATAATTATATAATATGTATATATATTCTCATAATTATATTATATATCTAATTATATATAATGCATATAAAATCCAGTATTTTATAATATAAATAGAAAAAAGAAATTCTGTAGTATAAATAGGAAAAATAGGAAATCAGGGTGAACTTGAAGCCAATATATAGAAATTATATATAATTATATATTTATATAATTAATGTATGAAATCTATAAAAAGATATATTTTATAGATATAATTATATATATTATAGATAATAGATATTAATTATATATTTTTATGTATACAATTATATATTATATATATAAAAAGTATATTTTATATACTGACCTCATAGTTGCAAACCCAAATACACAGACAGGATCTGTGAAAACAAAGGGGAAAGGGGCACTGGTTTGATTTGCTTTGCTGAGTCAGGACTCTAAATACAGCAGAAGTCTGACCTAAAACCAACTTGACTACAGCAAAAGTGGGTGCAGGTTGTGCCTCACCTCTTCCCCACCTGTGGGATCTTTGTTGGAGCAGGAAAAGGAAAAAGGCTCTCAGCTGTGCCATGCACTTCATTTATCTGCAGAGGCCAAAACCCTCCCATGGGGCCAGCCAGCAGGCAGAGAGGAACTCCAAAATCAACAGCAGCACCTTAATTAGCCAGTGATCCATCCTGGTGAGTTTATTTTCACATTTAGAAGGGCTCATCTAATTCAGTGTATGCATTTCTGATGTCACGCCACATTCATGACTTTGTTGCAACTTGAAATGTAAATTAAGATGCCACACGTAACCTTGTAACTATTTGTGTTTCTTACTGGTTAGAAATAATTTGCTGTGGCATTTGGATGTATGGAAATAAAGTCTTTTAAATGCCATCAAGTGATACACTGATGAAATACTGTTTAATGGTAGTTGTAAGTGATTTGGTGTTGATGTTTAGGGATGTATTTGTGATGTAGCTAGATTATAAAACAGTTCATCACAACAGGAGTTTAAGGGAGAATGCTTATTCTTCTTGATACCTACTATTTTTATAGTTAATTTACCTCTTCTTTACCACTTCCATACAATTAAAATGAATGGACTCCCTCACTCAGCATGTCCTGGGATCAGGGAATGGGACCCTTGAAGAGCTGAAAGGGGATTTGTGTGCAGGCTGCTGAGCTTCCCTCCCTTTGGAGCCTTCTCTCTCCTTCCAGCGCAGAGGGAAATGTTTCCCGAGGTGCAATTGGGCTGTTCCTCTCTGAGAGGGCCACGTCCTGCTGGTGCAGGGCTGGGTGCTGGATCTGGGGTGACAGCAGTGCTGCTCACACGCCCATGTCACACTTGAGCTGGTGCTGAGCAGGGCTTGCCCTGAGCCAGGGGCTCACAGCCTCTCACACTGCCCTGCACTGAGGAGAGGGGGCACGGCTGAGCCCAGCCATCCCAGGGGATGTTCCAGAGCACTGGGGATCATGCTCAGCTGGGAGGGAAAAGCTCAGGAACTGGCTGGCACTGCTCAGTTAGTGGGGAGTGAATCTTTTCTTTTTTTTAATTTTTTTTTGTTTGTTTTTTGTCACAATTTCTTATTCTCTTTCAGTTATTAAATTGTTCTGATTCCAATTAATGATTTTTCCTGCTTTTATCCCTCCTCTTTAAAATCTTAATTTGGGTGACTTCTTTTGGCTGTGCTTTGTCCTCCACTGTAGCCATGATATTTTCTGCAAAATCCTTTCCTTAGGATTTTTCCTCCTGAGAAGCTGAGAGGCCTCAGGAACAAAATGTAACCAATGGTTATCTGCTGCTGTGGAATGCAACAGGTGCATCTGGGATTGGTCTCATGTGGTTGTTTCTAATTAATGGCCAATCACAGTCCAGCTGTTCAGACTGTCCTGGGTCAGTCACAAGCCTTTGTTATCATTCTTTATTTTCTATTCTGAGCCAGCCTTCTGATGAAATCCTTTCTTCTATTCTTTTAGTATAGTTTTAATATAATATATAACAGAAAATAATAAATCAAGCCTTCTGAATCATAGAGTCAGATCCTCATCTCTTCCTGGGACCCCTGTGAACATGGTCACACTCCACTACAAATAGAATTTTACCTGTGACGTCTCTTTGAGAGAAGGGGTTCTCAAAGCTGATAAAAGTTTGAAGTTAGATACCAAATACAATTTTTTGTAACATCCCTAGCATAATCTGGTCACTTTTGGAATGTATAGGCTGGGTTATATTGGAATGTCACTTTTGGTCACTGTATAGGCTGGGTTATATTTCCATAAGTGAAGCACAAAAAATATTTCTATTTTTAGTAGCCAGGCTGGGGGTTAATGTTTGGCTGTCACCACAGCAGGCTCAGGGACCCAAAATTCCAGCATTTCCTTGATCCAGTGGCCAGCTCCTGTATTTCCTTTCAGTTTTAAGCCTGTGCTCCTCAGTCCTCTTGGGATACCACAGTCAAGCCAGGGTGGCACTGACAGCCATGGGGATCCTCACTGGAGTAAAGAAATCAATTGAGAGGAGCAGAAACCCAAAGCCAGAACCACAAACCTGCCCCAGCTTTGGAAAACTGACACTGCTCACAGGGGTTTCTAATTTAGTCCATGGCAAGCTGCATTAACATGCTGCATAATTCTTAGATAAAGGTAAGCCAAATTTGGCTTTCCATTTCTCACAGCAAAATAAGACACTTGATAATTTAAAAATATCACATCATTTATTATGGTGAAATCAAGCATTAAATACAGTGGTGAACAGATAAAATAACTGTCTTGAGAATTAATGGAAAGTCAGGTAGGACAGGGATCATAATATTCAAATTACTTCCAAATGCCTTCTGTTTATAGTTGGGTTTATGACATAATGCAATTTAAATAATCTGCGAATTCTTTATCTGTTTTTGATGCCAAAGCTGTCACAGATCTCTCCAGACCCTCCCCTGGTATGAGTCTGTGATTTTGCTGTAGAAACCTTGATAGAAATCAGTATAAATATGTCACTCTATATGTGTGCATTTGTGTTAAATACCTGATTTAAATTTTATAATCTTCTATTGTAAGAATTTATTTATTTTTCCTTTTGTTCTGTACATTTTGAAGACAAATTTATTTTCAAGATACACAGACATAGATCCCCTCTCTCCACCCCCAAATTAAACTAAACCCATCAGTTCTTACAACACCAGTCCATGCAAATAATTTGGGCCTGGATTATTTGAGGGTAGTATGATTATGATGGTGAGAATTTTCTGCTTCCCTTTTTATACTTGAAAAGGTTATTCCTGCTGATTTTTACAGCCTAGATGATCCATTCTTTGTCTTCTTTTATTATCACTTAACATTGTTTGCAGATTTTTGTCTCTGTTGCTGTTACTGATAAGGAATTTCTTTAGACTGGGTTGTGTTTGCATCAGCAGAATCTGTGAAATTCATTATATACACAGCTAAAAAGAAAATGGAAAATACACACTTATATTGGTTCCAGGAACTATAAATTTATTTGAGCTGTAACGTTATTTCAAAGTGATTTCTTGTCTAAGATAAGATTATTTTAAAAGCACGTTCTTTCCTTAAAATAGTTGAAAATTGTATTTTCAGTAATATATTACTATGACAGCAAAAAAAAAAAAACTGAACCTGATGAAGAGGAAGGAAGGAGCAGGGTAATTTAGAACTGAAATTATTCTGGAGCTGGTCTTTAAATATTTCCAGGGAAGGAGCTTGCTGTGGGATTGGAAGCTGCAATGCTTCAGGCAGCTGTAGAATTGATTTCTCTGACAATGCCACTGGATTCCAGCTCCTCACTTTGGAATCAAGTGTGTAACTGTGTTTTCTAGAACTTTCCCCTCAATGGTGAGGATCAGAAACAGTGGTGTGCACTTCTGAATAGTTGATAGATCAAGCTTTTCAGCGTGTTTTATTTAAAATAGTGCCCTACAATGCCTTGCATCCTGTGTGCTGCAGAGCCTGGTGCACGTGTGTCGAACTGAATTCAGATTTTCTACTTACTCTGGGACAGAGGTGAATTCTGTTCACAGCTGTTGCTGCCTCCCCTCACATCTTGTTCCCCCTTTTTGATGGAAAGGCTTCCTTAGCTCATGATTTTCATTCATCCTCTGGATCCTGAGCACATGACCGAGTGCCTTTCTGAGGAGCGCAGTGGTGAAAGCCAAGTTCTTTCACCAGCAGTTGGTTTGGAATTTTGTTAATGCCATCAAACTTCTCAGGCACAAATTATTCACTTCTGTGCTGAATAATGAGCTCAGCTGAGCTAAACGAGTTCCTTGTAGAGCTCCCATTAGCAGTGAAATTGTGCTCAGATGAGCCCATTCAGAGCCATTCGAGGCGCAGGTTATGGTCTCACACGTTAAAATCAAGTGCTAAGATCTCCTCTTGGACTGAGGGATAGGATTTGTTTGAGAATCAAATTATTTTAACAGGATGCTGTCTTGCTAATTGGTTTTTTGGTGTTCTGGGGATGTCTTTGCCTGATTTACTGTAGCATCAACCAGTTCAGCTTTTCACCTGCTGGATTTGTGGAGAGGACTTGGCCAGAGGGCAGGAGGGATCATTTTGGGAAGGGTTGAAGTTTGTGGTTTGTTTTTGCTGGTCCACAGGCACAGCTTGTGGGGTTTTCCTGAGGTCTCTGAGTCTTGGGGGCCTTTGCTGCAGGGAGAAAGGGGCACCTGGCTCAGAGCTGTGGCACTAGCACACAAAATGAACCACACACACACACTGAGGTGTCCAAGGCAAAAATGGTACCTTTATTTTTGGACTTGGATGTTTATAGAGTTCTAAAAGTGACCATGGATTGGACCATGAAATTGTTACTATCAGGAAAATTAATCTACAAACCCCAGAGGTTTATGTCCAACAAGGAGACAGAGGAGTCCTTTTTGGCTATATTGGAATAAAGGCAGAGGCCATGGGGCATTCCCCTGGGAGCTCTCAGATTTTTGGAGGACACAGCCTCCTTTTTATCCCAGTTTCCCAGCCACATTTCCCTTCTCTCTTTCCCCATTGGCTGAGGTACTTGAGAGGTTCGGGCTTCCCAAAACGCCTGATCCCAAAGATTTCCCTCTAATGTACAACCCTCCCTTTTAATTTTCAATTCTTATGGAATTTAGGGGTTTTTCTTCCCCATTGTTTCTTTCATCTTTCAATGCCTAATTTCATTTATCAGCAAACCTACAGTTTATTTGTAAAAGCAAATCTCTTTTTCTATTCATCAATCAGTGCAATCCTCCCATTGCTTCTTTTATCTCCCAGTGCTGGTTTTATCCACCAGCAGACCCACAGCTTGTTTGTAAAGACAAATCCATCATTCCTCTCACTACCTCTCCAACCACACTGGTCAAACCAGCAGTCTATCAATTCCCTCTTCTTCTAGAAAGGAATGCAAAAAAATTATTCTTTACATGAAAGCTCCATGACAAACATGTAAACATCAGAAGGTTGAGAAGGACTTTAGAAGAACAGGGGGACACAGAGCAGCACTGGGAGTGCCTCCCTGAGCAAGGGGTGAGGGTCTGGGGGGATCTCTCTGTGGTCAGGATGACCCCGAGATGGGTCAGAAATTCTCTTTTTCCCAGCCCAGGAACTGAAGAAGTCAGGATTCTTCTGTTCTGGTTCTGAAGGCTGTTTATTATTTTCTGTTATCTGTAACCTTCTTCCCCTGGCCTGCTGAGGTCTGTCCAGCAGGTCAGTCCATGGCACACTAACCACCCTCAGGGTGGTGTTGGCTTTTTATACTAAAAACTACCTGTACTTTATTTACAATAACTTCCCAATACCTATCACCTATGTTAGACAGTGTGTTCCTCCTCTAAACCAATCCAAAAGTGCCACCATCACCCAGAAGATGGAGGCTAGGAAGGAGGAGAAAGAAGGACAGGGCACGCCCAAATTCCTCCTTCTTGAGACCCCAAACCCCCATTCTAAAAACCCCACAATTCTGCTTTTCACCCTATGACAAATGAACTATCATTTCATGGCTTGTAAATCCTCATATAAGGTTGGTAATTGTTTCCATGGGTTCAAATCCAAGGCACAGGGCTCTTGGGCTCTGTACCAGGGTCTCTGAGCCCCCTGGCAGGGGCTGGAGCCATCCAGGGCACCCAGAGCAATGTCCTGGGTTCCAACAGCTCCTGGTGAATAAGGAGTGAAATATCCTGAGGTTCTTCCTCCAGGAAGGTAGGGAGGTCTGTATTAACCCAAAATATCTAAGAAATGTCTAATAATTTCTCATTTTCTGTTAGTTTAGGTACTAGCAGCTGAGTTTAGCTATTAGCAGTGGTGTGTTTTGGGCTGTGGCCATTGGCCCTCAGGTCCTGTGTGCGCCCTGTTGGTCACTGTCCCCGAGGCCATGGGCAGACACAGCCTGGGTGTTGTTTCCATGGGTTCAAATCCAAGGCACGGGGCTCTTGGGCTCTGTGCCGAGGTCTCTGAGCCCCCTGGCAGGGGCTGGAGCCATCCAGGGCACCCAGAGGGATGTCCTGTGTTCTGACACGAGGGAAAGCTCATCCTGTGTGCCCCTTGGTCCAGCTGCAGGCAGCAGTGAGCCCCTCATGCCCAGGGCTGTGTGTGCAGCTGGGCAGAGGTGGCCCTGGTGGCAGCAGGGAGGATGGATGTGCCATCAGGGGGATTTGCTGACAGCACCTGGCTCCCTCCCCAGCTCAGTGCCTGCATCTGTCACCTTCCCAGGGAATGAGGCAATAATTTACACTGGGAGCAGCGCTGGGAAGGTGATGGCAGAAGGAAGGTGCCATTCAGCACAAAAGCTGACAAAATCTGATTGTTAAGTACCAGTCAGTGCATTCAGCTTCATCTCTCTCTAAAGAGCGAGGAGGGAGAGAAATACCCTGTATTACACGGAGACATGTTACAGGAGACAAATGCCAAGTGAATCCTTTATAAAACTGCTGTGCTTTAAAGCATTTTGCAGTCAACAGCCTGTCTTTTGTCTGCCCTTCCTTGTGACAGCTGCACTGTGCCACAGACCTTAAATCAACAAAAAGCACTGGAATATCCTGCTCAGGCTGCTTGGCAAGGAGCTGCTGTTCAGGTTTGCCTTCTTTAAAGAGCCTGGCTCCCCCAGCCCATCTTCTGCCTTTTCTTGACTCTTCTGAGACTTGCACTTTTGTCTGCAAATTTCCTGTCAATTCAGGAAAATGGCACCGTGGTTAAGAAATGAATGTAATTCTGATACAGACGTTCTGTACCTGAAAATATGGACAAAGGTAGTAGTGGAAGGAATGTGGTGTTTGTGAGGGTCCCCAGGATGAGGTGAGAGATGAGAATCTGACTCCAAGTTCTCAGAAGGCTGATTTATTATTTTATGATATTATATTAAAGAATGGTATACTAAAACTATACTAAAGAAATAGAAAGGATGCATCAGGAGGCTTGAAAAGAATAACCATGAAAACTCATGACTGACTCCTCAGAGTCCAACACAGCTGATGGTGATTGGTCATTAATTAAAAACAATTCACATGGAACCAATCAAACATGCCCCTGTTGGTAAACAATGTCCAGACCACATTCCAAAGCAATCAGATCATTATTGTTCTCATTCCTCTCTGAGGCTTCTCAGCTTCCCAGGAGACAATCTTGGGCAAAGAGGATTTTTCAGAAAATAAGAAAGAAGAATTGAACTCCTGATTATCAGGTAGAGAAATAACAATCAGATCTGGTGAGCTGTGATTTGTGTAGTGAAGGCAGCACTTGGAGGCAGAGGGAATGTGGCATAGAAGAGTTTGCTGGAATTCCTTGTGCCCTTAGGTGGAGAGTTGTGTTTAGAAGGTGTGAAACACTTTCAAATGCAGTCAGAGCCTGGGCCCAGAGTTGGTTCTGCTGATGGTGTGAGCAGGCAGGGACTTACAAAGGGATTATGGATGGTTCTTGAGGAGAATATTGTTTATGTAGAAGCTTTTCCTCCTGGCACTCTGTGCTGGAGATGAAGGACTGAGCAAAAAGGCTTGGTCAGAAACACAAGCAAAACCTTCTGAACTGAGCTGAACGTTTGTTTTTTTGGTCATTCAAACCAATCTAAGAATCATTAAAACCAAGGTTCTCAAATAAGTCCCACTCTAGAATTGGAGGGATTTTTAAAGCATGGCAGTTTGCAGTGAGCTGGGACAACTATTAATTACTCCATCAGAATGTGAAAAAGGAATCATTTTTTCTGTCAGTTTACACCATGCAGTTTCCATTAGGTTCAAAACATACCTGGTCAAATGTGGGGGTGGGATTAGGAGCTTCAATACAGTATGTAGGTTATCACCCTTTTTAGTTTACCTAGAAACAAAGGTTGAAATTAAGATTTACTTTATCCTTGTCCACCACGTTGAAATAATTAACCTGAATGCCTTAAACATAAGGATTTTCTCATTTGGTTCTTAATTTCTTGTAAAGACTCCATTAATACTTAAATTTCTCCAGTCTCTAGTGGGCTCTGTTAATAGCCTTACACAGTGTCAGGGAAAATCATGGGTGCAGTGTTTGGAAGTGGATTAAAGTCAAATGTTCCACCAGTTGCCCTTTGTTAAAATAATTGACATGTCCATTAGTTAGTAAGAAACCTTCATTTGTTTGCCTTTCCTATAAAACTTTTCTCCTTTTTTTGTTCCTTTGGAATTGCCTTAAATGATTGGAGTCAGGCAAAATTTTCCCATTATCAAATCTTTTTTTTTAATATATTTTTTATATTTTGGAAACAAGAAGAGAAATGATTTCCTTGACAGCTTTTCCACAAACTAGAGCAGTGTGTGCTTTCTTCCTCCACGTCCTGCCCGCACTCTGAATGGCAGTGTTCATATTTCAGCCTCTAATGGGAAACTCCTTTTTTTGTGTGCTTTCACACCCTTGTGTCATTCAGGGAATTTTTATGCAGGTGAGATGAGAAAAAAGGAAAACAACTTTCAATTATCTAGTGTTGCTTTTAAGTTCCCATTATGGATCTAATTGTGGTCTATTTGCTGCTTCATGTTCTGGTGAATTGGCATTGGGGCCACAAACCACATTGGCTTTCTCATCCTAAGCAACATCAGGAAACATAAACCTGAAGCCTCAAATGATATTTATAATCTCAGAAAAAAAAAGCAGTGATTGTGTTCATGTGTTTTTCAACCAACAGCAAGCAAATCAAATCTCCATGCTGGCTAAAAATGCTTAGCACAATTGCAGTACAGTGCCAATTGCTGAAAAAGTCAAATTACTTTTAAAAACGATATTTAAACAAACACTTCAGAGATGCATTAACAGTTCTGCAATGACTCAAATCATGTTGTACATATTTATTACACATGCTCTTCATACCAGGTTCCTATTTCTGCTGTGCACCTGTTTTTATGGACATTTTTGCCTTAGGATTATACCCTGGAAGCCCCAGGAAGAGGGGCAAGTGAGGAGGGAAAAGAGTTACATCCAGTCCATAGTGCTGACTTCTGTTGTTGGTACAGTCAGTACAGATAATAATGGCAAAAAAACTCAGCTAATCTCAGTTCTCAGAACATTTACTTCTTTTTTGTTGTTTTTTTTCCCAGCTTGAGCCCCTGGTTTTGTGTTCTGTGCACTCTGTAGAGTGTTGCATCCTACTTGTTTTTGTTTTTTTTTTCTCAGTTGGTTAAGTTTCATGTCTCTGCAAGAAAATGCAGTTGTATTGAGCAATTGAGAAGAAAGCTCCAGAGAGGTCTTAATGTATGGAATTTGTCATTGTTATTTCAATCTGTGAGCAGAAAATAGACTTTGTTTTGAAATTCAGTTTTTATCTCAGTCTTCTTCACTACCCAGCAGAATGTTGGTGGTTGTGGGGATGGGGAAAAGGAGGAGGAGGAGCCCTTCTGTGTGCAGGGATTTCTTGGGGCTGCAAAAGCAGAGAGGAGAGGGCAGAAATGCTGAATATTCCAGCGTTGCTGCAATGGCATGTCCCTGTTTCACATCAAATACCTCAGCAATCCCCTTGAATTTATTATTTGTAATAATTATGATATACAATTATTACAACTATTTGTATTGCAGCCAGGGTTAGAATTAAGCACAGCTTAATTCTCAGTTTGGGCACTAAGGCTCTGAATGTGTTTATTTCCTTGGGATGTATTTTCGTACTTGCCTGGCTCACTTTTATATGTTATTGTTTATAGTGTAATTTCTGGACTGCAAACATGCATTGTGCTTTTTAAAATTCCTTTTCACAAGTTCAGAAATAAAACTCTGTGGAAAAAAAAAAAAAAGCTGTGAAATGAGGCAGGCCAAGCTTTACAAATTGCAGAGTAATCCCAGACTGCTGTTTTACTACAATTTCCAAGTTATCTCTGCCTGGAGTAAGAACAAAACTCTTTAATATAGGGCTGCTCTCAAGTTTTATTAAACCAGTTGCTTAGTGTGAAATTAATTTGCTCAGGAAGGAATATAAATCAGCTGAGGTGAAAGAAAATTGATTTTTACACCACCTTTCACTTGTTGCACTCTTAGTAGTATGAGCTTCATTAGACCCTTGGAGTGTTTATAGGTGTTATAAAATGTTTAACACTTGATGGATTGAGGTGCTTGAAGGGGTTTCAGGCATTAGAGGATTATATTGAGATTCCATTGCTCTCAGAATGGAATTTGGCACACTGGGAAGGGAAATGTGTGTGCTCTGTGTTGTCATTTTAGCCACAAATAGAAACTTTTGTCTGACACTACAGGACTCATGGATGCAGTGAGAAACTCCAAGACTTGGAAACAAGGCTGTAGCATCAAAGGTAAAATTGGTGTAAATAGTTTCAGAAATATCATAGGAGTCACAAAAAGAATTTGGAATTATGCAGGAATTTATAAATGCTCCAAATGGGCATTTTCCATCTGTTTCCCAGCTGTCAGTCCAAGTTGCCAGACATGTGATACTTGAGGTGTTTCTCCCTTGCAGAGAATGCATGATTATATTACTGTTATATTACACATGCTGACATGGCAGAGTGTTTTGCCATGAAATAGGACAACAAGGTAGAAAATACAAAAATACAGAGAAATCCAATCTTGAGAGCTATGAAACAGCTCACTTTTACGTTGTAGGTCTTACAAATTTAGCAGTGTCGTGTATTACTGTGTTTTCAGAACTTTTGGGGAATGCAGCAGGTTTTACCTATGATGGCAGTAATTTTCCTTCAGACTGTGCAGTAGATGTGTGCTCTCCTAAAGCCAGGTGATGTATGGAATAAATGGAATAATGCCTGTGTTAGGTTTGTGGGCTTTGAGCTTTTGCCTCATGTGCAGCAGTTGGAATCAGCAGCCTGGACAGAGGCTTTTTGAATCCAGTCTAACTCTTGATGAGGTGCAAATAGAAATGATATCTTAGATATTATAGCTGGCAAACAGCTTGGGGCACTTGGTGGCTGCTCTGGAGGCTGTGGCTGCTCTCCAGCAGTGCATTGCTGAGCAGAGTTCTGTTAAGGGATGTTAAGTTTGGAAAATATGCCCAGAATGCTTCCATGTAGTGCAGATCCTCACTCACTGTGTTCTTGGAGCTGTGTTTGAGCCAGCTGGGAATTGCTGCTGCTGTGCTGGGGCAGCTCAGAAATGTTTTCCCTCCCTGCACACCTGGAGCAGCAGCCAGCACTGCTCATGCTCGCTGGTCTCCTGCCAGCGGGGCAGGGACAGATGCCACTCTAATTGATAGTCAAAATTAATATCCTTCATGAATGGAGATGATTGAGGAAGGGCAGAATGGACAAGTTAATTTTCCCTCTGTTTCCAGAGATGGATTTTTCTCGCTGTGTCCCCATCCCTGTTTACCTTGAGAGGTTTTGTGAGTGTGGAGAGCAGACAAGCACAGCTCCTGGAGGACATTGGTGTACAGTGCAGAAATGAAGTTTATTTCAGCAATACAAGCTGTGGGTTGATTCTTTATCCTTCTAACCAAAGATGGGTATTTACTTCATGAAGTAAAGTTTTTTAACTCTTCACTATTAGCAAATCAGAAATGCTGTAATCAATCTTTCTTCATATTGGTGGATTAATTTCAAAATTGTGAAAGCATGATACATAATTTACAATGCCTTGGACAGAGGTTTTCTCTGAATTCTTATTTGAAAACTCAGGGTATGCTTTAGTTGTTGTTTTCTTATGATTTTATGTACCTTTAGTCACCTCTGAGGTTTGTAACTGGGGTGCTGCTGTTTTTCTTAGGCTTGAATAACAGCACATCATCTCTGGTCTGCTTCAGCATGCCAAGGAAAACAGGCAAAGATGAAGCAGGTTACTTCCACCATTCAAAGGGTATTTTGATTCCAAGGAAGTACAAGCAGTGCCTTCTTTTTGCTATAAAAATGCTAGCTTGATGTGAAAAAATGTTTCCTACTAAGAAAGAGCTAATTCCATTGATAGCACATTAGCAGAATATGTAACTTGAGTAAAGATGCAACAATAAATCAAATAAATCAATTACATAAATTGGAGCATCTTTGGAAAGTAGGACAAGTTAGCTGAGTGTGTTATTTATTTAATACCAACTTAATATCACAAGAGCAAACAGTAAGACAAGTAAAGTACATGAAAATATTAATTATATGGATCCATGCTATAACTTGTAAGAAATGCTTACTTAGTTCTCCTCTTCAAGGGAATTGCTGATAGAAGTTAAAGCATAACATCTTGAATTATTGACAAGTATCTGAATTATGATGGGTAGATCTAAATGATACCCAGGAGAGCTTTGATATTTAAACAGGACAAAGACGTTTTACCTGTTCTCTCTGACTTGTGGCTCTGAGACTTGAATCATTCCTTCCTGCACAGATTTTCAAGCTACAAACTATGAAGGTATATTTTTGAGCAAAGAAAATAACCTTGTTTTGGTTTAGTAGGCTAGATCTTAATCACGATTTAAAATGTTTAATATTGCTTTTCATTCCAAAAGCATTTCCAAAATGTTTTATAGGGTAAGATTAGGGGAAAAAACCCCAAAGTATTGCTATGATTCCTCTAGACAAACTGTTTGCTGACAGCAGTGAGTTTCTGATGCTTTTGAAGTGATTGCCTTCTGTAACAAGATCCTGAGTAATTTTTAATTTGACTTGGAATAAAATTCCACTGGAGCAAACAGTTATCTCCCAGTCCTTCTAACAATTTCTCTTAACACCTGCAAAGATGAAGACACCTTTCAGTGCAGCCAGGCAGGATTTGGTTATTGCCCAGAAGATTGGGTGACTCAGGCTGGGATTTGCAGCTTTTGGTAAATGTGGCAGCTTTTTGAATCCAGTCTAACTCTTGATGAGGTGCAAATAGAAATGATAACTTTGATATTATAGCTGGCAAACAGCTTGGGGCACTTGGTGGCTGCTCTGGAGGCTGTGGCTGCTCTCCAGCCCCCATTGCCCAGGTCAAGGTCAGCCCCAGGGACTGAGCTCTTGGATGGAGAAGCCAAAGAGCAGCAGAGCAGCTTTCAGGAGGATAAATGAGCTTGAGAAGATTCCTCTCCCCTGAGTTGCCAGCAGTGGGGAGTGCACTGAGCCAGAGGCAGTTTTGGCAGGAGGGATTGCACACACCCCCATGGGGAGGGCAGCTCTGAGGAACATCCAGGTTCAGTGTTGTTTCAACAACTTCATCCTCAGTTTGAGCTCAGGTTACAGCACTTCCATATCTGCACTCTCTAAAGAGAAATGCTGATCTGTTGCTTAGCATTGGAAATGATCTTTTTCTAAGGCTCTGTTAAGAATCCATGAAGAAAAATATTTTATGGGAATAGAGGAGCTCTTGCTTCATTTCTCTATTAAGTCTGAGGAGTGAATGCTGATTGTGAGTGGAATCCCTGAGAAATGTATCTTTGGTCAAGAAGAGAGTAAGGATGAACAGCACTTTATGCCATACTAATCATATTTGTATCATCTGGAGATTCAGCTGCTTATTCCCTCTGTAGATTGAAACTAGTTCCCTTTTCATGGTATAAGCCAGACTCCACTGTGCCTCAATCCTCTGTATCTTGTGTCCTGTGGCATTCACATTCTCTGAAAAATTCCCTTTGCCCAGGAGTTTTCTCCTGGGAAGCTGAGAGGCCTCAGAGCAAAAGGAAACAATTCTGATCTCATTTGCTTCTCCTGTGTTGTGCTCATGTGGAATGTGTTTGGAGATTGTTTACCCACAGGTGATTGTTCCATTGCATTCTGCTGGGAGTTGTTTTTACTCTTTGGCCAATCGGGGCCAAGCTGTGTCAGGACTCTGGAGACAGTCACCAGGTTTTCATTATTATCTTTTTAGCATTCTGTAAGGATCCTTTCTGTATTCTTTAGTATAGTTTAGTATAATATTCTTTAATATAATATGTCACTGTCATATTTTCTGGAAAAATCCCTTTGCCAGGATTCATCTCCTGGGAAGCTGAGAAGCCTCAGAGAAAAAGTAAAACAATATAATCTCATTTGCTTCTCCTGTGTTTTGCTGCTTTGAAATGTGCTTTGGAGATTGTTTATCCAACTGGTCATTGTTTGATTGGTTTCATGTGAATTGTTTTAACAATGACCAATCACTATCCAGCTGTGTCAGGACTCTGGAGAGAGTCACAAGTTTTCATTATTATCTTTTTAGCATTTAGTAAATAGCCTTTCTCTATTCTTTAGTATAGTTTTAGTATAGAATTCTTAATATAATATCATAAAATAAGAAATTAGCCTTCTGAGAACACGGAGTCAGATTGATCATTCCTTCCTGCCATGGGGCACCCCACAAATACAATAGTGTCCCACAAAACCTCTGATCCTGGGGGATGTGGGCACAGGGATGGAGCCAGAATTCCCCACGGGCAGGTCCAGCAGGCAGGAGGAGCTTGGTGCAGGGCTGGAGTTCAGGGTTTATCCCTTGGTTTCTGATGCAGCAAATACAGCTTGGCTCCTTGTTGTAGTGCTGACGGTCCTGGTGCTCATGAAATGTAAATGGAATTAAGGGGTAGGACTGAATGTTCAAATTTGGGATTGTTTTGGAAGGCAGATCTGCAGGAAAACTTGCAGGGAGAATGATCCAGTGTTAATAGAGGGAGTTCTGTGAGGGTGCAATATGAGGAATCCCTGCACAAAGTGAGACTTGTCATGTTCAAAGTATTGTGAGGAGTAGGGAAAGAAATGGAATAATTTAAATATGAAAGGCAATGAAATGTAATGAATCAAGGTATGACTAACAAGGTGATTTAGTGAGATGGAGCTAAGCTGGATGCAATGTGGTTTTAAAAGAAAAAGGTAGATTTAGTAATAGAAGTGTAGACATCTGAAGCAAAATACAAAACAAGCACAAGTGTCTAAGGGGAGCTAATGTTTAATAACAGTATTTTCAGTGTAAAAACTATCAGGAATTTAATTATAATTTTGTTCATTTTACACCACTTCCTACATCTAAAACATTTGCATAACAAACAAACAACAACAAAAAAAACCACCCCAGGAGCAAGTTGCCAAGTTGTTGTAACATAAAATAAACATTAAAAACTAAAATAAAAAAAGGGGCTATGACTTTACAGTGCCACGGTAAAATAAAGAATTAATATATTACTGTACAAAGCACAGGACTAAGCAGTGTTGGATAAAATATGAACTAAAACATGACTAAGACGGAGTGGTAGAATGAAATTTAAAACAGCACCTAGAAATTTGTTCATTGGGGACCTAACATGGGACTAGTGAGACCACTGTTAGGTACCATGTTCTGGTGACATATATCAAGGTTTTAAATATTTCCAGTGATTTTGGCTTCACAGCTGACATGCTAAATACAGGGCATAAATTGCTGGAAGTGTGGGCAAATTCTTAAATGGTGTAAAGTAGTGTATTTCTGGCTGAAAGGATTTTGCCCTGCAAAAAATGAAACTGCATAGCTTATTTGATGTATTCCTGTGTCTGATGAGCAAGAGAAGGACTGGGGACAAAGTGTTCTGATATTGAAATAAAATATTTATTTTGGTACTTCTTTACCAATATCTAAATTTAGACTACAATTGTGTTTTTTCCTTCCATTGTTTCCCTCACTAAACGGCAAGTACTGTTGTTTCTTTTATAAGAGGAAAATTCCTGATTCCTTTTAAGATTAAAAAAGAAAAAATATTCAAAGTGAGCTCTGCACTGAGAATTTGTATGCTGAGCCTGTCAGACTGTGAATCTTTATTATTACTGAGCTTTATCCTTGAGTACATAGCTTGCAATCCAGTGTGAATATTAAGTGTCAGGCTGAGATGCTCTGTGAGGGATTTGCAGAGGCTGGCAGGCTCCTGTCCCAGCCTCTCAGAGCTCTCCCAGTGATGGGTGGCTTCATTCCCCAGGTGTCCCTTGGCTGGGCTGCAGCTCCTGGTGCTGGAAGGGATGGAGGGGGTTCCACTGCCTGCAGGCTGGGGTTCTGCTGGGGTGCTGGGGAAGGGCATGGAGGAAGGAAAAAATGCATGGAACTGGTCACTCAGAAATGTGTGATGTTTGCAAATCTGGTTCTTTTCCTGCTGGAAGAACTCTAGTTAAAAAAACTCGCTATTGTATTTGCAGGGAATGCCCCAGCAAAGGCAGGAATGATGCATCTGACTCCATGTTCTCAGAAGGCTGATTTATTACTTTATGATATATTAACAGTATACTATATTATACTATAGAATATTATACTCCAGTAAAGAATACAAAAAGGATACTTACAGAATGCTAAAAAGATAATAATGAAAACTGGTGACTGTCTCCAGAGTCCTGACACAGCTTGGCCCTGATTGGCCAAAGAGTGAAAACAACTCCCAGCAGAATCCAATGGAACAATCACCTGTGGGTAAACAATCTCCAAACACATTCCACATGAGCACAACACAGGAGAAGCAAATGAGATCAGAATTATTTTCCTTTTCTCTGAGGCTTCTCAGCTTCCCAGGAGAACAATCCTGGGCAGAGGGATTTATTCAGATCATGTGAATTCCACAAACTCACCTTTTTTGTTTATCTACAAATAACCAATTTGGCCCTAAGAGTTTCCCACTGGTGTCTATGGGTTGCATCATTTATACTTTTTGGTCCTTTTTTCTCCCATGGACAGTCGTGTTACTCTTAGGGAAAATCTGCTGCTTGACACAGCTGAGCTTCCTCCTTTGTTCCTTCTGATCAGAGGAGAGAACTTCAACTCCACTGTGGGATCTGCATGGACTTCTCCCTACTTGTGACTTTACATTTTGTAATCATTGTCAAATTGCACCCAGCTGGGAACAACAACAATAAATAATTCTTTCAGCCCAAGGCTCTCCTGTGTTGTATAAAACAAACACTGACTTGTCTTTTGAAATCAGTTGTAGTCATTTTATGTAGCAGGAATAAATCTCCAAACATGCCAGGCTTGGATTATTTTATTTTTGCCTTTTTTCAGAGTGAAATCATTTTTCTGCATAACCAGTAAGAACCCTTTTGATAAAACTGCAATAGCCCCTGTGCCAAGGGTGCAGTAACCTCTCCCCTCTGTGCAGCAGTGCCCTGTGCTGGGTGCCATGGGCTGGGGATGCCCCCAGCATGGGTTGTGATACCTGGGGGAAGGCTGGACCCCTGCAAGCACTGATGGCCTTAGAAAAGTCCATTTTCCTGGAGATTGGTGTTTGTCAGCTGATCCATCCCACCCCCTCTCTGTCTCCAGCATGTGAATTGATGGTTTTATTTTGTGTGGTGATAGAAATGTCTTTGGATCAGAACATTTGGTGTGTCTCCCCAAATGAGATTTTTTTCCTTTGCTTTGTCCACAAGAGACATGCTCCAGTCTGTGGAATGTGATGGACCCTCTAACTGTAATTTTCCTATTAGGGCTCAGAGATGCAGCCTAGAGTTGTTCTGTTTCTCTAAGAATAATTATGTCATAAATCACTAAGTGTTGGATAAACTTGTGGGCTTTGATTTGTTTTTATTTTTCTTATTCTAGTCCTTGATTTCAAATGTTATTAACACCTACATTTCTTAAGCAATGTCAAAATTTCTGTTAAAAATAATAATAAATAGTTAAGCTTCCCATTCTTCTCTATACATGGGCTATTTCTCTACAAACTGCATTGCTTGTAGAGCTGTGATTTATTTCCTGACCTGTGATAGATGAGAGAACCACTAGTTTAAAAATGCAGAATGCAAAGCCTGTGTTCTGGAAGTGTCATGTTCCTGCTTCCCAGTGCTTGTCAGGGCTGACATCTCACCACTGGAATTGGTGGGAGGACTTCTCTAGTGGCAGATGAGGGCAGTTAAGCCTTTTTCAGATGATTTTGTTATTTCTGCACCTCCCTTGAGCCTGTTGCTCCCTGGAATGAGTGGTCTCAGTCTGGCAGACACAGCTGTGTGTTGCCATGGCTAACATGGGAGCAGCACTGCTGCTCTTGGTGGGATTTTCTACCTGCTCATGGGGCAGAACAGTCTGTGCTGCAGGAAAGTGGGGAGAAACAAACAAAAAACATGAGAAGATGAGCTCTGGGACTCCTAAGAGTCACAATGGCAATAGGAATGGGGAAGCTCTGTGCCCTGGGCTCTGCCCCTTCCCTGCATTGGCAGAGGAGCTGAGGCTCTGCCTCTGAGCTGTCTCTGCAGCCAAAATTCTGAAAGGTCTTTTTGTAGGAGACCCACATTGCTTTCAGCTTCATGATATGTTTGGTGCTGTACTCAATCCTACAGGTTTTATGCTGAGTAAATGTGTAAACATTCACATGGCCTCAGTCACAGGAGTAACCCTTTTAAACTCAGTGGCTTTACCTTCTCTTTTAGGTATTTATTTAAACCTTCTGGCAGTTTCAGTCAGGTAGGGGGATATACATGGTAAATGATGGTTTTATCTCAGGTAGGATATGGAAATAGAAGCAAGGATAGCTCCAGGTTATCACAGTCTAGTTCTGTGCAGCAGCCCTGCTGCCCTTTAGGGCTCAGAGGGGCACAAGGGATTTCTCACACAGCTTGTACAATAATTTAAAAGTAATATTTTAACAGATCTGTGCCATTTTTCCTCTGTGCCACCATGCAGCTGTGAAGGCAGTGGTGGTCACAGACTCCACTGCACAGACCTTTCAGTTGACGTGTTGAAGTTCTCCTCTGTTGCCAGTCTTTTGTTGCACAGAATATGCACTGAGGGGCAGAGCCCTACAAAGGAAGCACCTGGAGAGCTGTGCCCAAGGTTCAGGGCAGAGCTGAGACTGAGTCTGTTCTCACCTTTGCAGTGTCTGCCCTCACGTACAGATACAAACAATACAGAGTAGAGCGTCAACCAGCAACCACAGTGCAAAGCATTTGCATTTAATATTTCAAATCAGTTCTTGTGCCAAGAGAATGTATTCAATTATAAGTGCTATTT
This sequence comes from Molothrus ater, assembly GCF_012460135.2. Lineage (NCBI taxonomy): Eukaryota > Metazoa > Chordata > Aves > Passeriformes > Icteridae > Molothrus > Molothrus ater. Next base: position 12,733,557 of record NC_050493.2, on the reverse strand, counting down.
GGACAAATCCCTTCTCATATTCACCAAATTTCAGTGTTTATCCTCCTATCACAAAGAAGACTTCCATGATACCTTTGTTCAAAAATATGCTCTGCATCCCTTGGATTCCAAATGTGCTGTGTGCCATTTTCATTTTGAGACCAAAAATATGACTTAATTTTGAAAGATCAGAGACTGAGACTTCATAGAAAGTTTTTTTTCAGAGGATTTTACAGTATTCTTCATTTTGGAGTGAATATTTGCTTCTAGCAATATCTGCAAGTGTCTTGTTAATATTCTTCATGCAGTACCCCATGTGCATTCCTGCACCTGTACTTGGTTGTGCTTTTTCCCTTCCACTCAAAGCTCCATTTCTGACATTGTATCAGGTGTTTTTTCTCCTCCTTGAGTCTCTTCTGTGCCCTCTTCACAGGGCACAGCCTGTGCTTGGTGCTTTGTCCATCCAGGTTCTGTGCCCCAGGGCACCTTGATCCCATCCTGCTCCTGTCACGCAGAGCATGCCCTGGGACATGGGGCCACCTCTCCATCACTCCTAGGAGGAAAAGGGAACCTGTGGGGTCTGAACATGCAGCCAGCACATCCCTGGTGGCTGTGGCTGCCCTGAGGGCCAGGTCTGAGCCCCGTGGCTCCCAGTGCAGTGTCCCAGGGCTGGGGCAGCACAGCCCAGCTGGGTCTGGAGAGAAGAGCCAGCTCCTGAGGCAGGAGCTCCACCTGATGCCTCAGGTTTGAGCTTTTCTGTTTCAGATTCTGTGCTGCTTTAGTGTGTGGGTCTGGGCTTCATATCAGGGGATGGTGAGCTCTGTGCACAGAGCAGGGAGACAAAACAATTCCTGCTCCAGCTGGGCACCAAGGACAAATGCTCCAAATCTCAGCCCAAGAGCACAAACCCCGTGGGCTGGAGAGAGAAAAACAAGGATGGGACTGCAAGGGCTAAAGCTGGAATGGGACAATGAACTGCAAGGTGCAAATGGAGCAGAACTGATCAAAGGGAGAGACCCCATGGCCTGTCACCCATTTTTGTGACCATTTTGGTTCCTCTTGGGTGCAGCCCTGGCTGGGCTCTTGTGCTGCCCAAGGTGGATCCATGGAGGAGATGCTTTGAATCAATCCCTGCTTTATTCCTTAGCTCTGCCCAGCCTCTGTTCTAGGGCAGCCTTCACAAGGCATCCACTGACAGCCCCAGAGTCCTCCTGGGGGCTCCAGGAGCAGCAGCCCCCTGGGATGGAGGGGGACAAGGGGACCCTTGAGGTCTGGAGTCCCCACAGGAGCCCAAAGGCTGGAGAGGAGGGGCACTGTAGTCAGAGTGCCATGTCTGAGGTTAGCCAGGCTGCAGATGGAAACCCCATGGCACAGCTGAGGCCAGGGCCCAGAGCCTGAGGAATAATAATTCTTTCCATAGTGATAGGAAATGCTGTTCTGTAAAGTATTCATTGTAATGATTGAATTAAAAAAAAATAGCCATACTAAGGTGGTGCTTAAGATTCAGGATTAAATTTAATGGTAATAAAGTGCAGCTAGAAATGCTCAGTAAATGGATTCAGTCCCCTTTTCTAAGGCTAATCAAGGCAGTGAGCTGCTCTGTGTTGAGTATCCTGGCATAAATATCAAATGTAGTTTATCATATTCCAGTTGCATTTCATTTTTTCTCCTTTTCCATTTTTTTAACATGATGTTCTGAGGATTTCCTTTTAGTGCCTACAAACATCTCCTTTTGACAGACAGTGCAAATTAAAAGATATGGCTGGGCAAAGGGAACTGGAACCCAAATATGCCCCCTGGGTTTTCATTTACAGTTAGAAGCTACAGACACAATTACTGCTGACAGAAATGCAGAAGCCAGTGGCAGAGTGCATGTGGCAGTAGAGTTGTGCCAGGCAGTAATTGGGAAGATTATTTTTAATCAGAGCATATCCTACAGCCCAAACATTAGAAATCTCTTGTAAGGCTGACAGGAAATTAAACTGAGACCAAACAAAAAAAGCCTCAAAATAGAAGTAATATGGTTAGAAGTCTAATGATGGCAGAACTCACTGCTTGTTGTATTTGGTTGTTATCTAAAGGGAATGGCTTTTAACTTGCAGCAAGAGATATCATTGTTTAATTGCATTTTTAGAACAGAATTAAAAAGTATCAGATTAGATCAATTTAGACGTAGGCTTTTGATAAAGGTCTGAAGCAGTAGATGTTAAGTCAGACTTAGTAATTGTATATATGTGTTTGTAGTGATTTTTATTATTGCTTTAGGTAATTTTATTTTCTTTAATATAATCCTTAACGAAACCACTTCTACTGGAAAATAACATCATGTCTGGGATACTCTTGGAATGCTTGGCTCTGGTGATATTTTTGAAGCCTGGATGGGCTGGGGCTCTGTCTCAGTGGCCCTGCAGAACAACCTCAGCTTGTTGGGGCTGCCTGAGCTGCTGCCCTGAGGGAGAAGCCCTTGGAGTGTCTCAGTACTGGCACTTTCACCTGGAAACGCTTCTTCATTTTTAAGTGAATCTTAATAGATCATCATCTGTGCCAAACTTCTCCCTACATGCTCAGCTGGGCTTCCTCCAGCTGCCTGTGCAGTTTCCCTGGTCCCTGAACAGAGCAGGTGTGGTATTTTCTGGGGCAGGAAGCAATGAATCCAACTCCATGTTCTCAGAAGGCTAATTTATTATTCTATGATATTATATTATATTAAAGAATACTATACTAAATTGTACTAAAGAATAGAGAAAGGATACAGACAGAAGGCTACAAAGAATGATAATGAAAACCCATGACTCCTTCCAGAGTCTGACACAGCTGGACAGTGATTGGTCATTAAGTTAAAACAATTCCCATGAAACCAATCAAACAATGACCAGCTGGATAAACAATCTCCAAAGCACATTCCAAAGCAGCAAAACACAGGAGAAGCAAACGAGATAATATTGTTTTCCTTTTTCTCTGAGGCTTCTCAGCTTCCCAGGAGAAGAATCCTGGGCAAGGGGATTTATTCAGAGAATGTGACAGTGACAAGCAGGAGCACTGTGGTCAGGTTCTGCTGCTCTCGGTGTGCCTGTCACGTGCAGATGTTGTAACACCAGCTGCAAGGAAAGCTTGGCTGATTGGGAGTTTATTTCTCAGTCATAGGAGTGCAAAACTTGCCTGTTTCGTGTTTTGCCACAATTGATGGCACTTGTGGAAAAGGAAATTTAGCACTGGCCATGTGCAGGTGGTGTTTCTCCACAGGATTGCTTGTAGCTGTGTGGGCAGCTCTCAATGGCATTTTGTGTCAGTGTGAAGAATAAGGTGTAATGCCCAGTTTCAGAGACAGCCAGGTCACCCTGGGGCCTGTAAACAGGATTTTATCACAATTTCAGTAGATTTTTTTTCACACAAAACTACTGGCATTTTCCAGCTCCTTCTAGCATTTCCTTGTACTGCAAGTTGCTTCATAAAATCATGTGAATATACCTGAAATCCTGCTAGTTGTTTAGGTATTGCCAGAGTAGCTGGGTAACAAATTCAGTGTGCTTGCTAAGGCAGATAATTTCAGCCCAGGGATCTGTACACGCCCTGGAAATTGTGACCTGCAGTGGTGGAATGTCCCCAGTGCTGTGGGGTTTGCCCTGAGCTGACTGGTGCTGCCAGGGGGCTGCAGTGCCCAGCAGGGCTGGGTGTTCCCTTGGGTGGGCAGAAATCTGTGCAGAGGGACAGTTTCTAAGAGTGCCACTCTTGCTTTTGCCCAAGAACACATAAATGAGAAGAAACCTGCGTGTTCAGCTCAGGAATTGGCTGTTGGGAGGGTTTGGGCAGGCAGGCAGTGCCATTGCTGCTGGGAGCACCAGTATGAAGCTGGCTCCCAGCTCCAGAGATGCTCCCCTAGTGATGGTCCCAGCCCCAAGGAGACAGAAATTCAAGTGTTTGCTGCTCCTGCTTGTCACCTTCCCAAACTCTGAAGTTCTTTCATCAGCGTGTCTGATCATTGCAATGCTGCCTGACATGTTTATAGAGCATCTGCCTTTCTGCTACTGGTGGTTCTTGCTCCCATTTTTCCTCAGTTTCATTAGAAAGGAACTCCACTGATTATTTTTTTTTAATTTTTATTTATTTATTTTTTTTTATTTAAAGTGAAACCACATATAAGGGGTAGGATATTTTGTGGAAAAAAAGTGCCCAATATACTTACTATTAGGAATTTTACTGAAGTGGATAAAAAGTATATTAAATTTACTGACAGATTGATTTGGTTATACTCTGACCTAAGTGTGTATTATCTTTGGAGACTCAAAATATGGACAAAAATTCTATTTCCAGGAGTGTTTGTATCAAAGAATCCATAATGCCCTTTGCACGTGGAAATGAAAAATGCACATAGGGAGAATGTGTTAGGTAAAACATGGCTGAGCTTACTGTACCTACTAAAATTCAGTGAATATTTCAGTAAAATGTTGCATGTCACAGCTGCTCATTAATAAGAATGGCATGGAGTAGAGTGCTACCCTATTGGAATTCCCAAATATGTGCTTGTACAATATATTCTGAATGCCCCCCTTTTGGTTATGCATTTTATCACAACTTTTCTTTTGCAAAAATGCTGCACATTTTCAATTGAAGGATACACAAAAAACAAATTACAGTGGTGTGTTCCTATTGAAACAGAAACCTGTGCCGGGGAAAATTTACAGTTAGAGCTTAATAATGTCTATTTTAGTAGGAGAATTTGCAATGAAAACATAGATTTTTTGTTTCAAATGCATTGCAAGCTGTCTGAATGCATTAACTGTCCATGGAATGTGTAATAAATAATAAAATCACACTTGTGAATCGATAACCAGATTTTGCAGTTTGGCTTTGCAGTCCAATAAAAAAACTCTTCTGACCCACCAGTGTGTGCAGTGCCAGCCCAAGCAGTGCATTAGCAATTGTATTTTTTGTTGGGTCTTTCTGTGAGGGCAGAGCACAAGTGGGAGCTGCCCTGAATCCCTCATTCTCACTAAGAACCTGATTTTCTCTCCCCAGGAAACTCCACAGAAGCCCCATGCAAGTGGTGCCTATTGTTTCCATGAGCAGAGCCTCCTCTCAGTAAGTCCCTGGGTTTTTTTCCTTGCCTGTTGATTTTCCCAGATCTCTCCTGTGCTCTCACCATGAATGCAGAAATCCCTGGACTCCCCAGCTTGCTGCATGGCCAGGCTAACAGAGCACAAGTCAAGGCTCTGGGGGCTTTGAGTCTGCAGAGAGCAGTGACATCCTTAGGAGAGAATCTTGCCTGGTTCTGGCTGGAGGTTAAAGTGATTTTCTCTTGTGTTTCCCTTGTGCTTGTTTGGGTTGTGTCACTGTCATGTTTGTGGCACCTTTGGCTGATTACTTTGTGCACAGATTCCTCACAGACACTTTGTGCCCTCAGAACAGCAATGGATAATTTATTCATCATGCTGTCCTTTAGAAAATGCTCTCTATAAAGTTAGAATAGGGAGTATCATGAATGGAGCTCCAAAATTTATAGGACATGGGAGAAAAGTATTTGTGCTAATTATTTTTTTTGCCTTTTCCCTTTCTGAGAAGAGGCTTTCAAATCCAAACCACTTGTTGCTCATTCATACTTGGAATTTATTCTTTAAAAAAGTTTTTCTTTGTAGCACATACATAAAACCAATAACGATAAAGCACTTTTTATTCAGGATATAGCTTTCTATACTTATAGTAAACACAGAAGTGTCAGACAAAACTGTGTAATTTGTGGTAGATGTGTATTTTAGATTTAAACAGTTTTTATAATCCTCTGCTTAAAATAAACCCCAGTTCTCAGATATTTTGTATTAGATGATGAGCATGGCTTTTTCTGTATTAGGCTGAATATGTTTTTGCTTTATATGCATTTATAATTACACTCTTCTTCGTTCTTTGTTGCACATGGGTATTGACAAAATAATAGACTATGTTCACTTTTTTGTTCCACTGTATTCATGTGAGAAGCTGAGCTCTGCTCCAACATACAAAGTTTCATGTCACTGAAAAAATTAGACACACAGTCCTTGCTAGAAAAAAGAAGCAGAGTTTTGCATTTATTCTCCTACACTGAACACTATCTTCCTCCTAATGTCTTTGAAATAAGATTTCATTATTTCAAAAAGACTGCCTGGCTTACTGGATGAAAAAAAAGCCTGTTCATCTTGAGGATAGATTTAAATCAATTCTGTAGTGCTCAGCATGCTTGTTGCTTTTAGCTTTTCCTCTGTCACGAACAGTATTTTCTAGCACAGAATAACCTTACAGCCCTTAGCAGAATTTGATGCAATTGACAGCTTTTGTTAGAAAAATTCTGGTGAAAATTGTACGAAGGAGGTTGGGGTTTCCAGCCCAGGGGAGACAGCAGTCCCTGAGATAATCACAGCATGTTTTGAGGAAGCTCACATTAATTTGGCTGTGAACACAGTGCCTCAGTCGCTATAAATTTAGTTTCCAGGAAAAGATATTCGTTTTTCCCTCAACAAGCTAAAGCAGAGGTTTGGGGAGCTGCAAGAAGAGAAAAGAAGAAAATGTTCATTTGGAACCTGAGGAAGGTTTAACGCTCCCAAACCTCCACGTGCATCACGTGTTGATTATTTTCCTGGTGCCCATAAGGCAGCAGCAGGACTCTCCATCAGCTGAGGGGTCCCTGTGTCAGCAGGCTCAGCCCCAGCCCCGGGTGTTGCCTGGAAACAGCTCTGGATGGGAGCTGGCTCCTGGCAGCTCCATCTGCCTGGGCGGGATGCCCTCCTCACCCCCGGGACATGGGGCACAGCTACCACACTGCTGGAATGCTCTGTCCCCTTCCCTGCCCGAAAAAAAAGCATTTCAAACCACAAATTGCAGTCCAGCACACAGGTGTTAAGGTGTTGGAATGAATATCTGCTCCTTGTCAAAATCTCTTGTAATAATGGAATTTTGTATTCAGCGTCCTTGGTTGAATTTCAGTTCAATTCCTGGCTTTAGTTGCTTTGCAGTGTTTTCCTGTTTCATTTTGATAGAGAAATATGTTGAGGTAAGTCTAGTTTTAACTAGAGAGATCCTGGATTTTAAAATTCAGTTTCACAGCCTATGGATTTGGGTGTTTGACCTTCTATTAATGGTGCAGTGATGCCTCCAGTAGTCCAGCAAAGCTGCAGTGCATTGAGCAAACCAGTAAACAAAGCAATAGAAGACAGAAAACCATTGAAAATAAACATGACAGGCAGAGGAGATAGAATTGTTCCAAATATACAGTGGGAAATCAGGGACAAATAGTGACTGGCAGGGGGTCTGGAGCAGAAATGGAAATGTAAAACCCAGATAAAGCAGAGTCCTCACTCATTCCCCGGTGTGGAGAGGTTTTCCCATTGCCTGGAGGCATTCCCTGAGGTGGGGGTGCTGCAGAGGGCAGTGCTGGGAGCAGTGCCCTGCCCTGGCTGTGCTGCCCCAGCCCAAGGTGGAACCCAGGAGCTGGCGTTGAGCTGGGAGTGCTGCCAGGGCAGGGCTGGACACTTGGGCTGGGCTGCATTTCTGAGCTCATTCTGAAAGATGAATTGCTGTGCCTTGCCCTCCCCTGCACACCTCCCTGGCCTGAAGCTGCAATCCTTTGGCAAACAAGACATTTCTCTTCGGTATTGCACTGGAGCTCTCTGAAAAAAGATAAGAAGTCAGAAGGGTTTCAGTGTTTGGCAGAAAGTTTCTACAATTCTTGTCCATTCTGTTGGTTTTTTTTTTCTTACTCTTCAGGTTGTGCATGCAGCAACAGCTGTTCCATAATTTGATAAACATACTGTAATTAAGTGATCTTGTTTATTAGTAACACCTTTCCCTGACTAGGAGATTTTAAAGTAGCAGAGAAAGGATGAGCCAGGGGTGCTGCTTCATGTTAATTTGACAGCTTCATCCTTTGGAAGCTCTGCCATGGTTATCCGTGTTTTAAACCCTGCTGGATGTAAAGATATTTATTCTAAAAGGCTTTTGCTCTCCAGTCTTACCTTGCAGAGCAATCTGGCAGTGATGCAGAGGCACCTACAGGAAGGGCTTATAAAGGCAGTGAAAGAAAGGCATTTAAACCCCTTTTCTCTAATTTTAGAGTGAGCTGTGTTTTCCTTGGAATTGTAAACACGCAGAACAAAATAGAAGAGAAAGAGCTGTAATTGCATTGAAAATATTATAGGGCATTATGAGTCCTTTTTTCCCCCTCATTAAACACATCTTGAAAAATTGTTAAAAGAATAAATCTATTTTCCAAAACATCATAGCATGCCATGGAGCAGTCTGAGGAGTTTAGTGTGATCTAGGGATTTCTACCTGAGAGATGTGAAACAAAAATAATTGTGAAAGAGACCTATTATAAAATACCACAATTCTCTTAGAAAGAAACCAATACTATAACTTTATTCTAAAAAATATAGAAGAAAAAAAATTAATGATGGTATTCTTTTTTATTCCTCTCTCTCTATTCTGATGCAGTCTGAATGAGAGTATTAGTCTAGAGAGTTGAATATTTTTTAAATTGCAGCACTTTGAATTACTGATATGTGCAAATTACAGTCAAAAAGGGATGAAGAATGGTAGTTAGACAACGTAAATGATGCAGTAAGTTCTGCTCCATTACTTTATCCCAGCTAGGATGGGGAACTGTTTAGTTGTTAGGATCTGCTCCACTGTCATATTATTCATTGTTGTTTTGCAATATCTTCAAATATCTTCAACAGTTATTGTAGGAATTCATTAAGGACCAGGAGCAGCGAGGCATTTACCCACTCCTAATGATGAGCAGCAGAATATTCTCATGGATGTTTTTCTTCAGAAAAAGCTTAACTAGGGTAGCTGAGCCTGACCTGTGCTGGATTTATCTTCTTTCTTTTCCTAGTGCTGCTGTGAGGTAATTCAGTGTTAGGTGGCTGATTTGTAATATTGCTTTTCCATTAGTTAGAAGTGTTTCACTAGATATGTGCTTTCCTGTTTAGGGAACTAAATATACTTCTTTTGTTTAATTTGATGGGCTTGGGGTTTTTAAAATCTGCATGTTCCAAGGTTTCATTTACCACAGGGGAAGAAAATGTTGTGGGTTTTTTTCCTTGCTGTCATTAATGTGAAGTTTTTATGAGTAAAATCACCATTTTTTTGAGCGAAGGAGCAGTTATGTGGGAGCAGGTTTATAGGAGTCACTGTTAAACCACTGCTATAATTTCTCATTTCCTGAATGGTAAAAGGGCTACAAACCAGAGTATCAGTGGTCTGCCTGTGATTTACAGGTGATTCTGCTGCTCAGCTCACTGAAACCATGATCTTCCTACAGAAATAAAGGAGCTGTCCTTGCTTAGATTGTGCTTGATCACTGCTGCAGGTGATTTCTGTATTTATTTGGGCAGCTAAAGTTACTCTCTCAAAGCAGATTCAGGAGCATAAGGCTCACTGAAATTGAATAGGACATCTTGAAAACATGAAGCAGACTCCTAACACAGGGGTTATTTTGAAATATCACCGTAGATTATCACAAATTACAACTCTGTAACTAAAATTAGCATTGTAAATTCCCTTGGCTGTATAGAAATGTACATGTAAAGAAATATTGTAACAATTTCCTAATTTCTCCTTCTTCCCTTTTAACAATTCAGTCCCTGTTTCTTTCTGATGGGTTCTTCTGTGCACTTTGTAAATTCTCCATCTTTCCAAGTGGTGTTTGGAGTTAACCAAGTAAAAGCCTCAGGGGTTAAATACAGCCTGGCCTGGGCCTGTGAATTTACTGCTCATGGCAACTTGATTTCTGACATCACTGAGATTCCTCCTTCACGAACATCACAAAGACATTTTCTTACTCAGGCTTTCTGAAAATGTCCACATGCATGTAAACACCCAAAATACTTGCACTGGCAATTGTTTGCACTCTGGATGTTCTCCAGATTGCAGCATTAAGGGGGTTTTGATCAAGTTCATTTCCACAGCTCCGTGGCATTTAAGAGCTATCAAGCCCCAATATTCCTGTGAGATTAGTATGTGCTATTATCTCTTTATTACAGAAGCAGAAGCCAGAAAATTGAGCAGCCTGAGTGATGTGCCAGAAGGACTACAGCAGAGCTAGGATTTGAATTCATGTTTCTCAAATCCCAAATCATTGCCTATGTTCTTGGGCCATCTTTCCTCTGCTCTGCCTCTAATCCAGGAACTTTTATTCTTAATGATTTTTTCATTTAACAGTGAAAAAGACCTTAGAATTTCATGCTCCTTCCTGTCTCATAAAATTTGAAAATTTTCCTTAAGAAAATCCTGCTGTTATTAAATGTGCATGGAAAGTGTGTGATATGCCAAGTGCTATCAGCACAGGGCAGAGCTAATTGAAATATGACATTCCTGGTGATGATCTGGGTCATGCCAAGGCTGTCCCCTACCTTTAATGAAGATATACAATGGATCCCCTTTTCTTTGAAGAGCTTACAGACTTCTGAAAGGTTTTTTTGGTTATGCAGAGTGGAGGTGCAGCCATAGCCGGTACTTGGGCAGTTCAGTACAGCAAATTTTAAACCTGGCCAGGCTGCTCTACATTTTGGGGTATGCTGCTGGAAAAAAACACTGAGTGAGGTCCCTCGGGGTCAGGTTGGGCACTCAGGGTCACTGTGAGGTCCCTCAGTGCTGTGGTCAGTGGGGAATCCCTGTCCCTGCACACAGAGCACTCAGAGCCCATCTGATGCCCTGTAAATGTCTCTTTATCCTGATCTGAGGTCCTGCTGAGCATCCTGGGCACAGCCTGGTCCTCTGCCAGTGGGGGAATGTCTCTGCTGCTCATGGAAATGAACAGCAGCGTTGGATTGCAGGAATTTAGAGATGGGGAGAATTTGATTTCCTTTTTGTCCCACCATTGCATTTGAGGTTAGGTACTGAGCTGACAGGTCTGTGCTGTAGTGTAGTTCCTGTGTAGCACAGGCACAACCAATAAACCACAGCCTTTGTGGGAATTTTTATTTCTCCTGGAAGATGTGTTAAAAATCATATAACTGATAGGCCTTTAAAGTTTGGATATGGGGTGGCAGTTGGAAAATGCATCTCCAGGAAGGAAGGACAGCTCTGGGGACTAAGAAAGATCTGTTGATATAAAATGAAAAGTTTATCCTCATGCTGCATCATTTGAGAAACTTAAATAGGTGAAACAACACGAGTTTGGCAAAGTAGATTTGTATCTGGCAGCATTTACTTTTCCTTCAGGAATGTTTGATATCAGAAACTGAGATGTACCTCCCAGAACTGCTTCTGACTGTGGGCCTTCCTAGGAGCTCACTGCACTGTGGAGCGTTCTAGAACTTACCACTGGAGTCCAACAGTGTGGGATTTCTCACCAAGGAGTTAAGCCTTTATCTTTCACAGTATTAAAATATGTTTACTCCTGTTAATGCATGAAGGAGAGCAGTTTGTGACCTACCAAAACCCACTGCACACTAATCAGGGCAAGTTTGGGCAGGTGGGTGTTCACAGGGGTCCCAGGACGAGGGAAGAGATGAGAATCCTGACTCCATCTTTCAGAAGGCTGATTTATTATTTTATGATCTATATTATATTAAAAGAAAATTATATATTAAGACTATACTAAAAGAATAGAAGAAAGGATTTCATCAGAAGGCTTGAAGGGAAAGGAATGGAATGATAACAAAAGCTTGTGACTCTCACACAGTCCAAGACAGCTGGACTGTGATTGGCCATTAATTAGAAACATCAACATGGACCAATCCCAGATGCACCTGTTGCATTCCACAGCAGCAGATAATTATGGTTTTTCTTTTCCTCTGAGGCTTCTCAGCTTCTCAAGAGAAAAATCCTAGCAAAAAGGATTTTTCATAAAGTATGTCTGTGACAGAGGGAGGGCTGTGTGCCCTCCTAAATTCTTGTGCAGCCCCAGCTCACTGGTTGAGGAGGGAGAGTGAGGAAAAAGAGCAAAAAAAAAAATGAAATAAAGACAATCCTGATGCTGTGCAACCATTGCTCAGCCACAGCCTGGCAATAGCAATAACACCCTTATCAGCACTGCTTTAGTCACAAATCCAAAATACAGCCCCACATGGGCTGTATCTGTATTTCTGTGATGCCAATTAACCCTGCCCCACCTATAACACTCCTGGTTTTCTTCACTGTGAAGTTTCTGCTTTCCTCATCTGCGCCCCAGAGGAACTTTGATGAGCACACCTAGGAAAGAGAAGAGAAGCACTGGCAGAGTGGTTTTGTTTGTTGGAGAGTTTGTTGTTTTGGTGGTTTTCCCCCTCATCTTGAAGGATAGTTTACACAGCTAAATGACAGAGTTATAAAATATATATATATATATATTGGGCCTACACTGAGAAAAAAATTGATCTGAAATCCTTCACAAATTATGTTTTTATCAAGAGCAAGATGTTGTGTGCTATTGATTTTTAGATCCACACAGCCTACAAGTAATAGGAATCGCAGAGACAAAATAATTTAAGATGGTTTTCTGTCTTTTGTGTAAGCCAGGTTAGGATATTGAAGAACAAATCAATTTCTTTGCCACTTAGATTCCTTGAAACCCAAAAGAAAATTTCAGCCTGAGTTATGGTTCCCAAATATTTGTATTTTCTGGTTCCAAGTTTTTTCCTGCAGGCAATAGGACTTGTTTTGTCTGACAAGGTTTTTGCACTTTGGTCACTAGTAGTGCAACAGGGAGCAGTAAAGAGAAGCATACAGGAAGCAGGAGCACTCTGGATGAAACTAGCAGCAGAAAAATGTGAAATCGAATTATGCAAAAATCTCATGCAAATAGCAAAATCTGCAGGGGATTCAGTCCAAAGAAGGGGGGAAATGGTGAAGTGGCAGAAGCCCCATCTCTGGGACTGGGCTCCACTCCCCTGTGTGCTCTGATCACACTCTGAGGGGATCAGTTCTGCTCAAGTGTTGGATAATCTGACAGTGGGAGCTGGATGGATCAGGGCAGAATCAGCTCCATGGAGGTTTCTTTGTCATTCAGGGCAGGAATTCTGAATACTTGAATCATTGGGCTTCAAATAACACTCACCTGGAGAAATAAAACAATGACAATAAACCCACTAAAACTAATGAAAGCAGATAGTACACAAGTGATTTTATGGCAGCTCAAACAAGTTCCTGTGACTGACTCAGGAATGTTTATTTAAGGAATGTGTTCAGGAGGATATTTAGATTTAAAAGCTACAGGTATGCTTAGAGCAGCACACTGTGTTTGATAAATTGTGGACAAAAAAATACTTGTTTAGACCTGATGTTTAACTACCACAGGAAACCTGCATTTGCATAACTTGATGAATAACATGAGAGTTGGGTTTTCTTCAGCTTTGTTGGGTACCAGAGGGAGAGAGCAGGAACATTCTGCAGAGAGTACTTTTAAAGCAGCTCTGAAGCTCACTTGTTGAAATGCTGAAAATATTTTGTGCCAGCTGATGTGCAGTTAAATGGAATAGTCTGATCCTCAGTAGGTTCAGGGGTATTTGTATCACCATCTAATTTTCCCTGAAAGATACTTTGATGTAATAGGAGACAACTTTTTCATGATTCATAATCTTAAAGAAAATGGCCCATATTTAAATTGACTGTGGCTCTGTCTCCAGATGTCAATAAATTATTTCTTCCAGAACACTGGTCCCAAATGCAGATCCTTGTAAACATCCCCCTCACTACTGCTCCTTCCTGGTATCCAAACTCTGCCTCTGTGGTTTCTTGGGAGATGTTTTTAGTGTTCAAAGTGGGGAAATTATCCCAAGCACTGTTTTGCCTGCACCCTCTGGAGATTTCATCACTCTGTTCCAGGCACGCTCCTCTTCCTCTTCTTTCTGTTCCATCCCACTTCTCCCCCTTGTGGGATGTTTCTCAGATCTGGGAATGAAGTCCTGCCTGGATTCATGCTGCATTCCAGGGGGGGATTTTATCCCTTCCTTTATGGCCTCTCTGGGTTCAATGCTGAAGGAACAGAGAGGAGAAAAACAGCAAAATTCTTCAATTGCTAATAGTGCGGGATGGGAAGAATAAAAGCCCTAAAATGCATGGAAAGGCCCCCTGAGAATATTCTAACCTGAAAATAAGCCCAATTCCAAAATTCCAAGGACTAATGCTCTCTGCAGCAAAGCTGGGAAGGTTCTCATACAAAGGTCTGTTCTTTAGGGAGGGGGATTATCTGCTTAAATTGCAATATCAGTGGAATCACTGCAGGAGGGTTGGACTGGAAGGCAAAACCCACTTGGTGACCCAGTTATTTGAGCAATCTCATGGAATGGAACGAAGATCTCCCAGCCCTGTGTGTGGCAGATGCAGTCACTGCTGATAAAAGGACACATGGTGCAGATTGCAGATACAGGTTATGCTGAGGAAAGAGGAGAGGGATTCACTGGGAGGGCAAGGAGGGCAGGGGGAAATGCAGCCAGAGACAGAGGAGAGGAGCAGCCTTAGACACACTTAGGTAGTGGGGACTGGAAATTAGGATCTGTATCTCAGCACAGAGAGAAGTGATGGGGAGATTTTAGGGGCACATCCATAAACCAGGAGGTTGAAGTGCAATGAATCCACTGGGTCTGCCAAAATTCCACTGGAATTAATAATTTTTCATTAATTTTTGATTTTTTAATTGATTTTTGATTTTTTAATTGATTTTTTTTTATTTTTTTCCAAAAATCGATTTTTTACAGTGAAGGGGCTTGATAGAGGGAAGTGCATGGGAATCTACAGTGTTCAGTTTGTAAAAGGGACAAAATAATGTCCCATATTTCTGTTGAGACAGGATTGTTCCAAGCAGGCAGAACTAAAACTGACAGGCAAAGTGTAGAAAGCTGAAGGATTAAGTGCCAGAATAAAATTCACTTGGAGAATTTCATAATAGATGGAAATCTTTCCTTGATGAGGGCGTGCATGACTTATTATTGCTCAGAAGGGTTTTTTTGGAAACATCAGATGGAGTTCTCAGCAGCATTAGTTCCATGCTTGACAGCTGTCAGAAAAAGCAAATTGAATATTTAGCAACTTTGAGAGAAGGCACTGAACACAGAAAATGCAGCCCTGTTTCTGCTGGAGCTGGTTTCACACGTGCTGCTGCACACAAATTTTGGTTCCCCTGTGTCTCCCTGAGGTGTGGTCCAGGGAAGGTGGAATGAATGATCAGAGGGGAGGAGGAGCTGCTGTGCAGGCGAGACAGGGAATGCATGGTACAGCCTTTCCCTTGGGAAGGGAGTGACAGAGGAGTGAAATGGAGAAAGGGTAGATTGGAATTATTACTGACATCGATTTGAATATTGATGTTCTAGTGATATGACTCATGAGGCAGGGATTATGGAGTCAATGACTGATGAAAAGCATGGCTCTTTTTGTGCTGTTCAACAGCTTTTCCTCTGGTTCAGATGCAAAAAATAAATGTGAGTTAAGAATAATTGTCTAAGTTCATGTATGGTATTTTCTTACACAACAAAATGCAGGATCTCCCTCTTGGAGATTACAGTGGGAACACTGGTGCTTGTATTCTTCATGAACATCTAAAGGTGATTGTTGTAGGACAGGGGATTTAACTGACACAATCCACCTAAACCAGCTCCTCTGATGTGTGGCATTAGAAATGTATTCATGGATCTGGTGTCTGGCCCTTGGTTATGGCTTTTTGTGTATAGAAATTGTGTATCTAGAAATACATAATGGGAAATTTAAAGACAGGAATCAGCATTTGTGTTATTCGCTGGCTTTAAAAAATATGTTTGTTGAATTATGATGAAAGAATACTATTTAAATCTTTTAAAGTGGCGGTACTTTTCTTGAAAGCCATTTTCTATTGAATTGATTCCAATCACATAATTTTAGATTCCAAAATGTTTTATTGATCTGTTTAGGGAGAAAATCTGTGCCTTGGCTTTCAGGTAAACCTCCTCATCTCAGTGTTCTGTGATGTGGGATGCAGTTTCACTCAGCTTTGATACTTAGCTACCCAATCCTCCTTTTTTTTTTTTTGTTTTTTGATTAATGGTAGACGAAACTCCATATTTTATAGTGAGCAATACCAAAGATGCTGCAAGCCAGCTGCTTTCCCAGGCAGTGCTGGTGGGAAGGGAAATGCTTTCAAACCAAGTGTGTTCCTTTGCTGGCAGTGCCCCCAGGAGCAAACCTGGGAGATCCCCTTCTGTGTTCCTGCAGCCTCTGAGGATAGTTTCATGATTTCAGTTGTAAGTCTATGTTTTTTAATTGGAAAAACCAATAAAACACATGATAGTCAGACAACCCTTCCAGTTATTTGAATGTAGGTTTTTAATGATCTTACAATGTGTTTTCTTGGCCAAAGAACAAGGAGTGGTCAGTTGGGTGTCTGTGTGGGGATGGGATTTTCTTTTTAATCTCCTGCCTTAATCAATCTCCTGCCTTTTGTGCCTTCCTCTGCCCAGAGTAGTTGTGGCCTGGAGTGGACTGACACTCTTTTGTGGATATAATTAATATAATTATATGATCAATAATAAATACCATTAATATAAGAGTATGGTACAGGCCACGGTATTTATTTCCTGCTTTTTTCCAGCATTCCTAACTTCAGCTGAACACAGAGAAGGCAGTTTATCATTCCTTTTTGGAGAAAATTTGGGTGTTTATACAATGGAGAAACACTGGAGAAAAACCCCATTTACATAAGAATTCAGGAGCAAATGAAACAAAGCTAACTGCATCCTCATTATTCTATTTGAATGCAGCCAACTCTGCCATTTGGTGGAAGGCCTTATTAATGACTCCTAAATGAGCAGACTTGGGATGGTGATATTATCTGTGATGCATTATTGAATCAACAGAAATAAACCTGCTGTCATTAGCCTAATTATTTAGATATGCTGGAAGATAATGACTATTTTAAGTGCAAATAAGCTGCAGTTAGCAAGCAACTAACCAAATAAATAAGTGAGGTGGGATAGCGAGGGAGTGACTCACGGGAGCAGGGAGGGAAAGGGGAGAAATGCGAGGAATTATTGGAGAAAAACACTCAGGATGCCAGTTCTCAGTGTGCCAGGGAGGGCAAAGTGCTGCTCCTTGGGATGGAGGGAGGGATGGATGGGTGGAGGATGGATGGATGGATGAAGGATGGATGAGGGAGGGAGGGATGGATGGATGGATGAGGGATGGACATGGATGGAGGGATGGGTGGAGGAGGGATGGGTGGAGGAGGGATGGGTGGATAGATGATGGATGGGGATGGATGGATAGACGGACACATGGATGGATGAGGGATGGATGGATGAGGGAGGGATGAGGGATGGACATGGATGCTGGATGGAGGATGGATGGATGAGGGATGGACATGGATGGAGGGATGGGTGGAGGATGGAGGGATGGATGGATGGACACAGGGATGGATGAGGGATAGATGGATGAGTGGAGGGAGGTAGGTAGGGATGGATGTGGATGGAGGATGGATGGATGATGGAGGGATGGATAGATAATATATAAACAGAGGTGATATTGGATGGATGAATGGATAGATAAGGAATATCTATCTAGATAAGGAATATCTATCTATTAGATAGATAGATGTAGATAGATAGAAAGAAAAACAGGGGTGATGATGGATGGATGGATGGATGGATGGATGGATGGATGGATGGATGGGTGGATGGATGGGTGGATGGGTGGATGGGTAGATAGATAGCTGTGATATTTTACCTGGATTTTAGTTTTTCTTTTTTAATTTTAACTCTCCTGCTTTGCCAGAACATCTGTCTGAAGTGAACTCTGAGCCTGTGCTGGATGAGCTCTGCCAGGGGCTCTTGGTGCAGCTGTGAGTGCTGAAATTGCCCACAGATGGGCTGGCTGGGCTCAGCAGCACCAGCTCACTGGGGTTGGGCTGCTCTGCTGCCCTTCGGTGGAAAATCAGTGCCCACAAGGTAAAAATAACTCTTCTTGTTATGAGTTAGTGGGGGAAGGAAAAAAAAAAGAGAGAGAAGGAAACTAAATTAACTTCCTGAAAAATACTTGTCAAATGTAGTTGAATAGCAGCTAATTTGAATGTCAAGTTTTCTCATTAATACCTTGATTAAAATAATTTCCTTTTTATAGCCAAAATACTTGCATAAATATAGAAAATATAATAATGTAGAAGTTATATTTGAAACCTTTTTTCTGAGGTTAGATGTGTTTGTAATTAAGTTTGTCTGCCAGAAGAAAATAAGGGTTACAGGCATCTCCTCATATTTGTGTGCAGGAATCTGTCTTCATGCATAATTTTTCCCTAATTAGCTGTTAAAAAAAGGAAAAAACAGTTGTTTTGTGTGTTGTTTTGGGTTATTGTTGAGGTTTTTCCTCAATATCAATGTAAAGCTAGTGAAAAGAGTTCTTTCTATTTGCAGGAAGCCTGTACTGTCTAAAAGAAGAGGAAATTTTAGAATTAAATTTTCTCTTAGTGCCTGTGACTTCACAGTTTGCCAATAAATTCCCTTTTCTATTTCATTATGGATTGTGGGACTTTTGATATCTGCAAGTTTTTATGCAATTTCATCCTGGTTCTATTTTAAGTGACTGCAGCCTGGAAGATCCTCTGAGCAAGGGGTAAAGGGGAGTCCTTTGCTCTGAGTGTTCAAAAAGAGGCAAAATGCCCCAGAAGCCAAAGCTTCCTGCAGTTTGACTGGAGGTTTCTCCTCAGTGACATAACTCTCATGTTAAAAACCATCTCCTGTGTTTACCACCCACCAGAATTCATCCTCTATTATATTTAGAGCACAAGATTTATGTAGTGTGAGTACATTTACTTTCCCATGCTTCTTGTTGGGTTATTGTGGAAACCCAGGGCACAGGGAATATTTCTCTGTCTGCTCTGGGGTGCTCTGACCCCCAGGGGAGCACTGACTTTGACTTTTATTCATGGAGAAAGTTTCTTAGACTTCAAGATTGACTAGAATCCACAAAAGTGTGCAATAGATTATAGAGTTGGGTAGGTGTATCACTGGGTGAGAAATTGAGGTTTTGGGATTTTTAGTGTGTTGTGGATGGAAGCAAGATGGAGGGCACAGGGTGTCATCCTGGGTTTCTTCTCCATGCTTCTTCCTTCTTCTTCATGAGTTTAGGTAGCATTCTGTAATGAGACAAAAAAGTTCGCACTACAAGCTTCAAAAGATCAATTAGTGGGTTAAAAGGGAAAATAATCCAGGTGTCAGTTCTTAATTGCATAGTTTAGTCTTAAAAGACCTTGGAACAGGAGATTGTTGGCCATTTTGTGCCTTCTAATGAAAAGCTGCCCAACTCACAGTAGTGAGACTGTTTTACTGATAAGAAATAACAAACACTTGAGTCCAGGCATGAAATACCATTTTAAGCAGCTTCAATCCAGACCCAGAGAAACCAATAGCTTATTAACTAAGGATTTTTCAGCTGAATTTTCTGCTCTTTCTGAAATTCACTTGCAAAGTCCTAGCAGCCATTTTCCTATGTCAAGTGCTAAATGTGTTTCAAGCAGAAAAGCGCTGTGCTCTCCACCTTTCGCTGCCAACAGGTGCTCACAGGCTACAGTTTTTGTTTGCTTTTAATGCATCAGTTGTTGAGCCAGGAGAGAGTTTCTGTTGTAGTGACATCAGGGAAGAATTAAATTGCCAATAATATCAGGAGTTTCTCAGGTCTAGTGTTAACAATTCAATGGTGTTAAACATACTGAGATAGATGTGGTGATTTGTACTTCATTTCTCATTTCAGTGGCTTTGCATTGCTCATGCTTTGGCATAAAGGGTAAATTAAATGGTATTTCAGTTGAGAGGGTTGCATGTGTCTTGATACCAAAGTAGTTTCCTTTCTGGAAAAGTTTAACCTACAACAAAATTGTAATGCTCAAAATATACAAAAGAGAAAGCACTGCACAGAGTCCTTATGAAACCATTCTGAAGATGATGAATGTTTCATGGAGTTTATTTACAATATGTATAATAGGACTTTGCATAATTCAAAAGCATGCTATTTGATCTTGCAGCATTTATTGAACTAAGAGTTTTTATAAAATGCATAAACAAATATATCAAACCAATGGTGGAAGTACTCCAGGGTAAAGTATATCAGCTGTCTGAGAACTCTCTCTAAAGTGCTACTTGAGACTCTCAGTGTGCAAATGCCCTGTACACAATGAGCCTTTAAAACACATTTTCATATTTAAAGTGATTCCTCTATCCTTTAGAACAAAAAATATTTGTTTTTTTTTTTGAGTCATAATGATTCAGTAGGGCATAAATAGGCACCACACGAAGATTTATGCAGGTCCTCAGTAAATCCTGGTTCTTGGGGGGTTTATTCTTGCAGATCTACAGTTTGAAGACTCAGTCTTGTGGGAGTCACCCACACTTCCCCTGCATGGGGGGTGTGGGATGTCAGCAGACACATTCCAGAAAGAGCCTTCATTCAGACAGAGACACCCTGACTTTCCCTGGGGTTTTCAGTACTTTTGTGATATCATTTTCTTGATATCATTTTCTTATCCTTGGTCCTGGTGTGCCAGGTTCTGTTAGGGATGTTCTTCATGTGGAGGGAGCCTGCAATAAACCCAGCTGCAAAGGCACTGGGCTAAGCTTGTGATAACTGAAACGTGTCTGGAGACAGATTTTTCCTTCCCAGGTTTTTCCTTTTTTTTTTTTTTTTTTTAATTTCAGATTTTTCTTTGTTTAGTTAATGACATGTAATCATTGCAGCAGCCTGTGGAACCAGCACTGTAACATCTGCATGTTATTCACAAGCCATTGCTGCTGTGTGTAGAAGAGAAAAATATCTCCCACTGCCTTCTCCCACCTCCCAGTCTGGACTGAGACTGACAGGACAGAAAGCAACCTTAGAAAAACTGATAATTGATAATGGGAAATTAGATTCAAACTTGGATTAATTTGCCAATCTCAGCTCTTTGGCTGCTGCTGCTTTTAAAAGTTTGGAGATCTGATTTCTGTGCGGGGTTTTCTTTGGCTGCCAAGTTTTCCAAAATGTCACAGGTCTGGTTCACATCCCATCCAATCTCCTTGGCTCATCCAGTGTTTTTGTCAGGGAATATCTCTGTGGTGCTATGGGCATGAAGTAAGCAAAACCAAAAAGAAAAATGTGTTGCTTTTGTCATTTGGAAGATATTTAAGAATTCCTTTGCCTGGAAGAGAAGCAGCAGAATTAACCATTAGTCAGTTTTCTTCTTGCTTTGTAAAATTCTGTAATATGACATCTCCAAGTATCATCATTCTGTGATGAAATGGGGACAGTGACAAATTATTTTCATTCTGTAACCTCCAAGCCTGTATTTTGTTGTTTATTAACCCTTAAAGGCCTCTGATTCAGCAGCAGTATGGAGGCTTGCATGTAAAAACAGAAGAGGGGCCCCAGAACAGATCCCAGATCCTCCAGTGGTACAGTCACAGACCTCCTCTGTGCCTGTCCAGTGCTCCAGGGAGGGTGTGAGGAACCCTCACTCACAGGGTTTGCAAGGAAGAATAGGATTGCAATGTAAACTTTGGTTGTGTTACTAGAATCATAATTTATAAAAAGTATAGAATCACACAAGTGTTTGGGTTAGAAGAGACCGTGGTGGTATTCACAGGGGTCTTAGGATGAGGGAAGAGATGAGAATGTTGACTCCATGTTTCAGAAGGCTGATTTAGTATTTTATGGTATGCATTATAGTAAAACTATACTAAAAGAATGGAAGAAAGGATTTCATCAGAAGCTGGCTAAGAATAGAAAAGGGATGATATAAAGGCCTTGTGACTGACTGAGACAGTCTGAACAGCTGGACTGTGATTGGCCATTAATTAGAAACAACCACACGAGACCTAATCCCAGATGCACCTGTTGCATCCCACAGCAGCAGATAATCATTGTTTGCATTTTGTTCCTGAGGCCTCTCATCTTCTCAGGAGAAGAAAATCCTAAGGAAAGGATTTTTCATAAAATATCATGGCTACAGAAGAGACTATAAGAGCTCCCACCCCTGCCATGGCAGGGACACCTCCCACGGTCCCAGGCTGCTCCAAGCCCTGTCTGACCTGGCCTTGGACCCTTCCAGGGATCCAGGGGCAGCCACAGCTGCTCTGGGCACCCTGTGCCAGGGCCTGCCCACCCTCACAGTGTGGGATGCTGTCTTCTGTAAAACTAATAAGAAAATGCAGCTGCGGATGGTGGGCTTAAGGAGGGACCACAAATATAGTGAAAAATATCAGTGATTGTTGGGGAAGATGAAACAGGAAAGCCTTATAAATATGATTGTCTGGCAAAAGATTTTGAGAATATAGAAACTCTAAGCGAGACTGAAGTGAAAGCAAGCTTTGAGATTCCTCAGTTACTGAACAACTGGAAAACAATGGCTGTGGCCAGCTGAAGGTGATCCCCTTTTGATGAAACAACACCCTCTGCTTGCAGACAGGCCCAAGTGTCAGAGCAGACCCTACAGCTTGGCAGAAGGGGCCCAAAGAGGAGTTTTTAGGGTTTAAAAGGTAACACAGTATGGTGATGTAATGATTCTTATAGGCTGTATGTACATGCTATAGGATTTGTGTCTTGTACTAGATCGGTTAGTGAGAATTAGAATATTCAACACAGAAGAAGATTTATTGTATTGGAACAGGAAATTTGTGCTCTTACCTTTATACTCTCTCACCCTCCCATCCTCTCTGCCCCTCTCTTCTCTGGGCCCTGCTCTGAGCTGTGTTTGGCAGCTCCCAGCAGGGCCCTGCACCCAGGCCCTCTGCAATGAACCCCAAGTTCCAAGCCCTGGCTGCAGAGATCTCCCTGACCGTCCTACCCCCCCACGCTCCTGCAAGTGACATTACTGAGAAAGGAGAAGCAAACCTGTCTATATTAGCATGTGAAAGGAGCCAGCCATGTGCCTTCCCGGCTGAGGGGCTGAGTGGTGCTGGGCTGCTGGCACATGGAGCGGGCCCTGCTCTCTGCTCAGCACCGGGGAGGCCACGCTGGGGTTTTGGGGCCCCCCTGGCCTCCCCAGGACAAGGCTGCTGTGGCTCTGCTCAGCCTGGCAGGCTCGGGGGATGCTGCTCAGTGTCCCTGGGGCCGGGCTGCCAGGGCCTTCAGCAGTGCCTGGTGACAGAGCTGGGCCCAAGGTGCACATATGGCACTGGAGGCTGCCCCTGCTCAGGAGGCATTGCCCACTGTGGGTTTGGCTGGGCAATGAGGGCTGGCTACCTCCTGGGCACCTTCTGGGCTCCTGGGGCTGTGCCAAAGCTGCTGCACACTGTCCTGGCAGCTCTGGGTGTCCCTGCTCGGTGTCCAGAGCTCCCGGCTGTCCTCAGCAGCCTCAGGGTTAATTATGCAACAGTGCCAGTGTTAGAGGCTCGTGGAACTTCTTCAGACCTCAGCCTCTTGCTACAGCATCATTAAACACTTGAGCAGGGATGCAGGAAGAGAAAAGGAGAGGAGAGAATATTACTTTACAGGGAGTAGTGATTGACATAATTAAATTAGCTAAGAGTCATGCCCTTTCAGTTATATCAGCCACTGCCCAGTGTGATCTCCAAGCATTTCAGGCTCCTTCATGTTGATACATGGAGATAACATCTGTGCCACAACAGTTAGGGAATTTTGTCTTTTCCTCGTGTGAAGGATGAACTTGGAATTTAAATGAACAGAAAATATCCTAAACCAGACAACAAATGCACAGCAACCTCCTAACAGCAAACATCATTTAGTGCCAGGGAGAGGCTTTGTCTGTTGGATATCTTAAAAAAAATAAAAAAATAAATTAGCCCTACTCTGTCAAGGACAGCAGAAATAAAATTTGAAACCTGTATTGGAGCAATGGAATGGAGCAGTAAAATCTCAAGGTGCCCTTATTTAAACACTTGTCTAAAGACAAGGTTTGGGATTCTCTTAGAAATTTGCATTGTCAGCTGAATGCATTGAAAAGATAACATTCCCATGCAGAGCTGAGCAGGGCATGGAGTATTTTAAAACAGAATAACCTTATCTAAAAAACCCAACCAACCTCAAACAAAAAATCCCCACAACCCAAAACAATGTGATCACTGTAGCCCAGTGTACCCACACTGATTTGTTCTTTGCTTTTCCTTCTTTCTACCTACACTCCTTGGCAGTAACACTTCTCCAAAAAAGAATTTTCACTCTGCTGCTTTGCTTGCTGTGCTAATCACCTGTATCTGAAAATACATCTTCAAAATTGTTTTACTCTGACAGGTCAGCAGATAAAAGCTGGATACCAGGGGGTAAATGCACTCACTAATAGACTTTCTTTCTGTAACCTAAGCAATATTCCAGAAAAAAAACTTGGGTCATCATTGGTGTTAGGTTTGAAAATATCACTGGAAAATGAAGTCCTGTACTTTGTTGCTGGAGATGAGGTTTTACTTTTTTTTTTTTTGTCTTAGGTTCTGGTTTTCCTGTCTCTCAGTTAATTTATGTGATAATTACCACCACAGCTGACTGACCAAAATCTTTAATGATAAACCTCTAGGAGCCCAGGCCCCATGGTGGGAGTGAGCTATTAGTGCCTCTACGTGTGAGACACACAGAGTGCTTTGCCTTCCAGATTTCCCTTCAGCACAGAGCCACTCAGTGCAAATTGCAGCGTCACAAAGCACTGCCTGCTCCTCCATGCCAGCTCTGCCCGGGGTTCTGTGCCAGGGGTAGCATTTCCATCCTGCTGATCCCACAGTTTCTGCAGTACAGAAACTTAGGGTTTGTGAAGGGGCTTTCTACAGGTTTATACGTCTTCATTCTGCTTTCAAGTTTTTTTACACATTAGTATAAAAACACCTGCTGCAAGTATTTCTCAGCTCTGTAGGCACCAATCTAATCTTACCACTTCAGTTTGCAAGACAATTGCAGTGTCACAAAGCACTGCCTGCTCCTCCATGCCAGCTCTGCCCGGGGTTCTGTGCCAGGGGTAGCATTTCCATCCTATCCCACAGTTTCTGCAGTACCACATCCCCGTTTGGGAGGGCAGAGCTTTGCAAGCAGAGACTGCTCTGCTGCAGGAACCTCTCAGAACTGGCTGGGCAGTGCCAGCTCTGGAAGGTGCTGAGCTATGCTGATGTGCACAAAAGGCAGGGTTGGCAATATTTCCATCTTTTTCACACCTGATGGCTTATGGTCCAACAGTGCTGTGATATATTTTATCTGTAAAGAGTGATTTCCCAGGTTGAACTTAAGAATTGCTGAATTATTGATGCATTTTGAGCATGCATTAATGGCTTGGATGTGAATTTCTATGTTTAACATAACCGCCAGTAATCTGGGCCTGCTTAGGAAAGAGTGTGGTCAATTATTTTTTCCATTATCTAATGTTTGCTTCAGTAAAAACATGATTTATGGTCATCTGATTTATTGAAATATGAGGGGTTTTTGGCAACTTTAGTATTGTAGAACAGAATGTGTTTATTAATTGCCATGACCTAAGGATGACTTGAATCAAAATGTTGTCCTTGCTAATAGCTGAATGTCTACAGACCAACAAAACCCCTCAAACAGTTCTTTGAAGTTATTGAGCCATTTCAGAGCAGTAATATCACAGCTTCAACAAAAACCACTCTTCACTCTGGAGCCTGGATCTAAACCATCCAGAATCTCCCACTATGTTCTACTGGAACCTAAATAGCACACTTGGTAATAAAATCCTAGAGTAGGCATAAATATAATAATTGTTTTAGCTGTTGGCTGGATCAGGCAGCTTCTCTGACTGGAGATGAATTGGGGTTTGTAGAGTTAGTTTTGTTTGCAAAAAAGACCAAACAAATGTGGTGTGGTGAGCTGGGCAGCTGTGGGACCAACATTTAATAGGAGAGGAGAGCACTGGCAAGGGCAGCCCTGCTGCCTGGGTAGTTCTCTTTATCCAAGACACTGCCTTGGGGTCTCACACAGCTTTAGGGAAGTCAGGAAAGGGCTGCTGCAGCCTCCTTCCCACTCAGAGGCCTTCTCTGCTTAAAAAAAAAAAAAAAAGACCTTGAAATCTCGATTTTACACAGCCAGTCAGGGGCTAGGAAATTGATTGGCAATGCTGATATCAACTTAAGTTTGCTTTTAAAATCAACAATCTATTTCCAGCAGCCAGAGCATGATGGGCAAGGTTTCAAAAGCAGAGTGCCAGAAGGATTCTCATGGCCAGACAAGTGGCTTCTCTGGCATCAGAGCTTGTCCTGGTGCCAGAAGCCTTCCTGTGACAACAAGGCATGAAATTCCCCTCCAGCCTGGCATCCAGCTGGATTTGCTCAGTGTGGCAGGGACAGCCAGTTAAATAATACAAAGTGATTTTCAACAAGTTTAACCCACCTTATCTAGTTGATATCCTCTAGGACCACTCTGATACCCTTTACTGCTTTTTAGTGATGGGTTTTTTTTTCCCTTGTGTAAAAAAGTAGCACTTTACTCTTAATGAAACACTGTTCTGTCACTGAGGATGGGATGTTGGCTTGTGGAACCAGACTCCAGTGTGTAAAGCTAAGGGCCAGATGAGCCATTTTAACATTCCCTGGAGAACTACTGCTCTGAATGTAGGCTGCAGGTAATAAAAGTTGGTGTGTGTTATTTTGGACAGAAGAAGAGGGGAAAATCCCTTTGATTTCTTTTATTCTTGGAGCAGTGTTATAGGAGTGCTCAGTCTGGTCTTTAGGGATGCTCATACAGTGTTGGCACTTCCTAGCTAATTTCTGGTTTTAAAAAAACTTAAAAACCAAAATTAGCAAAACCAGCTCCACCACACCCTAAAAGACCCATCCACTACAACTACCAACCTCACAGGCCTTGAGAATAAATCCCCTACTACATTTTTAAACCAGAAAATGAATTTTACAGTTGCAGCACTTTTATTAAGCTGCAAAATGTGATCCCCACCTCACATTGCCTGCCTTCTGTACAAATGAAGTGGCATTTGAAGGAAAAGATGTCATTTGGTACCTTAGGAAAACATGGTGGTAAGGAGTTGTTTCTGGTACATTCTTCATGTTCTCACTGGGGTTGGAAACTTTTAATAGTCCTTGTGAGAAAGGCATCAAAGCCTGGAGGATGAAACAATGAGAGAGGGAGAGGATAAGCTCGATATTGTTAGAGCTGACTTTTTCTTGAGGCTGTTTTCACACTTCCTCAGGCAATAAGATTTTTTTAAAAAAGTAGTCTCTAACATGAAGCCCACTTCTGGAGTCTGATAAGATAAAGCTAGACAGGCCAAGAAATCTTTATTTCTCTGCAAAGTTATTGGTTCATGTCTCATGTCCACAGATTAAAGAAGAACTTGATCTTGTTTTCAGACAAAGAATTTTCACAGTGCTGATTGTCAAGCATGGGTTAATTTGCCAAGTTCTTTTTCCTCCTCAGTGAGAGGAGTGGTTTTGTTAAGGGGCTTTTTACAGGTTTATATGAAAATATGTCTTCATTCTGCTTTGAAGTTTTTTACACATTAGTATAAAAACACATACTGCAAGTATTTCTCAGCTATGTAGGCACCAATCTAATCTTACCACTTCAGTGTCCAAGATAATGTATTTCCTCTTTCATCATTGGATTTAGACTTACTCTTTAAAAATAAAAAGGGGAAAAAGGAGATAGGAGACAAGAATTTGCTAAGCTGAAAGAATATGAAATATTTTTTTCTTCCTTGTCTTCCTAAACATACTCTGACAGGAGAGATGCCAGGAAAAAGTGCAGAAATACCTGTGTAATGACCTTTGCTATTAAAATTAACGTGTGCCTTCTGCACCTGTTCAGAAATGCTTTAACATTCTTCTGCCTGACTTCAGAAACACTGGGTAATTAAACAGTACTTTCAGTGAAGGTCAACTCTGAATTAGTAGTTCATTAAATTATTTGTCATGCTGAATGTTACTCCTGGTCACCAGCAGTAGTGATTTCAAACAAAGAGCAGAGGAATGTCATTTTTTTTTGCTCTCATTGCAGGGGAAATTGCTGTCTGAGCGTTAGGTCACCCAGCAGGGAAGAGCCCTCATGCCCAGCACAGAAAATCCTTGTTTGCAGAGGGATTGCTTGAGGTGGCATGCTCAGAAACATCTCAGGGGTGTGCTGCCTGCTTTTGTTTCAGAATATGCATGTAAGAGCTGAATTGTCCTCTTTAGGCCCTGGAAAATCAGTTTGTGTTGGCAAGGATTTCTCCTGTAGTGTCACACATTTTACAGCAGCTACAAGGAGGACCTGTGCCTTTTTATTGTAATTTTACATGGTGGTAAAAGTTTGAGATGGAACAAATTATGACTTAGACACCCCCAGATTTAAAGCACCTGCTGAAACAAGCCCAATTATGAAATGGATAATTAAACCTGACTGTAAATACTGCACTGTGTCCTGGGATGGGAACCACTTGGCATCAGATTTTCTCACAGGTGGGAGGCAGCAGTGCATTTCTCTGCAGTTCTGCTCTGGCTGTTCTCTCTTGCATTTCCAGTACTGGTCTTCAGCAGTTTTTCCCCATAAGGATGGGGATTGGAGCCTGATGTTCCTCCTAGGGCCTGTAGCACCCACAGCTAGGTGCAGACACCATGTACAATCTGTTTTCTGTCCTTTTTGCACATGGTTTTAGTTCCTTTAGTACATGAGTAGGGCTGATGTTGCTGTAGGACACGAAATAAAATGATGTGGACATGCAGCTCTCCAAGGTAAAAAAGAGGGAAGTTTAATTTCTGACTCCAACATGTATAGATTTCCAAAAGTGCCAGTGGATTGGAGGGTGACAGTGCCACCTCTCCAATGACACTGGACAAACCAATAATCTATCAAATGTCTCCTCCTCCATAAAAGAATGCAAAACAATCAGTTATTTACAGAAAGTGTGTGAGAAAGTTCATTACAAGAATGTAAACATCAGAAGGTTTAGAAAAACTTAAAAAACCAGGGTGACAGGCTTCCATTTAACATCAGTGGGAATTTAGGATTATAACCTGTACTGATGCACCCTCAGGCTGATCAGAAACTCTGACAGGTGCCAGAAGATCACCTGGTGGGTCTGAGTCCATGGCAGCAGACCCAGAGTGTTGTGTTATGGTTTTTATTTGCCATGTTTATTGTTTGATTTGTGGTTTGGTAGTCCTTTTGGGCTTTTTCTCCCCCTGTTTTAAAGACCTGCCTTTGTTATTTAATTGAGCCAGGTGTTGGTTTATCTGTTTGTTTCTTAGCTATTTCCCTGCCAAGTTTCAAAGCCCTTTCTCCCACATCCAGTTGTTAACCCCTCCTGTCCCAAGCAGTTTTCCTCCCTTGTATTCTCTGCTTTGTGTTCCACCCCCAGTTCTCCTGATTAGCTGAACGTTGTGTCCTCCCTCGAGACCCACCCCCCTTTATAAGCTGTTGTTTGGAGCGTGTCCCAGCAGTCTGTCTGTCCCTGTGTCCCTCTGTCCATGGTGCTGCCTCTGGAGCTGCCCTTGCAGGGACACAGGCAGGGGGACCAGGGTGTCCCCACTCCCATCAGGTGTGCCTGGATTAAAACTGAGCCACAAACAGCTGGGAGACCTCTGCAGTATTTATCAGGCTGTAGCTATAATGAAACTCTGCTGTTGGTAATTGCTAGGAGATTAAACCTTTCCAAAGACACACTGGGTGCATACTAATGTCCTGCTCTCCAGAGGAGGGGACCTCAGGAGAGCTGGGCAGGGAAGGAGGAGGAAAACCTTTCCTCAGGGCTCAGGGGCTGTGATACCAGGGAAAACCTCATTATTTGTTCAAGGCACCAGCACAGGAGTTTTGTGGGCCAGATCAATCTACAGATGCTCTCTGAAGGAGAATTATTCCAGGACAGTGCATGTGAAACTCTTCAGGTCTGAACTTTGGCATTATTTGTTGAGCACTTTTTGCTGTGGTATTTACAGAGGGAAGCAAGAAACCTCTGCACTAAGGAGATGCTGGGGCTGTTGCATTCTTGCCATCATTGCTAAGGCTGCTCCTGAGCACTTTGGTTCTCCGTGGATGTGAGCAGAGGTTCCCCCTGCACCTTTCAGCAGGAAGGACAGGGATTTTGCATTATCCTGGCTCTGCCCCTGTGGTTGCAGGGGTTTCTGCCACCACTCCTCGTCCCCCTACTGTTTCCTGTTGCTCAGAGTCAGTCCCAGCCTCAGGAGGGGACTGGTGGGATGCAGGAGCTTCAGCAGGTGTGACACCTCCCCAGGCTGCTTTCAAATGCCTGCCTGGAAAATACATTAAACAGGGCAGAAGAAGCAAAGTGTGCCTTTTACAGGCAATTCAATCTCTTTCCAAAATGACAATTTGGGAGAGGAGCCTTGTGTTAACAGGCCACAGAACAGTGAGGTCAGTGGGGACAGGAGGGAAAGGGTTTCCCACCAGAGCCCGGGAGGGCTCTGAGGCTGTGGGGGACTCTTGGGTCAGGGAACTCTGCCACAGCCAACAGAATTCTTTGGGAAGATTGGTAATACCAGACTTCCAGGGCCAGACTGCAGCCCAAACTGCAGCGGGATGGAGGCTCCCAGTGCACTCAGAGTGTCCTGGCTGTGCTGCCTGTGCTGGGTGGGAATGTCCAGTGGCACGGGGTGGCAGCTGAGGTGTTCTGAGAATGTCACCCACAGGGAGGCTGCTGTGGGTGACAACCCAGTAACTGCAACATGTTCCTCTGTGCAAGAAGAATATCAGGTAGAGATCAAGTGCTGACCCTTCTTCAATGCCCAATGCTAATGCGTAGATGGCAGCATAGTCCAAACCCCAGGTGTCCCTGAATGTTTTTATATTTATTGTTTATGTGTAATACACAGAATGGACAAGAAAATAAGTAAAGAATGCCACATAGTTGAATGGGAAGGCCAATAGACGGATGATACAAATTAGCAACTCCTTTCTGTCTGGTTTCTTGAATAAGAATAGTTCCATTTTATTAATGTATATTCAGGCAGAGCTATAGCCACACACTAAATCAATTGCTTTTGAACATAGTATTAGAACAAAGTAGAAAAGAGTATTTTAGATGGAAACTTCAAAAAAAAATCTTTGCAAGGCTCAAAAGAAGAGCCTTGAAAATGAAGAGATATTAAATTTTCTGTGGACTTTGTGAATTTATGTCCATTAGAAACTCCCAAACTCTAAATGACTTCTAAATTATATATCCTCTTAGGGTAAAAAAAATAGTCCAAGTTTTCATTTATATATATTAAAATTACAGCTGAGATCCATGATTTTATTGTAGTGCCTCAATCCCATTAACATTGAGAGAAGTTAGATATTGAGATATCTTTGTGGAGAAATCCTACAAAATGAGGTTTTTAATGGACAATTTAATGAAAGTGCTGCTGTGTGTGCAACAGATGACAAAAAAAAAAAAGCAGGCAAACCCCTGGAAAAAAAATGGAGCAAAGAGGGATAGAAAACAGTTCAGAAGATTTATTATG
The DNA here is from genome assembly GCF_012460135.2 of Molothrus ater. NCBI lineage: Eukaryota > Metazoa > Chordata > Aves > Passeriformes > Icteridae > Molothrus > Molothrus ater. The sequence continues at coordinate 12,702,301 of NC_050493.2, read as the reverse complement.
TTATGGAATCAATTTAGGAAGGGGAAATACTGGATGAGGAGGACGCTCAGTATTTGTGGTGTTTGTGCAGCCTCTGTCTCTGGGGTTAACTCCAGCAGGCTGTGCTGTCCTGGCCATCAGCCCTGCTGGGCCTGGCCTTGCCCTGAGCTGGGATTTCACAGCTGCCACTCCATCCCTCTGCTGCTGCTTGGTGGCTTCAAGGAAAAGGAGAGCAGACAGCAGCCTGTGGGTGTCAGGTAACATCTGTTACCTAAAAAATCACCCTGCCCAGCCCTGAGTAAAATATAATTGATATTTTCTTGTATTTGTGGAGTTCCCAGATGAAGGAAGGAATGAGGAATCTGACTCCATGTTCTCAGAAGGCTAATTTATTATTTTATGATACTATATTATATTAAAGGATTCCATATTATATTAAAGAATACTATACTAAACTATACCAAAGAATACAGAAAGGATACTTACAGAATGCTAAAAAGATAATAATGAAAACTCCTGACTCTCTCCAGAGTCCTGACACAGCTTGGCCCTGATTGGCCAAAGAGTGAAAACAACTCCCAGCAGAATGCAATGGAACAATCACCTGTGGGTAAACAATCTCCAAACACATTCCACATGAGCACAACACAGGAGAAGCAAATGAGATCAGAATTGTTTTCCTTTTCTCTGAGGCTCCTCAGCTACCTAGAGAAAAATCCTGGATAAGGGGATTTATCAGAAAATATGATGGTGACAATATACTTCACTATATTTTATGAAATGGCCCTATTATATGTGTTATATAAAAATGCAAGCAAAGGTTTTTCTGAAATATGCTTAATGAAAATGAGGAATTTACTGACTCTGACTGGAGCCAATATATTAGCCAATTACATTATATTATACAGCAGCTGGAGAAAATGTTGTAATAGAGAATTTAATCCTCCACTTCTAGGTTTTGTGTTGGTTGTCTGCAAGCCCCCACTGGCAGGGAAGCACTGCTGGGATTTCCTGAGCAGCACTGATGCTCCCCATGTCTTGGACACAGTTTTTGCTTCAGGCCCCTGGGAATGCCCTGGGAGCAGCTCTGTGCTGTGGAGGGAGAATGAGAAAACTTTGCTGCCAATAAGAGTTGTTTGCAAGGCCAGGATGAGTCAACACAGGAAAGTACACTTGCTTGTGTGGTGTTCTTTATGCTTCTGACTGTATTTCTACATTCCCTGAAAAAGGTTCCTTGAAGAAATTTAGGGATTGCCTGTGAAGGAGAAAAGTTTTGCTGTGAATTTTTCAGGAAATCCTCTCATGACTAATCTCCGTTGATACTTGAAATTTCTGTTCCCAGACAGATTTTCCCAGTGTTAAAGAAATGATTCTGTAGGAAAGAACAGAATGTCTGAAGAAGACAGCAAACACACACCTAAAATGATAATTTAGTTATGATGGTTTTGTGCTGTGCTTACATCTGTGTTTCCAAGGGCTGATTTGATTATGGAGCAGTTTCTTCTTAGAATAAACCAGCATGTTTAGGAAGGCATTGACTCATGGCAGAGCTAAAACTGACAACAGTTAAATGTAACTCCTTCCATTAACAATAATGGAATTCATGTTGTATCATTATCATGGTTGGAAAGCCTGTCAAGAAAGGAAAAAAAAAAAAAAAAAAGCACTGCACAGCTTTGATTTATATGGTTTTTATGTCGAGAGCATGTGTTGGTGATCCCAGCTGGACTATAAAGGGCACAGGCATTCCATTGCCAAGATTTAGGTGCCATTTAAAAGTACAAAATCAGGTTTGGAGGCAAGGGTTGAAGTTAAATCTTGACAACACAAGGAAAATAAAAAGTGTATAATGAGAAGAAAGAAAAGATACTAGGGAGAGGTCAGAAAAAAGATTTCTTTAGCATCAGAAACCCTTTGAATACAAAGGGGCACAATAAAATATAAGTCCAAGGGGGTAGTTGATGTCAGGCAGTGGGAGAATGTCTGGTGAAGTTTTAGGCTGCACACTGAAAATTCCCCAGCTGAGCTGGTGAGAGCACGGTGCTGATGTCACCAAGGCCATGGATGTGAGCTGTGTCTGGGTGATGCACTGAGAGTTGGGCTCAGAAATCCCTGTGGGTCCCTTCCAGCCTGGAATATCCTGTGGAACCCCTCTCAGCAGTGGCCCTGCTGCCTGGGCAGGAATGCAGTGGCTGCAGCTGAGCCTGTGGTGGCTGATGCAAAGAAAAGTGAGTGGAGAACTTGGGAGCAAAGGAGGATTGCATGGCTTGGGCTGGAGCTGGGGAAAAGTGTGGGCTTGGGCTGAGAACAGAAAAATACTTTATTCACAACAAATGGGGTCATTCCCAATGGAAAGATGAAAAGAGACCTATTTTCTTGAGCTCCTCCTGAGATGAGTCCAGGGCTACAGGATACTATGGTTCCAATCTTGACTTTGAATTGGACCCAAGAACAGTAATAAAACCAAAATTGTTCAAATCATTTAAGAAGAAAAATCCCTTCTGTGCTCATGCTCCCTATTTAAATTTCCTTAAAACAGCATTTCCCTCTTCTACCTGTGCTGCCGAGTTTTTAATACATCTATTTAAATGCAAATTTTGACTTTTGGTCTGTAATCACAAAAATGTTTGACACATAAATTTTTATCAGCAATGTAATTTTATAGAGGAGCAGTAATGGAGTGGTAGGCCACAAATAGCAGGATGATGCATTGCTCACCCTGTTCCAGTGTGGGGAAGTGCCTGCTCCAGTGTCAGATTGTTTCCTCAATGCTCAACTTACTGAGATGCATGTGGTGCTCTAGAGAACTTTTTAACTGTACTTGGAGTGTTTTCTTGTGTACCAAAATCTCCCTGAGGACAATCATTTCTTTGTGTGCCCTGAATTGCTGCCATGGCAGTGCTGACAGCTGTATCTTCAGGAAGGGAAGGGTTTTTCCCAGCCCAGCATTTTTCTCCTCTTTTCAGTGGGTTTATTGCTTGGGTAGGGGAATGTTTTACCAGCGTGCTGCCAAATCCAGTGCTGGTTACTCTTTGCTGGCTGCTGAGGGTGTGGTTTGTATTTCATCTTTCCCCACTCCCATCAGACAGTCTGGCCCTCCCCAGTCCCTGTCCAGGGTGCTGGTGGCCACCTGTGGGAAATGGAAAAATAGAAACTCCCACTGAAAGGTTTGAACTGCAGCCCTGGGAGAAGCTTGGATTGGTGTAAAAATAAAATAAACAGATATTGAGTAGAAAAATCATAAACTTGTGTTTCTATGGTTGGAAGTGAGATTATGCCCTAAGTAAGTGAGAAACTGCATTGATAAAATGGTGAAGGGTTTATAGTGTAGGGGTGTGGTTGTGTAGAGTAAGCTGAGAGTTTAGAATTTAGGGTAGAAGCATCTGTGTGCATGTGAGACAGAAGCCTGTTGGACAAAAGTATCCACAATGCAGCAAAATTAATTAAAGGTGATAGGTCAGAAAAGCAAAATAAACCTTGTGGCATCTATCCACTGGGTTAGAAAGTTCAATATTGCCTTGTAACAAAGAACTTGTGGCCACTCTGAGCTGTGGCTGGCTGCTTGTGTCACAGATCTCACAGCCTCTGAGACTGATGTCTGTGTGAGCAATAAATCCTTTTTACCCCAGTGATGGTGCCATCCCTTCATTAACAGCAGTGATAATCACAGCCAGCAGCCCTGGTGTCCCTGACACGGCCACATCTGCTGAGCAGGGCCACAGCTGCAGCAGTGACAGAGCCCAGCTGCAGCAGGCAGGGCCTGTTTGGCAGAGCTGTCTGTCCTGCTGTCTGTCTGCTGGGCTGAGCAGCCACAGCAGCACCAGGCCAGGAGTGCCTTTGGCTCAGGGCTTGGCACAGCTGGGGTGGCCCTGCAGCCATGGGTGCTGCTGTGCTTGGGCAAGCCACACATTCTGCCCTGTGAGTCTCAGAATATCCTGAGCTGGCAGGGACCCCCAGGATCACTCAGTCCCACCCCTGGCCCTGCACAGACCCCCCAACACTCCCACCCTGTGCCTGGGCATTGTCCAAGCTCTCCTGGAGCTCTGGCAGCCTCGGGGCTGTGCCCATTCGCTGGGGAGCCTGGGCAGTGCCAGCACCCTCTGGGGATGAACCTTTCCCAAAATCCAGCCTGACCTGCCCTGGCCCAGCCCCAGCCATTCCCTGTCCCAGGGTGCAGAGATTGGAGCTGCCCCTTCACTGCCCCTCATGAGGATGTTGGAGACCACAATGAGGTCCCCTCAGGCTCCTCCAGGCTGAACAGACCCAGTGCCCCCAGCTGCTGCTCTCCAGTCCTTCCCCATCCTTGTGGGCTCCTCTGGAAGCTCTCCAATGGCTTCCTGTGTTTTCTGTCCTGGTGCCCCAGGCTGCACCCAGAGCTCGAGGTGAGGCAGAGTTAAGAAATGCTGTTTTCATGTTGGTATTGGCTGGTCAGACACAGGGTAGAGCAGAGAATGGTGCCAGGCATGAAAGGAGTGTTAATCCCACTCTTGACTTCTCAGGGATCAATAATATCTGAACATTAATTCATTTGAAAGAAACCCATACAGTGAGCCAAGTCTGTGCCTCCCTGTGATAGCAGGCTTATATTTACTTAATTCTAGTATTAAGTGAAGGTAGGTGGCTGCTTTCATTTTACTTATTGTTCAAAATAATTCTTATATTATGGCAAGGATCAATACAGAATGCCAGATATTTTATTGTACTTACAGAAGATCACACACCTTAGGTTCTGCACATTCTGCACTTTATATTCCCTAGATGCCCTGGCATTAATTGCATACTTCAGATTGCAAATGACAGAGGATCTGAAGGGCACTGTGCTACATTTTCATTCTCATCATCTCTGTTTTCTGAATTTAGACAGGTTACAAAGTATTACTGAGGATTTGAGCAGTGTTGAAGCCATTTAAATGTAGCAGTAACATATCAAGTGTATCAAACAGTTCCTCACTGTTTGGCAAAGGACGAGAAATTTGGAGAGGAGGAAAATCTTGAACCAAAAGCTGTTTGACTGCATTGAGAGTCTGGAGAAATGATTTCTTACGCTCTTCACTCAGTGGGCTCATTGCTGACTTTCCTGCTCACTGAAGTGTCCTGGGGCCTGTTTCATTGCCACTCCTCTCTCCTGACTGCCTTTGCTTTGCTCTGCTAAAATCTGTTTATTCACTGCTGCTGAGGCTGGAGTGGCCTGGATCATTAGCTACCTGTTCAAGGTTAACTTTTTGTGCTGAAGTGGCTTTTTGTGAAACACCTTTTAAGATTTTGAAAATACTTGGCATTGTCTTACCTAAAAACCTGAGATTTGAGTGCAGCCATCATCATATTTTTAGTGAAATTGAGATTTTGCTCTCTTTCCTCCTCTCTCTCAGTGTTGTAAAAACCCTCACATTGTTTTTAGTCCTTTTCTGCTTTATTCATGCGCAAGAACAACAAATGTCCTGAGTATACCTGTGAAGTGCTTTACTTTCCAAGTGCTTATGTAATTTGCTGGACACTAATGTTTAAATGTTTGCATATTGAAAAAAACCCAAGTATTTGTATATTCAGAAATACCACACTAGTGGTTTTAACTCCTCATTGTGATCAACCTTTTTTCTCTTAAGCACTAAGCAAATTTCATAGTGTAGTCATGCAATTTTTATAATAATTTTGACACTGGAAATTAATTGTAGGCTTGATCAAGATACTTGTTCAATGACACAGCCACACAGACCAGATTTCCTATAGAAGGTTGTGATCAGTGTCAGCCAGTTTCTCTTGATTTGTGCTGGCCCTTTTTTAGTTTTTTACCATGCTATGGCCTCGGGTTTTGGATATTGTCTTCATCAGTCTGGATCTTGAGAATTTGTGTCCTCAAGTCATCAAAGCACAGGAATCTTGGTCTGCCAGCTCAGAGCAGCATCTGGAGCTGCAGGTGCAGCACAGGAGAATCCCCTGCACCTCCTAAGGTCCAGGAGGATTTCCAGATCATGAAATGGCTCCCATGAGCCACTCCAGGACACCAGCTTTAATACAATTAACCTTCTTGACCCTCCTGGTCATGTTTTGCCTTTTAAATTACCTGATTTTCCAGCTTAACATGTAGTAAACACTTCATTAGTCATTTTGGTCATGGTGTGTTTGTAGAGGGGATGGAAGTGGAGGAAACAGGCTCACAGCAGCTAAAGCCAAACCAGGGGTACAGCCCAGATGAAATTCAGGAAAAGAGAAGTCCTAAGGGGAAGAGAGAGCTATTTTTATTAGCAGTTTGTCTCTTTATGGTGACCTGTGTTGGGCAAGGGGAATCCTGTTATTGCCAGGCACTGAAGGAAACTCTCTGTGCTGGTCTTAGACTGCAGAGAAAGCAGGGCAGAAATGGAATGTGAAAAGGGAGTTGAAGGTGACAGCTTCAAGCTGTAATACAGTGTTTCAGCCCCATTTTAAGGTGTTTAACATATATTTGATGTCATGCCTTTTTTGAAAAGCTTGTCAATGTTTTATTTAGGAGGGAAAAGTACAGGCAAATAGATGGTAAATGGTGAAACTTCCATCTCCTGCTGTAGGAGAGGAGACAGAACATATCAAATACCAGGTTCTGGAGGCAGATTTGTGGGGCTCAGTCCTGAGCCAAGCTATTGTTCGAGCTGGATTGCTTGCATGTAAATAAACCACTCACTGTTTGAGCCAGTGCCCAGGTGGAATTCCTTAGGATGGAATTAGCAGCTGGCCAGAGGGATGGGGCAGTGCCAGTGAACTCTCGATGTCCTCACAGGGCTCAAAGCTCCTCCTGGTGGGTGTCAGGGCTGAAAAGTGTGTGAGCTCCACAATGGCACAGCCTGTGACTGAGCACTGGTGCTTTGGGATTCGTGTGGATCAAGGCACTCACATGAAACATTGGTCCTGTCAGTTCCTGCATGGGAGAGGCTTCTGTAGTGTTGGGACGCTGAACTGCAAATAAAGGAGCAAGAGGATAAAAAGATTAGAAATAGGTGTGTTTCTTCCTCTTTCAAAGCCCTCACAAAGCATTGCTGGAATTATCCCTGTTGGCAAAGCTGAGTTATTTTTATAGTTATTGCACTTGTGCACCTCTCAACTGGGCTTAGCAGAAGTTCACTAGGTAGAAGTAAAGTTGTGCTTGCTAGGCAAACCAAAATCCAAAATACCAGCAGGTCTGAATGCAAAACCAACATTATTTAAGAGAAAAATCTGAGAAATAAAGCATCCACTTTTACTTTAGTGTTAGGACTCTTATAGCTATAAATCCAAATTCACTGCCATTACTCATCTCTCTAAGGTGTTGATTTTATAGAAGTGATGCTAGGGAAACAACCCACCCAAAAGTGAATTAAAATCTAAATCTTAAGTTATCACACAAATGTTTGCTATTTATACTGTCCATCTGTCTATGGTGCCTGACAGATAATCAATATACTTTTACTAAAAAAAAAATAAATCCTGTTGCTCTGGAGAAACACAGCACTGAGCTCAGCCAGAAGTTCCTGTAATTCCTCCGAGCAAAGCTGCATTTGCAGAGTGGGCTGAGAAATAAGGGCAGACGAATATTTTCTAATAACTGAATAGTCAAATAGTGGGATTGAAAGCTAGAACAAAACATCTGTGTCCTAAACTCTGTGTTCTTGAGCAAGGCTGCTTGGGGCTGCAAGGAGTGGGCAGTGCTGCCTGCTCTCAGTTGCACTAACACTGATTTATTTGTGTTTTTTGCGTGGGGGAAATGTTTGCATTTTGCTGCTGAGGTTTGGAAGAAATTCAGCTTTTCTTGCTTGGTGATCAGCAAGCTGTTGTGTGGAGCTCAGTTATTATGGCTCCAGTTTTTCCCTCCTCGTGGGCCTTTCTGTTGAAATTTGGGACTTTTCAGGGGGCTGGTTTCAGTGGGAGGTTGGTGCTGTCTTTTGGTGGAAAGAATGCCTAAACTCCAGCTTCTGCAGATGACTCATGTATCACAGCTAATCAGAGTCACAGTGCTTCTTCATACATCTGATTATCTATGTTTGTGGCAGGCTTATTTTCATTAGGGAAACAAACTCTAAAGCTGTAATAATCCAGTGAAATGTTATGTACAATTGTATAGATGTGAGCTGAATTTTTTACTTCGTATCAAAGAGGAATGGTCACTGTAATGAAACAAATTCTATTTGTATTTGTGCAAGTCCATGAACAACTAAATGTGTAAAACAAAACATTTTTTCCTCATTTATTCTTCAGGTTTTGCAGAATGCTGCTTTTTTGTCTGTTTTTCAGCTCATAATAAACTTCTGTGGTAGAATCTTTCAGCTGAATCTGGAAGGGTTTTGCAGGTCTTTGAAGTACAAGCCTTTATCTAGTTTGGGATGTGTGGCTCTTCTTAGCAAGTTAATAGAATCTACCTCCTGACACATTACAGGGTAAAAATGTTAAATAAATTCATTATTATTGCATTAAATCTCAGGGGGGAAAAATGGCCAGTTTGGAAATAAAATTCTTATTATTGAGTGGCTTTTCAGGGTTTTTAGGGTTCAGCCAAAACAAAATTGAAATAGTTATAATGGAAAAAACCTGCAGCACACATGTTCTATTTAGCCTTATTTAGTTCTCCTACTGAGGCATTTTTAATCTTTTCAAGGGTGAGTTTGAGAGTTAATTGTTGATTTTGTCAGTTTTATAAGCACACCAACATAATGAATTTTTGACGTGCTGAAAGAACAATGAGCAAGTTCAGAATTTTGAATTTTCAGGAATGTGGTTTGTCTGCTTCTGGCATTATTTGGTTTAGAGCAAAGAGCAGCCCACCCTCAGGACTCTGCTGCTGTCTGCAGAACCACCAGCGCTGTGACAGCAGTGCCTGCATGAGCAGCTGCTTTAAGCACATTAATAGCGAATAAAAGTGTTGGGCACATTAAAAATGGACCTAAAAGCAGAGGGGAAGCAGGTGCCTTTGACTGGTGGTGTGGAATAAGTCCTGTTGATTTGGGTTGTTTGGCTGTAATTGATCCCACATCGTGCAGCAGCAGAGCCCACGGAGGCACCCAGAAGTTGCCTGTAAGTAGCTGGGTTTGCAATCAGAGACCTTTTATCCCTGCCATTTGTCACTGGCCGTGCCAGGTGTGTCTGGGGGCTCTGCTGCAGGTGTCTCTGGTCTGCAGCTCCTGGCAAATTGATCCTTTGTGCCCCTGGAGCTGCCCCCAGCAGGCTGCAGAGGCAAACCATGGGCAGCAGCCTCTGCTTTTTATTCTTATCGTACTGGCACACAGAATATGCCCAAAAATACCTCGTGCAAAACAAAAAAAGGTGCCTAGAATATTTAGTGATTGATTTTTCAGTTAGAAATTTGCTGGTCATTGTCCTGCCCCAGGATAGATTTCTGAGTAGTGATTGAAGCCAGAACGGAAGAGACGACGTCTTTTAAAGTCATTCTGTCAAATCACTTAAATTAGTTTAAAGGGCAGTTCATCCAATTTCAGAAAATACCGCTTGTGTCTTTTCCCAGTGCTCCTGGATTTTGAAAAGTTATTGCTGATGTCTCAAGGAAAGGATTCCAAGCGCTGTGAGAGAGCAAGCAGCTCCCTGCACAAACACACAGCGCCGGTTCTGCATGAGAAGCAGCGCTGAACTTCCTAGGAAGAGTATTTTGAGCAGGTCCAGTTGATAAGCACTCCAGAATCAATATTTCATGTTATTCTACTATACAAATATAACACTGATAGCGGCAGCACTACAAGAGGCTGGAAACAAGTCAATGTCACAGGCAGTTGGCATTCAGGCTGCATGTCCAGCAGGCAGCTCCTGCAGCTCTGGCTGTGCTTTGGGCAGGGCACCGTGTGATGGAGTGGCAGCACCAGCCATGCTCACTGCACCTCTGGGTAAGTCTTCCTCACCTTCTGCCCCCTTTACTGGAGCCACACTGGGAAATTTCTATAGAAAGGCAGATGCTGAGTTTTTCCTCTTTTTCTTGGACTGAATCGCTGTGTTGAAAGGATTGATTTTAATGCCCTGACATCAAAATTTTGTTACTGATCTTGAAATAGATCAAACGCAAATATTTTGCTCAGGGAATTAACTCTGGTTTTGAATCGGATAATTCTCTCACAATAAAAACTCTGGGAATGCTCTGTAAGGAAGATGAGTGCTCTTTGGCATTTATATTTTTTAGTTCGAGGATGTAGCAATGGGAAGACAGAATAATGAATTGCCAGGGAGGCAGGGAAGTTAGAGGAATATAACTGGTGCTTATGCCCATTATTGTTGCAGGTTTTTGACATTTAAAGTGGTTTGCAACCCTTCTCTTATCAGAGCTAATGCCAGACAATCAGTCACCCTGGCACAGCAGTTCTGTGCCTCACTGTTAGTAATGCTGCTGATAATTGATGTGCAGCAGCAGAATTTATAAATGAAATTAGCTCCCCAAAGTTTAAGTATGACTGTGATTGAAGCAGTAATGATAGAGTTCATGCGAGTACGTTTGCCATTTATCTGAATGTATCATTACTGACAGTGCTTTTCCCTTAACATTTTGTTATCCTTATTCATGTCATTGTTATAATGTCCTCTCAGATACCTGCAAATTAAACTGACTTGTACTCAATGCTGATCCTTCCTGCCCACCCCTGCACCTCCTCCTCTGGAATTAATTTGTGCAACATTTGATTTTTAAGATCTTTGGGAGCATCTATAATGTAGTCAGAGGGAAGTGCTGTTCAAATAATTGGGGAACAGCTTTGGCTTTCTTGTCAGTGAAAGCTTTTCTATCCTTTATTTGTCAGGAAGACACAATATTAGTGTTTTAATTCAAAATTCAAAAAGTGGTTTTAGCTACAAATGAAAGTGAGGAGACACAGAATTTTTAGCAACCCAGCAATGTTTCAGACTTTGGACTCAAAATCAAGAGAGCCCTACATCACCATGGATTTGATAATATCTTGAGCTAATCCTGGAGACTCTTTTTTAAAAACTCTTATGAAAAATTACTGAAGGAGACACAATTTTGGTGAAGACTCCATGGTAATCTGAAAATAAAGTGATTAAACATAAGTTGAGTCAAATAGATTCTGATTTTTAAAAATCATGTATCTGTTTTCTGTATCTTCAAAACTAGAACTTGATTATCTTGTGATGGTTTTCTCTTGTTCCAGTTACTTTTGCATGTAGAGATTTTAAAGGGCTATAGGACAGAAGGTTTTTGGTATTAGTGAATATCAAAGAATTTGTTAGAGAAAGTTTCATCATCTCCATCTGCACAGTAAAACCCCAGAAATTCTGTGGAAAGAGGTGAGTTTGGAATAGTTCAAATTACCTTGATTTACTTTAAGGATAGATAAGTACAAATGGTTTGCTCTTTTTTTGTTTGGTTGGATTTATTTGGGTTATTGTTTGCTTTGTTGGTTTTTTTTGGTGTTTTTTTGTTTTGTTTGTTTACTAGACCAACTTCTCTAATAAACTATACTCAGATCTAAAAAGGAAAAGGTTATATTTGTGTGTTTCCCATCACTGGAGTAATTTTTCTGAAATTTCAGTAAAGATGGGGGAAAAATCCAGCAATTTAAATCAGACAATATGTAGAAATTCATTGAAATGCTTGTTTTTAGAAATCCATCCAACCCTCAGCACTGACTTAATTTTAGTTCTCAGAACTGTTTTGCTTTAATCCCTTTCCAGCCACGAATTAAACTGAAGAAAATATTTACAGTGCATTTACTGCATACCAAGGGAATGGCCCACACTTCCTGGCCTGGCTGGTAACTTTTGTGTTTTTACCTCATGAGGAGGTTGAAATAAATGAACACAAATGTGATTTCAGAAGGTTATGCCTGGTTTCAGTGGTGCTCATTTCAGTCTCTGCAGCAAAAGAACTGGAGGGCCTCCAGTTTATTCTCTTTTTTAGTATAGGAGATGTCATCTTTGAGCATATTCAGCAAATTCAGTATCATAAGGAGACAACAGGATCAAACAAGATCTCTCTTGCTTAAAATATTGTACAATATCCTACATACACACATGTGGTTCTGCCTTTTTGGTAATGTTTGAATATTGGGACCCAAAGGAAGTAAAAATGTTGTAGCTTCTCAGATTTTAGATCTTTGCCTGTTCAGTATTTTGGGGGGATTTTCACCTGGGTTTCTTGCAGGAAGACAGTAGTGTTGGATTTCCTGGACACCTTTATTTTGAAGTGTTCCCTTGAACAATACATAATTTGTGACATCAGGTTTTGGTTGCTTCATTTAATGCAGTTTAATTCTTCCAGTGGTTTATATTTAATTAATAATGTACTAATTGATACACCAGACAAGTTCAAGGGCACAACCTCCCCAAGGTTTCACCAGCCATCTAATTTATATGAATTTCCTCTAAGTCATGACAGTGATGCTTTAATCCATTAAAACCCACATGGAAATTCAGGGACAGAACACATTTCTTAATTTCTGAGCGGTGAAGTGTAAAACTTTCAAATGCCAGTGTGTGGCATTCACATTCTCTGAAAAATCCCTCTGCCCAGGATTGTTCTCCTGGGAAGCTGAGAGGCCTCAGAGAAAAGGAAACAATTCTGATCTCATTTGCTTCTCCTGTGCTGTGCTCATGTGGAATGTGTTTGGAGATTGTTTACCCACAGGTGATTGTTCCATTGCATTCTGCTGGGAGTTGTTTTCACTCTTTGGCCAATCAGGGCCAAGCTGTGTCAGGATTCTGGAAAGCATCAGGAGTTTTCATTATTATCTTTTTAGCATTCTGTAAGTATCCTTTCTGTATTCTTTAGTATAACATAGTATTCTTTAATATAATATAGTTTCATAAAATAATAAATCAGCCTTCTGAGGACATGGAGTCAGAGTCATCATTCCTCCCTGCCACAGGGATCCCTGCAAACACAGTTCCAGTCTTGAACTGTGCCAGCCTGTGCCCTGCTGTGGGCATGGGCAGTGTGGCACCAGCTCAGTGCTCTCCTGGCTGGTGCCAAAATGCTCAGGAGGGCTCAGCTCCCCCTGCTCAGGGCTCTCTGCTGTGCAGAGCTGTGAGGACACAGCCTCTGCTGGAAGCTCTTGAAGGGCTGAATCAGTGACTTGTTTTAGCTGTTTAATTCTTGTGGGGATTAGGCATTCATCATTTCCCTCTCTAGAGACAGACTCCATTTAATGTAAGGGAAGGAGGGGTTTTGGAGGTTGACTCGGCGTAGCAGAGATCAAAGTGAGGTGAGGCATTGTTCTGATTTTTAAAGATTTTCTATGTTTCAGCTTTTTGATGTTTACATTCTTGTAATGAACTTCCTCACACACTTTATGTAAAGAACTTATTGTTTTGCATTCTTTTATGGAAGAAGAGAAGTTTAATAGACTATGAGTTTGTCCAGTGTCATTGGAGAGCTGGCACTGTCACCCTCCAATCCACTGTCCCTTTTGGAAAACTATAAATATTCAAGTCAGAAAACAAAAAATCTCTTTTTTACCTTGGAAAGAGCAGCGAGACTGTTGTGTGTTGTTTTGTGTCGTACAGTGACAGTGAGGATTGTTAAAGAGCTGTCTCTGTGCTCCCCTGTAACTGTGCTGAGCTCTCTACAGGGCTGTACCCACTATCTGGCACTCTCAGGTGCTTTCTGAGAACTTCTCAGAAGGCCAAAGTCTTGCCCTCCTCTTTACTTTGGGCAGGATCTGTGCCTCCTTGTCACCCTGATTTTTTAAGTTTTTCTAAGCCTTCTGATGTTTACATTCTTGTAATGAACTTTCTCACACACTTTCTGTAAATAACTCATTGTTCTGCATTCTTTTATGGAGAGGAGAAATTTGATGGACTGTTGGTTTGTCCAGTGTCATTGGAGAGGTGGCACTGTCACCCTCCAATCCACTGGCACTTTTGGAAATCTCTAAATGTTGGAGTCAGAAAATAAATTTCCCTTTTTTTACCTTGAGGGCAGCGGTGTGTCTGTTGTGTTCTTTCGTGTCCTACAGTCACATCCCCTCTTGATACAGGTCTGGAGGGGGGAGTTAAGCTGAAGGACACCACTCAAGCAATGCCCAGGAGCAGAGTGAGACAAGTCCATCCCTGCCACAGCTGGCAGCCAAGGGGGATGCTGAAAAGAAGGGGCACTTCTGAAATGCCAGCAAACCTGGGATTGAGCTTTGTGGTTTGCTTTTAAAGACAGTCTTTATTAACTCAGTCCCTAAACTGCTTACCACAATGGTAACAGCAGTAGTTGTCCCTGCTTGTAGCAGGAAGGACTTTTCATAAAAGTTAATCTTCCCTGAGCAAACAAATTTTAATCTGTGGGTTCCATCATCTTCTGCTTTTTAATAGTATTGCTCTTTTAATATCACTTCTTTTCTAACAAGATCATACCCTGCTCCCTTAGGCCATGTTAAAAAGGTCAGTCACTGAGTGGTATTTTAATTCAAATAAAGAGTGAAAGACAGAGTGTTTTTGCTAGAATACTAAAAGATCACCTATTTAAATCTTCCTTTTAATGTCTGTTTAACTATCTTTCTTTGAGGCTTTTTCTATGACCTTCAACATAATTTAAACTTAATTTTTAATTCATTATTCATGCCATTAAATACTGAAACCCGTTTCTTGCTGCAGTTTATTTCTCTATTAAATGCATGTGTTCTCTTGGTTTTGTTTTGTTCTGTAAAGAATTCTGATGTACTGGCATTTTAAAATACAGTAGAGAAGAATGCTTATTTTGAGAGGTAAAAAACCTCAATGTGTAAACATTGTATTACATCAACACCATTATTTAAAGGTAAAAGAAGGGGGTGGGGGAAATACAGATTGAACCTGGGGCCTCTTACCTCGAAAAATTCAGTGTAAATGCCCCTGTCCTGTGTGGGCTGGGAATGGGCTGCCCTGAGTGTTCCCAATCTCTGGAGTGCTTCAGCTGCACACAGCAATAACCATGGCAGCTCCACTGACACCCTGACACCTGCTCTACATCATTGTTTTGGCTTCCCCATTTTTTTCTCACTTGGTAATTGAGTTTCATGGCTCGGTGCAGGAGATGGAATGAACTGCAGATAGTTATGTTATTATAGATTAGCCATAGTGATACTGGGGTTTGTAGAGACCTGATATGCTGCAGGAAAGCACCCAGAACTAATATCACCGAATAAAGGAAATAAATTAAGCCCTTAAAATGATGTATTTTCATTGCCAGGGAGCAGTTTTTTCCACCCCTCCTAAAGCTGATACCACCAATGGGCTGGTATCTCATTTGCTGTAGCCAGGTAGGAGCTGCACCCTTGCACACAGTGTGAAGATACACAGATTCTCATCACTGCAGAACACATGCACAGTTATTTTTTTGTTGTCTGTCAGCATTCAGGTACTTTAGTAATATAAACTGCTTCTGTATCTTCCTTCACTTGATTCAATGGCCTGAAGCGTGGCACATTCACAAGCTGTTGG
The DNA here is from genome assembly GCF_012460135.2 of Molothrus ater. NCBI lineage: Eukaryota > Metazoa > Chordata > Aves > Passeriformes > Icteridae > Molothrus > Molothrus ater. Next base: position 12,686,959 of record NC_050493.2, on the reverse strand, counting down.
GTAAATAAGGGAAAAATCCAGTGTTCTGTTACTGTTGCTTCCCAGAGTTTTTGTCTGGCAGTCATTAGCAGTACAAGTTTATTGGAGAAACTTTTGAAGAGAGTACAATGCACTGTTAAGGAAAAAAAAAGTGCCAAAAATCCAAGGTTAAGTTACAAGAGTGATGTAGCAGAGCTATAATATTTCACACTGTTCCTCTGGGGTTTTTAAAGCAGGGGAGAGAGAGAAAACATTTCCCAAAAGCACAAAGTTTCCTTAAATTTGGCACAGCTCTGTAGGTGGCAGGAGCACTGATGGCACATGACCCTGGGGCACTGTCAGCACTGTCACAGTGACCTGAAAACCTGCTGGGTACCCCTGCAGCTCCTGAGCCAGGGCTGACATGTCCCATGCAGGTCCCTGATCCGTGTGTGACATGTCCCTGTGGCTCTGGATGGCCATGCAGGAGCCAGGGTGAAATCGATGTATGAATATATATATGAATGTGAAATAAATAGGTGAAAGATATGCAGAGATCCACTGTAGCTCTAGATGGCCATGCAGGTCCCACAGTAAAGGGTGACACTGTAGCTCTGGATTGCCATGCAGGTCCCACAGTCAGGGGTGACACTGTGGCTCTGCATTGCCATGCATGTCCCTGCTCTGTGTGTGACACTGGATGGCCATGCAGCCCCTGCTCTGTGTGACACTGTGGCTCTGGATGGCCATGCAGTCCCTGTCCCGGGGGTGACACTGTGGCCCTGGGTTGCCATGCAGGTCCCTGCTCTGTGTGTGACACTGTGGCCCTGGGTTGCCATGCATGTCCCTGTTCCATGGGTGACACTGTGGCCCTGGGTTGCCATGCCGTCCCTGTGTGACACTGTGGCCCTGGGTTGCCATGCATGTCCCTGTTCCATGGGTGACACTGTGGCCCTGGGTTGCCATGCCGTCCCTGTGTGACACTGTGGCCCTGGGTTGCCATGCATGTCCCTGTTCCATGTGTGACACTGTGGCCCTGGGTTGCCATGCCATCCCTGTGTGACACTGTGGCCCTGGGTTGCCATGCATGTCCCTGTTCCAGGGGTGACACTGTGGCCCTGGGTTGCCATGCAGTCCCTGTGTGACACGGTGGCCCTGGGTTGCCATGCATGTCCCTGTTCCATGGGTGACCCTGTGGCCCTGGGTTGCCATGCATGTCCCTGCTCTGTGTGTGACACTGTGGCCCTGGGTTGCCATGCATGTCCCTGCTCTGTGTGTGACACTGTGGCCCTGGGTTGCCATGCATGTCCCTGCTCTGTGTGTGACACTGTGGCCCTGGGTTGCCATGCATGTCCCTGTTCCGTGTGTGACACTGTGGCCCTGGGTTGCCATGCATGTCCCTGTTCCGTGTGTGACACTGTGGCCCTGGGTTGCCATGCTGTCCCTGCTCCCTGTGGCTCTGTGGTGCCACACCAGGCCCTGCTGAGCCAGCAGAGTGTGCCATCCCTGCCTTTTCCTTGTCCCCATCCTGGAGCACACCCAAGGCCATGCCCTATCAGACCAGGACAGCTCCCAGAGGAGGGCAGGGCACGGCCCTGCCTGTGCTGCTTGAGAAGAGAATTCCAGCCCCTCACTGAGCTGCTGCTGTCTGTCTGTCTGTCTGTCTGTCCGTCCCCAAGCAGCGCTCCCAGCCAGCCCAGCGGGCATTCCCAGCGTGTCCCAGCAATCCTGGGGTGCCAGCACTCCCTCCCCAGGGACCCTCAGCTGGTGTCCCCTTTGCTGAGCCAACCCAGCATGGCCCTGCCATCCCCAGGCTGCCAGGGCAGATTGATGGGCTCCACAGCTGTCCTCAGTTAATGGAATCCATATATTCTGTCACCCTGCAGGACCTCCCTGGGAAATTACCTCCCCTTTCCTTGCTCTTGGAGAAGAGTTATTGTATGGGAGCCAAGCTGGGATTAGCTGCTTTTATCCACAAGACAGATCTACATATATCTTCATTTTTTTTTCTTCTTTTTTATTTTTTTTTTTATTTTATCCTCTTCTTCTTTTCCCCCCTCTCCTTTCAACATCTTGAAGTAATTTGTGACAAGGTTAAATTTCTGTACTGCTTGTTGAAACACCACATTAGGGCACAATTTGAACAGCATTAGTGAATTACCAGCTCTCTACTGGTATATATTTCTGCATTCTCAATTCTGTTTTGAAAAAATACAATAATGGATAGAATAATCTGCTAATTCTATCTTATGACAGATGGAATGTGTGTCCTGGACCATATGGCTGCTGGTTTGGGCTCTTTGGGGTATCCTGTTGCTTTTACCATTTATGTTGTCGCTTTGGAACTTGCTGGTGTGATGTTGAAGCACATACATTTCAATTCTTCACAAGTTCTTAGCTAAAACCACTCTAACTGTGAAATATAGCTAGATCTAGGGCTGCCTGAGTTTTGTGTAAAGCTTTATATGAAATATATGCAGAGATCCACTTTATTGGGTGTGTAGACAGGAGATAAAAAAGAGCCTTCTTCTTATGTATATTTTGAGTTTATTTTAGTGTCATCAGTGCAAAAATAATTCTGTTAATTTTGTTAAATGATACTGTGCATGTGCTTTTCTCAGTTTACACAAAAGTAGTATTTGTGGAAAGCTTAAGATAAAAATTATCTTTCAATTTGTCAGAGAAATGAGTCTCCTGTTTCCATTCCAAAAAGCCAAGATGGATAATCTGGAACTTGTGAAGGGGCCCATATTAAATTAATTCTTCACAAAATTTTTGTGTATTGATGAGCTGAGGCTTATTAAAAAAAACGTGATTATGTGAAGATAGCATTGCTGTCTTTGTGAGATGCAGAAGTTTGTTTGATAAATGATCTCTCTTGGGATTCTCAGCAGAGAATTTCAGAGCTGGAGTGATTTTACAGCCCATTGCTGGTGCTCTGATTTGTGTTATTGTCCTTGACAGGGGAGCAGTGCTGGGGCACAGCCATGACCTTTATGTAAAGCAGTTCCTGTCACCTGTTTGGGTTTGCAGCAGAGCAAGGCTCCTCTGCTGCCAATCCTTGCTATACATGCTGCTAAAAAAAAGAGAGTTTGGTGGTTTTTTTGTCTTTCTTTAGTTACAGCCAAAGCTCAGGCGTGAGCTCAGCTCCAGCCCAGAGTGCAGCCAGTCCAGGGGGTGCAGGGGGACCCTAAACCTCACTGTGGGCCCCCAAACCTCACTGTGTGTCCCCAAACTTCACCATGTGCTCCCAAACCTCACTGTGTGCCCCCAAACCTCACTGTGTGCCCCCAAACTTCACCATGTGCCCCCAAACCTCACCGTGTGACCCCAAACTTCACCATGTGCCCCCAAACCTCACTGTGTGCCCCCAAACCCCACTGTGTGACCCCAAACCTCACTGTGTGCCCCCAAACCCCACTGTGTGACCCCAAACCCCACTGTGTGCCCCCAAACCTCCCCTTGGGACCCCAAACCTCACTGTGTGACCCCAAACTTCACCATGTGCTCCCAGACCTCTCTTTGTGCCCCCAAACCCCACTGGGTGACCTCAGACCCCATTGTGTGCCCCAAACCTCTCTGTGTGCCCCAAACCTCACTGTGTGCCCCCAATTTCACTGTGTGCCCCCAAACCTCTCTGTGTGCCCCAAACATCCCTGTGTGCTCCCAAACCTCAGCGTGTGCTCCCAAACCTCACCGTGTGATCCCAAACCTGTGTGCCCCAAACCCCCCCTTGTGATCCCAAACCTCTCCATGTGCCCCAAACCCCCTGTGTGCCCCAAACCTCCCCTTGTGCCCCCAGGCCCTGCTGGGGCAGTCTGGGGTTGGGTGCTGGGCTTACCTTTGTGGGGCCTCCTGCAGCACTGGGGGCTCCAAGGCAAAGCACAGAAAGGGGAATTGATGAGAGTGATTATTCCAGCTCTTTATCCGTCTCCTGGATGAGGAACCCACACTGGGGCTCCTCCTGAGCCCACACTGATGAGTTCCAAATACCACCTCTCCATGGTATTCAACAGGTTCCTTTTTCCTTGATTAATTAATAGAGCCTCTTTGCTGTGGCTTTTCCTCAAATTGAGTCTTTTCTCATCCTTGTGAGAGCCTTTGCTATGATACACTCAAACCAGTCAGAGGTGCAGAATTTTTCTGAATAATAAAATTCCTGCTTTAGTCTAGATTCATTTTAATTTTTATTGTGGTAATGCTGTTTGAAAAGAAGAGTCTTTTGAGTGACTTCTGTCAGATTTAAAATCAGTAATTTAAACAAAAGCAAAACACCTTTTAAAAAGATAAATCCACTTAGAATCTGTTATGAATAAGAAGCTTGACTGGGCCAATATTCAAGCAGCAATCAATTTATTAATTAATATGGTAAAGTATGAGCAATACAGTGCTGGGTACAGTGGGGAAGTTTTCCCTCCAACTGCACACCCATAGTTGAGGCTTACAGGTATTTATAGGGGTACTCATCAGCTTTCTCAGCAGTTTCTATTCTAATTTTTACTCATCAGCAGTTTCTATTTCTAATTTTTTGTCACAATTCTATACACTATTGTGATTTAGTTTCTCTCAGGGTGTATCCCAAAAGGAGCATCCCCAGATGGTGCTGGTTTCTGAGAGAAGGAAGATGAATCCCAGCTGGTGCAGTCCAGCTCCCCAGATGTGGGTTCACCTTTTGATTGCAAGGACTGTAAATCTCATAACTGGGATGTCCAGCTTCCCTTGGTCAGAACCATAAATCCTTGAGCTGAGTTCATCTTCCTTTCTCAAGCTGCTTTGCTCTGTTTTGTTAAGGTGTGAGATAAACATGTTTCCTTATATATATTCCAAAGCTATAGTTTCAAGGATACAAGCAATATTCTAAAATTATACCTCAAAAGGTTATTATTGCAGAGCTCTTTAGGATTAACTGCAAGCAAAGAGCAACATCCTTAACACTTCAATTCCAATGCTCCTAAATCGACTAAGGTTAACTGCAAACAAAAGACAGGTTCAAAGGCCTTCTTCCATGCTTTACTTTCCTCAGTTGTTATTAGAATTCACAACTGTCCCATTGTCGATCTCCACACATATTGCAATCACAAACACACACATTGCCTGTATGTGCCTGACACCAAACACAGCTTTGGATTTCACAAATCCCTTTAGAAGTGTGTGGTACACTGCACACAGAACCCTTCGGCCCCTCAGCTTCAGCATTTGTCCAACATGAACAAATTTATTCCAGCATGAGATGGAAAGTCAGTATCACTCTTTGTGTCTCTAAATGCTTTATTAAAAGTGTATATCTCATGTGAGCCTTTGCACCTACAGAGACTTTTCTTCCCTAGATGAATTGAAAGGGTCCACACATGGATATGGAAGCTATTATTTTCCCAGCAGGATGTTAAACTGCTCATCAACTCTTGCAGAGCCAAAACACTTAGGAAAAGCATGCAGGTGAAGGAGCTGCAGCTCTAATAACCACGTGTCAGCACTTCACCCCCAGCCAGGAAATCTTTCACCTCTTAAAGAAGCTTTGCTCCCAAGACCAGGACACTTTATGCTGCAGAGAACTGTTTTACTGGGGGCTGGAAATCATCAAAAAAGGCTCCACTTTTTTTGCTGAGGCAGACACAGATCCTGCCTGTATCACAAACCAGCTCTCCAGGTAGGATCTGGCTGCTGCTGCTGCTTTCTGGCTTTATTTTGAAGGGTGTTGCCAGTTAATACCACCCCTGCACCCTCCCTCTCTGACTCAGACCCCATTAGTGTGATTGGAAAGGCAGAAAAAGGAAATCAGGTCTGTCAATATGGAAATACATTTCTCAGTGTCGAGGAGGATTTGCTAAACTGGATAACCCACTTGTGCCAGGAGTTATCCATAACTGTAGATTACACTGAGAAAACCTGATCATTCATATTTCTTCTTTCTATTTTTATGTGGGTTTTTTTGTGGTCTGTTTGTTTTTCCTCAACTGTATAAACATGTAACAATGCCTATTATGAAAACTAAAATGATTTTAAACTAATAGGATTGAAGAGAAAAGTGGGTTAGAGTAACCCTAAAGAAATGGCACTGAGTGTTTGGCCAGGGACTTTTCATGGGGACACATACTGATAGGACAAAAGGGACTGGTCTTAAACTGAAGGAGGTTTAGACGGGAAATTGGGCAGGAATTGTTCCCTGTGTGGGTGGGCAGGCCCTGGCACAGGGTGCCCAGAGCAGCTGGGACTGCCCCTGGATCCCTGGCAGTGCCCAAGGCCAGGTCAGACAGGGCTGGGAGCAGCCTGGGATGGTGGGAGGTGTCCCTGCCATGGCAGGGGTGGAGCAAGGTGAGTTATAAGGTCCCTTTTGACCCAAGCCATTAGATGGTTCCAGAAATATATTGCATTTAGCACTTATATTATATGATATTTTAACAGCCTGCTAAGCTGAGCTGTGGAAATCCACGTTAGCCTTTGCACCTTTGCTGTGGGTTGAGCTCATCCCTTTTTGCTGACCAGGATTTTCTCCACCTTGCTGTTTGTTCCTCTGTTTGCAGTAATGGTTGTCAAGTGATTTGCCCTCCTCCCAGCTGACTGTGCTGCTTTCAACTCCCATGGACAGTGCACGTTTCCCTTGCACTTCTCCTTGCATTCCATGGTAGCTGTCTGCTTTCTAATTTCATTTCTATTCATGGGGGTGCCCACAAAAATGACAAATGTCCATAAACCCCCTCTTCTCAGATTATAAAGCTGTAAGTTAGGCTGTCTAGGGCAAGATTTCTCTTACATGTGGCTTATTTCAGACTTAAATGCTTGCAATAACTTTTATTTTTTCAGTGTCTAAATCTATCCTCTTCTGAACATATTTGACTAGATATGCCAAGTTCTATGTTTTTCTGGGAATACAAGATGCCCTATGCTATTAATCTTTTTACAGCAATGATTGACTCAAATGGTTTGTGGGAAAAGGAAGAAAAACATATTTAGTAAAGATCTCTGGTAGAGTTAATTTGTCTCCCTGTGGCTCTGAGACGTGCAATTCAGATTTCTGCATGCTGTGGACACCCTTGTCAATGTATTGATGAAGACCTGTGGGAATACAGCAGTTTTAAACAATATTTTAAAGCAGAAATTCCAGAGTACTTCATATGGATGATCTTTTTATTCTCAGCAACTGTAAAATACAGCAAAACTGAAGAATATTTTATTTATGTTTTTAAACAACAGATGAATTTTCAGGATGCTCATTAAAATGGGAAGTAGTAAATGATGAAAGGTTTTCTTTAATGGAAAGTAAAAATGTCATGACATCACCAGAATATATTGGAGACCAGGAAGCAGAGCAGCCCTTGCCCAGAATGCTGATGAGCTGTGCTGCTCAGCTTTTCTCCTGCAGGAAGGAAGGATGTATTTTCTCTTTCTGTTGTATGTTGTTATATATTTATACACAAAAGTGGATAATGCAAAAGAAGTTATTTCATCAGTAATGTCCAAGAACTGCACACCAGGCTGGGAGCAGCTGAAATTTGTTCATTAAAAGTTCATGGTCTGTTGACCTTTTCTGGTTCAAGCCTTGTATTGAGTCCACTCCTTATCTCTGCTGTGCATGGCAGATTGTTTAGCATATTTCTTGTGTAGAGAGTGACTTTGAGTGCCACAAGGACCTCACTCGGCACTTGCAGGCATAAGCAGAATGTGTTTGAAAATGTTGCTGTGCTCTCTAGTGGATAATTTAGTTATAAGTGCCTAAGAAATTAGTATCAACAACAGTTACCAATTTATGTTTCACTTAACAGAAAGACCTTCAGCAGAAGGGCTCTGCTCAAGAGCAGGGCTGTGTCTGCAGGGAACACTCACAGGTTTTATTGCACACATTTCATTTCTGATACATTTAGGGACAGACCACATTCTGTAGAAGCTTTTTTTTAAGACTGATTTTCAATGAGCAGGCAGCAAGAGGGCTTTATTTGCCAGCCTATCTCAGATCATGGGAGATGAGCTTACACCACATCTTGTTCTTGCCAAGACCCTCGCTGGCCCCTCGGGCACCCAGCTGCCAGGGTTTGAGGCACACCTGACCCCTCAAATTCTGGGATTCCAGAACAAGGAGCAGTGTTTGCCTGCTCCTGACCTGGGATGGTGCTGCTGGTGCTGAGACTCTTTCCTGGACCACTCACTGAGCTTGCATTTGGCCTTCCTATCCCCATTCTTATTTCCTTTAGTCTGTTCAAATCTTTGCACTCTGTTTTGTGCTCTTCACTCTTCAGGCAATTATTTTCCAACCTTATTCTTTCCAGGCCAACCACCATGTCTGGTGGCATCCTGCAGAGTTCTCAGATAGTTCAGTGGTGATTTACACTGTCACAATTCCAATTGTCCTCTGCTTCCCTTGGCCTGTCAGTCATTCTGCATTGGAGGCCTGCCATTTCTGCTTATCTGAGTCATTTCCAGCTGCATTAAATTTATTGAGCTTATTATTGTTTGAAGATTTATATACTAGAATTGGCAGAAATAAAAATGTCCTTCCTGGGAAAACTTGATTTCTGGTGTTCTACATGGCAGATTGGCCTCTTTGATAGGGCCCAGAACTGTGTATGAAGATGCCTGGAATGGTGAATCATTGTTCTAATGCCCAAATAATTGGAGCAGCAGATTTGAATCAAATGACATCCTGTCCCATTTCGCAAGAAAAATAATTTGGTTTGGTTCTTCATTGAACCTCTGTTGTCAAGTTCAGCACTGGAAGGCTGTGCAAACTTTTCCTCATGTTTCAATGGATGTTTTCACAGAATTCCCAACATCTGCTTGCAGTTGCAGCTGTCTGCATTTCTGCCTCTGTGTGCAGGTGCATGGGGAGTAGTTCAGTTGTTACTGAGTTGTGCCCAGGCAAGTGATTTCATATCTCCTTGGATGTGGTAAAAATGATCCCATTTTGTGTAGTTTTATTGCTCTTTCTCAGTAGTATATGGTATAAGATTCATCCAAAGAATTAAATCTTGCTGTATTCTCAACAGCTCTCCAAGTCTGGATTTGGAGTAGATTTAGACTCTTTTCAAAGTCTTAATGGAAATATGTTTCCCTTCATCCACATGCCAGCCTCTCACTGTTCCAGGTGATTCAGTTGTGACTGTTCAGGTACCTTTTTTCAGTCTTCTCTTTGCAATTATGCAAACAAATGAAATAAGAAATAGGAACGAGAATCTAGGAACAAGTTTTCCCTTTGGTGGTGTTTTTCTCCTCCTTGGGTTTGGCATTTAGATAAGATTTAATTTAGTTTCATGTTTCATGCCAGATTTCAAGGTAATGATGAGTTTTAATTTTACATTTGTTGTTCCATGCTCTCATAATAACAGTGTGAATTCTACAATTTCAATAAATGCTGCATAACTCCACAGGTTAGAAAACACAGTTTATTTGCTTGGGGGGATGTGTAGTTATAAAAACATAAACAAATATGGAATATTTTATACTCTTGAAATATTGGTAAGTTCTAAGGATGTAAATGGAGCAACCATTAGAAAATCTTGGAAGGGCTGTGTTGGGAAATCTGCAGAGTAGGTGTGACACTTGGAAGGCATTCGTGTCATGAGGAGCAGCTGAAGTCACTGTGTGAAGCTGGCATGAAATAATAAAACTGCCAGAGCAGAGGTGAGGTGATGCTCACTCACTTCTCTAGGTGTGGAAATTAATAAAAATAAGAGAATCTTTAAGTGGTGTTCCAAAAATCATCCTACTCTGAGTTCAATTAGTGAAATCACCCAAACCCCACAGCTCTTAGAATAATACAAAAAAGACTTAATGATGTGGGAGAATTCACAAGAATGCAGGAAATTTTCTTTTCTGTTGTAAATTAAACTTTACTCTTCCCTTTTTATTAAAAGGTGCTGGCACTTTATTGTCAGAGCCTTCCAGCCTCTTGTAAACAACTGATCTCAACAACTTCTCTACAAAATATTCCTGACCATTGTACCTGGCATTGTAATTCAAAAAACATCTCTGGTGCTTTTCTATTTTCCAAATAATCACAATCAGGTTGTGCTGTACTTGCTTGTCTGTTAAGGATATTAAATATATGTGATTAAAAAAACATATATATATATATATATATATATATAAATATAATGTTTATTCAGTGCAGCAAACATTCAGGTGAGCATCACTGGGGCTTGGGGGTAATTTGGATCACTTGTTTTTCTTGAGTCCTCTTTCTCATTGATGGAATAATGGTGAACTGTATTTCTTTTAAAAGTCTCAGCAAATGTATTAGTTTGGGAACATTTCTATGCATAGAAATATAAAAATATAGATATATCACAAATATATATTTCTAAAATTCTAATCTCCTAAATCTTTTTGTTCCTTTTTTTTTAACTTTCCACTAGCATGAGACATGACATACTGAAGCTTTGAGTAGTATTTTATTGCAATGCAGTAAAAAGTTGACTTGCAGTTTTATTATTACTGTAATATTCACTCAAAATTTTATATCTACAAATTAATTTATTTTCAGTTGAAGTCAATGTGGAATATGTTGTCCTGACTCATGTCCTGAATTTTCACTCTTTCCCTTATGTGCTGTTCAGAGTGTGGATGCCATTTTGTTTCCCAGGTAAAATTAACACTTAGTAATGTTTTACAGCCTTTTGGTTTGTCTTCTGAATGGGTGCATTCAGAGTTTTCCTAAAGAGAAGAGAGGGCAGCAAAGGCTGTGAAAATCTGTGAACCTCTAGAAGTGGTGGCATTTGGTGGGAACATTAATTCTGAAATCAGGAGGGGAAACCCACTGATACTGGGATGGAATAGTCGTGCTGACTTTTTGTGTGCTTTCAAAAAGATGCCTGATCTCTCTGGAGAAGCATGTTCAGTGGAAATTGGTGCCTGGAGGAGAGATGTGGGCACAATCTTATGGTGAAAGTGGAATTCCCTGTTGGCTCATTTGGAATCTGGAGTTTCCTTTAGCGCCAGCTCTACTCCGTGTGCTGCGTTGTGTCTATTCCAGCATCAGGCTGAAGAGCTCTCAGTGTGCAAAAAATGAGCTTTTATTTTCTGCCACTGAGAGTGGGCAGCAGGGCTCGTGGCCCAGTTTGTCCCTGAGAAACCTGAGTTTGCATTTCTGCCGCAGCCACACTCTGTGTGCCCCAGCATCGGTGCTGGGAGGGCGCTGGCAGCTGGCACCGAGCTCCAGCTGCTGCCACAGCCCATCTGCCCAGCCTCGTTCCATGTGGGCCAGCTCCCTGTCCAGGAGAGTGTCAGCCCTCAAAATATCTGGCCTGTTTTCCCATCCTGTCTGCATTTTAAGAAGTTCATGCTGATATAGATTCCTCAGGGTCGTATAGTAGAAACAGGCGGGGAATGATTGGCATCTGACTCCATTGACTCAGAATGCTGAACAATGGCTTCATTAAACTATACTATATTACATCAGTACTATACTAAATTATATACTAAAGAATGCTAAAGAATACTCAACAAAAAACCCATGATTGTCTGTGGAAACCCAGAGCACTGGGAATATTTCCCTGTTTGCTCTGGGGTGCCCTGACCCCCAGGGCAGCACTGACTTTGACCCTCATCCATGGAGAAAGTTTCCTAGACTCCAGAACAGACTGGAATCCACAAAAGTGTGAAATAGATTATAGAGATTAGTGTAGGTGTATCATTTGATGAGAAATTTAGGTTTTGGGATTTTTAGTATGTTGTGGATGGAAGCAAGATGGAGGGCACAGGGTGTCATCCTGGGTTTCTTCTTCCTCCTTCTTCATGAGTTTAGGTGGCATTTTGTAACTGGGCAGAAAAATCCCCATTGGGGGCTCTTTTGGATCAGTTATTGAGTTAAAAGGGAAAATAATCCAGGTGTCAGTTCTTAATTGGTTAGTAATTAGTAGTCTTAAAAGACCTTGTAACCAGATATTGTTGGTCATTTTGTCCCTTCTAATGGAAAGCTGCCCAACTCATAGTCGTGAGACTGTTTTGCTGATAAGAAATAACAAACACCTGAGTCTGAACACAAATTTCTGCCTCAAGTGCCTTCAATCCAGACCCAGAAAAACCAACGAGTGGTACCACCACAACTGTCTCCAGACAGCCAGGACAGAGCTTTGGCCCAATTGGCCAATTAATACAAACAACCATCACCAGAATCCAATTACCAAATCCCTTCGGGTAAACAATCTTCCTAACACATTCCACATGTGCAAAAGCAACAGGAGCAGAGAACAGAGATAAGAATTATTTTCTCTTTCTCTGAGGTTCCTTGCTGAGATTCCCAGGAAATATCCTTGGGAAGTTGTGCCTGCTGCTCTCTCTGAAGAGAGCCTTGGCTACAGCAGCCACTTTTCTGGTGCCCAGTTTCCAAGTTCTGTCTCGATGGAATTGCTGCAGACAACCAGGTATGAGTGCCAAAAAAATCACCTTATAATCATAGAAATGTATTTTATCCATACTTCAGGTATTCCTGAGTTTCTGTGTGCCCTATCGCTTGGAGCCACCTAAATGTCCAGTATGCCCTGGCACAGGGAGTTATGGGGCAGCAGAGTACACAGTGTTCTCTTCTTTTTCCTGGTTTTAGATCCTGAAATTTGTTTCTCACCCTATGATCTGATGCCAGGCAGAAAGGGGCTGTCCATCTGAGTTTTGCTTCACTCTCTGGTGAGGGACAGTGTGGCATGTGTTTTGAGATTCTTGCCATTGATACGGAGCAATGAGAAGGGAAAGATCTGATGAACTTGTTTTCCTTGCCTCTCATGAACAATGTATGACAGCTTTGAGAAATCGTGTTCAAAGGAGTCATGATGGTGCCATTTGAATTAGTGAAATAAAAGTAAAGACTTGTTATTTTCTAACAGCTTATTTTCCCAGTGGTTGTCCAATAATAACCACCACTTCAGTCACAGGGTCAGGGAGTTCACATGTCATTAGCACACTCTGAAAGCTGTAATGCCTTTTTGATTTATTTATTTTTTGATTTATTCATTTTCTTGCTCTACAGTTTGGGGTGGAACCCTTGCAGTCCTGAAGCAGGGAATGCCAGAGTGCTTTGCTGCTTTGCCAGTCCACTGTGCATCCAACAAGGAGAATTCTTTGAGGAATGATTTAGAGGATGTTGTTGCTATTGTGATATTGAAATTATCCCCCAAGTTTTGTGCTTTTTGATGGGTACAAATTAGTTCTGTGATGGGTAAGCCTTGGAAATGGGCAATTCTGAGTTAGATAAAAATTTTTGATATTTTACTTACCAAGATCTGCTGTTGCTTTGTGATCAGTTGTGCTTTGGGAGCATTAAAGCGTTGGAATGAGAACTCTGCTTACTAAACCGTAACAAAAAATTTGTTCCACTTTGAGATTACTTTTTTTAAAATAAAAATCCAAATGAAAAGTGCTCAGAGTATTTACACTTCAAGTGACCTCAGCACAATTCACAGTTGTTCAGCAGGAGGAAAAAAAAATCTCCAAGTTCTGATGTTCTAATTTATCTTTAAAAAGATTCCACAAGACAAATAAAACCACTTATATTCATTTTTCTCCCTCGCCTGCTTCCATTACTCTGTAGTGAACAAGACATAAAGGTGATCTGAGCCTGAGAGTTTAACCAGAAATAAAATACAGGAATGTATCCTGGCCCTCACACTTGGGTTGTATTTTCCTTTAGAAAATACTTTCATGTGCTTGTGGGATATCAGAGATAATGATGTGTTGAGTAGGGGCAATGAAACGAGACTCTCAGTCAATAAATTTGCTCAAAATGCAAGCAAGTGAAATAATCTATTGTCTGGTGGAACTGTTCTATGCAGGTACATAGTTCAAATCATTTCAAAGCTCAGGCTCCAACAGAAATTGTTGGGTTGGAGTACAGCACACCAGAAATTAAATGTCATTTATGTCTCTATTCAGGAATTTAGGACAGGGAGAAGAGTTGAATTGAAAATTTTATTCTCAATCTTATCCTAAATTTACTTTATCTTATCCTAATAATGCTGAATTCATAACCATTCTTGTAGAAGATTTCTATTTAGAACCAAAAGTAACCAAAAAGCATTTTTAGCAGCAGAATGAACTTCCATGAGAATTTTTAAACCTGGTAATGCTTTTTGTTAATAGTTGAAAAGAGAAGATAATTTTTTCCATTGTTTACTTCCCACTATATATTGGACTGTCTGCTGTAATACCCATGTTGATGTAGTCAGTGTAGTTCAACAGGCCTGGGTTAGTTCAGTTAAAAACTCATGGCAAATATTGACTCTTGGGAAGGATGTCTTTCTCAAAGAAGACTTAAATAACTCACATTTTTTTTGTATCTCTTTTAATGTACCCCAACATTTACAATATTAGGAGTAGCAAGAATTGGTTCCCTTCATAGTGCCATTTGCTTAAAGTTTTTGAGTCAGGACCAGAAACCTTCTGCTGCCTTAGTGGTTTCTCCATTTTCTAGACTCTTTTCCTGCTATTTTGCATGCAAATCCTGTGCTGTCTGCAAGCTGGGCCATGGATGGGTTTTATACACAGGTCATTAAAGAACTTGCCTGTGCATCTCCAGATTTATTAAGTGACTTGGAGTGCCACTCTATCAAGCCATTGTATCCAATTAGTATTTCTCGCCCTTACAGAAGGATTTCTTGAAAAATATTTGCAGTTTATGAAATTATGTCTGCAATTATATAGGCTTTTGGGTAATAACAAGTATATTTTCATTTTTCAGTACATTTTATTATGCTTTGTTATGAACTGTTTACAGCCGTTCTCGCTGGCAGGGGAGAGGAGAGAGGGAGGGCAAATGGAGCTGAGCGTGGAGTAAAACCAAGGGAAATCTCATATTAAAGATTCACCAATGAATCTTTACAGAGTTTATGCAAATCCAGTGGGTATTTTGTGAAAGTGTTAATGAGTGTCACATCCTGATTACTGCAGATTTCCCCTTGCATTTCCAACCATACCAAATCCAATTGAAACTGCTAAAATTAACACCATGAGTTCACAACATTTTGTCAGAAAAACGTGTGAAATTTGTTTTTAAAATATCGTGCACTCATTATTCTTGGAAACATCTTACATGGATGTTGATATAAACTATCCTGTGTGCATTCCTTGGTGGATGACAAACTTAGCGTTGGTCTCCCTAAATCCTTCTAAAGCACTGTCTATTTCTGAGCTGTGATTTGCATCTCACTGTAAAGCAAACCCTATAATTAACTGCCCTGGCACTGAGGATCCCGTGGGAATGTGCTTGTTTACCAACAGCTACCAGGAGCAGCCCTTTTTGCCAAGCACATGAATCCCAGAATGGTTTGCATTGGAAGGGGTCTCAAAGCCCATCCAGTGCCACCCCTGCCATGGCAGGGACACCTCCCACTGTCCCAGGCTGCTCCCAGCCCTGTCCAGCCTGGCCTTGGGCATTGCCAGGGATCCAGGGGCAGCCCCAGCTGCTCTGGGCACCTGTGCCAGGGCCTGCCCACAGTTAGTCAAGGATTTCCTCCTGAAGGACATGCTGGTCCTTTTGTTGTGTGTGAACTGGGGCCTGTGATGTGTGAGGTGGCTTCAGACTCATTGATTTAGTTAATCTCAAAAATTGAAAGGTAAAAAATTAAATTTGAAAAAGATCATTTTGTTCCTCTTTATTTAAGAGTTATTGTCAGGGTTTGAGCACTCCAGCCAGCTCACTGCCCTGCTTTCCCTTTCCTTTTTCTGCATGGGCCATCTCTCCTCTGAACCTCCCTCTAAGCTTTTGCTGGGTTTGAAGTTTTGAGACAATTTCACGTCCCTTTTGCACTCTTTTGACTCAGCCTGGCAAACATATTATCCTGTCTTTACAAGTAGGCCAAAAAAGCTCTTACAAGTCATGAGAACAACTGAAGTGCAGGAACATTTGGGGGGAAGGAGATTTTCCTACCACAACTCCAGGACACCACTGGTGGGATGGATCAGAATGTGGCACCAGGCAGTTGGGCATGGATGTTTTATTTCTCTGCCAGCCTGTTAATATAACCAGAGTGCTGTGTTTGGATCACAATGAGATCACAATGAGCCTGTTTATTTCCAGATACGTAGTGCCATCGTTCATTTGCACATTAAAGGGAACTTCACTCCAAGAAGACAAATTTGAGGCTGCAAAAGCTCTGTGATTATTGTAATGCTAATCTGTATTCAATCCCATGTATGTGTCACGTCTTGAATACTTAAAAAAAAAAATTAATTAGTCAACTGTGTTGTGCCACAGATGAGCGGGAGCAAGGGGCTGCTTGCATCCACAAGCAGTGACATTCTCTGTGCCAGCAGGACTTGAAAGGAGACAAAGTCCCCAAGAACTGAGCTGGAGGTGGTCTCAACCTCTGCCTTCTACCTGATAGTGCAGAAATTGTGGCATTTGTGTTGCTGTGTTGTATTAGGTGATGAAAATATATTTGAATTATCTCAAATAACAATCCCTGTGCTGCTTTATATCCTGTATTTATGAAGATATTTAAATCTTTGCATTCATTTTAGGAAGAAGTAAACATCATGCCTCTAAAGCTAGTGACAAAAGTCTCATTGGTGTGTTCTGCAATCTGGAGAGCAACTGCAAAGGAAAATAGGTGGAGTAAAAATAAATACAGCTGCAAAATAAAGATTTGTTGTTAAATAAGGATAAAAGATAGGCAGTTATCCATTTTCTCAGCAGAATTCTACCTCCATCCATCTCACAGAGCTGCAAAGGAGTATTTCTTTGCCTATTTTCTGGGCCAAAAATCTAGAAATCTCTGAACTCTGCCATTCTCTTTTCTTTACTCAGATCACTGTGGGTAGGAGCAGGCACGTGTCAGACTCACTCACGGGGGCTGTGCTCACTCTGCTTTACTGAGGGGGCAAAGGCAGAGGGAAAAGTCTCAATTCTGACTCCTCTGGGACTGTGTGCCTCTAGGGATGGCTGGGGAGCCTTGGTGCTCCCTCAGTGCCTTCCAGCTCTGGTTCTGGGGCTGGGCAATGGTTTATATTGAATTTATTTGATGTTCTGAGCTGCACTCAGGGCCCTGCTCTGTGCCAGAGGCTGCACTTCATCATTTGGAGGTGTTACCTTGCAGCATTTGACCTCCAAGGGGAAGCATTTCCAGGTTTTTTAGGTATTTTCCATTGTGTTTTGACATTTCCCCACCCTGGTGTGGTGAGCACTGTCACATCTGTGTTTTCCTGGTCATGGGGCTCTGTAGACAAATTCACCTTTTAGAGTTTTATTGAGGAAACAATTTGCATTAATGCTGTGGGAAGGAAAAAAGGATTGCGGAATTGGAAGACATTCTGAATTCACAGCATAGTAAAAAGTTGTGTTTTCTAATTACCAAATTAAAAAATGTAATTTGTTTGGGAAAAACACCTAAATGTAGATCCAGGTTACCTCTGAAGATGTATAGAGCGAGATATTAAAGTCCATATTGCAACTAGTAATCCCTGTTCCTGTGGCAGTGCTGCCTGCTTTAGGAATGCAAATTCCCGTGACTGCTTTAGCATTTCAACAGGGCTGTGAATATGTATAAGCACAGAAGGAATTATTTTGCTTCAAGACTTTTCAGAGACCTGTTTCTTCTTCATGTGTTGTTACCTTATGTTTCACATTAAACTTTGCAACAAGCTCAAAAAAAAGTCAACAGTTTTGGAAGTGAATGTTGCTGGTAAATGCTGCTTTCCTTACACTTGACAAAAATACAGATTTTTTTCTTTGATTTGATGCTTCTTCAGAAACTTTGCTTTATTTTAGGGCTTTGGATAAGTAACTCTTTTTTGAACTTGACCTAAGCAGCAGCGGCTATGCAAAAAATCCCTATCCTGTGGAATGTGCATTTTTGCTCTTTACAGGGGGGTAAGTACAGGCATGACTGGTTATTTTTACAGCAGTTTTCACAGCATTTCTGCAGGAAACTTTTTTTTTTGTGGCAATGTTTCAAGTAACATTTATTAGAGCAGTACTACTTGCATCAAACTATGTTCCTCTACTGTTTTATTGGTAGTGTTTGATTTCTTGTTTCTGAATGAAATTAGGCATGACTTTTTGGACAAAATATAGCAAATAAAATTTCCATTTAATATGCTACAAACTTTTGCATTTAGCGTTGCAGTAAGAGTGTGAAAGTACCTTTGGACACTTGCAATGTTTAAGTTAATTCATTTGTAAACTGCTCTAATTGCATGAATGGCAGAAACAGAACTAGAACCTTCAAGAGAGATTGGTGACATGAGTAGCAAATACACCTTGGGAAGAGGCAGCCCCAGCTCCTAATGCAAAACAGAGCAATGCAGATTGGTATAATCACATTTACAAATTTGTTATGGAGGCTGCTTGTGAGCAATTAGCTAGAGAACAGCACTGACATTTCAAATATACAGAAAAATGATTTCTGAAGACACCTAGAATTTTGTGTCCCTGCCTTTTTGGAACATCTCTTACATAGGTCCAATGCTAAACCCAATTATTTTTGTGTACTTTTGTTATTAGTTTCACTGTGCTCTTAGCAGTGTTGTGGATGCTTGCAGGATCCAACCCCTGGAGAACATTTTAAAATTCTGCTTGGTAGAGAAAAAAACCTTTTGTTTTCTGATTGTATTTGTTTTGATAGTTCAGGTTTAAAATCCTTATCATTTAGATCCTCTCCAGAGGACACTGTTTAGCCTGAGTTAACACCATGCATTCTCAGATGTAGATTTCCTTGAGCTCTGTTGGTTTTGTGGCATCTGATGGATGTTGGATTTGTTAACACATTGGTTGCCTGGCTCAAAGTTGCACATGGAAACCACAAAGCCTTTTGAAATAAAACTGCAGCACATTTGTGATAAATCACAGGATGCTTTTCCATCTGAATATGCTTCATTAGCCTCCCTTGTGTGGTGCTGCTCATTAGGTGGCTGTAGGAAGAACCCACTCCAGCAGGAATCCATCAGGCATGGAGAGCCCCCGTGTGTTGGACATGGACCTGCATTCAACACTGAACCACACTGAACTGTGGTGAAAGCACTTTACAAACTGGGCAGGTGCAGAATAACCTTCTGCTTGAGATGTACTTGTGAATTTGGCCAGTATTCACTTGCCTTCAGTGGTTATGCTGGTTTTTAATAGTTCCCACAGTGCAGAAACTTAGTTCAGGAAATTATGGCTAAATCAGTTACCCACTGAAGGCTTTGAGCTGGAAGCTTTCTAGGATGACACGTGCACCTTTGCATCAGTTTAAAAAAATAACTCCAGCTGCACCATTCACTGAAAGGCACATATTTTACAGTTAGCTGCTGTGGCCTGCTTCTCTGTGATTTTCTTTATCAATTGGAAAATTCAGAAGGAAAACACTCCCTTTTTTGAGGAGATAAAGATGTAAGGGATGACAAACAACTAAATTCATTTAGAAATTTTGGTGTGCCGTGAGACATAATGTGATGGTGCTCATCTGTAGTATTCAATGAGTACACTGAAAACACTTACTTGAAGATAAGTAAAAAAGATAGAAATCTGGAATTACTGAAACCTCAACAGCTGCTGTCATCACAGCAATAGTTCAAGTATCCAAGGTTTTTCCCTGCAAGTGTGATAGGAAGGGCAGAGGTTCAGGAGGAGCCTTGCCCATGGCAGGAATTGTGTGGGTGAGAGGGTCATGGCGAGGGTCCCCAGCAGCTGAACCACAGCCAGGACCTGCTGTGGTTCCCACTCAGCTTTTGCTCATACCACAGGGCTCTTAACTCGGGGTCAGAGTGTGGCTCAGTGGGTCTGGTTCCCCCACAGCTGCTGGAGAATCCCTGCTGTCAACAAGGGCATCCCAATGAGCTCCTGCATCCCCCTGTGGTGACTCAAGGACAGCCCTGGCATCTCTGGGCCATGAGAGATGTCAAACATTTCATCTTCAGCTCAGCTGAGGGGTGGAAGAACCACCTTAGAGATGTCAGACATTTCATCTCCAGTTCAACTGTGAGGTGGAAGAACCACCTTAGTGATGTCAGACATTTGATCTCCAGTTCAGCTGAGGGGTAGAAGAACCACCTTAGAGGTTTCAGACATTTCATCTCCTGTTCAGCTGGGAGGTGGAAGCACCAGGGTTGCCCACCCCTGAGAGAGAGTGCTGAAAAGGAATGTGCAATGTGCATGGATTTTTATTCAAGGTTACTGTTTCTGTAGACTGAAATAGAAGTTTGCAATGATCTTTTTTAAGTTGGACATAGGAATCCAGACCATTATTTTGATTTTGATTGTTGTCACAACTCTGTGAGTGCTGCAGCTCTTTTTGCAGCAGTGTGTGCTTTGCCAGTTCTTCCCCCTGCCCCCCTTATTTTTTTGCTAATGAGAAAATTAGTTGGTTCAAACTCTTTTTCATTACTTGAAAGAAGCATGGGGATCTCTGAAGAGCAGCAGTGAGAACCACATGTAGCATGTGCCAGAACTGCAGCTCCTCTGATGGAAGGCCCATACGTGCTGCAGAGGCTCAAAACAACAGGCCTGAGGTAATGGAGATGTTTTCTGACTGCTTTGACTCTGAATGGCCTTGCCCTGGACAGCCTGGTTGTGTAAATTAGCAGTGCTGATTGCTGCTGGTGGCATTTCTAGTGGATCTGACCATAATGCTAGGAATATATGGTAAAGATCAGCTTTCAATAACAGAACTAATAAGCCAACATACAGTATTTTGTTGATTGTAAGTGGTAGAAGATGGTATTTTAGTAATCCCTGTATTTTCCTTCGCCCATGTTTTGACACACAGGGTGATTTAATTGGAATTTCTAACATTTCAGTGCTTTAATGTTCTGAAACATATTAGCTCTGCCTTAGCAGTTAGTGTTTATTCAATCTCAGAGCACTGTAGGCTCATTAATCCTTCGAGCCCTCCTGAGAAGTCAGAGATGGGAGACACTGGAAGTTGTATTATTCTAATTTTACAAGTGGGAAAACTGAAGTGATGAATAATGTGGTCAAGGCCACGCAGTGAGGCAGTGTGAGCTCTGAGATGTTCTGGCTATTAAACCAGTGGTCAGGCCAATCCTTGCTACATTCTCTTTTCAAATTATACACTTCATTGTGATTAAGGTGCCTTAATGGTCCCATAGCCTGTCTAGGTAGAAAGTTTAATAAGTTGAACATGGCTACAATAAAAACTTCCAAACAAGGAAAACACTATGAAATTACAGCCTGAATTTAATATTATTTTCTATATGTTAAATCTTCATAGCACGTAATTAAGCCTTGTCTCTCCTATTCTGCCAGAAAGTATTTGTATTTACAAAAAGGAAATGATTGATATCAAGTTATTTTCCAAGAGATGAAATTGTTCTCGATTTTCATTGCAGAATAATGATAAACATTGAAAGATGTTTAATAAACTTTTCGGGGGTTTTTTGAGAAATAGTGAATATGTGGTATGAAAATTCATTTTACAGAATTAGAAAAGTCCTCTGAGCAGCCTCTTGAGAATTTTTCAATAGAGCACAAGTGGTTGTTTGCAGATTGTAACTTCAGTTGCATAAATAGATGTACTTTGAAATAGCAGCTTGTTTGGTAGGGCATAAGGAGTGCTTTTGTGTAGTGAAAGGGATCAGTTTTTAATGTTTATCTGAAACTTTTTTTTTCCTTCTCCTCAAATGGGTTAATTGCTGCCATCTCTTGTGCAAGATTGTCAGGTTTTGTTTCTGTTCCAGCCAGTCTTTATCTTAAAAATGACATAGTCTGCAATATTATTCTAAAAGGAATTCAGAATTTAGCAAGAGATTTACCATCATTTAATCCAACTGTTAACCATTTCGTATATACAAGATTGATCCCAGCAGTGAACCCCTGCAAACTTTAGCACCACGTCCAATATTTTAACAAGCAGCTAATATTCAGCCCATCCATTAAGCCATCACTCCATAAATGAATTATTGAGCGCAATCTCCTCTCCCGTGCCCACCTTCCTTTCCCACAAGGCTGTGGTTTTTAGCGAAGCCGGCGTGGAGCCGCTCTTATCTCCAAATAAAACAAACCGGCTCCGCCGAGCGCCGGCACTGCCGAGCCCGGCAGGGAGGGCAGAGGCAGCCGAGGGCTCTCGGCAGCATCGCGGCGGCATCAGGAGCGCAGCAGCGCATGGAAACTCCTCCGTCCCGTCCCGCGGCACGGCCGGCGGCAGCGCGGCTGTAGCGGGAGCCATCGCCGCACGCTGCAGGGCCGCCCGCTGCCCCCGGCTCCTCCCGCATCGCCGCCGACCATGAAACCCTGGCAGCTGCTCGCAGGCGTGGGAGATGCCCTGCAGGTAAGGCAGCGGCAGCTCGGGGCGAGCTCGGCCGGAGGAGGGAGGGAGGGAGAGAGGGATGGATCCATCCTGTGCCCGCGCCGGGAGCGCCCCGAGCCCGGCTGTGCCCGCCGGGAGGGGCCGGGGACACGCGGAATGCGGGCTGCCCCACCTGAGGGGACAGGTGAGGGGGATCCGGCCAGGTGAGGGGTGAGGGGGATGCCGGCTAGGTGAGGGGGATCCGGCCAGGTGAGGGGACATCGGCCAGGTGAGGGGGATCCAGCCAGGTGTGGGATGCGGGGATGTCGGTCAGGTGAGGAGGATCCGGCCAGATGAAGGTGAGGATGATGCCGGCTAGGTGAGGGGCGCGGCGATGCCGGCCAGGTGAAGAGGATGTCAGTCAGGTGAGGGGCGCGGAGCTGCTGGCCAGGTGAAGGAGTGCAGGGATGTCGATCGGGTGAGAAGATGCGGTGATGCCGACAGGCTGAAGAGATTTTGGGCTGCGGGCCAGGTAAGGGGCTGCGGGGATTTGTTGCTGCCGGCCGGGTGAAGGGGATACAGGATGCCGGCCAGGTGAGGGGGATGCCGGCCGGGTGAGGGGGATGCAGGATGCCGGCCGGATGAAGGGATGCCGGCCAGATGAGGGGATGCAGGATGCCAGCCGGGTGAAGGGATGCCGGCCGGGTGAAGGGACACGGGATGACGGCCGGGTGAGGGATGCCGGCCAGGTGAGGGGGATGCAGGATGCCGGCCAGGTGAGGGGATGCCGGCCGGCTGTAGGGACGCGGGATGCCGTCGCGGCTGGGCTGCGTGCCGGCCCGGGGCCGAGGGATGCTCGGGGCTGAGCCGGGTGTGTGCCGGACAAACTCCGCGTGTTCCTCTGCCTGCGAGCGCTCCTCGGCGAGATGCCGACAGAAAACAACGTGCGGGAGGGATTATCCATCCTCCCTGCGTGTTTGGCTGAAGTTTATGTGAACTTCATCTTCAGAAAGCTGCTTGGCTTTCTGTGGACGGAATATGTATTAGCATTTATATGAACGAGAGCAAGGGTGTCATTAGAAAGGGGTTTGTCAGGTGGATTATTGCCTGGTGATTGCTATTGCAGGTTACAGGATTCCTGACCAACCTGCATGCCTGTTTAACTTCAAGGTCCCTGTGTGTCACCAGCATAATATACTGATCTTAGAAAACACAATTTATGAGTATTTGGAGGTTTTATTACTGTACTTGTTAAAATGCATGGGATATAACAGCAGCAGCATTTTGTTAATAAATACAATTTAAACACAGGTAATTTTGGCTAATAATCCATTTATATGTGTTTGCATTGAAAAAAAAAGCAGGAACAGGGTATAAAAGACTAGGATTTAAAAATGCCTATCGGTTTCCAGCTGGATATAATTGCAAAGTAATTTAAATACTTTGAATGACTTTAGCAATATTCTTGCTTTAAAAAACCCACACACTTCAAAGTGTGCAAAAAAAATGTTGAGGGGAGTGGGGAAGGTGGATTTCTCTAGCTTTTTAAAAAAAGGACTCTCGTGCAGACTCCTAATAGGGAGATAATATTTTTGAAAGACTTGCTGTCACATGGAGGAGACTCTGGCACAGCCCAGAAGTGGAGTGCTGGGCTCTGCAGTTCAGACACTGTAAAATCACATTGCTTCCAGGGCTGTACATTAAATTCCACCTCAGGTACTTGATTTTGATGGATACTGAGTAATTGAGTAAGATCCAAACCAGCCTTTGTATTTGTCATTTCTGTAGGGATAAGGAATTTGGTCGTAATACAGAAGTAATTAGGATTTATGTAAATGTTACATAGAAAGTTTGCATTTTGTCTTATGAAATATTTAGAAAAATCAGTTTACATGCAGTACATTGGTTCCATGTGTATTTCTAAAATGAAGCAACAGATGGGTATAAAGTTTGAATATCTTGATATTCTGACCATACATTATTGTTTTTTTCTTAGATATTTAATGTTCCTGATGCTGATCTGTTTCTTGAACATGCAAGTAAGGTTGAAGAGTGAGCAAAACTCCCACTCAATGAACAGTGTTCCCTGTCTACAGCAGGAGCAGTAGTGCTGTGGAGAATTTTTAGTTCTTCAGATTTGAATCATTTAATGAAAAGGAAAAAGTGAACTTTGAGGTTTTATCCTTTACAGGGGTTTTTCTGTGAGTGCCTGGGGAGTGTCTGTCTATCATCAGCTTTGCTTCCTTTAAACCCATGGATCTAGGAGGGGTTTGATTCTCCCTTGGGAGCTCTCCTTCCAAAGCAGTGCATTTTTTGGCATTTTTTGGTCTTGGAGATGCTGTGGGCACACAGCAGCTCCCATTGCATTGCCTGCTCTGGAAGCTGCGGGTAGGCAGTTCCATTTAATCAGTGTCTCCACATCCAGCACCCTGACACCTCGAGGAGTTCATTGCACAGTTCATTGCACCCCTTTCCAGGCACAGGTTTGGGAAATTTGAGCTTTGTGTTCTTGCCTACTCCCACTTAAATAAATATTTGAAATCAGAATAACTTAACAATGGGCAGATGAAGCAACTTCAAGGTGTTGCCTTCGGTCTTTCCAACTTCAAACCACTTACTTCAGTAGCATCATTGCCATGGAATTGTTCCAATTTATTCTTTTTGTGGTAGAAGTTTCATGTAGGATCTCAGTTTTGCTCATACACCAGAAAACTTTTCCAGGAAAAAGTAATAAATAAAAAAAAAAAATAAAAAAATTAATAGTTCAAGTGATCAACTTGGTGGCATTTGAAATGCTAGAAAAGGTCTAGAGTAATGTTCTTGAGAATAATATTGGAAGTTTGGGCTTTTCCTTTTGTAAGGAAAATATTGCTATTCAATTTTTACTTCATTTTATGACGATAAATATGTTAGAAGTGGTAACTGAAGAAGCATCAACCTACAGAGGAGAAGGGAGAAAAATGTGGTCAACTCATGCTTGTAAGTTATTGTTGTGGTAATTGTGAAAAAGTAAACTGGGGAAAAAATACATAGGGAATTTTAACTGTAGAAGATATCTTGTCTGAAGTTTACTTCATATTTTAATTTAAGCAAACAATGTGTATTTATTAACTCCTTAGTAAAAACCAAGCTACTAAAGTCAAGCTTTCAGTTGACTTCAATGATAAGGATTTTGGAGTTTTTGTTGGAAGGATTGTGCCACAGGATTGTACCTTCCCAGGGTTTGGAGATGGGAACAAAGGCTTCAGAGGGCATTGATTATTTCAGAAATTTTTCAGTCTTTTGGGGGGCTTTATATATATTTCAAGATTGGGACATAATTTATGGCATCTCCTAAGAGCTATGCATAACTTTTGAAATGTGTTAACTTTATTTGAGGATAAAGTTTTAAAAGTATTACTGTGCCATAAATAGGTATATGTCCAACCTAGGTGGCATCAGCTGAGGTGGAAATTAGCAGAGCTATCTGCCTTTCATTTCTGCTGTCTTGGAATGTGTTCCAAGGAAAGGGAATGTGCTCTCCTGGGCTGTGCTGAGGGGAGATCAGGAATTCAGGAGTTCACTGGTCTCCAGCTGCTGGCTGTGCCCAGGGGTGCCCTTTGGAGCACAACAAGGGCCATAAATCCACAGTCAGCAGATGGAAGGGAAACACAGGCCTGTCCTTTCAAAGGGTGCATCACAAATGTGTTTTAGTTAAAATCCAAGTGCTGTGGGACTGCATTTGGGTGAGATAGCAGACAGTGGAAAGAAATAAATGTGTCACTGCCAAAACTCTGTTCTGGTGGCATTTCCTTCTAAATTTATCATGTCAGCCATAGAGCTCTCTGTCTGTAGGAATAAGTCTTTTCCATTTCATTTTATTTTTATTTTCTTTGTAAGGTATCCAGTGGGGACGTTAAGGAACGTGGCACAGTCACTGTCTTCAGGGGCTTTGTGCACTCACTACTTCTACCTTAGCTGAACTTCAGTTTGGACAGTGTGGGGACATGTTTGCTTTGTGGGAGTGGAGTTGAGTGCAAGCATTTCTTCTTTTTGCTTGTCCTCACCCTGCCTGTTGCTCTTTTCATTTCTCTTACCCCTGCTAAATTGCAGAGGCTGTGATTCCCTTCATTGTCTTTGAAAAGGAACACAGTGTGACTTCCTTCACCAGGTTGCAATCAGAGACTTTTGTGGGTTTTGTTTCTGTGCTGTAGTTAATTACAGATTTCATGCACAGCAATGAGGCTTCTGCAGAGAGAAATTTCACTGATGGTCAGGAATATTTCAAAAATTGCTTTCGTCTCACAGGAGTGGAGGCACGCAAACTTTTTCTATTAAAATGGAGAAACTGCTTGAGTCAGCAGGAACATCCAGATTGAGCAAAACTAGGTTATGAATCCGAGCAATTAAACATGACAAAGAGCCCAGTTTTACTGCCTGGACTTAATATCCTTCCAGTATTTTTATTTGAGACATAAAAACTTCAAAATGTTCCTTTGTGTCAGGTGTTGACAAAAACAAGGTATACCTCCATACCCCACAACGTCTTGAAAATCCTCTTGCTTTACTTTTGCACCCACCATTTTTATTTAAGTAGTTTTATTCTCAGGAGAAGGAAAAACTGTTCTTTTCCTTTGTTTTGGATACCTGGAGTTTGGCAGCTACTCATTAATTACCTGCATTTTGGTAGAGATAATTAAAAACTGGTTAAATATTTAGAAATTATTGAAAGAAGCTTTTTTAACCAATATTCAATATGTATGAAATATGGGGTTTTGCTAATGATGATTAGAAATCCCATCAACATTTTCACATGGAACACCAGAGGATCTGTTTTGTTGTAGTGTTTTTGGGGTTTTTTTTCTGTTTTTATGTATTTGATGTTCAGAAACTGTAAGCAGGTTTCCTCTCTGGTAACTACTGCAAATTTAGCTGGGAAGAGGAGGGGAGGGACATAAGGAGATGTAAATCATGGCACTGATGGCCCAAGCTGAACTTGATCAAAACTTCAGCAAAGATTTTCTGTTCACTGCTCCTATGGTGGAGATTGATGTGAAATCCTGAGAACAACCTCCCACACTTTGTACATGTGAATTATTCTGCTGGTGCTGTGCTGCTCCCTGGACAGGTGTTTATGTCTTTTTTACCTTAAATGTTTTCCTTGTTAAGGCTGACCTTTCTGATTCCGTGACTAACAGGAATCCAGCAATGATGTTTGATCGTTTGTTCCAGATAAATGAGTTGTAGCTTACATCAGGACTTGTTTCTGACTGCTAATTAACCTGACTCTAATGGTTCCTTTAACTGTAAAAACCTCCTACAGCCGAGTGAGAGGCACACGTGGCACTGAGAACTTGCACCATTGCCTGGTGCTCTGAACAAAGCCAGCATCCTTTGGGAATTTCAGCTGTGCCTTTGCAGAAGTGAAGCAAGTCTTCTAAGAACACAGCACTTAGATCAGGCCCTGCTGGGGCAGGCTGGCTCCCTCCTGGGCTGTTTCATGTGAGTTTTATGTTTCCATGTCAGCATGAGGTGTTCCCTTTGTCCAGCTGCTCTGCCTCGGTGCCAGGCCATGTCCTTGGGGCTGCACTCCTGGGGACAGCAGGAGTGTCCTGCTGCCTTCCATGGCCCAGCTTTGCAATGTGTGATAGCAGCAGGCTGTGTGCACAAGGGCAGGAGATGCATTTTATAGAAGAACAGATCTGCTGTCACCTGTGCTTGCAGGGAAGGTTTGGTATTTGGCTGTGACACAGAGAAATCTCAAACCATTTGTTTGTTTGGGTTTTTTTCTTGGAATATTTTGCAGGAGCAATGAAAATGAAAATCATCTCACGCTTTCATTTGAGTAGTTCAGCCATTTTCCAACAAGTGTTTATTGATGAGGTCTGGATGATGAACAGTGGTGGGGTGTCCAGGTTTTCCACCTTGCTGGTTAAGCCAGCACCACTTGAGGCTGTAATCCTGCACTAATCCCCACAGTTACCAGGAAAAGCAGGGTACCACTGCTGTGCCAGGGAGCAAAATCATCCCAGAAGCAGATCTCATTTCAAATGGCATTTCATTCCAGGCTTTCCCAGTGAGGCTTTCCCAGTGCCAGCAGAATCAAAAATCCAATCATGGCAGACTGAACTTTGTACCAACAGAGAGGCTGTGGGAAGCAACTTAATTTCATTTTGACTTTCACATTTGAAAGTTTGAGCCTTTTTTCTTATCCTTGCTCATTCTTTGAGACACAACAGGAAGAAAGGATTTACTAAGG
The DNA here is from genome assembly GCF_012460135.2 of Molothrus ater. NCBI lineage: Eukaryota > Metazoa > Chordata > Aves > Passeriformes > Icteridae > Molothrus > Molothrus ater. The sequence continues at coordinate 12,658,621 of NC_050493.2, read as the reverse complement.
GGAAATATTAAGAATTGGCATTGGGTATTTTACTGCATTTTCTTTACTTCTAATTATATTTTCAAGATGTCACAGTCTCTTAAACAAGTTTCTGTGGTTTTATGAGAACTGGTAAATCAAATTGAGCGCAGTCATGTGATAGCTTAGCAGAAGTTCTGTTTGCCCAATTTTAATCTCGAGAGCAGAAGGTTTTAGCAGCTGCCTGTGGTAGCTGTGGCTCACTAATTGCACCCCTTCTGAATGCAGGCATTTGAGGGTGGTCTTTAGAACTGGAACCCACGGTCAGGGGGAGCTCAGCTGTGAAAAGTGTTCCAGCCTGGGGGTTATCGATGACATGAGGCTTTAAAAGGAGGATCCAGGGGAGTGCTGATATCTTTGGCAGCAGCCACTGATGCCCTGTGCAGGCTGCCCTAGAATGAGGCTGGACAGAGCTAAGGAATAAAGCAGGGATTGATTCAAAGCATCTCCTCCATGGATCCACCTTGGGCAGCACAAGAGCCCAGCCAGGGCTGCACCCAAGGTGAACCAAAATGGTCACAAAATGAATCCAAAATGAACCAAAATGGTCACAAAATGGGTGACAGGTCACAGGGTCTCTCATTTTACAAGTTCTGCTCCATTTACATCTTGCAGTTCATTGTCCCATTCCAGCTTTAGCCCCTGCAGTCCCATCCTTGTTTTTCTCTCTCCAGCCCACGGGGTTTGTGCTCCTGGGCTGAGATTTGGATCATTTGTCCTTGGTGCCCAGCTGGAGCAGGAATTGTTTTGTCTCCCTGCTCTGTGCACAGAGCTCACCATGCCCTGATGTGAAGACCAGACCCACACACTAAAGCAGCACAGAATGTGAAACGTAGAAAAGCTCAAACCTGAGGCATCAGGCAGGAACTGAGCTCCTGTGCAATGCTGTGTGTCCTGTAGGAGGAGAAACTGCTCTGGTCAGGTCCTGCTCTAAGCAAAAAAATCCAACTTCTAAAAAGAATAAGTGCAAAGAGCAAACATCAGCAATGCTCTATGGATGTCATGAGCTCTTCCTGCAGCAGCCATGAGCTACTGGGCAATGAAAAATAAAGCTCAGGCCTGTTTGTATGTTGGCATTTCTTCTAATTAATAGAAGCATCATGCCTGTATGTGAGTGCTTCACTAATTAATGATTGCATTCCAGGCTGGGCAGGGCACTCTGCAGAGGGGAGGCACTGTGGCAGTTCTGCTTTCATTCATTTTTGCCCACATGTAACTGAGCAAGCACAGAACAAAACTCCATCCTGTGTTACAGTGAGGCATTTATGTGAAAAAATCCTTTTATCCCAGCTTGCAAGAAAATTATAAAAATGTATAAGTTTTTTCCCATGTACTATTTTTCTTTTCACTTTAAAGGCTTTGTCCTAAATATTGGTGTGGATTTTTAAGAGCAGTGATGCAGAGGACACTCTTCCATGCCATGGAGTCCAGCCCTGCTCCCTGCAAGGAGTCAAGTGTCATTGATTATTGACATCCTGTTCATCTTTCAAGCTGTCAAAAAGGGAAGGTCCCTTCCCTCCTCAGACTACCTGTTCCAGTACTAAGAAGTCATTACTGTCTTGAAAAATATTTTTTTGCTAGACAAATATAAATTTCCCATGCTGCAGATGACCTCAGTGTTTTATCTTCTCAGGGAACCTGAAGAAAAAAAGATTTCTCTGCTCCCTGTGCGAGTCTTTTATGACAGAAGCTCTGATTCAGACCTGAGGTTTCTGTCCCAGGCATTTTAATTTCTATATTTTGCTTCAACCTTTCCTAGTTATCATTTAGATTAGAAATCTTTATTTTGCATCTAAGACATTATTTTAGAACATTTTTAATTTAAATAAAAACATTGCTTTCAAGTAGTTTACCTTGGAAGACAGATATTGGCCATGATTTATAATCAGGATTATAAAATTATTATTGTGAGATGTCAGACATTTGAGTCTGTAGCTCTCACAGCTGACTTGAGATCTCTAAGCTGCCTGTTGGGCTTTTTTGCAACAGAGGTTATGAGCTTTTTTTATTTTGCCAAAGTCTGCTGGAAAGTTTTATTACTCTCTCAAATTTATTGAAGTGTGGATATGTGTGTGTGATCAACTGTCTCATAAAAAGATAAAAGTTATAAACTTCTGCTGATACATTCAAGACTTGATTAGCTCTGCCTGCTCTTGGTTCACATCCTTTCTCTGGATGAATTTCTCTGAATTATTGCTCTGTGCATTTATCCTGTCACTTTAACCTCATGGGACAAGTGCAGGGTGGAGGAAGGGCTGTGAGGGGATGCTCGAGGCTCTGCCTGGCCACTCCAGGGAGGGGAATCCAGGGGGGTCTGAAGGGGTCTGTCCTTGGATCAGCTCCTTCTGCCCAGCCTGTGTCACCCAGGGCCCTGTGTTATCCCCCTGCAGCCGAGGGCAGGGGGTCACTGCAGCCCTGCAGAGCTGAGGGTGAAGCACAACTGGGACAAAATGGAAAAAGCCTCCGGAGCTCTCAAACACATCTATGGAAAGTGATGCAAATCTATTCCATAAATTTGTAGTAAACCTTTTTTCTTTTTTGGCAATTAGCAGCTAAATGACTAATATTATAAAATAATGGGGTGTGAGTCAGTGGCTGGTGCACAGCTTGACTTTGGCTGAGGTGTAGAACAAGAGGGGTGGAGGTTACAAACTCCAGCAGATCATGCACCGAGTGTATGACTCGGGCAGATCATCTTGTGCCTTCTCAGGAGGGAGCTGCCTTGGGCTCTCCTGATTCCCTTCAGGTTTTAGCACCACTGGAGGAGCCAAGGGCATTGTGCCCATTACGATAACAGAAGACAAAGATGGATGAGGGAGCTGAGATTCTTATGGGGAATTATCTTTAGGAATGGCATGCAGGATGGATACATTTATTCCCCCAAAGCTTTGTGTCTGTGAAGCACAAGGACTGTAAAATTCTAACTGGATCCAGGCATTTCACTGAATGTAGGGAGGAGAGTAAGGTAGCTGCTAATCCTTTTTAGTTATTTTAACAAATTTCCAAATTTTACCCATGTTTTGAGAAAACTGGAAACATGGAAGAAAAGAACCAGACAGCACTGCAACTTTGGCATGTCTCATTTTGGCATAGTAAAAGGAATTGTCCTTTTTTTTTCCCCGCTGAGAAATTTCCTTTTCATTTTCCTGAATGTTGTAGAAAGTGCCTGGGTCCAACTTGAGTTAGTAACAGATGTTTCATTTGATCTTTCAATCCTGCAGACACAAAACTGCATTTCTGCTTAAAGAAACAAATTCTGACACGTAATTGGATGTAACAGCATTGACATGTTCTTCTCCTCCATGGCTGCAGTGAGTAGGTTGGGAAGCTGTGGGCTTAAATTAGACAAAGGAAGGTTTAGATTGGGCATTAGAAAGGCTTCCTGATGGTAAGAATACTTAATATTTAATCAGATGAATTAGGAAGATTATGGGATTTCTGTTACTTGAGGCTTTTAGGAAAGGTTTAGGAAGCAATGCCAGAAAAATGCAGCTGTACATGTAAACATGTTCTACAGAATTGATTTATAGCTGACAGAACTCAGTTCTCAGGGCTGTGTTTTTCTGAGATAGAAAATCTTTCTCAAATACCAAGGTTAATTCCCATTTAGAGGCAAATCTCTCGTGTTCTTACCAAAAGGGTTTTTTAACCCACGTTCAGAACCTGACCTGCTGCTGCTGCCACACTCCATGAGGTGAGGCACTGAACCAACATCAGAGCTGTTTCCTAGGAGCAGAGTTTGGAAAACACTGGAGTTTGCAAAGTTTCTGGTGAAACCCTGGATCTTTTCTGAGGAACAGTGCAGGGAGGGGTGTGCAGCTCTTCAAGCCCTGCTCCCCTCTGGGTGTCCCTTCTGTCACACTGTGCTGGCTGGGCACACTCAGCTGGACTTCTGAGGAACTCCTTGGTCTGTATTTATGGGAATCCTGGTCTGTGTTTATGGGAGCTCTGAGTAATCCTCTCAATAAGAGACAAGACAGCTATAATAGAATTGATGTCTTTGGAGATGGGTTCTGTATAACCTCTTGTATCTATAGTACACACCCCAGCTCCCCTTGTTGCTGTAATATTGCCTTTAGCATCAAAAATACAGACTTTTGGATTATATTTTTGCTTTGTTAATAGAAAGCATTTTTTTCATCTGAGGACTGTGCAGACTTTCACATCTATTAATAACATAACATTAAAGGGGTTTTTTAATAAAAAGCTGATTACATAGAACATATTAGAACTCAACAACAGTTGAGACTTTTTTTTTTTACTATTTGAGAAGTGTAAGAGTGCCTTGGAGCCAGAGAGGCTCTGCTGTGCTATTTTCTATGTAGTATTCTACACATTCTATATAGGAGCCAGCAACCTCTTGCCAAAAACCCCTCCAGCTGAGGAAATAACAGAATTAAATGGATGTGCTCTTAACCAGTTATTATTGTCCTGGGAATTTCAGTTTACCAACTGAAACTGAAGTTGCTTGATTCAATGTGAGCACTGTGAGGAGGCAAAGCATGCTGGACACCCTCTTTTCACCGTGTTTTGTGTTTTGGGGTTTTTTATCTAGTTACTAGAGCCAACAACATGTTTGGCACAGGATAGAATACTGTGTTACAGAGAACTGATTCAAATCTTGAAGACAGTGCTCCATCAGTTGCTGTGCTTAGACAGAGAAGGAACGGCAGGCAACCAGGTCCCAGAGCCCTCCCCACTCCTTTTGGTACAGCACAAGCCCCTGATGTAATTGTTAAAACTAATTTTCAACTTCTTCTGTATAAACAAATAGTAAAACATCATATTCTGCTTAGAAATTATATTATTTTGAATGAAACAATGCTACTATTAATCACGTTCAAAGAAAACTGTGGTTTTAGAGTAGTCTGTGACAAATAGCAAACTGATATGGAGGCACTAAGTAGCTTTCTGTAATATCTGTATTAAAAGAATAGCTGCCAAGATGGTTATTACTTACAGGCATCTCAAACTTCAACAGGTTGATAAAGAATTTAATATTTTCATATGCTTCAGTGTAAAGCCATCTGTCACAGTGACAGAACAAAGTGTTGGGAACAAGAACAAACGTATGTTCATGGAGGTTCTCCATGGAATGTTAGCAGGGAAGACACAAGATGCACAGCAGGATCTTGTAACAAGTGGGCAAGGGATTTGAAACAGCATGGCCATCATCTTCAATATTTACAATTACCGTTTCTTTTCTAATTTCTTTTTGTGTAGAAGTGCTAAAAAAATAAAAGTCTGTCAATACAGATGGTGAGGGAGACAGATATACCAAGGAAAATAGCATTTGCATCCACCTTTTGTAGTTTTTCATGTTCCTGCTCTCGTTTCCTACAGTTTTAAGCTTCTGTCTGGGTACATCAGTGTATACATTAGACCTCAGGCAGTGTTTCATACATCTGCTGGGCTTTTTAGTGCAAATTAAACAGCCTCAAACACACACAGGAGCTGAACTTTGCTAGTACCTTCTCCCCATCCCCCTTTTGGGAAGGATTTTTATTTGAGGCTGCACAGAATGAATCACATTGCGGTGTTTGAAGCCAGAAGGTGACATAGTGTGACTTTTAACCTGCCATACCCCAAATGTGGGACACAGTGTGGGCTAGTAAGAGATACAAAGGGATTATGAGGGGAAAAATGGGACTGAGACATAAAAAAGTGTTCAAGAAAAGTTACTTTGAATCTTTTGTCAGTGATATTGCAACAAGAAAGATCCAGTTCTAAAAAATCTATATGGTTGGATTTTTAGTTATAAGGTATAAAGGATATATTTTACAGTGATCCTGTTATTTTCAGGCCTCCATTCTCTCTCCAGGTTTGGGTGACTGAGAGCAAGGATTGAATTTGATTGTGCCTTAGCAGCACTGTGAATTTTCTAGGAAGCGTATTTTTATATTTAAAATGATAGCTGCAAAGGAGATGTGTGCTGAAGGGTGAGGGAGCAGGGTATGGCACAATTCCCTCCCTCATTCAGGCCTGAAATGCTGCCCTGTGACACAGCTCCATGGGCCAGTTCCCCACTCTGAACTGGTGCATTCCCCAGCCACGTGGGGATGGGCAGCAGGGCTCATTTCACCTTTTGAGGAATATTTGAAGTTTTGCTCTCATAATCCGTTTTCTTCACCAGATTCATAAACACAACATGGATGAATTTTCATCAGCCTTCGGAAACTGAAGCCAGTGAGATGTAGAGCTGGGATTGCACAATCCCCTCCTGGAGATGACAAACCACAGGAGGATCCTGATGTTGGATCCTCCCTGTGCCATTCCGTGCTGGCTGCACGGAACCTGCACATCCTTCCGTGCTTTGGGCAGTCTGGAAGCTGGGGATTGATTGCACTGGGACATCGTCCAGCCCTGTGAAGGTGTCCCGTGATCGCCTTAAAGGAGCAAAGTGTCTGAGCGTTTATTGGAGTCCCGATAAATATGCAAATTCCCAATTTTTACTCGGCAACACTGACATCGTGTGGCAAAGAGGAAAACCCCAACCCTGCTTCAGTACCGAGCAGGGAGTAGTTAAAAAAAAAAACAACCTCCTCAATTTTAATAAAACACTCAAAAAGAAGAGTCTCCAAGACCTTCAGTGTTCCCCTCTAAATGAAGACAAAGAACCAAGGAGAGAGAAATGCAGTGCCTTGCTCAGACTTGAGTTATCTCATATCTATTTTACTTTGGGCTGAGCAGGCTCTGGGAACAGCTTTACCTTGGTTTTGATGTTGAAGGGATGAGTTTGATCCTCAAGGCAACAGGTTTCAGTCATCAGGGTATAATGCAGTTCCCCTTTGAGCACTCCTTGTGTTTCCTCAGGTATCCAGGTTTGTCAACACATCTTTGACAGTGAGTCTTGCAATTATGTACATCTACAGTGTTTAAAAAAGATTCTGACAGGTAGAAGTTGTGGGAGGGGAGATATCCTTCTGCTTTTCCATTAATTTTCATTGCATTTTCCCATGTCCTTTTTTCTGAGAACTGAATTTTCTAGTTCTCTGTGCCAGCTGTTGGTATTTATTTTGAGTCTGCTTTTTATTTCCTTTAAAAACCAAGAAGCCTTAGTGTTATTTCTCTGGGCTTTGTATAAGAATCTTGGGATTTTTAACCAGTTTGATCTTCTGTCATTACCATGGATGTTCTCTTGGACCCTCTTCCACAATTTGCATTCTAATTTTCATTCTGACTGAACCAGGTGTGTTGTTACTGCAAATTACAGGGAAAGTTCCTGGTAAGGTGTCACATGCCAGTGATTGTAGTGCTCTGCCAAGGGGTCCTGACTTGTTGTAAATAAGGTTTACAAATTATGAAGATGCTGCTGAGACTTTCTCTTACTGACAAAAAGGAGAAAAAATTGCAGTATTTTTTGTGCTGGCAGTTTCTTTGTCAAAATTCAGTCTCTTTCCCATTGTATTTCTCCCAGAATATGAATTTTAATAACACATTTGTAGCTGTTCTAATTTTCCATATATTTATATGCTACCTGCATGGTAAAAATTTCTGAAGCTATTTTTTAATATGAATAAATTGGCTTTTCTTACTCAGTAGACTATTCCCCCTTATTTGACTTGTATTTTGATGAACAATGGAAATTGGTGATATGATTGTGTGCTAACACTGCCCAGCATCAAATGCTGTCAGAATTATTGTCTAATGAATTCTACCATGCCATTAATTAAGATTGATATTAGCAAAATGAGCTTAGGGATTTGTTACATTTCCTGATACTGATTCTCTAGAAGTTACAGAACTACAAGGAGAATGCTGAATATAGAGTTTCCTCTAATAGGAAAAAACCATAGAAACAATAAAATACGAGAAACATGCACGGTTTTAACAGATTATATCAATAATCTGGGTGGGATTTGCTTCTCTTTGTGGAAGTCCACAGTGTCCTGAGAGCAAGGGTTGAGGCAAGGCAGCTCAGTAATTAGTGTGGGGTTCCTCCTGTCCACATCTCAGTGCAGCCTCTCTCAAACCCTTTGCAAGTCCTGCAGCATCTTTGCAGCCAGTCCTGTTTGCTGTTGTACCCTCTGCTGCTTGTTCTTTCTGAGCAAACACCCAGCATCTCCTTCATTGGATTTCATGTCAGTGCTATTTTCCAGCTGTCAAAAACATATTGCTTTGTTGAGAGATGAAATTTTCCTCCTAGAAAAGCCTGGTTTTTTTTGGCAGGTAGCTTGTCCTGTGCTGCAGTTTCTGTGTTGGTGATGAACCTTGCCCACAGGCCCCCAGATTGCACAGCAGAGCCTGCTGGGGGTGGTTTTCCCCCATTAATTATGGCTGTAGCTGCTGGTTTGTGGCACTGGGCACAGCTGATGTGTCTCATTTGTTTGAGGATGTCTCTCAGGGAGGATCAGGCAGAGGATGGGCCAGTTCAGGTGCAGTTCCCAGGCTGAGCTATGAGATGGAGCAGCAGCAGCTTGGGCATGGGGGAGGAAAAACTGAGGTACCTGCTGGGAAAAGGGGAGAGGGAAGGCAAGAACAAATAACTGCAGGTGCTCTGGGGGTGGTAGGGGGGATTTGTGTGCTCACAAGTGCCTCCTCACACATCTGCACAAACACAGATACCTCTGTTCTTTAAAAGCCTGCCTGTTGCTGCAGCTCCCCTTTTGTCTGATCCTCATTGAAGGAAGGTTGGGAATCACAGCTCTCCAAGGGCTGGGTTGAGGATAAGCACCTTAGAAATGGAGAGGAACTTAAAAGGATAGGGCTCTGCCATAAATGGAGATTCCTTGCCCTTCTGTTCCCTCTTTCTTTGGAGTCTTGCTGATGGCACTGAATTTCAAATGGAAGAAGAGAAATAAGTTGAAATTTCACCCCTCCCTAAAGGAGTAAATGCCAAGTGCAGAGCCACTGATTAAAAACATATCTCTGAGGAGCCTAACAGGAGCTAATCCTTAGGATATATTTAACTGTCTAATCCCTTTCTCTGGGAAGTGCATCAAGAGGTAGAACTTTCTTCTCTTCTCCATAGGTTACCTAGTTCTTCACAGAGCCCTTCCTGCACTTAGCCCAACTTAGCCCTTTCTTTTGTCTGTCTTTGACAGCTGATGAACAGTTAGCCTTCATTAAGAACACCATTGCTGTGCTTAAAAAGTACTTATTGCCAAGAATAAGCCACAAATTTCAAAGTTTATTTACCGTGGGGGCTCTAGTTAAATAGTTTCTCTCTCTCTGCTTGCACCTCTGCACATAGCAAGAGCCCTCCTGGCTGGAAGGGATAATAGAGGGATTATTTTCTCCCCTTAAGCAAAATGATGAGTTCCTGAAGTAATTGGCTGCAGTGCAAATTATAACTGCTCCTTTTGTCGTGACAGGACTATAATTATTTTGTGTCACTGGTCACCCCTCTGACAGCTTTCTGTTCTAAGTGCTACCAAATGGAAGTAAAAGGAGAAAAAAAAGAGAAGCATCTTTGTTCTTTAGTTGGTGGCAAGGCTTTTGGTGTTTACATGTTGTGTTCTCCACTGTGTGGAGAAAATAAGTTGGTGATTATTTGAATTATTTTTTACAGCGCAGAATAATTTGTAGTTGAGTGAAAACAGGAAAGCTACTTGAAATATTAAAAAGCATTCCTTGTAGACTAGGTTTTCTAATATGCAGCTTCTGTGAGATGTTTTAAAGTGTCACTTCAAGTCTGCGTTATGTATCTGCATAACTAATGTGGCAAAGAAGAAAATAAGGAAAGTTGTTTTAAGTGAGGAAGTTAGGCAGCTAAACATTGATTGAATTGTACTCTGAGACCTTGGGGAGGGGGCAAGGGAGAAGGGCATTGGGAAATGATAGATACAGGTAAAGAACTGTTTTGGTGCAGTTGTTGGTGTTTTTCATCAGCATCTCCCACGTGGACCATGATTCCAGTACACACTCTTGTAATCTCCTGCAGTGGCAATGATTCAGCTTGAAAATCAATAGGGCATGAGGTGTTTCAAGTTCTCATTATTGTAATGTGTCAACATCACTTTAGTGACCCCAGAGCCCTATGCTGGCTGATTTGTTCTCTGATTTATTGTGCAATCTTGTAGGCAAACTATAATTTCACTTGTGACCAGAAACTCTGCTTTTGTGGTTTGTGTCCCAGTCTGCAGCCATTAGGATGCTCAGAGATAATCAATACTTGTGTTTGCTGCTGAAGGTTGAATGAAGTTGTCAAGCAGCTAAATTACAAAGAATACAAACAAAAGAACATTGTTATGGCTGAGCAGGCCAGGAAATGTTTTTATTTAAATTTTCATTCCCTATCAATTCACAAATGCTTTTACTGCTTAGCATTGTCATAATTTATATTCCCCTCTATGCCTACCAGTTTCAGATCTTGAATTTAGTGGTTGTGGTGATTTACTCTATCACTGTCTTCAGGTTATCTGTGTTCCTTTCTGATCCTGTTATCTCCTCTGTATCTCTCCAAATCTAATAACATCATGAACAGGAAACAAATTATTTTAATTGTTCCAACTCAGCTTATTGTGCCTTTAATACATCGAGGCAAAGCAGCACTGTTCATTCTGCAGTGCTTCTCTTCCAGTAATGCTAATTTTGATGTTTGTTTACCTGATCAAAGTGCTGCAAATGATAGCAGCACGGTCTGCATCAGTTTATCCTGGGCAATATCATACCAGTTAATGTATTTAAAATATCTTCCATAAAACTGAGGTGGCTTTGCACACTCCAGAGCTCTTTGGACTTGTATCCCTCACATGCCCAACTGCATTGGAGGAGGCAACATCTGTATTTTTGATTTTTCTTGAAAAGCTGGTGACTAGACAGTGTTTTTCCAGTGCACATAATAGATTCAATATTTTCCTCCTTCAGAAGTGCTTGTTTCAGTAAAGCTTTCACCTTAACCATGCGAGCTCTCAGCTCACCTGATGAGAAAACTTCCAGCAACATGTGAGTGGAGCCTTAGGTGGAATAAATCAGAAGTTTTTAAAAAGTATATGAGGCAATTAGATCCATATTAATCACCAAATCTAATACAAATAGGAGAATATTCAGAACTGGAAATGAAATGGAAAAAAAACTCCTAATGTTTCAGATTCAAGATCAGAGATGTTCTAATTTTTGTAGTTGTTTAATAGGAGTTTTGTCGTTAGATTATGGAATGTTTATTATGGTATTGGGGAGATTAGAAAGTTAAAATTATCAAGAATATTTCAGTTTCTGTCCTCTTTTTGCTCAAGCCCTCATTTGAATTATAGTCTCTGAAACTAATTTTTTCTTTGGCTGTGTCTGTGTAATCTGAGGGCACGCAACTAAAATGGGGGACACTTTTTAACAGCTTCCATGTAAAACCATCAAAATGTAGGTATGTAAAACCATCAAAATGTAGGTATGTAAAACCATCAAAATGTAGGTATGTAAAACCATCAAAATGTAGGTATGTAAAACCATCAAAATGTAGGTATGTAAAACCATCAAAATGTAGGTATGTAAAACCATTAAAATGTAGGCATCACTACTGGCCAGAAGCCTTTTAATATCCAGTCCCTCCAAGGACAGGCTGGTGTCATTAATGAACAAGTGCATGGACAAATTTCCCTGTGCATTTGTCAGATGCAGAAATCCAGGAGTGTTTGGCTGCTGTAGGAAATGGTGCTCAGGTTTCAGGTGCTCCTCAAAGTGGGTATTAGCAGCCCTGGCTCACTGTGGAAAGAGGGTTTTTAATAGGAAAATGCCCCATAATCATTTACTAAGCTGATCTATTTAAAGACCTTTATGTGAAATTGAAATAATTGTCATGGGGTTGCTATGGCTTTAAAAAGTTAACATCTCTGGCCTTATATATCACAAAAAAAGATGTGGGTCTTTTCTGCAAGACAGTTTGACCTATATAAGAGAATAATCTGGCATAATGCAGAGCAGGGAGAAGAGGGGGAAGGTGGGCTGGAGCAAACCTTTCAAGTGTTGCACAGGCCATGAAAATCTGGGGAGCTGCTGGAAGGTAGATAACCTGCGCAAATTAATTTGTCTCCTGTACATGCCATGGTGTATAATTCAATTTATATTGCCAGTGTCCCACATTCTGGAGGCCAGGACTGGATTCAAGTTTCTTGTCTAAGCCTCCCCTGTATCCCTTGAAGTGCTTATTTAAAAACAAAATGCCATAAATACATGGAAAACCTGCATGAAAGTTCTATTCATTATTTCTTGGAAAGCTTCCTCATCCTCAGTATAGTTTTTGAAGTTTGCAGAAAAACCCTTTGTAGTTTGAACATTTTTCCCCCTTTTGCTAAATACCCATTGCACCATCACCCAGAGATTTCTAACGTACAAAATATCAGAGATTTGGGTCTTTTAGCTTGCTCTGGAAGCTTTGGGGAATTAGAGACATCTGTTGCATTATAACCCCTGTGTAACAAAATTAGATGCTTTTTCCCATCACTATTTGCCATTTCAGCTGTATGCACACTGCTGTTGTACTTGGCATCCTGTTAACCATTTCTGGTGCAAGAAGCATGATTATTTCATAATCCATATTCCATCACAAAGCAGACCTCATCTTGGTTTGAGTCATGCATTTAAATAAAAGGTACAGCCTGGTCCAGCAAAATTCTGGCCATTTTCTTTAATCTAATATATTTCCTTTGATCTGGAAGGGGGATCACCTCACTGGGATGAGATTGAGTTGTAGATATTTCCACTGGGTTTTGATGGCAGCTGATCAGAAAACTTCTGCTGGGATCTCCTCACACTCTGCTGTCATCAGGTGAGGAAAATGGAGACTGGTGCTGGGCCCAGGAGTGCTCTCATTATTGCCACTGAGCTCTCCAAGCACGGTGTTGAGGAGCATTGTAGGGAAAAGAAAAGCACTTTTTAATGTTTGTTTTGGGGTTTTTTTAAAGCTTGGAGCGTCACTGTAATTCCAGCTGGGTTTATTGTTTTCACTGTGCATTATTGAATTCCTGCTGGCGCTGCCACTGCAGGGAGCTGCAGCAATACCTGCATCCTGCTCAGCTGCCTTTCGGGGGCTGTGAGGCTCAGTGCTCTCAAAGCCCTTTGCAAAAGCGCCTTCTTAAAAGGATATTGTGTGTGTGTAAAGCACTGCTGTACTTGCTGAAACCTGGACAAACCAGAACCCTCCGTGGCTGGAGAAAATCACTGAGTGCTGCATCAGCTGCTTCACCAAATCAAAGATGCTGTGCTCAAACCTGAGAAACAAGAACTCCCACAGTGAGAGACAGCTTGCTACAGTGGCATTCAGCTCAAGGTCACACACAGCCTCAGCCACGGCGGGGAAGAAAGCCAAATGAAGCTTTTTTAGCAGTGCAAATATGTTGAGAAATATCATGAAGGGTGTGAAGATGCTGGAAAGGGAAACAGTAAAGCCCGTGTAGCAGAGCAGTTGTGTGGGCAGAGTTACAGCGATGGGCATGGGGAGATGAAGTCACTTCACATTTTGGGTATCACTAAAATACTTTCCTTACGTGATCCTGCTTTGTGTGTGGCTTTGTGGCATCTCACTCTAGTGGCTCTTACCCAAACAGATTTTATATATATACATAAATTGCTGTGAAATAAATGGGAATGGGAAGGTCATTCCCTGTCACAGCACTGATTTGATGATGGGAGGGGTTTGCTTTTTTTCTTGGGATGAGCAATATTTGGAATTTTGGACAAAGTTTACATGTATGTTTCTGAAATAAGGCTCACCAACCTTTATAACTCAAGTACCTTATGTATGTACCAATTATATTGATTCTGTGTTTGTTCTTTAATGGTACGCTTAATGCAATTTCAGATTGTAAATGCTGTTTCCTTTGACTATTACTGAGGAAATTTTTGCATCTGCAAGAAACAAATGGATTGAGATAATTTTTCATTCTCATTGGATATCAAAGCCTGAAAGAAATATTGATAGTTTTAACTTTAATATAATTTAAATGATATTTTATAATATTCTTCTGTGATATTAAGAAGTAAATATCATTGATCTGTTTTCAGCACTAAGTAATGTGGATCAGAACATGGTAAAATTGCTATTTTTTATTGTATACAATATTGGTAAATCAGTAATTAAACTAATTGGAGCTGTTGGTTCATTTTAGGGAGCTCTGAATTATACCATCTGTCTTGTTGGGGATGGATGGAGATGCCCAGATAATACCCCAGGCCCAGAGTGAGCTCTGCAGAAAGCAGAATTTCCCTTAGAAGGGAAATTCCTGTGGAGAATCGATCCTTGGGTACTGCTTGTTGAGATGTTTTTTTATGCCCACTCTGGAGCTCCCAAACTCTCCAGTTTAGAGCATGCTGGAGTAAATTAACAAGGTGATGTTCAGGTGGGTGCTGCTCTCCTCTCTGTGCCATTACCATTCATGCTGAAATTGTGCTTTGTGGGCAGTACCTGCTCGCTGGAATGGGATCTGGAAGCATTACAAATTGCAGCAGTGAGCCATATGTTTTGGGGAGGGAATTGAAATTTTCCTTTTTGACGGATTCCCTTGACACCGGGATCCCACTGTCATGCAGATTTTCCTGGGAAGGATTTTCCAGAGCGCTGCAGAGAGGGCTGGTGCTCAGGCTGGGCTCTCAGAAAGCTGCCAGAGGAGGAGGAGGAGGAGGAGGGCAGTGGCCTGGAGGGCTGTGTCTGACCCAGGAGAGAGGGGGAGCCTGGCAGTGCTTCAGGACCGCACTGAGCAGGGCTGGGGCTTCTGTTGACCATCCCACGTGCTCACAGCAGGTGCTAACTTAAACCTGGGTTTCACATTTGGAATGTTGTGCCATGACAAAATGTCCTTCTCTTCCTTCTTTGCTGGCCAGAGATCTACAGCAGAGCCAGAGCTGTCTCTGAGATCAAACATAGACATTTTAAATTCTTGTTAGATGCTAATTCCTGTTTACCTGTTGTTACCTTCCTTTAATTACATTGTATGTCTTCCTATTGACTGAGCTCTACATTAACTGTTCCTACTCCTGCATTTCTTCATTTTCCCTCATGCACTTGACATCAGCTCCTTCTTTCTGTTCCTCTCATTGTTCCAGTCACCTCCTGGAGTTAATAGAATTAAATTCTAATACTAACATTCAATTTGCAATTTTGGAGACTTGAAACATCACCTGCTCTGCATGAAGGAGTAGTTCCTGGGGTAAAGTTTGAATGTAGTATATTTTTAACAGAATTCAGAGGTTTGAAATCTCCTGCACTTGAGAGGTGCTTTCCACCCCCAGGAGTGCTTCTGTTGTAAGGGTTTCACTCTGGGATGTCCATATGCTCTTTTTTCCGCAGTGCTTACACTTCTCAGGGTGCAAGAAACTGGACAAGACAATTTAAAAAGAAAGCCTTGGAAAACAAATCCAGTAACTGACATGGTTCCACAGCTGTGACATTTGTGAGAGTGTTGAACAAACACGTCAGCCACGTGCAGGAAATATCCTGGCAGACCTGAGGCGCCCACTGGAAACAAGGAGGGGATTCAGAGGCACAATCTGGGTCAAACAAAAAGCAATGCAGCTATGGGGGAAGGACTCTGTGTTTTACATCCTTTCCTCTCTGGCACCAGGTATGGGGGGAGTTGTCTCTTCTCTCAAAATTCCCAGGCAATTATATTTTGAAAGAAATTGAACATAATGTGCAGGTGCTTAATATTTGACACGGCACTTCCCATTCTGCCTCAGCAGGTACTTATTGTTCTTTTGGCACTGCTCTGATGAGCATGTGATGCCTCTAAAATACTCTGATAAGCAGGAATCCTGGCTGTGAAACGTTCCTGGTGTTGTGGTATCATTTCTGACTCACTGGTTTGATGCACAGAAACATATGGTTGGTTACAGGGGTGGACTGAAAAGATACAAATGCCAGTGTGACACTTTGCCAGGACTGGCATCACAGAGAAGAGGAAGGCAAAGGCTGATATACATTTTAATTACAGTATTTGCATTGATAGTATTAATCACTGTTGAAAAAGCAGTTTATTTCAGGGGGTGCATGCATTAACAGCTCTGGTATTAGATGTAAAAACACACGGATCTGGAACCAGCCAGGTCCCAGCTAAACATTTGTGCCTTCCTTTCCCAGACCTGCAAAGCTTCCCTGCCAGTTCTGCATGACAGATCAATGGGGCAGGTTAAATGCAGGAATAAATAATTAGCAACTTTTTCATAAGCCTGAAGTATTTGGATGGCTGCTAGAAATGAAACAGAGATGTCCTGGATTATTTGGTCACTTCAAGGCTCGATTAGGAGCTCTGAGTGTCTTTCAAAGTTGTGTGTTTAATTTCTGATGAAAGCCTGAGGATGGATATAGAGGTTACTGGGTAAGAGAGCATTATCCAAAAGATCAGGGTCCTAATGTTAGACTGAAAATTCAGAGTTCTTTCCCAATCTGGATGACTTGCCCATGGACTTTCCACCATTATGACTGATTATATTAATATCTAATCTCTTTTTGATTATACTAATATATAAACTCTCTTCCCAGGTAATTTCTAATCTAGGTGCTCCAGCCTTTCAGGATTGAACAAGCATTGACACTGTAAGATTTTACTTCCACCTATTCCAAATCCTTCCCAAAAGGTCTAGAAAGCTGCTTTGCAACTTTGAACTCCTTCTTTATTTTGCAGACAACTAAGAGGAAAAACAGGAAAAATCTTTTTGAGGAAAGAAGAAGTGATGTGGTTTTGGTGTTGTTTTGGTTTTGGTTTTTGTTTGTTTTGTTTTTTTTTCTCTAAATAAGAATTTCGCATTTCATGAAGGTGAATTATATAGTAAAGATGAATTATGCAGCACAGAGGTCTGTAATTAACTTTATCACTTTATCTGTTTCTGATCTAGCAGGTCTTCAGGAGGAAACATGATTTAATTCACATTCCTATTATCTCTCTCCCCTTAAAAAAAAAAGATAAAGAAAAGACCTATTTTCTCAGTCTTCAGAAATGTGAAGACAATGTTATTGTGCTGCTCTGTTCTACCCTGTTTCTTTCAATTCCTATTTAATAAGACACAGGACATCTCTCATAAATTCTGTACCATCAGTGTAATGTTGCTTTGATGATACATTGCATGTTAAGTTGGGATTGGCATGAAAGGATTGTGAAGGCTCAGGAGAGATTTTTTAATTTTTTCTGTTTTTTCCCATAAATGTTCTGCATCTCTTGCTGTGAAAATCTATGGAGAGCTCTTGGTGTGAAGTTTGAACATGGGGTGTTCTGCCCTCTGGGCCTTGTGCAGCTGCTGCCCCCTGCTCCTCACCTGGAATTAGCTCTCAGTGCCCTCCCTACACCAAAGAGCTCCTTATTTTGGCAGCCCCCTCTGGAGGGGCACGGGTGAATCTCAACAAAAGATCCATTTCTGGAGCAGAGCAGGCCTGGACACTTGTCCTGACCCTTTTTCTGTGCTGCTGCACTAAGGGGGAGATGTTCCCCACGGGATCCCACCTGGAGCTGGCAGAGGTTTGGAAGCTCATTTCCAACCTCTGGCATTTGAAGTTGCTCTCTCTTCATTTCCCTGCAGGTATTTATGCATACCCTGGCATCCTGGTGGCTGTCTACCTGAAAAGCAATACATTTACTCTGTGTGTGCTTTTCTTTCCATGGATTAATGATGATCTCAACTTCAAGAATTACCCTGGGCATGAAATGTAATTTAGACACCTCAAACCTAATTTGTTGCAATACAAAATTCCATGGATTTTAAAGTTTATATATATATATATAAATTAATACTTAAATACATAGGTAACCTATATTTTATATAGGATCCTATATTTTATAATGCATTTATTACCCCCTAAAAACTCATTCAAAGTTGTATTGTTCATCTCTAGTATAACTCTTGCTGTGTCTTCTTGCCCATCTTGTTATTTCTGTGCTTTTCATCCCTTTTCTTCATAGACTATGCTCCTTCCACATGAGCAAATTTATCTCTTTTTCTTCCTTTTTATATGCTAGTTCTTTCTTTAAGTTGCTATCTTCTTGCAGTGTAGTACAGCATAATCAAGCCAGCAAACTTTGTCCTTTTTGAAGCAGGGGTATTTGAACATTTGAAAACCCACAAAAGAAAGGCAGATCAGTGGTTCTGGCATTCTTCAAAATTGCTCTTTCATTTGAGAGGAATAGAGAAGCTCTGGGTGGGCAAACTGAAAGTTGTGGTGTGTGTTTAATGAGGCTGTGGAGGGAGGCAGGAGATGGACTGGCAGTGATTCAATGTGGTGAATGCAGATGTGTCCACTTAAAGGAGAAAAATGTGCTTGGAGAATAATCTTATATTTGATAATCAGGCCACAGTTGGAATGTATCCAGGGCTTCTCAGGAAGCCCAGAGGTCTGGGATCTGCTCCCTAGAGATGAAGTTCCAGCAGACTTCCAGGTGAAATTCACACCTTGGCCAGGTGAGTTGCATAAACCTGAGTGTGCCCACTTGTAGCTGCAGCTCTCTTCATAGAGAGCAGGCAGGCACAACTTCTCGAGGATATTTCCTGGGAATCACAGAGAGAAACCTCAGAGAAAGAGAAAACAGTTCTTATCTCTATTCTCTGCTCCTGTTGCTTTTGCATATGTGGAATGTGTTAGGAAGATTGTTTACCTGAAGGGATTTGGTAATTGGATTCTGCTGACGATTGTTTTGATTCCTTGGCCAATTGGGTCAAAGATGTGTCCTGGCTGTCGGGAGACAGTCATGAGTTTCCTTTAATATGTAATATAGTATAATACATATATATATATATATATATATATATATATATATATATATATATATATATATATATATACACATACATATAGCATATACACTATATGTATATAGCATATACACTATATGTGTATATATACTATATATATACTATATATATACATATATATAGTATTTATACTCTATATGTACTAAATATATACATATATATAGTATATGCACTATATATAGTGTGTGTATATATATATACACTATATACTATACTATAGTATCTCTTTAATATAGTATAGGATAATGTAATATAGTACAGTATATATATACACATATATACATATATAGCATATACATTATATGTATATAATGTAATATAGTATAGTATATATATACACATATATATAGCATATACACTGTATATATACACTATATATATAGTATATACACTCTATATATATATATATAGTGAATATATATATATAAACTATATACTATAGTATCTCTTTAATATAGTTATAGGATAATGTAATATAGTATAGTTTAATAGAGCAATTGTTCAGCATTCTGAATCAATGGAGTCAGATGCCAATCATTTCCTTTGTTGAGGGTGCCCTGTTCTTCTATACCCGCTGAAGTCTGGGAATTCAGACTCGTGTCCTGCAGCTCCCTGACTGCTCCGGGCACGGTGCTGCAGGGTCTGCTGCTCTTTTCCCTGCTGGCATTCAGGGATGTCATCAGAATCGCCTGGCAGCATCTCTGGTGTTAAAAACGAGAGCAGGCTCCTAGTGCTGAAGTGATTTCAGCATTTATTATAAAAAGAAAGGCCCAAAGCAAGGGGGCCTGGGCTGGGCAGGAGCGTTCCCGTTGGGGATGGAGCAGCGCTGGGGTTGCTCAGCAGGGATGGCCCCATGGACCAGCACACATTCCCTGGGTCAAAAGCCCCTTTTTATCCTGTTTTTCGTCCCTTTGGATTGGTTTCTGTTTGGATCCTTCATTTGCATGAAGGTTTAAGGGGCTTGATTGGCCCATGACAGTTCTGTCCAGGCTGGCTCATGGTGCACTTCACTGAGGTGTGTTAAGGTACCTTGAGTGCTGTATTTCCTATAACTACCCTTTTAACTCCTTTTACAATATAATAACCAAACTAACAGTGTAGGGGGTAGAATATAAGAAAATAAGACAGTGTAGAAAGTAATCTCACCCCTAAGGAGCTGCAGCTGGGCCAATTATCAAAGATTAGGAACAGGCCTGACTTTAACAGGCCCCAGCTGTAAGCAATGAGACAAAGATGCTATAAAAGAGTGGGGTGGGTGGGTGAGAAGGGAACTGGAGTCAGTGGCTGCTTTGTGGAGAGGAAAGAGTCAGTGCTGTGAGGAGCTGCCCACGAGAAACACCAAGAAGGTATGGAACTATTGTGATAAGGAGACAGCAGCATGGAACTCCTGTGATACACCGACAACATAACAGTACATGCTTAATGATCTCTCACGTATTTTACAACAGTTTCTAGGTTATTTTTAACACCTGGCACGGCTGGCAGGAGATGCTGGCCCCAAATCCAAACCCACGCGTGGCATCCTGTGGTGCAGTTAACCGGGCTGCGTTGGGATTCACTAAAGATCTGAAGTGAATATATTCATCAGCTCCACACTGCAGCTTTTGCTTAAGTCTGGCTCCTTCTCGAGGCTCTTTAGCATGTGTAATGGGGTTGTTTTTCCTAGGAAAGCTCTCCCGTATCCCGTGTAATGGGCTGCATTCCTCATTCTAATTGCGCAGCCCGTGCGCTCCTGGTAGTGGTGGGGAATGGTTCTCTGCACAAGGCATTCCTGCCTCGGGGAGCACCCCTGCCTTTCTTCACTGGGAATCATTACCAGGGGTACTTTGGGGGATTTATAATGCCTGGAGCACCTCCCAACACAGCTTTATGGCTGCTAATAGCTGTTACCTCTCCTTACAAAGTGTGTCTCTCCCGCGACACGCTTCTGCCCCGGGGCAATTAGTTAACAAAGTAGTCGTTAGCTATTGATAATGATCAATTTGTCAGGGATTATTGCACAATAATGCCATATTCTCTGTTAATTAGATAGGCCCATGTTAATTGTAGGTTCTCTTAAAAGCACTTCCTTGGATGATCAAGAGGGCTTGCCATAAGACAAACTGAGCTTTGCAAAAGTAGAGTAAATTTTATGAGGAATTGAGATATATATTTACTATAATGATACTTTTAGAAATGTTCACGATTTGGCAAGTTTATAATAATCAGATGTAGCTGCTCATAAGGGAGAGAAATTAATCCAGTCACAGTTTTTCCAGAAAGCAGGGTCCTTACTGGTCCTGTCTCATACCCTTTCCTAGAATAAGGGAAAGAAGCAGTGTGCACACACAGACATAAAATTGTATATACCTCAAAACTGCCCATATCTGGGGTAAGAAGACTTCTGTGTACATGTTCATGAAAAAATCTCTTTTTGTTTTTTTTTTTTTTTTTTGGCCAGTTTATGATGCATCACAGAATGGATGTAAAATCTCTTCAGAGAGATGTGTATAGTTGTTGATGATTAAGAACTGAACTTGTTATATCCATATATTTTTTGTTTAATGATAAAACTCCATGTATGTTCTCAGCTTTTGCTTAGCTTCAAGTGTCCAATACAAATTTCTGTCTTCTGAAGATGTGACTCAGCATGTGGCACTCTCATCACATCCTGTTGGAATATGATCGTGGAAATCATGACCTTAAAAAAATACTAAATGAATAAAACCCCAAGAAAATCCCTGCACCTTGGTTAGTTGGGGAGAGCTGGGATTCACTGTGCCTACATGAAATTCTTCTTGGGCTCTGTTCAGTTTTAGCATCAATGTGTTAGAATCTGCAGAGTTTTAGGCTGTTTCCAGTAGTGTTTGCCGTCAAGTAAAATATGGGGTTGAGTGGATATTTTATTATAAGTGTGAAAAATTATTTCAATGTAACATTGCAGTTCAGTTTGCCACTTGATGAACTTAAGCAGGAACTCTTGCATGCTATTTAAGAGTGCAACTCATTCTTCCAGCAGCAAACAGAAGGTGAGAAAGGTGAGGAAAAGCTATCCCATTAACATTTTAACAAGGTCAAGCCCCTGATGCCCCCCATGGAGGGATGGGCTCCTGTCGAGTTTTAATGCCAGCGTGGGGAATCCAGTGAGGATGACAAGCCTGAGCAGCAGCTGAGATCTCCTGGGCAGGTGGCCCTGGGACAGCAGGGCTGGGCTGGGGCTCCCTCCATCCTTGCTGAGTTCTTGTAATCCTCCTGGAGAGGGGGACAAGGAGGGGTGAACGAGGGCACAGTTCTGAGATCTGACTGCACCATGGTGATAAAGCAAACCCGAAATTCATCCTCATCTCAAAGCTGGAACTTCAGTTCCACAGATCCTGCCATTTATTCCTGCATTTCATGCTGCTACTTCTAAATTTCAGGTCAGAAAGTGAGAAAAAAAGGGGGGATTGTATTGAGTTGCTGTGGAGAAAACCTTAAGGTGCTGTGAGGTTTAAGTATAAAACATGGATTCTTTATAGCTCCCTGTCTTTGTCAGAATGTTTTCCATTGTGTTTGTGTCTTGTCAATGCCTGAAGTATTGATTTCCTGCCAGTGGGAGCTGGATTCCCAACGAGCCTTTTTGTCCTTGTCTTCAGCACCCTTTGGTAAAGTCACTCAGGACTGCTTGTTTAGTTTGGTTTTACAAACCATAAAATAGTGTTTTATGTGTGACTTCCTCATTGTAAATATAGCAGCTTTCCCTCTTTTTTCACTCTGATACTAAGGTTTTAAAGTGGCAATTTTAGGAAAAAAGGCTATGTAAACACAAGGTGAACTGATATACCAGAGAATTGTTAAGATGGGTTTCCTCTGGTGCTTTTTCCACAGTGTTGGCTCACGAACTTATTTCAAGGCACAGATTGGAAAAAGTCATGTAGTGCTCACCTGCTGCACAATTAAAAGTGATTTCTCTTTATGCACGAGCAGTTACCAGGTTATGTGTAGTGGTCAAGGAAAAACACTTAAAAAATAGAATGTAATCGTTTGATTACACACTTGTTTTAAATAATTATTGTTTTAGTGCATTTGAGAAATACAGATGGCAATAATAATAATAATTCTCCCTAATAATAATAATAATAATAATTCTCCCTTTCTTGATTTGAAATGCCTGTGTCATGTTTGAGGATATGTATTCAGCAAGACTTTTGCTGGTTAAATGATTGTGGGAACTTGCTCATGTTTGCAGATCACTGGTAGTTAGCTTGGTGTAATTAGGAGCAGGTTTCAGGTCATGATCTAGTGAGGTTTTTGTGTTGATTCCTTTGCTGTATTTCAGCATAGATGTATTACACAATAGTCTTGTCTGTACCCTGAGCTGCCTTACCCTGTCAGTGTGACACCTGTGACACCTGGCTGTGCCTAACTCCACTGCTGGCATCCTTTCCAGCCTGACTCTCAGTGAACTCTGAGCTTGGATCCATCATCACTCAGCTCTGCTTTAATGGAGACAGTGGGGCTGTGAAACCTCTGTGTGTTCGTTGCGGTGTTTTGGACTTTTGGTGGGTGATCCTCACTCAGCACTCAGGTGTGCCACAGGATTTGTCACAGAACATGTGGCTGGTGCCAGAGGTGGCCCTGCAGCAGCTTGGCCTTTCCTTAGGAGCCTTCCTGCCCCTTTTGCATCTGTGGTGCAGAACAGCTGATGGTAATCACTATAAACATTAATTATGAGCTGATAGACAAGGGTATAATCAAAGCAGAGATGAATTATGACAGCGATCCAACATCCACATCTTTAAACCAGCTGATAAATCTCTGCCTTTGATTAATATGAGGGAAATATAATAGGAAAACTTCATTGCCAAGGGCTCTAATTGTCCAGTTCTGTGCTCAGTAAGTGTTAAAATGCAATAGCTGGACAAAGAAATGAGACAAACAAAAGTCTGCACTGAATTAATGCTTCAGCAAAATGTTTGAGTAACATATGTCTTAACCTGGCTAGAGTCCTAAAGTAGGAGTAGAAGACTTTAATTAGATGATTGATGAGTGCTTCTGGAGAGAGCTGTGAATGCACAGTGACTGCAAGGTGACAGGAGCTGTCTGGAGAGGGGACAGGGAGCTCGGGAGGAGGGGCAGGGAAGGCCACCTGCCCTGGAGGCAGCACAAGCAGCCCTGGCTCGCTGGGGTTGTTTCTACCAGGAAGGTTTAAGAGCTTTGTGCTTGGCTGTCTCACAAAAAATTATGCAAAATATCCAGCTGCTTCCTGCAGTGCTCAGGAACTATAAAACGCTGGGATTTTTGCTAGTAAACAACAGAAAATGATTTGCTCTGAAGCAGTAAAAGCCTTACACTGGTGATTGGTGACTGGCGCTGACACTAAACTTCCCAAGGCACTTTGTGATAATTAGAAGTATCTACAGTGTTAAGCATTTTTGTTGGGTGATTCTTGGCAAAGTGGGTGCCAGTTTTCCTGTGAGAAAGGTCCCTTATGCATGTGTGAATGCACATTTCAGTTTAGACATCACTGCTACATCTTCTGAAGTTCTGATATGAGATAATGAGCATGGCCAAATCCTGGTTCAGTTCTCCTTAAGTGTTTGTGAAGTAGAATTTTGTCTGTGATACCCTAAGAATTGGGTTCCATTATCATAATCATCTATTTTTCCACCTGTGGTGGGGTAGCTTTTTTGCTCTCACACAGGCAGAGGATGTTCTTTCAATAAACTATTGCAAGATTATTTTGAATATTACTTTCTATTTCCAGTAAGGTATTGACAGCCAAGCCTTTCTTTAGGTGCTATTTAAATTTTTATATCCCAATATTTCTGTGCCCATCAAGCCCTCTCTAGACATTGCTGCAGTTTTCTCCTTTGCCAGCCTTGGTGGCACTACTTGCCCCCAAGCAGAAAATAAATACTGTGGTTTTCAGAACATTTTCTGTCTGCATCCTGTGGCAGGTCATTGAGTATTGGCTGTGAAATGGTCTGAGGTGAATTTACAGAATCTAGGTTAAATAATCATTATTATGTCCCAGTTTCAATTGTGTCCCAGATATGAACATTATGCTATGTAGTCAATTCAGATAAATTAATGGTGAATCTGTTTCACATCTGATTATTAGTTTCTCCTGACATGATACTTGATTAAATTTTTTAAATCTTCTATAATTTGAAGTATTTGTGACTTTGTTTTTAGATTTTTCTCTCTTGTTTTTTTAATGGCTATTGGGAAGAAAAAGGTGAAAATGTCACTTTGCATAGAGAAGATGTAATTCTGAATAAGTTTTGAGTAATGTGAAATATTTTTGCATTCATGGCAGTATAGTACCTTAGTAAGTAGAATTTGGAAATCGGAAATGTTGCTTGCTGGGTCAAAAATTGCATTTCAAAAGCACCTGGATGCAAAAGCAATGTGTTTCCCACAATGATCATCATTGCTGTTCTCCAGTGAAGGCTGAGGAGCCAGGCTCCCATTCAGCAGGGACTGTCTGAGTGTCAGAGTGTGCCTGTTCCATTTGCAGGAGTCTCTGCAGCCTGCAGAAATAATAATGCTGTGCCAAAGAAAAGCACCCCTGCCCTGGCAAACATGGCATCAATCCCAGTCATTGTCTGTGTGTCAGGTGTAATGCATTGGGTTAGGATAACCTGAACCAATACTTCTGTTTTAATGAGACAGGTGGGTAGAAATTTCCCAGAAAGGTATTTAAGGTTGTAAATGTGCTTGGGATGGCTGTGGTGTTGAATATTTGTAGTGTAGTGTATCACAATTAGATAAAGCAACAATAACCTGAGAAACTGGGGCTGTGGTGAAGGGGAGAGGTGAAAAGAAGCAGAGGAGCTGTATGAGGTTATGAAGTGTTTGTGTCCTGAACAAGAAGTGCAAATGTGAATCCTGAAAGCTGCTGAGGGCACAGGTGGCTGTAGAAGACTCTAACCCTGTGCTTCCCCAAACAAGTGGAAGGACAGCACTGCTTAAGTGACATAAATCTTTGTGCTGTGCATAACAAGAGCTCAGGAAGCACAGAGCCTCCAGCTTTGTGGAAGAGTTTCAATGTATTTGAATATTTGTATTTCTGCTTCAATCTATTTGATAGACTAGTGACAGTAAAGGTGTATCATAATCAGTGGGTGCATGTCCTAATGAAATGAATTGCAGGTACATTTGTGAGCAAATGTCAAACAGTCTGCTAAAATCAGCTTTGCTGCAGAAGAGGGGCACCAATCAGAGCAGGGTTTTGGAAAGAACCAACATGTTTGGAATAGTGGAACTATAAAAGAAAAAGTAGTTTGAATGCACTGAACAAAAGAACAACATCCTGGTGTTGATCTTTTTGTCTTTGCTGTAATAAATAGCATTTACTTGGCCTTTTAGCTTATTATCTTGTTATAGGAAAAGTACTTCATGTACAGGTTTAATTTTAACCCAAACATAACTGACATCCAAACCTGATACAAGGATGAATCACACAAATGACAGTGTTTTCTTACAAAGTAGGGATTTTTGTAAATTTTAGTTCTCATGGAAAGTACAAATACAGGTGCATTGTACTGCAGAGAGTTTGGTGTGGGGGAATCTGCACTGAAAGCACTATGAGTCCTTTCACTTCAACAGTCATTAAATAAAAGACAAGAAGATGATGGAATCCAAGGAAGGCACTGAGGTGACAGTGACCTGCTTTGCTAAATCACAATAACTGCTTTAGGATCTGACACTGCAGGAGCTAACCTTGAAAGCGCTGAAAACCTCAAATTTGTGACATTAGCAGAGCAGAAATGAAAACGCTATGAATCACTGTTAGAAAAAGCTTGTGTATTATTTCATAGTGATAAATTTAAAAGTGTCTCCAGCAATCTGCATGTGAAACCCTGGGCACTAATAAACAGCAGCCACTGCCACAAATTTGAGCACTGCTTGCAGAATGCCCAGAGGAGGAAGGTACCTCAGGGTCAAAAT
The DNA here is from genome assembly GCF_012460135.2 of Molothrus ater. Classification (NCBI taxonomy): domain Eukaryota; kingdom Metazoa; phylum Chordata; class Aves; order Passeriformes; family Icteridae; genus Molothrus; species Molothrus ater. The sequence continues at coordinate 12,632,020 of NC_050493.2, read as the reverse complement.
GTGTGGTGCTGAGACTTCTGGCTTTGTTATTTTTTCCCGTTGGTCTTGGGCAGGACCTTTTCAGATGTACTCACTGGTAACTGATGCGTTCATCACAGCATCATTTTCCCTCCTACTGATTCTCATTGTCTAAATTGCCAGTTAAGAAAGGATTTATGTCTTTCTGTTCAGAACAATATTGGGCCTAAACTAAGCTGCAGGTTGTGAGATGTAGTTTCATTGATAGGAAGGAACCATGGTCTATTAACACAAAATGGAGCTTTCATCTGGATCTGTAACCTCCACCTAAAACTGCTAAAACTGAATTTTTTTGTTAGGGTTTCCGACCTCATTTGCTGTGTCTATGTTGGCTGAAGGTGTGGAGCAAAGGGGAAAATACAACTTTTGGCTTTATAAGTACCTTACTCTACATCTTTTTCTCTCTTCTTTGTGGTAAATAATAGTGAAAATCTAAACATCAACAAAAAGCAAACAAGCAGCACTCACCTCCCCAAATTAGAGCCAGTGGCAGAGTTGAGATTTCCCTGGTGAAGCTGCCTTATTGTGTGTACCTGAAAGATGCACTTTCCTCAGAGGCTTTTGGACTAGAGGAGGAGGAAATTAATTCTATTTGCCTCATTGTTTCCTTCCTGGACAAACAGGAATGAAAATCCCCCAGATGGGGCACCCAAAATTTTGAAGCTCTGATAGAGACAGATGTGAGCCGTGACCAGGACGTGGCACCCAAGGATGAGCCTGGGCAGGGCTGCAGCAGTGATCATTAATGAGAATCATTATCAATGACCTAATCATCATTAATCAACGTGCAAAGGCTACACCCAGGCTGGTTGTAGTGAGGTGACTGAAATCCATCCCACAGCTTAGGATTTCCTGCTGTTATTTGATGGGATTGTCTTCTCCTTGGATAATAGTGTGGGGAATATGGGGATTGACTGAATGTGGCAGAAAGTTGTCTTAATTTTTGTAGCTCACACCTCTAATTCTGTGATGAAAGAAGTGATTGTGTTGTTTGCGAGGAATACTTCTGGAATTCTGTCTGGCACAGCAGAGTTTTCATAGGTGACAGTAGCAATAGCTGTTGGGTCTAATGGGCAGTCATTATCAGGAGGAATTAAGTTGTTCTTTGCAGTAAAATTATCCAAGGGGAAATTGCAGTACCAAAGCTGTTGCTTGGAGTTATTTGCCTTTCCACTGATTGGGTTTCATTACATTCTTTCATGATGCTGAACTTGAAATTTCTTTGCTGATTTGTTTGCACTAATAGCCAGCTCTGCTGCTGATGTTGTGTTACAATCTTCTGGGGACATGACCCTCGACTCTTTTGAAAGTTTCTTTATCTCAGTTTCCCACAAATTTTTAAAAGTGTCTCTCAGGCCATTTTATATCTATATTTCAAAATATTTATATATTTCAAAATATTTATATATATTTAACATATAGAAATATTTTATTAATGTTTATATATTTTTATCACAATATTGCATGGTACTGCAGCAGTTTTGTTTGAGTCATGTTTTAGGCCCTCTGCTCTCCCTGCACAGCCTGCATGGTACATTCCAGTTATATCAATTCTTATCTTCTCTCTGCTTCCTTTCCCTCCTTGAATCTGTCCACCCCTTATTTGTTTCATCTGTTATTTATATTTCATCCTACTGTATGTTTCCCTTTGCAGCAAAATTATCATTTTGTCTGAAGGCTTTATGATGGTGTCTGCAGTGCATTCCCTGTAGAGATTCTTCAGTATCAGATTCTTCACTTTGCTTTTTACCTTTTAGGCAGACAATAACAATCAAAAATCCATCTGGGAATGTTGGGAATAAACTCATGATGGATCTGATTCCTAATGGATACCAGTGAGGTACATCTGTGCTTTATGCCATCCATCCTTCCTGGATGCTGAAAAGCAGAGAACACATGGATCTCTTGGTTTTTACAGCACTTCTCTGTGGAAGTGAATGTTCAGGCCATTTTGGAGACTTCACAGAAGACAAATGACAATTCAAATCCTTTGAAACTCTTTTCCAGGGTTGTATCCACTCTAGGGCACACCCCAGCAGTTATTCCAGATGTTCTTAGGCCAGGAGTGCTTGCTGATGCCTTTGGAAAGCAGCAGGGCTGTAAAAGGGGCTGTGTTCAATGTGGCACTCCTAAATTAGGTTGTATGCCAATATTCCCTTCAGAAACACAGGCTAGAGGAGAGAACTGTTCTCCTTCAGGGGAAACAAGGTGTGGTGTGTCCTGAGCTGCAGAGAAATCCCTGTCCTTGGGGGCTCTCACTGCTCCTGACCTTGGGGTTTATTTGTCGGTGATGCTCAGAGCACCAGGCTGGCCAATGAATTGGTGTGGTGAAATTATAGAAGAGAGGAAGTGAAAAGCAACTTAGCATGGACACTGGCTTGGTGATTAGTTTAGCTCATCAAGGTGCTTATATTTGGTGGGATAAGTGCCAGTTGCTTTGAGCTCTGTAGTGATTCAATGGTGTTATAGGCCAGTATGTGGAACAACTGAAAACTGAGCCCTGTTGGGTCATACATAAAAATATGTTGGGTCATGGATGTGCTCCTACCCACACAATGTTTGTTGAAAAAGACTGCAGCCACTACTTAGAATGAGTAGCTACCAAAAGGGGAGCTACCTCTGCTGCAGTAAATGTAGAATTCTACAACAGGGGGTACAGCAAAGCCCAGGGCTCAGAGCTGTGACCCGGGGGATCCTGGCTGGGTGGGCAGCAGGGGGAGGCCAGGGGCTCCCCGAACAACATGGGGAGCAACTTGCTTCAGGTTGAAGGCTGCCCCTGCTGTGAGCAGGGTGTGGAGCCCTCAGGGTGCTCCCTCCCACCTCAGTACAAACACGAATTCCCCAGGCAGCTGCATAGTGGAAGGTGCTGTGGCATTCCAGCCTGGCTGGCTGCACAGACACCAAGTGCTGTCCTTCCTTCAGATCATCCACTCCTGAAGGGCTGCTCTTTGTCTTTTTTGGTTTTTTCTTTTTTTTTTTGGTAACTTGTTTAACAGGTTTTCTATTCCTTCTCAGCCGTTCCAATGTATTTAAGGAGAATCAAATCCCTTCAGTCAATTTTAACTCCATATTGTATTTAGAATAAGTACTATAAGATTCAATTGTCTTCAATGACAATATTTGTTTTGTTAGACCTTCAAGTAATTTTTGGATTTTTTTTTTTTTTTTCCTTTCTCCTCTTTTGGTAGTAGTTGGCTTTAGGAAATGTTTCCTTGTACTATTTAGAGAATGACCTTCAGTACTGATAACATTTTGTTGTAGTGCACTTTTTTTTTGTGCACTGTTTAAATAATAAATTGTAAATCAACACAGTTAAATGAGATATGACTGCACAGATATTTGTATAAATTGGGAAACTTCACCACCTGCTCTGCAAGGACAACCTTTACCAATTGTTGTTATTTTTCTGCTTCAGAAAACCTTTCCAGAGGAATTCCAAATCTCTCACGTCCCAGATCATTAAGCGATGTGAGCAAATAGTCCTTGTACTGCAGAGTGGTTGAGTAGCACAAGGATGTTCTTCTTTTTTGTGCTAACTTTTTCTAAGCCACTACTTTGAAAATGTTTGGAGGAACAAAATACAGGAGAAATTCTAGGCAGAACAATTTGTGGTTCAAAACACCTCGAAAACAGTTTAAAAAAATGTACTGTTCTTCTTTTTTGTATCCATAGCATGTTAGTTTTATATGTAATTCATACAGTATTAATATTAAATAACTTCAGGTATTTATTAAGTTTGAAAAGCAGTTTAATTTTTTTTTCTTAAGAAGTATGAGAACTTTTTTTTTAATTTAGATTTGGCTAAAATTATCTGTCATATGCAGATGATTATGCAATATCTGCCAGCATCCTACCCTAAGACAGTTTTACCAGATGGTCAAGCGTGTTTCATGTGGCACTTGTTTAAATACAACTATATCTAATTTTTCCTGTAATTATTAACATCATCTTGCATCTGAGGACTTGATCTGCATTAAATTAACTACTTCTAAACTATTTATGCCACATTTTGTAGTTAAAAGATGGGATTTCAACTCTTATACTTGGCAGCACAAGTATTTTGCTTTAATATCTAAGAGATCTATATTATCATGTCAAAATTTATAGTAGAAATAATAAATATTTTATCCAGTGCTGATTATGCTGTTTATAAAGAAAAAAGGCTTGTTATTTAATTTATGTGAGATTTACTAAACTGATTCTGAGTATTGAAGCAGCAATTGGAGGTACATGTGACAAGTACAAACAAAGTCTCTTAAAGATGCATTTGCTTGAATAAAACCCTAAGTTAGGGCTGCAGGCAGGCTTGCATTCACAGCAGTGATGGAAGATGATAATCAAACAAGATCTTCACTGGCAGATGGACAATTCCATAGTTGTATGACATGGTTATTGTTCCACATGTACAGTGGGTACTGTGCTCTTACCCCTGGTCCTTTTCTCTTTAAATTATGGGTTGCTGCAGTTTCCCTGGGATCATCCTTCAGAATATTCTGGGGTTTGAGCTGGTTCTTCTCTTGTGCCCTTCTACAGACATCCTGCTTAAAGGTTAAACAATGATCTCTGCAGGAAAAACTAGTTTAGCATGTAGTTAAACCCCAGTCCCACGGTGGTTGAACCCCAGTCCCACGGGTGGTTAAGTCAGCCATGTGGTGCCCAACATGCAATTTGGGCTTTTAGAGTTGATTTCTGAGCTTCAGGCTGCAATTTTGCCATGAGTACCATAGTTGGCAGTTTCTCATTTTTTATTGGGCATAAAAAGTAATAATATGGGACTGTTATTAGCTACAGAATAAGGCACTGTTAGCACTCACTTTTTATGTTAAATCCAAGTACTGCATTGATTTTGCAGTAGGAAGACATGCAAGTCAGAAATGCAGTAAACAATGAGCCATCAACAAAGCATTGGCTCTGGGTGTGAAAGAGAGTTGCAGAGTTCCAGTCAGAAATAACAGAAGGAAGGACATAAAAGAAAACAGTAGAGAGACAAAGCAAGAATAAATGTAAGTAAAATAATATTGAAAGCACATTCAGTCACTGAGAGGATTTTTACTGCATTCGCTGCTTGCTATGGGGCATCATCCTGTGTATTTCAGTACCAGGTTTTTTGAGAGCAGGAGCTGGAAGGCTTGGCCTGTATTTTTAGGATGCTTCCAAGAAAAGCAGTAAATACACCCTGAGTCTGCTTGTACCTGGAGTTAATGGCCATAATCGCCAGCAGCTGCAGTCTGACACCCTGCTGGGCACAAAAGGAGCTGACCCTTTAACCAGCAGCACTAAAGCACAAAGCTCATGTAGCAGCAAGGGGAGGAAAGTTGAAATTGTCAGGGAGATGAAGTGCAGCCCAACCTGTCCATGTAGCACTGGGTCAGGCAGAATGAAATTCAACAACACTTGCAGTGAGCTGTGTCTCAGAGTTTGCTGTTTAGTGGCACTAAATTTATATTAAAACATAAAATTGAAGTGACAGAAAAAAACCATTTTCAGCACGGTTCTTGTGGACAACAGGGCTTGTGAAAGATGTTCTAGCTGTGCAATTTATTCCTGGATAATTGTCATTGACAGCCATGGGGGAAAAATGATTTAGGAACAGCTCTGACTCTTGGCTGATCACAATATTTGGATGCCCAGGTTTAAACATAGATATTAGTGATTCTATTTATTACTTTAAGAAGAAAAAGCAATGCTCTCATGAGCTATTAGCTATGGAATCCATTATGTGTTATTTTATATGGGGCTGAGGCTGCCCAGTTGTCCAGGGCCCGGACTCTCAGGACACAGGTGAGGAGGGAGAGGTTTCATGGCTTTCACCTGGTGACCTGCCCTCAGCTTGCTTTTGTAGGATTCCATCTTGCCTTGGAGACACATCTTGTGCAGTAAAACCCTTGCTATCAAATGCATTTTTGAGGCTGAAGGAGAAGTTTTTCTTTTATTCAGGCAAGGTGTTCTTGTGTGCTTGGCATCTGGCTTGCATTTTTTGTTTTTGAACTACATTACAGTACACAATTGTGCAGCCTGGTGCATGCTTACTAAAACCCCTTTATTTTACAGGGTTTCCCCAAATTCTCTGTAATTTTGCAGTTGTTTTTAATGACCATAACATTCTACACTTATAATATCTAAACAAAAACACTAGGATGGGGTATCAGCAAATCCTGGAAGGACTGTAATGTATCAGGATTGATCCAGGAGTAATTTTCATCCACCTGGGGATGAGTTAGGATGTTGTGTGGGCAGGAATGACCTGAGGAATAGGTGCACACTGCATCTCTCCTGGCAAGAGGTGGGTGTCAGTTTGGGATCACTGCTCCCCAGTGGCTCACAGTTGCTTTTATTTTCTTAGTAAAGCTCCATATTAAATTAAGTCCTTTTAGGTTGCAGGTATTTCAAAAGACTGTCTGTACTGTGCTACATATGCTGGTCATAAATCAAAATACTGATGGGCAGTGGCAATAATGATGGAATATTCCATCCTCTCTTTGTTGGTTTTCTGAATTATTTTAGGAATTTAGAACTTATTTGTGGTTGGAGCTTTTACCCATCCCATCTCCAGCACCAGGAGCTGGTGTGGTGGTGAGCAGGGGTAAAGACGAGCTGTGCTTTTCAGGATGGCACAAACAAGCACTAAGGATGCTGTTTGTTCAATAGGTGCCCTTGCTGGTGGTCGTGGCTCTCTGTGATGAAGGACATGCAGGTGCTGGTGATGACACCAGGGATGTTCCTGCTGCTGAGCAGGAAAGGGACAGCACTGAGTGTTGGAATCAGGTTGTTCCTGACCTAGGGAAATGATTGGAGCTCTCCCAGCAGCTCCCACTCCAGGAAATGTGGAGCCAGAAGTTCCTGCTGGACTGGAAGAGGCTGAAGGAAGTTAACTGGAATGTTTGAGTGGATTGCCAGGCACCTCTTTGCCTCCATAGCAGAGATAGTCATTAATGTCAGATAACCTTTACTGAGATCATGTATTCAAGAGAAAATAATGAGCTGGTTTTCAATAATTCAAATATTTCTCTTTTCCAGCCATTGCTTTTCTTCCACCTTTTGTGTACACAGGCTTTTCCTCTTTAACCCATCTGATCTTTTACTTGGAAGAACTGTAATAAATGTAGGTGAGGTGTTCATCCTTTCTTCTAACAGACAATTGTGTGGAACTCGAGGCTCTGCACTGATTCCAAGGAATTGGTGTCATTTGTTGTGGACACACTATGAATCTGTAGCCTTTCATTTTTTTGTAGTATGTTGCCCATTTTTATTTTTCCTTCCTTCCCCCCACTCAACCCTCTGTTCTTTTTTTTTTTTCCTCTGTTTTCTTCCCTTTTCTTTTTGACTTTTTTTCCTTCTCCCCTCTCCCTTTTTGCTTTCCAGCTTCAGTTATTTCAGAACATGTTGTTATGGATCCCTTTTATTCTCATGTCAGCATTTCAATCCTCATCAAAGATCCCATCAGCTAAAACCAGATTCTGTACTCACACATAAACCCCCACCCAAATTCTCTGATGTTGTTATGAAGGGCTCATTTTTCCTTCAGGGAAGAAGGAGAGAAGTGGGAAGGGGAGGAGGGGTTGCTGCTAGAGAGCCTCTTAATTTCATCCATTTTAAACCTTTTTGTCTGCATTGCCACTGCCACCCAACTTCTGGGCTCTTTCAGCCAGTTCTTTTTTTCTTTCAGCACTTTGCTATCCACCTGCACAGAGTTTCCTGCTCTGTCAGGAATTAGAGTTAAATAGTTTACTCCCTCAATTCCACTGCAGCGGAATTTATTTATTTTCTCCCCTTGCTTTTGCTTCTGTTGCAGCTTTCATGCCATTGCTTCATCCTTAAGTGGTGCTTTATGTCAGATGGGGGACAGATACTTTTCTGAAAAATGAGGGCCCCCCTCAGTCATGAAGAAGTCCTGGGCTCATTACTCTGTGCAAGGAAAGCTCAACAAAAGCTGGGATGAGAAAGAGCTGCTCGATGACAGAAACAAAACATAACTTCCAGTGGATTTGTCTTGGAGTAAAAGTAATGTATGGCCTCTCTTGAGCAGGTAACCTATCGATTACAGCACAGCCAGAGCACTCTCAAATCCCTACCAGGCTTTCCCTCTAATGGATATTAATGTCTCCAGCTTTTCTCATGTTGCTTGGGAGAAATATTAAGGGTTACAGCCAACGTAAAAAGAACTGCTCAACAGTTCTGGTATCTTCTGACTTTAAGAGCCACTTAATCAACTTTGTAGTTGTCTAAGGATACTGATTAATTTGCATTCATGTTATGTAATTTAAAGATAAAATGATTCATGTTTCATCTCTTAAAAAAAAAAAATTCTGCAGAGGCTTCCTTCTACTGTCTGAAGAGAGATTACATAAAGAAATGTGCTACTGAGTGCATTTATCAACTAGAAAAAGGCTCTCCTTTTATCTGAGTAGCTTTTCTAAGTGTTTCTGTTTCCTTTTCCCACTGTGTTTTATATAAATTCGTGAACATCAGGAATATAATTTCTGACATATCACTGGGGACAGATCTGGAGGGATGAACACTGTTGCCCTTGCACATCAGTGGAAGGCTGGGGATGTCGAGCCTTTACCAAGGCAGCTGTTCCCAAAATGTTCAATCATTGTTGAATAAGCTAACAAATAGGAATTGTTGCAAACAGAGCAGGTATCTCATCTCTGCATTGTTCAGTTTGATTTCTCTTGTGTATCTACTGCAGGGTAGTTTTTCAGTTACTACAGAGTGATAAATATTGATTAATGTACACATTTCCTACAAACACGTACATGTAAGTACATATATATATGTATATAAAAGGTCATATCATAAATAGGTATAAAAGAAACTTGTTGGAGTACATGTCAGCTTCTTATATTACCAAAGTTAAATGAAAAAGGTTAAATGTTCTCTGCATCTGATTATCTGTTGTTAAAAATGAAAAAGATTTAATTACTCAGGGTTTTATATTCATGTTTAATAGACAATCTTTCACCTGAGTACAATTTTACACTCAGGACAGAGCTCTGTCTCAGTTTGCATTGCTTCTGCTGGTAGACTTAGTTGATCAAGAAGATTTTTTGGATAAAACCCTCTGGTTTCTTCCCAAATACTGCTTTCTTTTGATAGTTTTGTTTTCTTTTTTTAAGTTATTTTTTGGCCCCCAGAGTTCCAGCCCCCTCCCTGTCCCCTTTTACTTCTTTTTTTACTTCTTCCCTGCCTACTTGTGCTCCTCCAGAAAACTTCTCTGTGCCAGGTCTTGGCACAGCCCGTGTCTCTGCAGAGCTTCTCGGGGAGTTTTGTTTTCCAGCTTCTGAACAATGATCAAAGCTGCCAGTTCTATTTCATCCATGTGAAATTTCTTCCTTACTCTCACAATTCTTTTATCTTTGTTTCAACTACCAGCAGCTCCAAAAGTCAGATTCACTCTATGAATATGCATAAAAGTTGTGTTTGGCTGCTCCCTTCTAGCAGGATTGTTCTCCATCCACCTTTCAAGCCCTGCAGAAGTTGGGAAGTCGGGGGAGGTTTGAAGTTATTCTATCCAGAGGCTGAGGGGTCCTGCATCCCTCTGCAGTACAGGGATGTCTGTGGCTGGCTCAAGAGTTTTCTTTACCTTTTTCCATTCTTGAAACTGCTCCTCAGGGATTTCCTCCCCTCAGTGCCTCCACAGCAGCATGGAGTCAGGGCATTCTTCAATTTTTGTGTCTCTGTGCTTTGTCTTTATCTCTGCTTTGGTTGTAAAGTTATGCTTTTTAATCTTGTCTGGGTCTTTTAAAACCATTTTGATGTCATTCTCTCCACCACACAGAAAAAGTCCCGTTTTAGTATTTCTCAATTAGATCATTTTTGAATTCTACTGAAATAGAGGTTTAATTAGTTGGATACAGTGCCAAAATTTATGTGATTTTTCAGCAACTTGTTTTTATTTATAAAATAACAAGTTGTAACTTCAATCAATTTGATTCCATAATATTGAAAGCTAATCAGCTCTGTTGTGTGTGGAGTGTGCATGGAAAGATTTCATTGCTTGATGTTTTGTCTGCAACTGTAAAGCCAGAGGCCAAATATTTGGAAAAAAAGCTTTCTAAAACCTGGTTACTTCATTAACTCACGGCTAGTGTGCAGGGCTTTGATTAGAGTTAAACCTCACAGGATGCTGTGCATTGGAAGGGACCTTTAGGGTCTTGTTCCACCCCTGCCATGGCAGGGACACCTCCCACTGTCCCAGGTTCCTGCCCAGCCTGGCCTTGGGCACTGCCAGGGATGCAGGGGCAGCCCCAGCTGCTCTGGGCACCCTGTGCCAGGGCCTGCCCACCCTGCACAGGGAACAATTCCTGATTCCCAATATCCCATCCAGCCCTGCCCTCTGGCAGTGGGAGCCATTCCCCTGTCTCCTGTCACACCATGTCCTTGTGTGGGAGAGCCTCTCCAGCTCTCTTGCAGGCACTGGAAAGCTGCTTTAGGTTCTCCCCACAGATTTGTGATAATTTGGACCTTGTGGCTGTGCCAGAGCCATGCCTGGGTGTGTGACCATCCCCACGTGGGGGTTGGAATGCCTGGCTCAGAAGGGGAAGGGCAGTGAGGGCTGGCTCAGTAACACACTGTGTGCTGAACCTGTGGATAAAAATTCCAATTCTTTCCCATTAATGCCCTGTCCGTTGTCATTACAGGACGCCTTGAGCTTGCTCACATAGTGCGTTGAGGTTTGGTGAGTGACGCTTCTTTTCTCAGAATATTGCTCCCATCCTTGCCTGCTGAATGCAATCCACAAGCTGTGGGTGTCAGTCTGGAGAAAAGGAAAAAAAAAAAAGTGTCTGAGCAGCAACATTTGTCTCCTTGATGTTTAAAAAAAGGCACTTGGGGTAGTGGCTCTCGGTTCAGTTCTCACTTTTATCCTGCACTTAAACTTCTGATTAAGGTCATGCAGGACACCTTGTCATCTTTGCACCACTTAGCTTGACTTTTATCTGATGCTGAAGAACTCGCTAAGTTGTCTTTGAAGAATAATGTTCTGGGGAAAATGGATCTAAATGGATATATTGGGTAAAATAAATTCACCTGCAGGCCTGTGAAAAAGCACTGTAAATCTTGCCATGACCCTGTTCACTAAGGAGGTTTGTTGATAGCATTATATTAAATCAGGAGCAGCAGAGGAAGCTATAGAGATATTCAGCAGTAACTGAAGAGGGAGAATTGCACGGCTTGTGGGATTACAGAATATGGAATTTTGTACTTCCAGGTCATTACTTTGAATTCAAATACACTCCTGGTAGTAATAAAAATCTGTTACCAGATGACAGCTCTCCAGTTTCATGTATGAACTGAGCTGAGGTTTTCTCTCTCTCCACCTGGTAATGGGCAGATGCCTGCTACAGACAGAGTGTCACAAGTGACACCATCAGCTACTTCTATTGACACCTCAGGGGTGGGCAGCAGATAAATATCTCATTGCACAGTCACCTCTTTGACCTTAGATTAGATTCTTCTCTGGTGTTCAGCAGGGAGCTGTGTGCAGGGAAAAGTTTCAGGGATAATATATCTTCCTCCTTTATATAGCATTGTTGAACAATGAACAGGAGGTAAAAATTGAGGGCAATTTCCAAATTATTGCTCATAATTTAAAGACTGTGTGTTATTCCTTATTTCATGTGGCACCAAACAGGGTTTCAACAAGGGAGGCATCTGAAAGGAGGTGTAATTAATAAGTATTTTGGCATAGGCTAGCATTACTCTTTCTCCCTTATTCTCTGGGGCTTACCATTGTTGACACCACTGAATAAGAAAGCTAATTTATTCTGGATGTGTAGGTGTTACAGAGTATAGCTGCCTTTGAAGGGAAGATGTGGTGTATTTAACATGTCTGATTTAAAGACAGTCGTCCTTTGGTGCTTGCAGAAGAAAATTCTGTGGCACATCCCTGCGACTGCTGTGTGACTCACAAAGTGGCAAGTCCTACAGGAGCTCCCAAAAGTGGCTTTTCTCTCCTGAAACCAAAGCATGTCTCTCATGCCTTCCCTGGGGTTTGTTTTGCTCTCAGTGTGAGGAGTTTCATGTGAGAAGCTCTTGTTTACCACAGGAATAAATGCAAAAAGCAGCCACCTGATGATTGCTGAGGTAGAGGCTACTGAGAGAATCCTCATCTGTCTTCAGACACCTGTGATTGCTGATAACCCAGCTACCATGGGAAAGGACGATGGGGATTTACACAAGATCCTGTGCACATGGGGATGTGTCACAGACATATCTTCTGAAAAGTCCTTTTGCCAGGATCTTTTCTCCTGAGAAGCTGGGAAGCTTCAGCTTCTCCATGTTTTGCTGCTTTGGAATTTGATTTGGAGAATTGTTTACCCAGCATGTGAAACTGTTTTTACTTGATGACCAATGACAGCCACCTGTGTCGAGGCTGTGAGCAGTCACAAGATTTTATGATTTTTTCCATTCTTTTCCTTGCCTTCCAATGAAATCCTTTCTTCTATTCTTTAGTATAGTCTTAATATATCATTTTCCTTTAATCTAATATATATCATAAAATAATAATCAGCCTTCTGAAACATGGAGTCAAGATTCTCATCTCTTCCCTCATCCTGGGACCCTCAAACACCTCCACAGGGATGTGTAAGCAGAGGAGGAGGAGCAGGAGCAGCTCCTGGTGGTGACAGGAGGGCTGCAGGTGCAGACATCGCTGTGCCAGCCCGTGGGGCAGCACCTGCACCTGCAGCCAGCTCTTGGCCTGCTTGGAGGTGCTCTCCAGCCCCTTGCCCATGGCTCACCATCAAGCAGAGAGAGGGCAGGTGTCCTTTCAGGCCCAACAAACTGCTCTTAGTGGTTGGAAATAATTCAGATACTCTTGGTAAAGTGACAGTTGCACTGGGTACATACCCTGCCTTTTGCTGGAGGCATTGCCACTACAGGGGATATGAGGATGTAAAGAGAAGCCTATAGAAAGTCCCCTGCAATTATCTAGGGGTTCAAGAGAAACAATATTACTTTCCTTTGCTCATGATCTTGATGTTCACCTTAAATTGAAGTGTATTAGACTTTTTTCTGGATCAGATCTTAAACAGGCTTCAGAGAAGTAACTTCTGCCACTCTCACAGTATAACCTGTTACGTGCAGCATTTTTGATAAATGTAGTAATTTGTAAACAATGATGAAAATTAATTTATGAGCTCATAGGGTTAATTGCCCTGAAGGCACTAAGGTTAGACAAAATATTCAGTACTATGTGGTTTTATGTTTTCTGTTTGGAGTTTTGGTATTATTATGAGAAGCTTTAAATAGCAATGCTGATAGATTTTTTAGCATTGGAACCAACGGGAGCCAATAAAATCAGACTTGGCATGGAACAGCAATCTTAATGCTGATGGACATGGCAAACATGCCCAGCTCCACTTGGGGACAGTGGACACAGATGGCAGAACGGATTTTACCATGTGCTGTATGTCTTATTAATTGCTGTGCCCATTACTGGGAACTCCAGAGCCTTCCCCTTTGTTCCACTGCTGTGGGCAGTTTGTCTGGTGTATGCTTACTGCAAACTATCAGATTTCTCTCTTTATTTTGTGGCTATTGTGGCTTCTCTCTCTCTCCTCTCTCTCTCCCCCTGGACTTGTGCATGGGACTTGTTTTGGGAAACAAGATCAAATCCCACCCATTTCAGAGGTGGTTTAGCATTCTAAGGTTGGAGTGACATTCTAAAAACGGGTGAAGTGCATGTGAGATTCCTTAGCAACGTTTGTACCCATGGAATATGGGCAATTTTACCTTTGAGTCCACTCTTTCAGGTTTGTAAAGATGTGGATGACTGGAGATTGTGTGTGATGCGATTCCTTGGGGTGAGCTGCTGCAAAAGCATTAAAATCATTGTGTGGAAAAGCAGATGGACAGAACTCAGTGAAATCCCCAAACTGTAAATCTGGAGGGACTCTGCCCCTGTTGCTACCTGGTGTGAGCCAGACCAAGAAAGCCTTGAGACTGAGTGAAGCATAAAGAATTCTGGGTAGAGTGAGGATATTAAACCAAGAAATGACTTGAAACAAAAAGCACAAATTTGATACATTTTTGACAATTTTTTAAATTTGATAGCAACAAATAATGTGTTGATTGCTATTTTTTTCTGGTCTGACAGCATTATAAGCAGCCAGTGGGTAGCAGTAGGTACCCTCTGGAGAACAGTGTGAGTTAAATGTTTTCTCACTCCTGGGCTTGTCCTAACTAGCTGGTGCCCTGTTCTGGGGAAGCTGATTGAGTTGTTATTGCCACTCAACAGCATTGCCCCTTACATCTCAAACTGAACCAGAGTCAGGTTTGCTGTGGTGGCAAAAGTGACTTGTAATCAAATCCTCTCTCTGCTGGGACTTAGCTGAACAGTGATCATGGTTGGAGGCTTGAAATTTAAGTGGGCTGACTCTGGGGGCTTCCAAGCAGTCAGAGAAGTCCTGGAACTGTGACAATTAAATTAGGACATGGAATCTTTTACAAACCCATAAAACCTTTGTGAGCCATGTCCATGGCACAGAACCCCCTGGCAGCCAGGGGCTGTGCTGGCCCCGCAGCAGCTCGGAGGAGGGAGGATGTACAGCACATTTCACCTTCAGCTCACACACTGCACCTGCCCCGCTGCCTGCTCTGGCTGCTGGCTTCCACTCGTGCATCCAGCATTGGATAAAGTCATGTTTTTAACAATTACAAGCATATCTATTAAATCTATGGTGCAGCTGGAACTGCAGCTTGGAAAATAACCTTCTTACAAGGCAATTACTGTAAAATGTTGTTCCTTGCAAGCACAACATAAACACGCTAATTGCTAAAAGTTTTTTGTCGTTTGTATTAAATAGCTGTTCTTCAATTATTTAAGAGTTTCAATAAAAAAAAAAATTAGCAAAAACCCCCCCAAATATTACCAAAATAGCTTTATCTCACATCTTTGTTACCAACACTTTGCATTTCGCTTTTCATGCCAGCTTTCACAACATCAGAGTATGGTACAATTATGAATTTTTTAAAAATGCATCATAATTTTTGACACATTTCTCCCCCCACATTCTTTTCTGTTAGAGGATGGCACAGGTTTAAATCTCAACAATTATAAGATTTGGACAAGCTAATCAATAGCCCATTCTTTTTTTGCATGCTTTTTATATTCATAGAATCACCAAGGTTGAAAAATACCTCCAAGATCTCAGAGTCCAACCTGTGCCCGACTGCCCACCTTTTGTTTCACAGACATCACATTATTTGGCTGTGTGTTGGTTTGTTCCTATTTGCATACAAAGTTCTTTTGTGTTGTTTTGTGGTTTTTTTTAAAGAATCCTTGAGGCTGAAGTAGTTGTAAACCAGAGTTAGAACTATTCTTTTCCTCATTTGCAAATTGGCCAGAAGGTATGTGGTGGTTAGCTAAATCTTGACTTGGCTTATTCCATTTTATACAGGCTTTTATTGCAACAGCAATACACATTTTGTTCTTTAATCCCAGGAGAATTGTATGTGTTGTACCAGGTTATAAGGTTTAAATTCCCAGGACTTAAAGTAATGTGATGAATATTAAGGTAATAAATTACAGGCAACCAGGATATTCATAAATTGAGGGGTAGGGGGGGAAGTTAATTCAGAAAACCAGTTGAGTTTTGCAAAAACGTGGTTTTTGCTAGATACTCCAGGAGAGTCTGCTATGGAAACTGGTCTAGCTGTGGTTAAATCAGGGTTTGAATCATGCCCCACTGAGATTAGAAGAAAAAAAATTGATATCTGTTTTGTTACTGCTTATTATTTTCATTTGGAGTAATTTCAGAGAAAATATTGATTTCTTACCAAATGTTATTCCAGAGGTGCAGAGAGACTAAGTTGTTTCTTCAGCCACAGAGAGCAGATTTGAAATCCTGGCCTTAACAGGTGCTTCAGAAGATTCCCATGTCTCAAGTATGTTTCTCAATCTATTTTGAATGTAAATCTACAGTTGCTCTCTGTAGAGAGGGATCTGCTGCACATGCTGACATGAGCTGGGGCTGTTGCAGTGAAAGTGAAATACAGGAGAATTCTATTTCTCATAGAGGATATTACCACAGCAGAAGTCGAACTGAAATACGTGAGATATTTATAAGATATCTTCAATCCACCCGTGCTTGTTTAAGGATGATTTGATGAAACAAGGTAAACCCTTCCATTCCTCATTTTCATCTCTCGCCTTTTGATAATTTATTGATCCACAAAGCTTTTAAAGATTCATATTTGCATTTATTTCAGTTCTAAAATCAGAAGAGTAGCATAAGAGGAGTTCAGGTTGTGAGTTATCAGGGTTACAAACAGGCAGTGGTTTCATTTTAGCACCTTCACATGTGGCCTTTCTATGCACATTCTGGCAAGAGAAAATCAAACCCAACATGCAAGAGACAAAATTTAACTCCAGCTCTGGGCTGTTTATTTGATGTATCACATGGCTTTTAAGGCTGTACCAGCAAGTGTGGGAAAGGCATCAGTTCTACAAGTTTCAAAAGTAATCCCATCTTGATAAGGAGTTTCTTTTTCCTGTAAATGGATCTGTTATTTCAGCGATTCCTTTTTTCTATAGTGCTGTCTGAGGTCTTTAGAAATTCTCACTTGCCTCTCAAAGACTTATTTTGCTTGGCCCTCAGTGCAGCACGTTATTATTTTCTGAATGATATAGATAGAATTCTGTCAAAGCTCTTCATTGTCTCAATTTGAGAGCGGGTGGATTTGCTGGGCCAGGGAACTTCTCTCTCCTGGCAGTGGGTGGGTGTGACAGGGTCCAAGAAATCAGTAATAACTGCACAGTGGGGTTGGATTGAAGGACCTCTAATACTGCTTACAAATGGGTCATCAGTTCTTGGAAAATCAGTACCAGTGGGACTAATAGAAATCAGAATACCTGAACAGAGCTTCTCCTCCAGCCCAACACACTTGCAAGGGTTAAATTCACCATGGTGGCAGTGGGTCAGGCAGTGGAGGGACGTGGCTGATGGCACAGGGCATACAGGAAAGCCAAAGCAATGGAACAGCCATCTCCATCTGGGCAAATTTACTGTTTGCTTATGGACAGAGATGATTTTGGGACACAGCTGAGGTGCTGCACACACAGGAGACCTCACAGTGAAGTAATAAGAAAAAGCCATTTTATGAGAGAGCTGTTTTGGGCACAGGGAAGTGACAATGATTGCCTGCTTACAAATATGAATAAGTACTTGCAAACCTCTGAGCCACGAGTGAATATGATTTACATGCTCCATGTTTCCCAGTAAGCTTCTGATTGCTGGTGCTTTTACTGCTTGTCAAAATGTAAATGTTGCTCTTTTAAATGATGGCAGTTTGGAATCCTAAATCAATTGTGAGTTAGGGTGTTGCTTTGGATTTGGTTTATTATTTTGTTTGTTTGTTTTTTCTAAGGTATCATTTATATGATGACAGAAAGAGTACAGAGAAAGTAGCAAACTAGCAGATTTGACTTAAATTGAAATTGAACATAGAGAAATCAGACACAGATTAGGGGCTCTTTTTAGGTTAATCAAGAAGAGAACTTAATTTTGTAATTGTGCTCGTGACGTGGGCTTGCAGTTTCACTGTGTTCCTAAATATTAGGGGGTAGCCATGAGAATTACATGGATGTTTGAGCTCAGCATGCCCATTGTCCAGGTGGGATCACAGAGCATTTGTTCCTCTCCTTCAGCACTTTCCAAATCAATCCACAGGAATACTACACAGAGTGAAAGAGATGCATTCAGGTGGGCTTTGCCTTTCTTTCAAGGCAAGAGGAGGAGGAGGAGGGTGCTCCTCATGTTTTGAGATCAGCTGATAACATACCCAGAAGAGAATAAACAGCATTCCCTTGGTCAGCAGGGACCATGCTGAGCACTAATGCTCTGTATGAGCTCTAATCCATACTCCTGTTGTTTCTTGACCATTCAGACCTGTAGAGTAATTCCTAAAGGATCCTTGGGTGATTCATGGCAGAGAGCTGTGCCAGTGCTGACAGAAAGGTTTTTCTTTCTCATTGTGATGCCAGTTTTCCAGCTGCATTTTCTATAGGGGAACATACTCTTATATCTCCAAAGCATTTTTATTTAAAGGCATTCATGGGGTTCTAGAGTAGTTCCTATGATACAGCAGTGCTGGTTGAGGGAAAGCTCCTCCTGGGAAGATGCTTTGCTGAAACTGGGGTGCTGTGTTCTCATTATCAACTCAAGATGCATCAGTGCAAATAAACTTAAGCCTTCACAGCATTTGAAAGTATTTATAGTGGGCAGAACAGGAAAAAAAAAATGTAAAAAAGGGAAATAAATAGAGAAACCTTCTTATTTGCTCATTCTGAGGCTGGAATGTTATTGAATCACTGAGCCAATTTCACTGCAGTTGGGATAAAGAACCTCAAGAGTTCCCTGAACTTTGCCTCAGTGCTTGGAGCCAGTAGGTTTGGGATTAATGGCCCAAATGTGTTTCCAGTACAAAGGATCAAACTGTTTCTTCCTTTGCTGATTGACTAAAACAAACAAACAAAAAATGCCTCATAACTGAAGGTTTTCAGTTTCAAAACTGAGTTTTTGAAACAACAGTGGAATTTGTGACCCTCAGTGGCCTAAAGGAGTGTTCTCTACCCTTTGCTTTTTAAAAAGCATTATCTGGTTTTGAAAATCAGTTGAGAAATACACTGTCTGAATTTATCTCCTAAATTCACTTCTGGACTTAGCAATTAGAATTTAATATGACAAGAATGTATTTACATGCATGCTTTCACACACAGAATGAAAACATCTCCATAAGTTAAGAGTCCTGGTAAATCCAATGGTGACCTGACAGAATAGAGGAGGAAAAGACATTTTTAAAACAGTTGTCTAAAAACTGAGGTTTTCAAACTGCTTTTTTATGTAGGATACATGTTGGTATTTACAGAAGCTGATTCTTTGTTGTTGAGTGTTGAAGAAATGATGGAAAAAAATTATTTACGGTATTGTTCTTATAAACCCAGTCTTTCATGAGCTTGATATCATCCTGTGATAAATACTAAGCACAAATAATCCTGCAGCTGCAGTTCCTTATTACCCCTCCTAATTGTGCATGGTTTGTGATATGTAAGATTAGATTTACTGTAGGCTGTGTTCACAAGGCTTCCAACCCAGCTTCCCCACCCCTCTCCTGAGGTGTCTTTTTTCTGTGTATGATGTTCTTGGCTGTCAGGTTTGTGGGAAGCATTGAGTACCAAGGAGAAAAAACGCGTGTATTGAGGTGGTGTTTTTGTGAGAGCTGAGAAGGGGCTCATCCTGGAAGGTGGCTGTACTGGGTAGGTCAGGCAAGAAAACCTTTCCTGATGCTTTGACAGGTCTGTCTTGGGTTTCTGTTTGTGTTTTTGGGCACATGCTGGCTGTGTGTTAGAGGCAGTGAGGGCTGCTGTTGTTGCCATCACGTTTCATGTGTGCAGCTTGTTTTGCAGAGATAATCAAAACTCTCCAGCTTTGGTGAAAGCTGTAAAGCTGGTGTGTTTATTACAGCGCTGGACACACGTGGGAATCCTTCCCCTGAAATGACATGTGTGCTTCTGGGAACTTCAGGTCCCTTTTTATCCCCCTCTCAGGTACATATCCATACAGTTTCACAATAGGTTCATACATATTCATTTTTACGAATTTCGTGTGACATTAGCCGCTAGTTCTTTATCAGAAAGAATTCCTAGGTCAAGTTGAGCTGCTCTCACAGCAATCTCTCTGTCTCCCTCTATCACCCTCTGTCTCCCCTCCTGCCCCTTATCTCTGTCCTTCACTGAAGCAGTTTCTCTGAGCCTAAGTTTTGCAGGTCAAGCTTCTAACCACAAACTCAACTCAAAAATGTACATTTCGCCTAAATCAAAATAGATTTCTACCCTAGAAAATTTCCACTTTGCCTCAAGCTGGAGGCAATGCTTGGGCTTTGTCAGCTGCTCTGGGTGTCCCTGCCAGGCTGGGGACACCTCATGTCCCAGAAGGGATGGAATGCTGCCCAGATGTGAGGAAACAGCAGCCCTGGCAGAGCAGGAGGGGCTGCACTGCTGGAGCAGGGTCCCTGCAGCTCCTCTGAAATTCCCTGCTGGACTCCAGCCTGGAGCTGTGCCCTCCTGACACCCCTGGCAAGGGCTCAGGCCCACCCAGAGCAGCTCCTCTGCCAGTGTGGAGATAGACTGAGCTACTGAGGCTACTCTGACCCCTCAGTCTGCATGGGGACGTGAGCTGGGGTTCTTGCCCACAGTTTCACTGCTGTCCATCCCAACAAGCGCGTGTTGTGTCAAGGAATGGAGGAGGAAAGTCACTGTGTAATTCATGAGGTGTAAGTTTTAATTATTGCAGTGACCTTTCCAGCTGTCCTTGTCTTTCTGCTTATCCACTGAACTGTGCATTAGGCTCCCTGAGTGGAAAGTAAATGATTCTCAGCCCTGTGGGAGAGCAGGGATCCTGGAGAAGGTTCCAGCACTGCTGCCCTGGCCAGTGCTGAGCATGTTCCTCAGTCAGAACAGAACTTGGGGTGGGATGAACATTACAACACCTCAAACCCCATTACCCCACAGGGTTAATGTTCTAAATGGGGTTTTAGTGTCCTCAGAGGGGCCTTTTGAGTTTATCCTTTCAGCTCCCAAAACAAAATTCTTCCTGTTGCCTTGAGCGAGTGTGGAATCTTGGTGCCATTATTGTGTTGGTCATTTAAATGCCTCTTTATCCTCCCCTCTGCTCATCCAGCTACAAACCTGTCCATGCAGGAGGTGGATCCTCCTGTGTTCCTGCACAGGAACAAGAGCTCTGGCAGGTATTTTATCATTTAGTGCATGAGCTGACAGAGACAGGACTCAGGAGCAGCCACAGAGCTGTGGGTGAATCACAGAGGCTGAATTTGTTTCCGTTCTGTTGCAGACCAGAGGATTCCCAGGGCAGCACCTGGCCAGACACAGCTTGGGGAAGGCAGGTCCCACAGAGCAGGTCCTTGCTGGTGTCCCCTGTGTCCCAGGGACACACACAGGGGTCCTTTACCCTGGGCTTTGATCTTTCCCGCAGCAGGGCAGGAATCCCAAAGGAGCTGGAATGGTCTATCCAGGCCTGTGTTATCTAAACACAGATGTTCCACTTGTCAGGCACTCGAGACTAAGCAACAATTAGGATGATAGATGTGTTCTACACCCCAGCTGCAAGTCACTTGGATATGCTTAAAATCCTCCTCACCTGTCCTCCATTTCTTTTCCTACACCTATTAAAAGTGATTATGCAAAACACCTTTTTTTTCCTGCTCCTTTAGCAAATTCCTGTCTTGCATTTTCACCTCCAGTTTATCAAAAGCATGCCATGTGCAGAATGTCCCTTTATTAGATGTGTGAGGAGAAGAGCTGCCAGTGATTAGATTGGCTGCTCATCCTCTCTCTACTGGTCCAGCATAACCAATATTTGCTTCCTGAACGTTAGCCAAAAATTATCTTCTCTCCAGCTGGATGGGGATGTTTCATCATCTTTAAAAACTGAGGTGTCCATTATGTTGTTATTGTTAGGCAATTATTTCCTGTTCTCATAGAAATTTACCCTCTGACCAGTTCTGGCCATGATGTATCTGGCAGAGAAGCCAGTGCAGACTAATCAAGCCTTGTGAGAGCTGCTGTTACCATAATGCAATTTGTCACCTCCTAGCCCTGCTGCCTTTGCCACTGCTCCTGCTCAGGAAATGCATCTGTCATCTTTATCAGGGCTTCCTACCCCTAACTGATTACCCTGCCTGCAAAAGGAAAAAAATCCTGGGGTTCCAGTGGCTGTCCCAGAGTGGGAGAGGAGCAGGGGCTGGTTTTGTGCTCCCCTTGCACAGTGCTTGAGCTCTGCAGTTGGATCTCTGTGCCCCTGCTGCTGCCTGAGGCACAAAGAGGTGCAGGGAGAACTGAGTTGGTTTGGAGGATCAGGCTGGTGCTTTATTAACCAGCTAAATGCACATAAAAGATGCAGCCATTCTCCCTGGAAGTGCAGTAGAAATGTGAAATCCAAAGCTGTGTTTGGTGTCAGGCACATACAGGCAATGTGTGTGTTTGTGATTGCCGTATGTGTGGAGATCGACAATGGGACAGTTGTGAATTCTAATAACAACTGAGGAAAGTAAAGCATGGAAGAAGGCCTTTGAACCTGTCTTTTGTTTGCAGTTAACCTTAGTTGATTTAGGAGCATTGGAATTGAAGTGTTAAGGATGTTGCTCTTTGCTTGCAGTTAATCCTAAAGAGCTCTGCAATAATAACCTTTTGAGGTATAATTTTAGAATATTGCTTGTATCCTTGAAACTATAGCTTTGGAATATATATGAAGGAAACATGTTTATCTCACACCTTAACAAAACAGAGCAAAGCAGCTTGAGAAAGGAAGATGAACTCAGCTCAAGGATTTATGGTTCTGACCAAGGGAAGCTGGACATCCCAGTTATGAGATTTACAGTCCTTGCAATCAAAAGGTGAACCCACATCTGGGGAGCTGGACTGCACCAGCTGGGATTCATCTTCCTTCTCTCATAAACCAGCACCATCTGGGGATGCTCTTTTTGGGATACACCCTGAGAGAAACTAAATCACAATAGTGTATAGAATTGTGACAAAAAAATAGAATAGAAACTGCTGATGAGTAAAAATTGGAATAGAAACTGCTGAGAAAGCTGATGAGTACCCCTATAAATACCTGTAAGCCTCAACTATGGGTGTGCAGTTGGAGGGAAAACTTCCCCACTGTACCCAGCGCTGTATTGCTCATACTTTACCATATTAATTAATAAATTGATTGCTGCTTGAATATTGGCCCAGTCAGGCTTCTTATTTATAACAGAAGGGTAATGGACACAGGCTGCAACACAGGAAATTCTTTCCAGAAAGTAGGAAAGCCTTGTTAACAAAGAGGTGACACAAACCCCAGAGCAAGGGCCTAGAGAGGCTGTGGAATCACTGGGTTTGGATGCACTCGTGAATTTTTCAAAGAAGACACTTTGCTTTTGCTTAGAAATATATTATGATTGATTTTCCCTGTAAACATTTGTATAGATATTTAAGTAGCTGTAAATAAGCATTTTATCTCAGCAGTGGGTTAGTCAGAAATGATTTTAGAAATTAAATAGGTGTGGGGAACAGAGGCCATTTGTTTCTGTCTTTTTTTGAAGAACCTGGAATGAGCAGAGGGAGAGGTGAGACACTGAACTGGATGGGCACTGCTCAGAGCCAGCACCTCAAATCACAGGGCTCAGTTCTGACCTGCTGAACATGAAACTCTTCTGTATTTATGGTTAATTTCAGTGTCCTGCATTAGGATTCTATTTCTCACACAAGTTTCCAAGTTTTACCTTTACCTTGAAGTAGATTAGAAAGCTCTTCCCCTCCTCCCATCCTTGTCCTCTTCCCAGCTTTGCTCCCTTCTGTTACAAAGGGTGTGAGCAGTGCATGAGACTGTATAGGGAAATCACCCTTGGAGAATTCAGTTTTGTCTGCCCTCTTACATGATGTGTAAAATGTATTTTGAACCCTAAAAACCTGATATTAATCTCACACAGAGTTATGAGTTTTAAAATGCCTCTTTGTTCTAATAACTTAGTAGGAAAGAAAAGACAGCAGCTGGTTTTCCTTTTTTAATATTCGGGTACTTTTGGTTTTAGATTTTTTTTAACTTTTTCCATACTCTTCTGCTTTCCTCCTTTTCCATTTTGTAACACTTATGCAGATAAAGATTTATAACATGTAAGCTTAATAGCACTAAACACTTGTTAAATTGGTAGAGATTTGGGAGGAGGCCCAGACTAATTAACACCAATTTCTACTCTATTGTCAGTGTTTAATGGATTTTAGGACCAGATCTTTTTGGAACTAAAGTTATACTGAAGGCATGTTGAAAAAAGAAAATAAAATCATGTATGGCCACCTTGACAAACCATCTGTTCCTGGAATATTGCTTGGTGTTTATAAGTAACAAGACATATCTGAAGTATAAACATTGAGTTTCCTTTTTGGAGCATTGTCTATAATGGCATAAACCCTCCTGGAATTCTCCCCAAAGTGTATCCATACACGTCTAATTTCACTATTTCTCTTCCTTAAGAATTGAATATTTAGTGAATAATGAGCAATTTTACTACAAGAAGTCCTGAGAGTGATTTTTATTAAAGCTTATAACCGAACTGGCTGTTTATAAAAACACAGAAGCTAGAAAAAATATGATAGAACTCTATATAAATACTTAGTAAAATATCTTTAAAGGTCCCAAATGAGGAAAGAATAATTACAATAAAGACAGGATGAGACTTCAGTTCAAGTGTACCAAACATGTGGTCTCCTCTGGCTATTTCAAGTTCTGTGTGGTGCCCCCAGAGAGGGCTCCTGCTCAGGAGAGCCCTGTCCTGGTGAGCAGCAGAGCAGAGGATGCCCAGGCTGGCAGGGCTGCCTCCAGACGCAGAAAGCCAGGTCAGATGAATCCAGTCTGCAGGGAAAATGATTCAGCCTCTCTCGGGTGATTTTCTACAAAGGCCTTTGAAAGAACAAGAGCACAAAGGAAGTTTTGTGTCATCAGAATTTTCTGCCTTTTGAGCCTTTTCATTGCTTGGCTTCCATTTCATCAACTGAGCTGATATTAGTGGAATTCTCACCTTCTTCCAAGTGTCTGCTTGACCTTTTGTTGGGTCAGGACTCCAGTGCCCTGGCATTGAAGCACGATGCCCTGTGATTTAATTCACTGCTTCTCAACATTTCTCTCCCTTCTTCTTTGCTCTCCAGCTCAGGAGTGTCTTGGCCAGCTGTGATTTTGTATTCCTCTTGTCACTGCAGCGTGTTGCTGCTCGGAAATCCAGCTGGGGAGTTGCCACTGTCTGCTTTTCCCTGTTAACACAAGAAGCTCTGGTTCCAGCCCTCTGTTCGCCCTCTGGAATGTGGCAGGGGAACGGGGGCTTAAGTGCCCTGTCGCCGGCTGCTAATGCAAATCCTTTGTTGTTCATCTCGCTGTAAGGAAAAACAAATTTGGAATTACTTGACAGGATTCCACTGGAATCCTTGGCATTGGATGCCTCGTAGCTCCCACTAGTGTTTGAAATTTTGGTCTACTGGCACATACCAGAAAAGGTTTCCTTTCAAATAAGCTAAAATATCTAATGTGCTTTGATGTGAGAATTTTCTTGTTTCTTAAATTAAAGCATCAAATGCAGTCGAGTATTTTCCTAGGGTATCTTAGAGAGATGGTGGAATTCCTGTTCAGGGTTCTTTTTAAGGAAAAAAACCCAAAAGAATAAAAATGGATGGTTGCTCTATATGCTTGATGGTGCTTCAGAAATGCTGCATTGTCCAGAACACTCCCAGGCACAACTGAGAGCTGCTCATTTTGCTTTCAGAATGAATGTTTTATTCCTGTTTGTGGAATTTTAAATGGTGGTTTCTTAGGGAAGAAAACATAATTTTTCACCCAAGCTGCTGCAAGGTATAAATACATTTAGCATGTCTTCATCTCAAATTCTGTAGTGTGAATCACATGGAAATGATTGGAACAGAAGTAATTTTGGTTGTTGGCCAGATTCTAATTTTTCACTGCCCAAGTGTTTTTCACATGTTTATTTACCTGAAGATGAGAGAGCACCAACCAATTATCATATGGTTCTAGGAAACACAATGGGTATTCCAGTTAGTAAAAAAATAATTTCAATGTGTTATTTGTCATCAAGATGCATGATATGTGACTGGCCTTTTAATGGCTTTTAGAAATGTGCTTCACATAATTTGAGGCAAGCTTTCTTATCAGTATGTCGTGCAATTAATTTAATCTTGTTTCTGTTATTTCCACAGTATTTTTCAATTCAGTGAACCTCATTACATTTGCAAGTGCATTAAATTAGAGTCTGGATAGAAGAAGAGAGATGATTATCAGTTAATTTAATTATATTTCTAGGTTTGCCCATTTAATGATACGTCTGCCATTGTTGTTGCAGCCTTTACAGCAGTAGCACTGTGCAGGAATTAGTTCAGATTCCATGTAAAGTTTGTGTTATCTGATAACTCCTGACAACTGCTGCAGCCACATGTTCAGTAATTTATGAGTCTAATCAAAAGTCATTTCCTTTAAGCCTGAAGGCTACAGCATGCAATACTTCCACTGTGTTCACCACACCATTTTTGACTCTGCATATGTGGGAATGTTTTTGCCGAGCTTGACACCATCAATTAAGGAATACAACTCCATGTCCTTACAGTGAGTGCAGGAGCAAGGAAGTGTTCCCCTGGCAGGGCTCTTCCAGCCAGCTGGACACTGCAGCTGGGAATGTTCTTGTTTTTAAGGAGGAGACAAAAAAGAATCCCCAAAATTCACCATTATGCATTCCTTCATATGAAATGCTCTTAACTTTTTCTCATAAAATTATGTGCTCTTTTAGAGTAATGCCACAACCTGAATTTTCGTGCTCAGCTTCTAACATGGTGCCTCTCAATGTTACTGCTTTTTGCAGTAAATAATATTTTTTTACTCCTTTTGCAACTCTGAAATTTTGTTTTTTCCCCCTAAAGTTTTGTGCCACGTGTTTGAAATTTCAAGGTGCATGGAGTTTGCCCTGGGACCTGGGAATCCTAAGGATGAGGCTGCTGGGACTCTCCAAAGCAGAGCTGCATCATCAATTATCTGCTTCATTTGTGTAGCTTATTAAAGGCAGATCTATTAAGGCAACAGTTTTACTTTTTAGACATTTATAGATACCTAGTATGAATGTAAGAGAAAAAGAAATTTAGCTCTGAAGTACAACATGTTCCAAGTACCAATGTTTTAAGATGGCTGTTTCTGAGATTT
The DNA here is from genome assembly GCF_012460135.2 of Molothrus ater. NCBI lineage: Eukaryota > Metazoa > Chordata > Aves > Passeriformes > Icteridae > Molothrus > Molothrus ater. The sequence goes on along the minus strand of NC_050493.2, from coordinate 12,605,246 downwards.
TTAGTAACTTAAGATTTGGAAGTAAATCTTAAATTTCTTAGCAGAAATAATCCATAAATGAGGAAGAAAAAAGATTAAATCCAAATTTTACTACGCTCTGAGAACTGTTCTTCTATTCCTATATTTCGGAAGGTGAAACAATTAGGTTTACATTTATATTTATAGCAATATAATTTTATTCCATTTATATTTACTGTTAGTACATGATGAGCCATCCTGTGGCTGCAATGCAGATAAAGCACAGAGGTTGTGTACATGAGGTTGGTTCTTTTTCTGGAAGTGTTTGCCACTTGAACAAGGCTCTGATGCCACGAGGTCCCATGGCCTGTTCTGCTAGCCTGGCAATCTGGAGAGTTGATGGAATGTTTTATGGTGGAATAGATGGATTAAGCTTTTCAGGATAAAGATATTTGAATATTTCTGATGCACTTAATGGGAGGAAAAAAAAAAAGAAAAAAAGTAAATTTAGTATATTTCTGAAAGTGAGACCTGTATGTGGGTGCAGAGTGGGAGAATCAGACTGGAGAAATTCAGAAGGGCTGGATTTGTGAAGCTGAAGAATTTTCCTTGCAGAAAAGTGCCATTTTTCCTTGCAGACAAGTGCCATTGTCCCAGCTGCTCCCTTCAGTGATGGGGTGACCTGCTGCCAGGGGATTATTCCTTACTCTGGCTCAGTAAAGTTCTTGTAGGGCTGGTGGAACACCAGTCTGGGTGCTCACATTAGTAAGGGATCTCCCACTTCTCCTGGGGTTTTTGAACGACTCTTTTACTGGCTTCTGCCTTGCCTGATTTGCTGAATTCAATATTCCATGACACACCTTCACTTCTGTTTACACCTCTCTATTTGTTTTTTTCTCACTTTTGCTTACTTTTACTGTGAAGTTTCTCTTGGCAAGGATGACTGATAGACAGGCACTAATTTATTCAGGATAGTGCAGGGACATGCCATTCCACATTGGCTGGAAAAAATGGATTTGGTGAAAATTAAAAATATAACAATTACTACATAGCTTGTTTTTTTGTGAGGAGGAGTTAGTCAGGGACAAACCTCCTTCTCAGTTTATCTTGCAGGTTTCCAATTGGGCTTTGAGGACCACATGTTTGTTTTGAGTTGCAACTCAGGATTCTGTAACAATGTCAGGTTTTAAACCTTATTATTTTTCTAAATAAGTGCAGTCTCTCTGTTCAGCTCCATTGGAAATAAGTGCTTTGAATTCCTGCCAGTACCCAGGGTCTCTGGCAGAGTCCCCTGGAAACCTGCATGGGCCAAAATGTAATGTTATGCTCCTTTATACTGGCAAAATCATCCCTTGGAGACTGCAGAGCAGGGATAAATCCAGCTGCTTGTCCAAACACAGAAATAAAGCAAGGATTTATTAGCGAGTTTTGACTGCAATTTTGTCTGATTGCAAGAGCCCTCAGCTAACACTAAGGGCAGAAAAACAGACTTGCTCTGACTCTGAATTGCAATGGGGAGAATGAAATAGGTTTAATTAATAGAGCAGTGAAATTTTTGTTTAGCTATTTAATATATGGGAGAAGAAAGCCTCTTCTTAAATGAGGATGAAGCTGCTTGCTTGATCATCATCCTACATTACAACCCTTTTGTGTTCTCTACTTAACTTTTCTAGAAAATGTTTCTGGGTAGTTCTTTTGGGGATTTTTTTGTTTGTTTGTTTGTTATTTTGGGCTTTTGGGTTTTTTTTTTTGCTTTGTTTCAAACTTGTTAATTGCCTATGACTTATTTAATGATGCTTGCTGTAATGTGAATGATTTCTGCTCTCCTTGCTTTTGTCAGCTCACTTTGGTATTTTCCCCCCAGCTGGTATTTTTGGAGGGACTGGAATGGAAAGAGGACATCCCTCAGTATTCTGTGTTGGAAAAGTACTGTGTTTCCTTTTCTGGCAGGAAGAATTCTCCCCAATCCCTCCTTGGTCTGAGCTGCTGCTCTTGACATCTCATTATTTGACTCAGCTGTTTCTGTTTCACCTTCACCCAGCTAATTAAGTAACTCATTGAATGTATTATTCAGTATTTGATTCTGCTATCTGAGTCGGTGAGAGATGGAATTAAGAAAAAAAAACCCCAAACAGAAAGCAGCAAAGAATCCCCTTGATGGGATTAGTGGCAGGATTGTTGCTGGACACGGTGGATGGAAATGGGGTTGGCTGAACATGAGTCGCACTCTGCTGGGGAAGGGCTGGGATTAGTGCTCATCATTCCTTGACTACCCCAGAGTGACCTGACAATTGTTTCAGGACATTTGTGGAGTTTGGGGCTCTTGGCCTTTGTTTCTATCTCTGGTTCTATCCCCGGTCCTGCAGGGCATCCCATGCTCTGTGGCTGGTCTGATAGGGGCTTTAGCTGCTGCTGGAACTCAGCCCTGCTCCTCATCTCGGCTCCACTGCCAGCACAGATTACTCTCCAGGGCTTTTGGCAATTGGTAAATAATTTATTTCTTTTTCTTGGATTAGAAATGTAAACAGGAGTGCTCTGCAAATGAGCAAAATCCAGTGTTCAGCTGTCAATGATCCATTTGCATTTGCGTCCCTCTGACTTTGACTGCCTTTGTGACTCATCTTTTGTACAAAAGAGAAGTGTTATTACAATTAAATTAATTCCCTTTTTTGCTTTAGTCTATTTTTCCTTAATATTTACATTAAGCTACTGAATTAAACATGACTATAAGTAATCTTCTCATTCATGTAAAACCTACATACTTTTATCATATCAGTTCAAGCAAACCTTTTAAAATATTTCTTTTTATAAACCCAAATTAACAAAAAATTACTATCACCAGAGAAATCTAGCCTTGATTTTGGATGCAGGAGATGGAAGTGTATGAGCTCACAGACTGATTCATACACTGTATGAATCAGGCACAGCAAGGATTTGAATGTATTCCTTTAGAATCACAGAAAAGTTTTCTGTTTTCAGTTCGCAGTTCATTGTTCCGATGGAAGTGTCTCCCTCTCCTCCTTCCAGGGCTGGGTTGTCCTTTCAGCTTTGATCAGAAGCAGATTTTGGGATGCCTTAACTGGCAGGAGTCCAGTGAGAGCTGAGAGCTCCCAGTGAGGTGTTTTCAAAGTGACTCTGGTGCCAGCCACCAAAAAGCCACTGGAAAAGTCCTCATCAAGCCTTCCACAAAACACCTGCTACTGATCTGAGTTTCTAGAATACTTCTTACAATATATGCAATAGTTTGAGTGGATCAGCACAAAAACAGTCACTGGAAAACTCTTCTTGCTGGTTTTAAATGATCAATACTTTTTCTCCTGATGCAGCTCTGTTATATTTAAGAAGTGGGAGCTCCATTCTGAAAGGTTTCATGGCAAAACAAAAAGCAGACTGTAGCATATGCTGGTTCTGTGTAATTAATATTGCTTTTGCATTATGTTTTGAAGATTGGGGTAGTTCCTAAAGCCAAGTCCTAGAGCTTTTTGAATGTACATGCATTCTAAATTTAGGGTAATCTTAGTCAACCATTCTCTTAGTTGAGCATATACTTAATATATTTCATTTTCAAATAGGAGTACATTTTGCCTTTAGCTAAACCTGCTTTTGGTCTGAGCAGTCACATACTTTTAGGTCTTGATATTCCAAGAAAAAGGGAATCCAGTTCCTTATTCCAAGGGAAAAGGATGACTTTTGGTGGGAGTGATGGCTTTGCAATAGACTCTGACCTTGTTGCCTTGCTTTTGCAGTTGCAGTTTTGTTAGCCCAGAAAGAAAGTTATTGTTCTGTGCAAGGAAAAATAATTATTTGGCTGGGATATCTCCAGATTAGTATTCTGGCAGGTACCTTTTTATACTCATCTTCTTGCTAATGAGAAGATACCTAAATATTTTATTAAGCTACTAAAAGACTGAGAGCATTTTATGAGATGTGAACTTTAATGAGACGTGAAGTAGGAAAAAATTAGACTCAGTCCTTCAGTAATTTGGAACAGTGAAAAATGTTAATGTTGTCTTATCATACTAACAAGGGCTCAGAATATACACAATTGTATCAGCAAACTGGATTTGTATTCAGTTATTTTCTTGGTTTAAACCTCTTTTGCATCTCTACTTTTTACATACTTTTCTAGAGAAAGGCTCTAGCAATATTTCTTACTGCTTTATTCCAGTGAGAAGAAGTTAAAACATATAAAAACTTAACTAAGTTTGGGGGTTAATTTAATGTAAAAAACTTAACTAGAATTGTAACAAGCAGTTAGATTCCTTTTTTTAAAATATGATTGTCTTAGAGCTCATGACTTTATATTTGCAGGCTTGCCTTGTATAATAACATGTTCAATGGCACTGATTTTGATGTGCTGAATTTATTTACTATTTGAATCAAAAATAATTCATGAAATGTGACTTTGTCTTTGCTGTTTAAATAAGGCCATATATTAATTGTGCTGTATAGGGTTATAAACAAGTTACTCAAATTATCTAAGCTGTGAAAGTTGATCAATGACTTCAAAACTGATGTATTTACTTGATGAGTAGATGTGGCTTTAATTCATTTTCACTGGTGCAATGTATTCTTTTAGAATTGAAATGTTCTTCACCTGAACTTGAATATCAAGTGAATGTTTTCTTTTAAATTCTCTAAAAAATTCTCAGTTGTATTTAAAAACCTGTTTGTTCCCCAGATAGTGGCAGAAATGCTTGTCTTTTTTTCACATCATGTGTTTCACCCAGCCTCTTTGCAAAGGACAATTTCTTCTCATGTGTCTAAATACTTATATCCAAATACCTTTCAAGAGAGTTTTTCCTCACACAGTCCTATCTGTAGCTTGAAAATACTCCTGAGAGCAGCCTGCTGCTCTGAATTTCCAGGAGAGCAGCAGCAGCAAGGTGCCCTGGTGCCAGCCCCAGCTCATTTGTGGCTGGACAGGGGGAGAGCTCAGCCAGGACAGTGAACGCTGCTCCCTGCGCCTCTGGGGCTCTGGTGGGTCACAGCAGTCATAAACACAAGAGCAGATAAACATCCCCTTTTTCATAGTGTTTCCTCTGTGTTCTTCATTGCTCTACAAATCCAGCATTGTTGTTTTTTAGAGTGTGTGACACATCCATTTCCAGCTCAGTTCTGTGTTCTTATCTCTCACTTCTCTGCTCGCACTTGAAATATTAATGACTTTAGCACAAGTTATATTAATGGAACAGTTATGTCTTTTGGGTTTAAGTAGAATTAATTTTAGGAAACTGCTTCTCATGAGAGTAATCAGAAGCAGCTGTTGATTTTGCTGCAAAATATGAATGCACAATTAAAAACAAAACAGTGACTTAGGAAACAGGGCTGTTTGCTGGAAGCATACCTTTGCTCTGCATTGCTCTGGCCATATATTCCCAAATTCCAACACTCTGGTGGATGTTCAGTGTGCACTGAATTCTTACCTTTCCCTGTGCCTTTTTAATGCACCACACTGAGGTTTGTTGAAAATGTATGCACTAAAATTTTCTGAAATGTTTCTCCTTGAAATACAAGACCTTAGAGGTATTATTTACCTCATGTTTCAAATTACAGCTAATTTAGTTCTCTCCTTTTTGACTATTTTCCACGTGTAGAGGGTGATTGTGGCCACAAAGCTGCTGTAAGTTATTTTCTGGCTGACTTGTTTGTCCTCTGGAAGATTTACCCCGAGTGCCTCTGGCTTGGAGCAAGCCCAGCTGCACCAAGCACCAAGTGCTGTTAGGGACTGGATTGTTCTCACCTTTTACTGACTGGGGAGCCCTTCTCACCTGGGCAATGTATTTTAGCAAAATCACTGCCCCCAGAGGAGCTGTTGGAGGGGGAGCTTTGTCCCTTGCAGGCAGAGCAGAGCGCCAGGGCTGATAGAGATGAGGATTTTGTGCAGATCTGCAGTGCCCAGGATCATCCCTGCGCTTCTGAGAGGGCTCTGAAAGAGCTGGAGAGTTCCCAGTTGCGCTGGATTCCTTCCAGGGTTCAGCTGTACTTGTACTGTAGTACCAGAGAGGTGTTCTTGGGCTCCTGTGCTGCTGGAGAGCTGTGTGCCTGCACCCTGGGAGTTACAGATGGCCTTGTCACCTTTTGTCATCCCCTTGGAACCAGTCTGTCTGATTGTAAGTCTTCCTTCCCAGCACTTAGACTGAAATCTTTGCAATATGTGGGAATTTCTCTAGAATTTCTCAAGAGAGTTGATCAAATCTATTTCCTTGCTGTGCCATCAGTTGCCCAAAGCTGTGTTATTGAGCAACCAGACCTCTGGGTGCAGTTTTGGTAGCTGAGGGAGCTCCAGGATTGCTGGAGCCTCACAGATGCTCAGATATTGAAACATCTGAGGCTTTGTTTTCCTCCAGCTGGGAGCTGCACACCTGGGAATGTGTGCTGCTGAAGTCTGTGCTCATTTTATTCTCCCCCAGGAAATGCAGGTCTGCTGTCAGCTCTGCCTCTCACCAAGTGACCAGGCAGGGTTAAAAAGAACTCCCAGGATAAGCAAGGACTGTGGAGAAGCTTCACTAACCAAAGAAATGAACCTTCATTATTATTACTATTATTATTATTACTAATTTTCTGAGTTAATTTCCCTCCTTTTGTTTGTCTCCTTTTGGTTGTTCAGGGTGATACTTGCAATGTAAGCCTTTGGAGCATGGCCTTGCAGGGACTCTTGTTCCATGGTTAGTGCACCATGACAGCAGGGGGAGATGAAAGGAACAGCATTGCTGGGATTTCTTTCTTATTAAAAGTGCTTCTTTTGAAGAATATGGGAGCAGCTCTGGTTTTAGGTTATCACTCTCAGCCAGCAGAGCTGCTTTCCCATCTCCCCCAGCCTATCTTAAGCTTGTAGGGATCCCAGTTTATACAATTCTCTACAGGGCTTTCTCTTATCTCCTTCTCTCAACTGACAATTTCCCTGTCCAAACATAAACCAGGCTATCTTGCTTTTCCCTCCTTTTTCTCTATTGCATTAAAAAACAGCTTTGAAACTCCACTGTTATGACTGATATTGGCTGCACAGACATTTGTTTTCCTGCCTTGAGCCCAGATCAGGGCCTGTGAGCACACTGGGACCTCTGTGCTCATGGCTGAGCACACCCAGTTCTGCATCTCAGCCCAGGGGGTTTGGCTCTTAGCACCAGTCCCTCGCCATTTTCCAATGCCACTTTTCTCAATCTGCCAAAATACCATTTTCTGAATAACTTTTATTCAAGTTTACTTGCTCTCTCTAGGCTTGAACATACCTGGTATTGCTGGATGTGGAGTTGGAAATATTTTTCCTAGTTTCAAAGAAATAATTTCTCTTTTGAAATGTGCATTTGCAAAAATTTAACAGCAGTTAGCTAAGTTATCATCACAGTATCATGGTTGCCAAAATTTCAGTGGAGGATGTAAACATATGACCTATTCTAAAGTAGATTTAAAAAATACTTCTTTTTAGTCTTGTAGACTGTAATTTTCCAAGTTTCTTTTTCCTTGAAACATTTATATTTATGTCATATCCGTGGCTTTTTATTCAGTGTGTTTTCTGTGGTCATTAATAAGCCTGCAACTGACTTGTGGGTAAAATAAAAGAACCTACAAAACTGAACTCAGTGATTTACTAACACACAAATTAAGTCATTTTTCATCATTGTAATGTTCAATGCCTACAAACATGGATTGCAATCTCTTTTTTCAGGCATCTAAATCAGAAATGAGAATTAAAAAAAGTTAAATATACATAAGCTTGTATATTTTCTAAAGGTTTGAAACATCCACACAGAGGCAGCACTGTCTGGGTGCTGTGGCAAAGGGAGATGACTTCAGTAGCCATTGTGATTATGATGTTTGGAATGAAGAATTGTTATTTCATCCTGTTGAAAAGCCTTGCAGTCATATTTTTGGTCAGAAAATCACGTGCAAAGAAACAAGGAGGTTAGAACAGGAGCTGCTGCTTTGTAGAGTACAGAGCTGAGACCCTGGGTAAAATGATGGTGGGTGGCTGAAATTCCTGTGGGGAGGTGGCCATGGAGACCTCACCCTAAAGCCCTGTGGCACTTTCAGGGTTGAGGTTGTTTAGTGCCTCTCTGAGCTTTTACACTGCTGCCTTTTGATTGTTTGGGGATTTCACAAACACAAATGCAGTTTTTCAGTGGTTTTTTTTCAGCTGCCAGAAATCCTGACTCAGAATTTTGATTGCTTTTTCTTCAAGTTGGAATGTGCTTGATGAACTTGGAGCAGTCAGAAGTTAGACTGGGAAAGGTGTTGGGCTACAGAAACCTCCTCTGCCACTGTTCAGTGCTGTGATTTTGGCTCCCAGCCACAAACCCTGAGTGCTCCATATTCAAGATATCAGAATTGCTGCCTCTGTTGAAATACAGACAGCTATTATCACTCTTAGTGCTCTGGTTGTCTCCTTCTACCCTGTATTGCTTAAATATTTGGTTTGTATATTCTAAATGTTAAAGTAAGTTCTTCTACCTTGACAGAATTGAGGATGAATTACCCATTATCATTTCCTAGTCAAATTTAGACTCTGATTCATGATCTTAACTAGTTTCAGAGATGAAGAAATCAACCTGCTGATCAGAAGCTGCTGGAGTTCCCTTTGCACTTTGAAATTCCTGACGAGCAGCAGACAGTGGCTGATGAAGTATTTGCCATGAATGGCATCTGAGAATTCTCTTATTTCTGCTTTTGAGGGTGCCAGATGGGAATTATGTAAAGTGCAGTTAGCTGGAGCCTGCAGAGGACAAGCACATTTGGGGAGATAATTCTGCTGTTCTGCTCTCTTGCTGTTGTTTTGTTCCTCAGCACTGCAGGAGCTCTGGGGACAGCAGAGATCCCTGTCCTTCCTCTGCTGCCTGGTCCTCCAGAGCCTGGGATAACTCTGGTATGGGCTGAAAGGCTGTTTTCAACCTTTATCCATTAATTACACGTGGAATGTTTGCCCCATGGAGAGGCCAGCAGAGACAATATTTAGTGGAGCAGCTGTACTGCAGAATCTCAGTGCTCATCTGGTGCCAGATCCTGTCCTGGGTCTGCTCTTCTGAAGCTCCTTTAGATCTCCTGAACATCAGCTTCACCTTGGCTTTACTGGATCATTGTACCCCATTAAGAAATGGATTTTTCCAGCCTGATAAGCAAAAAAAAAAAAAAAGTGTTGGTGACTATCTGATGGGATTTAATCAATAATATCCTTTGATTATTGTCACATAATTTTATGGAATCTATTTCTCTGACTACATCATTAATATCATTACTCAGTAAGAGTGATTCCAATTTAAAAGGATGATGTTCAACATTTTTATTGTAAAGTTAGCCACAGTTTTAGGTGTTCTTTTGAACCTGTTATAAGGAATGATGAAATTGCATGGTTAATCAGTTTAAGCAGTGAAAAATTAACCAGGAATACTTTCTATTTGGTGGGAATTTAAAGCTACAGAAACAAGGAAACAAAACTGGTAGCAGATCTCAGATTAATTTACCTCAAAGTTCTTTATTATTGATCAGTTTTGAGGCAGTTTTTACCAGTCATGACTGTAACTCCACATCATTCCAGGATTCCAAAGGGAAATAACTGTCTTTATCAGGATTGCTTCAGTGAACATGGCTCACCCCAATGACTTGCTGATGCTATTTTTACTTTTGCATTTATGGCATTTCTTTTATGAGATAATGGATTGTGGAAGAGAGAGCTTGGGTGACTCAGATGTTTTAAGGACAGCCTTTCTATACAAAACTGTCATATGTTGAAACACAAAATGGGAAGGAAGACTGAAAAACAGCGACTAAAAAAAGCCTCTTTTCCTAATTTTGTACTAATGCACCTGTAATACCTCTAAAATCAAAATTTCCAAAAAATTGCCTTATAAATTCATTTAATATTTTCCATTTTGATGAAAATATGCTTCATCCTATCCACTTAATGGGATTTTAGGATCCTTTCAGGCTTCAGTGAGTGCTGAAAAGCAGTTAATTATGTTTGTGTTTAAGGGTACATGTTTTACAGCACAGCAGCTCTGTTTTAGTGCAAGATATTATTGTAATTCTTTAGTTTCTGTTCAGCTAGGAGAAAACATAAGAGTATTTTTCTTTTTGCTGCAGAAGAGTGACGATAATGGCTGTCTTCCAGAGGATATATGAGTTGTGTTTTCACTTGGTGCATGCATGGCCCTACCTAAGTGCCTTAGTGCTGTTCTGAATGAATTTTAAAAAATATCACTGTCTCTTTTAAAACAGTGAGTTAAAATAGGTTTTAAAAATACTGTTATTTGGTTTTGGGGATAAAATTTAAACATTTGGCTTTACTGTTGCAAGGAATCTGGACCTTAATCTGCCAGATGTATGACACACTTCCACATTAATTCCTTGAGCTCTGGGACAGCCCTGAATTCAGCCCATGGCAGTGACCCCTCTGCTAAAATAACCCAGCACTGCCAGGGGATCTCCATTTCCTCTGGAATACAGAGATGGCACCATGTGAGATGGAGCTCTCGAGAGCATTTCAGTTTTACTGATAATGACACCCCTGGAATTTGCCTCAAGAGCAAGAAGAAATGCAAAGTTTAGCAGTGTAGCTGTTTGCAGAGTTTGTGATTTGATGCACTTGAATAAATGAAATCTGAAACTGGTTAAATTGCAGGAATCCATCTAAGAAAAAATCAGGTTGTAATTTGTTTTGTTTTAGGGTTTTTCCTGGGTTTTTTTAGTCTTTTTGTTTTGGGGTTTTTTTTTGTGTTTGTTTGTTTGGGCGGTTTGTTTGTTTTGTTTTATTTTTTGGGTTTTTTGTTTGTTTGTTACTTTTTTACAGAGCATGGTGTTCTAGATAAAAAACGTTTCAGCCTGTTTACATTATAACAGCAATTCTTACTCTTTCTAATAAATTATTATTTTATTATTGTTATTATTATTGTTACTACTGCTACCACCACCACCCCACAAAATCCTCACAACTGACAAGGACTAAGAAACCACTTTACAGGCACATTGTTTACTGAGCTGATGTACTGCATATTAGTTGAGGCACAATTATTTTAATAGATCCACTCCTACCCCCCTTCACCTTGGCAAAGAATATTGGATTTTCCAGTTCAGTGAGTGTCTGGTCGTTATCATTCATGTGCTCTATTGCAGTTATTGTTAATGGTTATATGAACAGCAAAATAGGATATCACCTGTCAGCCTGTGTTCTCTAGGCCCATCTTGGGGTAAATTATAGTAGGATTAAGAGCAGAAGCTGCTAAAATTCAGGTTTCATGAAGAAGTTGTGGATTTTTTTTTTCCATCCTCTAAGGTTTAGAATTTGTGTTCAGTCTTTAAGGAAAAAGTATCAGTGTATTAGGATCATAAATTCTGAATTGGTCTTGCCAAAAAGTAATTTAGAAAATTTACCAGATCAAATAAAAAGTGTGTTAACTTGGTTTATAGAGAAAGAGGGAGAAATACATTTTTCTGCTCTAATGTGACTCTAACAACTTTCTAGTTTAAGGAAAATGTGTGCAGTTATACTTACCAAGGGGTGAAAATAATTCACCAAAGCAATGTTCTGAGTTCAGTGCCATTTGTGCTCCATCAACAATGGGCTTGATGTAATCAGTTTTTTAGCTTTGAAATTGATCTCCTGTCACAATTTTACTTTGTTTTAAATTGTGCAGCTTAGATACTATCCTGTATTCATGGTTGGGTAACTTGATTGAACTGGAAGAAAAACTTTATCAAAAGCACACACTTGTGTATTTTGGCCTATAATATAGAAAGAACAGAGAGAAAATGGAATGTGGGGGTAGCAGGTGGGGATCATCACATCTCTGGTGTAAATTTATCCCTCAGATTCTTTTGGCAATGCTGAATTGGCATTTCTTAATATGAAATTCTTCATTTTGTACAGATTTTTTTTTTGAAGCAATGCCATCAGATTTGGTGAGATAACCTTTTAAATGGAATTTTGAAATAAGTATGGCAATCCTTTTCCTGGGTCAACACATCGCCTACTTTGTTAATTAAACTGGAACATTCACATTTTATCAAGTGTCATATAGTTGAAGGTTACAGGATTGAGGATGAAGGATTCTCCTTAGGATTGAGAGAAATGTCTTGGTGTGAATTCCAGCATTTGAGAGAGACCTCTGATGCATTTTAAATACTGCTCCAATTATTCAGTTTTCACTGGTGCAATGAACTGTTGACATCCAATCAACTGCTGATGAACAATCTCAAACCAAACAAAAGGGTGTTTACATGTAATATTACATGTAAATGTAATGGCACTTGGGGTGGCCATGAGATAGTTCAGAGGCCAAGAAAAGGAGGAGTTTCTGAAACAGAATGGATGAGTTGGTGAGATGAAATCTCCTGGCTGTGAAATGGCAAAGGAGCTCTTACCCTGCTCAGGTAAATCAGTAATTACCCTGCTCAGGTAAATCAGTCCTTATCCATCTCAGGTAAATCAGTCTTTATCCATCTCAGGTAAAAGAACCCTTTCCCTGCTCAGGTAAATCAGTCCCTGCCCTGCCAGGTAAATCAGTAATTACCCTGCTCAGGTAAATCAGTCCTTATCCATCTCAGGTAAAAGAACCCTTTCCCTGCTCAGGTAAGTCAGTAATTACCCTGCTCAGGTAAATCAGTAATTACCCTGCTCAGGTAAGTCAGTCCTTATCCATCTCAGGTAAATCAGTCTTTATCCATCTCAGGTAAAAGAACCCTTTCCCTGCTCAGGTAAATCAGTCCCTGCCCTGCCAGGTAAATCAGTAATTACCCTGCTCAGGTAAATCAGTCCTTATCCATCTCAGGTAAAAGAACCCTTTCCCTGTTCAGGTAAGTCAGTAATTACCCTGCTCAGGTAAGTCAGTAATTACCCTGCTCAGGTAAATCAGTCCTTATCCATCTCAGGTAAAAGAACTCTTTCCCTGCTCAGGTAAATCAGTCCCTGCCCTGCCAGGTAAATCAGTTATTACCCTGCCAGGTAAGTCAGTAATTACCCTGCTCAGGTAAGTCAGTCCTTATCCATCTCAGGTAAAAGAACCCTTTCCCTGCCAGGTAAATCAGTCCTTACCCTCTTGGGATGGTCCAGAGGCTGCAGCCTCAGTGCTGAGGCTCAGCTCATGGCTGGTGCACTCAGTAGAAAATCTTTGTGTTTAGACAGGAGGGACAGTGAGGGTTCGAGAGCTACTCCGGGGGTTTTAGTCCTGCACAGCTCCTGAAAGCCAACACTGTGATGCTTGATGCTTTATCCCTGAGGGATTTTTCTGCTGGGAACAGATGATTTAAGATGTCTGGTGAATGAGAAATTTCAGATTATGAGACTAATAAAGGTTAAAAAATGCATTTTGATGGCTACTTTTTTCCTTTCCTTTCTCTACTAGTTTAAGAAAAAGAAGGAGGAAACTGGTTTTCTTAATTTTTTTGATTGATCCAAATCTGTTTATTAACTTCTTGTTATGCTGCTTTAAGATTACCTGGCCCCTCTCTCTCCCAAGTGCCATAGTTCATTTTTGCATTCATCTTTCATACACACCTATGTGGGAAAAACATTTGCTAGTCTGAATACACAGTGAAATCAGTTATAAAGGAAATGCAGGAACTGTTCCATTTCAGTTATATACTGAAATGTCCTCACATACTGCACAATACTACACAGAGATACCTATTAGCTGCACTCCAATTAAAAATACTGCATTGGCTTATTAGACATTTAAAAGTATTTACTACTAAGTAATAGTATTTACAACTGAGGAATCAATATTCCTTATTTAAAAAGAAGGCTAATTCCTCAGTGTGCATGGATCTATACACAAAACCACAAAATCTATGTGCACAATTGAAGGAAGAGGTTGAGGGGTGTGAAGGGGCCATGTGGTTTTATGGTTTGTTTGATGGGGGAGGTTGGTTTGGTTTGGTTTGGTTTTTTCCTACATCTCTTGACCATCTCTATGTGGTATTTGCAGGGTTCCAAGGATGAGGTGAGAGAGGAATCTGACTCCATGTTCTTAGAAGGCTAATTTATTATTTTACTATATTATATTAAAGAATGCTGTACTAAACTATACCAAAGAATAGAGAAAGGATCCAGAGAGAAGGCTTAACAAGAATGATCATGAAAGGCTCATGACTGACTCCTCAGTCTGACACAGCTGATGGTGATTGGTCATTAATTAAAAACAATTCACATGAAACCAATCAAACATGCACCTTGGTTGGTAAACAATCTCCAGCCACATTCCAAAGCAGCAAAACAGGGAGAAGCAAATGAGATAATATTGTTTTGTTTTTTTTTTTCTCTGAGCTTCTCGTCTTCCCAAGAGAGGAAATCCTGGCGAAAATCCTGGCGAAGGGATTTTTCATAAAATATGACAGTGCCAATCTCTGCATCTCTTGAGATGGAGTTGTCCTTTTGCAAGGAGCTGCCAGGGCTGTTTGTGTTCAGTGATGCTTTCCTCGTGACTTTAGTGCTGCTGTAGAAGGCAAAGCATCTCTCTGGGGGGAAGCAGCCAGGCAAAGGGGCAGGAGGAGCAGAGCACTGAGTGTTTGCTGCCTGCAGGGGTTCCATGGATGTGCTGCTGAGACACCTGAGTGGAGACCAAGCTGGGAGCTGCATCCCTGGGAGCAGAGCACGTGCTGGGGATGCTGAGAGCTGAGCATCTGGGAGCAGAACCATGTGTGTGCCTCTGACATTTGGCTGTTTGCCTTGGCAGGGCTGGCTGAGCTGCTCTGTGTGCCAGGGGATGGCTGTGGGACACTGGCTCTGCTCTCACCAGTGTCTCTTTAGCTGTGTGCTTCTGAAGATGCTTGGGAAAGCAAAGGGTTCTGCTGTCTTCATGGCAGCACAGCTTGGCAGATGTTTCAAAGCAAACTGGGCTTGTTTACCCTACACTGGGCATGGAAGAAGAAACAGCATCTCAGTCACTCTCTGCTTGCCAACAAGAACAAAAAACTGACTCTTGGTCAATAAGGAAACTTCTCAAAGCTCAATTATATCAACTTGCTGCCCGAGGCTCCAGTCCAATTCTTTATTTCCCCTGGATGTTGAAGCAATAGCTGTCATCATCAGAGCTCCTTTTGAGTTTGCTGTGATAGGAGCAGTCCTTGGGATGCAGTGCTCACTCCTGCCTTGGTTTCTGCATTCTTATTAGTGGGATGACAAAGCACTGGGCCAGGAGGCTGAAATCATTTCCAGTGTATGAAGCACTTATAATTTGTGGCCTGACTACTCGTGACTTTTGAGAATAGGTAGGAACTGAAACGTTTAAAGTTTCTGATGGCTGTGGGTTAACCCCAGTAGGCAGCAAAACCCCACTCACTCCCCCTCAGCGAGGCAGAAGTGAGAAAGTTTGTGGGTTGTTTAGTAAGGGAAGTCTTGAGACCAATATGAAATTCTGCTTCACTTTTCAACTCAAGAAAGCATAGTAAATATATACCCAGCTTCTTGGGACTGCAGCTGTTTTACCGCACAGAAACAGCCATATTTTGTGAAAACATAATAAAAGCATGAAACTCCACTTGTGATAATCAAAAGTGTAGTGTAATATCAAAGAGAAAACAGATCTTTACAGAGCCCTAATTTTCCAAGGCACTTGTACAGTCATCACACATCTTCTGTCATTAAACAATTCCTGTCCTGTCACTCTGTAAGCTTTGATTTAAAAATCACTATTTGATTTAAAATTTATGCTTTTTATCACTACATAGCCCAAAATGACTGAACTCCATTTAAAAGTTCAACAAAAATTCTCTTCAGTCTTGAAGAAACTTATTCTGTGAAAATTGGACTTAAGTGAAGTAGTTTTGTTATTGATTTATACCCTGCACCCACACAGTTGCCTCTCAGTGAACACAGGCAGCCACTTGAGCATCTTCACAGAGTGAATCCTGCTCCTCTCAGCATCCTCACCTCTCCTTGGGGTCTTTGATCAGCTGGAGTAGGGCATGGCTTTGCAAGGGATGTTCTGTCTTCTCCTCAGGCACTCATTTATGAAAAATACAGGACTATCTTTGAACTTCTATTTATTTCTCTGTCATATATGGCAAAACTTAGTAAAGATATTCTAAAGGTTTTGAGGTGTCTGTGGTATGAAGCAATTTTATGTGTTTGTTTCATTTAGGAGTCCTGACTGAAAAAAAAATGTGGATTCCTTCAGGAATTGTGTTGTGCCCTTGTGCTGTTGTTAATTTGCAAACATAAACTCTTAAATTAGGTTTCTTTCTCTAAAAGTTACATCTGTGCTCTGGGTGTATATTGCCAGTTGTCACCTTACCCAGCTTACACAGTGTGTGGCCATGCTGAAATCACACCAGCAGCTTTCTCAGCTCCTTGCATTTATCAGGAATATCTGTTGACCAGCTGGATTTCAGTGATTTCAAACATGACTATTTATGTGGCTGTTCCTCTACCTGACACCTAAGGCAATTTTATTACATTAATAAAATATAGTTTAAAAATCCAGTTTTAACAGTTCAAAACTGTTAAAATTTACAGTTCTGGAAATTCCTGTGTATTTTCAGCCTTGAAACTGGAGGGACGTATGAAAGGAATTTCAGATTTGACCTGTAGGTCAAAATGATGTTGCATTAAGCAATCTTAAGTGTTTTTGTACTGTCCAAACTGACAACTTTACCAAATGACAGTTTCTGTTGCCAGCCTTGAAAATGAAATATTTACTAGCCCAAAATTAAGTCTTAACCTGATCTAGGCATCAAAAGCCAATATTTACAGCTTGATGCTGCTACATGACTGATTCACACCTTAAAATTACATCTGTATCTTCTTCAAATGCTGCCTATTTCATGTGTGGTTTTGGGAGATCTGAGGAGAAAGGTGGAGGTTTTACCCTCGGGTACCTTTGCATTGCTGGGCTAATGAAACATCTGTTTGGAGAGAGGAGGGGAGTGTGAGGCAGGAGGGTTCTGTGCTGGGCAGACGTGTCTGTGCATCTCTGAGTGTTTGGAGAGCATCGAGGAAAGGACAAGGGACTCCTGAAGGTGAGGGAAGGAAGAGAAAGAAGAGTGGGAATGTTTTATATACTCCAGTCCATAAAGCTCCAGCAGCTGCAGCAGTACCTGTTCCCTCAAACAAGTCTTCATATAGGAAAAAGTCAAACCTTTCCTTGAGGGCAGGGGGGAAAAAAAAAAAGCTTTAACTCTTGATAGCCTTGAAAATGAGCATAAGCAATGGGCTGGAAGCAGCAGAAAGCAGCAGAAAGCAGCAGAAAGCAGAGCTGGGTGCTCACTGGCACAGCCGGGTGGTGGGCGGCTGTGTGGGAGGGCACACACACACACGAGTGCTTTCAAATCTCTATTAAAAATACAGCAGTATTTTTGTAAGCAGTCGTTTCTTTATTATAAAATTTGTCAGTTAAGTTTCTTAGCCTTGCAAACCTTCCTCTTACAGTCTACTTTAATCTAGGAACAAGAGAATAAAGCTGCCTAAAATCTGGAGAATTGGATTTTAAATCCGGGCTCAGATGGGCATTGTTTCCTTTTTGACTCCACTCAAAGTGTCCCGAGGCTGCCCTGAGGCATCAGAAATAGGTGCAGGTGGCCCAATTTTCTCCTGGTCTGAGCTTGTGCACACAAACCTCTTGCTCCACGAATATTAGTAAATAGAGATGAAGCTACTTTCAAAATAAAGCTCCTCTCCTACATCTTTGACATTGCAACTGTTGAAGCCATTCAAATCCTTGAATTGCTTTGTTAATTTGGTGAGGCTTCTGCCTGAGTTGCTGGGGACAAACTTAGTGAAGACTTGAATGTCATATTCTAAGGTTTCATTTTTTAATTTATTTTCTTCTTCAGTAAGTATTACTGTGTGGTTAATTTGTTCTCTGGGATGGATGAAATAGAACTAATATGAAATTCAAATGAATTCTTCTGCTGGCAGCCTGTTAGCAGCAATAATGAAACATAATAGCCAATGGACAGAAAAATAAATTAAGTATTTTTCTCAATAATTCAGAAGTTTGAGATATTTAACAGTCAATAAAAATATCCAGAAGAATCAATAACCTAGAATTTGACAGTGTACTTTTAAATTTCATATGTATATTTGTGTATATATATATATTTATTTTGTGTAAGGTCATGTTAACTTTTTAAATGCTTTAGTCATTAAAAGGAGTCCATTTCAGCTTCAGCTGCAGAGATTTCAAATAAATAAACAAAAAAAACCAAAACTAAAAAAAAAAAAAAAAAAAAAGCAAAAAAAAAACCCCAAACCTAAGGATGCAGACCACCTTTTTATCTCTAAACTACTGGTTTTTTAATAAATGAAACTGGAAGCCAATACTGTGAAGAAAAACCACATTATTTGTTGGGGATGCCAAGGGCACGTGTAGAACACCTGACCAGCAATCGGTTTATCTTGCACGGGAGACTGAACAGGATTTTTCAAGGTTATTTGCTTCCACCTACTGCTCATCCCTGATATTACAGAAGGACCCGGCCGGGGGAGCCCTGGGATGGTTGGAATTGCAGAGGCTGATCCTTCCTGCCCTGGGCTGTGCGAGGGCAGGCTGTGCTCAGCAATTCGCTTTGCCTTTCCCCGGCCCTGGTGTTCGCATGAGGAAAGGAAATATGTAGGAAATTCAGACCATTTTTTAAAGTTTCTGCTTTCTTGCGGTCGTTTGGGAGGTTTTTGGCAGCCTGTGTTGGGATGGCAGGGCAGCAGGGGAAGGGGTTGGGGCTGGGATGGAGGGAGGCAGCAAACTGCAGTGTGTGACAAAGCTCAGGGCACTCAGGGGGTGGTAACAGCACCCATGGATGCTTCAGGATTGTGATTGCACTGTCCCTGAATGCAATTCCAGGAGTGAAATTAAACACAGAGTTACAGAAACTATGTAAAGTAAGGGTATGCATGTTTCTACTGCATCCTAAAGCCAAAATCTCAGTCAGGGCCATGTTACTACAATAATTACTTGTGCTTTCTGGAGCTTTCACTTCCCTCTGTTCAGTAGCATTTTTTTATAGTTGATGAAGGTGGTAGATTTGTTCAGTAACACTTTTCTATTACTGTTAATGAAGGTGGTAGATTTGTTCCACTGGTGGTAGATTTGTTCAAGAAATTTTTTATCCAACTGTTGATGAAGTGGTAGATTTGTTCCCCGGTGTGTTGAACTTGAAAAATCCCAGCCCTTAAGCTTGTTCTTGTCCTGCATTTCTCCCAATGTCCTGCAGAACACCTTGCTTTGTTTCCCTGTTGCTGCCACAAAAAAAAACAAAACAAAACAAAACAAAACAAAAAAAAATGGACCAAAAAGGCAATTTATATAAAACATGGAGCTCTTAATATGTTTGTAATAATGTTATTTAATTGGCTGTTATGCAGTGACACCTAGGGAAAAAAGCAATTCTGTTGGTTTTAAATGAAACGGATGAGAGGGTTTTCTATTTAATTCTATTTTTTCCATGAAACTTCCATAGAATACTTCCATTCTGTGAGGTTTTCTATCATTATATAAAATACCTAAAATAATTCTTCAAAAGGAACATATTTTCTGAGTTTTTTGGTTTTTTTTTTTGTGATGTAACAACACTAAAGATCAATTGTTCAGATCTCTAGGATTTTACAATTGCTTTTCAGCAATGGTGCTTCTCCATCTCAAATAATTCATACAGCAGGGAAATTTGCAATACACACAGGAAGTGAGAGCACTTTGTCATTTTGCACTTAGAGAAAGCAGCACAGATGTCTCCCAGAGAGGAACATGCTCATTTCTTCCCTTCTTGCTCTGAGAATGACAGATGATTCAATTTGATGATTTTTAAAGCTTAGGGTCTGTGTACATTTTTTCTTTGAAAGAGGTATATCTAGGATGTAGACATACACTCAAATATTTATATTTGAACGTAGATTTGATTAAGTCAGTAGCCTCACTGGTTTAAAGAATTACAACACTAATTCCTTCAGAAAATTGACTGGTTTTTATCTTGCCCTTGTGCAGAAGTCTCAATCCAGGTGTTTAGCCTTGAAAACATACAGGCTATTTCTTTTAAATCTGACTGCATAATTTCCAAGATAACACATTCTTGCAGTGAAACTGAACCCATGCAGATGTGGTTTTCCTTGCTAAAGATGCAGTGGCTAATTTGTTAAAATTCACTTTCCATATCTTTAGATAGATAGCCAGACTCTAAGGGATGAAATACTTGTCTGATGTTCAGGGATAAAACACAGAGCAGAGATGCTGAAATTTGCTATTCAGCCTGAATCTCTTCCTGGGGCTGATCTCATTTCCATTTGAGGTTCCAGGTGAGGCCTGGGTTCCATTTGAGCTCTGGGTTCCAGGTGAGCTCTGGGTTCCAGGTGAGGTCTGGGTTCCATTTGAGCTCTGGGTTCCAGGTGAGGTCTCATTTCCATTTGAGCCTGGCAGGTGAGGTCTCATTTCCATTTGAGCTCTGGGTTCCAGGTGAGGTCTCATTTCCATTTGAGCTCTGGGTTCCAGGTGAGCTCTGGGTTCCAGGTGAGCTCTGGGTTCCAAGTGAGGTCTGGGTTCCATTTGAGCTCTGGGTTCCAGGTGAGGTCTCATTTCCATTTGAGCTCTGGGTTCCAGGTGAGGTCTCATTTCCATTTGAGCTCTGGGTTCCAGGTGAGCTCTGGGTTCCATTTGAGCTCTGGGTTCCAGGTGCTGTCTCAGTTCAGGTGTAGCTTGTTATCTCATTAACTCCTGATTGAGCAGAGCAGCCTCAGCTGGGCTGGCCCCACCTTTTTAGGGCTGAGGCTGCTCTGCTCTCTCTCTTTGCTGCTCCAGACAACCACCCCAGATAAGCTGAGCTGGAGGAGGCTGGGTTTTGCTTCATCCAGGTAAAACTGCATTTTTAATTGAGTAATGAATGCTTGTGAACTTGGGCCTCTTAGAAATTGCATTTAATGGGGAAGGGCAGTGGTAAAATAGCAAAATGCTCTGTTCCATGGGCAGCAGAAGGGACCAGAGTGCTGTTGGGTCCTCAGGTATATCCATCATGCAGAGAGCCTGTAATAGCCATGACTGCAGTCTGAGAGGAGCTACTTCATTCTGCTTTCAGTCAATTTAGGTCAGTGTGTGAGACAGAGCCACTCTTGTCCTTGGTAATATGGAAAGAGATGATTCATTTCTGATTAACCAATAAATATGTTAAAGAACATTACACCCTTTCCCAAAGGTGACTTAGGGCAGCACAGCTGGAGCACCAAGACCACTGGTGCTAAAGGAGTTTGAATTCACTCCCCTGAAGGAGGAGGCTTTTGAAAAGCTGAGCTTTTTCCCCTCCCCAAAAAGAAGCAGGTGTCAATATCTAAAGAGGCTCAGGAAGTGAGCCTGTGGGCAGAGAGAGAATTTCCTTCTCCTGCACGTGGGAGACGTGGGGAGAGACTGTCTGGCTGCTAGTGAGGAACCCTTGAAAGGAAATTTTTGTGTTATATTCTTCAAACTACAATCTGGCTCCCCATGAAAAGTGATGGAGTATAAAGAGTATTAGAGGTGCTGATTCATGTATTAGACTGGCTAGAATAACAAATGGATTTGGCTGCTTAGGAAGTGACACAACTTGATATGCCTTATGAAACCATCTTTAATATAATTTGCTGTGAATTAAAGTGGGTTTTTTTTTCAGGAAACCTTGCTTCATCTTACTTGGTTGAACAATTTAATTTTTTCATATTTTTTATAGGTGTAGGTAGGAAGCCTTTGGCTTTGAAGTAAAACCAGTCCTTCATTTAAGATGAATAAACATGCTGTAGAAGAAGCATAAATTCTTTATTTTACATTTATTTTCATTTTTAATAGGAGCTGCTATTTGCTACCAGCATTTGAATTTATGTGCAAGTAACTAACCACTAACTTGAAATCTTATTAGAGTAGTTCCAGCTTTGATGGGAGGTTGGAGAAATACTTTTCACAACAAATTGTCCCTCCGCCGAGTTATTCTTTCCCTAATAGAAATATCTAAAGCTGTAATGGTTAAAATAGTTACAATTTGCTTCCAAGAATGTCCTCACTAGAGAAGTAAAGTTGGAAAGAAAATTAGTGGGGCGCTTGTCTACAGTTTAGTGACTTGAGTTGTATTTGGTTACTCAGTTTCCAGCAGTAACTTGCTGTAAAAAGGGTGACTGAAGCAATAAATGCCTTTTGGAGTGAAATTTTGTGATAACCATTAGCAACACAAAAATTCCATAGGTTTAATGAGTCAAAATACTTTAGGAATAAAAGGACAGTGTGTTGGGTGTCCTTAGGTTTGAGATCATTTCTTTCACTCCTGAAGAAAACGTGTCCAAGATATCCACACATGTACAAGTCATCATCAACAGAGGCTTGGCTGCTTTGCACATTGCAATGAGATTGAGACACAAACATCTATCAGCTCCTAGCTAGTACTGGATAACAGACAGAAGGTTGAGCAGTTTCTCCTCTTTAGCTTCCCTTTATATTTCTTTCAGCTTCCATCATTTGTTAATTAAAAAAAATAAAAAAGTGAGCAAGAAATATATTTTCCTCAAGATGGAAGCAAAAAAGAAAACTAATACTAACAAATCATATTTTTTCCTGAGAGCTGGCTACACCAAATTGAAATAGGTTTGGAGTGTTTGGGGTTTTTTGTGTTTTTTCAATCCTGTCTTTAAATTTATGCCTGTAATCAAGCTTAATGAACTTCACCTAAAGGCACAATACTAGACATTGTATATTCAAATAACTCTGTGTACAAAAATAACAGTTCTTCAGGCTGACTTATTCCCCAGTGCTGGTCAATGTGTTTGTGACATGGGCTTCTCTGTTTGTGCTTTCAGGACACTAAAGCAGAGTGCAGTTCTGGTGTAGAAACTGAGGACAGAAAAGTAAGTGGCTTGTTTTAATGTGATTTTTCAGGCAACTCTAGTAGCTGGGATTTTCTCTGGTTGTTGTTTGTTTTTTGTGTTTTTTTTATTAAACCATGTGAAATTATTTTATGGTTCTTTACATGTGTATGTGTTCACGTTGCATTTAACTTCAATGGGGAGAAATCAGTCTTACTCTATTGAATATACTTGTTAAAAATTTGAATAACTGTTTTTGTAGAAGAAGAATGTAATCATACTCTTAATCTCTTTATACTACAAAAAAGTTTACAAGGCAATTGCACTTTGTATTCTTAATTTACATTATTAACAAAGTGGTTGTGTGTCTGTCATGATAAAGTTGGCATACCATGTTCAATATTTGTAACACAGCAAGATAATTGCTTTTTCTTGCTTTAGAAGTAGTACCTTTGAAACCTTATTTTTTCTTTTAAAGGGTTGATTAAAACAAATGTTTCCAGTTGTATTTTCTGTGGACAAACACAAACCAGATACAAATATGTTTTCAGTTGTGTTCTTCACCTTACTCATGGTAAAAACTAACTAAGAAACAAAGGCTTCACAAAAAAACCTTCATAAATATCAATGCAGTTTTAAAGAGAGAAATGTGTTTTGCTTGAAAATCTGTGGCTACTGAAATGTGAAAGTCAGGGTATTTCTGTGTGGAATAGTAAGTGAGTTTGTGGAGGTGTTGAGCACATGACATGTGATTTCAAGTGCTGCTGCTTCTTGCTCTGTCCACTGTGGCTGCAGGCCCTGAGCATCAGCTTCCATCCAACTCTCCAGGTGCTTCCATTTAGGTTCACGTTGCTTTGAATTGTGCTAAAATCCAGGCTGGGACCTTACTTGTCAACCCCAAGTTTTGACTTTTTTTAGTGTTTAGCAACTATTAAAACTGCCCAAGCCAGAAGTTCTTTCTGTAGTGTGAATTATGGGGAAAAGGTGTCAGGAGCCTGACAAGCTTTGGACAGCAATTTATTAAAGTGTTTTATTTCTTCTTCCTTGTATTGCAACTTTAATCTAGCAGAGCCCAGCCTATTGGACCTGTGGGGTTTTTCCTGGTTTGTGATGCATGGTTTGTACCTCAGGAGGGATTGCAGGAATTGTGTGTCTGATGCCTTCTCTTGTGGCTCAAAGGGACTGCTCTGAGCTGGGCTGGTTTCCACCTTCAGTGACTCAGGATATCCAGAGATTGCAATTAGCAGAAAGGATTGTCTAGAAAACCCCTGGATTTTTCCTCTTCCTTCTGTTATTTTGTGAGAGCACTTTGGAAGAGCAGGAATGTGAGAAGCACCTCTTGTTGCATGATCTGTTTCATTTTTTCTCTGTGTTTGGTGTCCCAAAATTGAAGCTCCCACCAAGTTTACGAGGCAGTTGTTTCCAGTCCAGGGAGGACTGTGATCATCAAACACAGATCCATCAGTCTTGGTTAATACTAATGAATTGTTTCAAGTGTGTTCAAAGCATCAATTGAGAATGTCACATAATTCATAAACCTGAAACATTGTAAATAAATATTTTTATTTCATTGAACTTGAAATCAAGACAAACTACTGCAATTAGGGCATGCATCATTAGTATCTAATAATTTGCACTTCCATAATGAAATATACTACTAATGAACTATATCATTAGTAATTAATGGGAAATTTTCCCATTTAACCACAAAATACAAACCTGCAAGGTGCCTTTTCTTGTGTTCCTTTTTTTTTCTGAAGTTTTCTGATCTGTAACTTCTGAAGTAGAAATTTATGTAACCATGACTAAAGCATTGCCTGCAGGCAAGCTCAAATTTAATAACTGTACTTATTATTTTGAAATCTATTATTCTGTAAATTCCAAAATAGCAGTTAATTATGGTAACCACTTCATCACTGTGATCTGCCTCTCCTTTCATTGTCTTCAACTGGCCTTTCCATGTAAGATTTTTATTTATTTCCTGCAAGGCTAAAAGCTCACAGGTTTGAGAATACCAGGTGACAAGCAATGCACAGTCTGCTCTCTCTGGCCTGGATAATTATGAATTACTTAAATGCCTTTACCTTTCCCAGAAGAAGACCCATAAGTGCATGTGCAACTCATTTCCTACTTAATGAATACTTTTTTTCTGCATTTGACACTCCCAAGCTTTCTTGTTTTGATCTCCCACCACCATTCTGAATGTCACAGTATTGGATGTTTAATGACTCATGTGATTTCAGCTTTGCTTCTCAAAGGAACAAGTGTAGAAAAGTGACCCTTAAATTGTCACAGGAAAAAACCTGTTAAAAACATTCCATGTGTAGTTTTTGTAAAAAATCCATGGATATCTGCAGCTAGCCATGTGATGTTGGGGAATTTGAGCCACGATTCCAAAGCCTGTGTGATGTTCTGCTATTGCAAGGCAGATGGTCAGGTTGTTTTTCCTTTTAGCCATGTTTTCTGATATAACTCTGTGTGTTGGGCACAAACAAAATGGTTCTGGTGGAAGGCAATTAATAAGGACATTGGCCATTTTGCCAGGAGGGAGAGCACGTGGATTCCTTGGAAATCCTTCCATTTGATATAAATTTGATCTAACCAAACCACTTTCTGTCTCTAAGAAGGCTTCTAATGTGTGCAGCCTTTTTGTTGGTATTGCCCTTACACAGCTCCATCATCTCCCATTACCTGAAAAGCCTGCCTTGCCTTTTATAAAATTATATTTTATAAATCTTCTTTGTTTCTGTATTTAATCTCAGTTAATATCTTTACTTGGTCTGAGCAGTTATCTTTTTTTTTCTTTTTAATGTTTATATGGGACTTGCTTCAAACAGTATTCTCCAAAAATACAAATTGAAAAAGAAACAGTAAATAAGATTTCTCCAGTTCTGCTCTGTCTTTGAGGTTTGAATAGAGCACAAAGGACATACTTTGTTTTACTCTGCAATTGTCACATCATCAAATCAATTCATGGCAATGCTGTGAAACCAAAACTGATATGAAGTTACATCCCCTGACATCCTTTGTGTGACATTTCCACCTGACACTGCAAACTGGAACTTAACTTACAGTGACCTTTCTGTGCTGGATAATTTTGTCTCCGCTTGTCTTCACCATGCTGGGAATGTTTTAGTCTTCAGCTCTGGCTGTTTGGTCTGTGTTTTATTTCAGTTTATTCTGCCCCTAAAGGGGCTGTGCTGGCTGTAATGTGTGGTGCCATTTTCCTGTTGCAAATGCTCCCATTCAGCAGCAGCTCAGCACCATTAGCAGGGGGCTCAAGGTCACCCAGGGTGTCCTGCTGCATTTTCCCTTCTGGAGAAGCAAGTGGCTCATGGAGAGAATATTTTTGAGATGCATCTTGACTTGAAAATGTCCCACTTCAGTGCTGGGAGTGCAGAGGCTTTATGAGAGCTGCAGAGTTTATGGCAGAGCATCAGGGCAATAACCTGAGGGGTCAGGAAGGCAGGAAGGTTCCCTGGAGTGCCATAATGCTCCTAACTCCCTATTACCTGCTGTGGGATATGGGGGAGGCAGCGATGCCTTTCCTTTTCTCTGCCTGCTGTGCAAAATATTTCATTTTTTTTCCCTTTAGTGCCTTCTGTCAGTGGATCTCAAATTACTTTACAAACAAATTAAAAACACCTATGAGGAAAGTACTTACAGTTCTATGGCTTGAGTTACATATGGAGAAATAGATGGATGAAGGGCAGATGTAGACAAGGTTATAAAGTGTGTCTGAGACAAAGTAAGGAGAAAAAGAAAAGCATTACAAATATATTTGGCTTTGTCTATTCAATGGCTTCTTTCAGGTTGTTTTTGGGGTTCTTTTAGTTTATTCATAGTGATCATATAAATATTTTTTTCTGGAAGTTTTAGGGAATGGGCTTTTTAGGAGAAAAAAAATTATCCAATTTCTCTGATCTTCAGATTACTGTAGAAGGGAATTAATAAGGGTATCAAATAGTGAGGAGCACCATGGAGGGGCTAAGTCAACTCCTGGCATCATAGATGTGGATTTGTGATTATACTGTTTTCTTTCATGGTAGTCCCTTTTCCTGCTGTTTAGGGGCTCTTTAGCAGTGAATTGGAATAAGTGTCATTTTTATTCCCTCGTGAAGGCATTGTGCAATCTGCATAATTGTGTGGATTATTCAGATGCATTTTCACTTCCATGAAAGAAACTAATTTTTTTTTGTTGTGAGGGAAGATCACAGACTCCAATGGATTGGTAGGGAAGTGTCTACATTGTATTTGGATATCGATTTGGAGGAATCTAAGGAAGTTTTGAATGCTCATGACCTGCCTAACAGAGTGAACAAATGATTCCTGGTTCTCCTGCCTCTTTCCCTGGTGCACAAACAGTGCCAGGTGCTGCTGAACCATTGCAGGACAGGAGCACACAAGGTGGAGAGGGCTGACCACAGAGCTGAGGGAGCAGGGGCAGTAACCCAGAGGGGGAATAATGAGCTGTTCCAGGAATAGCATCCTCCTGTCACAGCACAGCTGATGTTTCCCCTGACACCTCAGCTCATGTAAGTCAGATTTATGTGATGCCTTCCTCAGTGCAGAGTTTCCACAACTTCCACAAAAGGGTGAAGTTATCTAAGGGCTGTGTGTGTGTGTGCTGTTTGTTTGTTACCAGAAAAGTTACTTGAAATCCATGGCTGCTTCCTTCACAATTATTTTTATATAGATCTTGAAATCAACATTTGTTGCTCTCCAGGGATCCTAAAACTCAGAAAGTTGAATCAAACCCACAATCTACATTATTTGGGCAGTATTTATTGCTATTTATACTACTTTTAAGAATATTTTTAAATCAAAGGATTTTTTTTTTCTCCTTTGTCTTAGTTTTATGTTCTTTTCAAATAAAAGCAACACTTCTGGGAATACGGGGAGCTGAAAGTTGCCCTGCAACCTAAGACACTGCATTATTTATTAGCCAGCCTAATAAATATTGGCAATTCTAATGTGAGAATTGCTCAGAAATCCAGTCCATTTCCTGGCATGTGGCTTGACAGAGTGCAAAGTCTGGCTGCAAAGTTTCTGGGTATTTGAATGCTCATAATGTCAGCCCTATTACTGCTCTCTTGTTCTCGCTGTCACTGACATGCAATTATGGGATTTCACCACTGAAGTGGTGACAGTTGCTCCTCTGTGTGTGTGTGTCTGTCTTTCCCCTTAATCCAACTCTATCTAGCAATCTGTAATTTGATAAAGTGGAATTGAAGTGACAGGCGTGACAGAAGTGCCAAAACAATAATTTGACCTCCCACTGAAGTGTCAACGTGTTCTGCTGCATGACTTTTACATATGCTGAATACACAGAAGGGACATGGAGAGTTGGATTTGCTGGGCTGCAATACCTGCTAAAAAAAGCTTTTACTCCAGCGTGTCTTTTGGCCAAAGTGTTCCATCTTGAGCCATCACATCTCCAATCCCTGCATTAATATGTATAAACATGATTGCTGCTGCAAATAAATTACACTTTTATTGGGAGATTTTTTTCAAATCTTCATCTTGAAGATGTTTTGATAAATCTTGAAATTATAATTCTGTGATTGTCTGCAGAATTAGTTCTCAGACTTTATCTTACTTTTCTTTTTGAGTCTCTTCCACCTTGAAATAAATTTCATTAGGTGTATGACACATTCCTGCTAATAACTCCTAAAAAAGCTCACCGAGCTAGAAAGAACATTCTTTTATATGCATGAATAAGATATGTTATTAGCACTGAAGTAAATGTATGCACAAGTTACTTTGGGATATATTCATATGTACTGTACCTGCATTGCATACAAGTAATTATGTTTCACTTGGGGACAAGGGGGAGGGCAGGAGACAGAAACTGTTTGCTTTAATGGAAAGTTAAAATATTGAGATTCAGGGCAGAAGAATCGGAGGGGAAAGGGAAAACTCAAGTCTGATTTGATGCTAAGTACCTGTCAAAATTAACTGAAAAATAATTTGGGGGAGACTCAAGCCTTGCTGAAATTTTGTTTACATCTGGCCAATAAGTTTTCAACAGGTATAAAAACAGAGGGGAATTGGCTTTTGAAGTTATCTAAAAAAGGGAAAACCTCACAGATCTGTAAATATTAGTATGCTGTGAATGGGAACATGTCTTGGAGTTTGTCTGTGTTTGTGAACCAATAAAACTTCACAGCAATGGGAGACTGCAGCTTCTGCTGCTGTGGTGGAACATTTCCTCTTAAAAGGTTTTGGGTGCTGTCAACTTTTCATATCCCAGACTCCTCAGTGTGGGGTTTT
Organism: Molothrus ater; assembly: GCF_012460135.2. NCBI lineage: Eukaryota > Metazoa > Chordata > Aves > Passeriformes > Icteridae > Molothrus > Molothrus ater. Next base: position 12,576,286 of record NC_050493.2, on the reverse strand, counting down.
ATATTTTTAACATGTGCCAGAGAGTTTCATGGTTGTTGATGCTTTAGAGACAAGTCAGCTTCCACTTGACACTTCCTTCTCTTTTTCCTCACTTTTTAAAATAAAGATTTTGAAGATTTTAATATTGATTTTATGGGAGATTTGATAAAGAGGGACTAAGCTGACAACGTGTACCTATGACCCACCTTATTTGCAGGCATTTTTGTGGTCACAGAGGTTTTGGACTTGGTCTAAAGAGCACTGAAAGAGAAGGGAGGGCTTGGACTGGTGTGAGAAAAATTCTCTGTACACAGAGTCTCAGGTTGGGGCCTTTTCTTTCATGTCACTTACTGCCAACCTGTGTTTAGGCACGGAAATGTTTGGTTCCTACATTTTAGTTTTCCTCTCAATAAGGAAAATAGCCACTGACAGGTCTGTTTTCCTGAACTGTTCCTAAAGAGCCCTATTGAGTGGGAGATCCAGAGATGATGTATTTCTCCAGAAAAAAAGGAATGGAAATGTGAATTCTTCTATGATTTATTCAGAGTCCTTGTAGTAGAGCTCCTGTAGAGACAAGTCCACCAATGTGGTGCTGTGGAGGAGGCTGCAGTTGCTCTGTCTTTATGTAACACCAGACAGAGCTCTGACCTCAGGCTGCTTCTCTGTGGTGGAAAAGTTGTGTAGTCCTGTGTACTCTTCACTGGAACTATTGTATGGGCAGCTTGGAAATGGCACCTGAGATTTGTGAGAACGACTCAATGCAGGCTTGCTCTAAATCCTAAAATGGGGAGAGATAAATAACATTCTTTCTGTATCAAATGCTGTGTATCTACGGAAAGTTTAAATTTTTATATTGAAAATTTCAGTCAATGCTTATAGTTTTGCATTTGTTCTTACAACCAGAATTAAAAAATGGGAATAAGAATAAATTCTTATGGAAATATTTAGGAATATTAGGTATTAAAATTCTCATTTGTTTCCTCTGCTCCATGTCTTCAGCATAGCTATGGATGGGAGCAGAGGTTGTGCACAGACCCCCTGTGCATGTGGGCTCAGTTCTGTGCATGTGGGCTCAGTTCTGTGCATGTGGGCTCAGTTCTGTGCCTGCAGCAGCATCTGAGTCTGCTGGACAGGCTGGGAATCCTGCATGGGACATTTGGCTCCAGAGGCTGGAGCTCTGTGAGTGCTCCTCTCTCTTTACCCCTCTGTCCAGGAGTTGGCTCATGTTGGGAATTCTTTTTGAGCGTTGAGGCTCTCTGTAAACAGCGATTCAAAGAGAAGTGTTGCTTATGCTTAACAGCACTGTCACAGTGCAGGGGGAGGGACAGAACATCACCCAAAGGGTTGGGCACACTGATGAGCTGGCTGAGGCAGCAGCAGGTACCCCCAGCCACCACCTGACACTGGGCTTGGAGAGACACAGGAAGGTAGAAGTGAGAAAATTGATGAGGTGAGATACTTTATTAGATGGAGAGACAAAAAACCCTCACCAAACCCAAAGCCTGGGAGGTGCAGAGCAGTATGAAGGGATCCCAGCAGCAGGACAGGGCTGCTCTGGTCAGTGATGCTTTGAGGAGCCAGCAGCCTTTTGTTCATACACAGCATGAGTTCATCTGTAGCATTTATTTATTTTTAGTCCAGAGGAGTCCATAACTCCTTGAGCTGCCTCCCCTCACTGTGCACATTCCTTGGGCATTACAGGACACATTTCCACTCTGTGGAGGGATAGGGAACCCTTGTGGCTTTGGTGTGAGTGCAGAGACCTTATCTCAGCACAAATGGATCAGATGGCTCTCCAGGAGCACATGCATGGCAAGATGATCAGTGGCAGATTGTTTGCAGCATATCTGAAGGGGACAGACTGAATCAGATGATTGTTTTGTTTGCCAAATTAATATCTGGGATGTAATCCAGCCTGATTAACAGCATGGCTGCGATTGGATCAGCAAAGGGTAAGCAGACATTTGGAAAGGTTTTTTTATACCTGCTGGCTCTGTTACTTTCCCAGGAGCTTGAACATGTGCAAGAATATGCTTCTGTCCAGTAATCCAATTCATTTCTCATTGATTCCAGTTTGTCTTTTTTAGTTGTATTGGATCCCTTGCCAGGTAAATCTTTTCTCTGTAGCAATAGATGGCTTTTTATGGTGGTGGTTGGGCAGTTTAATCAAAATTTCCTAATTCCATTATTTCAGAACTGATTTCTTCAGCAGTGATGCAGAGTCTTTTTGCCTGTTTTTATAAGAGCACTTACATTTAAATTTATATATATATATCCATATTTAGAACCCTGAATTTGTATGCATCTTACTGTAGTATTTGAAACAGGATTGAGGATTCTTGTGTAAGGAGTAAAATAAGGGTTAATGGATTTTTTTTTTTTAGATTTTTTTAAACAGAAGTATGTTTTATTGTCTTTCAATGTGATGGATGAGACAGAGAGCATGGTTTATATATAAACCATGTGCTTTCCAGATTAGATTGATGTAATCATGGCAGTGTTGCACACTTCAGCTAAAAATTTGTTCTTCTTGATCAAGGTCAGGCAAATCCAGGGATTCTGTCATTTATCTCATCTCTTCAGTACTAAAACAGGACAATATTACAGGCATGTCCCACTATGTCATACTTGCTGTCTCACAACTGTTGCTTAAAATATCAGAGGTTATTTCTGAAAAAAATTGAGTAAAAATGTTGAAAAAAGAATGCTGATATTCAGAGTCTAAAGTAAGGTTCCTTTTATTCTTCATTTTATCCCTCCCTATCAGCCAGCTAATGTAGAAAAGAAAGTTAATTTAGCTTTTTTTTCCTAGATAATGGCAATATGCATCCCATGCAAGGAGCAAACATTTTGACTTCAAAACAAAGCCATTTAAAAAAAAAAATCCGATCTTTGTTACCCTCTTTCCCTTTCAATACTTGATAAAGGTTGAAGTGTAAGGGACAGAGCAGGTTTGTTCCATGTGTCAATTGTCTGAAATCCAGCAGGGAACATCTGTTTCAGCAGATTTGTTTGTGTTTCTGAGAACTTGGGCTTGCTGTGGCCTTTTGCTGGTAATTGGCCAATGGGTAATGGAAGGCAAAATTTGCAGGGAGGTGTAAAATCTTATTATACCATCTGAGGTGCTGTCACAATGGCTGGATGGCAAACATTCTTTGAGCCTTAGTTAGGACACTTTTATTGGAACCTCCTGAAACTTTTTGCCTTTGCACCCAAAGTTTGATGTTTTATTGTGTTACTGGCTCGTATTCCCTTTGTCCTCATCTGCCTGTGCTTTTGTATTTCTCCTAGGCACACTCCAGCACTTATCCTAGACAGGTTCCAGTATTTCTTTGGTTCACAGCAACCAGAGAAAATCAGGCTTTGCTTTTCAACTCTGAGATGCCAGGTGTGGGAGGTGGCATCCAGTCAGGAGCCTCCTGCCTGGCTCTCGTGGCCTTGCAGGTCAATATCTCCCCCGTTCTTTTCCAAAGCTGTAGAACACATTTCTGCACGAGAAGGGTTGGGTTTATATCTGCTATGATGCCTTTTTGCTGCTGTTGAAGATGCAAAATGATTACTCAGAGTATTTCTAACTGACCTTGGGATGAAATTTCTTTGGACAGCATTTGAGTAGCTTTGAAAAGCTGGAATACCTAAAGAACTTTGCCCTTGTGTATTGGTTGTGTTCTATGAAATGCTTTTGAAGAACTGTGATGCAATGTTTATTAAATGCAGTGAATTTTGAATCTTTACTACACAGTCTAAGTAAAAAAAATGCAAAAGGTAAATGGAAAACCCTTAGAATCTGTATTGCATCAAATCTGTGAGAGCATAAAATTCAATAGCATGAACAAAAGTAGGACCCCATTCTCTAGTACAGCTTCATTTGTATCAAAGTCTCCTTAAAATTGTGTGTCAGATTAAGAACGTTATTAATTAGGAACATCTATAAATTGTTTCAATTCTGTGTAGTACCAAGTTCTTCCTCATTTAGTTACCAAGTTTTGTGTATTAAAATGTCTTCTGCCATCCATACCACAGTCTTGGTTTTTAATGTCTCATGTTTTAGTTTACCACACTGACATGGTAATTTCCCTATGTATTTTGTTCTAAAGGATTAAGTAATTTCATATAATCACTAATAATGTGATGTAGAAATGATTTATTTTTTGTTTGCAGCATATTCTAGGGCAACATTTAAATGTGCAAACCTGTTTTTCTGTTTCCATGTAGTTACAGAGCCCTCATTGATTTGATACTTTAATTATATAACCTGATATCTCTGGTTTTTTAAAATGTTGCCCCAGCTAGTGGACATTACTGAATCTGCCTTGACTCTGTATTTCCATTCCTTTGTGATGCTTGGAAATAGAGCTTTTTATATCAACCCATCAAGTGCAAGAGTTGTCCATGTCCCCCATGGACCTGGTTTTGATCCTAGCACAAATTAGCACATGGTTGTGTTTTCCAGCTGCGTTTATTTCCAAATTCTGTCCCAAAAAGCTGATTGTATGTCAGCTGAAGGCTGCTTTCTTTAAAGGAGGTCTGTGCTGTCACAGCTTTCCTACATTGTGCAGAATAACCCTCTGCACACCAGGTGCTGGAGTTCTGGCCAGTTTTTGTTTGCAGTGAGAAGCAAATGCTGTCAAGGGACTTCCAAATTCATTTTTCAAACCAGCCCAGGTGGCCTTATTTACAGTCACTGGCATTTCCAAATGAATGTAAATGGAACATTGCTGTATCATTGAAGTTCCTTTGAAGAACCTCCAAAAACTTGGTAATTCTGGGCATTCCCTCTCTGCTGGCCATGGCCATAAGATAATTAAGACATCTGGGTAAGGTTGCTGTATTTACATGGCAGCTGTGATTGCAGTGAGGTTCTGTCTCACTGCATGAAGGAGAAAAGCATCCAGTTCCATCTGGGGAAAGAGAGGATTATGTGAGCTCACTTGCAGTGCTTCCAGCCTCAGCTGCAGCAAGAGCAAATATTAGCTGCTGCTGTGAGATTTGGAGATTATTGGGTTCCAAAAGGTTTAATGTTGGTTCCTAAAGTTGAGTCTTCAAAGGAAGGTGTCACCATTTTTAGAAGTTCTGCACACTTTTCAAGTTTCTTAACCAGTGCAAGCTCTGTCAGAGTGTCCATGTTTATTTTGGAGGCTCTATAAGCTGAGCTCTATTGGGAATTTATTAACTTTGTGCCTTTAAACCAAATGGCAGTGTACTCATATCTGATCTGCTGTAATCTGACACAGAAAACTGTGGGAATTGAGTCAGACTGGAGCCTAGACCAAGTTATTCTGCATGCTAATGAATTTATCTTCCAAAACATTCCTTGTACGTTCTCTCTCACCTCAAACACTGCTTCAAAATTAATTAAAAGAGCTCTGGAACTTCAGACTCACTTAAAAAATGTTCATGTAAATGTCACAAACTGCTCTGACCTTACTGCCTCTTACTTTCCTGTGTATTTGAAACATTCCCAAGCTTATTGTGAGTTTTTGCAGGGCCACTTGTGTGATGTCCTTGAGATTTTTTTTTCCTATCTATCTGAATTTTAGGACCAGACTGATGATCCCAATAGTCCTTAGTTACCAAAAATGTCTCTATTACTTTTATTTGAGCGTTGTCTAAAGCATCACTCAAGCTGGATTTGCTTACACCTAAAGTTGATTAGCTGTGGGAGCTGTAACAATCATTATAAGAAAGAAAAGGCTCTTTTTTGCTTTTTTTCTTCCTGGCATAGTGAAGCTCAGAGTCGATTTTATGTACATTTTTTAAATGTTATCAGATATGTAGTTCAAAATTTGTTGTTGTAGTCCCTTAATTGAAATACCACTTTGTGCATTTTCCTCTGAGGTCCACAATCATAAACTATTTAGCAATGGTTTTCAAATGACAAAGTTAAATTTTAAACTAATAACTCTATTAAAAAAAAAGAAAGATAAGAAAAAAAAAATGACAAGACAAGCATGATTCTATATTACATGGCATTTTAGCCATAGTCTTTAGTCAGTTGGTTTCAATGTTCTGCTCTGATATTCTGTCTTTGAGAATCATATTTTCATTTATGCATGCAGTGCTTCTCCATGTAAATACCACACTTCCCCTCAGTACCACGAATTTGTAGAAATGTTAAATATTTAGCTGGCTGCATTTCCCCACCCCATGCTGGTATAGCGTCCATAGCCAGACGATGGCACTGTAGGCTAAAGAACGCACCTGCCAGGAGCTCCTGGCTCCTTTTTCCATGGAATAGGTGTTGGGTTTATTCCTCGCCCCCAACGACTTCATTTCATAATAACTTGGAAGTTATTTTAAGGCCTCTTCATCCTCAGCAGAAGCCATGGTCTGGGTTCTCCATTATTGTACTGTCACTGCAGCTCTTCTGGATGTTTATTGGACTTGTCTAGATCTGATACAAAGCCAAAATAATTTTTCTACTGTCTGTGTATTATTCTTTAATGAGGTGAATCCTCACTCTTCTAAAAATATTTTTGTGTTTTGCATAACAAAATTAACAAAAAATGGCTTATCTCAGGCCACTCTTCTTCTTTCTACTTCTTTTCTTTGCTGCTTTTTGTTGTATGCAGTAAAAATTAAAACATTCCAATGTCAGATCTCTGTAATACATTCAAGTACTTGGAACTGTAGTTCCATGTTTATCTGTTGCACCAAATCCACGGGTGTGACAGCAGCTGCTCTTTCCCTCTGAATCACACAAGAACCAGGCAATGAAGAAATTAAATTGATGTAAGGCATTACAAAATGCAGCTTACTTTTCATGCTGGCCTATGGAAACTAGTCCTAAACACTATTTTTTACACTTCAGGCTAAAATGAGAGCACTTTTTGTCACAAGTGGCCTGACTGTGACAGAAGCCTCAGTGCTTTTCTTTCACCTCCCTCCTCCTTTTCTCCCTGAACTCTTGATGTCATTTAAGCATTATTTGTGTTAGATTATTTTATTAGAGGGAGAGGATTACTGCTGGATTTATGTATCTTGATAAGGATTTCCTTTTTATTTATTTATTTCTGCTCATAATGAGCAAAGAGAAGCTGGGGTAGCCAATTCTCAAAGCAGGGATATGAATGATAAAACACAAAACCAGCTTGAAGGATTTGGAGATAAGTAGGTGAATTGTTCTGGGATGATGCTTTTGAAAACAGAGTTTATGTTATTTATTTTTGTAATAGTCATGATGAAATTCTTTCACAAAAGCAATTCTATTAATTTGTTCAAACCACAAGTGAATACATTACTAAACTGAAAAGCACACCTCAGCCCCACCATTTCTAAAGCTTTTGATTTCCCTGAGATTTCCTTTGCTCTCTAATATGATTGTTATGCTTAAGCATATTTATCTGGGCAGGTTTATTACCTGTAATAGTGGGGTTTATTTATTTGTTTTCACTCATTGCTGAGTGTGGGATTGCCAAACAACTTGGGCTTTCACAACAAGGTTGCTGTTACAGAGTTGTTCACAAAAAGCATTTGCACATGGGTCCCTAAGGGGTGGGCTGCTACACAGTGCTTGACATTTCTATAAGGGAGGGTGAAATTAGCAGTGGATTCTTTTATCTGGAGCTGCCATGTGACACTCCTGGGGATAAACCAGAGACCCACAACTATTAACTTGCCTTTTCCAGCCACTCAATGAAAGCCTGACTCGTGTGGCCTGCAGGGCACAGCACAGGACCTGGCTACTTAACCAGGCATTTATTTACAGCATCTGGGGGAGCTGAAAGGGGTTTTTTGACTGGCAAGATTAATAAGTGCCATGGCTGTGTGTAGGGAAAGCTGCTTTTTTCTGTAGGCATTATAATATAACAAATAAGATAATATATTATAATATATATTATATTAATACACAATATAATACTTAATAATATAATAAATATCGAATATATAATTATGCTACATTGTATATAATATTATAATAATAGACTTATAATAATTTATATAATGGCAAGAAATTTTTGTGTATTATATTAAAAATAAAGCAGTTTCTAGTAACAAATCAGAACTTGCCTGACCTGTGTTACTCCCTGTACCTCTGTGCCCCTGCTGCTCTGATAATGTGCATTGTCTCACAGAGGGGTTGATCTCCCACCCTTGCCAATGCAATTTCATGTGCCCCAGGAGCACATCCTGAGTCTAAGCTGAGTTGCCATAGCTGGCATTAAACTTTTTATCAGAATTTTCAGGCCTGGTGTTATAATTATTTACGCACAGGCATTTATAGTCTATGGAAAGGGGAATTTGCAAATTCTATAACGAAGTTTGCCTTGGATGTTGGGTTTTTAAATTTTTTTTTGTTTGGTTGGTGTTTTTTGTGGTTTTTTTTTTTCCATATTCCTTTTACTGGGTTTTCTAATCTTTATATACTCAGTAGGTAAAGTCAAGTCTTTGGTACATGTAAATTCTTTGATGGGTAATGTAAAGTCTTTGGTACACAGTCTTGTTTATTCAAAGTTTCTACTTAATGTGTTTTCTCCTCAGGCTGATTTTTGGTTTTTATTTGTACTTAAGAATCTGTTAAAAAGCTAGGCCAAATTTAGCGTGTGTCATCCCTTTGGTAACAGTGCTCCTCAAAGGAATATGATACAAGTTTGTGCTATTTTCTAGTTCTTCGATAAACTGTTTAAGGTTTAATCAGGTTGAAATCAACAGCCAATGACATTTTAATATTGATGGAATGCATAAGAAATTTTGGTGTCTGGAAGTTGTATTTTGAATATGTTTCTGAGCTGGGAGGGGAGGTGTGCACTGTGGAGTTACCTTTTACAGCTTGTAACTAAATTATTCTTAATTGCATTTCTATTAGTGTAGTGAGTACTTGGGAATCCTGAAAGATCTTTCACATGAATAAGTCATCCAGTGGTGATAAATATTTACCTGTCATGAAGTGGGAAATTAAAAAAATAAACAAGCTGACAGGGATTCAATGTTACAGCAGGGAGTTTATCTTGTACTAAAAGAAAAGAACTGTATCTTATTAGGGCTTATCTTCTAACTTAACATTTCATGCTACGACCTAGGCAGTGAAAAGAGGTTCCTAAAATATCTTGCCACTTTTTATTTTAGTAATTAAGACAGTTGAATTCCTTTTGAAAAGACTGAAATGACTGTACAGTGCGAGGGCTGAGTATTGCCTGAAGGGAGCTAATTCCCTGCTGGGTGACCTGGATGGGGAATTGGCTGTTTGAGGAAGAATTCCTGTTCTGTTCTCTTTAGGAAATTCTTTAGTCTCCTACTGGTTGCCAGAGCAGCTGTGGCTGCCCCTGGATCCCTGGCAGTGCCCAGGGCCAGGCTGGGCAGGGTTGGGAGCAGCCTGGACAGTGGGAGGTGTCCCTGCCATGGCAGGGCTGTCAGAACTGGCTGATCTTTAAGGTCCCCTCCAACTGAAACCATTCTGGGTTTCCATGATTCTCTGAGCTCTGATTTTTCTCCATGGATTTTTGTGCGTGGCTTGTGTTGTTCCTTTTCCTGTGTAACCTCCAAGTTCAATTGGTTGCTGTGAAGCCTCAGGACAGGTGGAACGGTTCATTAGGTCACAAAAGAATTCTGTTTATTTATGATACCAGAATCAGCTCATCATATGGGAACATAAAAATGGTTGTTTTGAACTGTCATAATTTTTCAGGCACATACAGATCTCCTTTAGAATGATCCCTGTGATGTGTTTTTGTTTTTGCTTGATGAAGACAAACTATATTGTTGATATGAAATGTAATTCTCAGTCTAGACATTCTTTGCATTCAAACAAAACCTGCCACTGCTCACAAATTCAAGTTTCCTGTGTGTGATGATAATGTGCAGCTAATGGTTCAGCCTTGGACATTTGTAAATATGTTGGTGAGGTGTCTCTTTTGCAGCCAAGAGCAAACCAGTAATGCTGCTCTTCAGACAGGGGTTCATCTGAGGGATGGGAGGGGCAGGAAATCAATTCTTCCAATTTCTTATAGGAGATAAGAATCTCTTGGAGTTGACACAGATTAATTACAGAGACTATATCAGTCGTCTTCATCAGAAACCCTTGCTAATAAATCAGTCTTACTCAAATGTCTAATATACCATCCTTTTGAGCAACTCATAACTTCTTTGACAAAACAGTGTATAATTTGTCTCTTTTTACTTTCTTTTTTAAATTAGTGTTTTATTATTGGAAGTTTTTGTAAAGCAGATCCACTATACTCAAACTTGAAAATGTGAAATCAATCCTGACATTTAATTAGATGTTCCAGGTTCTCTTCAGTATAATAATGAAAAGCAACTGATATTCTGAGGTCATGTAATTAAAAAATTCCCTATAGCTATCCTTCAAAGGTTTTGTTTTATTTAGATATACATGTGCATTTATGGAAATGTGCAGCTGCCTTAAAATTTCTCCATAATTCTTACATATGCAGTTTTTTAAATTATTTCGTTAATATTTTAATTTTTTCGTTAATCTTGCTTTTGGAAATTTCTTATCTCACTCTTAACTCTTGTATACTGAGCAGTAGGCAAATGGTAAAAAAGAATTTAGATTTCTATCTAGTGATGGTGAAAATCTTGAAAACCCAATGCAGGCCGTATAAATGCAAAGAGGATAAAAGGGGGAAATGCCCTATTGTTTCTGTGGTGCTATCAATGCAACCTTTTAGTCATGTTCTGAGGCCATCTTTAGGGTGCTGTGGTTTATCTGGATGTTGGCCATAATCTCTGGGACAATTATAGCACTGTACTCGTTTGTTTTACACATTAAAGGTACAAGTGATTTCAGAAAACAATTTTTCAGTGATTTTTGTTTTTAAGATGCTGTAAAGTGAAACCTCATTTTTAGTGTAATTGGTTTTCTTATAAGGGAAAAGTCTAAGACCTTCAGTGTCCTACAGAATATGTTGCATTTTTTAATGAAGAATACATTTTTTAATGTTTGCCCAAGCACATTATTCCAGACATAAAATGCTGACTTAGCTTCAAGTGGAAGCAGGAAAAGAGAGACTAATGATGAGCCTGTGCCATGAGTTTTATCCAGCACGCCCAAGGACTCTGTGAGTGTCTGATCCCAGAACTTCCCCTGTACAGGAGGGGTGAGGTTCATCTGCTGCAAACACACAGGAGGAAACGTGGGGGACGTTTCCAAGGAGCTTTGAGCTCCTCAGTCATTCCTGTGTTCTGATTTCTCGTGAAACATTCTGAGCTGGCTGGCTGCACTGCTGTGTTTAACCATGGCTCTGGGATTGTCCATAAGGACAGGCTTTTCCTTGGTCAGGGCATTCTGGTGCTGGGCAGAGGGCTGGGGGCACCAGGAAAACTGTCCCCCAAAACACCTGGAGGGTTTCAAACAGGAAAGAGTTTAGAACTGCTCAACTTTGAATGTTCTCTGCAGAATTACCTGTTGTAATGTGGGGAATATAATGGTTATGGGAGCTGAGTGAGGAAAGAAATGTATTTATTATCAGTATGCAGATTTTTTAATGTTATCTGATTGGTCTACACTGAAGAAAAAGAAAGAGAAATAAAAGGTAAAGTTTAGCTGTTTTGCTCTGAAGTTTTCCAATATGTGAGTTTTCTCTCTCTCTGTTTGCTAAATTGATGAGACATGCATAGCTCCAGATAAAACATGCAAAATACTTAAGTGCATGGAAGAAAGAAAACAATATTTTCCCAATCCATTTCCCCTTATAAACAACCAAGTTGATATGGTTTAACTGTAATTTTTCCAGCCAATTCAATATAGAAAGCATCACTTACTATTAAAAAAAAAACCAACAAAAAAAACCCCAAAAAACCAGGGGAGAAAAAGCTTCATGAGATTAAAAGAAATGTTTAATAGGAAAAACTTATTAATTTCTGGGGACAAATCAAATATCTGCACAGATTTCTTTTGATGCTTACTATATACAGTTTTTATATTACACTCTCAACTGAGGTTAATGCACATGTGTAGGAATAAATATATTTACACTGGCAAAAAATTCTACCTCTCTAGATGCTGGAAATAAGAGCCAAGACTGAGGTATGTGAGGATATGAGTGTTTTCAGTTTTTTGTTGCTGTCAGTTCATAAAGCATAAAATATGTAAGGTGTTGTTTTCTAATGACTCCCTTTACAAACTACAAAGTCTACAAATTCATTTAGTTATTTGCTGATTATAATTCTATACTAAATCAAAAATCACTGCATAAAAACACTTCCATAAAGCCAGCTCAGTCTTTTTAAATGATGGTCTGAAAACAGCAGATCCTTTATTTTTTTCCTTGGAGCAATGAAAAATGAAAAAAATGTTGTGTAAATGTCAAAAAAATCATCAGGAACAAATCCTGGGGGTTGGTTAATGAAACTTTGGTGCCTGGTGGCGAGCAGCAGGCAGCACCAGGGTGCTGGGAGCAGTAACAGCTCAGGAAATGTGTGCCACGTTCCATCACTGATTGCTCCTTTTCCAAAGTCTCCCAGGCACGTGGCTTAGGCTCTGAAGCAAGAAGCCCCAGCAGCAGCAGCAGATCTGTAGCTGTCTGCACCATGTATTGAAAACTGTAGGATTTGTGTGAGTTATTCCCTGCCACAGTTTCATTATTTAATGGGTAATAGAAACAATGTGTGTGTGATATCTGAAAGTGAGGTTTGGGCTGGTTTTTACAATGTCAGACACTCAGTTGCACTGAGACAAAGCTAATGTGAATGGAATAAGAATAACAAGAAACTGAAGGGAAAAGGGAGAAATAAAGTATGTGAGAAGCCAGAACAGGACAGTTCAGGAAGCTCATTCTTTCCTGTTGTAAAATCCAAACTACTTATGTTGGCAAGTATGTCTATAATAAGAAAATGAAAATTTCTCCTGAAAGTCTTGGCTGGTCAGAGACAGGAGCCTGCATTGCCTTGTTTTACGGGCAGGTGATGCCCCCGGGGACCAGTGCTCACCAGCAAGGCCAGTTCCAAGGGAATGTGCACAGGGGTGGCACAAACAGTGCTGCAGGACAGGGCACAGATCCTGTGCCAGGCTGAGCATCCACCAGCAATATCTCCTCTGCCAGCCTGTGTGACCGTGTTCACAGGGGTCCAAGGGTGAGGGAAGGGACAAGGATCTGACTTCGTGTTTCAGAAGGCTGATTTATTATTTTATGATATATGTTACATGAAAACTATACTAAAAGAATAGAAGAAAGGAATTCATCAGAAGGCTGGCTAAGAATAGAAAAAGAAAGAATGATAACAAAGGCTTGGGTCTCAGACAGAGTCTGAGCCAGCTGACTGTGACTGGCCATTAATTAGAAACAACCCCATGAGCCCAATCCCAGATGCACCTGTTGCATTCCACAGCAGCAGATAACCATTGGTTACATTTTGTTCCTGAGGCCTCTCAGCTTCTCAGGAGGAAAAATCCTAAGGAAAGGATTTTTCAGAAAATATCATGGCTACAAGCCTGAGCCTTTCTGAGGATGCTCTGGGTGTTTGCCTTGGCCTGGGTGGAGCTGGGGGTGCCCTGCTCTGAGGAAAGGGCAGGTAAGGGCAGGGGTGTGCCAGTGATCTTGGGAAGAAGTGGCTGCCTGGTGTTTGTTCTCAATGTGGAGGAGATGATGAGGGAAATGGCATCATGTCTTGCTGAGTACATTTATGGGAGTGTGCTTGTGAATTCAGCAGTGGAACGATGTGATTTATTTAGGAAGGAAAAGGAGCATTTGCAAACTTGCAAATACTGGTTACGTTTGCACCCAGGAAGTGAGAAGTGGAAATGGATATCCACAACTGTCTGGAACCAGGTTCAGGTTTTTCAGCTGTTGTGGTTTGGCCAGTTGCCATCAGGGGAAAGAAACCCAAAAAACCTGGGCATCTGTCCCTCAGATTCAGGTTTTTCAGCCATTGTGGCTTGGCCAGTTGCTATCAGGGGAAAAAAATACCTGGGCATTTGTTCCTCAGAACTTGTTAAGGCAGTGGAAGCAGTGGAGTGACCAAGCAGCTCTTTGTGTGTTGGGGCTGGGCTGGGTTTCCAGCAGTGTATACACAGGTTTGAGAACTAAATTGGGAGATCTGCAGTTGGCTTTCAGGGAGAGATCTAAGTTAAAGAATGTGCATTGTTTTAAAGCTAAAGATATCATTTCAGTTGAAAGCTAGAAATCAGCGCTTCCTTCCTTCTAGCAAATGGCAATCTCTCTTTATTGCAGTGTTAGATTTTTCAACATTATTTTCAATCTATAATAACCAGTATGTTTTTGTTGCTCAATTTATACAGAATTCTTACCTCTATACTACTGAACAACATAAAAATTTTATTAAATACTGAACTAACTGATGTTCTCTTATTTTCTATGATGACCTATTACCTGTTCCTTCTTTTAGCTGCTCAATACAATTTTTTAATGTATCAGTATGCTTTTATCAAAGGTGAAACTCTTTTGATCCCGCATTAGAAACAGTTTGTGGTGTGTAATTACTGTGTGCAAAGTGATTTCAATACTAACACCTATTCAAATCTGTGTCATTGTCCAAATAGAAGTGGAATTATTCATACAAGTTTATGAAGATTTGAACCTTCTTATTTCCTCTGCAGCTTTCCATATATAATATACTACATCTGGGAAATCACCTGAGTTATTAATACTGATTTCTTTAAATCTTATCAGATCACATTTTCTGTGTCTTACATATGGTCCATCAAGTATTTTTCTTTCTTGTTGGGATAGAAAGATCTTATCCTATTATTGGTGAAGGAAAGTGTTAGATGGAGAGGTTCTCTTGGCAAGGCTTTTTTCCAGCTGCTGGATGAGTAAAGCGGTTTCAGAGTCACTCAAATTCATTTTCTCAAGCTTTGCTGTCTCAGTAGCAGTGAGGTAAAATCCCTCTTGTTTGTCTGCCAGGAGGGAAATCCAGTCCTGCCATACAAAACAGCACCAGACCTGAGTTGATAATTGCTGAAATAACCTACAATATTTGGTGTTTTTAGCTTGGGGGGGGTTTCTCTGTGAATGGATTGCTGGGCATATGTGTTCTTTCTCATGTTTTGGCATGTTAGCATCAATTCTGCCTGTGGTTTGATGGTTTTAGGGTTATGTAAAACCTTGAGTAATATTTCAACTGCTTGATAGACAGTGTGGAGCTTAGCAGTGGTCTTGATATTGGCATCTCTCATGTGGATGTAAGGGTGGTGGTTCTTCTCCTTGAACTGGCAAGGAGCCAGACTGACTGGAGAGCAAAATATGATCAATGGAAATTCAAAGAAGGCATTTTAAAATAAGTCAATTTAGTAATTACAAGTCAGTGTACCAGTAGATTTTCACAGCAGGGAGGACAGCAGGGAAAGCAAAGAGCGCTAATTTTATTTTAATTAAGCTTTTCTGTTAATTGGGATCAGAGGATTCTGTCTCCAAGTGGGAGAGGAGGAGCTGTGTGATGATAGACTTGCTCCACACTTGACTGGGTCAAGTGGCTGCATTACTGTGGTTATAGCATGGAGTGCTTTCAAGTGCTGCTGAAGGAGCTCTCCAGGTCGGGAAGGAGCATTCAAAGAGCAGGATGCAGCTCTCTTGATCTCTCTTCACTTCTACGGCTTGTACAACTTCCAGCAAGCCCACGGGGCTGCTACCCTTTCCCTGCCAGGAGGAGGCAAAAATCAGTAGCCAGAAGAGTCCTGTTTAGAGGACAGGAGAAAACACAGATGATTTCGTTTTTCAGTTTTGATCAGTAGAACTCTCTGCTTAAACTAGAGAGTCTGTATGGTTTGCATCAGCCTTGTGGGAAAACAGTCACTGTGGTCAGACATTAACTTCTTCAAGTCTTCTGTAGCTGCCAGGTCCTCTTAACTCCTGGCTGTGGTTAGAAATTAGGCAGAACTGTTTGCTTTGTATGAATAAAGAATTTTTCCTCTATAGAGACCAGTTAGTAAGCAAATCCAGTTTTATATAGGAAAGACATTGTTTTAGGTAGCTGTGGTTTAGGTGTCAGGTGTGAATGTGCCTGACCCTCAGCAGAAGCATTCCAAGAGAAGAATTTCCTGGTACTGTGCCTTTTCCAGGCTGACAGCACCCTCCCACCACACCAGTGCAAAACAAATTACTGGCCCAGGTTTTAGCTGGGGTTTGCAGTGTGGCCCTGGTCTCCTGATCCACACCCCAACAAGCTCCCTTAAACGGATCAAGATTCATAGTAAAGGCAATGTTTATTTTTTATAGAAAGAAATCTTCTGTTCCAAGAACTGGCTGTGGGCTCACTGTTCCCTTCTAAAATTTTCTGAACTGCCTTAGCAAATACTTGAAAGGATAAGAATAGTAAACCTATTATCTGATAATTACCTGCTGCAGGCTGACTACTCATTTGCATGTTCTGATTCTGGCTTTGCATTATATAATTTTCATCTTTTGATAATATTCCACTTATGAAGGGACTTGGCTTTTTTCCTGTTAACTGCACTATCAAAAAGCTATTGCAAGACTTTCTGGATCCAAATGGTAATGTTTGATCCAAATAGGTCAAATATGGGGCAACTGGGTTTCAGTATCCCAAGCTAAGCCTGTAATTGTAGCGCTCAAATAATTTTGAATTGGATTGGACTTGTAATGAGTGAACTCAGAATGAAAAAGCATCATAACTCTATTTTTGCAGACTCTTTAACCAGTGCTGGAAAGATTTCTATGAGGCAGTAGTAGGGGTTCTTTGTTAAGTTACTCTAAAACAAGTCATTGAAACCATAAACCAAAGATTTATCTGGGATATAGGTTTCCTAATAATTAATTGGTTAATCACATGCAATGTGAGCCTCTTCCTGAGGTTGCAAGGCTTTCTGGGCTCTGCATATCTTCTTTTCCCACACTGTATCTCAGCAAGTCAGGAGGGCCCTTGCTTTAATGAGCAGTGTAAGGTATTTGTATTTTAGGTTCATGAATTCACTTGTTAGGATGGTGTGCTCATAGGTTTTAGTTTGTGTGCAGTATCATTACATCAGGTAATTCTGCACAGATAATTCATTTCCATGATTTAGGATGTTCTTAATTGCTTTACTGAAGGGAGATTGAGCACCTTTTAACCAAACAGCTGAACGATTTGCTATGACAATTCTGCCACTGTGCATTCACTTAATTTCCAATTAATCAAACATTCAATAAATCATTAGTATAATTGCACCTGCTCAAATATTCCTACCCCAGCACATTAGCTATGCTCAGGCTGACTCCTTTACCAGCTGTGTGAACGGATTCATTTCTCTGACCCAGTTGGTTGCACGTCCTTGCTTCTTATGAGCCTTGAGAAATGATAGGGCAGAAATTTTAATTATTTATAATACCAGGCATTCTTTTGATTCGTTGTTCATGCTTTTCGCTTGGATGCTTCTGCAGCAACTTAAAACAAACAGCAGAGCAACAGTGGCTGGGTAATTTCTGAAGATTTTGAAATCATTTCCATTCCCCTGCTGTGCCACTCTCCTAATTACACCAAGTCCCCAAGTGCATGATAATTCCCTCATCACCATGCATTGAAAGCACAGATGATTAAAACAGTATAGCCTGTGTCACATAAATGGAACCAAAAGTGGAGCCCAAAAGTGCTTTACTGAAAGCCAGTCAACTAAGCCAGAAGCTAATTTTAGGATCTGTTTTTAAAAAATTGCACAAGTAGAAATCCAATGACACATCTTCAAAATATCTGAGTGGTTGCAGTTAGTGTCTGAGGGAGACTGAAATTGGAGGCAACTCTCCAAGTACTGAGGCAGGTAGCTTTGAAACACCTGTGTGTGTAGGTGTGTGTTGCTGTTTGCTCCCTCCACACAGATGAGAAATCTGAATTTCCTCAGGTACAAGTGGTATTACTCAGTATTTGTGTCTGCTGATTGTTGTAAGCTTTAAATCATATTTAATGTGTGTCTTTGTTGTGAGACTTAAGGTAAACAAACCCGGACATGCAATTTCAGGCTGTAATATTTTAAATAGGAAGCTCTTTATGTGGGTGTAGACACAGTTTAAATTGTGTGGCGTAGGTTCTGTTGCTTCCAAAATAGATTTACTGCTTACAACTTGCCTGTATTTTATCTTTGAGTTAGGAATTGGAGGAGATTGATAATACTTTAATCCCTTAGTACAAATAGGTAAGATTTTTAAAATTTACTGAAGGTGTCATGATCCATCTAGATAGTATTACACAAAGCATATTCAGTAAAAAGAAAATAAAGTATAAACAGAATAGGGAATGGGTTGCTGGGGGAAAGTTAACCTATTTTACTGAGGGGGAAGTTCTTTATCCTGAAGGGAAAAAGCATCAAAGAATCTATTAAAAAAAGAAAAAAAGGGGGAGATGAGAGAAAGATACAGTAATTGGACATTATTTTAATTACTTAAACATTCATCAAGTTTCTTTCTCATCTGTTAAAAAAATTATTGGTAGAGTGCATCAGCACATGGGTTCTCTGACCCTCAGTCTGTCAGAGCACAGAATGGAACAAGGCTGCTCTGGATAAATGTTTCTTGGCTCCCCATGGCATGGGGCCTTACTGCTGTGGCTGGCAGAAATGTCTTGCTGCATAGAAACCAGGAAGATTTATTTATCCATTAGGCTGCATTTGGGTTTGGATGCTCTGCCCAGTCTTATTGAGTAGGAGCTTTCCTAATTGTTTGTTTGTGTTTCTAATAGTGGCTCAGCATACGAGCAGCCTGATGCATCTGCATGGCTGGGCTCCAGTGCAGCACAGCAATCTCGCTGGAAGGTGGAGTTGGAGCATTCTGTGGAGTGCAGGAAATCCTCATTGCAAGTTTTAATGCCCTGGTTTTAGTTCCTCTTGCATTTCTGTAGTAGTGCAATGCAGTAACATCACCAGACACACTTCTCTACCTTCTCAACCTTAAGATTGCCTTTGGCTTCGGTCCTGAAATCTTTGGATCAAATCTATATCCTCAAAATTTCACTTCACCCATCCATATGTTATAGTCCATTATTACATTTTCTTTTACAATTTTCACCCTTTAAAGCTGACAGGATTCTTTGTCTTGGGCATTTTATTTTAGTTCCCCTCATCCCAATCCTTTTCACACCTTCAAAATGTCTCCCCCAGTCTGAGCTCATTTAGCTTTACTGAAGTTTCTTGTAAATAATTTATTACTTTGAAACATAGCAGTCTAGGAAATTAATCATCATAAACAAAAGCACAGCTTTTAGTTGCCTAGGGACAGGGTCATATTCTGCACACAATCCTCTTTGCCAGTTAAAACAAGAATATAAAACTCCACTTTACTTGCCATCACAAGGTCCTCTTCAGGAGTTTCCTTTTGAGATTTACCTTTATTTCTTTTCTGGTTTATCAAGTACAATGTAATGTGTGGGTTATTTTTCTGAACCTCTTTGGCAATTTAGTGAGAGATTGTAACATTTGATTTTTTTTTTTAATTGCTGCAAGTTTTTTGGCCAATATTGTGTAACAGACCTTCTCTTCCCCAACATCTCTCATCCCTCTGGGTCTGGAAGGGGACAGTTTAATTCCAGGTTGACATTTTCAGGTGGTGAGTGTTTTGAGCAGTAAAAAATGATAGCTTGCAACTGGTTTGAAGCAAAAAAAAAGAATTTTGGCACCCTTGCTTGGGTACCAGAGCACAGAAATTTGGCTTGGTGGGCAGTGTCTGTGCTGGGGCATTGACCTTCCTCTGGCACCTCATCCCTGCCAGTGGAGCCTGGAAGGCAAGGCAGGCTCAAGGCAGTCAGCATGGGGGAGTGAAGGTGGAATGTCTGCTCCAAAGCCTCACTGCAAACCTCTGGCACATCCTGTAACTCACCCCTGGATTATCCTGAGCCTTCACCAAAATCTGTTTGCAGTCACAGAACAAACAGTACATTAGTTTGATGTCATCATTACCTATGCAAATATGAGTAATTTTCAATTCTTACTCCATTCCTTCACCTCCTTTCTGTCTGCCAACATGAGCTAACTTTGAAGTAAAGTAAATAATACTTTTTATTTTGACATTATTGAGAACAAGGCACCCCCAACGTCTGGGAATGATTGGATCTGACTGCAAGGCTTTGGAATGCTGAACACTCACTTTATTAAAACTATACTATATTACATTACAATTCTATTACATTACAGCTGTATTAAAGAGAGATACTATACTATATCATACTTACTACTGACTGGAAAACTGGTGACTGTCTGCAGACTGACAGTCCACACAGCTTGGACCTGACTGTTTGTTAATTAGCCCATCTCCACCAGAGTCCAATTACCAAATTCCTTCAGAATAAACCATTTTCCCAAAACATTCCACATGTGCAAAACACCAGGGGCAGCAAGCACAGATAAAAATTGTTTTCCCTCTGTGCTTCTCCAGGAAAAACCTGAGGGAGAGAATTATGTCTCTCTATTCAGAGAATGTGAATGCCACAATATATATATTTTACTTTTTACTAAAATTATTTTTTACTTTGTAGTGAAAAATAAATAACATCACAGGATAACAGGTAGAAATATTCAACACCTGAAGATAAAACAAGCAGAAGTGAAAGTGAAAATGCTCCCAAAACTTGCCTAGAAAAGGTAGACACAAGGCTAAATTACAAGAGTTTAAATATGGACATTCACATTTAGGAAAAAAACTTGAACTCCAGAACACCATGGAACTCTATCATCTTGATGAGGACAAGTCAGTGCCCGTCATCCCAGACTGGACTGGAAACAGCAGATCACATTTCCACTCTTCATTATGCAGAAAAATGGCATTAATGTTGTGGGGATTCTCTAGCAGCAGTCAGCCACGTGCAGCAGCTCCTCAGCTGAAGCATGGCACTGCACAGACAAATCCATTTAATGCTCTCTGCAATGTAAGATTTATTTCAAATGAAGGGAATTAGCTTCCCAGATTGTCAGATGTACTTTTTATGGATGATTTCAATGACCAGAAGACCACACTGGAAGCAGGAATGAAGAGAGATTTCAGGTGCCTCTCTGTGCTTGTGTTTGTCCCTAAACTCCTCCTTCCCTCTGACCCTGACACCGGGTTCAGGTACCCTGCACCTGTCAGGCCTTTGCATGAGCATTTGGAGAAGGACAATGTTTGAAAGCACAATCTGAGCATAGAAGGGCTGCTGTTTGCATGGGCTCAGCAAGAGCTCCCAGGGATGCTCATTTGGATGGCAGATTGCCCCAGCTCTTTCTTTTGAAATCTACAGCTATTATGAATTTTTTATTTTATTTTAGGTCAGATTCTGATATCAGCCAGATTTCAGTTTAAGTCTCCTTTTTAATATTGGATTGCTTTCAAGTTTGTATTCTTTTCAATATTCTTTCTAGAGCTGAAACAGATCTGTGTAGCACCTCTGAAATCATAATTTATGTTATATGGATGATAGTCTGAGGAATGAGTAGGATTTTTTTTGAGGATTGCCTACACCTCCCAATATATTATCAGTAAAGACTGTTCTATGAGGTGCTTATAAGACCTCCTAATTTCATATTAACAGTTGATTAAACTTAATAATACAGTGAGTATCATATCAAACGATATAATTGTAAAATTCTTTGCCTTTTGGAGCCCAGAGGAGTTTCTATGGTGATAACTTTAGAGGCTTATAAATGTTTTTATGTCTTTTTCTCAGATTAATAAAATTTTTATTATTTTAGAACTATGTTTGGATAGTCTACAATTAAATGAATTTCATGAGCAAACTAAATTAAAAGCCACAGCCATCACTAGAGAGTGAATGATTTGGCCAGGGTTCCATTTGTGCAGGTTTTGTGTGTCCAGATGGGTGTTTTGCTTTGCCATATCCATCAGCAAGGAATCTCAGGGCACCCTAACATCTGTGGGAGGCCTGAGCACACACATGAGATTTTTTCCAAACTGCAGTGAACAGCCTATTTTTTTTCTCTCAGGAAGAGATGATGGTTTCTCTCAGGAGGAGATGATGGTTTCTCTCAGGAGGAGATGATGGTTTCTCTCAGGAGGAGATGATGGTTTCTCTCAGGAGGAGATGATGGTTTCTCTCAGGAGGAGATGATGGTTTCTCTCAGGAAGAGATGATGGTTTCTCTCAGGAAGAGATGATGGTTCCTCTCAGGAGGAGATGATGGTTCCTCTCAGGAGGAGATGATGGTTCCTCTCAGGAGGAGATGATGATTTTTGCACTCCACTGGTGAAGGGAGAGTGGCTCCAGTGAGCCCAGGCTGAGCAGAGGGATCTGGGGCTGCAGAGTGGCAGGAGCTGCTCAGTGACCTGGTGCTGCTGTTCTCATGCCTTCAGCTGATCTCTCATTTCAGAGGGAGTTTGGAAAGGCACAGACACAGGGCAAACACTTCAGAGCTTCCTCTGCCTGCATAAAGTAGCAGAAAGTGAATTTCCATACCAAAAGGCAAAACTCAGCACGGTGATCAGTAGCTACTGCTCCTACAAGTGTAGTACTGTTCCTAAAAGATGTGATAAACAAAATCCAACAGCATTTTGGACAAGATCATCAACTCTATCATTTCTTGGTGTTCCAGGAAGGGCAGAAAGGGTCCCAAACTGAAGAGGAAAGCAGAATTCCTTTACATTGCTATAAATATGTGGTGTTTTCGGGGTCCCCCGTTGTAGGGAGGAAATGAAGATGAGTCTGACTCCATGTTCTTAGGAGGTTAATTTACTATTTTATGTTACTATATTACATTAAAGAATGCTATACTAAACAATAGAGAAAGGATCCAGACAGAAGGCTAAAAGATAGTAAAATGAAATACTAGTAAAAAGTAGTAAATTTACTAGTAAATACTAGTAAAAAGATAGTAAAAAGATAGATGAAAACTCATGACTCTCTCTTTAGAGTCTGACACAGCTTGGCCCTGATTGGCCAGTGAGGAAAAACAATTCACATGTTGGATAAACAATCTCCAACCACATTCCAAAGCAGCAAAACACAGCAGAAGCAAATGAGATAATATTGTTTTCCTTTTTTCTCTGAGGCTTCTCAGCTTCCCAGGAGAGAAATCCTGGGCAAGGGATTTTTTTCTAGAAAATATGATGGTGAGAAGTAAATATCAAGCAGATTGCAGAAAATAGGCAGATTTGATGTTGAATGCCAAGTTTGGGAGTTTATTGAGATGTGTTTCACCCTGGGAGAAATGCCCTGGCCAGGTCAGGTACCAGCTTGGCAAGGCCCAGCTTGGTGCCACTGGTGCCAGCTCTGAGCTAATCCTGCCCTGGCCATCTCCTGTTTGAGAAGAGCCCGTGCTGTTTTTGGCTTTCTGGGCCCTTCACTTCACTCACCTGAGCTGGAATTCATCTAATTCATCTACACTGTCCCTGTGACCTGCTTCTCCTTTCTGGCTGTCATTTCATAGCGACTTCTCAATCCTTACTCTACTTTGTGCCAAGAAATGTTGATTTTTTTTTTTTTTTTGAAGTTACTGTCTAAAGGTAGTTTGTAAATATAGTCATATTAATTGTTTTTAAGCAATAAATCTTTTAATTAGCATTTTTAAAAGCTCATGGAACTCATTTCCTTCCAATTAATGTTTTGGTTTTCATTGCAAGTTAAATTTAGCATGGGCTACTTTTTCATTGGATTTTTAAGGTGAAATAAGACACAGTTTCTGTTGGCAGAATCAGCTGACGTTTTGTATTTCTGTCTATAAGAAAAGCAGTGTTTTCTTACAATCTTGAACAGTAAGGGATCATGCACCCCATACCACTAGCACCCTGCAATGCAAAAATCCTGCAAACCATGACCCAAACTGGGAAGAAAACCAAACAAAAAACCCCAAACCAACCAAACAAAAAAAAAAAACCCCAAGCAACAAAACAAAACCAAACAAAAAAACAAACAAACAAACAAAAAAAAACCACCAACCAAAACCCAACAAACCCAAAAATCAAAAAAACCACCAGGAACAAAATAAAAGCAACATCACCTTAACTTAGATAGATAAATAAAGAAATATTTATGCTTTTTAGGACAAAAAACTTTTTCCTTTGAGCAACTCGTATTTTTCTTGTGTTTATGGAGGTAAATGGTTTCTGCTGCACCAGGGTGCTATAGGACAGGTAGGGTTAAGGATGATTCCGAGAAAATTATCCTGAAGTTCTTGAACTCCTGTCTGGAACTTGCTCTTTTTAACTTCCAGGAGTCACCCAAGCCATCACCTGTTGTCCCAGCTTGCTGTATGGATGGAGCCTGTGCTATTCACTGATTAAAGAACATCATCCGTGGGCTTTTGTGACTTGACAAAAATGGAACTGTGTTTTACCAGTCCAGGAGGGGGCAGTAAATTTCTTTTTATTGTCTTTGGAATCAAGCCCAACCTTCTGTTACCATTAAAGGCTCTTCTCTTAGGAATAGCACTTTTTTAAATTAGAAACCAGTATTGTTACTCCACTGTCATTGTTTTTAACTCCTTTTTCCTGACAGTCTTCTTTATGAAATAGAAAATTACCACAACTTTCAAAGTCAGACATTTGTAGCTTTGATCTTCAATATATTCAAAATAATCTGTAATATGATAGGCATTTTGAATATTAAAACTTCATATGAAATGTATTCCATTTTTTTTCAGTTTTGTTGAAAATACTCTTTTTTCAAGGAGCACTAATGAAATGGAGCAGACTTTCCCTCTGTGCTAAAATAACCATGTTTTCTTTTATTTTCTTTACTTTTCTAACCCTTATATTCATGTGCATATGTATGCAGAGGAACCAAGCTGATTTTAAATACTCCCAAATTGCGTGTTTGCATTTCTCAGTATATTGCAGTGAAACAGAAATGAACAGGAGGCAAAAAAAAGTCTGGTTTGTGTGAATGCACATCATTTTTCTGGGCAGAAAAAGTTCTTCTTCTTACTTGACTTGGAGGTAAAATGGAAATGATTATTGGCTCTGAGAGGGAGAAAGCACAAGTACAGACCCAGTGCATGTGGCATTGGCTGGGGGAGGACAAGAAGCTGCTGCAGTCAGTGCATTCTTGGGAGTTTGGTTTTTGCTGTTGGGCAAAGTTATTAGCATGAGATTTCAGGTGCAATTAAAGTGGTGTTGTGAGTCCAAATAACCTCTTTGCATGTTTTTACTGTTTATTATTGCTGTAATTCTCAAGAAGTTTCTGGCTCCCACAAAACATAAGTGATAATACACTCATAGCTGGTCCAGAAGTTCATCCCAGAGGGAGCAGAAATGGCACTTTTCACCATGACCCTCCTGGAATGGGATATTTTATAGGGTTTGTTGATGTGTTGTTGTGGTGGTGTTATTAATTATTTTAAATTATTAATGATTATTAATAACTATTATTTAGGAGCACATACTCATAAGCCGGATGGGAGCTCATAAAGCCCTGGCTGTGGTGTTCTGAGCAGTAGAAATGTTGTGTTCAGTGCCCCCAGTGAAATTTGTGCCATTATTTGGAAGGTGTTCCTCGTGCCCTGGGAGCACAGGTGGTGTCCCACAGAAATATTTGCTGTTTATTTGGTGGATGAATCTACTGAAACATTTCCCAAACCAACTCTTTTTTTTTTTTTTTTTTACCCTGTAATTTCTGTGTTTAAAATGTGTTCAGCTGATGGTTCATCACCCTGGTCCACCACAAACAGCAACAGAAGGACAAACTGCTGTCACAAAATAACTTTCACTGTATTTCGCTGCTTTTATTTATTGCTTGTACTACTACTTTCGTTATTATGCACTATAAGTATTATTAAGTGAAAAAATAGCCCAGCTGTATCTTCTTATTGCCATTTGTGGAGTTAGGGGGTGCTGATGGGAAAAGAAATTATTTCATATGGAAATGTGTCTGAAATAAATTCTAGCCTACAATTTTAGAATAGGAGTGGGCTGGAAGAATGTGGGAGAAACTTTGTGAGTGACTTGAATTAATAAATGAAGTATAGATTTTGAGTGAGTGCCAGCTCTGTTGAGTACAATAGCTCTGTGTAGAGCTAAAACTCTCCGACCAAAGTTATTAAAATCAGGTGCCTGAAGTTGCATATGTAAATGTGGTTTGATTCCCAGAGTGTGAGTCAGCCACGACTGGTGATGGGAGTTGATGGGAGTTGCTCATGGTTCCCAGCTGTTAAAAATGGATTGCTGGTAGATATTTTATTGTTTCCCAACAGATTATGGCCAATATATCATGGGTGCCTATGTAACAGCGTTCACTGATGATATGTAACTTCAGTTACATGTTTGTGACATTTATCCTCCTCTCCTACTGTAGTTTTTTAAGGTTAAGGACCCAAGCACTTGATGACTTTATTTGCTTTAACTTAAAAGTAATATGTCATATAATATAATTATTTAGGATTTTTTAATACATATAATAGCTAAGAAATACAATTTTTCTTTCCAGCGTTTCCTCAAAAGAGAAGGAAAACCTCTGGAGACTTGGAGAAAGGTTTTAGCTAAATGTACACTGTAGTTATGTAGCTGAGATCATGGTGAGAGGTGCTCCAATGGAGTCCTCAGCACATTCATTTTAACAATCCCCTTTCTTTTCTGTGGAGCAGCTCTTGATTACTCTGCGCTTGCGTTTTCTAACTTAAAGTTTTCCTGTGCTTGTTGGTACCTGGAATTTGGAGTAAGGGAACTCATGGGCTGCCTCTGCCACGCTGTATTTCAATGCTCCTGCACTGGCAAGGAGAATCAGGGAGGTTGGGTTGTACATTTCATGAGTTTTATGGCTTTATCATTCCATATTCTTTACTCTTTAGAAATGATGTATCCTTAAGCAGCAACACTACTGAAGCTATTTTTAAATCACTGTTGAGAATTGCTACACACTAATATCATGCATTTTTCATTAATCTAATCTTTTCAAGATTTCTTTAATTCTTGCTTGACCTGAAACGTTTCCTGCTACATTTGGTGTGTGGAATTGCTAGTACTGTTTTACTACCTCTGACTGGAGGCACGCGATAGTAGTAGAATACAAATTACATTCATCAGGACTTAGAAAATTCAATAGTCAAAGTGGGGAAATGAGCTTAAGTGCAAACTCATCAAAGATGAACTTCAGTCCATTTTTCTTTTTATAGTGCAGTGTTAAAAGAGATAAAGATACTGAAAGATACTGGGTTCTGAAACAGTGATACATAGCAAATAACCTGTTACTTTCAAAACAATATGTCATTATTCTCTATTAGAAAGGGTCACTTTTAGCTCCTTCTGTCTCCATAACTTCCTAACTATAGCTAATGTCTGGTATTGATTCTGAATAATTTAAATCGCAATAAAATTGGGGTTTCATTACAGTCAGTCAGAGACATTTTATATTTAATGTTCATTTAAAGAAACACAGTGCCTTCTTACCTTCTGAATTTCAAAGCCATTAAAGTAATTGCAGGTCGTTAAGCTGAATTTCTTTGAATAATCAGGACAGTTAATCTAATTCATACACCATTCAAACCAATGGGCAGGAAAGATTGGAATGCCAGGCATGGGTTTTTGAAAGATTCACCTGGTGGATCTTGAGATGTGCTCACCAGCATTTCCTCAGGAATCACCTTCTTGCTTCAAACTTTTGGGACTTGCAGTTGTGTTCTGCTTTTGTCTTTTAAGCCTCCTCTCTTTTAAAGTCTATACATTTTAAAGAGGATTGTTTTCTTTCCCTTGGAGTATCCAAACCACTGTGTAGTCATAGAGATCTTGATTGCGTGCTTGCAATGTGTTTTACCAGAACTTGCTTTATGGACATGTGAACTATCACAAAAACATTCCCAGATGATGTCCCATATTTAGCAAGTGTTGTGATTTAGGGTGAAGGAAGTTGGAATGCCAATGCATAAACAAATCTAAAAATAAAAGTGTCTAGGTCTTCTTGGGATACATCTCATCCCTTAAGGTTACTGCTCACTTATTTGGAGGTAGAGAATGAGGGTAAAGCAATGGATTGGTGATGGAGCAGACTTGAAACCCCTGAGTTTGCAGGAAAAAGCAGTGTGTGTGTGTGTGTGTGTGTGTGCCAGGCTCAGCCCATCTCTGCAGGGCTCTCTCAAACATCCCACCCTCAAGAGGGGGCAAGGGCAGAGTGAAAACACTGCCTGTCTAATTGCCTGCTTCATTAATGAGCATGAAACTCAGAGACAAGAAACCGAGAGTTTGGAGTCTCGGGCGTTTGGAATGCTGGGCTGCTGGAAGGAGGGCAATGGTTGGGATGCCTGTACTGGGGAAGGAGAGAGGTTGGGATGCCTGTACTGGGGAAGGAGAGAGGTTGGGATGCCTGTACTGGGGAAGGGCAATGGTTGGGATGCCTGTACTGGGGAAGGGCAATGGTTGGGATCCCTTTATTGGGGAAGGAGAGAGGTTGGGGTCCCTGTACTGAATGGAGAAGGACAATGGTTTAGGTCCTTGTACTGGAGAAGGACAATGGTTTGGATTGCTGTACTGGAGGAGGGCACTGGTTGGGATCCCTGTAGTGGAGGAGAACAGTGGTTTGGATCCTTTTACAGGAGAAGGACAGTAGTTTGGATTGCTGTACTGGGGAAGGGCAATGGTTTGGGTCCCTGTACTGGATGGAGAAGGGCAATGGTTGGGATCCCTGTACTGGGGAAGGGCGATGGTTGGGATCCCTGTACTGGGGAAGGGCGATGGTTTGGACCCCCATACTGTGAATTGAGCTAAATGAATGCAGTTCATGAGGTGAACAAGAGCAAAACAAATGCTCCTGAGGGCAAAAAGAGGGGAGTGCGGGCCTTGTCCATGCATTGGTGTCCAGCAGGGCCTGCTCTGGAACGGGGAGAATTTCATCTGAATGATGAATTCCATCAGTTTGAGCCTTAGCAAGCTAACAAAGGATGTTTTCCACATTCCCATGCTGCTGCTGTGCCATAAAGGGACCTGGAACTGTCCTGGGCTTTAGGATCCCTGCACTTGGGGGTGGCAGCTCCTCTCCCTGTCTCTCTGATCCCTCTCAATACCCTCCCCAAGGTGCTCTCTTTGTGACCAGTGGATCTCTTGCATCTGCCTACACCTTTGCAGCTGTGTTTCATAATGGGGGATTTGTACTCACACACACTGCTTTAAATAAGTTTAAATTTTCATGACAATAGACTATGAAAAAATTAAGGGGTTTTTTTTTGTTCTCTAAGGAAAGCCATAAAGCTGCTGTATTATTTTAATTCTTTGTAGGAATTACAATGCACTTTAAAAAAATAACAAAAAAAACCCCTCCCCCAGAGATTTAAAATAAAAAAATGGCAACCCCCCCATCTTTTCATACCCAAGACGCATAACCAGGAAAGATTTTAAGCTCATTGTTGATCAGCTCATTGTCTGTCAAGATCATGGAGATTATTCTTGGTGGGAGATTTTCAGTCAAGATAACACTGGTGGTTTTGACTTTGCTTTTGGCTTGATGTTATTTATAATTAATTAGTTTACCATTCTTTTTGTAAAAGGTATTGAATGAACCCTAAATTCCTTATTACTGTTCTACAGAATCTAAATATGTCTTAGAAACTTTCCTGGAGTGGAAATATTTTCCACAAGTGTCATGCGTGCTCTGTCAAGAACAGATTTGTAGTCTTGCAGTATAAGCAAGCTCAAGAAATATCTTCCAAAAAATGTAAATATTTAATTTCAGTACCAGCTATTAATATTTTGAGATTTGATGAGAGAATTTTCCTGTAGGGACTCCCCTTGTTTCTTTAGCAGACTCACCAGATCTATATTTGATTTTGCTTACTTAGTAAATGGATATATTAGGTAACTTCAGTGAATTCAGTGGGCCTTAGCTCCCAGCTTAGATTTTCAGCACTGATTTGAATGGAATTGGCTATTTTTGTATTATGTTACATGAGATTTGAATTAAAAATTAATACCAGTTAATTATAAGAATTCCTGCTTTGAATTGCATATCCTTTTGGTAAATATTCAAAATTATTATTGAATACTGTTTTGAAACTGCTGTTATGTCTTTAGAATATGAGAAAATGCACTTAGAATGGAATATTGCTATTTTAATTTTACTAATTGCTTTTTCAATTGTTTTTATTTTTGGTCTATATTCTCACTTTTAATGACATAATGTCTGAAATATACTCAAATGCATGTTGTAGCACTCAGCTTAATTATCTTTATTTGACCACTTAAATAAGGCAGAATATTTTCTTCCCATTCTATGTCTTGCCAGTCAGGTACATTTTACTATTAAAATCTTGAAGACAAGCTACTAAACCAAAAACAAAGGCATCAGTCAATACCTTGGAGCTAAATGCATGTAGGCATGTGGGGAAAATATATAAATTATTCCCTGGAGTTAAATAATGGATGTATTTATTATCATGCTATGTAAGTGCCACAGTTCACATGTGATGTTCTCTGGAATTAAAGCAATGATGTGCTGTACTTGAGCACATATATTTCAGTTATGCCTTTTGAATTCTTAGGAGTTCATTTCCCTTCTCTTGCTCAAAGTTAATGAACTTTTTTTCAACTGAGTTGACTGGCTGACCTGTTAGTTTTGGTTTAACTTCAAAATTATGTTAATTTTTTCAAATTCCTCTTGAATTTTCCTTGATTTCAATGACCAATTGCCTCCAAGTTTCATTTGACCAAAATTAATAATTACATTTCATTATGCTCAAAGCCTGACCTTTTTAATCTGCATATTTCTTGTAGGCTCTGCTGGCTTATTTCCACCACAGTACATTAGAATGGAAAACTATTAGAAATATTGATTTATCATTTATAATGCCCAAGTGATATATTGAAATGAAGCTTGGATGCCATCCAGCCCTCAGATAACATTGGCATTGTTGGATGGAGCTGCATGATCTCATCCTAATTAATGTGCTGGTTCCATGTGAAAAGCACAGGGAAAATAGCCCTGGGAGCTGGTCAAAAGCAGGAGCTCAGCAATGAAGGCTGCTGAGGGTTGTGATTGTTCCACTGTGCCACCTTTAATATTTAATATTCCATATACAGAGAAATCAGCACTTGGCTTTCTCTCCCCTCCTTTTTGATTTTCCCCTTGCCTCAGCATCACCTTGCTCTGGAGCTGTTCTGCGCAGGGTGCGGCCCACGTGCATGGTGGGGCTTGGTCCAGCTCTGTGCTGCTTATCCTGGTGCACCAAAAGCTTCTTTTAATCAGGTGGAGTTCAAATCAAGGGAATTCAAAAGCCTTTATCTCAATTTCTATGTGTTCTTCCCATGCTAAACCTGTGATCCCCACCACCTCCTGCACATTCATCCTAGTACCTCCTGTAATTTGGAAACTTCAGAAAATGAAGGTGCTTTCAGTTAGCATGGTAATACTCTGTGGTTTTCATTGCCACAGTGAAACTCAGAGTTCTCAGTACATATTTAGGTGTCATTGTTCAAATGGAAGAGCCTTGGGTTGTGGTTGTATAACATGTTATGGACTATTTCAACAGCACAAATGCTTTACAAAATCCTGGCTGCTTGTTTTCCCAGGTCTTACTTGGGTCCACTCCACTAGTTCAGAGTGCCCTATATGTAGGGTGGTGTTTATATGCATTGATTTTAGTCTCCATTTATTTGAGCTTTTTATATTTTTTTCCCTGCTACCAATCAATCCAACAGCCATTGGACGTGCAGGCTTGGTTTCCATATTGTTTTGGTTTTATTTTTTTTTTTCTTTTTCAAATGCTCTGTCCTTTTCTCTGTGAGGTTTCTGAGAGCTCCTCTTTGTTCCCTGTGTGTGGAAGGCAGTGGAGGGGAGCTGTCCCCAGGCTGAGGTGCAGGGAGTGGGAGTTCCCCTCTGATTTCCCAGTGATTGAGCTGCCTGGGCTTCAGGGAGTTGGGAAGGGCTGGATTTTTATGGTTGATATGGTTTTGGTCATTTGTCATAAAATCATTCTAACCAAGCTGTTT
Organism: Molothrus ater; assembly: GCF_012460135.2. NCBI lineage: Eukaryota > Metazoa > Chordata > Aves > Passeriformes > Icteridae > Molothrus > Molothrus ater. The sequence continues at coordinate 12,544,581 of NC_050493.2, read as the reverse complement.
ACTGGTCTGAATGCTTCATTACTGCAGGAGCAGGGAATGGCACAAGCTGTAGTTTGTGCTGAATATTCATGTACAAATAGAAAACAGGTGGTGCTTTTTTTTTTTGTGAGAATTTTACCTAAAAAATACCCATTTTATTTTTGAAATGACAGAACTTGTTTTATTTTAATCTTAATATATGACAGAATAGTAATAGTTTTATACCCCTAATGCATATTTCAAAGTTGGATTGATTTAATTCTAATGGTCATCTGTTCATCTCATGTTTTAGAGACCGTTGGACTGTTCATGGTTTTATAAAGATTTAACAATTTCTTTTTAATACTTGAAAAATTGCTTTTCAATACTTGAAAAAAACAAGATGGAAAAAGTCAGTTTAATTTGTTTATGGGCAAAAGAAAGGAAGCACTCAGAATTGTAAATATAATAAGTTTGTCTTTTTAAAAACACTTTAAATCTTCTAGGAGCTCATTTTATTTTTAGGCTATTGTTTAAAGAAAACTAACACAAACCCACAAATTTTCATTTCCTAATTCTCACATTGTCCCTTCCTACTCAGGTGCTTCTTAAAAGAGGTGAAGTGTTGGATGAAAAAGCATAATTTTGGGTTTGTTTTGCTATTAGAATTTTGATATATTATATCATATTTTAAGCTTGGCACTCTGCTTCTCAGGTATAAGTCTGTTTTGAGTGCTATGCCCACACTTACCATAGAGATGGATAAAACCAGAAAATTATTCTTTCAATTCTATTCTACATGGTTTCTGTTGTAAAAGAAAACCATCTATTTATCATGTTTGTTAGAGAAGAGCTCCAATTAGTTTGATTTCATGAAAAGCAACAGACTTGGATGGCAACAAAAAAAAATCCACAAGTGAAAAATTGCAGTTTAGAAAAGTAAAAGATTTTTTTTTAATTTGGGAAAACAAAAATAAAAGGCTTTGCAAACTCTAGTGTAATTGTGAATTATCAAGTAGTGTGACAGTACAGTGTTTAAAAAATGAAAAGGAAAATGCATTTTTACACGCTGTGCTAATAGAAGCTACATTGAGCAAATGAGTGCCAAACAGAGTGTGCACAGTGGTGTTAGCAGCTGGCATGGGGGACCTGCCATGGAAACACTCTCCAGGCTGACATGACTGCATACAGATTTATGTGAGTCAATATAATGCAAAATCTATTAATACAAGGACAGAGTTTTGGACAGATTTGTGATTCAAGTCCTCTTACTGCATTACATGCTTTAAACCTAAGACCAGAAATATCCAAATCCCATAGTTACACTAAAACCAATGAATTTTGATCATTCCCAGGTGAGCAACTTAATTCTAACATGTTAAAAGAATTATTTTATATGTTCATAATAAAATGGTGGCCTGGCTACACTTTTGACCAGTTGCCATGAAAGACAGTTTGTCACTCCAAACCTTCTGCTCAGAATGGATTTTGTTCAGAGTGCAGAGTGTTCCTTAGCTGGGTGAGCTCACGCTGCTCCCATGAGCCCAGGCTGGCATGCAGGGCTTGGGGACAGGGCTACCACTCCCAAAGCAACTCAGCTTGCCCAAATTTAATCACAAAATTACTCCTGTAGTGAAGATTTTTGAGTAGTTTTTATGCTTTGCAGGTATCTCATAAATGTTATGACTGTACCTTTATAAAATCAGGTGTCTTTGAGAGATCCCGCTCTGCTTCCAGAGTTCCACTCAGCTCCCAGTTCTTCCAGCTGATGTTGTAACTGGGAGCTGAGTGACTGAATTCAGGAGAGAGCTGCTGCAGTTTCATTGCACAGGAGGAACTCATGAACTGCTTCATCTGCTCTTTCCCTACAGCCCCAAACATGTTGATACTCAGTGGTTTTCATTGCCACAGTGCAACTGAGAGTTCTCAGTACATATTTATGTGTTCAAATGGAAGAGCCTTGGATTGAGGTTTTGTGATATATTGACTATTTCAACAGCACAAATGCTTTACAAAATCCTGGCTGCTTGTTTTCCTAGCCCTTCTTTGGGTTCACTCAACCAGTTCAGAGTTTTTAACTTAAATTGTGTAAACGACCCAGCTTCCACAGAATTGTAAGATGATTTTACTGATGCATCTCACAAAGGTCTTGTGCAGGTGGGAGGAGGCAGAGCAGAGAGCTGGGAGTCCTGTAAGAGCCTCCCTGAGGAGGCAGAGCCTGTAGCTCTGTGCCTGGGCTTCAGGCAGTCACCTACAGCACGTGGCAAGGCTGCTGACTGGGGCTTTGCCAAGAGTGGGGAGGAGAATGTATGAACTGGAAGGGAAGCCATGTCCAGCAGAATGGGCATAGGCTGTGTCACTCCAGTTCTGTAAAGGCCTTGATCCAAAATGAGGGTTCTGAGCAGCTGCACAAGAGGGTGCAGGCACCTCAGTTCTGGTGATGGGGATCTCACTGCCTTGCAGATAAGAGATTTTTGCTTTCTAGGACAGCCCAAACTATGGAATGTCAGTATATTGAGGGAAGTTTAGCTACCTAAAAATTGAATATGATTATTCTACTTTTTTCCCCATTTATTTTCTTGTTCTGCCTTTTCCTGCTTCCATCTCAGCAGATGGGGATTCTGCATAGAGCTGGGCAGTGTTCCCTCCAAGCAATGTTATTCCTAAGTTATCCTTAGTTATCCCTAAAAGCTTAATGTTAAATACTGTTATTCCAAGGCCAAGCAGATGATGTCTGCTCATAAGGCAGTTACTGTGAACAAGGGACACATGAAAGGTCCTATGAATATGGAGTTACTCAAGTCCCCATTTAACTGAAGCCCCTAAATTGTACAGTCCACCTGAACTCACAATAAACCTTGCTAAATCTGGAAATTTAGAATGAATGAACAGCAACAACAAAAAAAAGGAGGGTTTTCTTCAAAATGAGAAACACACTGTGTTTCATAAATGGAACATAAATGGAATCTATACTCACACTTAAGCATTGTCTGTTTACTTCAGTGTATAGGAAATAAGTAACTTTGAATTATATTTATTTTTGCTTTGAAATCCTAGTGCTCTGAATAAAATACAAGGGTATTTTTATTGTTCAGAGAAAAGTATTCCATATATGAAGTATAATCTAGACACTTCTCTGAGTATTTGCTGAGCAAATTAAGGTCAATATTCACCCTCTTGCATGGGGAGTTAGTATGCAACTTGTTAATCTAGAATAATATATATAATTTCTTAGCACTGATCTGAAAATCCATCCTTTGCTGTCTCAGAGGTCAAGCTAGGTATTCCTGAAGCCAATTAGCTTTTGGAAGAATGAATTAATTTATGAGAAATGTATAGTTTGGGCTGGGCAGTCTATATTGCACTGAGAGAGTACAATATGGAGTGGACTGGGAGAGAAAACCTCGTGGTGCTCTAAAGCTTTTTGTGGGATCTCAGCACATTGTTCCCAATGTCCAGAGATGCCAGGAGAACCCTTGGGGGTCTCAAAAATCCTGGAATGTTGCCAAGAGTGTCTGGTGGCTTGATTTTGATCCATCCACAGAAATAACAAGAGTTTGAGAACAAGAGAATCACTTTAGAGTAAAAGTTGTAAAATAGACACGTTTAGAAAGTGAAATATAGATTTTAAGGTTTTTTGGGTACAGGGGGGTTATGGAGACAAGATGGAGGGATCAGGGCGTGTCTTGTCCTTCTTCTTCCTTCTTCTTGTCCTCCATCTCCTGTGGTGATGTTGGCATTTGGGGATTGGTTTATGGTGAAGGTGCACTTGCCAACATGGGTGAAAAGCATTGGGAAATAAAGGTAAATATTGTGTACGTAGATATTAGTATAAAAAGACATGACCGCCCCGTGGGTGGTCAGAGAGTGCCTGTGACTGCTTGCAGATCAGACCTCTGTTGGGCAGACAGAAAATTTTGTAGATAAGAAATAATAAACAACCTGAAGACCAAAAAGCTGAAGAGTCCAGACTCATCCTTTAAAACGGGTGCCACCCAAGAACCACACTACCCGTGTCGGGGCAGAGACAGACAGCCGAACCCGACATTTGGCGTCCCTGGGTGGGCTCGAACCACCAACCTTTCGGTTAACAGCCGAACCCGACAGCTTTTCACAGAAGCACAGGGTGGTGTGGGGTGGAAGGGACATTAAGGATCATCCAGTTCCACCCCTCCAGACCCCACCTCCCACTAGAGCAGGGTGCCCCAGCCCTTACCCTTCCCTATAAAATGCATTCTGCCTTCAGCAGGGATTTGCAGACAGTGCTTGTGTTTTGATCTTCGCCATGACAGAAGATAATTCCAATTGAGTAGGTTAGAAGGAGGCCTTTAGCTCAGTGTCTTGCTCTGCCAGCATGTGAAATGGCATCTTGTCTTGCAGCCTTCCTGCTAGTGTGCCTCAGTCTACTTTCCATTCGTTTCAGTGAAACTCTGAAGTGCAAATAAAACATGTTATTTGGAAATATCTCATGTGCAGCTCTGTGCAGTTTGAAATAAGATATTTAGAGAGAGACAAATTCTAAGAGGGCTACAGGATTACAAATCACAATGTAATTTTAAAGTTGTAATGAGAATAAGTTGCACGGGAAGGTCTCTTAACAATTATTGTTGTGAAAATGAAGTAGCACAGCGTTAATGTTTCATGTATTCTGTGAAAGATGATAATAAACTCTACTGCTTTGACCTTATTAATGTTCTGTAATTTGACTTGCTGGCAATTCACATTTTTCTTTGGTTACAGCCTTAGTAACCTCTGAAGAAGAGGTAGAACTGACAGTCAATCTAAACATAACTGAACGGTGAAAAGGTCAGAAATATCAAGAATGATAATTCTGATACCTCCTTCTCATGACAAAGGTAGTAGCAGAAAGGCACAGTGTGTGTGTGGAAATAACAAAGCTTATTACAGGAGTTTTTCTGTTATTTATAAACAAAACCACACTTTTCCCTTGTAGCTCATTCAATACTCAGCAGTGTGGGTTTTTTCCCCCTTTTTGTAGAATCATTGACTAGTTTAGGTTGGGAAAAAAAACCTTTGAGACCAAGTCCAAGTGCTGCCAAGGCCACCACTAAGGCATGTCCCCAAGTGCCACATCTGCACCTTTAAAATCCCTCCAGGGATGGTGACTCCGGCAGTGCCCTGGGCAGCCTGACCACCAGAGGGTGAAGAATGTTTTCCTGATGCTCAATTTCAAGTTCTCTTGTCCTGTCCCTTGTTCCCTGGGAGCAGAGCCCACCTGGCTGCACCCTCCTGGCACGGAGGTGCCCACAGTGAGAAGGTGTCCCCACCTCTTCTCCAGGCTGAGCCCCCCAGGCTCCTCCAGCCCTTCCTCACAGGCCACGAGCTCCGGCCCCTTCCCCAGCTCTGTTCCCTTCCCTGCCCCCCTCCAGCCCCTCCATGTCCCCCATAGCTCAGGGGCTGACACAGGCCAGAGGCCACTGGCACCCCTGGCTCTGCTTCAGCCCCTCTCCCCCAGCAGCCCTGGGACCTTTCCTGCTGGGAGCCTTTCCACACTCTGCCCCAGCTGGGAGCTGCAGGGGCTTCTTGAGGCCAAAGGGCAGCACCTGGCAGGCACTTGGGAGCCTCATTTTGCCCTACAAGTGGCAGCATTTCATTTTGGAGTACCCCTGCTCTACAGCTCCCTGAAGGGTGGCTGTGGCCAGGTGAGGTCAGGCTCTTCTCCCAGGAACCCCCAACAGAAGGAGAGGACACAGCCTTGAGCTGCACCAGGGGAAGTTTAGGGTGGACATCAGGAAAAGATTCCTCACTGAAGGAGTGACTGGGCACTGGAATTGTCTGCCCAGGGAGGTGCTGGGGTCTCTGTCCCTGGATGTGTTTAAGAACAGCCTGGACGTGGCACTCAGTGCTGTGGTTCAGGTGATGAGGAGGTGTTAGGTCATAGGTTGGACTTGATGATCTCAAAGGGCTTTTCCAACCCTGTGATCCTGTGGTTCTGTGGACCAAACTACAGATGAAGGAATCTGAATTTAAACTCTGCTGAAGCTTTTTCAGTTCCACAGCAAAGATATTTCCTACTACATATTTTGGCTATGTAATTGAATACATTTTTTAAAAGTGCATAATCTGGAATCAGCCTGAAAGTTTCAGCTTTTTTTTTTCCTTAAAACAAGAACTTAAGATTTTCCAGGAATTTACAGAACAAAGTTGTGGTATTGAACGTGAAGGGCAAAGGTCTGATTAACATCTTAACAACATTCTTTGATTTCTACTTACTTGACTGAACACTGAATCAGTGTACTTTGTGATACTGAGCAATGTCATTGATCAATTTATTCCTGCACCATTGCAGAGTGAAATGAGTAATCAAGCCTCCTAAAAAAATAGACTTTGTTCTTGGGGGGTTTTTTTGAGGCATATGTCAGTATGTTAATGGAGGTAAAGAGCATATAACATGTATCTTAATTTCCATGTGCAAATACACACATCAATAAAATCTACATTTGTTTTCTTTTTTTTTAATCCAATTATTTTTCTTTAAAGTCTTTAGCTTGGTATAGTTTTGGGATAAGAAAGTAAAATATTTTGTGATTTCCTGTTTGTAAATCCAAATCCTTTGCAATCCCTCTCTCATTCCAGCATGCTTCTAAATGTAAAGAATGTAGGGAGCTGCTGAGAATGGTATAATGTGATATTTTTCACAGTTGGTTTTATACAGATTGGCATAGTGTACAGATTAATGGTGACAGTGGAGATACTGTGTAGAATGCTTTTGGATCCAAAAGTTTTGCTGAAAATTTTAAATTATATTTAGGCTGTTTCTCTGACACCTTTTCAATTGTAGATTAAGTTTTTATCCTTCAAGTGTGTGTGAATGAGGGTCTTAACAATCTGAAAGTGCAATTTCATATCCAGTCCTTCTCATGTAAAATGGAATCCATGAAAGAAGGCCAAGACAAATATCCATGGGAGCTGAGAAGTTCACATTGTTTTGCCAAGCGAGCTGAGCAGTACCTACACAGTTCCTTCTGCAGCAGCTGGATCCTTGGGAGGACAGACATAGCTCTGGGAAACGATTTTGAGATGTTGAAGTTTTCAGTTCCAGCAATATTTAATAAATTTACCATATAATATGTGTGGGATAAAAGTCTTTAGGCCAGTTCATGATGTGTTGAAGTTAAGGAGATATGTGAACAGCAGTGACATCAATTCCTGTCCGGGTGTTTTGGGGATGGTTCCATTTTTCCTTCTTTCTCAGCCACTATAACACATTTGAAGATGTTTTCTTACTGAGACAATATTGAAATTCTTTCCAGTGTCATATACTTCTTATGACTTCAGAGTAGCTATGTAACATCATAGGAAATAATATCAGAGCACATAAAGATTCACAACACAAAGACTAATGACTCAAAATAGTATTTTTTAATAAAGACTGACCATTTAGTTAAAGAAGAAGTGCATTCATTCTTGGAAGAGATTAGCTGAAAGTCTTTGAAAATTCAAATTTTCTGAGCTTAGGAGATGGTGTCAGAAGCCTGATTATGGACAATGCTTTTGGTACTGATGAGCCACAGCTGCACAAACAGTTCCAGCTTTCAGCTGTAGAATGCAACTTGCCCGTATTTGCCAAAATTAGTTTTTAACACAACTTTGTGGATTCATAAAAAGCCTTTCTCAGACTCTTGCTTTGCACTTAGAAGTGCTGCTTTTCATGCTTTTGCCTTCACAACTCTGCACACATCTCATCTCAGTGCCATTTTATGCCCAAGCACACCTCCAGCCCACACAAACCAGCAGTTACCCAACTTTTATTGTTGCACATCATTTACAATTTAATGCTGAATCAAAAATCTGAGCCTGTAGGAAATGTTCTCTGTGCTGAAGAAATGAACCCTACAGCTGTTTGAGATGGGGGTGGTTCTTTAGGTGCATGGTTCCTCATCAGGGAGGGGTCTCTCACTGCTGTCAGTTTTGCCTCTAAGTCCAGGTATCTCACACCTGGAACCTGAGAGTGATTTGAAGATGCTGAGAGTGAGGAAGATACTCATGGAAATACTAGAGGAAACTTATATAGGTATACTATTTTTACCAAAATTGTCTGGAATTGACTTTCAAAGAGTTGTGTTTACTGTGCTGTTGTCATTTGCTCTGCATTCCTTAGAAATCCTTAATTTGGAACAGCATGGTGAGGAATAGTATTTCACTTACCCAAATATATATTACAACAATTTTCTAGGATGTCTTGTTTGGCAGCTACTGTTATTTTCTACAGTGTTCAAATGACAAATTAGATTACCACATAAATTATACCATTAGTTTGTTATTAGTTTGTAATTAAAAATGACTTAATCTGTACTTTATGGATTTTACAGATGGAAAAAAATAGTCTCAGTGAGAGCTGACTGTAGTCACATGGAAACGGGTCTTGAATAAAGCAGAAGAGCAGCGTGGTTGATAAATTAATTAAATACAAATGTACATAGCTGTGATTGCTTGGAATTTGTAAACAGCCAAGCAGCTGACACAGCTCACAGTGCTCAGGAACACATGGATGCTCATTCCAGCACTGCAGAAAGCTCTCTTGTAAGGTTGTGTGCTCTCATTTGTGCTTCTCAGAGAACACGACTGCAAATCAAAAAGAAATGTTAGGTTTGTGTCAAATATTACACAATGCATATTCCATGGGGAATTCTCACCCCAGTCTGAAAGGGGAGATATGAGCTGCTGCTGCATTTCAGTGTTAGCCTGGGTGAGCAGGAGCTCATCTCACATGTTTATTCATAAATCCTCTTTATGTGAGTGCAGCATGGGCCCTAAAAAGTGTCAGGAATGTGTTTAATGAAGGAGAAGAAGGGAACTGAAGGGTATGTGCTAGATCTTTAAAGCCCACTGGCATTCATAAAGCAGATACAGGTGGGACATAAACTGCAGAACTAGATAGGTGAGGAACTTGCTTATAAAATCAAAATGTGTTTTATACTGCTGGATCTGAAAAGTTTGAACAGCAGCTTTTAAAGGTAAAGGTACATTCCAAGAATATTCTTTGGTTTAGTGCACATTATAAGCACGTTTATGTAATCCAAGAAATATTGTCTCTCTTTTCATTTGAGATGTAGTAGCGGAAAAGTAAAATGGTAAATTCCATGATCACTTTTTCTTTTCGAACTTCCCTTGGAAAATGCATTTCAATAGTGGAGAACAGAACTTCCCTTTAACTTTGATAGTGGAGAACAGGCTTCTCTCTCAGTGACACTGCACAAGGACAGGACAGTTTCTTTAGGAGTGGTGATGACCTGAGTTTGTCACTGTGACTTTGGGCTTCCCTTGTGTTCTCAGCTCTGTGAGCACCACACAGCTGCTGCAGGCACTGCTGCACCCTCATGGACTGAGCTTTGTTACCTGGCTGAGTGAAATCTGAGCACCCTCCTGCCTTCACTGGAGGCCTCACAGCAGTTACAGACCTCTTGGCAGCTGCAAGGGGCATGGTGGGGTTTGAGTTGGCTTTGGGTAGGTTCACTACAACAGATCTGAGCAACCAAGGTAGCCTGGGCAGTATTGAAACAGAAATCTGTCTGTTCACAGAGCTGCTCAGTAAAACCCTCAGAACACCCCAGGAAAATTGTGAAATACCACATGGCTTCAGTGGTGCAGGCTTCCATCGTCCTGGGCAAGGCTTCCTATCCCTGCTTCAGAGTTTGGTTAACTCTGTTCCCTTCACTGATGGGAGGAACCTCTCCTAGAGCAGAAACAGGCTGGGGGGAAACTTTATTTCATGGATTATTTTAATATTCAACAGAGGGGAGATCAGGGCTAAAGGAGTAAATAGCTGCACTTGGTAGGGAAGGTCTGGTTTGTTCCAACAGCCTGAATGACTGGATATTGGTGTGTGCATTTCTAGTCCTTTACAGATGTTTAAGGACCATTAAATTCCAGTCATTATTTCATTTTTAGAGAGTAGAAGCCTTTGATCATTGGGTGGCTGGCTGATATGTTCTTCAGCTTATTTGACAAAGGAAAACACTCATAAATTTTCTTTTGAAAGTACTGGGATAAAATATATATATTTTTTGTGTAATTTAGTTAATTGTATGCTCCTGGCATTACCAGACATGATTATGGAATCATGAAAGGCAAGCATGAAGCCAGCATTAGACATGATTGTGGAATTAGGGAAATGCAAACCTGCTGCCTTGCAATATCCCATGAAGTGGCTCTGCAAAGTTCCACGGGTGTCTGGAAATATCCCAAGTAAAAATATCAGAGCTGATAGTAAGTGTGCAACACTAGAAGCCTTCAGCAAGGTAATTTATCATCCTTCAGAAAAACATTTCATCAAAGGTCCTCATCTGTGCACCTCACAGAAATAGCAGGAGCCTAAATGTGGCTGGTATTTGTCACAGAAATCTCAGATTGAGTGTGAATTTTAGACTGAACACATCTCAAGACTCATCTAGATTAAGGAGGCATCTTAAAGATCTTTTTTTAATGTGGCTTGTTGGTTTGCTTATCGTGAGTATCCCGGAGTGAGTGTGTATCCCACTTCAGACAAGTGGAAAGGTTAAAATAATAATTTAGCAGAATAAATAGCTCTTGTTTAGGAAAAGAAGGGGGAGGAATCACAAGGTAATTTAAATGCTTGTGTTTCAGTTTTTAAAAATAATGGGTACTTGAAGTTTGCCTCTTCCTGAAGGAGAGAGTAAATTTACATGTGATAGCAAGAGCTGTGGAATTTGTATTTTAATAGATGGAAAAAAGTTATTCAAGTGAAATATGTACAAGCTTGGAGTGGGAAGGGAAGGTTCTGTTTTTAGGACTACTTTGTGCCACATGGTATAAATTCTTACCTGCCACTCCAAAAAAAACTCAAAAAAAAAAATCAAATCTCTTCCTTAAACTTTAAAGCAATTCTGCTTTTAATGATGTGTGACTTAAAAATGTATCCTCTCAGTAGAAGAGCAAATAATTTTATATACACTTGGAATATGGTTTTGGTATATTTAGCTCCAGCCTCTAATCTGGATGTACTATTTATGATGTAAGTACTTTCAAGGAAAACTAAATTTTTCACTGTTGAAAGTGAGATTAAAATTAGATGTGTCATAATACTGAAGTCGTGCCTAAACCCTTTGAGAATGGTTTCTTTAGAAAATAGAAGTTATGTGTAACTATATGAACACATATAGATAACTACACAGTGTATATCTATATATATGTATATATACTTGCATGTATCTATCACTCAGTATCTACATATTAAAAAAATAAATTAAATCACATTAGAAATATTTTCTTGCTGACAAGCTTTAAGTCAGAACTGTCTCTGTCACTGAGGGCATTCCTTCCCTGACAGGGGACTACCAGTATTGTATGTGAATTAAAAATATCTTCCAACTGGGGGCTCAAGGAAAAACCTTCAGCCTGAGTGAAGAGGTAACAGCTACACAATTAGGGCAGGAAATAAATAAAAAAGCAGCCTAGATTGTTGTTTTGGAAGCCTCTGTGGGCTGTTTTGTGGTGTGAGTTGCTGTATGGGGCTGGAGACCTTGAAGATCTGTTTTTTATTCCTCTCACCTAAAAACCAGCAAAATGGAGAATTCACATGGCATTCAGGAAGAAGAAATGCAGTTTCTCAGGCTGACACTTTCTTAAAGCTGTGAATCTTGATGTTTTAATCTCATGCACTTTGGTCGTGCTTGATATTCATAACTGGTAGGTTTGATAAATTTTTAACAAGGAAGTAGAAGATGATGAGAAAGCACAAGGGGAGTTTTGCATTTTGCACCTTGTACTCAAGCCATCAGGTTTAATTTTCACTTTTTGCACCAAGGATGTTCCTTGGAGGAAGGTTGACTAGATCTCATGTTGCCCTAAGCTGGCTTTAATCCATTAAGGTAAAAGAAAAACCCAAACCTTGCAGAATTAGCTTTCAAAAACTTCAATTTTAGTGAAGGCAACAATATCAATGCTTGAGATCCAGAAGAGATCCATTCAAAACTAATATAAGTATATGTTTTTACTCACAACCTATGGGATAAATCTTGTAATTTCTGCATAAGTAAAATAACAGGTATATCAAGATGGGAATACAGTTCAAATGTATGCCTTGTCCTAGTTGTATTATGGAAAGAAAATCTAATAAAAATAGATTAAAAGAGAAGGCTGATAAAATTGGAACTGAGACACCAGCTAGGAAGCACAATTCAATTTATTTTAATTTTTAGTATTCTTAATCTTTTATTCATAATTCAGAAAATTATATTAATATGAGATTGGAGTTCCTGAGTCGATTTGAAGGAAACCATTAGCTGCCTTTCTGCAATTGTAACTCTTTTCTTTCTGTTGCATGGGCCTATTTCAGTTAATGTGTGCTAACTTTCACACAAGCATCACAATTATGAGTGTGCTACAAGTTCTTGTGTTTACTCAGGGGCACACTTGGGCTCTAACATTCTTCTCATTAAGGATGGATTAGAACTGATGGCTGTAGAATGATGACACGAGTTAATGGCTCAGGAGCATTTGGATAACTCACTTTGGATTTACTGCCTTAATGAGTGGGAAGGAGGAGGGAGAAGCAGAAAAGTTGTCTCTGATGAAGTCTTGGGTGTGGGCTGTACACAGAATTCTGCTGCTGTGGGTGATGCCACTGGATTCACTGCCTGGAATAATCCAGTGCTGGCCCAGCTTTGCACAGCCAGACCTGCTGGAGCTGCTGCTGCCATGGCTCCTCGTTATCAGGAGCGTCACTGGCGCTACAGAAATGTTTCTCATGCTTCCTGCACAGTTTGGGAGGGGGTTAATGTAAATGATTTCATGTTATTCTGAGCACCTTGATTCCCTGTGAACGTCCTGTGCAGCAAACTTGTGATGTTTGGGCACTGTAACTCGTTGCATGCCTTTGTAAATGGTGATGGCTGCTGCATGGAAATACTGCAGGTTAAAGAGAGAAGGCACACACCAATTCCAGTTACTCCTGTGGGAACTGTTCTTGATGCTACATAATAAAGAAAGGATTTCACAAGAATTTTGAGCTCTGGTTTATGTTATTTAGGAGCTCCTGCTTTTGCCATCTGTGTATTTGCACTTATTATTATTTAAAATATATTGCTATTTCATAAGGTAAAATTACAAAGTATTGCTTATTTTCAAAGGGATATAACACCTTTTTCATTTAATTCCTTATGTATAAATTTCTATTAATTAAAATTTTATTAATGTGTCAAATTAAAATAAGAGAACCTAAGAATTACTAAGATTGTTGACTTTGTTTAACAAATTTCAAGTTCAGGCATTTTTTGGGAGCATATTGCTGCTGCTGTGTCTGCTGTCATGACACAAGTTGTTGCCTCATTTATTTCAGGAACCCTTGTTTGGCACATCAGGCACGTATGATTTGTAGTGAAAATTTCATGTTTTGGAGCACAGGTTCAGGTTGGCTCAGTGACAGAGTCAGGAGGGCTCCTTGCCTGTGAGCACAGCCCTAACAAATAACTCTGGCGAGTTAGTAATGACAAGGGGGTGGCCAAACTTTGACCACTGGGCTAAATTAAGATTTGGGAACGATTAGAAAAATACACATTTGTTTCCTCTATTTAAGGAAACTAACTTCTAACTCAGGAGTAGGAAAATCAATTGCAATAAAGCCCCACATCTTTGTAAAAAGCTGTAATTTTTGGCATTATTGTAATTATTATTGCAATTATTAAGGATTCACCTGCTTCAGTAGTGTCTTTAAAATCTTTTGGCACCCTTCTATCTTCATAGCATAAATTCAATAACTTGTTTGGTGTTATTGTTGTTCTGTGTTTATTTTAACTGGGCCATGTCTTGCAGACTTAGTTCAAAATGTGTGAACAGTTTCAGACAAGCAGATTTGTTTCAGATCCTGATTTCTAGAATAGGAATGATGTTTTCTATAATGAATACATGAATAAATTGTTTTGACACATTGACAAAAAACTTTCATGGAAATGGAGATAGAGTTCTTAGGGAAATATTTCTGTATAAAATACCCCTAATGAGGGCATGCAAGTTTTTATTGCTTTTTGATTCTCCCTTCACATCTGGATCAAATGAAAATAATTCAGGAAGCATAGATGTCCTTCCTGGAGCTAAGTTTCTGGAAATTCAAATTATAATGATATAGAATACTCTCTTGGCATTAGGGGATGTAAGTGATAAAGATTTTCTTTTGATTTTCATTGAAACCATTGGAGAGAAGCAGTGGTATTTAGGTGGCATTGCTGGTGGAACAATGCATGGTGGTGAGGGATGAAACTTATCAACAGTTATTTTAAAAATACACAAAATGATGAATATACATGCTTTCCTTCATGTCTCATCATTCATTCCTTGCAATCTCTTTTTAACTTCTAAGAATACTGAAATTGATTCTTAGCATACTAAAATTAATAATTTTGAGTTACTGTTAAAGACCAAATGATGTTCAATATGGCAATATGACTATTATGCTGACTGCAAGCTCCTATTGGCTTCATTGGAAACAAATCAATAACTCTGAAAGGCAGAGCTGTGCTGCTCTCCAGCTCTGATCACTTCCTGATCAATTCAGTTGCTGATGGGAAATGTTATGTTTGGTCAGATAGATTGTTGAATAAACTAGAAAATGCTGTTTAGCACGAAGGAAAGACTGCACAGAAAAGTTAACTGAAAATATCAAATAGACAGAAATGGAATAATTATCTGTTCTCAGCAGTTCTGTTCATTTAATATATTAAATTAGGCGAAGCATTTAAACTGGTTTCTATGGCATATTATTGGAATTTGTGGATGGGAGAAGACAGTCTGTAAAAATACTAGCATTGGTATTGCTGCTGGGGATAGCTTTAAAAATAGGGGACAAAGCATTTTTCTCTCCCCTGAGAAATGGGGCGGTGTGTCCCTGACATATTTGCTGAAAAATACCTTCGCTAAGATTTTCTTTTGAGAAGCTGAGGAGCCTCAGAAAAGAAATGTAAACAACTGTCTGATGGCTGTGGAATGTGGTCTGGAGATGGTTTGCCAACAGATGCATCTTTGATTGATTGGTCCATGTTGATTGTTTTTACTTAATGGCCAATCCCAGTCCAGCTGTGTCAGACTCTCTGGTCAGTCACAAGATTTTATTATTCATTCCTTTCTAGCCTTCTCATGTCTCCTTTCTCTTTCTTTAGTTGAGTTTTAATATATAATTTTCTTTTAATATAATATATATCATAAAATAATAAATCAACCTTCTAAAACATAAAATCAAGATTCTCATCTCTTCCCTCATCCTGAAAACCCTCAAACACCAACTCAGGGGTGGGGAAAAAAAAATCAAAACCAAAACCAACCCAGTGAAATAAAACAGAGCAAGGGTGAATAGTAACAATGGTATGTGATTCAATAACAGCCCTGGATTGCATTTTTGGGCAGCTAATGAAGCACAGAGCCAAACTCCACTGCTGGCATCGGTCAGTGTGTGGCCCAGTCCTGTTCCAGCAGGAGGGTCACTGGGCAGGGAGGGGACTCTGACCAGTGAGTGTGCTCCAAAATGGACACTTGGAGTGAGTAAGTTCCACAAGGGATGGAGACACTGGGTTTGGTTTTTGCCAATCCCAGGCTGCACAGTTGCTGCTGCATCTCTTGCAGGGTCCTGCCACCCGTGGGGGCTGATCTGTTCATTGTTTGTTGCAAAGGCACGAGCAGAGACTTCACCACGATCACATTTTCAACTCCAACACTTAGAGTCCTGTGCCAATACTTTTCTTAATAGATTTATGCTGTTCCATATCTTGCCAAGCTGGAATTATTGTTGTTTTCTTATTTGAAATATTTGTGGTTTGAATTCTCAATGGTGCAGTTCAATTTGTTCCATGTGTCCTAATTACGTTGCTCCCTCACAGATCTTTAGGTTTCTTTCTGTGGAAATTTGCATTTCCATTTAATATCATTATCCTAATGACCACATATGATCATTGTTTCAGTTGCTAATTATTTTAAACAGGTAATGTATAAACCTGTCATTTGATTTAAAAAATAAACCTATTTTAAATATGGCTTCATGTTGCTAAATTTTGTGGTGGGTTGTTTGAAATTACTTTCTCCTATCATCATAATTTCAGTTGGAAATATTTTTATTTTCTTTATAAATCAAAACTGGTTGGGAAATGTGTAATAAGAATTTGGTAGCTATCAAAGATAGATGTATAAAAGATCAAAAACCAGATATCTGGCTTAATCCAGCTTGAGAATAAATAGAATGCTTTGCTGGAGAAAATAATACAAATCCAGATTCTGCTTCAATACCAATAATGCTACAGAGATCATTGTAATGGGTGGGATGCTTTTGTTCCTGGACTTCACTAGTGAGTACATCAGGGTTTTGAATTCCTCAGATTTTCCTCTGCCATGCCAGAAATGAAAAAGAGATGAAAAGAGCCATAGGGTTGTGTTTAACTAATCTGGCACTGTTCCATCAGTCATTCTTTTGACTTATGAGGAGCTGGCACCTCCTGGTTTCCTCACAGCTGAAAGGACTTTGGTGCCATTTTCCAGAGGTTTAACGGGGTGGAGATGCAGAAATGTGGTGGCAAAGTCTTTCTGGCTGCATGCAAAAAAAAATTATTTACCAAAATAAAAATCTGAATTTGTTATCACAACAAACTTTTTTACAGTACTTGAATTTGAAGGAAATGAATGCTGGCACCTCTCAGATCACACAGCTCACTGAAATTCTTTTGTTTCCCATCCTCCTTCAGGGGAAGCATCTTGAGTGCACAAGTAAAGCGCAGCAATGTTCATGAGCCCTCTCTCCTGTGCTGATCTCAGGGCCTTGTTTGGGTGTCCAGGGCCTGCATTCCAGCAGGGTCCCTGCTGGAGTGATATCCCTAAATTATTGTCAAACCAAAGCCAAGCAGTTCAGAATGCTCTCCTACTGTCTTGCAAAAATAATCCTCCAGATATGTTTCACTCAGAGTTGCAAATTAATTCATCTGATATATTTTGGTGATTTTCTTGACAACCTGTTACAGGACAGACTATTGAAAGTTTTTCTGAAAATTTATGGGGTTTTTTTTCCTGCAACCATGAATACTTGTTTTTTCCTAGATAATTTTAACTTAACTAGATTTTGGGGGCGGTGTCATGGAGAGGCAGGAGCTGGACTCAATATCTGTGTGGGTCCTTCCAGCTCAGGCTGTTCTCTGATTCTGTGCTTCATTTGCTGTTATTGGGACAGCACTTCTGAAAAGGGCCAGGGGGAAAAAAAAAAGGTATTTGTCAACCAGATATTCTAGGGAGATGTATTTTAAATCTTAGTATTTAAAGTGTTTGCCTGTGTTTGAAACAAAGTATTGATTGCTACTGTAATCAAAAAAAGATTTTATTGGTTCTCACAAGTACTTTCCAAGCAAACAAGGTGAGGGTTAGTGAAATGGCTTTCCATGCTACAGTAGGAGTTATATTTATTGATGTTTCCCAGAGTTATCTGGACTTTGTGTGGGATAAAGGCTCTTCTCAATCAAATTTTATGGCCTGGCTTTATGTGAGTAATGATTTTGAAAGAGACAGTTTGAAAATAATATTGTATGTTGCTTACATAACTGCATAGATGTTAATATTTATTGCACTTCAGATTTTTAGCAGTGAGTCAATGAATATCCCAGAATTGTTTGGCTTGTTTTCATTTCATTTCCTATTTTCTGAATCACAGAGCTGTATATATTCTGTGCCTGTAAACTAAAATATAACTCAGTGTTAAGAATGCTTTTCTTTTCAGAGGTCTGCTGGTCATATGGCAGAGTTTGTTACCAGGGTTTACTCAGCTTGGTAGGAGTGGAGTGGAATTAGCAAACACTGGATCAATTGTTCTCCTTAATCAATAAATCTGTCTCTGAACTGGTTTTAGGGTAAAATCATATTTATAGACTGAAGAGCAAAACTGGCCTGTAGTTTACCTGCTAATTGAAATGATTGTGCCCAGCAGTGTTTATATTTTGTTGCCTCTCGTTTGTGCTGCTTTTTTCACCTCATGAATTCCGTCCTTGTGTGAAATATCATTGTACATCATGCACAGAGTGTAATTCAGCCCCTTCTCATGTCAGACTTGGGAGCATTAGAGCAAATTATCATTTTTCTGGGGCTAAGCCCACTGAACCACTGTGGTTTGTGTCATTATCGCTATAACTTGGCAAATATGGCCAATCCTTTCGACTCCTGAATTATCAGATGCTTTATGAGCAGAATCTTTTTTTTTTTTGTGATGTATTTCATTGTGAGGAAATTATATTTAAGCAGAAGTCATTTGCCTGAATTCACACTATTGGTTATTGCCTGTGGTGACAGTGCAGGATTGCATTATACTTTATGACTTTTTGTCTTCTTGAATAATGACATTTCTGTTTAACAGAAACGGTGCTAGAGCCTCAATCAAGCCTGCTGAGTATGATATGAACTAGAGGGTTAATCAGAAATTCCTCAGAGAGTAGTAAAGCATACACGTTTTACATTCATGGACACTGAACCAGATCAATTTTTTTAATGGTATGGATCTTTTTTGCTTTATTAAATGATAGAGCAGGCCATATATATTCTTGTCATTAATCAATAACGTCTACTGTTTTAATTTTGTGTTATGAAAGGCAAGAAAGCTCATCTGACTTAGGGAATACTAAGTTGACTCAGGTAAATGATTGCCAAGGGATGGCGATTTATTATGAAATCTGGGAAAGATCAGAGTGAATCTTCCCACTCCATCTTTTTTTTTTTTCTTAATCAAGCAGAATCGGATTTGCCAAGTAATGGAAACAAAAAGCCTCCACTTAAGTCAATTATTTCAATCTCAATTAAAAATAATGTTCTTGTCAGACTGTTTTTAATCTAAGTGGTTCTGCTGGTCTGAGCCTGCTGCTTTGTGTACTCAACACCTCTATTTCAGTGGTATTAATGATATGAAACTTGGAGTAGATTTAGGTAAATCATAAATCTCTGTAGGATTAGAGTCCCATGTCTTTACATGTAGTAAAGTTCTCTTCTGGTACAAGTTAAATTGTAACTCTATCATATGATACAAAATACCATGATAAATTTTATTTTTTTTTTCTTAGCACCAAAGATTGGTGTGGAATTACCCATTATATTTTATAAATGTATTTTTACTTTGGTAGCAAAGGCAAGGCATGTTGTAGAGGTATATTTTAGTTTGATGGATCAGTAATAAAGGTTATGTGTTTGCCATTTTCAGGACTGATTTTTGTTTATCAACCTTCAGCATAATCTTTAGGTTTGTATTTGAGGGATGTGTCATTTACAAGGTCATTAAAGTGGTAGGCATTGGTGCAGGATTGCAATAATAAATAATAATGATTCTAGTAGGGTGTTCAATTGCTGAACTTTTTCATTTTAGTGTGCTTAAAGGTAAGGAATGGTAAGGAATAGTAAGGAATAGCAATCCTGTAAATTGCATTGCTCAGGAAGTTCCCAGCTCTGTGGAACAGTAGCTTGGTTGCCAGTCTCTTGCCCTCTGGAAGTTCATCCAGACTGAACCAAAGCTCCCTGACTGTTCCTCCATCTGAGGAGCAGAAGCAAAGATGTAGCCAAGGAATGGTGTACAAGGGGAGAATTTCAGCAGCTCAGTGGAATCAGAGGTGCATGAAAAGGAGCACAGTAAATGCAGTTAATGTGCAGAGCAGGTGCTGGTTAAGCCTTAGGTGAGGGATTCAGCCACATTTTCCTTTCAGAGGGGCTCTCCCTGGGCTTTCATGTGAGCATAAGTGTTTCCAGATCTGGGCAAATGCACCGATCATCTTCATTTTATGGAGGGGAATATGGCCTGGGCTGTTATTTTGGGCAGTAATGAACCAAAGCCCCTTGGCTTTAGCTGTGGCTCAGCAAAACTCTTAGAGATGACACTGCTTGGCTGCATCTGCCTTCTTGACTGTACGGACTGGTTTGGTTTGGGTTTGTTTGGTTGTTTGTTTTTTTTTAATCTCAAAACCCATGGGAAACTGCCTTCAGGGATAAGGGAAGACAATAGAAAAGAGTTGATGGCTTTTAAAAGAAATTTTCTTACAGCATGAGAACTCCCGATTCCCATGTGTGGAGGATCAGGCAGGTGAATAATGTGATGGAGTTAGGAACTCGTAGAGAACGGAAATGCAATGAGGAATCAGTCCTGGGAAGAGCATAGGGGTGTTGCTAGCATGGGATCAGGAAAGGTAAAGCTCATTTGGACTTTGGAATTAGTGAAGGCATTTGAAAAACCAAAGAAAGAGCTTCTACTGGGACGTTGGCCAGAAAAGGACGAATTAAGAAAATCTACCCACTCACCCACTCCCAAATAAATAAGACAGGAAATCAAGTGGCCACCAGCATGGAGAAGGCTGGGGAGTTTTTACTCACAGCCACTCTTCCCACATCTCTCTGAGCCTCAAAGCAGGGACTGGACAAACTGAATCCCTCCTGTTCTTGAGGAGATTGGGTTTGAGACCACCTGAGGAACCTGAACCTTCACAGTCCATGGGAAAAGAACAAATGTGTCCCAGGGTCCTGAGGGAATTGGCAGATGGAATTGCTAGGACACTCTCCCTGATATTTGAAAAGTTGTGGCAAAGTCCTCAGTGATTGGAGAAAAAAGAATATTATTTCAAAGGGTAACAAGATTTTCTGTGATTTGGAGATGCTTGACTTGGAGAATTTGAGGAAATACTTTCATTTAAAATAATCAATGCATCCTAAAAGGAAGTTTTGATAGATTTTTTTTTCCTAGCCTGTCACTGGAAAATGTTGAGCATGGAATGATGTTTTTCAAGAACTTGAATCTACTCAGAGAGATGAAATGGTTTGTGTTTCACATACAAATACCTCAGCCCAGCTCTTGCTGACCAGACCTTTAAAACTTTATTGGTGTTGGAATATTTGGGGTTTGTGCAGCATGAAAGCTTCTTAGAGCACATTATAAATCCATGAGTGTGTATGTGTGCCCTGCATTGTTACCTTGGCTTGTTTCAAAGTGTATTTATACCAGGATGCATGCAGTGCCCTTTCTAGGAAAGCTCTAATAATATGTGGAAATGTGGTGAATAACTGAAAAGATTATATTTTCTGAGTCTTTTATTACTGTAAAACATAAAAAGGAGCTTTGTGATCCTCCTTATAGCCAATAGTGGGGATAGATGTCTACAGATTATATATATATATATATTTAAATACTGAACTCATCTACTTATAAATCATCATAAAGAGGTAGCAACTTTATGAAAGTAAAATCAATACAAATTGCATACGGCTCTTGGGATAGATTTTATAAACTGGGTGTTTTTCTTGTAGTAACATAAACATCTACGAATATTAAGCCACTTTTTTTGCAATTCAATTTTAATCTTTCAAATATAGAACAGGGACTATTTTCCCCTTACTATGTAATTTCAATTCCCAGTTTTGCTGATGGCATTTATGATCAGAAATAGAGATATTAAAAAATAGAGGCACAAAAGTTGCTGAAGTGATTTGCTGAGCAGGCTGCATGTGCATAAGTGAAAGATGCTGAAGTACACTTAGAACTTTAAAAAATGGTCTCCTTGGTCAGTTCTTGTCTAGTGAGGTTTATGGAAAATTACTGGATTACAGCAAATATATCTGAGATTGTGACCCTGGCAGAGATTTACTTTGAGTATGTTTTTTCTGTCATTTGGGACTCCATGAAATATTCAATCCAGAAGTAGTGTAGCAATAGAAGCAATTTAGAAAGTTGTATTTTAAAGCACTTAATTCTACTAAGAATTTGTCTTGTGGGGTTTCTTTAATTCCTTGCTAATTTTACAGTTTGTTGGTTGTATGTGCCTGTACATCCAGATCTGTCCCTTGGGAAGGCAATGGATGTGGCCTGGTTGGGGGAGTTGCTTGCAACCAATATTTTAGGAAATGTTTGAAAAACAATTATAGTGGGATAATGACAATTTTAATCCCAGCAGAGAAAAGAAATGTCAGGTGTTTGTTGGAAGTCACATTTCAAGGGTGTAAAATGTAGAACACTGATATTGCTGGAATGGAGACTGACTGTGGAGACATTTGATAAACTTCAATGCCACTTTGCTTCAAGTACAACTTTATTCCTGAAAAATTTGCACTTGTCCAATTTTGCTGAGATTTCTGCAGGGCATTAATTTGCTTGCAAAGTTTCTGCATTTTTAAAATTACCCAATGAATGCAGCTGACATGAATCATGAGGTGAAGAGCCACTGCTCAGAGTGACAATAGGGCCGTGCATCACAGTCAAGAATTGTACACCAGCTGAAGTGACTAGAGTGAAATAATTTCAGAAGATAAAACACAGAGGACTCTAATCCTATTAAAGCATGTCAGTAAATAATAGGTTTTTGTTACTGCTTTAATTTCCAAAATTTCTGAGGTATTTAGTTAAACACTTAGAGGGACTAATTGTAAATGATATATACCCATAGTTACTTTGGTTAATAAAAATGGTAATACCTGTGTGCAAAACAGAACTGCTTTCAATGCTGTAATGGAATTGCATTGTGGAGAACAGCAAAATAAAGCAAGAAGAAAACCCTAGGTGTATGTAATTTCAGATTCAATTTCCTCTGGATTGAGAAATACTGCCTGGGTCTGGGTACCACTTTTAAACTGGTCAGAACTACCTCTCTTTTACTGTACTATTCACTTTGATTATTAACTCCAAGTGTCAAATTGTACAGGGATTTCTGTAGTTTTCACAGAAACTGAAATCAGATTTTTAAGCTGATTCTGAAACTATAGTTACTTCTGAGCTTTCCCCTTGTACTTCTCTATAGTGATTATTCGTGGCCTGAGTAGATGAAAACAAATTTAGGGCAGAGAGAGCTGAAACTGTCCTTGGGTACCCTGGAATATCCTGGGTCATACTCAGATCTTGCTGTGCTTCTATTCAGGACTAGAAATGATTTCTGCAGTCAGAATGCATGTTCATCTTTGATATTCATGTTTGAGTTTGAATTATAGGGAAGAGTCTTAGGAATAATCAGAACCCAATGGTCATATTTATGAATTTACTACTTGTATTTCTTTTTCCTGAATAATTTCCTTAGGAACTGAGCTCATGTGAGAACACAAACTCACCCACTGCTTATTCAATATGTTCTCAGCACAAAAATTTAATCCGGAATATCTGCCTGGGTGAAACCTTTTGTATGGCATTTATATTCACTTTATAGGCAGGCTTTTGCTATGTTAACATTGCTACTGTAGCTGAGGGAACATCCTGTTTATTGGTGTTGTTTTTCTGCATTTTTAGGCTGCTGTCTTCTTTTTTTGGTAGTAAATAAAAATAATGTGTCTCAATACGAGCAGAGCACATTTTGAACATTTAGCCACCTTCTTACATGGTTATCTGGACATCAGTGAAGAACATTATTTAAATCAGCTCCATTTTCTCAGCTGTGGAAAATTGAGTGTGGAAGATGGAGAATAAAAGCAAAAGAACAATGCATTTAGTAAAATGTAGCTGCATTAAACGATTTACTTAAGAGGCACTAGCTCAGATCTCTACAGAAGTGTTTTGTTGTTTTGTTTTTTTCCTTGCAGGATGAAAATGTAGCACTCAGGAAACATGGATAATTCAGCCATCAAGTAACATAGGAACTCTTAGCAAATGAAATAAATTCCTGCTTTAAAGTCCCATAACAAAGTCAAAATCCTTCTGGACAGATCCTAATAATGCACTTTTCAGCCTGGGAGATGAGAGTATAGAATGTTGTGGCCATGTAGAAGCATTTTGGGGGGGGGGTTTATTCTTTGTGTGTGCTGAGATTCTCACTGCTGGAATTCACTGCTCTGCTTCTCAGCTTTTCTTCCTGATCCTGTTCTGCTCATGGGGATTTAACAGACAGCAGCAAACTACAGCACCAATATATGAGTGATTTTGCAAACAGTGTTCCTTTTTTTCCCCACATTGAAAATATGGACAGTTAGAACATGACTTTTGCACAGTAAAAGCCTGCTTTTAACATCTGCTTTTCAAAATTCTCTGTTGACTTTGTACCTATATTTAGAATAATCCTTGAAACCTTTGAGCCCACCTGAGTGTTTCATCTTAGAATATTGTGTTCCCCTATAACATGAGGCAGATGGATTTGAGATTTCTGTTATTCTTTTGGGTTTGTGCACATCTAAACCATAGTCTGGAGAGAAGAGCTGAGACTGCCCCTTTTCTGTGCACAGAAAGGCCTTTGCACTAGGGAGGGTGTGTGCTGTCACACACAGAGAGCCAGCCCAACGTGGTCACAGTGTCAGCAGCTGGGGCAAAACAAGTTCTGGTTTATTTGTGGTAGGATGTTCTGAGGTCTCTCCTAAAGCATCAGTCTAAGTCAAAGATTGGAAGTAAGGGCAAACAAATAATGGGGATATTAGATTTTCAAATACTAGAAATGTTCAATAATTTTACTTTGTGAATGAGAAATGGTATTCTGAGAAAAATTCAACTCTGTAAGATGTGGTAACCACCTCCACCTATCTCTTCATCTCTTTGACATCACCAAAATTTGAATATAGGCGTATTTCAGCCTCCTTTTCTGGGCTATTACTAAATGATCCTCTTATGGGTGTTACTTGAGTATTACAGTTTCAAGTTTTCCTGTTCTATGTAATCTATTTTATCTACCACTGGTTAGGTGTTCTGAAGAAAATAATCAGAAAGCAGGTTTTGTGGTAATTCAGTCAGTCATTTTAGTAGGTTTTATGACATATTATTCTGGAGTGGTGTTTTATTGGTTTTGTTGGGTTTTTTACTGTCATAGAGCTTACTCAGAGAAATGAGATGATCTCTGATTCTCCTGTTCCCTCCTTGGGTAAATATAACCAGACTAAAAGTGTCTGGAAATGTGAGATCACCAAGGAATCAACCTTGTATTTCATTTCACTGCTGTTAGTTTCAGGTATCTCCATAATACATTTTTCCTACGGTAAATAAAACTCTTGAACAGTCATAAAGTATGAGACAGAAGACATAAATAAGCAGCAGAGCACGTAAATGTCACGCAGTCCCTCCCTGCAGGAGATGATCTGAGCACAGGGAAATCACCACTTAGCCCTGTGAAAGCTCTGAGCTGACTGATGAGTCAGGGTGCCTGTGAGCTGATGGAAATGGCTTGGAAAAGTCACCTGCAAGGCTGCCTTGTATGTAGATTTTTCTCTAATAGTTTATTTAAAATTCACTTGTGAGTTGTACTCCCAGCAGGCTTCACAGAGCTCTCCCTGCCAGCACACACACAAACACTGCAGAGACAAAGAGTGCACCACACACCTTGCAGGTTATTCTGCACAGGGCCCTTTCTACCTCAATAACAATTCCTTCTGGAGATTTACTATGCTACAGGAATAGCTTTATGTGAAATCCTGTGAATTTGGAATATTCATGTAAGATAAATTACTTTTAAATTGAATTTCAGGAATGCAATTGATTGTGTTTGCCTGGGAAGAATAAGGAATTATCCACACAGTTATCTATAAGTTAGAAATGCTGCTTCTGCACAAGTAGCAGAATAATTTGGGGATATTTCTGATAAAGGGCAGTATATTTCACATTGCCTTAGATTACTTGAGAAGCAGAAAGGCAATGTTTTGGTAAAGTATATTTTCAATCCATCTTCTAAAAGTAAGGTAAAGGTTGAATTTTCAAGTTATTAAAGTAGAAGTATCAAGAAGTTTCCATCTTCATCTCTGAGACTTTTCTTCTTAAAAATCTTTGCACATTTTTCAAAGACTTCTTTGTGGCAGGTTGTTGTTTTCTTTCCTAGTCAGCATAGATTGGAATTTACTGTATTCCTTAGAACATTGCTCCAATGTATGTTGTTGACTAGAATTTTCCAATGGTTATGAAAAAAACTCAAAAACAGTCATAAGACATGAAATTGAATAAGTGGCTTGATTTTATTCTGGCATTCTACATGCTTAGCTGTAAAACCTTTTCTGCATCTGTCAACAGGGAAATCATTCTTGCAAATTATTGAGTGGGAGTAAAAGGTAAAATCCATCCAGGAGAGACAAGAACATTGGAAGGTCCCTTAATCAGCTTTCTAATTTACAGTGAAAATAGATTTTTTATTAGTCAGGAATAGCTTGTAACATAACATGGTGTTACTCACTTGAAAAAATAATTTGGTTTTGATTGGGAAGGAATCAGCTGCTTTCTGAATGCTGGGTTAACAATAAATATCTTGCTTATGAAGCAGAAATTTACTTCATCAAATGAGTGAAGAAAGAAACTCAAATGAACACAATAAACAAGATTTTCTGAAAAAAGGCAACACGGTTGGATTTGATTTGAAAAGAGGAATAGCAGGCATATGCCATGTGTCATTACAGGAGAGAACTGGCGACAGTATTATTCATTATGTGGTTTCAGAGTGCCCTAAATTGGAGTATAAGATTATTGGAAGTGCTTGATTTCCCCAGATTACTGCTTAATAGTGACTAAAGGGCCCACATTACTCATATTTGCAAAGAAAATAGTGCCAAAAAGCAGCAGTGGTTGACTGGAATGAAATGTGGAGCCCTCAGGGTTTTAGCTTGAGATGCAGCTTAATTGTGTGTCTCTTGTTTAATACAAATGTCCCCGAGTCTCTGAGGCTGCTGTGCTCTCAGCACTTGCAAATTGATCCAGCACTTTCCAAACTATTTACTGGGGATTTTTTCTTCACTGCTTTCTAAACAAATTATTATAATGACTTGACAAACCCAAGTAGGTTTCCCTATTTCTGGCTGTTTGTTGTTACCAAATTCCTTCATCTTCCTGCCAGCTTTTGTTTCTTTCCTTTATCTGCTTAAACTTCTGTAATGCCATGGTTGGAAAAGGGTTAGGGCCTGATGTCATCACTGCAACTTTGCTTCTGCACTTCCAGAAAAACAGGGAAAAATATCCCAGCTGGGATTGGGGTGTGTTTGCTGTCCTACTGCTGATGCGTTGCCTCTTGATAATGAAATATAAGTGTGGTGAATTATTATTAACTGAAGTAATTCACATTTTCAAGCAGATTTGCTAAAGTACTTTTAGAAGGTGTTTGTGCTGTGAAGTTTCTTATACTTTTGGGGGCATATATTGCTCTACTTGTGCAATGTTTTGCTAAATTGGTTGTGGAGTGTGACTGTGTTCACAGGGGTCTGAGGATGAGGGAAGAGACAAGGATCTGACTCCATGTTTCAGAAGGCTGATTTATTATTTTATTATATATATTATTTAAAACTGTACTAAAATAATAGAAGAAAAGATGTCATCAGAAGGCTGGCTAAGAATAGAAAAAGAATGGAATGATAACAAAGGCTTGTGGCTTGGACAGAGAGTCTGAGCCAGCTGACTGTGATTGGCCATTAATGAGAAACAACCACATGAGACCAATCCCAGATGCACCTGTTGCATTCCACAGCAGCAGATAACCATTGGTTACATTTTGTTCCTGAGGCCTCTCAGCTTCTCAGGAGGAAAAATCTTAAAAGATTTTTCAGAAAATATCATGGCTACAGTGGGGTATACACAGAGCGTTCTTGAAGAAAAGCTAAATTAGAAACATGAAATTTTCACAAATTTAACCCCCCCTCCAAAAAAACAAAAAGTTCTATTTCTTTCACAGTATTTACAATTTCTCTGCCAGATACTATGAAGCTAAGTGAAAATACTACATTGCTGTGAAATAAAATGATTTTGTTGTGTGAGGGTGCTGGGCTGATGTGCAGAGGAATGAGCTGGAGTTCAGTGCTGTGTTGAATTCCACAGGACTTCTGTGATTCTATTCCCAGGTGATGAAAGGAAAATGAAAGTACTTTATTTTTGCCTAGTGAAAATGTCAGGTCTATGTAGGCAAGACTTTTACATAGAAATACCTTGGGAAAGAACCTAAGAATTCATCTTTTCCATCTGCTTTAATTAGCCAGACCTGGAACTGAAGTATTGAAATTCTCTATTACAAACAGGGAGATGAGCAAAGGAGGAAATTATTCCTGCAGTGTGATCCTGATTTCTACCTTACCTGCAATATCTCATACATTTGAATAACGTTTAAAAGAAGCTCCAGATTGTGGAAATGATGTTTCCAGGTTTTGAATTTAGAGGGATTGCTGAAGTATTTGAGTCAACATGTTGACTCAGGAATACCTAGAATTAACTGCTAAAATCTGTAAATATTAACAAACTAAACCCAAGATTTTAAACATATTCAAAATAAATGGAACTGTTCACTTGATCCCTGAGTAGCGCATCTTGTATACTGATGTTGTTGCTGTATTCTTCAAAGAGAAAATTACTGAGGAGGATTTTTAATTGTTATTTTTTCCATTAACTTAGAAGATTAAATTTCTGCCTTACGATGTTCAACAAAATTTCCAATGAATGTTTCTAATTCTCTAGATCAGAGTTTTTTCTAATATTTTTAAGAGACATTGCTCCCTGAACTCAGCCACTTACATAAATGAAGTTATTTGTTATGTTGTATTAATTTTAAATTTCTCCTTTTCAAAAATTACATTTGCAGCTGATATTTCTGCAGTGCAATGAAATGGTAACTGTGCAACAAGGAACATAATCCTGGAGATTCCTTCAAGTGTTGTGCAAGAGATAGAATGGCTTAATATCAGTAGGGGTGTACAATTTGATATGAGCATTTTTAATGTATAGGAGAAATTCAAGATGCAGAGTGAAATTACTTGAGTTTATTTTAAAATGAGAACTCAAAATTTGGATATAAAAAAATTCTAGGAGGAAAACTGTATACAAAGCTACAAATTACATTTGAATATCTCAAGGATTAGTTAAAGCAAACATGCATGATCATGAAATAAGCTGTTATTGATCAGCTCTTAGGTGATGAAAGCTCCATTCCATTGCTCTGTGTAAAACCCCGCTGAACAGATCATTTTCCTTCCACTTCCATGTGGAATTAATGTTTTTCAAGGTTATTTTTTTCTCCCTGTACAGTTTAATATTGTTCTTCCACCCTTTGGGCAAAGAAAGGACATCTTTGGTTATGTTTTTTCCTAAATGAAAAAATGCTTTCAGTGTATCAGGATTACAGGAGAACAGGTGGGGAAGCCTTGGAACAGGGGCTGAGATGCACGCTGGCTTTGGTCTCACTGACCTTGAGGGGCTCCTGGCCTGGCTGCAGGGCATGTCCAGGAGGTGACAATTGCTGTCCTGCCCTGCCCTGGCCCCACAGGTCAGACCCACACATTTTAGGGCCAGAGCAGCCTGAGCCAGACTCCTCTGGCCCTGAAATCTCAGGCTCTGCCTCCTCCTTCCAGTCCTTCCTTCCACTGGCTCTGGGACCTTGCACTGCTCCCCG
This sequence comes from Molothrus ater, assembly GCF_012460135.2. Classification (NCBI taxonomy): domain Eukaryota; kingdom Metazoa; phylum Chordata; class Aves; order Passeriformes; family Icteridae; genus Molothrus; species Molothrus ater. The sequence continues at coordinate 12,515,356 of NC_050493.2, read as the reverse complement.
TGCCCAGCAATATCTGCTGCTCTGCATGGAGGCATTTCCCAGGCATGCACAAAGGATATTTATCTCTTCATATGATTTATCTCTTCATATGAAATGTGGTTTTCCATTGCAAGGGTTCAGTAAGGACAAGGGGCCTTGTTGCTTTTTATTCTCTCTGAAGCATCAAAGCACAGACCCAGCCAGAAACAGGGGAGTGTGAAAAGAGCTCTGGTGTCTGGCTGCTGTGTCTGCTTCACACACCAGTGTTAGGAGCAGCTGACCAAATACAAGAAAGGAATTTTTATTTTATTTTACTTTTCCCCCTCAGATCACCTGGGACCTCTCTTTGGGTCTTGTCTGCAGCAAAGAAAACAATTTGAGTATCATATAGTCATCTCCCTGCCTTTTGGGAGTGATATTTGTTACTTGCCCTGCTCTGGTATCTGCCTTTTTACTTCCACCTCTACTCCTGCCCTCTGGAAAGGCTGTTAGGACTGATTTAATGGCATTTAATGGTGTTCTGGATGTCAGACCAGATGGTTTGGATCTGCCAGTCCTGGGTTTCTGTGGAAGCTGAGGGCAGGTGTTCTAAACCTGACTGTGCTGGTTAGTTATGTCACCAATAGGACTTAGAGGCTTTGTGCCTCAAAACTCCCATCAGAAAAGCCTGGATATTATTTAGCAGCCTCAGACATTATACATATTAATTAGAAGTTTAATCTAATTAAAATACTCATATCAAGGAAACATACTATTTGCATTTGATCTTGCACATATGAGAGGAAGATTGGAGCTCAGATCAGATAATAATGACTCTCCAAATATTGCATGTTTTTTGTTGAGTGATTACATGCCACTAATCTTTTTCCTTGCACAGTTGTTGTCTCACCTTTGTAATATTCCCCTGTCACTTTTTTTCCTGGCCAACGAATGTGGTGCTTTAGCCATTCCACTTTCTGCAAGCCTCGTGCTGCCAATGTTCACATCTCTTAATGCTGTGTCCCAAAATGCAGAGTGTGTGAGGAATTGCTAAGTGAAATCACTGTATATATTCCACTGAAATTATTGTATTTATTCCATTGAAATTGCTATATTTATTCCATTGAAATGATTGTATTTATTCAATTGAAGTTGCTGTATTTATTCCATTGAAATTATTGTATTTATTCCATTGAAACTGCTGAATTTATTCCTCTGTCAGGAGAAGTACCAATGCAGGGTAGCAGTGTGTCTCAGGGCTGGAGAGGGTGGAATTCACATGCACAATAGCAGCAATCCACTTTGTGCTGCAGATAATAAGAGACAGCACTTTGCTGGCAGCAATGACTTTCATGTCTGCTCTGTTGTGTGAAGCCAGAGCCTAAGGCACTCAGATAACACATATTAATAGGGACAAAACTTCCAGGGTTCTGGGAGTCAATAGTCACCACTTCCATGTTAATCCATCCACTTTGATTGTGGGATATAAAACCAAATGGAGAAGTGTCTGCTCCTCTGCAGAGGGAATGTTCTAAAGTAGAACTGACTACAGCAAATGGACGAAGCAGCAGTGCTGTGAGCATGGAGCTGGGCAAGGGGGGAAATTCATGGCACCTGCACCTCTGGGAATTATTGGAAAACCCCAGTTGTGTGTCTCTGGAAAGAATCTGTATTTTCCCTGTGCTTTCCACAAAAGAACAGGTAATCTGGATTTCAGGTCCACAGTAGGAGGTTTCTGCTGAGAGCTTGCACAACCTTTCCTTGCACAACATTCTCAGTGCTTGCTTATTCTGTTGGCTGAAAACAAAACCCTTTCCAAAAGCTCGAAACTTGCATTCTTTACCTAAATGAAATGTGTCCTTCTCATTGCTGTGGAGGTTTATCAGTGATCCCTTCAAAGTAGGAACAATCTGGCTCTGCCAGAACAGCAGACACACCTGGGAGAGCTTTGCTTTCACACCACAGAGCTCTGCTGTTCTGTGATCAGTGCAGCTGCAAGCTAAACTTGTCATTTAATGTCATTAACTGCAGTTTGTGCCAATAAAAACTTCTCGTGAGCTTCACTCTTCCCAAGAACACAGCATCCACTGGTATGTTCCTGTTTCCAGACTCATCAGAGCATGGGAATGGTGCTTTTTATAGCAGGGCACAGAAGAGGGACCAGGGAAAGGAAAGGAGAGCAGCTCAAGCTGCTCAAGCAGTTTTGCTCCAGCACATGGATTTTGTGCCAAAGAATGAAATAGGGTCCTAATGATGTTCAGTTGAGCTCTAATAATGATCTAAATGTAACCTGCTGTATTGCTTTGGGTGTTTTATTAGCTGTAGGACAGCTCAAATCTAATAGTTTCAAGATATGTGATATTGCATAATCAAAGATACAGTGTGAAGCAGTGTTTGTTTGCATGGCTTTGGGTTTGGTGCAGAGTTATGCCCACTGACAGTAACAATTTACTAAAGCTTTTGGGAATATATTGTAGCAACATGGAGTATCTGTGTGTAATGCCCTTGTACATAAAATATGTGGAATTTCTATAAGAAATCTCTTGGATATGTTTTGAAAAAGGCATTTTCTGTTCTCTAGCAAATCATTTTGTTCATTTGAAAGAACATGTGAAGTACTTCAAATAAAAGGATTTTAGATAATCTTTTAAGATGCAGTAAGGAATCTGATGAAAAACCATGGGAAATTGGGAAGTAAAATATTGTTCTGTGGTCTGCATTTTAGCATGAAAAGCACAAGCCTGTAGTGTGTGTGTTTGTAGCTCTGCTTTGCCTGACTTCTCCTCCAGTGGCAAAACCTTAAAACCCTGCAATAATTTTATTCCATTTTCTACTCACTTCACTACCAAACGAAAAGGATTTTAATTAGAGCCACTCCACAAGCTGCATGAGAACATCAGCAGTGCCTGCTCATGAAATGAAAAAGGAGGTGAAGCAAAAAGATGCTCGAGTCTGGAGCACGTTTTATTGGGGTTGACAGTGGTAACTTATTTAGCAGCAAAGAGGCTTTCTCTTCAAACCCTGAATTACTGCTCAGCTCTGGGCTCTGTGTCATGCACAGGTTGCATTAGAATATCAGAATTACTCTGGCTTTCCCTTGCAAGTTTCTGTCTAGCAATATTTTGGCTAGCACAAAAATTACATGTAAAATGTGTTGTTTTCCTTCCTCCTGGTTTTTCTCATTCAGGTTGCAGTAAGAGATTTTGCCATTTAGAGAAATGTTATCAATGTGGCATTCACAAATCTGGACATCATAGGGTAGCACTCATTTTCAGTCTTTTCAGAGGAAACAATCAAGTTCTAAAAATGATTTAAAGTTTTCAACTATGAATAAAACTAGTTAAATTACATTGAAATGCCCAGATCTAGTGTGAAGTTGTAGCAAATGGAACAAGAACTGCCATCATTACAGCTCTGAAATGTTTTGTACCAGTCTATTGGGCCTCATTTTGGAATTCACTAATTTGATATTCAAATTCTGTTTGATGTTGCTCCTGCAGCATCCCTACCTAAATTAACAGTACTGAATTATAACCTAATAGACCCATCTTCCACCCACACTTTGATTTGTCAGAAACTAGTAAAAATTAGTCATTTATTATTTAGCGAACCATTATTGTGTGTTTCCTCTGATCTGCACGCAAAATTCCAAGGCATTAAAAACATTTAGAAAACGGCAGTGGAGGTTGACATGAAATCATCACTTCCCAACAATTAATAGCTGCATAAATGTATGAAGCTAAGCAGGCTTTTAAAACTTATTTTTTGCAGCAGTGGCTCTCAATTGTCAGCGTCCGGCTAGCTCCAGCACTGCCAGCAGCACGAGGGGCACTTCTCCCGATACCGGCTTCGGGATAGCGCCTAAGGCAGTGCCCAGCTTGCGGCTGTAGGCACACCTTGTGCAGGACGGAGTCTGATAAAGGCTGCAACCAGCAGAAAGAACCAACTGTGGCTTAATCCAGGCTTTAATGAATGCCAGAAGGACCGACAGCAGGTTTTAAGGGGTAGGGAGAACAAGGGAGGTGCCAGGCATTGGGCCAATGGGGGTGCAGTGGGGAGTGGGGTCCAAGGGATTGACACGTGGGCAGCACCAACGGGGAACATTGTGGGGAGGGGCCCCGGTTCCTCAGCCAACCATCGAACTCCCCTGCTGGAACATTCTAGCAGTAAGGGTGGGGAGTGGGAGTGATTGGCGGGGCACCAGGGAGGGGTCAGAAGAAAGGATCCAAGGGTTTCCAGGGAAACCAGGGCGGAGTTTAGGGGATACATTGGTGGCTGGGGTGGAGCCAGGAAGACAGACAGCTCCAAAGGCGGGAAGGGAGAACTGGGGCAGAACCATTTTCAGACAGAAGGGGATTGGAACAAACCAACCTAATAACTTAACAAAACACACTGCAACAATTTTTCATTTTATTCTTTCCCTTGGTGAGGATGAAATGGCCTGTTTTTCCTGCTGAGCAGGCTCTGTCCCTGCTGCCTTCCTTGGGAGGAAGGACACACATGCAGTAGGTGCATTTCTCTGCTGCTCTGCCTTCCCACACAGGGCTTGGTGTCTGTTCAGCTGAGCAAAACCTGTGGTCATTATGGAAAGCAGAACTTTGCAGTGTCTGCTTCTTTAATCCATTTATCAATTTATTTTTTTTTAATTAGACTTACTTTTTTATTTCTGGAATGGTCAAAACTTTAAAAATGCATTTTGCTTCTTTCTTCCTCACTGCCTCCCCTAAATCAGGCAGGTGTTGTGTCACTTGTTCCCTGCAGGGCACAAGGGATCCCATTCCCCTCTTGGTTCAACTGGATTGATCTCAGGAACTTTAGCTCGAGTCTTCTCCCAAGATTAAAGTTATTAAAATTCATTTAGCTCATGTTTCCTCAGAAAGTAACAGGCTAAGATGCCCCTCAAACTTGCTGAAGTTTTTCTCCCCATCAGATATTGCAATCTAATAATAAGCCAAGAACTCGTAGTTCTTGCAAGACATTTCACACACCCCCTTCCCAAGATAAATATTGTGTGGGCAGTGTAATATTCCATTGCAGTTCCTAAGTTCTGCCTTCTTGGAGCAGCAGGGCAGAGGTGTCAAAGGACTTTATTTCAAGCATTATTTGCTTTTATTGGAGCAGGCAAGCCAATGAATTAATGTAGCCGTGGTTTCATTTGTGGCAGTTTGTTCCCCGTGTCTAATTTTCTCCCAGTCCCTAAACAGCCCCTGCCTTGCCTTCATGTGTGTAGGATGAGTGACATTGTTGAACCCTGCTTTAGTCCTGGAGTTTCAGGTTCCTCATGGTAAATTAAGAAAAACTTGCACCTGAGACAAAAGGTTTGCAGCCCTCAGTTTGATTCTCCAAAATAACTGATGCAAGGAACAGTCAGCTATCTCCTCTCTGTCTTGTTTTTTGTTTGTTTGTTTTTGTGGGTTTTTTTTTTCTTTTTTTAATGTCACCCATCTTATTGGCAAACAAAGAATGAGTCCAGGCTTTGGGGCTGGATGCAAGGAAATATCAAGGATTGGTTAATGGATGTGAGTTCAGAATTGTTACAGGAAGGCAGAGACCCCGAGGTCAGAAGGTGCTAGAGGCTGAATGTTTTGCTGATTTCATTGCTGTGGTTCACATTATGGCTGTCTCCTGTCTCTGGAGAAGCATTTCCCAGGCTCTGGAATTTGTGTGGTAGCCTGTACACTTCATCCCATCTCCTGGAGAGGTTTAGATTAGTGTGGTCTGCTTCAAGCCATTCCTGGAGGAATACACAGGTGAACACTTGGTGACTTGGAGCAGGGAAGTGACATTTTTGTGATTTGTTTTGTTCTCAGTCATCAGTTCTACAGTGGTTTGTTAATGCCTCTAAGTGCAGGTAAAGCTGCAGCACAGAAATAATAGAACTTGAAATTTTGTGTCTGTAATTACTGGTGTTGAATACATCAACTGAAGGTTGGGGGTCAGTTTCCATAGTGTTCCTTCTTTTTTTGATGCTTGAATGCTGGAGTTTAGAAATGGCAGCCTGCCTGTCTTTAAGATGGTCTGGGTTTCATGGTGCACATTAAAAATTACAACTCTCTCACCTGGCTGTGTCCCACTGTGCTCCCAGAGTCCACCTCTGAACCCCAGAAACCATGACCTGCTTACCCTGGGGCCTGGAAGCCTCACTGACACAAATTTGAGTTTTGGGTATTGAAGATGCCTGCAGGGAAGGGGGAAGTGTTTAAAGTGAACAGAGAGAAAGTTTTTAGGTTGTTTTTTGGGGTTTTTTTTCCACCTTACTTTGCAGTAACCCCCTGATGTCTGTATAGGAAAACACCTTAATATTTGTACACAGATGCTCACAGGGCACACCCAGAGATGTGTCTTAGATCCAGCTCAAGCTGTGGGGTGGTTTTCCAGCATTCCCCAGCCATTGTTCACAGCCAGAAACAGCCTACTCCTGTTGCCTGCTCCTACAGGCACCTGCACATGCATTTTTTTGAAGCTGAGCTGAATAGGCTCTGTTTGACATCTGTTGCTAATGCTGCAGTCAAATCGATTGCTACCCTTTGTGCCAGTTTTTCACAAAAGTTTCATTTTCTCGTTGTTTGTTTTTGAGTTTGGGTGGTTTTTTTTTGTTAGTTTGTTTGTCTCTTAGGTTGTTTGTTTTGGTTTTGTTTAATTTTGGTTGTTTGGGGTTTTTGTTGGTTTTGTGTTTGTTGGATTTGTTTCTTTATTTTTTTTTCTTTCATGTACTTCTCAAAATAAACCTCAGAAAACCAAACCTGTTCTTGAGAAGAATTTTATGCTATTGGTAGTCATAACTATATTAAATTTCCTTAATTGATTTGTCTTTCTTTTTTTTTCAAATTAGTCAATGTAGTCAACTTAGTATGAGTTCACATATTCTATAGCAGTGCAAAGGACTGACTAATTGTAACATGATAAAAAGGCAGAAATTTTGCTGATACTTATTAAAAATCAGCTGGAAGTAGGACTGCTTTGATTGTGTGATAAATGGGTTTTAGTTTTGCATATTGCTAGTAAATAAGAAATTATTTAAAAATCACTCTTTTCAAGATTAAATGTTTTCTCTTTTGAGTATTTAATTAAGACTTTTTCCCCTTTAAAACCCATTTAGTGCTGAGCTTTTTCTGTGAAACTGGACCCAAATCCTTAAGATTTATTTGCCTTTAACAGACTGGAGGCTTTAGTTAGGAAAATCTAGCCTTTTCAATCTAAACTAAAACTTCATTTTCTATTGTATAGATTTATCAGTTGGCAAAACACATGGTGTGCAGCAGTAAAGAGAACTTGCATTCTCTGCTGGTGAACAGCCAAGGGATGTTATTTTCTTCAGTGTATTTCTTCTTAATTTCATGGCCAAAGACCACATGAAAAAAAAAACAAAACAAAACAACAAACTGCTTTTCAGGCAAGAGGAAAAAGTGTTCTTGTTCACCAGAGGAAATGTCAGAAATGGAGTTTGAAGGAGGGGGATGAAATATGTGGGAGTGGGAGAGGAATGTCTTGAGTTTGTGGTGACAGGGAATGATGGGAATCAGTTTCAGAAATCACTTTCTTAGTGTACATATATATATTTTATATATATATATATATATATAACTGTAAATGAAAGTTTTCAGTCTCTACCAAAACTGATTTAGAACCATGAATAGGATATATTTCTAAATCAGGATCTGTACCAATTGTGGCTGCCATAAGGACCTTGGATTGGACCCTGCAGCCCTCAGGTGCACTCAGTAATTATTATCCAACTGTTGTGAAGGGAGAGAGAGGAGCTTTGAGAGGTGTAAAGCTGCTCTGAGTTCTGGGAAAATGCATCCATAGGTGAAGAATGCAAGAATTCTGCTTGCCCCAAAACATTCCTAGCTACATTCTTCTCAGCTGCCATATCTACCCACTCTGAGCTCCTGAATCAAGGACTTGGTCTTTCCTTCTCTGGGAGGGGTTTCCTGGTGTGCAAGTCTCTCTTCGTTTCCAGTCTAGAAAGGTTTGCTGATTGCTGGTAATTCTTTGATCACTTCTTCAAACAACTGATCATAATAATTATAATGTCCTTATTTAACGAGGCAGCACTCCTCTAAGGACTAAGCAAATATTATTTATGGCTCAAGTGATTCAGGTACAGAGAAGTTTAAATCATCATGTAGTACCCAGGGGAGGGCTGCGCTATTTCTGTCTCAGATGTCTGAGAAAAAATACGAGTGCTTGCATCCTATAAGATTTGCTTAGTAGATCTGATGCTCCTCAAATTATACAACTTTTTATGCATAAATATGAGGACATGGCATAGATCTTTGCTGTGATGGAGTAAACAGTTCCTCCAAGATTTACTGCAAAGTATTCACATATTTTTCAGTCCATAATCTTTTATACTTTTTGGCTCTACTCTCCCTTCTTCCTCTCTTCAGAAAAAAAAAAAAAAATCCAAAGTTTTATCGAGTTTGTATAAGGACAATAGTTTTTACAAGGCCTTAGTTCTGCATACAACCTGTTTTGGTTAGGAATAGGAACAAAAAACCCCAACTTTCCTAATTACAGCTTCTTCTTAACTCAAGTGCCTCTGCAGTACAAAACCCTTAGAGTGATAGGGTTACATGAGAAGCATTGTCTTTGACAAGAAATGGCTCATTTTGTTCAAAAGTGGATTAAGCCCCACAGAAGGTTTGTGCTGTTGACCTGTTACAACTTTGGGCAGGCTGCCCCTGGAGCAGCAAAGGGCAGGTTGCTCTTTCTTGGGTGATTTTCACACCAGAATGTTTGAATTAACCTATTGTACAGCTTGTTCCTCCCGAGCCTTGGCTCCCCTGTGGCATTGCACAATGGAGCTACATTCAAATCAACACTGGGAGTGGGTGGGGGCATGGAAAATGTGCAAATAAATGCTCTAATTGTGATTACTATTTAGAATATTGAATAACAGCAAAGTTATGTTAAGGTTAGTCAAGTGCCTTTATTTATTTAATTTCATTTTTGCTCCTCCAAACCCCATTTCTCTGAGATTTCCTGGAGGGCCTGTGTGGTGATGCTGGGCAGGACATTGGTGCCAGTGTCTCCAGGGTCCCTGTGTGCCAGACAAGGAAAAGGAGAACATTTGCAAGCAGAATTCTTTAACAAAGCAGCTGACTGTGTTCTCAGAGTGCCCAGCCAGGCCAGCCCTGCTCTCTTCCCTCCCTGAGAGCATCTCCAGCCATGGGATTGTGTGTGAGCCTGTGGAGTCCTGACTGCCCTTCCGGACATGATTCATAAGGGCAAAGGTCCTTAGAAATGTCCACATCATCCTGGACTATTCTCTGCTTTGTTAACCTGTGTCCTTCCCCTCCTGTCACACCATGGTGCTTTTCTTTGCACCACACAGCTCTCCCACACCACTGTCCCTTTCCCTTGCACATGAACCTTGTTTTCTCTTTTCCTCATTGTGCCTGAATTCCTTGGTACAAAGGGTGGAGCCTGATATCTTTCTTTCTTATGTCTGTCTCTGCATCAGGCACCATGGAATATGACAGGAATTTATACCAGGGATGATTGTGTTCATTTCAAATAGAAGTGACCTATGGGAAAAAGGATTTATTGAAAGGTAATGACATTTGCTGCTAGTTCAGAACTGGAGGGAGCTACAGGGTCACTCACTTCAGTGGAAGGGGCAAAAGGTTTAAAATGGATGAAGTAGATTAAGACCATCATGTTCAGATACCTGTTTTTCCACTTGAAGCATGGAAAATTCTAGTAAAAGGACTGGGAAAAAAAAACAAAACCCAAACAAAACCACCAAAGGCACAGCCAGAAGGGTAGAATGTAGAACAATATCTTTGAAACTGCTAAATGAAAGCAAAATGGGGATGGCAAATCTTACAAAAAAATATTCTGCTATGTTTTCTAGCAACCAAGTAAATAAATCACTTACTGCTCTCATTTTTAAGTGCAAAACCAGTACTGAAGATAATCAGCTGGAGAGAAAAGGAACTTCCTTGGTCTCTTGTATGTGTACCCCATGTTATAAATGTAAATTTTTTATAAATGTATAACTTTCATGAAGGGACATTCAGAATTAAATGTATTTTTTAGATTCCAGAGTCAGGGGTGGCAATTTCCCCTTGAGAATTAGGATGTACTGAGAATGGATAAATCTTATTGTTGAATATCTCTAGGTTGAGAGCACTGAGGATGATCAAGTTATTTTTTCCATCATGATTGCTTGATTTAATTTGTTTTCTGAAGATTTGAGGATGCCCCTATTGAAATTTCTGGGAATTGTTAATTCTGAAGTCTTAACTCTTTCCTTCCAAAACAGGGAGGTTTTAGAACATTGTGCTTGTATGTATTTAGTTTGTATGCTTTTATGTACTTTTTTTTTTTTTTAAATACAGTACACTACTGATTTTTAGGAATTTCTCCAATAAAAACATATGTGGAGGGGTTTTTTTGGTATTTTGTTTTTTGGGGGTTTTTTTAGGATACCTTTTGTTTCCAGATTCTTTGTCTTTTGAGATAAATTTTAATTTATTTTTCTACTAAGGTCAAACTACTCTTAAGAAATTGCCAAAAATCTAGAGTGTAAAGGTTGTGTTTTGAAAAGCAGTGTTTCAACCACTGAAAGAGTGGTGAATGACCTCGTTTTTTGTAGTGTTCCATAATTTTCTAAATGAGTCTGTATGTGGTTATGACCTTATTAAATCAGCGCAATCATAATCTGAATAATTTACTAGTATGAGGTAATTATAAGGGTACTTTAAAAAAAATAAATTTAGTGTTGCCTCTACTTAGAACTGCTTGGAGTCTTTAAAATAAATTTCATGGTTGAGTAATTTGAGAAATCATAAAAATTATTGCAATTAAGGAAGTGGTTAATAATGTCTATCTTGTGTAGCTGCATTATGGAAACCCAAGTAATTCCTGTTTTAATTGTAGAAGTGTTAAATTGAAGTGGTGGCAGGCAAATGGCTCGTGTAGGGATTGGTGATGGGATCAGAGGGTGGAGCTGCCTGGCTGCAGGAGCGTTTTCACTGTGATTGCTGCAGAGAGCTGGGGCTGGGGCTGGCACAGCCCTGGGGGCTGCTCTGGGCTCACAGGCTCAGATCCCAGGGGCTCTGGCGCTTCACAACAGGCTCTGCCAACCTGTTGATGGTCGGAATGAACCCCTCTGTGTCACCAAAACTGCAGGAGAAACAAAAACCCTCCAACACCCAACACCATTTTTAGTGTTAGAGAATGGAGGCATTACTTTATTCCAGCCAGGATGTGCAACAGGAGTTATTTCATCCATGCATAGCCTGGGTTGTGCAGAGAAAATCATTCTATGACACAAATTTTACTAGATTTTTCCCAAACTTTATACAGTCAAAATAGAAATTCACTGATTCAATGTTCATTGGTCTCAATTTACACAGTTCTCAGTGCTTGGTTTCCTCTTGGTTATGGATCTCTTCACCTCCAATACTGGTGTGGTTCTCCTTCCTTGGTTCTCTCATCTCTCCTTTCCAGACCAGGTGTGTCTGTCCATGCCAGGGGTGATGTTTGGGTTGATGGTCATCACCTTTTGTGCATCTTCTGTGCCACTCCCAGGCTGCTGAGATGTTGGCTCATCACTCCTTGAGTGATGAAACAGTCCTTTGAACAGAAACCTCAAATCTGCTCCCCCAAGGCAAAGGTGAACAAAACTGACTAAAGTTACAAAAAAAACCAACCAACCAAACCAACAAAAACAATTTTGTATCATTTTCCTACATCTGGAGCACCAGGGCTGTGTAATTCAGCACCAGGGTCAGCTCTGTAAAGCTCACCAGAAACAAAAGAAAATGAGCACCATGTGATGTAAAATCCTCTTTATCCCTGGCTGATTTAGGGCTGCACACATCAGGTGTCACTGTTCTGAAGGGCAGTCACCTCAAGTGTAGAGTTTCAGAAGAGCTCTGAGCTACCCAGTTCATTTGCTCAGAGCAGCCTCTGGACATTTACCTTTACAAGCTCTGCTAGCATGGTCATCATTGTCCACAGCACAGAACAAATTTTAAACAAACAACCTAAAAACTATTTCAAAAAGGCAGAGTTTCTCTTTGAATGATGAGCTGTCCCAAGAGAGTGAGCTGGAGAAAGTAACCATACAGTTTTATTTAACCAAGGGAACCACAGGGGGAGGAAGGCAGGAAAAAGAAGGGAAAAAAATACAGGACAACTGCAGAAAGAGTTAAGCCATTTTTCTATTTACATGGTTTATTTCACAAGTGTCTGACTCATTGGGCATAACCAGCACAGTTAAATTACAAAATTACTATTTGGTTCTTTTTTTATTGACTACAATTCAAAGCTGCTTCAAGCCTTCCAAATTTAATCCCCCCAGCTCTTTGCCAAGAACATTACCTTTTATTTTCAGCATTAAACTGTGTAAGATACCCCTAAGGCTACATGTGAGCTCACCCTCCATGATAGGAGCTAACAGAGTGTATCAATTGTTCATGATTTCCTATTCTCCTGTAAATTGGGAGAGGCGGGAGAAGCACTGGAATGCGAATTTTGTGCTGTCAGCAGTTCCTCTGCAGGCTCCAGTGCATAGCAAGGGAATTAACTGCGGGATGTTTGCAGCTCTTCACTCTGAGTTGCCGTTTAGCAGCCTGTCAAAACTCAGATAATCAGCCCGGTGTGTGTATTTTGATATGCTTACTTTGCTTTAACTGTTGGGATTCTCCCCCTCTCCTGCCCCTGCTTGGTTCCAGGGAAGTTCAGAGGCTGCAGGAGACAGGAGGGACAAAAAGCCCTTTTCACAGAGACCATGCAGCCTCTCAGGGGCGCTTTCTGAGCCTTTGGCCCCTGGAAAATTCATTGGGTTAGAAGTAGCAGAGATTTTTATGAGCATATTTCAGGTGTTTGTCCCCATTATGCTCCACCTTCTATTCTCAGATGAGAATTTTTTATAAATTGATTGAGTTGCAGGTGTGAAATACTTATTTTTTGCTTAATAATTTTGCCTAATTGCTTCATTACAGGATTTTTTTTATTTTTGGAAATTAGTGCTGAACTTATGCTATAAGTTCTAACAGGTGCCTTCTCAGGTGTATTTTGAAAGTCAAATACGAAACCTATTCTTAATGTAATTATATTTTAAAATGCTTCTGCCAATGTTGAGAAATTGCTGTATAACAACAGACTGGGTGTGGAATGGTTTAGTTGATAAGGTGGTGTTAGGTCACAGGTTGGACTTGATGATCTGCAAGGTCTTTTCTAACCTGGTTGATTTTGTGATTCTGTAAAAATACTCAAATGAAAGTATTTCAAATATTGCAAAATCTAGAGACTTCTCTTTTTTGTTGTTTTTTTCCTAAAAGAAAATATAATTTGAGCCACTTCCTCCCTCCAATGTTTCTTCTGTTTTATTCACTACTGTAGACACTATTTTCCAAAATGGCCCACAAGACAGTTATGGACTTTCCCTATTCTAATGGTTTAAAAGATAATTTTTCCTTTAAATTTTGATGTCCTTTTGAGTTCAAGATGGAGGTCAGGCTGAGAATAAGGTAATGAGAAAATACATGTATGAATATATTCAAGCAGTTGCAGATTTTAGTGTTTTCCATCCCATCCATAATGCCTTTAGTTCCTATGGTGTGTGTGGATGATGTGGCATTAACAGCAGCACAGCTATTGAAAACTTCATGCTTGCTCACCAGCTTTTTCCATGATTAAATCTGACTTGTTTTCAAAGCAAAGTTTGTACTCACATAGAGGAAAGACACAGTGTAAGGGACCCAAGTGTTGCAAAAGTAGCTTTGCAGAGAATACGTGAGCAGTGATAGTGATTTATTAAAAAATATGGATATTGATCTAGTACCCATATCCAAGTGTGTTTATTGCAATGCTGGGCAGCATGTGGGGTAGCTCCCAAATCCACACCCCAACTTACAGGTGATTACAGAGTCCTTTTATTGTTACAGGTATAGAATACCCAAAATACGAATGCATATTCATAACCTTGGTACATCCCGTTCCCTGCTTCATATGGTAATTAGTTCAAAAGTTATTAAGCATGTGTAGTTTGTTCCTTGAAATGGGGAGGGGTCCCAAAACGAGGAAGTAAATGAAGTCTTCCTCATTCTGACCTTTCCACCTTTTCAATGCAAATATGACCAATGAACCCTTGGTAGAACTCCCATTCCCACCTTCAATGGTTTCAGAACAGAGGAGGCCACAATTGTCTTATGTTCCTAAAAGCCATTTATCAGTTTCTATATTCTTCATTATAAACCCAGCTAACCAAACATTGTGTTGACAAGCAATCAATTATTAGTTAACTACTAACTCTTAACTTCATCAAGGCCTACCCATTTATTTTAATTATCTCCAATAAAGCTTAACTCTGACTAAAATCTTAGCTCCTCTAAAATCTCTAAATTCCTTAAAGTTTGTCTCAATAGCTTGAGTGTAGATATGCAGGAATGTGTGTGTGTGTGCATATATATATATACAAACACACATGTGTATAAACACATATATACCCATATATATACATATATGTGTGTATGTATATATAAGTTTATGAACATATATATCACCATTGCAACTGAATGACCCAATAATTCTGTGAGGGTGGGCAGGCCCTGGCACAGGTGCCCAGAGCAGCTGGGGCTGCCCCTGGATCCCTGGCAGTGCCCAAGGCCAGGCTGGGCAGGGCTTGGAGCAGCCTGGGGACAGTGGAAGGTGTCCCTGCCATGGCAGGAGTTGCCCACATTGGTTATAAAACTGACTCTCCTATTTAATTTTGTCATCAGACTGTCCTATTTAACTTTGTTGTCAAACTCACCTCTCCTATTTAATTTTGGCCATATATGTTTTGGAAGAGTTCTTTCATTTGTTTTAAGGGATTTTTTTGCGGGTTTTTTACGCAGTCATAAAATTTGCTTCTCATCCTGACAGTAACAGTTCACAAGTGATGCTTGCTAACTTTGCAGGAGCTAATGAGGGTGTGTGAATCACCAAGGTGAAGGTAAAGTGCACAAATAGCAAGGTATTTGCTGCCAGCTGAAGTTATTGTGTCTGCAGCTGATGTAGTTTTTCCAGAGAGAATCATAAATAAGTAAAGCTGTGTACTGCATCTCAGCAATAATCATGGATTTCTTTATAAAAATTGAGATTCAAATTAGAGGTTGATGCATGACAGTGTCTTCAGTACTGCTGTTTGTTGGAGAATGGATAAAATGGCCTTTGTTGTGATTATTAAATATATATATATATATATATAAATAAGGTTTCTGTTCTTGGGATTTTATGGCATTGTTAAAAAAAGTAATAAAAAAGAATCTCAAACATTTACTGCAGGAAAAAGCTCCAAAAGTAAAGCAACAGGAGGGAAAAGGAAATGAGACTGTGTGATTCGGAGGCTGATCTCCAGAAATCTGAGACTATTTTCCAGTTCTGATTGTAAGTCTTGTTTAAGTTAGGGAATTGGTTTCCCACCCAAATCAGAGGAAGGCTCCTGTGTACAATTTGTCCCTGGCAGAAATGTGCACAGTACAGTCTCCCTGTGTGAGGGGACCACTGATTTCTCTGAACAGGCCTTCAAGAGAGATGGGTGTCCTTTAAATATTAAATTTCAGGTTACCAAAAACATCACACAGTTTGCATTGTCTTTAAAGACTTTGGTAGCTTTGAATTAAAGAGAAGTGAAATTTATTGACCAGAAGAGTTAATTTGATACAATTTATATAATATATTGACAAATGCTGTTTGGTTGTTGGCTACAAAGCAATGTAAACAAGTATTTAAATTGTGTAGGAGGCTGATGTGTTTTAACATTCTATGAATCTCCAGAGCCTCTCATCTCTATTTGTTAAATCTTGTAAGAGTGAAACCCCAACCCAAGTGCTCTACCCAGGTGTCATAGGTAGTACTTGTCTCTCATTATTTAACAGATAATCCCAAGCTATAAGTTTGGCATTTTTAACCGTGTTTGTTGTCACTATATTGTTTAATCATTTGTATTTTCCAACCTCCCTTGAGTTGAAAGGAAAGACACAGTGAGAATTTCGAGATTGACTCTTTGAAGGAAGGAATGCTGAGGAGGCTGTGTTGGTGCCTCATGGTGCCAAATGGAGTCAGTGCACACAGAAATATCACAGCTATCAGGTACCTCATGTGCTGCCAGCATTCCTCTCACTCCCAAACTTCAAACTGCTTTGGCTCTCAGTTTCCTTAGAAACCAGTCCTTGCTTCAAATATTTATAGCTGGACAAATGATCCCTGAAGTTTGTTATTGAGCTGCTGAAGCTCTGCCTCTGAGCTTCCTCGCTGACTGTGGCTGGCATTGACACTCTTTGGAGGTGAGCACGTTGCCACTTGGGCTGGGATTTGTGCTGGAGCAGTGCCTGCAGCACTGGGGACCGGGTGCTCATGGAACTTGAGTCCTGAAATGGTGAGCGGACTCAGATCCTGATGCATGAAAATCCAGATTAATGGGAACTCCTAAGGAAAGATCTTCTGCACAAAGACTCTCCTTAAGAGCTCTCTGGAGGTGAACAAAATAACTGAGAGTAAATATTTGCCTGTCTCTACCCTTGCCAAATGAAATATAAACTTTATTAAGTTCTTAAAAGTAAAGGACCATGAGCTGCAATTTGTACACTTTTGTTTGGTGGATAAGATTAGTGATCATTAGGATAAATGAGACCTCCTGGTCAAGACTGATGCATTTGAGGTATTAGAGTTTCCTTGGTGTGGTTTGAAGTCTCCTCTTGCTTCAAAACAACGATAATGCCAGTGCCTGACAGCTTGCAGATGAGCACTGCTGTCTTGGTTCAGAGTGGAAGATGATCTGCACAAAAAGCAGGCAGCTGGAGGAGAATTCATACCTCTGGTAGAATGAACTGGGAGGAAATGGTGTCCAAATGGTTGGAATTTAAGATGATCAGTATTAGCTCACACCACTGAGGTTACCTCGTGCTGCACTCCATGTTTGTAAGAGTTGAAGAGCGATAAGGTTGTTGGATACACCACTGCCAAACCACAGCCTTCAAACCTGGGCACAGACTGGGCTTTTTGGACTTATTTAAGTATGTGGAAGAGAAATAGTAAGAAAAATATAAAAGACTAGGGGACACTGTGTAGGTAAGCACAGATATAAGATTAAGACCAGAAGAAAAAGAAGGTGTAAGAAAATATCCTGTCTTAAATGTTGGCAGACAAGAAAATTATCCTTGGAGAGCAATCAAAGAAACTGTTTCCTTCCTTCTTTTTTTTTTTTTTTCAATAAACAAGAGTGCCAGCCTTTTAAATGACATCGACAGCAAAAAAGAAATAATCTCTAAAGCAAGACTCAGACCCCAGGCTTAGCAAAAGGAAATTGTGTTAATTCATTACAGAGGTATAATTTAAAGTAAAAACATTGCTCATGCTGGGCTTTGTTACTGCCACATGTGCTGCAATAATCTAAGCTTGTATAACACAAATATTCCAGAAGGGCATCACTCTATTATTTGAAAATATCTAAAGCAGGTAATCCATAATTTTTTCAAGTTTAGTTCAGTATTTAAATAGGCATTTAGTAATATGAACATGACCAGTTCACAGATTCTTTCTGTGCTCTAGTTAATTGTGTAAGAGGGAGCTCATTAAAGGAAATAACTCTGAACTAGCTTGTCTGAAGAAATGAGCTTGCACCAGGGATCAAATCCAACAGAGGAAAAAAAAAATCACTACAATCAATGATGGGCAGAAAGAATAATCCATTTTGACTTTCAAATCCCAGTCTGAGGTTGAGCTCAAAGTTAAAGCAACTATGAGTGTACCAACACTTTTGATAAAAAAAGTGTTAAAAATAAATATGATGCCTCAGGGTATGAGGGGCATTGTTTTGATTTTACAGCATGATTCTGTGAGTTAAGTTAGGGGATGATTTTTTGTGAAATGATTTTTCATTTTCCAGTCAGGACCCCTACTTGAAGCACCTCCTCACCTTAGCTCAGGCAGCAGCCTGTGGCCCAGAATTTTGAATTATACTTAGGCACTGCAGAGAGCCATGCAGCCTTAAGCCTGGACTCCTATCCCTGTAAGAGAAATAAGACTTAAAGGTGTGTTGCAGAGTTTTCCTTGGCTGCTGAAGCACTTGAGTGGTTCCTTCAGTGGCTCCAGCCCTGCAGAGCTCTCAGTGCTCATTAGCTGCCTATTGATTGTGCTCAGAGCCTGAGCTTCTGCACCCAGGATGGAACCACTGCTGACAGCTCCTGCTCTGCTCCTGCCCGCCCTATTGACACTGCTGAGGCTGGAGGAGAAATACAGGAAATGCTAAGCTTGCATTTGTAGCCTGGGATATGGTTAAAAGTCACCTTTGTCACCAGAACAGCTTCCTTTCTCTGATTGTGTTGAGATTGGAGAGCAAAGGTGGCAAAGGTTCCTCGGCAAAGCTTCCTCTGTGCTTTTGTTGGAATTATGACTTTTCACTCTTGACTTGGAATTTATAAATGAGGCAAAATATGCCATTAAACCTATTCATGCCATTTGTGGGTTTTCCAGCCCTTGAGTGAACAGCAATTGTTCTGCTGTGAGTGTTTCAGATTATGCAGCAAGATTGTAAACACAGAGATTTAACTTTATTAACTCAGAACCCCAGACCTGCAGATCTTCACAGACAAAACATTCTGATTTGTTAAAGTCTGGACATAACCACTATAATGAGTAGATACAATTTTAAATCATCTTGGAATATAGTTGTTAAAAAAATTTGACAGATTAGATTTATAGATTAGATTATTAGATTAATTACCCAGTAATTAATAATAAATTAAGAATATAAACCTAATGAATTAATAAGTAATTTTTTTCATCTCCACAGTAAAGTACCTGAAGATTTTGAATAAGTAATAGAATATCAAGTTCCTTTAGTGTTGCTGAGGAAAATAACTTGCCCGGGAGGATTCTGTTTGTAGTGGGACTCACCTGAGAAATCTCTGTAATCTCAGAATACAGTTTGGAATTTCTCATCCACAATTTGTCCACATAGGTAGGAGCAATCATCCCTCAGCCACTTTCAGATGATGAGGGTTTTATTAAAAATCGAACAAGAATGTTCTTTCCATTTATTCTTTCTCTTATTGGAGTAAGTGGGGGAAAGATTAAAGTAAAAAAGGAATGTGTTAAGATGTCAATAAACTCAGACCTGTTGTTAGATGAAATCCCTGAGTTCTTTTATCAGGATCCCCCAGGGCAGTAACCATCATCAGGTGGGAGATCAGAGTAACCACAAATACCCCTGCTCAGCTGAATAAAACACTCTACTGAAGACTACTACAGAAAGCTTCATCAGAATGTTTCTGGCACAATAAGAGGATGAAATGACAAAAATCTATTTTTAATATTCCTTCACTAGGATTACATATTACTTAATCTCCTTTGAAATTATTTTTCTAACCTGTAGAATTTTTATTTTCTTATCTATCTATGTATATATATGTGTGTGTGTGTCTATTGGTGTATTGTCCCCATACCTAAATGCCAATTTCTAGCTCAAAGCCTCTGAAAAACAGGTAAATAATATTCCTGGGAATTCACATCTAGAAATTGTTTCCAGCTGTGAGCACAGTGCTAACCTCTGTTTTATGAACATGAGAAAAGCCCTTATCACATCAAATCAGAGTTTATCTCATGCTAACAGATGGGGAAACCCTGCCATACTTCTGTGTCAGGAATTCTCTGGTGAACTATTATATGCTCAAAAAGTTATCTTCAGATATTAGGGGGGAGAATTATTTTTGTTAGGGATTCCACACAGTGTGAAGGGCTTTTTTTTTGTGTGTTAGAATAAATGCTTTCAGTATGCTCTTACAGAGAAGTAGATTTTTATACAGAGAGAAAAGGTGGTTTTTCCTCAGAAGTGTTAGATCAAAATTGTCTAAAGTTAGATTCTTTCAATTCTGGGCTTTTGTTTGTTTTTCTTTGAAAAACAATTTTAGGCATGAAAGATCAAACTCAAACACTTGTCAAAGATATTGAACTTTTGAGCTTTTTTTTTTCTACATGATCTTTCTCAGATTGTTTGCATTTAGGCTCTGCATGTTTCTCTTATCATTTTTAGTTTTATGACTCTCCAATGGTATGCAAAATTAATATCCACCCATCAGAGAGCTGAGTAAGTGTACTGCCATTTATTTAGGATGCAAGTAGAGAATTTATTACTTTCAGGGAGTGGTGAGTTGAGCTTTGCTGCCTGCCAGACCCCACTGAGCCCCTCTCTTGCTCCCTCTCTGCAGCAGATGAGGAGGAGAAAAGATCAAAAAGCTCAGGGCCCACGAGATGAAGACAGGGAGATCATTTACCAGTTACCAGGGCAAAACAGGCTCAACTCAGCAAAGACTAATTGCATTTATTGTCAATTAAAAAATTGAATTGGACGCTAAGAAACAAAGCCAAAAATAAAAATACCTGACCACAGCACCTTTTCTTTCCAGGCTCAACTTCACTTCTTCATTCCCAACTCCTTCCTCCTCCCCAGCCCAAGGGGCACAGGGGAGTGGTGGAGCTGCTACAATCAATGATGGGCAAAAAGAATAGAGTCCCATATATTCATTTTATATATATAGATATATATATAGATATATAATATATAAAATATATATTATATATATATTATATATAATATATATATTATATATATTATATATAATATATATTATATATTTTATATATTTTATATATAATATATATTATATATATTATATATATATTATATATATTTTTATATTATATATATTTATAAATATATTTATATATAATGTGTCCCATATATTTATTTAAGCAGTGAGTGTTAAAAATGAGGGTTTTCATATTCAGCATTGAATCATTTGAGCTTCGACACTGGAGGTACTTTGAACTCTTGAGCATTTATCTGACTTCTGATTCTCTTTAAGTGCTTCAATACAGACATTTCAGTCTTTGGGGAGAGCAATGTGTCATTGAGAGCCAGTGTTCCCCCACAGCAGAGCACCAAGTAGGGATCAGCAGTGTGCTTGGAACCAAGGGTCACAGCAAGGAAATGCTGCTAATTCCAGTTCTGACTTTTAGTTATATTTTTGAGACCAGCATGGAAATTCCTTGATAGGACTTCCTTTAATTTCCATATTACTTTTCGTAGTTTTTTTTAAGAAAAGCCATTATTGGAAAGAGTAAAATTTATTCCAGTCTAATCCCAAGCACTCCTCCCTACCTCCTTTTTTTTTTTTTCCCAAACAGCAGCAAAGAAAGCTGAATGAAATAGCTGAGGAATATTTCTCCCACATGAAATTGTATGATTATCGTTCTCCTTCATCATCACTGATAAGAAAAATGTTTCTTGGAACTTGAAGTGTGACTTGAGATGGCAGTGATAAAGCATCCAACATGACTTTGAATTTTTATTATTTCACCTGTTCAAAGTTTAATTTAAAACCTATGACTATCTTAAGGGTTTTTTACAACACCTCTTTATCTGGGTGTCTTTTTAAACTCTCTGAAATGTAAGACTCTTGATAGATTATATGGTGGAGATGAATCTTTGAATTACATACATGGTGTACTACATCTTTTATGTAACTTGAAATAATGAATGTAAGGTTGGCTGTGACAGGGTTTTACTTCACATATCAATAACAAGTCTCATAATGTAAAATGTTAAAAAGGAAGAAAAGGAAATAATGTGAATATTATTATGGGAGTTTTTATACAGCACAGTTTAATTATTTGCATCAGTAATGTTAGTTAAAAAATTATTTCAACATGGAAAGCCCTCATAATCCCATCCCTTCAAAAACTGAATGGTTTCATTAGCAGTAACTAATTTACAAGGCAATTTCAAAGTCTCAGGATTCCTTGTCTGTCTGAGATTTACAAAAGCCCTGGCTAGGAGAGATGAATTACAACTCATTAAAAGGAGAGCATGCATTTGGTATCTTTATTTTCTGTGCTCACCCTCCCTGCTGTGAGCAGCCCTGTCTGCTCCTTGCCCTGCTCAGGCAGACACTGGCTGGGCTGGGCTGGGTCTTGAATGTCCTGGAATAGTTTATATTCCAAGACACCTCCCATGCAGACAAAACCCAGCTTGCTGTTTGGATTTTTTTTTTTTTATTATTTTTTGGGGGGTTTTTTTTGGGTTTTTTTTTTGGATCCTAGGAAGATAATTTTCTTTTTTTTTTTTTTTCCTACCCCAGAAACTGATTCTGGCCTTGGGCCTAAATGTGTTTCTTCCTGAAGAGAATGAATATTCTTTTTGGAGAGCCTGGCTATATTTCTGGCTTCAGGTCTAACTTTATTTATATAATTAATTACTTCTTCCTTTAGAAGGGATGCAAAGTGCATTTTCTGACTACTTCAACAGCATTCTTTTTGTAACTTATAAACCAGAGAGAGTAACTCTGGTATTTCTGCTCTGTTTCAATGTCCAAGTCCACCTCTGCAATTTTGTCTGCGCTTTTAAGCAGACATTTAGTTCTGCTGCTCTCATCACAATTGTGATGACCTTTAATCCCTTTTGAATCCCCAAATTTTCTCCTTTATTGTGCTCCACTGAAAGGGGAAAAGACCCTAAAACAAATCCAGTTTAGTCTTTTAAGATTTCAGTTCTCAATGGCTCTAATTCCCTATTTGATTTGCCTTGAGAGAATATCCCCCATGGTAATAGCTCTGGATGTGGAGCAGAGGAGGATCTGTGTGGTGTTTGTTGTGTGGATGGAGAGCAGCTGGACCAGGAGCATGGTGGGGAGGGGAAACAGCTTTGCAGGAAGGGCCCTGGGGGTGCTGAGCATGAGTCAGCACCTTGGGATCCCTGTGGGCTCTGGGATGTGCTGGGGAAGTGCTGCAGGAGGCTCAGGAGAGGTGATCCTTCCATCTGCTCAGCCTGGAGTGTCCAGGCAGGGTCTGAGGCTGGAACACGCAAGAACAGAACTCATTGCAACAAAAAAAACCAGGACTTCCCTTCTGCCCTGCCTATGCCACCAACACTTTAAAGGTGCTCTCAAACTCCTCCCTAGCTTGTGTGTACATGTGTAAATACAAACTTGCCAAAAATTCACCATTTCCATGTTTTAAATCACACAGAATCGAATGTGTTCCTTGACTTACCAAAACATTGCTAATTACAGCCTGTGAGCTGTGCCTTGAGGGTCAGCACCAGAGCAGGGTAGCAGAAGAGCAACAAACACCTGCATTCCCATCTAGTGACTGATGGCACATTCCCACCCAGGGATGGCACATTGCCACCCAGGGATGGCACATTCCCATCCTCTGATGGCACATTCCCATCCTATCCATGGCACATTCCCACCCAGGGATGGCACATTCCCATCCTATCCATGGCACATTCCCGTCCTCTGATGGCACATTCCCGTCCTCTGATGGCACATTCCCATCCTATCCATGGCACATTTCCATATAGCGATGGCACATTCCCATATAGCGATGGCACATTCCCATCCATCCATGGCACATTCCCATATAGTGATGGTACATTCCCATCCTATCCATGGCACATTCCCACCCAGGGATGGCACATTCCCATCCTCTGATGGCACATTCCCATCCTCTGATGGCACATTCCCATATAGTGATGGCACATTCCCACCCAGGGATGGCACATTCCCATCCTATCCATGGCACATTCCCGTCCTCTGATGGCACATTCCCGTCCTCTGATGGCAGCTTCCCATCCATCCATGGCACATTCCGATGTAATGATGGCACATTCCCGTCCATCCATGGCACTTTCCCATCCCATCCATGGCTGGCACCTGAGCCCACATCCCATCAGGGATGGTGGCACCCCCTGCCCACACACTCTCAAACAGTTTCTCTGCATCTCCTGAAAATGCAGCTGCATTATCTCACCCCACTCCTGTTGTGATTAATTTAAGAATACTTGCACAGATGTAAAAATCAACTAAAAAGCACACCAGTGGAGGGATAATTTGGGTTTTTGTTGGTTCTCAAATAGCTCTTTGCTTTTGGTGTTACCATATGCAAGTGAGATGAGTGGCAGCCTAGCAGTGAGTTTCCTTGACTTTCAGAATGGGGAATTTGTGAGCATTTCTGTCAGTTTCTTCTTGATACCAGTCCATGAAGTGTCATATTTATGTGAAGATATCCAAGGAATCTGGAAAAATAATAATAATAAAGTATCAGCTCTGTGCATGCTAATGGAAGATGACTTTTAACTTCTTTGTGCATGCTAACTAAACATCAATATCTTTATCCCCTCAAAGTGACCAAAAGATGAATTTCAAACCCATAATGGCATTCAAATGCATCAGAAATGAAAAGAACATAAGGATTCATCATAGGTCAGAAAACAAAAGTGCTTTTAAACTATCAAGAGCACAGTATATGCTATTCTCATTTTTTTTCTAATTCAAGTTTCTGAAATATTTATTAAGGAATAATCTGCAGAATAATGAATATTGCTTTCTTGTAGAAGTACAGAATGTATGCTATATTTCTGCTATAGCATTTTATTAAATATGCATGATGTGAGTTTGTAGTCACTTTGGGGCCAGCTACTGACTGCTCTGTGCTTTAGCAAACAGTGCTGGTTCAGTTAAGGTAAAAAACCCAAACCTGTTAGTTTAGTGATGGTTTTCATCACTTATAAAAAACTACAAAAAACCATTAAAAAAACCCATAAAATTCTTTCCTTCTTTTGAAAGTTTGGTGATAATAGAAAGTTACATGTCTGGTAGGATACAACTCAGTGTCCAAATGAAATATTGATTTAAATTTTGAAAATATGAAATGTTGAAGCAGAAAGGTTTGTGCTACTCTCAACAGCTGAGGTCATAATTCCTTAATAAAACAAAAGGGTGGTAAAAGTATCTAGGATGTGTTCGGATATGACTAAAACAACAACAAAAAAGGCATTAATAAATGTTCCCACAAAATTGTAGGAGAAACTGCTTGAAACTCGGAATAAAAAGAGAAGACACAGCATCTTTGCAGATCTTTGCAGGCTGCCACAGCCCCAGTGCCTCAGCACACGATCCCATGGCTCCTGCTGGCACAGGCAGAACGAGTCCCCAGTGGTTTCTGGGAACCAAAATACTCCTGCAGACATGTCAGAATGTCTGTCCCCCTGAAGTCACAGCTGTAGTCCTGTCTCCTCAGAGCAAAATTAAAAAAAAACCAAAAAAGATACTGCCCGTTTTTAATTACCCATTGAATCGCTGGGTCTGTGGTGACTGACAGGTTGAAAATCTAAAACAAACGTTCGCTTTTATTTGTCATTTAACATTTTCATCATGTTTTCTTTTCTAAATGATAAACAGCTAAAGGAAGAAAGTCACCAGCAGATTACCTGGCATTTCTAAATTAGCAGAACACGCTTATAGAAAACCTTATTAATGATGTAAATGATACAAGTAGATGCAATACCCATCTGATAAATCATCACTGCTGGGATGGGGATTTTGCTGTTGGTATTAAAGGTTCATTTCAGATGTGTGCCAGGGTATTTTTAACTGGATAATTGTGTATTGCTGAATTAGGGTAACACAATTTGAATATCTTTTTAGACTGTGCTTTTTTTTTTTTTTTTTAACCAAATCCAGCTGTCTGTGCCTGAAAATCTGAATTAATGGCCCTGGTTTATTTACATATACTGTGGGAACAATGTCATTTAAGGCTGATTATGTTAAATCACTGTGTTGCTCTTGTGACAAATGCACTTGGTTAAAGGGGGTACTTCTATCAGAGCCAAGTCTTCCCTCAGTGTTATTATTCAAGGCACCACTCAAATTGCCTTCATAAATATCCAGCTGTAAGAACTCCAGCATCAAGGTGTGATATATAGATAAGAACAGCTTCTGAAAATGGCTTGTAGCTGGTATCTAAACTTGGCTATAAATAATGCTTTCAACTGCGTTTTCCCCCACAATATTTACAGCACTAACTGGGAATTTCTGCATTTTCCACCCCTTCTAAAGAACTTTGCAGTCTCTTCTATGATCTTTCTATAAGCAGGACTCACAAAAGGAAGACAGGAATTCAAATGTAGTCCAAATCTTGAGCTTTCGAATAGTGGGAAGAAATCTTGACTTCTAAAAAATAATTCTTAGCTGAAACACACTGTCAGAGTGGAGAGACCCTTAAGAATGAATAATATTTATTAAGATTATTAATAAAGGAGGTGGGAGGTTTGCTTGCCAGAATTGGAACCTAGAACTGGAGTTGTTCTTGTGAAACACTGACCACCTGAAAAGGCCATAGCAAATAAACTGATTAATTCATCCCTTGCACTGTTCTGTGCTTGGCTGTTGAGTAATGGGGGTAAAAGAAAGATTTTTTTTTTATTCTTTTTTTTTTTTATGATTTGGTTGTTAGGCTGTTTTTATCTTTTGTTTGCCTTTTTTAAAATAAGCACTAATAGGGTGATAGGTTGCTTTATATTTAGCTTTAAGTTGTCATGAAGCCTTCAAACTAAAATCAATGCCATGTTTTTTCTGAAGGACTATAAATGGCTTATTGAACTCCCTGAGTGTGTCTTGGTTTTTATAACAGTTCTGTGTTCATTCACTCTAAAGTCATTTTGAATCTTTTTTCAAATTACAATAATCTGCCTTTCTAATGCTTCCTAAAAGGTATGTGTAAATGGAGACCACAAGATACTTTGTTATATAATACTGAGATTACCACTGCCTGCTAAAATACCACTGAGAAGTTGATTTCTTGAGCAATGAATTTTCTAAGGGAGAAATTTGCAGCTAGAGAGCAGTGTTTAAAGCAGAGTTCTTAAATTAGTGATAGATTATTTCATTGTTGAGCATGCCACTTTACTGAAGCAAACGTGCTTTCTGTACATTGAACAGAATGGTTCATTTTCTTCAGGACACTGCTGGTTAAAGTGCAGCACTGGGAGGCTTCAGGGAGAGCTGGGAAACTGGAACTGGAGTGGAGCACGTTTGGAAAATCCAGGTTTTGTGCCTGTTTGTGTTTGCTGCTTGTCAGAGATGGTTGATTCTGGGATTTACTGGTTCCAGGGGGCAGAACTGGCTCCGTTTGTAGAAATCACAGCCTCTGCTGCATTTGGAATGTGCAGCAGAAGGAGTTTGGCTGCCCAGGTAGGGCTGGGGCAGTGATCAGGGGTTGGCTGATGCACCTTGCAGGTTGCTCTGAGAGACTCCCAGGCTGGTTGGGGCTCCATCCAGCACTCATGGCTTGAGAATTAAACCAGATTAAATGCAGCACAGGTTGGCCCTTTGATCTCAGTGGGCTGGTTAGGTTCAGTTTGTGTCCAGGTGTAAAGTTTGCAGATCAATACAATGAAATCAGACCTGAGCTGGTGCTATTGACTCCACAAGAGGCTGAGGAATGAATGTCAGAGGTTCTGCTTTTCTCCCTTCTTCTCCTTTTCTCTTCATGCAGCAAACAGGAGCTCTGCTGATCCTGGTAGCTCAGATACCCAGGCCATCCTTTTTGCAATGGCAGACACTAATTGTTTTACCATTGGTTTGTCACTTGTGTACAAACATGCAGAGATACATCTTTAAAATTCTGTTGCACTGCAAAAAATGTATAAAAGCTGAATCTTAGAACGTACAATAAGAGGCAGACATCAGCTGGAATTGAGTTTGACATCTTCTGGCATGGTTACAGGAAATCCAAATTATAAATGGGAATCTATCTTTTTTTGGTGCTTTTGAAAGAATCAAATTCAGTTGTGTAATGTTATTTCATTAGGCTTCCTTTTCTCTTTTCAAATAATGGTTATTTTCAAATTTCAGTTCAATTTCTTTCTTATGAAACAATTTGGTCTCCATACATTTTCCATTTTTGTCACTTATCCCCAGTGTAAAGTATAGGGAAAATCTTAGTGCTTCATTCCTCCTTGTAAACAAGTACCTTTTTTTTCTGGTAAATGACTATTTGACACAAACAAATTACCTATTTGTGTTATCCTAATTATTAAAGCAGAAAATAGGCATGGCTACAGAAGAGAAAGGGAGAAGTTCTGTGTCACCTTTCCCCAGGTCACTCTGTTTAGTTCACAAGCAGCATTTTGTCCCAGCTCCTTTGCTTTGCCCTGCATCACTGCCTTGGGATGACACACATCTATAAAGGTGCAGAGTTGTGTTAGGACTTGGATAAAATTCACAACACAGAATGGCATTGCAGATGTGATGGGAGAAAAAGCCAACCATGACACTGGTGCCCAAAGCTTCACCTTTGGACTCCCAACACCTTTTGTCTTGGAGGGATCCAGCAGGAACTCCTCAAAAAAGGAAAATGTTCCTGTGAGCAGTGACATGTGGCATCAGAAGGCTCTCACACTTGTTTCAGTTACACATTCATACATTTTAATGCTTGTTTTAAAGCTGTCTGAGCCCACATGTGGAGGAAGTGTGTCAAACAATTTCCATATATCTGATTGCACTGATCAGAGCTGAGCTTTAGATGTTTGCCACAGATGTGTTACCCCTGCCCATCCCAAATGCTGCAGCTCTAACAAGTGAGATGGATTATTTTGACAAGGTGGGGAGGATGAATAAATGCAAAGAAACAGAATAAGGAGAACACAAAAGTTTTCAGTTGAAAACAAAATTGCTTGAAGACTTCAGTATTTTCTTTAGGTGAATTTTAAGTTTGAAAACGACTTGAAAGTTTGAAAAGTTTAGTTAAAGAAGGCTCAGAACAACTGAGAACTATGAGTAAGTGCCTGTGTTCTCTAGGAGATCAGGAGGCTTTTTTTTCCTCATGATTCAGTCACTGTTGGTGACCTCAGCCCAAAAACCTGCAAAGATGCTGCCCCAGCTATGATGTTTGGTTGCTGATTTTGGCCTTAAGGAGGAGGGTGCAGAACTGTCTGTAAGAGTTAGAAAGGTTATTGAACACTTATTGAGTAGCAAAGCCACTGTTTAAACTGAGGAATTTTCTAAATATAACCAAGTCTTGGAAAAAGAGAGAAAGGGAAGTGATGCTTATAGCTTCCTGTACTGTGAAAATGTTGAGTGGGAGAAGGGGAAGGAAAAATTAGTGAAGTGGAGGGTCTGTCTGCATTTCCATAAAATGATGCTGAGCTTTCTGGAGATGAAAAAAAAAAAACCAAAAAGCCTTTAGGAAATATTGAAGTGAGCAGAAAGAATTGAATGAGTTTAGGTACATACCAAGATGGATGTTGTGCTGGGGTGGCAGGAGGGCAGAAGACAACAGTTTAAATGCTGCTATGGCCTGTTGATGCTTTACAGTGATATCCTAAAACCAACCACAAGCTTGGCTTTCCCCAGGATTATTCCAGCTTGTTATCTTGGGAACAGTGAGAGGCAGTGTTTGAGTAGCCAGTTCTTATAGAGTGACCATTTACTTAGAGGAAAAATGCACAGTGCAAGCAGAGTAACTTTGCAAAGTGGCTCCTAGTGCCATCTGAAATACTGAATGCTACCATTTAGTTTCTATGAAACTGTAAAGACAACTTTGGCCAAGTTCCTGCTTTTACAAATTGATGTTTCTGTACTTCATTCAGCAAAGTGATAGCAGTTTTAGCATACAGCAATTTGGATGGAGATGTGATTCCTTTGTCTTCACAGTGCTCTCTTACACTTGCATTAATAATCATTATAACACAGTTATTGCTCAGCTCTTTTTCCCTTGCTAAAGTAAAACAAAAGCAGTTTATCTCCTTGATGCATTTTGCAGAGTGGATATAGAGTGAATCTTGCCCATAAAAGTGCTGTTGGGTTGACAGCATTGTGAAATGAAGTTCTCTGCCCAAATTAATGTGGCCTATATAAAAGTACAGGAGTCTCAGATATTGTTTAGCTCATGAAGGTTAATCTACTCAAGTCCTGCGTTTTGCAGTCCTTGTTCCATCACTTTTTGGATGGCCTGTTGAGAGTACTAATAAATACACATTTTCAAAAATATTGCACACGTAGATGAGTCTATAAAATGAACTCCAGTGATCCCAGATAGCATGGGACAAGGGAAAACAGATTCTTTCCAAGTCAAACTTCCAGAGAATCCTTTTGCCTTGACAGATTTTTATTCTTTTGGTGTGGATTGGATCCCAGCTGCACCACCTGAAGTTCTTTAGATTTTTTTTTTTGCACCTCCACAGGGGCTAAGTTGGGGTGTAAAAACACATCCCTGCTGTGCAGGGAACCTTCCAGCAGCAGGCAAAGGATGGGGAAGGCAGAAGTGCCCTGGCACCTGTACTGGGGAGCAGTTTGTCCTGTCAGAAGCTCTGTATTTCACTGCTTTCCTTCTGTAATGCTGTGTTTCTTGTAATTCTTGTAGGATTTTACTCAGGTGGGATATTTATGATGCATTAGTCTATTTTATGTCATTTTATTTACTGGAAAAGAAGTAAAACTTTGTCTTCTAAGAAATCTCAGTCAGGTATTTAAGTATCAGTGGCGTGGTTTTGCTATATTTTTAGTTTTTATAGAGAATTATAAGAGTCAGTGTAATCACTTCAATTAGATTGGTGATTTTTATCACCCTGCCCCATTTTGTCTTGTCCATCTGCAGGCCATTGTGCTTTTACCTTTCTTCTGAGAAAACACTTGTAAATCCATTCCATTTACTCACTGGACTGGGAAAAATAGCAAAAAACCGACAGGAAAACAAACAAAAAAATAAATTCCCAAAAGCCCAAACCCAGGCAAAACAGCTCATCTTTTCTGCTGGTCAGAAAGCACTGCAAGGACTGCTGTGAAATTCTGAGTTGAATTATAAGAGCACTTGATCTGCTTCCATGTTGGGCTTGAACATAAACAAATTAGAGCTGTTAATTTTGTGAGAGGTTCCATCTAGATTAGGCTTTACCTTGAACTCCCACTATCATATTCCCTAGGACAACAGACAATAATTTGTTGTATAAACAATAACAGTAGGGACTGGGTCTCTCTGGACACCCCCATCTGGCAGAGGAAATCTGGCTGTTAGCATATCAAAAGACCTGGTGAATTTCTTCAGTTTACACAGATTTAAATTAATACAACTCTGTAAAGCTTTCTACCATTTCTATTTTTTTTTCACTACAATTAGGAATTCCATAACATTTATGAGATGGTTTTATTGTTACTTTTACATATTGAGAGGAAAGTCTCTACCCTCCTTTTCTTTAGGTACAGAATTTTTAATTTCTTAAAAACCAAAATCCCCAACTCACCTCTTCTCAAGTCCCTACTTTCTTTGTGAAGGTAAGCTCCCACTGGAGATGGAATTTTGCTTTCCTGCTGCAGCTAAAAACAGTTTCAGGATTCCTCATGGTTGTTTTTTGTTTCTTTGCATTAAAAAGAAAACCAAACCAAAACCAAACCACATTTCTGCCAAGTTATCCATTGTCTGGACACACCGACAAATAACACTGTGCTGAGCATGTTAAAATCCCTGGTAATGATCTGAAACTCTGGCTGATTTGAGGTTTATTATAATTTTGTGTTATTGGAGCTCATAAAAGCATGGGCTTGGGGAAGGTGTTTGTCCTTTGGGTACCATTTTTGCTTTTACCTGGGAAGTATTACCTGGGAAGTGAAAGGAATGTGGGTCTTGGGAAGCACAGGGTTAAACTGAGGTGGGTTTATTCCAGTGGTATTTTTATTGCTTCTTTTTCTCCTCTCCTTTTGTTGATTTAAGTCTCTATTTTCTTGGATATATTTTCTTTCTTCATTTAAAAGGATAAAACACACACAAAAAATGTTGTTGCTTTTATATACAGAAAGAAGAGGCGAAGTTTTAAATAATAATGACTTGCCAAATATTTTATTTTCATTGAAGTATCTGAGAAGGTTTTGTACAAGCACTTCTGTCTGAACAGAAAGTACATATGCAAAAGTAGAATAACAAAAAGATTTATTGGCTGAAACAATTCCCGCTGTCATGTGGTACATAAGAATTAAATATTTATTCCTACTCACTGGGACAATAAAACTCTCTTCAATTATGTTGCAGACACTAGCAAATGATTGTTGAGGCCTCTAATATTGCTGCAAATGGTAAAAAATATACTATAAACAATACATGAGAAAACGTTATGGGAAAATATTCTCTAGCCCACAGAGTTTGCTTCTTTGTTACAATAATTACTAAGACAGATGACAAAGGCAACAGCAGTCTGTGGTGCCAAAAATGTGCATTTCAAAGGTGTTCTGCTGCTGATGAGTCCAAAAGCTGCAATGGTTTGGGGCTGCACAGTGCAGGATGGTTGTGAACCTGACTCTCCTAAGCCTTCCTAGAAATTCGAAAGAGCTGGGTTTTTTCTGTAGCCAGATGAATGTAACAAAATAATCTCACTTATCCCCTTTCTTGCTGAATAAAAGCTATTTGTCCTTTGGCAGTGGCACTCTGCAGCAGGGGCACATTTCTGAGAGTGCACTCTGCAGCAGGGGCTGCATTTCTGAGAGTGCACTGGGCTCTGCAGCAGGGCTGCATTTCTCACAATGGGACTGCAGCAGGGCTGCATTTCTCACAATGGCACTGCAGCAGGGCTGCATTTCTCACAATGGCACTGCAGCAGGGCTGCATTTGTCACAGTGCACTCTGCAGCAGGGGTGCATTTCTTACAGTGCACTCTGCAGCAGGGCTGCATTTCTCAGAATCCCTGCAGCAGGGCTGCATTTCTCACAGTGGCCCTGCAGCAGGGGCGCATTTCTCAGAGTGGCCTTGCAGCAGGGCTGCATTTCTCACAATGGCACTGCAGCAGGGGTGCATTTCTCACAGTGCACTCTGCAGCAGGGCTGCATTTCTCACAGTGTCACTGCAGCAGGGCTGCATTTCTCACAATGGCACTGCAGCAGGGGTGCATTTCTCACAGTGTCACTGCAGCAGGGCTGCATTTCTCACAGTGGCTCTGCAGCAGGGGTGCATTTCTCACAGTGCACTCTGCAGCAGGGCTGCATTTCTCAGAGTGCACTCTGCAGCAGGGCTGCATTTCTCAGAGTCCCTGCAGCCAAGCCAGCATGCCACGGGGTCCTAGGCTCTCTGGAGCCCGGCTGAGCCCCCTGTCCTGTGCTGCTGACTTGGTTAATTAGCACAGTCTGTAACTGCACGATGAGAAATCCTCACCTTTGGCAGAGCCTCCCTCCAGTCCCAAACACAAAGCAGCTGCAGCTTTTGTTCAGGATCTCTCCTTGTAGGTTTACAATTCCTCTTAGGCTTGTTCACTGCAGGCATATCTTTGTTAGAAATTCTTCCTCTTATTTCTCCTGGGACTGTTCTGTGTACCTTTGCCAGCCCAGGAGCTGGGGCTGTGTGGTGACAATTTTGTAATTAGCTGTTCCTAGCACTAACTTGGCTTTCAGAGGGAAGAGTGTTCCTAACCCTTGCTTTTTCCCCTCATGCCATATTTCTCTCTTATCTCTTACAACGTGGTGTGCACTTCTTTGCAAGCAGTTGTAACCATTAGTAATCAAAACCCAGCAGAGCACAGCATTTGCCAGAAATCCCATTGCTTCCAAACTGTTGCTGGAAATGAATCCATTCCTATAGGAGTATGATAATTTTAAAAGCATTATCAGAAGAACTGGAATTATTTTCTCATTTTCTCCCAGCAAATGGATCCATTGATCCTTAATAAGTTCCCAGTAATTCTGCTAATTGTCATGCTTCCATTAATAAGTTTAAAAATTGGTAGGTGTGTGTATGCATCACTATGCCTTGAGTGCATCGAGCTGTTTTTAAACAGCAGTAATGAATTTTGGCTAATAGAGAAATGTTTTCATACTTCTGTTAGTCAACAGCCTAAAGTAGATGGAGAAAATGGGAAAATATCAACAGTGCCCATCGTCTGGGCAGCGTGCCAGTATTGATAACAAAATAATTAAAAGATAACACTGTTTAAAAACAAACTGTAAGCCTGGCCAAAGTAAAAATCAAACTCAATCAGACTAGTTCTGTGCAGGGTGTACACAATATAAGCTTGGATAATGTTGTTTGCTTTTATCCTTAGGAGCTCTGGAAGAGTCAGCAGTCAAATACACATTATTTCTTGTAGGGCCCTGATGATTCTTAATTTTCAATTAGCATATAGAAGAATTGTAGTGTGTCTTTTTTAACTTTGTGTTAAATGAGAATAAAATAAGGAAAATTCCCCAAGTCAGGACTGCTTTGCCTGCAACACATAGTCTTTTCAGGATACCTGAGTAACAAACTGCCACAAAATTTTTAAGGCTGGGTATTTTTTCCATAGAAATGGCTCACTTCACATCAGTGTTTAAATGAGAGGAGGGTGTTTAAGGGAGAGAAATGAGACCATGTTTAAGAGATTGAACATGACACAAGAGAAGCATTTGTCATTAATTCAGCTTAGCATATATCTAGGAAGACTTGGAGTGTAATATTTTATTATTTTGCCTTAACCATGTTCTAGCTCTTCCCTAGGTCGGGACTGCTACTGGCAGGGAACATTTCAGGCACCTTTAAAGTGCAGTCTCCTCAGTGCTGCAGCTCTTCCACAACAAACAAAAACACTGCAAAACCCTGGAGATCAGAAATGCTTATCAGATACTTTCAAGCAATCTGCCTTTAGAAAATTAAAAATGTTGGAATTCCTCAGGAACCCATTGCGTGTCAGCATCTGGCTGGGTCCTGCGATGCTTTGCCAGTGGTGACCCTGAGCCTGCTAATTGTGCTGGGTTTGTTTTGCTCCTTGTTCAAGCTCCCCAGTCCCACCTGCAGGGAGGCTGTTCCAGGGAGCAGCAGTTTGGGATGGAGGATCCGTTCTCAGGGTGGATGAGTAAGCACTGATGTACATCTGTCCTCCTGGCACTGCAGCCAGCACAGCCAGCTTTGGGATTCAGGGCTTTTTTATGTGCTGAGGTGAGAAACTTTGGTCCACTCTCTGTCATGAACATGGCTGATGAGGATCAGGGAAAAATAGCATCCTTTTTCCAATTTTGTTCACTGAAAGCTTAGGCCTAGTTTCTAATACTGTGTGCAAGTAAGCCCCTATCTGGACCAGCTACATAGAAAAAACAAAGCCACCTATCACAACGAATCCAGCTCTAGAAAAGAGGAACAAACAGACATTTATCCCCTGCTTTTTTCACCTTTTTGCTTTTCCTTTCTATCTATTCCAGTTCCCCACCCCCAATAATGAAACAAACGTTTAGAGGTCTTTAACAGATGTTTTCTTATTTTACTCAGGTGGGATATTTATGATGCATTAGTCTCTTTTATGTCATTTTCTTCTGGCAGCTACATTCTGCACTTAATAGCACACCAGAGAGATCTCCCAATGAGAGCACATGGGCAACCAGTGGTTGAGAATTTGGTAGCACATTGCAGAGTCCATGGACTGAACTGGGAGGCTGCAGCCTGTTTGCAATCCCTGCATGGGGCATAATTGCATTTCTGAAACACTCAGCTGTTGGTGCTCTGCATGTTTGTTTGTGCAGCTTTAGAAGGGAAACACCAAAACCTTTGTAAATTGTTGTGAATTATGATTTTGTAGAAGTTACCCTGTGCTGGCTGACTAATGTATATATTATGTTGTGCTTGTGGTTTGTGAAAAAAAAAGACTGGAAGCATTTAAGTACCTATTTAAATATGTGTGTATGCACTTGCTGTGTGACTGAGATTCTGAGCTTTTTCTTCAACACAGCTAAAATTTTTAGAGTTGCATTTTACATGATGCTGGTGTAGAGGGAAGCAATGCAACAAAACCAATTTCAAATCTGTGCTAGAAAGCAGTTTTCTCCTAGGGCATTTTGTGGGCTATCAAGCATTTATCTATAGCATTACATCTGCAGTATTTGTCTTCCAAAAAGCATAAAGTTTACTGTCACACTGAAAGTGTGACCACTGTGGTAGCAATCCTAACTCACAGTCTACCTGGTTGGTAGTGGGAGATACCAGAATCAAGACTGAAACATTAATTTTTACTTTTCATCAGAAAGATGTGTCAGGATGAGAGAGAAAGAGTGAGTGAAACAGGCTGGGGCAGGTTCAGGAAATAGCCAAGGTGGAGGAGACCCAAAGTCCAAAGCATTACGCCTTATTTGAGTAATTAGTTTTCAAAACTGAAAAAGCTCAGCGAAGCATCCGCCTTCTACAGCTCCACTTGCATCTTCCCAGCAGTTTCTCCTGCCATGAAGCTTCTCAGGTGTCTCCTGGGCTGGT
Source organism: Molothrus ater (assembly GCF_012460135.2). Lineage (NCBI taxonomy): Eukaryota > Metazoa > Chordata > Aves > Passeriformes > Icteridae > Molothrus > Molothrus ater. The sequence continues at coordinate 12,479,365 of NC_050493.2, read as the reverse complement.
TTCCCTCATTCCCTGGGAGATGCTTCCCTTTGTGTCCATTCCTGACCTGAGGCTCCGTGTGCAGCTCAGGCAGGCAGAGGTTCTGGGGGTGCCAGAGCTGTGGGGACACACCTGGCACAGGCTGCCTGGAGCCTGCCAGGTGTTTGCTAACTGATGGTGCCCATCAGCCAATCAAGCACTCGTGCAAGAGCTAATGGTGTGCTCCCATGGCAGCTGACAGGGGACTCAGGCATGAACTGCCTGGACACTCGTGTCAATTCATCATGCACGCATGTGGGAAACCATACAATTCATGCCCATGGCAATCATTTCTTTTGTTCCTCTTATTTTTCCTCAGAACTGAAATAGCTCCCAAATTTGGCCTGGGCAGCTTTAGAAGGGAAACACCAAAACCTTTGTAAATTGTTGTGAATTATGATTTTGTAGAAGTTACCCTGTGCTGGCTGACTAATGTATATATTATGTTGTGCTTGTGCTTTGTGAAAAAAAGGACTGGAAGCATTTAGGTACCTATTTAAATATGTGTGTATGCACTTGCTGTGTGACTGAGATTCTGAGCTTTTTCTTCAACGCAGCTAAAATTTTTAGAGTTGCATTTTACATGATGCTGGTGTAGAGGGAAGCAATGCAACAAAACCAATTTCAAATTTGTGCTAGAAAGCACAATAGGGTTCTAGTTCTGTATATGTGTACATGAATGCTGATTTGTGTCCAAGAGCACTGAACATGAGACTGGGCTTTCTGCCTGCCAGAAGGAAGCTCAGGTTTGGGTTTGTCAGGTTTTGTTCTAACAATCAGTGGCCTACTGTTGACCTGTCTGACCAAACCCCACTGAAGGGGTATAATTAAATAGATAAATATAATTATATAAATATATGGTCGATTATATCATTCACTATCAGAGTGACTAATCTGCTTCCATCCTTTGAAGGAATTAAGGTTTTTGTTTGTCTTCATGGTTTTAAGGGAGCTGCAGCATCTGAAGTGAGAGTCTGAGCCAGGAAATGTGCAACAATATATGAAACAAAAGCTTTTCTTTCCCTTGTTTTCAGTCAGTGCATAATGGAGTTTTTAGAAGCCTTACTGGAAGAGTAGAATTATAGAATTACTAAAAAACAATTTAGTTTTAACATAGGAATTTCAATGGCATCAGCATTCAGTCTGTCCAGCTGCTTGTCTTTTGACATAAAGCAATTGCTGTTTATAGATGAATATACATAGCAAAAGTAGCACAATCCTTCTGCAGGAAAAGTAACTCCCTTGTCTTCTTAGAAATCCATTACTGATTTGGCAGAAGGACTTTTTTACTTTTTCTAGGTTCTTTGATCCAAAGATTTATGTGACTGTAACCTTGAATGCCATTAGAACAGAGCACAGCCATCACTCTGCCATGTTTGAATCAGTTTTATGCAGAGGTCAGTTTTTAATTAGATTAGAGAAATCTGAAAGAACCTGAGCCAAATCACAGTGTATCTGAACTGCAGTATAAAAGCAAACTTAAGTTCAATACAGTTTTGTTGGTAGCACTTCATTGACTGTAAGGTACACATGAAGTGTTTGAACTTCAAGATTGAATTCAGTAGAAACTGTTCAGTAGAAAGTCCTTTGTAATCTGGGAAAGATTTTAAAATCTCACCATTTAGTTTCTCTTTTTACTCAGTGGAGTGTGAGGAATTCTGCTCACTATTGTGATCCTCTGCTTGAACACACCAAGAGACTTTTTTTTGTTTTTTTTTTTTTTTGTGCACCTTTTAGCTATAAAACAGTGCCCTTTCATACTAGACCTTTGATGTATACTCAGTGAAAGATGGAGGGGAACAAGTTTGTCTTTATTAATCATGGTGAAAACAGAGAAGCTTTCCACCCCAGTGATGAGATTTGTGTAACTAAAAGACAGCAGGAGCCTTCGCACTCTGCAGCTCCCAACACTCTCCAGAGTCACTTCATACATCAGTGTCAACCTTGAACTGTTCTCTCCAGGGACAGGATAATTATCTTCATGAAGTGCAACTGGATGCTTTTGTGAAGTGTCAAAATTGAATCTCAGTTTTGAAACAATTCTTCCTGTTCTCTTGCAGCCTGCTTGATCAATAATTTGTTTCCCTCTGGACACTGTCCTGGTTTCAGGCAGCTCTTGGTGTCCCTGCTGGAGCTGTGGGGCTGGGCCAGGAGACTTCCAGAGGTTCCCTTCCAGCCTCAGCCACTGTGTGAGTGATTGAGCATCTCTGGGCTGGAAAGGGACCTCAGGTTGTGCAGTGGGTGGTTTGTAATATTCCAGCTGCACAAGAGAGGAAGGTGCAGGGGGTTTCCATCGTTAACAGAATGCTCATTAAGTGATTGCTGGGTTTTTAAGTGTGTTGATGGTGATCCAGACTGGGGCAGTGAGCTGACAGCAGAGCTGCTGGGCAGATTCTGCTGCTGCCTGCTGTAGGAAATGGCCAGCTGAAGGAATAGAAATACTAAATTGACTTGGTTTGGACAGACAGGTGTCTGCTAAGGAAGGCAGGAGCCTGCCCTGAAATGGAAAATGTAAATACCCTCCCTACAAATTATTACAATTTTGTAATTAAGGGGCTCTCAGGCAAAGATATGGGAGTAGGAATAACAGTTCTTTACTAGGAAAAATAAAATAAACATGCAGTAATACAAACCAACCCTGCCAGAGTCAGAGCAGTCCCTGTCCCCCTGTGTGTCAGGGGGTGGCACAGCCCCATCCCATGGGGGCTCAGCCCTCCTGCAGTGCCAGCTGTGGCTCTGCTGGAGCAGGGATCCTGCACAAGGGGGGAGTTTTCCTCTGCAGCTCCAGGGCTGCTGGAGATGGGCCTGGGCTCCCTCTGGCCATGCAGGGCAGCAGAAGCTGCTCCTCTGGCAATGCACTGGGCAAAGGCTGCTGTGCTGTCCCAAAGCTCAGATTGGATCCAGGTAGGAATGCTTGGCTCCTCCCCTGGGCGCAGCATCTCCCCATGGGATGATGGGATTGGATCAGCCCTGCAGGGACACTCAGTGGCCATGGACAGCAGAGATCTCCTGCAGGGAGGAGTGGCTGGGGGAGAGATCAAGAAAAAACTGCCCATGGACAGCAGAGAACTGCCCCAGCTCTGACAGATGGGAACAGAACACACAGCCCAGGCACATCCTGCATTTGCAGCCTAAGACATAAATCTAAAACTGGACACATTAGCTGTTTCAACTATTCAATTATGCTCTTTATCACATGAATTCCTTTAACACCGAGGTTCATTAGTGTAGCTTTCACCTTCCTTCTGCATTTCCTGGATGATGGAGATAATGGGATTGATTCTGAAGTTATTGAAGTGTTGGTGTAAGTTAGAGGTGTGTCAAGTGGAGTTAATGATGTTGCATTCATGCAAGCAAAGTGAGAATCAGTAAATTGAGTATAGGGAAAAAAGTGTGGTAGGCTGGGAGAGCAAAGTCTGAGCAGGAGGATAAATCTTGGTGGTGAGAATTTGAAATTAAAAAAATGTATCATCTGGAAGGAAGGAGCACATGAGCCAGCTCCTCTGGTTTGTTCTCACTGTTGTCAGTATCTTCCACTAAGTTCTACTGTGCACTGCAAACCACACCAGACTTAGATATAGCATTTCCAAAATAGTATTTTAAAATATTTTTATCCTTTATATAAGGGAATTTGTAACAAGCTGGGCTTTCAAAGCTCTTGGTTTCATTATTTTTGCCCATGTTTGTTCAAAATTCCCAGTGATCTCCCTTTTTATAACTGGGTATATAAATACTGAAAACACTTTTTAAAATTACGTAACATAAAAAAGATTTAAAAAAATCAAAATAGAGCCTCAAATTATGTCTGCACATCATTTTAATGCTTGCATTAAAAGCCAACCAGAATCAAATCTTGTCAAGGATCAGTGAATGATGGCCCCACTTCCTGAGGATCATTGTTATTATTTTGTGGTTTAATGCCTTGTCAGCTCTCTGTGTTAGCAGGTTTTTCATTGTCCTCTCCAAGGCACGATGCTTCCTTCATTATTTCTCCCTTCTGCTCTGCTTTTTTATACACCTGCTAAGACATTTCCCACTCTCACAATTAACAATTATCCCTCTACTAAAAAGGAGAGTAAGATGCACTCACAGTGTGCAAAATAGTATTTCAACTTGTTCTGCCAACTGGATGCATAAAAATAACTTATCTGGCTGCTTCATTGCTGAGAAAACTTGGAGCAATTTATTCTTCTTTAAACATGCTGTGCCATTTGTATGTTTGAGGTACAGTAAATCTTGCTTCATTCATCATTTTCAAATAAATGCATAAAAAGCAATAGCCAGTCTTCTGTTACTTATAACTACCCATGAAATAAATACTGTGCAAATATCTTTCCTTTGTATTTTTAAAATTTCAGTACATTAGCACATTGCAAATGTGTTAATTCTTTGTGTATCTGGAGAATGGTGGTAATTTTTTTTCAGTTACTTTGGAAAATGCAAGTGTAGATGTTCTATTATGAAACTACATAACCACACATATACCTTACTAGCACTAAGGTTATTTCCCAGCTGAGAATTTAAACTGTTTTCTTAATGTCACCAAGGCAAGGGATGATGGCAAACAATGGACACACAGAAAATTGAATTTTGTTAAGAACTCCAGTGCATAATTTGAGGCTGAGTATTGGGGGGCTGGCAGCCTGGCTTTCAGTGTCATATGAGAGTGGGGACCTGTGTCTCATTCCTGAGGGGAAATTTCAGATTTGAGTTACTTCTAAGTGCTAGATAGGGTAGAAATTCCTGAGACAGAGCCGTGGTTTCGGGCCTGGTGTGATCATTCCATGGCTCTCCTGGCCTGAGTGGAATCCTGCACTTTGGCACCAGCAGGGTTTGGTGTTGTGAGGGGATTTTGCAGCTGGGATGGACAGTACTGGTGGGAGGATCCACACCCAGAGTTGGTTGGGGCAGCTCATCCTTACCAAGGAAAAACAAAGGGTTGGTTCCAACTTTCCAAAGTTGTTCGTTTCTCAGTCATTACTTGGTGGACTGATCTCATCAGATTTTACAATTTCACCTGTGATATTTTGGTAGGAGCTGCCCAAGGAAAGCTCAGACATGAAGCAAATGCCATTCAATTGTGGCATCATTTTGTTTGTCTTGCCCTGACTTTGGAAATGAGGTTAGAGCCATATCCATTAATAGAGATTGCACAGGAGGCACTGGGGTGAAGCTTGGCATTGTGGCTGCTTCCCACCAGGCATGATGGCATAGTAGGAAAATAAATGTCACTGAAAGAAGAACACAAAGCACTGGAATGCCCTTCCCAGGGAGGGGTAGAATCACCATCTCTGGGTGAGTTTAAAAAAGCCTGGACATGGCACTGGGTGCTACAGTCTGGTTGGGTGTGAGGGCACAGGTTGGACTCGATGATCTTAAAGGTCTCTGCCAACCTCATCATTCTGTGGTCCTGTGATTCCTAATTTCCTCCTTTCCTGTAGTAACCTCTTAGAATTTTGGTGTTGTCTGTTGTGCTATTACATTTAATACTTCAGCATGGTATAGTCCTTAAAATAGTTAATGGGATGGAGGTATTAGAAATTCTTTTAATAGCAGTGCATTGTAATTATTGAAAGATTATCCAAATTACCTGCTTGGAGCACATGAAGTGTAAGGCAAATCTGTTTCACAGTTTTATATTCACTTTCTAATGACCTTGTTTCCCCAGGTTTTTCCATTTAAAAAAAGAGAAAAGTACAGATTTTCAGGCAAATTGGTTTTCACATTTGGGAATTTAGTGTGGGTGAGACAGTTTCTCTTTTATAGTATTTTTACAAAATTAAGTCACTCATCATTATTTATAGAAACATACTAAATTACTTTGCCAGGTTGTGGATAAGTGTTCTGGGTAGAAATTTATAATAAAAAGAAAATATAAATAGCTCATTACTTTTGAAAAGAAAAGTTTTTATGATATTATATTAAAAGAATAATGGCTCTGTATTCCAAACAGTTTCATAAACTGTTTTACTTACTTGAAAAATATGTTATGTTTTGGGGTTTTTTTCCCCAAAAGTCTTAAAAATCCAATTGTGAGGGAGAATGACTGCAAGGTGTTAAAATAATACAATTTTTTCCTCAAAAGGATCTTGTAGTCTGCTTGCATAACCAGTGCATGAAAAAATGCGATACCAGTGGGTTGTTTTTCTTTTTAACTATTCATTATTTATGAAGTGCAGTGAAAAATAGATACAAATTATTGTTTCAGGGGACTTCCTGTAGCTATATTATTGTCTTCAAAGGATTTACTCATTAAACAGTGGTTTAATTCCAACATGAAAAGTTCAGGCCCTTGTTGTCCAAAAGAAGTTTTCAAAAAAAAAGAAGTTCCTCCATGGGTCCATATGCCTATACATATATATATTTAAGAATATTGGTTGAAAAAGTCCCATTTGTTTAATAGGAAGTTATAATATGTACCAAACATTTTTTAACTTCTCAATATTTTCCTATTTCAACTTCAGAGCTGCTTGAGTTTGCAAATGGGCATATTACCATTTGCAAGCAAGTTTTTGGAGCTACATTTCATATTCAGTCTATTGTTTTTTATTGTTTTCAGTCTGTGTTTTTCAATCTATTAAAAGGTAAAGAATAATTCCTGTCCCCAGGGAAGTGTGAGGTGTGGGAGTTCCTGCTCTACTATCTTGAAAAGTGCTGGAAAACAATCATTGTGGCTCTGGGATTTCTCAGTAGAAGAAAAACACCATACAGAGCCTCCAATTACAAATTACCGTTGTTCCACAGAAAGCACAAATTTCAACTTAGTCAAGCAGTTAAAATCTGCTACCCCATTACTGTTCTGAGTTTTCAGTGATCATTTCTATAGCAAATGTTCTTTGTGCCAGCCACAATATAAACTGCAAGACAGTTGGGAGTGCAATGGCAAGAGCTTTTGCTCCATGTTTCTGCTCAAAAGGAGTTCCATGACTTGGATTTCTGACTCCCACTTGTGGCCTTAAAAGTTATTTTTTCAGTAAGCAAGAATATATTTCTTCACCACCACCATTACTATTACTACTACTACTTATCATTAATTATAATAATTAAAATTAACAAAATATTTTAGTTTTTAATAATATAATTGTTTCAATTCTATCTAATTTATAATTATAATTATAAATTATATAATTTTATAGTTATATAATTATATAATATTATATAATTGTAATTATATCGTTTTAATTATATATTGTTTTAATAATGTAGTTGTTTTTAAATTTTAAAATAATATTATTAAATATTAACAAAATACTTTATTTTCTATTACTATTATTATTAATAATGTATTATTTTGAAGCTTTTTATTTTGTGGTGACAACTCTCAGAATGGAATCTGCACGTAAAGTTGGAAAGTCCTGTCCTAGACTGATAGAATTAGCATGAAGTCAGAAATATTCACTCTTTCAAAAATGTTGGTGCTGTGTGGCAAGAATAATTTTTCTTTTTCCAGAGCCTGGTGGCAATACTAGAAGTATAAAAGCCAGATGTTTTCCATGGCAGTTTGCTATGGTTTGTGGTACACTGGCAGCAGGCGTTTGCTGTGTGTTTTTTACCCTGGGGCAGGGTGGAATTTCCCTCTGGAGCCAGAGGGGTTTCTCTGCAGGTTGATGCAGGTTCAGGTCTCAGGTGTTCAGGTCACTCTGTCGAGGGATTTTGCTTGGTTTTGTTGGAAGGAACAAAGCAAGGTTTTCATTTTGCTCCATTCACCAAAAACTTAACAGTGTTTAATGTTTGAAGATAGAATCTATGCATCAGAGTGAAAATTGTCCTGCTTACTTGAGAATTAATTAATTAATTAATCTGTTCTGATAGTGCATGTAGTCCTCAGTGTTCCAATAAATGATAGCAGGCTGATTCTATTTTGCTCATTTTTGGCTGTCAGTAATATGATCACTCACACAATGAGACCCTGAGTCAGCTGGATCTTTGAAGTGGATTTAAATAGACCTTCTCTTTATAGAGCACTCCCCAAAGAAAGCTAGAAGGCTTTTTGCATGTTTTAAATGACAGGTTCTGTTCGAATTAAAACTAGAATACTTAGAGTTTTGAACAGAAGACACTCAGAGCAAATAAGTAATAAATAAAAGGGTTTTATCTGTAGCTCTTCTCCTGCCTGCTGTGCCCATGAAGGCAGGTTCTCACTCTGGTGATTTATTTCTCACAGACCAGGTTTCAGCTGGTGCCTTTGCAAGCTGGAACCAGCTCTGCCAGGTTCCCTTTAGCCCCTGCCAGCTTCTCAGCTCCCAGAGCCCCTTCTGGCTGCCCCCTGCCCATCCCTGTGTTTTCCTGGCTCTCAGCAGCCAGTTCCCCTCTGCCACCGCGTGCTGACCCTCCCCAGAGAGCATTCCTGGGAATTCCCAAGGGAAAGGCCACTCTCTCCTTTGCTGCAGGGCTTTTCCACCTCATCCCACAGCTCTTTCAAAGGAACACTGATTGTAAAAGTCTGTCACAGCAGTTTAACTTCTGTCCTTTTGAAATCAAGACCTCTCCTGAAAATGGTGTTATGTTTTCCATGTTCAAGTGAACTATTCCTAGGTCAGTGGAGGCTCACCTCCATGAGTTTCCATGTCACACAGTCCTGTTCTCAGGAGGCTAGGATTCCCAAGCTGTCTTCATTTTAAACTTGGCATAATGATTTGTATTGAGGCCTTGGCTCTTTGTTATTATTGTCATACAGTACTGTAAACAACAAGAAATAAAATATAAATATACATTATAAAATAGAAATATACAATATAAATTACTGTAAATAACAATAAACTGTAATATATTTAAAATAATCTGCTTTTTAACATCCTACCAGTATGACCTTTAGGCTGTGTAAGAAGTCAAAGATCTTCACTGTGTTTTGTCACATTGTGTTTGGTGATTTGCTGTCTTCCCCCCATGAGCCATTTCTTTCCCTGGTGGATAAAATGTTCTACCATGCACAGTTTTGTATCAGGTATTTTCAGCTGCATTGGTTTCCTCTGGGGAGAACTGTGGGACTGTGAGGTGATGGTAGGGAGCTGCTGTTGTGGCTCACAGCACTGAGTGGATTACTTGAGTGCTAACAGAATGGGATCTAAATGGGGCAACAGCCAACTTTGTGTCTAATTTCACCCATCACATCCCCAGTGCGCATCACAAAGGTTAAACAGCTGTCACCTGGCAATATTCTTACTCAAAATACGGAGTTCCAAAAAATCACCTTGTTTCTTCAGAGTATTTTTGTTTGTTTTTGTCTTTGTTTCTCAGTACTACAAGCATTGGTGTGGAATAAAAAGGAATAATCTAGGAATTCCTGGGGCTGCACAGGAGCTGCAGAATTGATTCATGGAAACCTGGTTTCCTTCTCTCTGATCATCTGTGTTCTGGGGGTGCAGTGTGATGACACCTCAGGCTGAAAATGGATTATTTGTTGCATTTCTTCACCACTCAAAAGAAACATCTGTGCTCTTGTGGAAACCGTGGCCAAAGAAAATAATTTAATTACTTTCCTGTGGTAGTAGGTTCCTCCTGCTCAGTTTTATTGCAGGGTTTTCTAAGGCCAAGGTGTAACCTGTTTGTTCCTGATTGGGAATGAAGAACTTGGGAACCAGAGTTCTTGTGAGGTTGGTGACTCCTCTGTGTGCTCAACACTGCATTTTCCCTTTGCAAGTAGGTTATTAGCCTGACTGGGCTTGTGGCTATATTCTCATTCCTGGACTCAGAATTTTCTGTACAAATCCATCACCTGCTTCATACATTTCTTAGCTTTTAACCATTTGGGTTCCTGGTGTTAATAATGACCATAACATCAATTTGTAGGCATTATTTTTATTTTTGTTGTCTCTGAATAGTGTCAATTAAATTAGCTTCTAATATATGGAAAATTTTGCTGTGTACAAGACAGTTAAGGGCAGATTTTGTCATCACAAATGTCTACAGGGGCAGGAGCATGAAGAGACAATAGTAAAATTGCATGGTAACTTCCAGCAAAGGACATCAAAGCATTGCTCAAACTTTAATGAACTAAATCGAGGTAAAATAAATGGTGAAATTAGGCAATTGTGAAACCAAACCATTTTCTAGTTGCTAGAAAGCACTGGAAAAGGAGAAGGAACAATAACATGTATTTTTTTTACAGCTTCAGCAACACCAGCTATTCTAGTTTGTGAATTAACTTAATATTCAACATTTTGTCATGTACATTAGGTGTTATAATGCATGAAATGAATACACAGTCACATCCCAGTGGCTGCAGTTCCCAGTAATGATCGACAATACTGCCTCTAGCTAGCTAACACTTTCCCCTATGAAATATTTTCTGCATGACCACATCCCATGGCAGCAGGCAGCAATGGAATTTATGAACTAGCTGGAGCTATCAGTGCTAGTGAGGAAGCAATAGAGAAAGATGTATGTTAAAAAATTAAATACAAAACAAAACACTGCAAGAGAGGGAGAAGGTAAAAGATAAAAATCCAACCAGAAAAAAAAAAGTTGTCAATATGTCACACACACAGACTTTGAACTAGCAGCTTAATGGCACTGCAGATTCATGTCTGAGTCCTATTTTTAAAATTTTCAGATTTCCTAAATATAGCTTCCAGTTGAGGCTGTTTCTTTTAGCTCTACATAACTCAAAAGAACTGACACAGAAGGAAGCTTTCAGCTTTGTGCCAAGTTAGAGCCATGCTTATGCTTGTTTGCATGACTGGGAGTTGGGAATGTTCAGGTCTCATCAGGTCGAGTTGTTTTTTTCTGCAGCCAGGTCAGTAAGTGTAATTCTCTTAGAGAAAGGGGACTCAACTGTGCACTGGCTTGGTGTGAGTTTTCTTTCCCCTCCTTTGCTTGCTGTACAGATATTTTTAAGCCTTTCTCCCCCTCAATGCTACAATACTCATGCCCCATATGAGAGAAGCAGCTTACAAATAAGGTTCCTTATAAATATATAGCCACTAGGAAAGCATAAATAATTTCTTTTCCAACGTCTCTACCTGTGTGAATTGCATTGTGTTTGAGAATGTTACTCTTGAAAGCAAAAATGTGAAATTATTCCAGTATTCTTCAGATTTCTAGAACCAAATTCAGTGGAATACACAGCAGTGAGATGAAGTCAAGACTCAACAAAATCAAGATGAAGTAGGAATATAATTCATAATATTGTGGGCAGCAACTTTAACCTGTCTTGGTCTGTTAATCTCACTCTACGGTGGGTTATACAAAGAGTGTAGACAAATAAATGCAGAAAAAGTACAGCAAAAAATATTATAGAAAATCCCAGCAATCTTGTCTGCATTGCCTGGTTTGAGTTTTGCATTCAACAAAAATAACTTAGAAACAAATATCTAAGTTAGAACACACTTCATCTGTAACATAATTGTATGGCTGCGTTCTATATGTGGCATTTTTGTGGAAAATTAGGAAAAAAGCACAGTATTTCTGGGCCAAAGTCGAGGCTTGGTGTTCAGTGTCTGCCTGCAGCTGCCCTGGGTGTCCTGGAGCAGGCTGCTCCTTGTAGTCCAGCACCTTTTGGATGAGGAAGATCTCACAGCCTGTCTGGGCAAACTCTCCTGTGTTCAGAGCCCCTCACAGTACAGAAATCCGTGGATTTCAAAGGAATCAAGTGGATTTGTGGAATCCCTGGATGCCAGCATGACCCTCAGCCCCTCCTCCCAGCCTTGCTGAGGGTGCTCTGCGCCCCTGCCCCAGGCTGCACCAGCAGGAACCGATTCACCAGTGCACCCCACGTCCAGGAGCGGCTGGGCTGCTTGTGCCTTACTACATTGCCCATCATTTTGCTCTGTAGGCACTTCCTTGCTCCTTTTTACATGGAGATGCTGGAGGAGACTCCATGCAAGCCTTTTCAGTTGATTTTGTGTTCCCTTTGCTCCTCATCCCCTGCACTGGGGGGTGCTGGTACCTCTCCCACTGCCCTTTTTAGTTTAAAGTCTTTTTTTGCTGGTCAAGCAGCCTGGCCCCTCAAGCTCCCCCTCTCTGAGAGTTTCTTTCTTGAGATTGCCCTGGCACCATCCTTAGTGCCCACTAAGAGAGAAATTCAGGTGCAGCAATCACAGCAGGCTGGGGTGGGGTAATTGTTGGCACCTGGCGGCCCAGGTGCTGTGCATTAAAGCAGATTGGGAAGTGATTGTGCCCTCTGCACTATGAAACCCCTCTGAACTGTAAAAACGGGAAACTGCTGGGGCAAAGGGTCCCTCAGGATGGTCGGGGATGCAGCCCAGCCTGGGAGGACGCCCCAAAGGAGCAGGGATTGCTCAGCTTGGAGAGCAAAGAGCAGCCCCTGGGGACCTGTAGGAGATGGGGAGGACAGAGCCTGGCTCTCCACAGAAGCATTGTGGCAAGAGGATGAGAAATGCAATCATGCAATTAAAATGAGGTAGGTTCAAACTGGAAAAGTTTTTTTCCTGGGAATATTTAAGCTTTAGAGGTTGCTTGGAGAGGCAGCTGTGTGATCTCCCCTCTTGGAAGCTGGCAAAGAGCATTTGCATCAGTCCCAGGGGTGTGATCTCACAGATGACTGTGCTGCAAGCAGGAGTTTGTGCTTGGAGTCCCTCGAGGCCCCTTCCAGCCTGACTGACTGTGTGGGGCTGCAATTCTGGAGACCAAAATGCAACCAGTGGCTGAGAATTCCTTGTGCAGGGTACACTGAAATACCTTCTTGGAAACATCCCTAAACATCCTTCCTGGACATGATTTCACTTAATAAATGTAGTGGAGTTTTCACTGGAGTTAAACCTTCACTCTGATAGCTCAGGGGAGTTTCTTACCCATCTGCATGTGGCTGCAATTCTTTTTGTCTTTTGAATTTTTTGATGGGAAGCTCAAGGGTCCCAACATAGGGCTGAGTAAGTGCTCAGAGCAGCTGGGGTGATTGAGGCACCCAGCTGGAGGTGTCCGGTTCCCTTCAAATCCACCTGGTTCAATCTCTCTGATTGCTCTTGTACTTGTGATCTGGTTTATTTGAGCTCTGCTGCAAGCCTGGAATTGGGGAGTCAGAGGAATGTGCATAAAGAATTGCTAGGCTGGAGTGGAGGTGCCATTTGTTGTAAATATAAAGGCAGACACTGAGTTCCAAATTATAGCCCTTTGCTCAATGCCAGATCTTCCCATGCTTATCCTTTTCCCATTGCTTTTGTAGAAAATGTGTAAAAGTAGCAGAGTTCAATGAAAACATGTATTGGAATAACTAAATCTAAATAAGTTTCTAAAAGAACTCAGAATAGCAGGAAAGGAGTAAAAATAAGTCTTGATTGATGTTCTGGCCCATTATATTAAGATGTGTGCCTTAGCTTTGGCTAAGTCAGCCAAGTCTTAGAAAAGAAATTTCAAGTGGGTCAGGTTGTTGCTAAGTTATGTGAATTGGAGCTAACTTTGGCTTGTCTCAACTTAATGTGCTTGATCCAAACAGAGATAATTAGAAAAGATTATTCTGCGGTTTCATAATATCATTTAATCTCACATCTATACTTGTCATATAAATACAATGCCTGTCTTATTTTTATTCAAATAGCAATCCATCAAAATTGCCTTCTGACAGGATTTTGACTACTACTTATAGTAATAACTAATAGTTCTTTTTTACTATTTCCCAGGGGGGAAGTAGTATGTATGTGTGTGGAGGAGGAGGGATAGAAATACTGAAAATAATTTTCATTTTTACCTTTAAAATGAATCAGGAATTTTAGTTGCCTGTGAATTTTCATATAAGGCAGCAATCTGCAGAGGCCATTCTGGTTTGCTTTTATTTTGTTTGTGTTTCATTAAAAGTAGGTATAGGGGCACTTTCAAAAATAAAGCTGAATCTTTAATTACTACTTGCAATAAATCATTTTTTAAAAGATGAAATTATTGATACACAGTGCACTCAAAGGGCTTTTAATATATTTGTTCACTAGTGATAATAGTTTTAAAAAAAAGTTGAAAAGACTGATTGCAAAACTAACAATAAATCAATCAAATGGGTCTGGTAATAAATCTCATATCCACGGTGTGTGATGCTTAGTTTATGACATCTTAAGATCTCAAAAGCTGATTTATTTTTCCAGTAATCAGTGTTCTGATCCATTAGTTTTTATAAGGTAGAGAGATGTCACTGGTTTTTTCATGAATCATTTGTATTTTAAAATTGCACATCTGTCAATCAAGACAGAACCAAGGACTTTTTAAAACTTTGTACCTTCACTGTAGCTTTATTTCTGTGCAGTGCTGGTCATGTATATTATTATTCAGTGAAATTTTTCATTGCACTTCATAGTTTGTGATTTTTTGACTAATGTGTAACCTAAGAAAGTTTTCATTCCACTTTGATAATTGTCTCACCACTCTCTGTATTGATACCCCAGCACATCCAAGCTCAGAGTATGAATGTTGATTATTACAAATATCTGAGAACTTCATACAGAATATGAAGTTCATGTTCTGTATGAAGTTCTCAGATATTTGTAGTAATCAACATTGTATCTGACTGTTAAAACAACAACTTTGAAATCAAAAGGAGTTTTATCATTGAACTTGGTGTGCTTTCATCTGTTGCTTCTCTGCTCAAAATTATTGATAACTTGCTGAATTCAGGTACAGAAAGAAACCCCAACAAAACAAGGAGATTTATAGAAAATAGTCAAAACCAAAGCATTTGAGTGTAGCTTGAAGCTCTACCTGCCCAGTTTGGGGAGAAAGAGTTAAAATGTGCAGTTATGGCTTTGTACTTTAATCAGTACAAAAATGCCACGCTGGGTTTTATTCTCCTTTTGTGGGACAGTAAATGCTAACACTGAGAGCTTCACCTACAATGGCCTCATTTTTTTGGCATCAGAACGGTAAATTCTGGGTATCTTGTGTGATATTACAGCTTTTGTCACCTGAGTGTCAGCTGGCCTCTGTTAAAGCAGAGTTCAATGAAAACATTTAGTGGAATAATTAAATCAAAATAAGTTTCTAAGAGAACTCAGAAATGGCAGTAAAGGAGTAAAAGTAAGTCTTGAGTAAATAAATGCCTCTCAGCCAGGGAAAGGTTGGGGGATGATGGCACCACTCCACAGGGCCCTGGGGAGGGAATGAGGTGTCTGGGAAGTTGTGCTGTGCTCTGGACACTGTGGTATTTTTGGGGTCCCTAGGATGAAGGAGGAATTGAGAATCTGACTCCACGTTCTTAGAAGGCTAATTTATTATTTATGATGTTATATTATATAAAAGAATGCTAGAGCAAAACTATTCTAAAGAATAGAGAAAGGATACATCAGAAGGCTTAACAGGATACTAATGAAAAACTGATGACTGACACAGCGGATGGTGATTGGTCATCAAGTAAAAACAATTCACATGTTGGATAAACAATCTCCAAAGCAGCAGAACACAGGGGAAGCAAATCAGAGAATATTGTTTTATTTCTCTCTGAGGCCTCTCAGCTTCCCAGGAGAAAATTCCTGGGCAAAGGGATTTTCCAGAGAATGTGCCAGTGACAGGACACAGTGTGTCTCATGAGTTACAGTCCAAGTGACTGAACCAAATCCATCCTCAAGCCACTGCCTGACTGCAGGAGAGCAGGAGGCTGAAAATGTGGGAGCTGTGTGCTGGAAGCCTCACTGATGAGAAAATGGTCCCTGGATAAAAGCATTATTCTAGGAGTGCAGATGTAAACAGATGTGACTTTTTTATTTTTTATTTTTATTCACTCAAAACGCGAGGATAAAGGAACCTCAGATCTCTCAGATTATGGCAATTCCAACAGATAATTACCTAGTATTAACTGTCACTCATGCCATTCTTGTATTTTCTGCTGCACTCTGGTGTGTTTGGGCATCTCTGCTGCTCACACGCCTTGGTCTGTGAAACACAGCTGTGGAGCCTTCTTGGCCTGCCAAGTTCCCCAGTCTGGGGTTTTAGTGGTACCTGGCAGGAGATTTTCATGTCTTCTTTTTTCCTTAATTCTGGCTAAAACCTGTGGAGTATTCTGTGCTTCTACATTTGGCCTCTTTTTGATGTATTTAATTGTGTTTGGGTATTTTATAAACAGGGACAGGCTTGAAGCACTTCTCTGCTGGTTTGATGCTGAGAGTGTGCACTGTCAGGAAGGACTCTGCTTTATCAGACAGATTCTTGTTAATCAGAAGTTTATAAGCTGCAATTCCATCCATATTTTAAAAAGCACTTATTGCCTTGCTTTCAGTTTGGCTACAGGCTTGATATCAAAATGAAACGAGCAGAAAAAACCAAAAAAATAAATTAGTGATTGGGTTCATATGAGTGAAATGTGATTCTGATTTCTTACTGTTGTGTCCAAATTCACTTGGGTGTTTGCTTTTTGGGCTTTGCATTTTAATGATTTGCTCCTGACGCAGTGGAAAGGAGCCAGTAAAGGTTTAGGTGGGAGGGTTTACTTTTGGCAGGATTAAAACCAAAAAGAGTGGAAAAGGGTAAAGTTAACTTAACGTGGAAAGCTACAAAAGCAGTGCCACAGCATTTTTTCCAGTAAGCTTGGCACTCTTTGCTGAGTTTTGCACTATACAGCCATTAGCAGGCTGGTCAATGCATTGCTTTATGAGGCAATTATTTCAGCATACTCTATTCAAAATACACATTAGAACTTAACCTTCTGAATCCTGAAGTAGCATTTTTATCACCCAACATTAGAAAAGAGTTGGAGTCAGCAATTTCCCCTTTCTTTTTATGATCTGGTATCATTAATAAAGCATTGAGCTGGTAGCTCCTTACAATTCTCCAGGATAATTTGTGACACCAAAGGTGCTGCTGTGATACAGTTGTCTGTTGACTTATTCAGTAGCAGGGGAAACATAGAAATTGTGTAAAAATAAAAATGAGGAAGGGAGGGGAGCAACAGCTCTTAAAACAAATGTACAACTGGTACACAGCATATTAGGCCTGCTGCTGCTGGATATGCACAAGTAGAAATGGGAAGTTAATATGGAATTTCTAATTAGGGTCACATACTAATGAACTCCCTCTTCATGTTAGTTTTATGCCGCTTCAGAAATTTTTTATCATATGCTTAAAAATTTATAGCTGGAAACATTAATGAAAATGAGGCGTGAATTGGAAATTGTGCTATTATGGAGATGAGTATGGCCATGGCCAGGCTGATTTCTAAGGAGGGATCCTTTTATTGCCATTTTTTTGAGGAATGAGAAATGATACAAGTAGAATTAATGACTAGACATATTCTTTGCCCTGGCTTGGCTGGCGTTATTATATTTAAAGTTATAAAAGCTGGATTTAATAAAATTTTGAGTTAATTATAAGGGGAATTTTTATCATAATTGGTAGTCTTCTGTAAGAAATAAAATTATAAATCAGCAGAAGGGCAAAATTAATACAGTGAGGTGGTTATGCTTCCTTACACTCATACATGTGTGTGTATTAAATATACATTTTTTAAATATTAAATATATTTATAGGTACAGACACGCTCATACACATATAGGTACAGTGAACATTTTTATGTGACTTTGTTGCTAAAGGCCATCTCCTTTCCTTGCTGCTTGACAGCACAATTGCTCTTAAGTTCTGTGGATGAATGTTTGGGTATAAATTTTCCAGAAGTGGCATTTCTGTCTCTGGTATCTTGTAAAAATCAATTGAGCTCGCTATTTAAAATGTCAAACCTCCAAAAACTACCTGTTGTATTGTTTCCTTCAGTCCCACTAAAATTATCATGCAATCTTGTATAAAATATATTGAAAACATCTGGTAGTCTGTCTCACTGGAATTGCCTTTGGAAATAGTCTAGTAACTTTTGACAGCTTGGCTTTACAAGGATATTGATTTCACCGGGGCTTTATCATGGAAAACTGATGAATGGTCAAAAGCTGAAAGCGATATAAAACCTGGTTTATAGTTTTTATATGAATCCATGTAATAAAATAAAGTAGGTTTATAAAACATAGTAAGGTATGCCCTTGTGAAAACATTAGAGTTAAAAAAGAATTTTGCAGCATTTCTGGGCTGTGGATTACTTGGGCTGGGAACACCAGAAACATTTGCAGGCTTGTAAGGGATGGACAAAGGAAGTAATGTCCTTCTTGCAAACAATGCCATATGTTGCTAATAGTTATGTGATGCTTGGGAGAAGAGAAGCTTGCATAGAATACTGCTTTTGGATTTTAAACATTTCCTTTTGAAATAGTCTATTAATACTGAACAGGAAGCAATGTGGGAAAAATATTGTTTCCACAATCCAATAACAAGGAGAAATAGGCAGCAGAAGCACGACTATAACTGATGGGGCATGGGAAACAGGAACTGCAATCTGGGCAAGAAATACCTTTTTTGTACACCTGAGGAACTGAACAGGAAGGGTTAGAAACAACACTGGCCATCTGTATTGCACTGGCTGCAACCAAAGAAAGTAAGGAAAATATAGGAAACTAAATTGATTTCTTTCTGGAGGAAGTAATTACTTCACTGGTCAATTAATACAAACACAGTGAGAAGGTGCTGAAGTAGAAAAGTGTGTAAAAAGTGTGTAAGCCCTGCAGAACAGTGAATTCTGTGTGTACAGAGTGCCCTGGGGGCTGCAGGTACACGTTCATCCCCAGTCCTGCAAGGAGGGGCAGAGAGGGGTCTGAGATCTGCCTGCATCTCAGAAAGAGAGGTGTGAAAAAAGTGGTTTAATAAATTGACTGGTTTAATAAGAAAACAAACAAAAAAAAAAGGAATAGCAATAGAGAGTAAATCTAGCATCATCCTGTCAGGAGGAGGGGACCCTGCTCTGGTGTAGGATTGGCTGGGTGCAGGAGGGGAGAGCCCAAGGTGTTGCACACACCGTGGCTGTGGAGGGAGTTTGCTTCTCTTTTTAGTCACCTTCTTTTGCATGGTTTTCTGCCCAAACCCAGCTGCCTGTAGGGTGTTTGCTGCACTGCAGGGGAGAGGCAGGGCCAGGCTCCTGGGGAGAGCTGCTGGTGCCAGGGCTGGACCAGGCTGTCCTGCAGCTCAGGGGCTGCCCAGCACAGCCCAGGCTGCTCAGGGAACACTTCCCTGGCTCACCAACGCTCGGTGTGCAGGCATCACTGAGCTGGGATCAGAAAACTCTCCTGCAGAGCTGGGTGAGTGCAGGGAAATGAGAGCAATCACCAGGCTGCCTCTGAGAATTCAGCTGGTGCTGGCCAATTGGCACTGCTGCAGAACAGATGTCCTGCCCCTTCAGGTATGTCACCAGTGCAAACTGTTATAGAGAAAAAAAAAAGGGAAAATCAAGATTTGCATATTCTGCATTAGTGGAAACTGAATTAAAACTGACACTGTGGATTTAAGTAAAAAAAATAAACCCTTTTGCACAGTTCTTTAAATGATCTTTCATAGTACAAAAAAGCTATGTCAACTTCAGCTAGGATACCTTGAGGAAAGGGAAGGTTGTCCCAGAGATCCGTGTCCAGCCTTGGCTGCTATGCTTGAGAAATGTTGGCCCAGTGGAGAGAATTCAGAGCAGCACAGTGAGGGTGAACAGAGCCTATCCTGAGGAAAAAGTGAACCCGACGTTGTCTCCTTGCATTCCCCAATCACTCAGTGATTTTCTCACCTTTCCCATGTCTCATGTCTTTGAGCAGAGCAATTTCCTGTTCTGTGCTCCTTTTTATGAGAACTTTGGGTTGGACTGGATGATCTTGAAGGTCTCTTCCAAGCTAGTCATTCTGTGACTTTTAGTTGGCCCTGGTGCTTCTGAGGTTCTAATTTTCATTAAAGAAGGTGCAGCCAGGAGGGCCTTGTTGAAGGTTGCCAATGGAACTCAAGTCTCCAGAGTCTGAATAGTGGAGTTGTCACTAAACCTTTCTTCTTCCACAAGAATATAAGAGAAGACACAAACTGTAAATGGTGGGGGGGAGAAGGAGGTTTCCTTACTCCAAGTTAAAGGTCAGTCTTCATTCTCAGGTAGAATTGTTCCGCAGGTACAATTGCAAATGGGAAAAGGAACAGGACGTGGATTCCCTTGCAAACTCCCCTTTCCTTCTGTTGCTGTTTTTCACTCTGAGCACCCCCATGGGTACAGCCATGGTTTATTAGATCAGGAAAGGCAATTGAAGCTGGCCAGTGAGTGTAGGGTTGGTTTGAGCTGTTGGTGTGAGCTCCAGTGCCCGGGTGTGGTGTGTGCACTGTGCAGCTCCATGGCAAGGGTGCTGATCCCAGCCCTCATTCCCTTTGCACTGCAAGGAAGTTTCTGGGATTGTGGCACATGTTTGCAGAAGCTCTGCATGCCCCCTTTCTTGGGAAGCCTAGCAGTGCATTGACAGTGCTTTAACAGCACCCAGTTCTTTGGGTTTGGGAGTGTAAATCTTGCACTTGGTCTCAGGAGCAGGCAGAGCATTGCTGTCATTGTCTTGGACTTTGTAACTTTGTGGACAGGTTACCTTTACCTGGCAAGGAATTCCAGCAATTGGCTTTCTTCCTCTTAAAAGCCTTGGTTGTGATGGTAAAAAAAAAATAAACCCGCAAGGGTCAAAATATTTGAGATTTGATAGAGAAGTAAAATTAAGTGTTGGGATTTGTAGAAAAGTAACATGTATGAGAAGTTTGTCCTGTGGCTTTATTTGTTAGAAACCAAAAGTATTGGGTGCTTGCCAACCAGAAGAAAAATGTGTATCCTGAAAGACAGTGAAAGAGAAATATTAATAGAGTCAAGGCTGGTGTGTAAGACAGTTGAAAATAATGAAATCCTGAAAGGGTATTGCAACTTGATTTTTGAGAAGATGTTTAGAAAAGAAAAAAAAAATCTATTCCGTTTTTATTAATCATTTGATATTAATTTTAACTAGAAATCTCATAATTCAATAGGCCAAACATATTTTAGGCAGCAAACTTGATCCTGACTTAGGAAGTACAGTAGCTGTATAACTTTTAACCACATTTTTTTAAAAAAAAAAAAAGATGCTGTCTGATATGTCTCATGAATGGTGTTTTATCTTGCATTCCGCTTTTGGGTGAATGTTTGTTCTCAGTGTTTTAGAGCTGGGGTTATTGGAACTCAGAAGGATGGGATAGCTGGGGTGAACATGGTGACTGTGCTGGGCTGGAGTTTGTAATTGCCAGGGGGAAGCATCCCCTGACTCCTCTCTGCCCAGAGGGACTGGGGAGGAGAGATCACAGTGTGGGTGCCAGGGGAAGGAATGTCAATTTACCCTCCAAAAATGAGCTAACAGAATTGACACAGGGCATTCTCATTCTGAACTGTGAGAATTGCCCTTCTTTTAATTAATGCTGCTACAGTATTGCTGGCATTAACCGATGTTTCAAAAATACTTTTGGAATTGAACTTGATTTTTTACGTTGCTTCTACTTTCTATGCTCCATGAAGACATTTTGCCTCATCATTTCAACAGAAAACCACTTTAGGAACCTCAGCCACTTAGAAATGCTGCAATGAAAAGCTGAAGGAAGTTGATGTGAGAATGTTACAGCATTACTTGATGAGGTATCTTAATAAGATTGCTACTAGCAAGCTTCCTCTTAATGGCTTTTACAAACTCTGGTTTATTATATCAAACTGCTGCTATACAAGTAAGGAATTAAAGAGAATGAATTAGACATAAAGGGGGAAAGAAAAAAACTTACAGAACTTATGGTCTAGCTGAGGTTTATTTTGCATGTTTTAATTTTGTTAGGATAAATAATTGCAAAAATTTTAATTGTCGATGTTTGTAGCATAAAATTATAATGAAAAAATTGGAGTGTAACTTTAAAACAGTCATCAGCTGTAAATGCAGTCATTAGTCAACCCATCTCACTGCATAACTGGTGCTAGTTTGTGGGATTTTCTGAGTTCCCAGATGGAGGAGGAATGAGGAATCTGACTCCCTGTTCTTAGAAGGCTAATTTATTATTTTATGATTCTATATTATATTAAAGAATAATATACTAAAACTGTACTAAAGAATAGGGAAAGGATACAGACAGAAGGCTACAAAGAATGATAATAAAAACTTGTGACTCTCTCCTCAGAGTCCAGCACAGCCTGATTGTGATTGGTCATTAAGTTAAAGCAATTCATATTAAACCAATCAAACAATTACCATTTGGTAAACAATGTCCAAACCACATTCCAAAGCAGCAAAACCCAGGAGAAGCAATCAGATAAATATTGCTTCCATTTTTCTCTGAGGCTTCTCAGCTCAGGGAAGCAATCCTGGTGAAAGGATTTTTCAGAAAATGTGATGGTGACGTTAGCTGCCATTTTGTAAACCGCAATATTGTGCTGCAGCTCTGATGTTCTGTGAGGCAGAGAGGAGCTGGCAGTGCAGCCTGCCCAGGTGGGGCTGTGCTCTGGGAGCATCACAGCACATCAAGGTGTGCATTTGCTGGGCTCCAAGCCCACGGGTCTGGCTCTTACCAAGATGAATGGCCCAGCCCCTGCTCACTTTGTTGAGTTTTATAGAGACACAGAGATGCTGCAGTTCTGATTGTGCAGCTCGAGTCAGCAGGGCTGGGCACGAGTACAAACACCCTGAGACATCCTGGTGCTCTCTTGTTGTGCAAGTTATTTTTTTCTGTTATCCTCTTAGCATTTGGCAGGTCTGTAGGATGGAGAAATTGCCTTTTTCTCCAAGTGTGAGTGTTAGGATGGAGAGAAGATTTCTCCAAAATCTCAGCCTTGCAAGCAAATTAATTGGTGTCATGTTTTCAGCTATGGAGAAGGGAGCCTAAACCATTTCAGAATTTAGAATGGGAAATAAGAAGGGAAAAGGTTGGACTTGCTGATCTCAGAGGTCTTTTCCAACCTAGCTAATTCTGTGAAAAGAGAAAAAGTGTGAGTGTTAGGATGGAGAGAAGAGATCAGTGATGAACTGTGGAATCTTGCATGGTATTCCAGATGTTAACAAGGGGATACCAGGCTGTGCTTTGGCTATCCTATAACCTTTCACCATCACTTCAGTGATGCCACTGATATCACTGATCAAGTGTTATATCACTTTCTAAAGGCCGGACTGGGGAGGAGTGAGGAGTGGGGAGCTCTAAGGTAGCATCAGCATCACCTCACACAGTCATGGTTATGCACTCCACAGACCCTAAACTGCGTTTTTTCCCCTAAGTCATGTGGTTATAAAATAGCAAAGGTATTTAGTGAGTTGAGCTGCTTGGAGTAGTTATGATTTCCATTTTCTGAAAACCAGTGGGTTAAAATGCCTTTCTTTTTTTTTTTAATGAAAATTATTTGAAATCAAAATGATTTCTAACCTGGACTGGTCATTTATTGTTGTACCCTTTTTTTTAGCACCTAACACATACATGAGTACATGGATTAATGCATATATAGCAGTCAGATAAGAATAAACAGAAAAATGCTGAAACAGAGCAGTTTGTTGGCTGAACAAATGTTGTGCTTGAGTGGAACATACAAAGGACATTTGAAGTATATGCTGGCCTATCTCACTCCAAGCCTAAAGACACCACATACTGAGTTCCTGGTTCTTTTATAATTCAAAGTCAAGCTACTGTAGTGCACCAATAGATTTTTTAGGCTCGTATTAAATAATGAATTTTCACAGTACATGCCATAAAGTGAATTGGCAGGTTTTGTGAGTGATTGGACTGTAAATCTGAAATGAGACTCACTTTGTCACAGTTTCACTTCTTCCCACCAACTGTTCAGATGCCTCAGGTGCCAGAAAGGATTAGAAAACCCTGGGAGAAGGGATGGCAGTTCTGCTGAGGATGGGGAAAATGCAACACTATTTTTTTCTGCTTTTAACTGAACGTGGTGAGCACAGTGTGAAGCTTTACATTTTAGTCTTAGCCTGGGCCATAAGATGATTCTATTACAATGCATCACTTACCTTTATGTTTATAATCAGGGCTAATGCCATAAAGTTGCATCCCCCAGGTGTTTAACCCTGTTTTTGAGCATTGCTTTCTTTTACACCTTGAGATATGAAACATAACCATGTAGTACACAGTGACAGAAAAGAATTTAAGGTGACGGTATAACTTTAAAATTACTTTTTTTTGACTCTGATACTAGCAGAATTTTACAATAATACAGTCATGTTTTAAAAAACCCCTCCCTTTGCTAGCCATAAAATAAGTTGATGTTCCCAAAGGCATTGCAGGGAGTGCTGTCATTAAGTGGAAGTGCCCAGCAGGAGGGAGCTGACAGTGGCTCTTTGAACCACCTGATCTTGGGATGTGGTGGGGTTGCTGTGCTGTGGTTAATGACAGGAGCTCCCACTGCCTTTATTAGGGCTCCATTTCACCCTCAAAACTCAAGTTTTCTTAGCAAGGTTTTGTTGTGCTGAAAGAACTCAGAGCAAAGCAGCCTTTGTCATAAACTGGACATCAGCTCCAGGCAGAGATTCCCTGTGCAGGTCATTCCCTGTGCATTGTTCCATTTTGAACAGGAGGAGTTTTGCTGGGAGGTGGTGCATGAGCTGTCAACTCTTTCATCTGAGTGTCCTGAACAGCACTGACAAAATGCCTGAGACCTAGAGAGCAACATTGCACCCTTACAAGGTGTAGATTTGGCATTAAAATAATGCAAAATCAAGCCAGGAGAGTCAGACTCCTTTTCACCACAGGCTCCTGGTTCCAGCCCTGCCCATACAGACTGAGCTTTTCCTGGTGCTTTTGGGGTGTCCAGTGAACCAGGCCCTGGCTGACAACCTCTGGCCATGTATTGGGGTCAAATGGATTTTTGTGTCTGAGAGCTGGAGCAGAGATGGCAGCCAAGGAAAATCAGGGCAGCAAAATGTACCAGTGTGTCTGCAAAGCTGGGTCACTGCTGCTTTGGCTTGGAGAACCCTTTCCCTCACTAATAAATCTGGTGCATGCTGTGTGTGCTTGTACACTTCCAGAGTTTTTCATATCTCTTAAAAGCACTGGATAATATTTGTTGTGTTTGATTTATTGTTACCTCTCTGCAAGTTAGAAGTTACTCAGCAGCTCAGGAAGGAGGCATGGAAAAAAAAAAAAAAGAAATTTTTTTTTTTATATATAAAGATATTTGTCTTGAGAGAAAAAGTGGGATGTATGATTCATTCTATGCATGTTTTGCACATATTTCTATTTATTTTGTGTTCTAAAATAACACTGCATGAAACATCATTCTGAGCGAGGTGATCTTACTCTCTTTGGTGAGAACCATTAGAAATTACCCCAGAATGCTGTCATCCTCCTTGGCTAATTACCAGACAAAGCACTGATTAAGATTAAACTCAAACAAATAGATTTTGCATTGTCTGAGGTACATAGATCAAAAGTTAAAGCAGAGTTCTTTTGAACAAAGAACTAATAATGATTAAGAGCTAGCTTTTTGCTCTTGTACCTTTCAATTGATTGTGGGCCTGCCTGGCTTGATGGATTAAAATCAGTAATTTAGAAGCTGACAAAACAATACATTACAGAAAGGATAAGAGTCAACAAAAATGATACAAATGATCCTGAGTGTAACATTTAAAGCTTTTAGAGTGTGACACCTTTGTACTTTTCTCCCCATTTTCTCCAAAATCTCAGCCTTGCAAGCAAATTAACTGGTGTCATGTTTTCAGCTATGGAGAAGGGAGCCTAAACCATTTCAGAATTTAAGAATGGGAAATAAGAAGGGAAAAGGTTGGACTTGCTGAACTCAGAGGTCTTTTCCAACCTAGCTAATTCTGTGAAAAGAGAAAAAGTGTGAGTGTTAGGATGGAGAGAAGAGATCAGTGATGAACTGTGGAATCTTGCATGGTATTCCAGATGTTAACAAGGGGGATACCAGGCTGTGCTTTGGCTATCCTATAACCTTTCACCATCACTTCAGTGATGCCACTGATATCACTGATCAAGGGTTATATCACTTTCTAAAGGCATAAGGGGGTTAATATTCAGTTTGCAGAGGTGCCATCCTGCTGCTTCTGTTCATGGAAGAGGTGGAGAGACTGTCTGAGGGGATAGAAGGGGGACAATAAGAAAGGTGCCTGAAATGGTCTGAACCACCAAAAAGGTGCCTGAAATGGTCTGAACAATAATTTCACCAAGTTGCTCTGGCAGCAGCAATCTGAAAGGTCATGAGTAGAGCCAAGATGGAAAAAAAAAAAGGTTAATTGTAAAGTGATGTGATGAAAGGAGAATTTAAGTTCTCCAGATGGATAACAAGTGCTAGATCTTAGAAATGCTGCACAGAAAAAAAATCTGCAAGATTTCCCATGAGCTCAAAATTATGAATTTATGGGAAGCTGGAAAAGGAGGGCCTGGAAGCTGGTGGGAAATAGGAGAAAGAAAGTTCTGCTTAACATTGAAGCCTTGTTAGATATCCATGAGGAGATTTGACAAAGACAAGATTTAATTTCAAATGTCTACATTAGAGAGCTGACCCCATGAGTCATGTGAAAATGTCTTAGGAGGTGATAAATGGCCAAAAATAAGATGTGTGGGGAAAAGAGTGGGAAAGCAAGGACAGGCATCTCTTAGAGCCCCTGGAAAAAGCTGATGGCAGACAAGGAGCTGACAGAGATAATGGGAGAGGGCAATTACAGCAGGAATTATTATCATCTGGCTGGCTGAGGGCACAGAAAGTGGGGTAGAGATTGGGTGAGCATGAAGAACTGGCTTTTAGCTTGGCTTACAAACATTCATTAGAGGGCTCTGTCAGCCACATTTCCTTAACAGATGGATTGCTTGGGAGGAGCTGGGAGCTGCCAGAGGGAAACTCCTGTGTGTGATTGTGGGCTCTGCATCCTGCAGGTTGAAAGAGGTGGTTTTACACAGAAGTGCCTGAGAACTGTAGGGGCAGAGTGGTTATGGAAGGGTGGGAAGGAAACTGGTGTCAGAAGGGGAAGAGAAGATAATCTTACATGAAACAGCAGAGGCCTAAAGGATTCTGAGGATGGAAAGGGCTTTCCTGAAATAAAAAAAGGGAGTGAGTGTGATGGTGTTCACAGGGGGCTTAGGATGAGGGAAGAGACGAGGATCTGACTCCATGTTTCAGAAGGCTGATTTTATTTATGATATATATTACATTAAAACTATACTAAAAGAATAGAAGAAAGGGTTTAATCGAAAGTTGGTTAAGAATAGAAAAAGAATGATAACAAAGGCTTGTGTCTTGGACAGAGTCTGAGCCAGCTGACTGTGATTGGCCATTAATGAGAAACAACCACATGAGCCCAATCCCAGATGCACCTGTTGCATTCCACAGCAGCAGATAATCATTGGTTACATTTTGTTCCTGAGGCCTCTCAGCTTCTCAGGAGGAAAAATCCTAAGGAAAGGATTTTTCATAAAAGATGTCTGTGACAAGTGGGGATCATTTAAGCAGAGCACCAAAGCCTGGCTGGTGTCCCTGGGAGCTGCTAAGACTCAGCAGTTCAGAATGAAGTCTGTGTGTCTGTCCTGCTGCTGCCCTAGGCAAAGGGATGAGCATTCCTACTCGCTCTTTGTGGGAAAAAACCCACGATTTCTACAAACAAAATAAGTCTGAATGGTTTTTGCAAAAAGATATGAAATGGGCACTATGTTCTCCACTTTTATAATGAAATGCAATGTTAGAATAAAAATAAATAGTAGCACAAGACTTCTTCCTTTAGGAGTCTGAAATGGAACTTTCTTAACTTCATACTTCCTTGTTTTAAGGAGAAAACCATTTATTTTCCTACTGAGGTATTCTAGTGCAGTGGTTTTTTATATAATGCTAATCTTGTTCTTCTAGTTTTCCTTAATTTGCTTTTAATAATACTTATAAAATAGAATAATCTGTAGGTGCTACCAAGTCTGAGCCTTCAGGCTATTGCAATCACACAGTTAGAATGTAATTATTGTAAAGAGCCAAGTTGTTGTTATACCTGATTATAGCTGGAAAAGAAGGTAATTGAAATGAGATAAAATAAAGAGTTTGCAGAAAACTCTTGCATTTCTCCATATTTTTGCTACTTTTACCATGTGTCACTTCAGTGTTTTGTGACTTTTTTGTATTATTTACTTATTTTTCTAACTAATAAATTTCCTCACCACCTTACTTAGTTTGAGACAAAATTGCTTTTCTTGCATCTGTGCTGCTCTACTGGAATAGTTATGAATACTAATGACTTAAAGTTGATAATGGCTGAAACTTGATGTTCTAGGACTTATTTTTGCCTTTTAACGTAGTTTTAAGGCCATTTTTAGGGGATAAGAGGTCTTGTTATGAAAAATGCTCACACCAGAGGTAACATATTAAAATAAAATAAATGGTAAACTGAAATAGTCCTAAGGGAGATGTCTTTGAATCCATGTTTGGGTTAGTTCCTCTTGCTTGTCTGTTGGATCTATTTTTAGTTTGAAACACCTTAACAAGCATCTCACAGATGCCACATGCAGGTTTTGCAACAGGATGTTGCAAATTCTAGATCTGTACTTGTGTCCAAGGAAAGACTCGAGAATTTAATGGAGAATCAATCCATCAGGAAATTGTAAATAAACACAGAAATATCCCAAGAAGTTTCAAATCCACAAACTGCTGATTGGGAGAGCACTCAGGGAAATGCTCATTCCTCCTCTGCCCTCCTACAATTGAGGGAATTTAAAATTAGGGGAGTTCAGAGGGTGGAAATGTGAAAGCAGACGTTTCCTTCAAGTGGAGGAGTTATCTCAGGCAGTTCTCCTGTAATTATGAAATGGCTACCTGGGGAAAAAACAAAAAACCCAAAAAGCTGATGGAATGAAGCTGTTGTCCTCAAAGTAATAGTAAAAAAAACTCCCTCAGACTAATCATTTTTGATCTGAAGCTACCTGCCTCTGTTATTTGCCTGCCCAGACTGCAGTGACAGCTCTAGGAATTAATGGTAACCTCATTATTGTCATTAAGCAGGTGTGCCCAGTGTGGGTTTTGTTGTGTTGGGTCTTTTTTGTTGTTGTTTGCAAATCTCCGTGACATCCAGAAGTAAATGTAAAAGAGCAGACAATAATTAGGGATACCTAGAAAAATACCTCCCAAAAAAGATATTTGGAATAATTATCTGTTTTGCAGTACCAAGTCAGCAGTTTTTGCAAACTTTACAATAAGATTATAAAAGATGAAACAGGAAAGCTTATTTCAGCGTTTAAGAAAGATGTAAGCAATTTTAAACTGTACTCTTTCCCCAGGGAGAGTTTAGAAATATTTCTGATGAATTAAAGTATAATAAAAGTATTTGCCTGGATGATAATGTATTTTTCCTAATAATTTCCTAATTTCTAGAGTGCATAATTGTAGCTCTCAGGGGTGTGAGGTTAAGGCAGTGTGTTTCCATGGTGAAAGTATGCACTGTGTTCCTTTTTTCAGCAGGTGCTGTGGTTTTTTGGGGTGTTGGTGGTTTTTTATTTGTTATTTGTTTGGTTTTGTTTGGTTTATGTTTGTTTGGTTTTCTGGTTGGTTTTGCTGGGTTGGGTTGGGTTGGGGTTGGTTGGGTTTGGTTAGTTTGGTTTTTTGGTTGGGTTTTTTGTTTGTTTGTGGTTTTTTTATTGCTGTTGTTTGGGTTTGTTTTTTGGTAAGAGATATTTGTCTTTCCTACAAATTTTGGAGCAATCATAAGGTTCCTGCCTAATCCAATGGGACAGTAAAGGACATTTATGAGAGTCATGTTTGTGAAATTCTCTATTAGAGATGAATGGAGAGTAGATGCCTTTCTAACACTGCCCCCTCCCCAAAAAACCCCAAAACCTGAATTTCAGGGGGGATTATCAGAGGCTGCACCAGAGGTTGTGCTCTGAGCAAGAGCACGCACCAGGTGAGTCTAGGAGGTGGCCGAGTTCCTTATGAGGTTGTGGAGTTGAAAGACAAAAATAATCTGGTTAAACATGTCCTGAAAAGGCCAAGGTACAAAATCCAAAGTGAATTTCTGGCTCTGAGTTAGTGCCAGAGTCACCAGAATAAATGGCAATGGTTTGGGCTTTCCTCTCCAGTTAGGACAGGACTCCACTCAAGTTAACCTCATAAACTTGAAAGGTTATTGGTTATAAAATGAATGGCTGTGCTTGCTCCAATTTTTTTAGTGCTGAACCTGTAATTGATGTTACCAATTTCAACTAGCAAGTACCTTTAGTCACAGAGAAAAAATACGTTGTAAAGGAATGCAAATCCCTTAAAACACGTGGAGTACTTTTATTTTCTTTGATTTTACCAGTTTTTCTGCAGTATAGAATGATTACCTTGTGTACCTTTAACTTTTTTTTTGTTTACTCCCACTGTTGAAAACATTCCTGTATGTATTGTGGTTGTTTTAACCATAATTTATTACAAGTCTGAGAACCTTGAGAAGTGACACTGAGAACCTCTGAAGTGACACTGTTTTTCCCACTCAATTTAGATAAAAAAGCAACCACTCCCACCCCTAAAAAAGCCCCAAATATAACAGAAATGAAAATATAAAGGGTGTGGTCTTTTAAAATCTTAAATAGGTGAGACAATGGAAATATTAGGAGCAGGAGTGAAAGTGATGCCCTGTGAAGGCTGGCCTAGAACAGAGGCTGGACAGAGGCAAAGAATTAATTAGGGACTTATTAGGAGGCCTCAATGCATCCACCTTGGGCAGCACAACCCAAAATGGCCCCAAAAATGGATGACTGCTCCTGGGGTCTCTCCCTGGGATCAGTTCTGCTCCATTTGCATCTCGCAGTTCATTGTCCCATTCCAGCTTTAGCCCCTGCAGTCCCACCCTTGTTTTTCTCTCTCCAGCCCACGGGGTTTGTGCTCTTGGGCTGAGATTTGGATCCTTTGTCCTTGGTGCCCAGCTGGAGCAGGAATTGTTTTGTCTCCCTGCTCTGTGCACAGAGCTCAGCATCCCCTGATATGAAGCCCAGACCCACACACTAAAGCAGCAGAGAATCTGAAACATAGAGAAGCTCAAACCTGAAGCTAAAATCAAAAGATGGGAAGAAAATCTTGAGGAATTTCAGTTAGCAGGTGCATCCAGCCAGGGCCATGGCAGAGCTTTTGAAACATCTGTGCTGCTGGGTCTGCTTGGGTTTCCCACAGCTCCATCCTCTCCTTCAGAGCTCCAGCCTCCCCAGGGTCTGAAGTGATCCAGCCAACCCCAACACAGCTGCTCTTTCCCTTGTGCTGTCGCAGGAAATGAGCTCAAACTGACCACAAAACATCACCAAAATTAGAATTTGCTAATCTGAAAGTTACAAATTGTATCCCTTTATGAAATGGACAGAAACATTTTCTAATCAGTCCACTGCTTTAAAAATTAAATGCGAATAATTTCTATGGAATTTTTGTCTGATAGATTGTTTTTTGCAGTTGCAGCGAAATAATCCAATTAAGCCTCAGAATTTTTTTTTCCTTCCCTTCCCAAGTTAGCCTAGCACATTAGTAATCTGTGTGTGTACCAATTTTAGTCCTTGTTTCTGTACAAATACAATTTTAATTGCAAATGACACGTTGTTTGGTGCACATATTGATAGTTTCCCAGCGTGCTACATGCTTGGGGTTTATGAAGCCTTTAATATGGTTTCTTGTTGACACTTGTAAGCCCTCAGTTTCACAGTTACATGTTAGGGACCTCGTTGATATATTTGCTTATAAATATATAATGCAACAGTATATCCTTAAAAATGAAACATAGGCTAATTTTAGAATTCTGTTTATATCTGCTTTCTAAAAATAAATAAAAATAAATGGCTGGTTTCATCCATTTATGAGAATAAAACCAAATCCCAGCCAAATCCAACCAGATTTAGTAAGAGGAAGATGTGCAGGATACAAGGCAGGAGAGGAGATGTGGGTGGCAGGTGTTTGAAGTGCACCTGTGCCTGAGACCCCTCGTGGGTGCTTCTCTCCAGTCCCATTTCCCTGACTGCAGTGAGGGGCACTGAGCAGGGCAAGCTGGGCCGGGGTGTTTGTGAGGTCCCCAGGACCAAGGATGGATTGGGAATCTGACTCCATGTTCTTAGAAGGCTAATTAATTATTTTATGATATTATATTATATTAAAGAATGCTTTGATATATAAATATTAAAATAAACTATACTATATTATATATAAACTATACTATATAATATATATTTATATATATATTATATATAAATATTATAAATAAACTATACCAAAGAATAGAGAAAGGATAGACAGAAGGCTTAACAAGAATGATCATGAAAAACTCCTGACTCCTCAGAGTCCAACACAGCTGATGGTGATTGGTCATTAATTAAAAACAATTCACATGTTGGATAAACCATCTCCAAACCACATTCCAAAGCAGCAAAACATGGAAAAGCAAATCAGATAATTATTATTTACATTTTTCTCTGAGGCTTCTCAGCTTGCCAGGAGAAGAAATCCCGGTGGAGGGATTTTTCAGAAAATATGGCAGTGACACTGGGGTTTGATTGCTGCAGCTCTGCATGCAGGGATGGGCTGGGCTGCACTGGGGGCTGCACTCAGTGCTTCCCATCCCATCCCAGCCCTGTGGGTTTGGCTGCAGCCCAGAGCTGTGGGCACAGGGGCTGGAGGTGCCATAAATCCTCTCCAGGTGCTCTGTGGCAATGCTGGCAGAGCAAGGCTGCTCTTCCCAGCAATCCTCCCAGGGACTAAATGAATGGATCTCATATTGTATTGATTGTGGCCAATAAGTGCCTGAATGATTTGATGCAAGGCAGAGGGATTATGAAGGGAAGAGGGAAGAGGCAGCTTGAAAGAAATATGCGGTTTAATTACAGGATGAATTTCACCAATCTACCTCCCCCCAGGAATTTAACAAATAGGCCTAAGTGCACTTAGCTGTTCTTGACATCTGTTGAAATGATATCTGCCCATGATGAGGGAATCATGGGAATTGGTCTGAGGGTATTGTGAGGATCAGTGAGCCACAGGAAACTGCTTCTCTGGCTGCAAAATTAGACGACAGAAAAGCCTGCATTAGCAGTTTTAGGTCAAGCTGTAATGATTACAATTTCCATAACACAATTCTGCTTTCTGATTTAATGACACCGGCTCTGTCTTTAGAAAGATGCTAAGTAAATATTTAAAATGGTGTTAAAACATAAGCAATGAAACATAGATATAACTGGAATCAGAATCAGTTCCTGGGGCTGGTGTTGGTGGGAACTTGATCTATGACTTTCAAGAGAAACATCCAGGTTTATAGCTTTTTTATGATGTGCTATGACATGTTATGAAACTCAGAATCTCTTAGGTAAACAATGGAGAGGGCATAAAACCCACGGAACACAAAAACTGGAGCCTCAGCTTAAATTCTCTAGGAAGACAAGCATGGTGAAGAGTGATGTTGTGTGTTTGCTCATTTTGATTACATCTATAATTCAGCAGGAAGTGTGTCTTGCTTAATGCTTTCTACTGCATTTTATAGTATTTATACTACACCTCTGCACCAGAGAACCTGGCAATGCCTGTGAAGTCCACAGAGACATAAGTTTCTTTGCGTTATTTGAAAGCTGTGTTTTCTCGTGCTTGGAGCATTTATGTGTATTACCTCATAAATTACTTGTCATTTCCTTTGAAAAAGTAATGAACATTTATTTGCGGAGGTAGAAACAGAAGGTGAGTGTGTGTATCCTGGTATCTGAGCTGCCTGCCTGGGTGTGCATTCTCACTCTGCCTTTTGCCCATGCAAGAACTCAAAACCCACAAGAGTAGGCCCAGGGAGGGGATATTTCTTTTGTATATGATGCCTGCAGTGTTCTTTTTCTGTCATTTCCATAAAAAATTTGAAATCAAAAAGATTTGGTTCATTCCTTTTTACTGTAAAAGACAATTAAGGATTTATGGATATATGAAACGTTTATTGTTAGGGATTTTTACAGGTTGGGTAATTGATGGAGTTTTAGTCTGTGTAGCCATGCAGCTTTTCCTGGAAATTGCTTTGAATTCACATCCATCTAAATTCCTGATGCCCTTCCTTGTTTTACTGGGCAAGCACATCCCAAACATAAATCACAGCAATGTTAAAAATTTACTATTCTGGTTGGCTCCTTTTTTTCTTGCTGCGTTCCTGAAAACAAAAATACATTTGCACTAGTTATCCAAAAAAATACAGACAGCAGCAGAGGAAGTCACACCAGTTTTGCATTCCTGCTGTGGCTTTAGAGCCCACCTGACCCCCAGGGATTTTTGTGGCTGTGTGAGGAGCTGGGCTCAGCCTCCCCTGGTGCTCATGGGAGTTTGATAAAGCTGAGCTTTTCTGTGGGGAGTTTTATAAAGGGGAGTTTGATAAAGCTGAGCTTTTCTGTGGGGAGTTTTATAAAGCTGAGCTTTTCTGTGCGGAGTTTGATAAAGCTGAGCTTTTCTGTGGGAGCAAACCCGCAGGGATCTCTGCAGTGCATTAGGCCAGAGTGCAGCCATCGCCCCTTGGAAAGGGAATTAGTTCAGAAAAGCAAAGGATTCTGTTTGAAACTCTGACATGGCTCCAACAGCTTACACCAATGTCAGAACCAAAACATTTTAATTTCCATATTTGCCAGTAGACTGAGTCATTTGGTGACTACATAAGGAAAAAAAAGAGAAAGCAGCTGATTCCCTCTTGAAAATACCAAAAAAAAACCCCAAAAAACCATGTTTTCCTCACAGAATGGACTTGTAGTTACAATTTAAAAATTCATTATCAATCTTTTAGTTGCAAGATTTGGGATTGCTTTCCAATACTCTTTGAAATATGCTGTGATGTAAAATAAAACCCCAAATATCTGAGAAATTAAAAATTATTTGCACACTAAGAATAATTATCACCTTATTTTTAGAGTTGTCTTTATTTGATACCTCATTGCCAATTTTCCTGAAACAGAAGAGTTTCTGTGCTTAGCATGTATCTTCTGGTTACAGGATTAAATAGAATGTTAATTTGTTTCCCTTTGCACCTGAAATACTGTAGTCTTTTTAACAGAAATAAAATAGGGATTTTTTTTTCTCTGTATTTACCCAGCATATTAAATTGTAATATATTTATAATTACCAGGTGGGGTTTTTTTAACTTTTACATGAATAATATGAGCTCTCTGCCATAGTGTATCATATCTCAGAGCAACTTCAAAACCTTTGTGATGTCATATGCACCTACCTAGGCTAAAATTCTCAAGGCTAAGTTTGTTCAAATCTCGTACCCATAATTAGGCATCTAAATATAATGGCCTGATTCCTGAAAGATGTGAGCACTTTTGGGTACAGTGCTAAGATTTGCTGTGCTCTGCATTTCTAAATCCAGGCCATATATGTAGGCAGCCTAAATATAGATTCATGAACTAATTTAAGACTTAAATAGACTTCAAATGATTTGGCATGTTGCTTAGTTCATGTTTTTCCAGGTGGAGAAACCAGTGATTCCAGCAGTGATCCTGCTCTGCCTGGCACTGGTGGGAAAGGGTTGCTCCTTGGTTTTCCAAGTGCCTTTGGAACCTCTCTAACAGCTCAATGGTGTATTACTTTATCCCTGTTTAAGGCACAACTTGTGTCTTTTCTATTCCAAATTTCCTAGGAATGCAATGGAAAATAGTTTAGGTGGAGCCCTTTCAGTGGGACTGAATTATGTATGGATAATGTGAAATGCCTGCTCTCTTCAAAGCCAGCATGTTTAAGGGAGAACATTACTTGCTTTGAATAAAACTAATTTTATATTTAACAGAGCATTTCCACCTGTCAGACAGTGTGTTCCTTTTCCTTCCTGTGTTGGTGGTATTTTCAGGGCTTACAGAAAAAAATGGTTCAGAGGTTGTTTTGCTTTTTGAATTGGAATAAATTGTTGAAAGGCTTCAGTTGTGGCTTCATAAAGAGGCTTCTTAAGTGGCTTTTACCTCTAAGTTGAGATTCTACAAGATGAAACAAGGTATTTAAAACTGTGGTGTTGCTGTCACAAAACTGCACTGTAATTATCACTGCTAGTACCTTGTAGTTCTCACCAGTCCTAGCTTTGGTAATCAGATGAGAGAGTGATGAAAAAAAGGAATTATTCTTCATTTGATGAGGGCATTGTGTGTGCAATCCAGTCCAGAATGTCCAAACTCTAATTTGAATGTTTTCATTAACTTACTTTACTCTTTGTCCAACTTTCAGTTCACTTTCTTATATATTAATTTGGCATCTCCTGTTAATTGAGGCTTCTTATAATGGGATATAGATGAATGGAAATGGAACTCTAATTGTGAACCAGCATTAATATCTCTCTTTCAACTTTCAGGTTGGTTTAGTTTGGTTTGTGTTTGCTGACTTTTCGTTTGGGTTTTTCTGGCTCGCTGGTGTTTTGGTTTTGTGGTTTTTTGGTTTTTTTTTTAATCACATTATTTTTATAGACATTAAAAAGTACAGGCATTGATCTGGGTATGTTCTGTAACAGGCAGATAAAAGACACATTTACAAAGAATATTCAGAAGTATATTATTGCACTTTTATGTACAGTCTGTCTTTTATTAGAAAATGACAGCAACTTTATTCTCCTCTGTAAAGAAAATTTTCAAAAATGGACAGCAATGTTTGTGACACTGGGTAACAGGAATGATGTGAGGCAAATATTGTGGTTCCCTGTTCTCCTAATGCCCCATCATTTCATTTTCCCTCTCACTGTCAAGAGATTTTCCTGCACGCTTCTTTACCCTCTGAAAGAAGAGTAAGGTTTAAAATGCAATTAGAGTTATCATGGTGTTAGAAAGATATTAACAGTCAAGTTGTTAACAAATCTCCACATCTCACAAAGCTACTGTCAGGGGAAGCAAGGAATGACAGCTCTTGCACTCGTACGAAATCTCTGCAATTCCTTGGAAGCTCAGTGTTTTCAGCATTCAGCTTTCAGACTGGCTGCTGCTGAGCCAACTCAAGAGTGTGATTTATTTATTTTTTTTAAAGAAAATTGTTTCCAGTGATGAATTTAGTTACCCCCTGTTTTTTTCATGTGACGTGAGTCATTCATAAACGCTTTGTGGTTTAGGCAGCAAGGTGGGAGCAGGAGTATCTAAAGGAAAAGGAAAACAAAAAACCAAGAAAATGTGTAGCCAGAATGACAAATCCTGAGGCACAGCTATAAAACATACAGATCAGTAGCACAGAGCCATAAGAATATATTGACTGTGGCTCAAACTCATCAGAAGATTGATCAATCCAGCTGACTTGCATTAATTGCGAAATAGAAGCAACGCCACGATCAATGATAGGCATGAAAGTGCAGCGGTAATGATGCCACATCCAGCTAATCCAATAATGGAGAACCTGATGGATTGCATATTGGAATTCCACTGCTTGGGCCCCTGTCACAGTAAAGTATATCCTGCAATTATGGGGAAAAATGGAGCAGGCAGCAGTGGAGGCAGCCTCGTCGGGCAGCGCCGCCGCCGTTCTCCTGATTAAACACCACCTTAAGTGGCACTCCAACACTGCAGCTTGGCTGGCTTCAAAAGATGGTCCTTAAATTCATGTGAAACCATGTCTTTTAATCAAGCCAGCTATGAATATTAAGATGTGTGCAAGATCTCCAGTTAACTGTGGGCCTTTGAACCCTGGTGCCTGGTCTCTTGCTCAGCAAGGACCATTGCTGAGCTGTGGGCCACCAGCCACCTGGGCTGCAAATCAGTTTGCTTTTTGAAAGGCTTCAAGACCTGATGGGAAAAATAATACTTCTAACAGAATTCAAATTTAGTTAACTTGTGCCCATGTTTACTAATTTCAGTCTGGTCAGTGTTAGGTGTTGATTGGAGGAGGAATGGATTTTTGTTAATGTAAGTACAGCCAGACCTGTGGCTACAGTTTAGATTAATAGCATCTCTTTCTGTGAGGAATGGCCTGGTGGAGTGTGTATTTTCTAAACTTAGTTTTGATTGTGTGAAGTGTATTTTCTAAAGCTAGTTTGGGTTGTGTGAAGTGTTAAGAGTTCACTTTGACCTCCCATCATAGGAGTAATAATAAAGAGAAGGGGACTTGAGACCCTGTGATGGTAGCTAATTGCTGTGGAACAAACCCTTGCCTTCCCTGAGACTTTGTTCGTTCCCTTTAGCCACCAGGGAATAATTTTAATACATAAAAACTGTATTCAAGTTATGTTCCAGCAGTAAATGAGATCTACTTACTTCTTTCCAGAACAATTAATTTCAAGCCAGCCTATGTTAAGGAAAGTACTGAGCAGTGTGTTTTATAATTGCTGCAGAGCTGTACATGCAATATTAGAATAGAAATATTGGGTTTCTTTTCAAGTTTTGAATAATCCCAGTAGACTTGCAAGCTGCTATGAATAATTCTGTGAAGTCTAAGTGAAAGAGTGCAGATATTTTCCCTCCTCTCTTTGAGATTACTGCGGTTATTTGAGGCAAAAAGGCAAAACACCTCAATATTATGCAAGACGAAGACACTTTGCTAAGACTGGAGTAGTAATGGATAACCTGAAGGCATTGGTCCAAACAAACTGACTCCAGCAATGGTTTCTTTTAATTTTTTTTTTCTTTTCTCTCAAAGAAGTTGTCAGATGCCACCAGTCATCTGTGAAGTTATGACATGGTATCTTCATAGCAGAGACGCTTCTGTAAATGCTGAATTTGGCTGTCAGCAGTTTAACATCATTCCAGGGGTGTGTGCAAATGCTCACAGACAGTCCTGAGCAGGGACAGCCAAGCAGGAATGGCTTTAAGCTGTCAGAGGGCAGAGCTAGGTTTGATTTTAGGAAGGAATTGTTCCCTGTGAGGGTGGGCAGGCCCTGGCACAGGTGCCCAGAGCAGCTGTGGCTGCCCCTGGATCCCTGGCAGTGCCCAAGGCCAGG
Organism: Molothrus ater; assembly: GCF_012460135.2. Taxonomy (NCBI): domain Eukaryota; kingdom Metazoa; phylum Chordata; class Aves; order Passeriformes; family Icteridae; genus Molothrus; species Molothrus ater. The sequence continues at coordinate 12,440,744 of NC_050493.2, read as the reverse complement.
CTGGGACAGTGGGAGGTGTCCCTGCCATGGCAGGGGTGGCACTGGATGATTTTTGAGGTCCCTTCCAACCCAAACCATTCTGGGATTCTGTGACTGTTTGTGGTACCTGCAATGAAGTATCTTAGAGCCTCTGTCACACACATTTTTAGTTTTTTATTCTGTTTTTTTTTTTTTTATTCTTAATTTTTCATTATTTTTCATTTTTCACAAACAGCTAAAACTTAGTCCATGGCACATAGGACTGGGCAGGTGAAGAACCATGCTTTTTGCAGGGAATCTGGCTGTTCCATGGAGCTGCAGGGACAAGGTGCTGCTGCCTCTCCTTGCCTTGCTCGGTGTCATTGCCTTTGCTAATTTCTGAGTCGTGCCCTTGAACTAAAACTTATAATGCAAATGGTGACCTTGGAAGGTCTTACAAACTTGCAAGTGTTTGAAAAGTTGTTAATGCTTTTCCCCAGGAAAAGAGAGGGGAATTTTGACCTCCTCCAAAGGATTGTTTCATCTGTAATTAGCAGAAGCAAGATCATACAAATACAGAAATCAGTGAGCTAATTGCAGTAGTCTGGCAATGAGGGGCTCTACTGGGATCAATTAACATGATCTAGATATTAAAGGAAAGCAGAATGTTCCCTCTTTTTTCCCCTCCTATGATTTGCCATATTTGTCTCTTAAATACAGACTCTTGCAAGGTAAAAAAAAGAAAGGGTTGGTTTTCATTTATTTATTTATTTAGAACAATTTCCAGAGCAATAAAAGTCACCATGTTGATCCTCAGTTCTGCTGACACCCTGCTTGTTTCTCTTCCAGCTGAGGCCAAGTGTCAGGTTCAGCTGGGTACCACTGGGAAGGGTTTGGACTGGTGGTGCAGTTTTTTTGGTATTTAACAGCAGAATTGCTCTCATGTTGAAACAGGCCCTGATTCTTAAGCTCAGTACATATTTGTGGGAGTTTTGCACTCTTTATTTGTCTTGTGGGATGCTCTTAGACCTAAACATCGGTGGTGAGGATATCTTTTTCCACTGGTGTTGTGCATGATAATACCATTTTAAACATGTATGTGGCTACATTTTACTGGCAGTCACAGGGGGAGAATATCAGCTTTTGGAAACCTGTAAATAGCAGAACATAGTGTCAAGCTTGTCAGCAATAATGCATTAATAATTGAAATGTTCTGTGCTGTTTTTTCCATCTCCTTGAGGCCATGCAGGTGGCATTTCTCAGCTGAGGGCTGCTGGAGCAGGGAAGGGAGCTGGCACGAGCTGCTGTGGGTTGGGGGCAGCTCTGGGCATGGGCTGAGAAGCTCTGACTGCTCTGGGATGTGTGAGCTGAGAGTTCAGTAGGGGAGGAAAAGCCTCATTTCAACCGCTCGGTGCTAGGCTGAAAGTGACTCCAGCTCTGCTAGAACACAGTGCTTGATATTCCATCTAGAATCAGTTTAGCTCCTGCAGGAAGTGACAGGGTGCCAGCAGTCCAATCAAGAGAATATTTACTGCTTTTAGGGAGATTTTATCTGTGCTGTCCTGATCCTGTGTGGGGTGGTCCAGCTCAGTGAGAGCTGACTACCAAGGGGAATTTCTCACTATTCCTGTGTTCCTCCTTGCCTCTGAACAGCAGAGGAAAAATGGGTTTTGAAACTTGGTTATTGAGCACTACAAGGAGTAAAATGCAGTGAAAATGGACTGCAGTGTTCTTTTTCATTTTTAGAGAATAATTCCAGACATCAGAGAGGGATTTTATATAACCTGGTAACGAAGAATAGTTCTTCTCTTGTTCTCTGGGCCCCGGGCATTCCACATTACTGAAGCTGGAACATGACCTGTACAACAAGAATGTATGAAACCTTTAAGATGCTTTTTCTAATACCTGGATAGCTGCTGAACTTATTTTCTTTTCAAAAAGAAATGATTATAGACATATTTCTTATATAATTAGTTCAGAACTATCAAATAGAACCAATAGTTGCTCATCTTCCTTCCCCACTCTCCCCGTGAAATGCCAAGTTTGTCTTATTTCTCATGGAGATGGGTATTTAGATAATGATAGCAAAGCTATTTAAAATGCAGACAAACTCCTCCCTTGCTTTTATTTTGTGTTTCACTGAATCCATTTCCTATTATAATCCCTATAGATATGGATATCAATCCTTTCCCACACCCCCATTTCACTTATGCTATTGACTTGTTCTGAGAAAAGCATTTCCCTTTTTTTTTTTTTTTCTTTCTTGATAGGTTTGGTTTTGCAACTGGTTTGGTTTGGTTTTGGGTTTTTGTGTGTGTTTTCAGTTTCTTTTCTCCTAAAGACAGATGGTGGCAACGCTGTTCCTTGTAAAGCAAGGAGAAAACAGCTGCTGAAGTGCAGGGAGAGGCCAGACCAGCACTCCATGGCTGTTTCCAGGGCTTCAAAGTCTCCCTTGGCTTTGCAGAGGAGCTGCTACATAAACTAAGCACACAGTTATCTCCCCTCTAACTGTAACAGCAAAAAAAAATTAATTAAAAAAAAAGAAATCACAAATATATTATATTTATGGCATAGTACAGATGCAGTACCTTTCCTTCTTGGCTTCCGTTTTTAAATCCATACTTGACTTACAAAAAAAAAAAATTGTCGCAGTCTAATAACTATAAAATACTAAGAGGAAATAAAATCAATGTTGGCCCCAGCCTTAGAATGCAAACCACACACACACACTCTCTAAGATATGGTCAAATAGTGCTTACTCAGGAGATTCAGCTCCAGGAATTGAGCAGCACTGAGAACCACTATAAAATATGCAGGAAAAGAAAAAAATCTCTTTAATAGATGCTCACAATTTGTTGTTTTTATAAAATCAACTTTTTTTTTTAATTCCCTTTAGGTAGAAAGAATTCTCATGATTGATATCTATCAGTCTTGGACAGGTAAAGTTGCTTCGTGGTTTTTTCCCCTTCTTTGCAGTGTTATTAATCCCAAGTCCACAGGTTGCTAAATGTGCACATATGAATTACAGTGTTTCAGGAATCAAATGAAAAGCCTTAGGAAAAAAAAAAAAAACACAAACAAAAAACCAGCACCACAAGCAACAAGGCATCTCCATGATGTATTTTAAGCCTGGCTTTATTTAGTAAAGAAATGTGTGCAGTCGTTTTAATGAATTATTGCTCCTTCCTAGCATGAGCAGCAGGCACTGAGGGAGAAGTGTGGCTCTCCTGCCAATCTGTAACCTGTCACCCTGCTGCACACCTGCCAAGGGCACAGCCCACAAGGAGGTTTCCCATTTTTACAAGAGCTTTCCCATTTTTTTATCTTTATCTTTTTCACAGTGCACAAGGAGGTTTCCCATTTTTTATCTTCACCAACAACCAGACAGAGGTACACTGAGAGGCTCAGACTGGGGAAAAGGGAAAAAATTGGGGGAAAAAATATCCAGTTTTGTGCAAAGTCTGATGTTGTAGAATAGATTTTTGTCTTTGTTTACAATGGAAGGAGTTTTTTTTAAATTATACTTTTAAAAATGGAGCTTTATTTGAAGAGCTTTACCATGTGGATGGTTTAGAGCCACTGAATCTCTGTGACTTGGGGTCTCCAGCTCTCTCACTGTGGCAATTGGCTGCTGCAGGTTCTGGGGACAGCTCAGGTTCCTAAAAACCCCATCCCAGCAGCTGGAGGAGTTTAGAGAGCCTGTCTGGGTACTACTGAGCAGAGCATCCCTGCAGAGCTTTCCATTGCTGTTGCTGATCTGGCAAATCTGATGAAGGTCTGCTTCCATCACAGGGTTTGTACCCAGCTCTAGGTATGGAAGGACACCTGTTCCAGGTTGCTAAATGTACATATATGGCCTGTTTGGTCACTTAAATTAGTTTTTGCTGGCTCTGGACCTGTGTGAGGCTCTTGCTGACCTGTGCCCAGTTTGTCAGTGCTGCTTGGTGTGAGCCAACAGCAGCTCTTTCCCTCCTGTGTTGGACACTTGCTGTTTCCAGGCTTTCAGCAATCTCCCATGACCTTCCTGAACTTGCAAAACTTCAGAGACCTTCTTGCCAAGCAGCAGATGCAATGCCAAGGCTGTGTTTTCTCTAGAGGTGCTCAGTTCCTGCAGGATTTATTTCTTTATGTGGGTGGGTGTTAAATACCAGAAATGCCATAGTTTAGACTTTGTCTATGACGGGTATTACAGTGTAGCTGAGCCCAGGTCATAATTCTTAAGCCAAAATATCTTTTCACAATGGAAATTAATTGTTGTTTGCAATTGTGTGTGCTTGCTTGAGACACATCAGGAATTTTTATTTTAGTAATGAGACACCCCTGTCTCAGAACATGCACACTGAGGTGTAAAGGGCCTGAATTCCAGTTTCTAGATACAATTAGAAATCAAAACAATTGCTGTGATACACTGAAAAACCAGACAAGTAACCTCATGCAGAGCAGCATTCCCTACCCTTTTAATTGCTGCTTATCCTGTCTCAGTAAGTGAGGTAATTGATGTTTTACTCTCAGAATTGATCTCAGTGTTTCAGGTAGTTAGCAGGCTAGAATGGCTTCTGCATCATAGCACTAAAAATCGTTTTGTCTCATAAACTAATCCCAGGCTCAAAAATGTGGCACACCTGAAGGCTCCCTAGCTTAAAAATAATGAGTTTGTTTGGACCTTGGGTCCACTGGGCCAGATTAACCTGAATAACCACGCAGAGCTGCACAGTGCTGCTCCTGCTCTTTGCAATTCTCCTGCTCACAGCTCTCTCCAAGGGCCACCAACATCAGAGCTTTGAGGAGCTCCAAGTGATTTCTGCTGGTGCTTTGTTGTTCCTGCTTCAGTGGGAGCAGTTTGGGGTGACAGTGAGCTGCCTGAACAGGGGTTTCAGTTGGAGCAGCTCGACCCAGCACCTCTCAGGCCATGTGCACACTCCTGCACGTGTGGGACTCAGCCTCAGGGCCTTGGCTCCACTTGGCTTCTTCACGTGTGTTAGTACAGCGTTTCTGGGGGGAAAAGGGAGCAGAAAAAGCAATAATATGCAGATCAGAATACTGTTTGTAGTATTGCACGTTTAGCTCATTGCAAAGTTTAGTGTGCGAAGTTCTAGAAGTTCATGTGTAAAAGCAGCACAGGATGGTTGCAAACAGTGGAGGTGAAATGAATGAAAAGCAGAGTGTAAATTACACCTTGCTTGAGGCTACAGCTGTGGTGTATTGAACACACAGGCTGGAGCACCACACTGGGAGTGTTACCTGCATGCAAATGAAGGTGAAATGTTCCTTCTGGATGGGGTGTGCAGTTATTCTATCGATCATGTGCACTGTGGTGCTGGAATTAGTCATTAATACCACGGTTTGGTTTGTTCCCTCCTGTAATGGAAACACACATGCAGGTAGAAGAGATGCTTCTCTCTCCCCCTCTCCCTCTCTATTCTATGTAGAGCTGTAGATAAATGTGACAGAACTTGTAGATGGATTCTTTGTCCTTGATGACTTTCATTCTGGGCCAAGGTGTGGCAGAAAAGGGAAGATATGTATAGTTATGTGAAGAAAAGGGGCTATATTTATTGCAAAAAGAGGTGGTATTTAGATCTTTCATGTTTATACAGTAAAAGATTTCTCTCTGCCTTCTTAAGGGACAGGATTTCAGGTCACAGTTTACCTCACCTCATCACAAAGTTTTCTAGAGCTGTTGGGAGCAGCACTTTGATGCATGAGGATGGCATGCAATGTTCCATTGCAATTCTTTCCAAAGGTATAGACACTATACAGTTTTGAAGCTACAATTTCAAGCTTGTTATCCTGGAGGTCGTTGAAGAACGTGACATTTCATTTGCAAAATGAGCCTGGCTGTGCATGCAGGTGCACACACATACACAAGTTTTAAATGTTTCCCTCTCCTTTGCTATTTTTAGGACAGTAAGGCCACTGCTGTGGTCTCATTAAAAGGTGAAAGAAAGTGTTTAACTTTGTCAGCTGCGCCTGATTTTTACCAGTGATTGCTCATTTTCTTAACAGAAGAGTAGACTACTTTAAATGAGAGTTACATGTTCAAGGTAACCTTACCACTTGTGAGTGAGAAGTATACAGTGCCCTAATGGATGCTGTTATATGACAATCTCTAAATGTCTTTCATTATTAAGTGTCAAGGTTTCTTTTAGGAAAGCTTTAGAAATTCTTGGGAGAAATGTTTCATTGCAGCAAGCTGTAGCAGTGCCACTAAAAATATATTGCTAATTAAAGTTTATTGACAGTCTCTGTAATGCGTTCCTGGAACAAGTCAAAGCACTGAGTAGTTATTGAATGCCAGGCACTGCATCTCCTGTAGTTAGTTAAGCTGTTTAGGAGAGGAGATTAAGGTACTCTGCCCTTCCCTCCCTGTGCAGTTATTGGCTGTGGCTGTTGTGCAGAATAAAACACTTTGCTCTCAGCATGCCAATGCTGCAGGCTCCAGGAAACTTTGGCTTTGTCGTGAGCTGTTTCACTTGGTAGCCATGGGCAAATGGGGAGGTCAGTTAAATATTGCCAGGGTGTGAAAGGTCCATCTCCCCAGGAAGGAAAAGAATTTGGGCCATTCAGAAAGCAATTCCTTCAAGGTGCAGCTCTTCAGCTGAGCAAGGGTGTGCAGAGTTGTGGTGGTGTTTGAGGGTCCCCAGGATGAGGGAAGAGATGAGAACCTTGACTCCATGTTTATGACATTTTATTATATTAAAAGAAAATGCTATACTGAAACTATACTAAAGAAAAGAGAAAGGAGACATCAGAAGGCTGGAAAGGAATGAATGATAAAAAACCTGTGACTGACCAGTCCTGACACAGCTGGCCATGATTGGCCACTAAGTAAAAACAATGCACATGGAACCAATCAAAGATGCACCTGTTGGTAAGCAATCAGATAATTATTGTTTACTTTTCATTTCTGAGGCCTCTCAGCTTCTCAGGAGAAAAATCCTGGCGCAGGTGTTTTTCAGGGAATGTGTCAGTGACGCGGAGTCAGTGTGTGGCTAAAGTGAATAAGGTGCAAATCCCAGCTGTGCAGTCCTTCTGTGGGACAGTGTGAGGGACAGCCTTGCCCACCTGTGCTCGCCCTGGCCAGCAGTGCTGCATGAGAGCAGTGGCACTGTGCCTGTGCCTGCTCACACTGCATGGCCTGTGCTGGTGCCTTGGAGAGGCCCCCTGGAACAGGGGCTAGACAGAGTGAAGAGAATAGAAGTGGGTATTTATTGAGGGCCTTCAATAGATACACCTTGGGCAGTCAAAGCCTGCCAGAGGCTGCACCCAGGATGGATGATGGGCACGAGTTTTTCACACAGTTATAAGTTTGGTCCATTTACACATCAGGGGTTAATCCTCCAATTACAGCTTCAGCTAGTGAAGTAATTTAGCCCCAGTTCACTCCTCCCAGCTCATTTTTGTTTATACTTCAGGGCCTGAGGCTGTGGTGTGTCTTTGGATCCAACAATCCCAGAGGGATTGTTCTGTCTGACCAAAACGTCAAGACAGATAACTACACTTTATATGGAGTTCAGAGTTGTGCACTAATGCAGTATAGAATTTGAAAAATATAAAAGCCAAAATCTTAAGGCATCAGTGCTTTGCTTGTATTGCTTATTTAGAATCATAGAATACACTGGGTTGTAGGGGATCTTTAACCCTAGTCCAAAATGACATCTGTGATTTCTTACTGGTATCATGAACCTGGAAAACTCTTGCAAGTTGTTACATAATGATACTTGGATGTAAGCACCAGAAGCATTTGCACTGCCTTGCCACATCTCTGGAATGCTCTGAGACACAGTGAATCTATGAGCAATTTTGTAAATGCAAGGAACAGGATTTATTCTTCAGATGACTGCCAGAAGAGTTTTACTCCTCTTTAAATCACTGAGTCTGAGCTACTCATTTCAGTAGAGTTCCTCTTCAATTCTGTTGCTGTAAGCAAGGGCAAAGCACTGCCTCTGGGAAGTGAGATTTACAGCACAAATCAGAACCAAACCAGGGTTTTTTACATGGGCTCTGAGTGAGTGTCAACAGCTTTCCAAAGAGATTGGTTTGTGGCTCTGAGAGCCAAACATTCTGCCTGCTTGTGCAACCAACAGTTCCACTGAGGAACATTACCTGAGCTGTAAAAAACTATGTAAAACTCTCCTTATGGCAGGCTTGGTCCTAGAGCTCATTAAATTTCTGCCTCCTCTTTCTGCTGATTCACGCTTCTTGCACACACAGAAATGGCCAGAGGAGCTGTGGGATGGAGAGGGGGGTGAGCCCTGATGCAGAGCCAGGTGGGCTTGTGCTGTGAGGCTCAGAGCAGCCCCAGTGCTGGGGCACAGACAGGTTTTACCCTCTGGGACTAAGTGATTTAAAACCAAAGAAAACACACTCCTGATTTTGGGAGTATTTACCGAGCATCACACACAGGGTGTGAAGTTCTCTCTCTAAACTTCACAAAAGCATAATTCCTACACATCCTTGCTGTGCTTCAGGGAAAGAATCTCACCTGCAGAGTCCACAACTTGATAAATTAGTGCAGCAAAGGCAACCTCTGCTTCTCTCAAAAGATTCATAGCAAAAAAACCCATGATGAGTGTGGCAAAGAGCACAACACTTGTGTTTTGATTTGTGTGTGCAAGCACAGAACCTGGCACTGCATTTCCAGTACAAAACAGAAAGGTATCTAAATGTCATTAATGCCTTAAATTACCCCTATTGGCCTATTGAAAATGTGTGTGGATACTAATGACCAACTTTCATCTTGCATTCACATCCTTGAAATTCTCTCCCGAGAGCTGAAGATAAGCAGCACGTATGTGTTCCATAAGTAATGAAGTTATCCACCAAAATGTCAAGTTGTAGGTAGAGTGATAGATGAGAACAGACTGTAATTTTAATGCACTTCATGGTCTTCACCTCTTTTTTGCATTCAAACTTTACTGACAAGAATATGTATATAAAGTACATCTCTGTAACTGTGTCTATAAAGAAACAAAACCCAAACCAAAAACAAAATAAAAAAAATCAATAGCTTGATTAACCAAGTAAATTACACCATAATAGGATGCTATTAATTATCCATCAGTTTAAAAACAATCCTAGAATATAAATAGTTGTTAATATTAAACATTCAAAGGTTTTCCTTTTTTGATCTGCACATGAATAAAGTTAGTTTTGCAGATCAATTTGCTGATGATTGATCTGTGAGGTTAATACTGCAGAATGACCATTTAGTATGCTTTGGATCACTTAATATAAAATAAACTATTTTACATATATAAAATATATAAACACACCCATACACACAGAGACTTTCACTTTATGACACACTGAAGATGAATGTTTTAATTGGAAAAAGAGCAGCTCTGAGGAAGGGCACCAATGAAAGCCTGGGTATCTGTCAGTTCATTGGCTTCTTGCTGACCTGGCAATATCTGCTTGCTCAGACCAGTTCCTCCTGTAATGACCTCTCCAGCCAATAATGTGGATCTGCCAGATAAAAGCTGTGTTTTGGGTTTTTTGCAATTTGTCAAGCATGGGTGACTGTGAGAACTTGGCTTACTTTTATCAGCACACGAGCACAGTGAGGAGGCTTGCAGATGTTTGCTGATAGCACCAGGCCGTGTCTGTAGGAGCAATTTGTAACAAAGCTGGCTTTGTAATTGTCTGGAAATCCATGCCTGTCTCCAGTGATATCCTCATTGTCAGGCTGCTGTTCTCTCCTCTGCCTTGAAGGGTCTTTCTGAGTTGTTCCCTGCAGCTGGAATAACTGCCACCTGAATAGGCTGGTAGTAATTATCTAGAAAAAATTCTGTGTAAAGTGGAGTTTTTTTGCTTAAACCCTGTTTTAATTTTACCATACATTCTTGGCCTATAGTTTTTAGTTGTCATCTCTGTCTATTATGTTTACTTCAGAAAGCCTATTATGCAGCACATCAGATTTATTGCCTTGTTTGGGTAATACAGACCCTCAGAATTCAGCAGTACCTGATACACAGATACTAATTAGTATCTCCAATTTCTTCATTCTATATTTACACTAGCTTTAGAGTTTATCACTTAATTGGTATTCATACCATTATCTGCAATTATTTTTCTGTAGACTCTTTAAGGAAAGCAACATAAAACCCTTTTCCCCAAAGGTGCAAGATTTTAAAAGAGTAAATTCTTGTGAGAACGATATGCTTATGAAACAAGAATTGTTTGTGCTGCAGTGAGGAGGGGAACACCTGTAATGTGCCAGGCTTGGTTTGGGCCTGTTTGCCCTGTAAGGTAACAGAGTTTAATTCTATACTGCTTGCTGCTTTAACATCACAGTATTTTTAATTATGCTTTTCATAGTGTCCATTTATTCTTTGTACTGCATTGCCTTCAGATTATTGTGTGTAATATTTCCTGTGCTATGCAGGGAAATTAAATGCACAGTGGCCAGTCCTTTATGTGTAAAAGGAGTTTATATTTGAATACTAACCACAGATCAGGTTTCTCATGGGATTGCTCCATGCAGAGCATGCATCCAGAATTTCGTCTTGGGGCTTTCCCACACAAGTGTTTCTCTGGAATGGTACTTGTAAAACATATTTTCTTCAAGATAATTTTCTTAATTTATACTGAAATCCTGTGTAAGGTAGTTTCCAGAGCATTAATGTCCAAGGGTTGGTTATCCACAGATCCGAATTAAACCCAGCACTGTCCTGGTCTGCACCAAACCTTCCACAAGGTCGTGGCAAAGACCCACAGCTCCCAAACAGTGTTTGAACACAGGGAACTGAGTGTGTGACAGGATGTGAGCACAGGGAAAGCTGCAGTGCTGGCTGCTCTTGTGCCACCCTGCAGCGATTTTACTCACGGCGATGTTGGAAAAGGAATTTCCAGGCTATTCTGCAGCACCTCAAGTTTCCTTGAATACTTTCAGGGAGCCAGAGGCAAATTTGGTCCCATCTCTGTCTCTGTGATCTGCAGCATGCTTTGGGCATACAGCTCGGGCTGTTAAAATACAAAGAAAACAAAAATTAAAGCAAAAAAAAAATAGAAAAAAGAAAAACCCAAACCCCCTGTTTTAGGTAACCATGATGTTCAAGCAATATAGAAAATCTTGATGAAGAAACATATCTTATCCTGCATGTAAGGAAAGGTAAAAATGGGACTTTAAGACTTCTCATTTGGTTAAAGGAGCCATTTTGCAAAAGGAAATAATTGCCTACAAACTGTTTTAATGTAAAAATCTTTAAAAGTGTTTCTCTTTTATTTTTGGAGAATTTCTACTTTTCCTTGTCTCAATAAAATGGTTCTGTTTGGAATATGTTGCTGATTTGAGGGCAAAAAGAAAAGGAGAGCGAGAAAAGCCTATAAAACTATAGATTATTTTTTATGGATGATGAGATGGTCCCCATTTGCATTTACAGCTTTACAAGGATTGTAGCACTAGGCTCTTTTTCTTTTTTTTTGATGGAAATGCTTAATCTGAGCTCAATGGGCCATAATAATTGCCTGTTTCTTCCAGTAGAAATAAACCCACTTGTATGTGACACTTGAAACCTTAACTCTGCTTAGTATTACCCACAGAATTGGAGACAGTTCTTCACCCAAATATATTTATGACAGCAGCACCAGTCGATATACAATACCCAGCCAAGGGCACTGGAGAATAAATCAGTCCCTGCAGCCTCTGCTGGAGTGCAATAACTGATGGTGGTAATAAAACCCCAGGAAATTAAAATTCTGTGCATGCAAACACACATACCTAGCCAAGAGAAACCCGAAGCTCTCTGTTCTGGTGAGAATTTGCATATTCATAGACATATACACCGTGTACCCCTTTGTGTTAGAAACACAATGGAACGCCAAGTCTGTGGGTTGTCAGCACATTCTCACCTCCTTAGAGTGTCCTCAGCATCTGGGGGCTTTCAGGAGACATGTCCGTGAAAATTGAGGCACCTTGTAGTGGAAAAGGACAATCCCAGTTACTCCTTGAGGAAGAAACACTGATGTTATGCTTGAAAGCTTCTAGATGTTGCTGTAAGTGACTACCAAAGGCTCTGAAATCCCCATTTCCAGTTCATTTCATGCCGTGTATTTATGCAATTACTGGTATTTTTAATGAGTCCTCTGTTTGAGCACCTTGGGCTCTACTTTGTGGCTTTGTGAGCTCTTGGGATGGATGTTGTTTCTTCACTTGTGTTTTGGGGTTTCAAATGTAGTACTGAGAGGCAGTTTAGATTAATACACAGTATTATTTATACATTTATATACAAGCCCGTGCTTTTTCCACATATTAAATAACTTGGAGTATTATTTCTCTTGAATTCTGTGGGGCAGTGAGATAATGAACACTAATAAGTAATAAAAAGATGCAGTGCAATATCTGTTTCCAAATTGAATACAGCAGTGCACGTGTGTAAGGTGGCAAGGAACAAACCCAAGCATTTAATTTCTGTCAGAAGACTTTTCCAGTCAGATGAGTGTCTAACGAGAGAAGCACTGGCAGATGGATTGTGCAGCTAGTTTGAAATGGTGTGGACTGTCTCTCGGTGCCTGGTGAAACACAACTGTGAGAGGACAATCTGTGCTTTGATTTCAGCTGCTCAATCTGTGTGCGAATGAGAGAGATGATTTCTCAATCAGAGGGTGGGCAGTCACCAGCTGGGAGCTGGGTCCTGGTAAAGGCACTGTGGCTCTGGGCTTGCTCACCTCAATCTCCAGCTCCACAGTTCCTGTGTAGGTACTGACTGTAATAATAAAAACAAATGTATTATTGAAATTCTAGCAATCCTACTTGCACTGTCGTTTTTGAGGTGTAGAAAGAACGGCAGAAATATTAGGGGCCCTTTGATTTACCACACATGTTTATTTATGGTAAAATATCTAGAAGATAAAAGACATTAAATTTTCACCTATTATTTTTCAGCCAGTGGACTGTGCTGTGTTTCAAATAACCTAAATCCTGAAAACATTTTGGATTTGAAAATGTAGAACCACTGCTTGGGAGCGTTGAACTGCTACAGAAATGTTCTTTAACATTTAAGCAGATACTTTCTGTAAATAACCTTATTACCCTCCTATTGTTCCCTTTCCCCATCACCTCAGCCTTTCTTTAAAATGACACTTTACAAATTTGAGAGCAAAAAAACCTTCCCAGATGGACTGTTGGTGTTCCCTAAAACCTGCAGTAATGCTGTTGTTCTCTCAATCTGTTCATTCATGGGTCCCATTTTCCTCATGGCCAGGGCCTGTGTGTCTCTATGAAGAGTGGATAAATGATAAATATATTTAACAGATATTCAGTCTCCCACCTGTTACTGTTATTTAAAGAAAATAAAACTGCTTTCCCCATTCTAGTCCTGCACTCACTGGGGATTGACACCAGCAGGTTGCACAGTATTTCCAAAGGGTCTTTTTTGGTTTAAAATGATGGAGCCTGACAGCAGAAGTGTCTTCAAAACTGCCATAAATTTTACTCCTATAAAGGAGCCTGTAGTTTTTCAAAGCTTTTCCTTGATAAAATCTTTTAAAGTGAATGGGTCTTTTAGGCATTCTTCCACTAAACTCATAATATGTGAGAGCTTGACACAATGACACTCAACATATTGACCAGTCTTGTACTAAAATAAAGAAATAGTTAATTGCATATGATTGAGTCCAGAGCCATAACAAAGTAAATTTAAGATTGAGAAGCAGTGTATTTAAAATTGCAGGATGTGCACAAGGTTTGCTTCTAGGCTCTCTTGATCATTAATTAAATATGTTATGGCTTTCAGTTTTTCTCATTTATCTGTACAGGTTTACATATTGTAAATGCATTATTTATGTTTTCCCTTAAGTGCTCAGTACTGCCAGGATGTTTCTCTTAAACTGGCACAGATAACGAAAAAGACAAAATGAGAGAGCAAATTTGGCACTGGTGAAATGCTCAGAGAGCTGCTCGTGTTCAAATGAGCCTTTCCCAGATGTATTTTAATAAACTTGATCTGACAAATAAAGGGCCGGACAGACAGATGGCATCTGTGTTTAAACAATGAAATATTTTTGTTTGTTTCATTAAGGTAAATTTGGTTTGTTTGTTATTTTCCCCTTTAATCTCATCCTGATAATGCCTTATCACTAAGCCTTGGTGCTTTTTTTCTGGAAAGCTCCTAGGATGGAGGGAGCTGAGGGAGCTGTCTAGATGGATGTTCACTCTGAGGGAAGCCAGCTCTGAAGTGGATTTTGGTGTTGTAGCTAAAACAGAGTTTGGAATCAACCATTTGCTGAACTTGGAACCGAGGGATTTGGGGTGTTCCATCCCCCTGTTGTTTTTTACCTTTCAGAGTAAACTGAGCATCATGCAGGTGGTTGAATCAAATGATAATTTAATATAGTGTTCTCACATCCATATGAAAGCTGTTTGTTTTAAGGTAACTTGATTATTTTTTTTTTAATTTTGGTTGTCCTGCCAGATATGGAGGAGCAGTTGGATGTTAAGATGTGGTCATCTTCTTATTCACTTACCCATTGCTTCTCTGTTCTATTCTCCCACTGTTCATAAACACTTCTTTCCCATCTTAAATACAATTTCTTATGGTGTCTGAGACATTAGGTATTTTATGTTTCAAATTGCAGTAGCAAATATCTGCTAACTAAAACACAAAATTAACTATCTGCTTAAATAGTCAACAACTATAAACCTTGTTCTCCTCTACAAGTATTTGATACACTTTGTTCTTGTTACCTTAGAAATTTCACCTTTCTTGCATTCCAAATCTCCTCCCTCCATCCCACCAGCAGAGGTTAAAATCTCTTCACAGAGAAAACCTAAATAACAAAAAAAGGCCCTGAACAGAACAAGACAAACTCACTTCTAACTTTGACCAGATCATCACTGTTGGTCCCTTCCGACTGAAATATTCCGTTCTGTTTATTTTAATCAAGGTAAAGAGGTTCATGTGGAATTCAGATTTGAAATTAACTTTTGAGACTTATACAAGCACACTTACAATGTGGACTAATATAACCTTAAAATGACTCATAAATGGTGTAAAATCATGAACTTTGAAAAGTGGAATTGTGTGGCATTGTTAGTCTGCAAGTGCCAGTCACTTCTGCTGTACTTAATTTGACTCCTTAGGGGAATTGTAATTAGACTCATGCTGAATTCCTGTACTCCTTACTCCCTGCTGGGAACTTCAAAGAGCATTTGTTTCTGTTAGGTTTGTGTTTTCATACAGGGACTCTTGTCAAATTCTGCTGTACAAGTAGAAGGTTAAGCCTGTAATGTACTTTTTAGGACTCCTTCTGTGCTGAAAACCAGACAGTTTTATTTTGTTTGTAGTAACCTAGCTTTGAGAAGTTGCCATTTTCATTATCACTAGAGAGTAAAAATATCTTATACAAATGGGTATTGGTTGGTGTTTTAGCTGTTTTTAAGTACAAAGTAGTGAGAAGTGTATTCCAAACCTTTGAAGATATCCTCAGAAACATTGCATCCAGTTTCATGTTTTATGGCTTGTTTGCCATCTACACCAATGACAGAACTGACAGGGATGACACTTTCAAGGCTAATTATGCTCCCTAAAGCTTCTAAAATTATTTCTGAAGAAAACCAAAACAAAACCCAACCAGACACAAACCCCCTCTCTCCACACAGACAGATCAACACCCGAGAGCCTTCCTGAGCAAAGCTTTCAAAGTTTGGTCCCAGAGGTGCTGGTGCATGGCTGAGTTACACACCTGGGAGCTGGGAGGCAGGCTGGGAATGGACATTCCAGGGTGGTTTTTGTTCCAGAGCTCTCCTTGGAGGAGCCTTCTCCCTCTGGCAGAGTTGGGGTGTCCCAGGCTGTGCTGCCACTGTCCCCTGTCTGGTGTCACAAGAAGTGAGGTCCTGCCCAGCCAGCAGCTCTCACACTCTGAGCAGTTTCTTGTCAGTCTGGCAGAGCACAAACAGCAGTATGGGAAAAAAAAAATGCTGTAGAATCAAATAATGTTCAGAGTGACTTTTACACTGGATTAGAGCTGGATGTTTTCATGGGAAAGTGTTTTATCACTTATTTGAAGCGTATGTATCTTTATTCCTGAGCTGTGCTGTGAATTTCTCTCATATAGAAGTAGTGGGATATTCACAAATACAACAGACTAGTGATAGGGCACAAAAAGGGGGCAAGCTTCTTCCTGAACTGGACTGCCAGTCAGGTGTTTAAAATCTAAACAAAATTCTTTTCTACTTCAGTTTTGTTGTGAGTTCTGGCATTAATTTAATTAAAATATAAGTTGATAAAATATATTTTTGCAATAATGATTCTGTGTGGATGCACAGGACAATATCGTCTTTAGATAAATGGTTGCATATCCAATATTTATATGTGTGAGACAGATAGATTAGCAGCTTTGTTGTGGCAAGAATGTTATGCTTTCCAAGTTATTTTGGCATTTTTTTTTCTTCCCTTATAGAGTTCAAAACAACAGATGAGTTGTGAAAGAGAACAGCTAAGGGTAAGTGAAATGATTTGCAAAATGTTCTGTTTCTTTAAAACATAAGCAGAATTTAGTCTGTGCTATTGACAGATGAATTCCTTAATTTGAGAGGAACTTATTTAGTTCATTTGTTGCTTGTTGGTAAATATTGTACATCTTTCAGTATAAAGGAGCTAGACAGATAGATGCAGGGTTTTTTCTGTACTGTGATGAGATTTGGCAGTAAAAATCTTGAGTAAAATCTTTGCCTCTTCGTGGGACCCCTGACACTCAGTGAGCTCCTCCTGTGCAGCTCCAGCAGTGCCCAAGGTCACTCCCAGACTTGCTCCACTCACATTGTTTCCAGCAGGAAGAGGTTCTTCTGTGGTTTTGTCTTGTGTAATTGCAGAGAGGAGCCAGGGCAGGGCTGTGAGGAGCTGTTATTTCAGTGTCTGTTGGTTGTGCACCCTCTGGAAGGGGATGGAGTTCCTGAGCCCAGGCTGCTGACCTCTACAGTTTCCCCCTTTTCCTGTATTAGAGTGACTGTGTTAAACAGCTTTTAGTCTCTGCTGCCTTTAAATGCTACAGATCCCTGAAGATGCTTTTCCATTGCAATATTTCTTGATTGAGTCTAATATTTGTTTGGGAAAGTATAAGAGCCTTCATTAACTAAAAGAAAAAAAAACAAAACAAAACCACAAAAACCCAACCAACCAAAAGCTTTTTGGTCATCTGAGTGTTGCTTAATAGACCTACATTCATTGATAGCACATGCTGAGTATTTACTTGAAATCCCACATGCAAGTAGAGAGGCAGAGGCAGGCCTGAAGGAAGGGTAAGTTTCTATACAAACAAAATCTATACAACAAAAAACTTCTTGGAAATAGAAAAAGCAGCTTTTTATTTGTTTGTTTGTTTGCTGTTTACTAAGCATCAGCAGTGCCTGCATGACTTGCAAGTATAAAGAATATACTTGTCTTAAAGTACATTGTGCAGTGTTCTTGCCCATCCAGCCATTCTTTAGATTAACTCCATCAACATATCTAGATGCTTCAGCTGGTCCTCACCACACTTGGAATGGGATTTTTGGTAAACAAGTTATGCAAGAGCAATGCATCACATACTGTCCTCAATTCTTTCCTTGCTGCCATGAGACTGCATTGCATTGTACTGGAGCTGGAGTGACAAAGCTTTGTTTTATCAGCACTCATGTCTCAACAGAGCAGCTGTCAGAGCTAAAATATTGCAATAGTACCTGAAGGACAAGCTGCTTTTCAAGAGGTAGCAGTGCCTTGAGAACAAAGCAAGTGTTCATTTCTTTTTATTGTTTTTATTTTCTCCCTTGAATGAAGGAAAATATTGTTTTACAATATAACTTGAGGAGGCAATGAGCTCTTTTTGGAGTAAATTTGTGTGCTTTTTCAAAGCAGTGGATAAGAGGTGGTGCAGTGAAGCTTTCATGTGTCTTTCCATTCCAGTATTACACATTTCTGTCTAACAATGAGCTCAGTGCTTGGGATGCCTCTGTGGCAGAGCAAAATGTGACACCTGAAGACAAAGCCATGTCTGTAACCCACTAAATCGAGCTACATCTTCTTGCACAACTCCTCTGATGTTCCTGCTACACTAAACACAGTTTCTGGTGAAAATTCTGCTCCTGTCCCAGAGATCCCCCATGGCTTTCAGAGCTTATCTGCTGTGCCAAAAGGTCACACTGGCATTTAAATGTACTGTGTGTGGACATAGTGCACTTTGAGCACCATCGGGTGTCACTTGACCATTCTGCCACTTTTAGGCTGGCTCCTTAAATGAGCAGTTCTGTTAAAGAAATGTTTCATTTGAATCAGGTTTTGGGGTTTGTTTCATTTGAATCAGGTTTTGCAGGCTTGCAGTATTTTCTTTTGGGGTTTGTGACCTGCCATGAGTACTTGGATGTGAGTCTCTTCACAAAAAGTGGTGCTTCATCCCAGCTGAAAGAATTGAAATATAACAGGGAAACAGGATTAAAATAAGCAAATGCCAACATCCTGTTGTTTGTTAAACCAAGTCAACCAGGTTATTGTTAATCATCTAAAAATACAATAAAAAAGACAGACTATCTCCCACTTCCTTGCTAAGTCTAAGATGAAAATTTTGCCACTCTCCTTTTTTGGTTCTCTAGTAATTCCTTAGTCTAAAGCCATAAAAAATGTTTCAAAAGCAAGGCTTGTAAAAAGCAAAATAGTGTAAATAAATAATTAGTCATTATGAGAGGTGACCTAGAGGAGAGGGTAGACAGGCCTAAAGGAATAAAGTAGGGATTTATTAAAGGCCTTCACAGGATACACCTTGGGCAGTGCAAGAACCTGGCCAAGGCTCTGCCCAAGATGGACTCTGAATCACGAGTTTTTCCACTTTTATAAGCTTTGGTCCATTTCCATATTGGGGTTGATTGTTCAATTACAGCTCAGGTTGTGCAGTTCCATGCTCCCGGATTGCTCTCCTCAATTTGCTGCTGTTTGTACTTTTTGGGCCTGGAAAAGGATTGTTTTGTGCGACTGAGCTGTGAGGAGATCTTGCCAACACCTTATATGAAGTTCAGAGTTACACACTAAGGCAGTACAGAATCTGGAAAATATGAAAGCTGAAACTTAAGGCATCAATTGTGTGGCTATAGAAAGAAATATCCAAGTCTGACTAAAATCATTTCCTCAGCTATTTCTCACCTCTTATCTTGTAAATTCCAAATGCAAAGCAGCATGTCACTGTTCTGGAATAAAGCCCTTAGAGTCATGAAACTCATTCATATTAGAGCCTCTGGCCATTATACATTATATTTATAATGAATGATAATCCTAATAATTAAGGAAGCCTGTGCTTTTTAACCCTTTTCTACTCAATATTTGAACTTCACAACAACCACAAGTGTGTAACTTATTTGCCCTGCCAACCTGGTACAGTCCCCAGGTAAACATGGATGACTTTACCTGAATGATTTAAATGAGAAATTATACAAAAACGATGGGAATTTTATCTCTGTCAAGGCTGGTTGTAGTCTTTATATTCCATTTGGAAAAATAACATAACCTAACTTTGGTGCATTTCCATTTGATTTTAAAAAATAAAGCATCCATGTCATTTTTCAAGTTTTACTTTCTCTTGGCACTGATTTTCATTAGAACGTGCTGCCTTGAATAATAATTATTTTCATGTTTCTTAATGTCCTTTTGCTTTCTAATCTGGTGTCGCTTAAGTTATACTAAAAAGATAAAAAGTGTGTTTTTAAAGGCAAATTGACTCATCAGTATTGCTCTCCCCACCTCCCTCCACACACTGCACTTCATCAGTGTTTCCTTTAAGGAAAATAATGATGCTCTTTGCTCCCCTTCATTGTGTTTTGTGCTATCCAGTCCTGTTTATAAATCTCTTGTTGGACAGTCACAGCCTCTCCTCCTCTCTGCCTCTCTCCTGTTGCCCTTTGCTGCTCACGAGTGCCTGTGTGTGGTTGGCATTCTGATGCATTACACATGACCTGTAAAGACACAGAACTCACAGGCTGCTCAGAGTCATTTAAAAGTGCTTTTCTGCTTGTATTTCAGTCTGAAAAACAGACTTTGAAACATGCCTCGACCAGGTTATTTAAGGCTGTGAAGAAAATTGGGATGTGAGCCCTAAGCAGAGATTATTTGGAGAACATAAAGCTATAAATAGGGGCAGTGCCAGCTCACAAGTCTGTCTGCTGTTGCCACTGAACCTTCCTTGCTGGTCTGACTTGAACCTGGCATGGTACTTTTTTATCATAGCTAAGGACAGGCTAACTTAAAGCTTACAGAGCTTTACTCAACCCTCAACTCATCATTTATTATTTTATATGATTAATTCAGTCTAACTGTTTAAAATGAGCTCCATGAGTTGTGCTGTAGAAGAGAAGGCTTCTGGTCCTGATGCAGCAACACCAGATGAGCTCTCCAAGGTGGGCAGAGAGCAGTTTTAAACTCTGATGTTGGGAGGCTTTATAAATGTTCCTGTGAATACCAATGAGGTCTAATGGTAAATGGTGTGATTAGCTTCCTTGATGTGAAATTCTAAGTGACCCAGTTGTTGCTCTAATTAACAGCTTCTTTCACTTGTGCTTATTATCAAGATGCATTATATGCAGCCAGAGTTCCTTCTCTGGTCTGAAATACAGGCAGGGCAGGCTTTTACTGTCACCTTGTATTTAATATCAACTTTTATGTTTTTATACTGTTCTAATTTTCAAGGAGACAGAAAGAAGTTTTGCATTCAATATTGTTCTATTTGTCTTGTCTCTTATCTCATTTTTGTTCTTAAATGAAATAAGGTGCAACATGCAGCAAAAAAATGTGTCAAAAGTTACACCAGGTAGAGAGAAAACAAAAGCAAATGCATTTATGCCGAGCATAATTTTTAAGCAACACTGATCCTGCACTATTTAGCTTTATTTGTGTCTTTATCCAGTGCATTAATTTATTAGGTTTGCAATCTGCTCAGCTGTATTGATGAGGGCTCTTGGAAACTTTTTAAAATAAACTTTTTGAAGCTCATTGTTGTGGCATTAGTTTTCTCCAGCGATTAAGAACAGTCCCTTGGCATTTTTGTGTCCAGTGTTCCTCTGATGCACTAAGGAGTTACATTGTGATTCAGTGATAGACACTGATTTTTTAATCAGTTTGAGCTGAGCAAAACCAAACAAATAACTGGAGAGAAGAAGAGAATCCAAATGGAAGTGGCTTGTTAGGTAGATATTATCTCAAGGGTTTTCTGAAATTACCCAGGGTGATAGAAGGGCAGTGCATACCTGGTGGCTGGCCAGGAACCTCTGCTCTCCATCCACCTCCTCCCACCCTGGACAGGAGGCAAGGAAATGGGCATGAGCTTGTTCTGTGGGTCACTGGTGTCATGTTACCAGAGGGCAACATGTGATTCATAGCATTTCTGCAAAACAGGACAGCTGGTAATAAAAATGTCACTTTTTGCCTTCCCTCTGAAAACCCCTTGGTCTGCATTTGTAAACCATGTGTGTTCTGCCTGGAAGAGTAATCTGGAACTGCCAAGTGTCACATGTTCCTCAAGGAAAAGGGGTTCAAAGGGGAGATGACTACTAAAGGAGGGTCAGCCCAGTGTGTTTGCTACTCATCCTTTGCTTAGGAATTCACATGTGCTGCATTTGCTGTGCCAGACAAGGGGCTTAGAGTGATCCTGCTGTAGTTCCTGTAGTTATTCTTGCAGTTATTCTTGTGCTCATCCTCCCTGTAGGTGTAGGTGGAGATACAGGTAGGTGAGATCAATAAGGAGATGTATTTTTGGTTCCTGATTTGTATCACACATTGCCATGCAATCAATTTGGAGTATTCTCACTCAGTGTCTTACCAACTCTATTCCCAGACATTCCATAAAGAGTGATACACATCACAGCTCAGGAAAAAAAAAAACCTTGGAAATAAGATCTAAAAAAGACTGGGGAGAAAGGTTAATGGTAGGGATGTGATTTCATTTAAATTTGAACTTGATAGCTTGAAATAAATGTGTGCCAAAAAAAGGCAACTAGAAAAATGTAAATTTCAATTGCAGTCTTGCTTGGCACTTCTGCTAAATTTTAGGAGCCTTCCCAACTATAGTAACTCATAATGTTACTATATAAAACTCCAATTTGCTGCTTAATATTCTTGCAACTTAAGACAATAGCAAGGTAATGAAAACTGTTGAGGTTCACGTTTCAAGTGCCATGGCCTCTCACCACAGGGATTGTGTTCTCTTCAAATGCTGACTGCTAATAGGGCCCTTGGATCAAGAGAATAAAGTGTTAGCTGCACTTTGTTCAATAGTGGTGCCGCTCACTTCAGGCTTCTTTGAATTCTTTCAGGAATAGTTAAGAGGTCTTTAGGTAATGTCCTGACTCTGCTCTTGATGGAATGCTATTCAGAAAACTTTCCATTCCTGTCCTGGTGTTGTTTTGGCATCTCTCTCTGAGAACAGCAGGCAAGGCTTTTCTGCTGTTCAAGCACCACTTTCTTTTGAGTTCAACTTTGATTTTTGCCCAGTCAAGGATTTTCTCTGTGTGGTGCTTCATAATTGCTGGAACTGAAGGACCACAGGAATTTTTGGTGAGGCTGAAGCAATGCCTGCACTAAGTACCTGTCTGGTTTGGGTGGCTTTTTATGGAATTCAGCACCCCCTCAGTGTGTGTTTAAACTCATATCTGTACACAGAAATCAGGGACAGGGAATAGTTCACTAGGGCTAATGAAGGTTCAGGAAGTGGAAAATTTATGAAAAGACAGAAGGTACTACATTTAGACAGTTTAAGGGCTGCTGAGATAGTACCCAAAATAAACTCAATATCCCAGTGCTCTCTTCCTCCTGCTGCACAAACATGAGCAGTGCCCAGTCCTGGATCCAGTCTGGGTTTGGGAACAGCTCCTGCACTCAGCAGTGCCCAGTCCTGGATCCAGTCTGGGTTTGGGAACAGCTCCTGCACTCAGCAGTGCCCAGTCCTGGATCCAATCTGGATTTGGGAACAGCTCCTGCACTCAGCAATGCCCAGTCCTGGATCCAGTCTGGTTGTGGGAACAGCTCCTGCACTCAGCAGTGCCCAGTCCTGGATCCAGTGTGGGTTTAGGAACAGCTCCTGCACTCAGCAGTGCCCAGTCCTGGATCCAGTCTGGATTTGGGAACAGCTCCTGCACTCAGCAGTGCCCAGTCCTGGATCCACTGTGGGTTTAGGAACAGCTCCTGCACTCAGCAGTGCCCAGTCCTGGATCCAGTCTGGGTTTGGGAACAGCTCCTGCACTCAGCAGTGCCCAGTCCTGGATCCAGTCTGGGTTTGGGAACAGCTCCTGCACTCAGCAGTGCCCAGTCCTGGATCCAGTCTGGGTTTAGGAACAGCTCCTGCACTCAGCAGTGCCCAGTCCTGGATCCAGTCTGGGTTTGGGAACAGCTCCTGCACTCAGAACAGCAGCTTTTGGTTCAGCCTTTGTGCAGCGAGTGCACGCAGCTCCTGCCGCAGAGCGCTCGCTGTGAGCAGGGATGCTGGCCTAGAAAAGAAGAAAGGTTTTCTTGCTTAGTTTGTGTTTGTTGAGAGGGAGCTCTTTTTTCACCCAGCTTTTGTAGTTTCTCTTTGATCATCTGGAAAGCAGACCTTTGAGTGCACAGCTTTAGCAGTGTTTATACTATCCTGACTTATGATTTCAACCTCTGCTGTTGCTGAGGCAATTGGGCTGGCAAAGATCGTGGTCCCTTTAGTGGCACCCCTAATTCAAGAAGGAAACTGCTGTCTAGTTTACAGTGCACTTTGGAGGATTTGTGGCTTTAGGGTTTTTTTTGGGGGTTTTGGGTGTTATTTGGTTTGGTTTTGGTGTTTGTTTTTTGTAGGTTTTTTGGGGGTTTTTTTGGGGGGGGAGTTTATTGTTTTGTTGTTTTTTTTTTTTTTTTTTTTCTTGGTTGTTTTGGGTTTTTTTGCAAGTTTTGGGTTGCTGTTGTTTGGTTTTTTTCCCCCTGGGTGTTTCCACGAGGCCTTTCTGGCGTGGGTGTGGGTTGTGCTATTGGTTTGAACTATTTACTTTTCTTTTGCACTTGGGTGAAAAAAGTGAAAACCTAGGAAAAGTTGTCCAGCTGCAGGTAGCTGGGTTGTATTTTTAACACCCTCTTTAGTTCTTCTCTATGGTGGATTTTTATTCTCATTTACTCATATACAAAAGAACAGATTGAGCAACAAGGTTTTTAAAGGGAACAGGAAGGGCATTGAAAATATGGAAAGAACTGAAATAAAACCAAAAAATTTACATGAACAATGCCAAACAATGTGGTGTTATAGGGACAAATATTCACTAAGCCACACTGACTTCTTGAACCAGTGTTCTTTCAAGTAGAGAGAATGAAGGAATATTGATTTTAATATGGCTATCATATCCTTGTTTTGATGTTTATGGTCTTTTTCTGTTTTGTAAAATCTTCTAAACTTTCCTTGTTTAAACTGGTCAGGTGTACTACTCCACAAAAACATTTCATTATGCTTTTCTAAGTAGCTGCCAATTTTTTTAAAGCACCAAAATTACCAGGAAAAAGAAATCACCTTAAAAAGCCCAGAAATGCATGAATCAATATTAATATGTAGATGCTACTATGTAAATATATACATAGTAGTATGTATTTGTATTATAGATAAATCTATAAATACAGTTAAGAATCCAGTCCTTGTGACTTGTGCTTGACATGCACATATACCACACTGTTGGATAAAGAGAGAAATCTTGGTTTTGGATAGATCAGGATTTTATAAGTCTGTATTTGTTCTTAGTAGTCTATATTTGTTCTTAGTCTTGACGTTTTTAATACTAAGAATACGTGAACTACACGTGTGCTCTGTTCTATTCTGCAGCAAGATCCCAACTTGTCCTGAAAGCCAAGTGTTTGTGTTCAACAGGAATGGCTTTCTTGGTACAGAATCCCAAAAAAGCTCCATGTAGTCTCCAGGAAGCAGGATAGAGAAATAAAAACACACAAAATTGGTGTTTTATCAAGCTGACAATAGTTTTGTGCCATCTTGAAGTTCTGGGCTCAAGAAGGAGCTATACTTGGAGTTGGAAGACAAGTAAAGTACAGAATTTTAAAGACACCTTTAGTAACTAATTTTTCTTTTCACAAAGGCTTGCAGCAAAAAAAAAAAAAAAAAAAAAAAAAAAAAAAAAACTTGTTTAGGAAAAAGGTGTTTTATCCAGAGTTCCACACTTTTCCCTGTGTGGGCCTGGACAGGCTGGAGAGGTGGAGCCAGGGTCAAGGTCCTGCCCCTTGCCTGAGGCAGTCAGCAACATCATCAGGTACTGGGGGACAAACTGATGAGAAATGGAAGAAATCCCAAGCTGGTATTTTCACATTTGTACCATGGGATCTGGAGGGTCCATTTTGTGAGCCAGGAAGTCAAGAAAGGCAAAAATGCTCTGCTGATTTTTAGCATCTTTGTTGTTTCTCACCCCTGGGAGAAGCTGACCTTGTTTCAGGGATGTTTTTCCTCCACATCTGTGTGCTGTTGTGTATTTTGAAGCTTTGATCACCTCTGTTTTCTATAAAGACAGTGTGGCTTAGGGAGAGGGAGATATAAAACCAAAGTGCATCAGATCACAGGCATTTTCTATGCTCCACTAATACCAGAAATTTGAGCCCTTCCCGTGAAGGAGTGGCCACAGAAGTATCCCAAGCATGCAATCAAACGCCATGTAGGCTGTTATTCATAGGAAATGGGCAAAACTACAGATGCACTCAGAGCTCCCAAGTTCCATTTCCACATTTCTTGTTCATGCAGTAGTTATCTCTGCCTCTGGATTGTTAAGATCTCTTTCAGTACAACACTAAAAGAAGTGGTGTTCATCTCAAGGTCACTTTGGTACTTGAGAGCAGCTGCCCTCCAAAGAGCACATAATGAATAGTTTTATTACCTTTTGGTTGCTTTTCCCTACGTGCTGTAGATTGCTTCAAATGCTATCAGCTCATTTCTCCTTTTTTCTTTTTTTTTTTTCCCTTCTCCTCTGAACTACTGCTTTCTACAACTGTTTTCATCATTGTTAAAAATCATTTATATAGCTCCATAAATTACAGGCACTTTACAAGCAAGGAGTAAAATACTGCCTTTGCCCCAAATCCTTTATGGTTCAGATACATCTTTGATATCTGGTGTTCCTTTTTTTACTAAACACACAGCCTGGGAATTTTAAGGTAGATTGCATTCATCTCCTCTTTTATTCCCACAATTTTTCATGATCAAATGATGGTGAGGGCCTTTCTGTGATGCAGATAACCAATCACCAGTTTGCTACTTCCCATAAAGGTATTGTAAACACTCTCCTTACTGAGAATTCCAGGCACATACTTTGGTGCTCATATATTTGCATCTAAAACCTGTAGGCACTGGAAAAAAACAAATCCAGCCTTTTGATAATTTAACTCCTCCCTTGTTCTTTATTTCTTGACACTCTAACTGGCATTTCCCATTTTTTTGGAATGAAATCTCCTAGGAATTTTCACATGATATTGCCACAGTGCCCAAGGAAAAACCCGGCAGCATGATCTTTGAAAAGGTAGTTTATTTTTTGGAGTTTTGGCTCAATTATTAGGCTCCCAACTCCAGGATATCTCATACCTCATTTACACTCCTGCTTCCACTAATGCAGAAACTTAAAATCTAATTGTAGCTATCGTTTAATTTGAAATTAGGATTTTTTAAAATTTTTTTTAAGTTTACCTGGTTGATAATAGTCCAAAATACATTAAATATTTACTATTCTCTTCCACCTTTAAACACAGATTTTTTTTAAAAACCAACCCAAACAAGCAGCTGTACATATAGGGGGAAAAAACTCAGTAAATTCACTTAATAATCGAATTTTTTCTAAGCTCTTGAAAAGTGCAGGGCTTGGGTGCTGGGCACCTTCCCAGTGGTGCTCAACTGGAAATGTGGAGTCCACTGTGGGACTGTGGGGGTTTCTTTCAGTTATGATCATCTTGTATCCAGAGTATCTATTTTACACTGAGAGATAGTAAAATAATTTGAATATTTATCAGTGTTAAAAATATAGAAAAACTTCTCTTAACTCATTTGTATGCAAGTTTTTGGGGTTTTTTTTCGTATGTTGACATCAGAACAGAGCAATCATGGTGTGCTAGCATGGCCATTGAGTTCCTTCTGGTTTGAAAACCAGATCTAATGACTGAAAAATATTAAATCTGCCATATTCTATTCACTATGTTAAAATTATAATTTGGAGCCAAAAATTTTAAAGAGGTTTTTTTTCACTAATTTCTTTGAAAATGCATTAGAGACTCCAAAATAATACATAATGCTATTAGGTTTACATTTAAATCTCAGGCTTTTGCAATTTTTAGAGAACTTTGTGGCTTACATGAGACCAAATATATAAATGATGTGAAAAATGTTGACTTTTATTTAAAAAAGGTTGAAAGGGAGAGGAAAAAAATAATTTTTCAAATTGATTAATGAAAATATATTTCCATGTCTTATTGAGAGTCACCCAAGCTTTATTTTGAAAGTGCTGGCAAACACTGCAGTTATTAAAAAGAGAATAAAGGTCAGTGAGTGTGCATCTGTAATCATACTACCATCAGTGGGGCAATCTAATCTAGAGGAAATTCAGTTGAAACGAAGATTTTTGACGTTATTCCAGTAAATAACAAAAGCAGATTGATGTTCTTGTGTGTTTTTCTGACCTAAATCGCACCCAAATGCTTGCACTGTTTATTTGCTGGGCACTAAGGCATGGTATTGATGCACCTGAAATGCATTCTCTGGAACTCTGAGCCTCTTCCCCTTAGGCTCCTGCTGGAGGCACTGGGAGTGCCTTCCCTTGGCCAGGTGGAGGAGAGAATGTAAAATTCTTGGAATTGGGTTGGAATTTGGGACATGGAAATAGTCTTAACAGGTGTATGTCAGGCCAAGGGCACTTTAGTGTATGTTTAATGAGGTGTTGGTGCTCCCTGACCTCAGTGTTGGCATTTCCACAGCCACAGAAGGGTTTAATTCAGTTTTAATTCAGTGAGTGAAGGTGGAGACTCCCCCAGAACAGAGCATGCTCGTTCAGGGCTCAGAGGAGGACACCCAATATCACCTCTGAGAGGCCAGGTGGGCTTTGTGCAGCCTGGTCCTGCAGCCCAGAGCCTCCCTGCCTGTAAAGAACTCCCTCCTTTGAAGTGCAGGTCAGGATGGAAAGCAAGCCCTGCTTGTTAGCCCTGTGCTCTGGGTGTAAGGTGTTCTTAGGAGACAGTAACTAAACAGAGGCAGGGTACCCCATTCTGAATGGGATTTGCTGTTTGTCATATTGGCACATGGCATTTCATGTTAAAAAAAAGAAAAAAAAAGCACAGCATCTTTTGAAATGCTTCAATCTTGTTTCCTTGCAGAGCTCAGTTTGCCGAGATGCTGTGGTTTAGCAAGGCCTGGCTCAGTGGAAAGCAGTGAGTGCTGTGCTGCCTTTGTCAGCATTTTGGCCATTTCCTCTGTGCGGGAGCGCGGCTGAGCCTGATGCAGCCCCAGAGGGAAGGGATCCAGACAGCTCTGGCCCAAGGAGCTGCTCCTCTGCTGTGTGCTGTCCTGAAAACAAGAGCAGCAGGGCTGGCTCTGCCCCTTGCTGCTGCTCTCTTAGGCTCAGCCCAAGTGCCACCAGCCCTCAGAGCTGAGCACTAGCCCTGGGCTGCACCAGGATCTTGTGCTGGTGATTTGTCTCTGATGGAAGGGAGGAACAACCACTCCTTGTGATGCTACTGGAGAATTTCCCTCCCGAGGGGGGAAAAGAAACAAATCTCAGCTTTCACACATGCACAGGGTCTCATCAGCCTGTACTAGCAGAAGAATCTACATTTTGGTTTGAGGCAGAGGCTATATTTCCAGAATGTCACTGTTTGCAGAGCAGGGTGTAATTTGTTTTGTTTTTGTCAGTGTCAGTACCTGTGCATTTGCTGTTGGAAATAGTTAACTTTGCATTTTGTTGCTGGGAAAGGAGTATCCAACTGATGTGAACCATGAACCCCCTAGGAAAATAGAAAATACATAGATTCAGAGCATCTCAGAACACCAATTAAATATTTAGTGTACAGGCTGGATCTCTCCTAATGGAGAGTGTCTGAGGTAAACACAGCATCTCTAATGTACAATCAATTTAATAACAGAAAGGACTGGCAGCTCATGGAAGGAGAGAGGGTGTATTTTAATTTCAGGCAGAAGAACTGTCTGAGAAGTGAACTTTTAATTGTGAGAATGAATATTCAGGCAATCCAGCTTTGGTTTGCTGAAGGAATTTCTGATAGACCTGGAGGGCAGTGGGGGAATGTGAGGTACTCACAGGTTGCTTTGATGACTGCCTGGTTTTCTGCCTGGTGGTGGCTGTGCAAGTGGGTCTAGAAGCAGAACACTGACATGATTTGTACTGCTTGAAACATGCAGGGAAAACTATTCTGAATCTGACCTTTTGCAAGAAGCTGGATACTCCCAATTTTTTTTTTTTAAGATGAGGAAAAAAATATTCCTGCTGTGGGGACATTGGAAGTGCTATAGTGACCTGGTTATCAGGTGCTGTCCCAGTCTCCTGTCCCAGAGTGTTCCTTGGAGCAGTGCTGGGTGCATTCCCCAGCTGCTCAACTGCTACAACTCCTTTAGAGTTGTGCTGCATTTAGCTTCTTTCTAGAAACACCTGTTCAAAACCAACCATGTTCTGTTTAGAGGAATCCCAGCAATGAGTCTTGGTGCTTTGAAGCTTCCAGGGTGCGTAAGAGCAGACCATGGATAGGATGCGTGGATGGCTGCATTCACAGCCATTCTCAGAGGTGTGCTGCTCCAGGAGGCCAGGAGGGCTCCCTTTGCCAGACTGCCAGAAAGAGCTCTTCATCTCATTTGGTCTCCTGGCATGCCCTGGGTTCCCTCTCAGGGTTTGGACCGATGGACAGAAATTTCCCAGTATTTTTGAAGTGATGTCAAAATGATTTGAGGCCACTTCTGAAAGTCAGAACCATTTGGCCATGCATGTGCATACAGCACGTTGCATTTTTTGGGAAAGCACTGATGCAGCCTTAATTATTGTCTCACTACTTATTTGTCTTTAATAGACAAATATCAGATTTCAGAAAATGTCAAGTGTTTCTGGAAAAACAGAGTCTGAGATCTACTAAAGGCACATGTTCTGTGAATCTCATGGTAGGAGCCAAAAATAAGAAAAAGGGCAATAGAGAAAATCTGCAGACATCAAGATGATGGAGAGGGTCCTACAAGTCACAAAATGAAAGGCAGGCCTAGATGCCCAAAGTGTTTTTGTGGTCTGGAAGGCAGCCAAAGAGGCATTGATTTATTAAAGAGCAGCCTCACGGCTTCCTTTTCTCTGTGTGATGGTGCCATTAGAGCTCCTCAAACAGTCTCTGATTTCCTTGAGAATGAGGAGTAGAGGATTCTGAAGGCAGCTGTTGTTTGCAGGCTGATGCCACTGCCAGACCAGCACTTTGTGTACCTGACTGGGGAATTCAGTGTGTGAAGTGTGAGTTCCTGATGGTTAAACACAGCCACTACTTGTGCAAGAAGTACCTCAGCAGTTGTGTGGGTTTTGCATTCTGCAGTCGTGATGTGGTATAAAAAAACCCCAACTTTAATGAGACAGCAATAGTGAGACACCAATTGTCTCAAAAATGCCCCACTCAGCTGTTTTGTTGATGGAGTTAACTCAGGGCTGTCCTTGTGCACTGCTAATACCCTGGCAGTGATCAGCACCTGTAGCATCAGCTTTTTGTCTGCTTTTGGAGATATCTCAATCCTCTTATGTAACTCCTTTTCTCTTTTCTCTCTCAATAGCCAGGATTAGTTTTGTCGTGTTCCATTCCTTGCCCCTGCAGTGCCTCCCTCAAACCCTGTCCCGTGTCTCCTTGTCACTTGTCCTGCCTGTTTGTCACTTGTCCATGGGCTGCAGAGGCTTTCCTGATACTGTGAGCAGAACTAGGGGGTGCTGCCCAGCCTCATTGGTTCTGCTGCTCTTGCCAGGAGTTCAGGTGACAGAGGAGCAGGTTTTTCACCTTTTCCATGGCAGGGTTGCTGTACAGGGGTGCTGCCATCAGCTCTGGGAGCAGAAGTGTGCTCAGCACACACTGAGGATGTGCCCGTCCCTCACCAAATGAAAACACTGATAGAAGCCAGCCTCAGTGAGGAGGCTGTTCTCACCTTGTTAAAAAGCAAGTGAGAGGAGAAGACAGAGCATGAACTAGTTTTGTCAGATCTGTGGTCAGAAATAGCAGCTGATAGGTTTGCTGTGATAAGCTCTGTGTGATGGCTCTGCTGAAAGGTAGGCTGTTCCATGATTTACTGAACTATTAGAAGTGGTAAAACTGATCCATTTGTTATCATCCAGTGCATAAAGACTTCAGGATTTAAGGAGCCTGCACTAAATAACAAAGCAATTGATATACTCATAAACTAAAAATTACAGGGAAGAAGTCCTTAAGTCATTGGTAATAGGAGCCTTTTATCATATTAGTGATGATTACCAAATGTTAACCCCTACTCCTATTTTTCAAACCAAATCTTACCTTATAGTAGTTGCAATTACTTAAAGAACTCCTAGAGACAACTTTGTACTGATTTATTATGCAAGTGTGGCAGGTTTTCTTTATTAATCTGAGTGCCATCCCTCTCCCAGCCCATCAGGTCCCTGCATCAGCTGATGTGAGCTGATTGATGGCTCTGCCAGCAGCAGCATGGGGCTGATGTCACCTGAGCAATGGGATCAGCTGCCTCCACTGCTGGGGAGCACATCTTTACCCAAAGCAAATTTGAGTGTAATATCTTGAAAAGAGATTTTTTTTTTCCTGTGCTTCAATAACTAGATAATAGTTAGCAATAGTTGGTTTCAGATTAGTCTGTTCTAAGGAGAATATAATTATGTGTCCTACTGAGAAGATGGAAATACCCTCTGCCAGGTTTTAAAAATGCATTATAAGATTGGGAGTTGTCTTTGTGTTCTCTTGAAGCAAAGATTTTATGGGCACTGGAAAGAAGATGTTGACTAAAGCTAAGCAAACATTTGCCTGGAGGTAATTTTACTGATGACATTAGTTTCTTTTTTCTGCTCCAGAGTGTCCTGAGATACTTAATTCATTCAATTTCATTCAACCAATCTAAGTTCTCAAGGAACAGATGAATTGAGAGCCACTTGTTACCAGTGCTCAATATTTGATATCCAGCTTGCTTTATTTAAATGTGAATGATTACATGCTGAAACAGATTTGCTTCTTTTTGTGAGCTGTATAAGCAGAGTATCTAAAATCAAGATTTGCACACACACCTGGGTGTTGTACGGAAGAAAATTGGAGAGCCATACTAACATTTCAGGGAATTTAGTAAAACACTTTTTTTGCAGCAGGTAAATTCTGATCCCATTGCCCTTGTGTTAAACTTTTCTTTCACAGACCTTATTTAAGTAAATTCAAATGCATCATCAAGCCCCAGTGACACTGACCAGACTGAAGCTGGAGTCCAGCTGATATCCTAAGCCCAGGAGGGATGATGAGAGGGTTTCCTGAGGCTGCCAGGGCTCTCTTTGGCAGAACTGTTGGCTGAGTCTGTTCTCACCAAAGAGAGAGAAGAAGCAGCACCTGCCACTGAAATTATGGGGATGGATTGATTGAGCTGTTACCAACTGAAGAATGATCACTAATAATTTGGCTTAATTATAATCACTTAGTTACTCTGAGTTTTGTCAGGATAGGATGTTTGAGTGTTGGGAGAAATCAGCCAGACTTGGTTCCAGGCACATCACAAATGAAGTGTTTGTACCAGACAAAGGGGCAGGCCTCTCATAGTTTTCTTCCCATCACTTTGCTGTGCTAAGTGTTGGGGAAATTAATCCACAAACACCAGAGTGTTATGTCCAAAAAGGAGACAGAGGGGTCTTTTTACTTTATTTGAATAAAGGCAGAGGCCATGGGGCATTCCCCTGGGATGTCTCAGATTTTTGGAGGACACAGCCTCCTTTTTATCCCCATTTCCCAGCCACATTTCCCTTCTCTCTTTCCCATTGGCTGAGGTACTTGAGAGGTTCAGGCTTCCCAATACGCTTGATACCAGAGATTTTCCCTCTAATGTGTAACTCTCCCTTTTAATTTTTAATTCTTGTGGAATTTAGGGGTTTTTCTTCTCCATTGTTTCTTTTATCTTTCAATGTCTAATTTCATTTATCAGCAAACCTAAAGTTTATTTGTAAAGGGAAATATCTTTTTCCATTCACCAATCAGTGGAATCCTTCCCATTGCTTCTTTTATCTCCCAGTGCTGGTTTTATCCACCAGCAGCCCCACAGCTGGTTTGTAAAGACAAATCCACTGTTCCTCTCATAAGGAAAGGGAAAACAAAATTTCACGTTGCTGGTTCTGTGGGCAGTGATCAGCTCTGTGCATCCCACACATCTGCCATGGAATGTGGGACTGGGGAAGCTCCCATGTGCCTCCATCCTGCTCGTCCCCCTTGCACTGAGCACAATTCACCTCAGCCACCAATCCTGACTGGGGGTGTGACATTGTGCTGAGCTTTAATGACCAGGTTGTTGGCTGCTTGCTCCTCAGGCTTTCCTGGGACCATATTCTGACCTTGTTGTAGAGCAAATGGGCACAGAAACCAATTTCGTGCATCAAAAATGACAGAAAGGCTAAAGCAATAGAAATTAATTGGAAATGGGAAAAAAAAACCCACAAAAAACCCAAAAACCCCAAAACAAAACACAAAACCAAAACCTGCGTTGAAAACAGAGTTTATAAACTAATGGAGCTGTTTTTCTAAACACAGAGTTTATAAACCAACATAAAGGTGCACTTCAGTTGCGCTTCTGTATTTACGCTGAAATCCAAAAAGCAAAAGCCAGAAAAAATACGGCAAAACCCACCCCCTTAAAACTGCAGTGACACAAGAACAGATTAAGGACTTGTTTTGTTTCCATACCTCCTAACAATTTGCAGTTTTTCATTTCATATACAGCCATAATAGATGAGGCTGTAAAGGTGTGGAAATTAAGCACAAACACAAATATTTCTTGCCTTTTAAATGCTTCAAATGATTTTTTGTGTTCTGTGTAACTTATGTGAGATTTTAGCGTTGCTGCAGCTCATGTATCATGTGCATCATTTGTATCTTTTCTTGGGGAACCTGAAGTAAAAGAAACCAGTTTATTACCAGTAGTGGCAGTGTAATAATTACCATCACATGCCCACCCTCCTTTATTAGGCTTTTTGGTTTTTAAGAATCATTCAATCCCTCTGGTTTAAGTTTGGAAGAACAGAGATGTTGGTTGAAAACGTGGACTCATTAAAGTCAGTAAGTTTTGTCTTTGCAGTCCATTAGTCAAATCTATGATTTTGATACCCTTCTGTATGGTCATATAGCACCCAGAAAAACAGATTATGCCATCTAGCACTGAGCTTGTTTTAATATTCCTGCAGTTCCTAGGAGTCTTATATCCCTTGCAAAAGGAGGAACTTAGTCTGCATTTTCTTATCTTCCAATGCAGCAAGCAGCAATATCAGTGCTATTTCCAATCTTCTGTGTCATTAATAAATATGCCAAGATATGTCTGTGAATTATGGTCCTTTAATAAGGTAATGGAACTCTTAGAATCTAGGGCTTGATTTTTAGAAATGGGAACTGTTTAGGTGCCAATAAGAATGTGCTGATCACATACATAACTAATCTTGATTAATTATGAGTACAAATTTTATTGTAGTTTCCTTGTTACTATTACCAAGTATTTTTATCTACCCTTAATATCTCACCAATCCCTCGTGATTCTGTAGGGAAAATAAATGATATTGTGATTGATGACAGAAGTTCAGGCTGTGGTACAAGCTCACACAGCAATGCTGGTGCTGAAGGTGGCAGTACCTGAGAGCCCCATTGAGCATCAGAGGAGCTGGGCCATTACAGCAGCAAGGAGCAAACACCCGGACTGGTATCAGATTTTCTGGCTGCCTGTTTTTTGAAAGAACACCAAGGTTCTCATTGATTTCAATAGCCTTTGACCTGAACTTGATGTCAGCTGTCCTGGACCAGCCTTTGTTAAAATGATTGTGGTCAGTACCTTCAATTTACTTTTTTCGCATTGTTTGCAAATCCAGAACATGTAAGAAGTGACCTTAGCAAAAAGGGTTCAGTTTAAACTTCAGCCATAGGTGCAAAAACCAGAGTAATATATCTGTTTTCAGTCTTTTTTTATCCACCTTTTTCCACCTGCACAGGAAGTACAGCTGATCTAACAAAGTATTGAATAAAATTTGTGTGAAAAATAAAACACTTTAAATGAATGGTATTGTACAGCAGCATTACAATTTGTTCCTCTTGTCTGGAGGAATAAGATGTGAAGAATTGGGTGAGTAACCAATTTAATAATGAAGAGAATTTAAAATACAGAGAGAGTAGTTGAAAGCCTTGGGACATCATCCCCTGAAGTTTCATATGCTGCCTGTGCTATGCTCCAAAACAGGGAAATTTTGATACTGAAGTGATTTATAGGCACTACCTGTGCACAGCCTTTTATCACATTAATAAAATCTTTAACTAGCCTTTGAAAATTCTAAAACCTCCTGCGTTCAGTTGAGGTGCACAGATAGAAAGAACTGCTGGCTGGCAGATGTTCAGATACATTATCAGAAAATGTATTTTCAGCCTAACCAGTACAATGTAATTCATTCCAACATGATCTTTCAGGTTTATTACAGTGTAACTGACTACAGAACACAGCGCTCTGTGCAGGAGCCTAAAGGAGCTGAAGGTGTTCAGCTTAAAGGTGACCGGGTCAGGCCTGGTACAGAGCTGAGTCTTGGTGGGCAGACTGACAGATCATTTAAACAACTCAAAACTGCAAACAAAAGGGTTTTCTTTTCCTCTTGTAGGCTGCCCAGGTGAAGGAAGTGGCTTTATTTCATGAGACTGCACTAAACTTATATAAATGTTATTGTCGTTGCACATTACATTAAAAATTGTCACTTCAGGAATTGCTGTGTTAAATCTTTGCCTTTTGCCTCCACTAAGAGAGGCAACAACATTTTAGCTGGCTGTAGTATTTTACAGATGAAGCATAAATAGCTCTGTGTGTGTATGTGTATCTGTTTATCTGGATAAACTTCTCTGTTGAAATCTTAGCGTGAGGTGCCACATGAATTGATGGCTTCATTTTGCTGTTTAATCAGCTCTGAACTGTCATTGCCACAGCAGTTATCTTTACTTGGACCTCACCCTGGTGGCTGATTCCAGTTGGTTTAGTGCTATGGATTTTAGTTTGCTCCCCCCAGTCTTGCTTTGCTGTTGCATCTCCTCTTTATGGGCTGTTTCAGCAGGTGCCTCTCCATTTGCCACCTGCCTTGGTGCAATTTAGTCAAAGTATTTTAATTATTTAGGTGACATTTTACCTTGTATGGTCAGGCTGAATATGTAAATGGATTGGAGTCTTTAGGTAAAAAGATGGGGATTTTTTTTTTAAGAAGTGAGAAGTTTGTCAAAGCTAAAAAATAAATAATCAAACATAAAAACAAGGCCAAATTTCTGTTTAATCTCATTCCCATCACCATTTTCATACCTCATCTCTTTAGTAATTATTGATTTATGATATGGGGTTGATGCATTTGGTAGAGGGACTGTGTGAATAGCTCTCCACATCAGTACCCAAAATGTGCCATGGTCAGGGTGTGCCATGCACCAGTTCACAAGCCAGGCATGATTCTCAAACCCAATAATGCAGCCTTAAAATAAATAACATTTTTCTCCTTTACATTTTAAAATTGTTTCTCAGCTGAGGCTGGTGTTAACTAATTTACTAATTATATTGTGTGTTTTAATGAGAGGGGTTAAATGAGTTAAAAGTATTTTCTTGTAGCAAAGGATAAAAGTCCAAGTGTCAATCAAAAAAACTCGAGTCCCCTGCATGCTCACTCATTTACATAATGTACATTCAACTTTAAAAAAAGAGCAAATGATGCAGTTTTTCTTTATTAACCTTTATTAAATATGCAAATCACAATCATAACTTTGATTTTTAAGTATCTATTACAGTAAGAAAAAAAAAATCTACCAAAAATAAATCAAATCAGCCCAAACACTTTTGCTGTGGTCTGATTTACTGTTTGTACTCCCTGTTTCTGGTGCTGGCAGCAGGAAGAGCAGCAATAACACAGTGGAGACAGTAGATGGCTGTAGAAAAGTGTGTTGAGCGCTCCTGTGTGAGCGTAATAAGATTGGGAAAGGCCTTGACCTGACTGGATGCAGCTTTTATCTGAAGTACATTTAAAGAGATAAAGGAGAAGCAGGGTGCAGTACATGTTCCTTTCTTTTCTGTAGGAGCTTTGCTTTGAGTTTAAAAATTTCTCAAATGTGGGATTTGTGAACTGGGTCCTTGAGCAGGGAGAGGCAATGGCTCCAGAGCCACCAGAGTCACTCTGAGGATTCCCCCCTCCCTCAAGACGTCTTAGAAATCCTCCTATAAAATTCCTACAGAGGGGGCGTCTGTAGATCCCATAATAATAATCAGGAAGTGGTATATTCCCATTTATTTATTTATTATTACTTTTTTTTTTCCCTCTCCCCCCCCCCCACCCCCCTCCAGTGTAGTTGGCTGCCTTTAGTGCACGGACCTGCTCATTAAATAGATACACCAAGAACTGTTACCTAAGCAAGCTTGACAGTAAAGAAAGGACAGCCTGAGTTAGGGAGAAAAAGGGAAGAAAAAAGACAGCCTGAAGCAAGTCACTTCACACGCAGAAAGAGCCACTGAACGAATGCTGTGCTCATAAACAAACTAAAAAAAATACCTTGTATAAGAAGAGAACTGTGAGGACTTGACAGAAAAAAGGCAAGATTTTCTACCCACTGTTTTCAGTTTTCCTTCCAGACATACTTGGTGAAGTAAGGAGACTTCTGTTTGCTGACAGAGCCCTTGATTTCTTTCAAGATGATGATGTATTTGTGGGTAGGTAGTGTCTCTCTCCATGTCAATCTTTTGTTAATAAATGGACTTTGGGAGCGTGGATTTTAGCTGTAGTTGCAGCATGTTTTGTGCTATGCAAGGTGTGTGTGCTGCAGGGGAGCGTGGCTGGGGTGCAGTACCTGTGCTTGCATTTCCAGGCACAGTTTAAACAAACCGGGTCATTTACTGAAGCTGGAATTTATTTTCATGATTTGCAGGATGTGGCAGGGTGCACTGCTTGCTTTTCAATGCCTTAGAACATATTCCAGTCGTGTGAGATTCACTGTGGGGTTCAGTTACAAAGCGAACGCTGCATCACTTGTGGCTGCTCAGAAT
The DNA here is from genome assembly GCF_012460135.2 of Molothrus ater. Lineage (NCBI taxonomy): Eukaryota > Metazoa > Chordata > Aves > Passeriformes > Icteridae > Molothrus > Molothrus ater. The sequence continues at coordinate 12,402,569 of NC_050493.2, read as the reverse complement.
TTGCTTTCTTTGTAAGAAATGAAACAATCTTAGTGTGATTAAAACTTCTAATGTGTGTTACTTAACCCAGTTGCTTTTATACTAATTGTCACAGTCTGTCTTGGCTTTTGAAGTTTCTGGCAATTGACAACTGCAGATAAAGAAATAGATACTGTGTTCCTATTTCTGTGATGTTATAATCAGCATTGTTCTGATTCTTTGCAGCAAAATCTGCTCACCTTAAAAATAATGTTGTGTTGTGGCATGTATGTTTTGAATTAGTAAAGCTATTAACCTGTGTATTCATCTAGGTTTTGATACAGAATGTTTTATTTCTTAGCAAAACAAACCCACAAAGAAATCACGGAACAAATCTGCATACTTAAAAGCTTTTCTGTGTTCCTCTTCAAAGCCTGTACATCTTCTGGGAAAATAGTTTAAACTAATCTCGTTTGACAATCTATTTATTTATTTAATTTAAATGTATGTAAAAATAGACAAGCGTGCAGCTAATCTGGGCCACCTCTGCAAAACAGGCTGCAGAGGAGCAGCACTGAATTCTCAGAGATATTATCAGCAATCACTCCTTCTCTTTTGAAATCACTCGTGCTTCATACTGTAAATCTGCCTCTATGCTTTCTTCTCATTTCTGTTGACCCTCCCCTGTATCTTAGTAACTTTTGCAAAAGGCACTGCATGCAGACTCTAAAGTTTGTTTTTTCAGTGCTTTGACCTGTGCTATCATTTCGGGAGCTCACCAATCACTGAGCCTTATGATTTTGTCTTTTTCTTTTTTTCTGGGTTCTGTAGTACAAGTCCCTTGAATTTTCACCAGTGTGTCTGTACATGTACCAGCAACCCTGACTGTTGCTGGTTTTTAACCCTTACCACCATTCTATATTGAAGCTGAATTTCATTCTCAGATTTCTAAATCAGATCCCTCAGTTGCAGCAGTGGGTCTTTCATTCAGTTTGTGCTGTGCTGTTAGAGTTGCCATCTCCAAAGGAGAGGCACAGGAAATATGTGAGGAAAAGCCCTTCTTTCTGATATGCACACTGAGGTGAAAGGACGTGCATTATTGTGTATTATTCTGTTTCTCTGAGGCACAGGCTCAAAAGGTTTGAAATCCAGGGATCCTCTCCGTCCCCAAGCCTAGGGATCATTCTTAACTTGGAAATTCAGTGTAATACATTTTCTTGCAGGTAGCCATGCAGATTTCCATCACTTTTAGTGCACTGTATTTTTTATTTTTTGTGAACTTTTATAGTTATTCTTTTTGGAGATGTATATAAATGCTTTAAGCAGAACAGCCATAGTAACAAGCAGTTTCTGATGGTACCAATACCTGGTTTTCAAAGCTCCTAGTAATTCATATAAAGGTTTCAGTAATTAACGTTTCACATTTAAAAGTGTGTTCATGTCATTTTTATTTAGTCCTTTTTACTCACATTCTATGATGTCTGTTTTGTTCTGGTTTTCTGATTTTCAGAATTCTTTAAACAGTCCCTCTCTCTTTTGGCACTGCTACACCTGAGTACTGAGTATCCTTCTCATTTGCAACTGAACTTTTCCAGTGTAAATTATTTGTATAAAATCTCAGGATTGGTGGGAAGAAGCAGAGAATAAGCATTTTTAATTGTAGCAGAACGTTATTACTTTGTGGGTTTTTATGGAAATAGAGGATTTCTATTCATAGATTATTTTTTTTCTGAAATGTTGATTTTTTTTAAACTGAGTACATTGTGGCCATGCATAGGTACCTAAGATGCAGCATATAAAAATGCAGTAAAAGGTGCAGTAGGTAAACATGAGACTTGCAGTAGATGTAGGTGCAAGGTATAAACTCATAGCAGCACTTGAAATGCTTTCTCCTGACATCACATCAATTTTTTATGTAATTATAAAAAGCTTCTCAGCAATATTATTAAAATTTAAAGTAGCCAAGTTGTGTGAAAATATAATCTTCCCTTTCTAAAGGGCTTAAAATTAACTGATTACTTTGACTGAGATTTTTTTCAGACTATTCACTCATTTATGTGGCAGTGCTTACCTGTTGTTTGATTTCGTGTGTAACACAGAAACACTTTGGATATTTGCAAAGTAAAATAAAATTTTGATTTCTTCCCATTTTCTGATGTCTTGGACATTATCCTGGAACAGTTTGATGTCTTTTTTTTTTTTAATTCTACTGATGACAGTGATATCAAGTTCCTTTTATTGCAAGCTGAACATGTTTATCTAACTTAAAATATTGTGTAGCAATGCAGAGCACAGACACTAATTCAGGCTATTGAATGGAACAGTCCTGATTAGGTGCTGTTTTTTAAATACTTATTTCAACATTTCAAAAAGTAGAGAAAGATTTTCGTGTTGTTAACCCTGTCAAAGGAAACCCGTATTTGTTGACACCCTAAGCAATTAAATGATGTTTGTATTTATATTTTCCTCCTTCCCTGGACAAAGGAGATCTTTTTTTGGTCTGGTACTGTATGCACAGGAATCAGTGTGCTGTAGGAATCAGAGTTCAGCAGCGTCAGAGTTCACACTGACCAAGAAACTTTGAAGGCTTTCAGGCATGACTGATTTAGTGAAACCAAAAGGGAATATATTCTCTCAGAGGGTACAGAGCCATTTCCATCTGCTGCTGCTGCTGGCTTGAACGCCCCTTTGTCCCCAAGAGGAGATGGCTGCAGTGACTCAGGGTGTTGTGGGTCACTGCAGGTGCTCATTGCCATTTCCTGTGTAACTCCCCTCCCCAGAGCTGATTTTGGGTTTGCTCAGAATGTAACAAATATTGGTGTTGGGGCTTTTCCAGTTAGAGGGCTCTGAAGCTGCTGACTGGTGCTTAGTGTGTAACTTTTGGTGGCTGGAAGCTGAGGCTGCTCCCAGTCTTTCAGAGCCCTCTCTTTCTGTGCACTATTTCTCCTCCTCTTTTTTTTTTCACACTTTGAGAAATAAGCCCAGTTTGTGCACACAGCACAGGCAGCTGCTTGATTCCCAAGCAAACAGTTCCATGGTTGGCTGTTTTCCATCTGGTTGTTCTGTTCCCACCGACCTCATGTTCAATTTTCATATTCTGAGTTAGAAGTCGAGCATTTAAAGTTACTACATGTCATGAAAAAAATCAAATGTTGTAGGAAAAACTGGAACAAAATAATTGGTAAATATATTTTTAAAATAAGAATTGTTAGCTTTCCACACTTTCTTGTATGCTACAATGCTAGACTAAAATTACCTTAATGTACCATAATACAGTTTGATAAATTTTATAAACATCTAATTAATGTCTGCTTAGTCAGAGTAGTGCTTCATTCCTGTCAGTCTGCCGTTCTTTTTAATAATAGGGAATGAGTTGTCAGAAATTTTGTGTATATTTAGCAGAGATTTTTTTCAGTAGCAGCTTCAGAATGATACTTGATCAAACAAGGCAGAAAGCATGTCAGCAAATGAAATTTGGTATTTTTCCCAAAACTAGAGTAGGCAGATACAGAGAAACAGATTGAAAAAAAAAAATGTGTATGCAATAGCAACAAGATAATTTCTTCTGGCAATGGGATACTGTTTTGACAACTCTGTAGAATAAAGCTTTTGGGTCCAATACAGAGAATTGTACTTGTCTGAATTAGCAAAATGTTCCTTAAATGAACATCTGGGAAGAAGTCTGGAAGAAAAAAGAAACAGACTCTAGCACAAATTTAAGCTGGGTATTTAGGAGTTGAAACTCCTTTATGGTTGCATTTCTGGTGCCTCTCCTATTCAGAGGCATCCTAATACAGGTCTATGAGTCTGTGTCAGCTCCCATATTCAAAAGCAGATGGAATTTCATTCAGCTGACCAAGGCCTGCATGTTTTTATGCAGCCAATGTGTGCAGGCACAGAGTGTGCCCTGCTCCTGGCTCAGGGAAGGGTGTCAGTGCCAGCCTAACTGGTGCTCCTTGTGTGCTCAGTGCTGCAGGACACCTCTGAAAAGGCTTTTTGCTCTAAAGGAGATGAGAGCCCTCAGCAGATGGGAAATGACTAAAATGGTCGAGGAACAAAACCTTAGAATTTTTTTAAATTGCAGTAAGGAACAAATACAATGCTCATATTTTTGGGTGACTTTACCTACTGTGTATTTTGTAGCATTGAAATTGTGTGCATTAAGCAGAGGATTGCTCTCTTCCGTGAGGATTTCCAAAAACACCCTGGACTAAGACAAAATGCACTGGGGACTGTGCCTAAAGAGCTACAGACAGTGAGATCCAGCAGGAGCTAAGCTGAAAGAATAAATGACTCTGCTGAAAACAGTCAGAGGAACACTTCAGCAGTATGGATTTTATTGCATAGAATTATTGAGTAATCAAAGTATTTAGATCCTATTAGTTAGGAAAAATCAAACATATTAGCAGAAAAGCTGCAGATATCTTCAGAGTCAGTGATTCTCGTTCTGCTTTCCACTGAGACCTTGAATAAAACATGCAGCTTCATCTTCTGCATCTGACTGCCTGACCACTGATGTTGAATAAATGTGTACCTTTTATTATTAACACAGAAAAATACAAAATGATTTCATCATAGAGTATGCTGATGTGAATGGTAGGATCTTCAAGGGTACCTGGCTCAATAAACTTGAATAATGAAGTATTGCAATTTATAAATCTACAGTCTTGATGGCTAAAATAAAAGGACTGACAGAGGTGTTGAATGACAATAGGATTACAATTAGTTATGGAGGAATCTAAGACAATTCTCAGTAATTGTCTTTATGCATCTGTTGGAACATACACATATACTTGGCTTTAAATGATATGTATAACACCTCATGTTTTGATGACAAAGCTAAAAATCGCACTAGCATGCAAAACATGAAGGCATTCAGCAAAATCAACTTTTTTAGTATGAAGGGAGAAATGAAACAGAAGAGAAAAGCTATTCCAGTCAGAATATTTGACAGTAACTTCTGGTCATTGGGTATGTTCAATTCTTGAAGGGTGTTCTTGCCCTGCTATGGTATTTTGTAGAACACCCTGCTGTTATTGATGTGGGGTAAGAAAGGCAGGAGAACAAATCAGGATGATGCTCTGTAATGTCCAGCAGTGCAGATAGGCAAGCAAGCCAGTTTTAGTTTGTAAAAACAATGTACATTCCTTTAGACACCAACACATATAAGTGTTTGATGAAACTGAATTTAAACAGGATCAAATTTAGCTTAAGCATCAAGAATATATTTATTATCATTACTGATTCTTGCAGCAGAATCAGGGCATTTTGTGTAAGGCAGCATGACTGACTTGCTCTGCTCTCTTTTGAAGTTGCATTATATGTTCTGTATAGTTTAATTGCCAAATCTGCTCTCCCCCCTTCCCTTAGCAGGGAGTTACACTTGTCCAATTAACCTTATCTTCATCGTGTCCCCCTTAATAGCACTGCTTTCCATCAGAGCTTTGAGTGAGCTGTGTGGGTGTCTTTATCAGTGCAGGGATGTGTGAGAGGAAAGAATTGAACAAAGGCTGCATGAAATGGGGCTGGCTGAGCAGGTTGGAGCCCTCCTATTGTCCCAAGATTATTATCTCAGTGGAAATCCTTCCTGAGCACCTCTTGTGGGACTGGTGGCTTTGCAGGACCTCAGCTGCTGTTGGAGGCAGAGGAATGAACAAGTCCTGCAGATTTTTTGGGGGCAGTTGAGGAACCTTGTTTGTGTTTGTGGATGTGTTCCTTTTGGATGTTTATTCCAGTGAAGTGTGCCTGCTGGAGAAGCTGTCATAGTACCTAAGCCAAGACTTCCTTATCTTGTCCCTGGAATGTGCAAGTGCCACTAGGCTGGATTTACCTTTGATAACGAGTTAGGCTGTCTCACAGTTTGATCAACAGAAGGGGATGTTTACTAATCAAAGTCTGGGTATCTGTAAACATCTTTTGATGTCTTTCCATATGACTTCCTTTTCCCCTTCTGCTCCTGGGTTGAGATTCCTTCCTTGCCAAGCAGATGAATCTGTGTTTGGATCCTTGTCATAGCCTAGGATGGGAATCCACCTGTTCTTACTGCAGCCAGACAGCTGCAGTCCAACATTCCTGCAGAAATGACTGCTTTTCCATAGGTTTCTAACACACTAAGTATATTTTCCCCCATCAGGATGGCAGTTGTGTCATGGGTTGGACCCAGCTAGCAGCCAAGTTGCCTCTCACTCTCCACCTCAGTGGGACAGGGAGGGAGGAGGAGAGGGAAAAACTGGAGTGAGAAAGCTCATGAGACAGCAGGAAAACATAGAGATCACTTCCTGAGCACCGTCACAGCAGACTTGCCTTGGAAGAAATGACACAATTCATTGCCAATTATCATTTCTGCCGATTCAGTTTGTCAACTTAATTTCTGGTTCAGGTAGTGGAAAACAAAACCAAGGCCCCTTTTTGTTTTCACCACAAGTTCAACTCCCACTCTTCAGCAAGGCAATGAGTGGCATGGAGGGATTGCAGTCAGGACACAGGAGATTTTCTCTTCAGCTCCTTCTCATTCCTGCTGTGCTCCCTGGGTGTTCCTCCACAGGACACAACACAGATTTAAGTCAGCCAAATACATCAGATAAATCTGATTATTGGCATTTCAAGTTTTCTTCACAGATTGTTGTGTTTGTAGAGTTTTTTTCATCTTTTGTGATATATACATATATAATATACAGGGACTCCTTTTATAGGGGAAAAGCTGATACATGTTTGAATTTTACTTTTCAGTGAGCTTCTCCTCAAATATAATTACAGGAATGCGAGGAAGGATAAAATGTGACAACATATTTGTGAATTGTGAGATTTAACAGAGTCTGAAGTAGATCTTATTATTGATGTGCTTCCTGCTTCATTAAATTCCCCTTAAGGTTTGCAGCATGGATATGGATCATTTGCAATAATAATTATGCAGTGATCGATTGATTGTGTCTGACATTGTACTTGTCACCTTGAAATGCAAAAACCATTTATTTTCCAGTGTGTGAGCATTCCTCTTTAACATCAGACACCAGCATGCACCAGTTGGTGTTAGAGAGGGATGCATTTTATAAAGTTGGGAACTTCACCTTTACCTAAAATGAAGTGCCACTTGTCATTTTACAAAAATGAAAATTGCCCAGCCAGCAATGGTTGTAGAGTAGAAAGCACAGCCTACGTTCAGAGGGATTGCTAAAATGGAAAGTTTGTATTTCAGTTGGTTCCTGTGTGTTACAAAATGGTGTTTTCAATAGGTCTGTGGTGAGACGGGATGCAAAGAGCACACGTGATAAAAACTGAGGTCTCTGCTTTGGGAACTGGTGTGTGTCTGTCTGCCTCACTGAGACTTGGATTCACAGCAGTATTTACTAGAAAATCAGCAAAAAAATGCTTCCACTGTAGTCATTTTCTGAGTAAAATTCCATACATTTCATGTTTTGAGTGGTGCAATCATCATGACAATGTAATCTTCCTTTTATTAAGAATATTTGTAGCAATGAATGAAACTCTGTCCTTTGGGCTTTCAGAATTTTGTTTCTATTGAAGTTGCAGTGAAGCAGCTGCTTGGTGGCTGCAGTTAAAGTGAAGTTAATCTGTGGGTTTTTTAATAATAAAGCAGCAGCCAAGGGAAATGTTGTTTCTACATATTCCACTTGGAGCTTTTGCAGAGCATCCATTGTTATGAAATAGGAAGTGAAGACCAAAACTGTTTGGTGAGATGAGATTTGATTAAAAAGTGACTTTTTCAAAGACGAAAGCTGGCTTTAGATTGCATCAAACCAAATATTTATCATTACTTTAATTTGAGATTTAAACCTTGATTCAGAGACCTAGTTTACCTGAGCTTTGGTTTGTTTTAATCAGGATTTTTAAAACAGATGTATGGGTTTTTTAAACGAAAAACCTCAAATTATAAAACTGTCAACATTCTTTAGGGTGAAATGTTGTGCAGATGATTTTATTCCCTCCAAGGGTGAACACAGATAAGCATATAAATTGGAATATGGAAATGTTTAATATATTGATTCTCATACAACCAATTTGAAGAGTAACTGCAGTGCTAATGGTAAGGTGGCAATGTTGATTGTACTGCTGATTTAAAAATTAACAACTCTATTTTTATTTTTATGGATACTGAATAGAGCTTACAATACTGCTTTAAAAGTGTCACATAAGAAAAATAATTCAGATTTTTTTTTAAAGCAGTTATTTTTTCCTGAACATTTTTTTTTTCTTCAGTAAGATAACTGAAACACCTAACCTGAAGAAAGGTTTCATCTGCACTATTTTCAGCAATTCTACTTTTTTAGCTTGTGGGTTTTTCAGAAGATATTGCAAGTCAATGCTATGGTTTTGTAGCAGTATCTGAGATAAATTGCCCCACCTGGTAACACACTCAATATATCCCATTCTTGCCCATTAAGTTATAATTGGAATATAGTACCACTTTTTTCTTTCAGGTATTCAATTCTCAGCCTATGAGAATTGAATGAGAAACTCCTAATTATAAATGCAAAACCCAGCTGGATTTTTTTTTTAAGTATTTCCCATGTTTTCCCATGTTCTTTATGCAGTGAAAGTGTTGAGAAAGCTGAGGGAACTTTGTTTGGTGAGGAACACTCACAATGGCCACCACTGTTTCTCCAGTTGTACCTTCCCACTCCAGTCTTGTCTGGAAATGCAGCATCCCAGCAACAACAGGAACAGCAGAGGAGGAAGGAGAAAACAATAAATGCCACTGAAAGGGAATGGAAATGAAGGAGAGAGGGGTCAAGGGGCTGAAATGAGAATATTTAAGAGATCAGGACAGGCACTGTCCTTTTCAGTTAAATGTGAAGGAGTTGTGTCCTCTTGACATCACTAAGGTTCAGCTTCTAAAGCAACCCACAGGGTGAACTCATTTTTTGTCTTCATGTGTTTCAAACCCTATTTGCTGTCACAGAAACTGGAGTAACTCATGCTGTTGATAAAAATGTTTAATAATAATGTCTTTATTGTGCTGTACTTTGGTTGTAGACACAGATGGCACCACCCTCTCAGATGAGGTAAATTAGCTCCAACAGAGACCATTCTAAAAGACCTTTATTTTTTGGGGGTGTCATTTTGGCTGAAAGGCAATTAAAAACTTGCTGTAGAAAAGGGTCTGTTTTACCCTCCTGATGGGACTTGGTTGCAATTCTTTGAATTGGATAGTTAAGAGTCAGAGTGTTTTGGTCAGTTTTTTTCTTTCCCTGCATGTTGGCGACATGTTTGATGACTATCGGATTGCAACAGACAATAATAATAATAATAATACTAGGATGCAAATTTTGATTTGTATATTGGATAATTCCTCATGAGAAGTAGGACAAGTAGAAGAGGTTTCTCTCAAGCAAGGGAAGAAAGCTGATCTAACACGAATACAAAATTACAAATGCTTTAGGAAAAAGGTGCTGGAGACAAGTGAGGAATGTGGAATTAAGTCTTGTAAAGACTAGGAAGGTAATTTAATAATACACACAGGCCTAGCTGAGGTGGCATAAAACATCTCATTCTGCAGCTCACGTGTGAGCAATCCTGTGGTGTGATGCAGTGATGTGTTACTGGCGCTTGTAAAAGTTCCTTATGCACTTCTGTTTCTTACTTTTCATTATTAATGTGTGTGTTAAACATTTACTCTCTTATTTCAGAAGGTTATCATATGCTATTAATGTAAAACTGCACAGTGAAAGCAAAGATAACAATCCTGTTTTAAGTTGATATATGGATGTTCACAGCCAGTGAACAAATTCTTAATTTAAATTGGTTTATAAAAAGCAATTATAAACAGACAAGTCAAATTTATCTCTTAGCTATAAAAACCACACACAAGTGAGCCACATGTTCAATTGGAATCTTTCCTGCTGAAATGCAAGCCTGTTCATGTCTTATTCTGTTGGACATGGAGAAATTAATATTTACTCATGTTTTGCAGCAGTGTATTACACACTGAAGATTTTTTTTTCCTATGATGCTACTGAAGTAATATGGTTCAGTCATCTTTTACATGAAGAGACTCCAATTTACTTTAGAGGTATGTCTTATCAGGGAACAAATGTAATAATGTTATCAGAGCCAAAAAAGCAAAACATGACCGAGCAATCTTGTTTCTAATTTTTTTAGATGCACATTATTAACTGGATAAGTATTTTAGTGCAGCTTCCCTTATGGAAAACTCAGCACACACCGCTTCACATGTGCTGGTGTTATTTTAACCAGTCCTTTCAGTGTTCTTACACTGGCTTTGAGCAATTCAAACCCACCATTTTCCACTGCAAGACAGGTCTGTGGGATGAGTTGTTTTGGACATGATTTGCTGTATGGGAACCTTGTTTTCATATAGATTTTATATTTGTTAATAGTTCTGTTCATTTGGAACTATTTCATGTAAATGCCACCATGCTGCTACTTTTCAGATGAGCTGCACTTCGACAGAATAGTGTCAAACAGTAAAAATTATTGGGATTTTATTAGGGAAGCTGTAGAAATTACAGCTGTTTTTCTTATCACTGAATTATGACTGTGTATTGAAAAAAATGCTGGGCTGAATAGCCAAGAATAGCTAAGGAGCTGCAGGATAGGCTGAGAATGATTTGTCAGTGTCACCTGATCACATCACAGCATCACTTACCAAATTGTGTTCATCCCTGGTGATTTATTGTGAATTGCTGATTTTTGGAACCATGTGTGTGGCCCTAAAGAACCCAAATGTGTTGAGCAAAAGGTACTTGCATGACATGAGAGGTGATTTCTGGACGCCCCATTTGGAAATTACACTGGAGAAATTTATCATTGATTTCTATAAATCTCCCTCATCTCTATTCAGGAAGAATTTCAGATAAAAAAAGCTTAAATCTGTGTGCTGGGACTGGCTGGGGTGGAGTTTATTGCCCTCCCAGAAGCCATGGGATGTTGTGTTTAGGTGTGAGGCAGGAGCACCTTTTCCATCAAGGGAAATCCTGATCCTTCCCACTGCTTCTTAGGCAGCACATAAATTCTTCCATCCTTCTTGTAGTCATTTTCACCTCAGATTCTGAGATTCTGCTGGGTGATTTCTCCCATCCTTTTCAGTTTCTCAGAATGCTCCCCAGTGCTTTGAGTCCAACATGATGATTCCATTACTTTGGTATTCGTACCCAGTTTTTTTGTCAGGATGGCAAACTACTCTCTGGGATACTCAGGTCACAAAAGGGGAAAAATATTTTCAAATTGGTTATATCCTTGATGATTCTAAAGGAAATGTAATGTAATTTAAGGTAGGAATTAAAGTGTGTAAACTTTGTGGAATTTTCTTTTTATGTTTAAAGAACTCTTGCAAGCAACAGAGACTGCTCGTCCAAAATTCAAAATGGAAAGTGCCAGAAGTGGATGGTACTCACCCATGGGAATTAGGAAGTGCTTTGTAATAATATATTGTTTCTCCCTTGTAGATTGCAACCTGGCTAAGAATAATGATTTTCATATGCAGTAATACATCTAGATCCACTTGTAATTCTTAAGTTACATGTAGTACTCCAGGAAAATAAATATTTCATTACCAGGTGTCAGACTTATGGGCTAATTAACATTTCAGGAATGAAAGAAGTAGTGTCATCAGCTCTACTCATAGAACTATGCAGGGTGTTCCTCTCTACTTCTGTGGAATTTCTGCAAAGGAAGTGAATAGACAGAATTATTAACAGATACATGTTGCTGTTGAATGAGAGGAGTCCAGTTTATGATGGGATTGCAGAACACAGAGAAACTTCCATAAAGCCAGCTCAGGGACCCACGTGGCCCAAGGAGTCAGTGGTGAGTGTGTGGGAAGTCTCTGAATGCCAAGAGCATTTTTCAGTCCAATTAGCAAAATAATATCTGATCTCTTTTGGTGACAAGAGGAACCCTGGCAGTGTATGAGACTGAGATGTCTGAGTGTCAGCTTATGTTAAATGCTTTATCTGTTAAGGAAAGGGCTTGCAACTAAAGCACCTGGGGTCTAATTCCAAAAGGGCAGCACTCCCAAGTTTAAATATTCAATGCTTGTTTTTTCAGCTTTCATCTGTTTGCTTATTTGTTTGCTTGCAGCTGACTAGTGTTGCAGGAACTGTCTAGGAAGGATTGAGGGGAAGATACATGGGAGGAAAATGACACAAAATCCAGGGCTTGAATTAGGCTCTCCAGTAGCAAGCTGGCTTTGCAACTCCCTGATGAAGCTCAAGGTAGCAATGTTTTTGTCCTGCTGTCTCCTGTGAGACAGGTGTAGAAGCCTTGTGGCAATATAAAGCACAGTACTAAACTGTTCAGGGATTGATTTGGACAGCTCAGTCTCCAACATGGTTGTTAGGGCAAAATTAGCTACAGCAGTGAAATACCCAAAGTAAAAGACTGCAGACTGTGGAGCTCTTCCCAGAGAACCCAGATGTGTGGTTGAGGCTGGAAAGGTTTAAAAAGGAGGGGAATTCTATCTTTTCATTTGGAGATTTCTGTCACATTAAGAATGCTGTACAAATCTGTCAATGGCATTCATTTTCTGTCTTCCCAGCTGGGTATATTGCACATTGAACACAGAGATTTTCAGAGAGAAAGTTACAGCAGTCTTCTGTAGAGTTTTGCATGAGGATGGATGGTTCTGTCCAGAGATCCACTGTGAGCAACTTTTAATGGCAACTTTTGCAGTTTAATAATTGCACAATCAGACCACAGACCTGTCAGTATGTAAAGTCATTTAGAAAAGGAAGGAAGCTGGTATTCTGTATAATAACAGGTATCAATGCAGATTTTTATTTTAATATTTTTTTTACTCAGAGCGTTGTGGCTTCAGCTTTTACCACAGAGTATCATTGAGATTATTTCAAGCAAGCAAAATATCAGATAGCTCTTCTCAGTTTGTTACAGAATAATTTGTTTTCCATTGACAAAAACATAGAGAAAGCTTTATTTCCATTGATGTAAGCAATCATTAATAATGGGGACAAGTATTGGATTATTCTGGATACATCAGTTCTTCCAGGTGTACCTTACAAGAGGCATATTTCAGAAAGAACTACGTTTCACATAGCATCTACAAGCTCAGAAATCTGCTAGCTTTAAATATTTCAGACTGCAGGGAAAACAATGATCAGGCTAAAAAAGGAGCACAAAACACAACTTTATCTGAGCATTAAGGCTTTGTATTTTACCTGAAATGCTTATCACTGGCCATTCTAAAGGGTTAAAGCATTTGCAGCCTACACCTGCATTGTGCAGAGTAATTTATTAATTTACATGTATTTCTCTGTGATAGCAGGTCAGTGAGGCATATTTCTCTGATCTGCTGTGCATAATAAGTATATGAAATATCTATTCCACAGTGTCTTTGGACTTCACAGGAACAGTCCCATTTTGAAATACTGTGGCTAATCTAAAACTGTACAGCTGAACAGAAAACCAAAACCAGTCCCAAATATGAATAAATGATTTGCTACTTAATATGTCAGTGTTTTTTGTCAGGTTGATAACATTAGGCTCAGCTGCATTCAATTCTAAACCCTGCAATATTTGAAGCCTGATATTGTGCCTCACTAAATTTAATACATGGACCTCAGTAATAGAGGAAATCACTTTAGCACTTGGCAGTTTGTAATGCTGTATAAAATTGACTGCCCTGCAAACACAATAGCGATAATAAAAATTGTGGTCAGTAGGGGGGTGTAATGCATTTTCCAGCCTCAGCAAAGGTCCAGAGGAGATTTATTGAGATTTTGCTGTTTGGGTGAGGATCAATAGAGCTTCGTTAATAATTTGTTCGAAGGGCACCCTTCAGGGATATGACATTTTACTTTAAAACTTGGATAATTTGGAAAGCATGCCTGGTGATAACAATGTCAAGTCCATGTGTTTCGTGGCCATGGATTTTTGCATTCAGCTTGTGGGAGCATTTACTTTCCCAGCAATTACATTTGAAATCATTCAATATATGAAGCAGGCCAGTATTGATAACAAGATTCTACATTTTCTAATGCAACTCTTAAGAAAGAATCCCAAACTCATTCTCAAGTCCTCCATTTTGTCTGTTGTTTTCTTCTGTAAGCAGAGAACATTTAAACATCAGCCTGGGATCTCTCGGTGGTACATAATTTTCATGAATATCTGCACTCTTATTTTCATGACTGTAGAATTAGGGTTCATGAGAACTCATCCCTTTACCTTCCTAGTGCTGGCAGGACTCCATAATAACTATTAGGTTGGCTTAGACATCTGTACTTTTACATTTTCCTAAAAGAAACTTCACTTTCTGGGCTAAGCAAGCCTTCCTTTTCTGCCAGCAACTTTTGATGGACACTGCTGTTTGTAAGGCAACAAAAATTTGTCATCGCTTGCAGCTGGAGCACAGGGACAGGGTAGAGCAGAAGGATTTATTTCCAATGAGCATGCACAAAGTAAGATTTATGACTTCTGCAGCTCTGATGACGTTCCTTACACAGTTGCTGAGCTACAGCAAATTAAAGGATCCAGGAATACTGAGGGGTGTGTTTCTGTAATGAGGGAAAAGAGACAGAAGCAATAAGAAGATAATTAAGGTAACAACTTGTGAAAAATTAAAGTGTTTCTGTCTTTCATTTTTGAATCTCTGAGCATAAACTTTGTAGTTGTTAATTTAATTGCTGATGTTCTCTGTATCCCTGAAGAATATTAGGGATTAATCATCTGGTTCATTCCAACAAGAGATAAGGCCTAAGTGAATTGAAATTTTACCAATTTAACCCTCTCTCCCTTCTAATATGACATGATTAACATTCTTCAATTAACAACACATAATTATTCTAAAGGCCTCATTGCACTTACTCCATTTTTCAGTTTCAGGTTGCCCTTTGCAGGTATTTCAAAACTGAATAGAAGGTAGGCTATATTTTTGTTCTGCAATATCAGTCACTTAAGTTCAGCCAAATTACAAGAATTGAGATTTTTAACTTTTACTTCTTTTGCTCCTTTTTTTTCTCCTAATGATCTCTATGTGCATCTCCTTAAAATCAGTTCTGATTAGCTGAACATTTTCTGTAAGGCCCCTCTTTAAGGACAGCCAAGTATTTCTTTTCCAGCCTTTGCCAATCTGAAGAAATTTCCTTAATTATTTGTGGCAGAATACTGATTTACACAACTCGCAATCTCATTGAGCCCTAGAATGTAGAGCTTTTCATTTAACTATTTCTACATCATGTATTGTTTAATTTTTTAAAAATTAAAGATAATGACATGATTTACATTCCAATACTTCAGGTTTGAGCAACACTCAGTAAAAATGCAGCACTTTTATGCAACCTGGTATTTACTGAAATGCTTTCCAGCATCTTTCACTGGGTAAATAGTAAAGAGCTGCCTTGTGGATAATCAAGTAGCTGTAAGTGGGGAATCATTAATTTATGGTAAAATGAGGTAGGAAAATTAATTTATGGTAAAATGAGAAAAACCAGATAGGAAGGAAATACATCTGTTTTCCTTCTGAAATCGAGGAGGTAAGGAAGTTTACTGATTTATAGAGTTATAGTTCTAGAATTGTAGATATATAGCACTAGACATGAAAACATTACTGTTTTTCTTTTAAAACTTTTAAAAGGAAAATGTTGTCACTTCCCTACCTAGTGCTTAAAACATTCCATATTTTTTTTTCCTCTTTAAGGCTTGTGAACCTTTAAATACCAATTATTTTCCATTCAAATTCTACTGGAGCAGATGCATGATAACCATGAATGTTCCTGCTGTATTTGTCAGGGTTCTGTGCTGTGAAAATCTGGGATATTTCATGTAGGACATGATGAGTCCAGTGTAGGATTGGGCCTCTCCAGGTGTCAGTCCATCCCCAGGTACCAGCTGAAATGCCAATGCTTTCTCCTACACCTCAAACAAAACTGCATTAGAGGAGAAATGATCCACTTTAATGTTCTTTCATGCATTCAATTTGCAGGACTTTATTGAAAACTACTAAAATCAGCTGTGATAGGCAGGGCTACAGAAGGGGGAGAAGTCTAACTTGCTAGAAAATAAAATCAAGGAGGATTGAGGTAGAGAAATATGATCAGGGAGACAGTTGTGTGTGTATGCACATATGCATATGTTTATTAATACATTATTAATACATTAATATGTTCAATACATTTATGTATTAATAACTTAATACATATAATAACTAATTAATAACTTAATACATATAATGTTAATACATTTCTATGTACTAGCTTATTACATTTATATATACTAACTTGAATTAATACATTATATGTACTATATGTAATATTAATACATTTCTATGTACTAAATACATTTATATATACTAACTTGAATTACTACATTATATGTACTAACTTAAAAGACATCCATGTTTTTATCTTTCAGAAACAAACAAAACATCAGCTTCTGCACTTTTGTAAAAAGGAGACTGATATCTTTAGGGAACTGAAAAGTGCTATCTTTTCATGGGTCAGAAAATTGCTTCCCAACAATTAAACACAGTTGTTGTTTTGTTGTTTCTGGAAGTTCATGTTGACTTGATGATCCTGACAGGTGGGGAAAGGATGCCCACAGACAGCAATGGTTCTCTCCACTGCTGCATTTTTCAAAATGTGTCAGGGCTGAATTGTTTGAAATTTTGCTCAAGAGGAAAAAGCACTACCAGTGGAATAATCAGCAAGTGAAATGACTTCGACCCCAGGCACTACCTGTCTTTGCAAATTCCTGCCCTGGGTCCCTCCTTCCAGCAGCAGGCAGGAGTCTCAGAATGTGAATGTTAAATGTGAGGAATGCCTTGGACACGGCTGTTTGTGTATCTGTGTGTGCACTTGTGCTTCCTGAGGTCAGGGTGTGCTCAGGGAGCTCTGCCAGCATTCCAGGGAATGCCTCAAATCAGGATGGCAATTAACCCCTGCCCAGCCAGCACCTCCTTCCTTCCCTGCTCCCTCTGCAATGTATCCAGCAAAACAAGAAGCAAACTTTTTTCCCATTTTTTTCACCCAGCTTCTGCATTGGTCGCTCTTTTGGGGCTCAGCACCTGTTCACCCCTTTTTTAGGAGTGTGGATGAGCACCACCTCCTAAAATGAGCACAGGACCTGTGCCAGTAAATCCCCTCTGGAAGCTTCAAAACCTTTTTCAGAATCTTTCCTTCAATTTAAGCAAATCTGCTTTTTTTGAATTAGCAATGGAATCTCTTTTCTCAATGAAAGTGAAAACAATTCTTTTGTTTAATCAAAGGATGCCAAACAGAGATGCTTCACTCATTTTGACAGCTGTGATATGCAAGATGTGACCCTAGCCAAGGCAGTGATAAGAAGTATTTAAAAATCAGCCAATATTAAAGGAGTAACTAAGATGAAAGATAGATCCTTATTTAAAATAAATTAATATGAAGAATGAAACATGAATTAGGAACTTCCATCATTGTTCTGCAACAGAAGGCACTGGTGATGTGCACAGGGAGAAATAACTTCAGAGGAGGATAACTCCTGATTTTTTTGATGTGTTTTGTTTATTTGTTCCATAGTTGGGTATAGTTTCAGATTTATCAGAGAAAAGCCATAGGAAGACCACTAAATCACAGACTTAATTGCAGTTTCTTCATCTGTCAGCTTTTGGGGGGCCAGGTGCTCTGTGGTGTGAGCAATGCTGAGTGCACTCATTAGCGAGACAGCTGAGGGGAACATCCCAGGGGGTTGTCCCCGCCTGCAGCCCCCACCATCACCTACAGCCCAAGATCTATGGCATCCTCAGGTATTGGAGACTTTATTTTACCTCTCAGAACAGGCCCCAGCCTTTCCTGGTTACTGCTGTGCTGTGTTACTCTAATGCGTGAAGGCAACTGCTTTGCTCTGGGAGGACTGCTGAAAATTTTCATCATAGTAGCACAGCCTCTGAGGTCTGGTTTAATTTATTCTGAGAAACTCTACAGAGAAATCTACTAGTTAGTGC
This sequence comes from Molothrus ater, assembly GCF_012460135.2. Classification (NCBI taxonomy): domain Eukaryota; kingdom Metazoa; phylum Chordata; class Aves; order Passeriformes; family Icteridae; genus Molothrus; species Molothrus ater. Next base: position 12,384,700 of record NC_050493.2, on the reverse strand, counting down.
AAAAAAAAAAAACCCCAGTTATTGTATGCTCTGTTATGTACTGTGTGCTGGGGGAAAAGAGTGAAAAATCCTGCACTGTTCAACTGCTTGGCTACTTGAAAAAATATGAGGAAAGAGAAGACAAGAGAGACAACTGAATCTGTAGTTCCTTGAGATAAAAGACTCCTGTATTGCTCTGTACTTTGGTCAGCAAACATGCTCAGATTTAGGCACTTGATTTCTGCTGAAACCATTTCTGCAGCACCACAAAGTCATATTAGGCTCCTGCACATTGGTAAGCTTATTTGTGGGGTAAAAATAAGCACAAGGCTGGAATATTCAGCTGAATGACAGGTTGTCAAACCTTGAACAATTCAGGGTTTGCTCAGCTGCTTGTGATGGGGTTCCAGGGTCAGTGGAATGGCCTTTCCTAAGTTGTGGTACTAGGACAATTCATTGCTGAAGTTTAGAATATACTGAAGAAAAGGAGCTGTGTTTGGCTCAAATTCATGTTTGATCTGGATGGGGAAGTCTTTTTGTGGAATTTGTGTTGGCATCTACCCAAGGTGCAGGAAACACCTGAACAGCTGATCCAGGTGAATGCTGAGATCTGTGTCTTCCACTGTTTCCCTTTCTCTGGGTTTACCTTAATTTCCTTATTTAGTTATTTATCAGTACCTTAATTTCCTTATTTAGTTATTTATCAGTACCTTTATTTCCTTATTTAGTTCTTTATCTCTTGCTTAGGAACATCATCGTTCTCCAGGTAAGTCCTGAGTCCCATATTTGCTACACTTGGTTACAATTAAGGATGCAGTTAAATTTTCAGGTGTGCAGTGATCTGATTGCCTCTGTGCAGACAGACCCCTACAGACCTGAAATACTTTCTGCAATGGGGCTGCAAAGGCAATATATAATTCAAAGTAAGATAAATGCTATGTTAAGCTTCTGACATAGAGAATTTAAGTAAATCCCAGGTTTACTTCCTTTTTTGATGCCTGTGGGCTGTGACCCATCCACGTGCTCCTAAATTCCAAGGGTTTGGTATTGATTTGGTGATAAATTATGAATTATATTTGTTTCTTTCCCTTCTTTTGTCACTGGCAATACATGCTAAGCATGGGACCTTGCTGCTGGTAGATTTACACCTTCATAGCCAAACAAAAAGCAACTGATGATAGGTACAAAAACTGAATTCTGACTGATTCCACAGGTGAAGTGGTAAAAACTCACTTATACACTGTGGCCTGTCAGAAGCATGTGGTAATCAGACTGGGAAATATGACATTCCTTCTCTAGCATCTTTCTCTAAGGATGATTTCATAAGCAACTTAGAGGAAATAACAAAACCAACAGGAAATAATATATTTTTTATTAAAATAACAATTCAAATTTTATTTGAATTAAGAAATAACCCAGTGTGAGTATGGTAATTAAGGTGCAGGTGTCTTTTAAAAGTCTGAATTACAAAGGTTTGTTCTTAGTTTCTTAAGTATCACTGGGTAATTTATCCATTTGTATTTCTCTCACTATGAATGTCCAGGAGAAGGCAGGGTCAGTATTTTCAAATAGTTGCATGAGCCTTGCAGCTCTAGGATACTCATTTTCAGAGGTATGGCCATGTATTGAATATATTGCATTCAATTTTGAAGCATTATTCACCATTTTAATTTAGCAATAACAGAGTAAATGTCTGTAAACTCTGGTTTGGTCTCCAACAATTTACTGAAAATATGCAGATGAATGAAATTTAATTAGCAAGTGGAAAACTGTGTTTTCATTAATTTGTGGGAAATGCTGGTTAACAGATGACAAATGTGTCTGTATTAAGTGTGACTGTATTAAGCTAAGCTGCTGTTGATTTCTTCTTTTGAAATCATTCAGAAGTTGAGTTTTGCACTGAGGAAAGGACAAAGAGGTGACACTCAGCTTTTCAGCACCAGAATGACGTTTGCAGGGTGTTTGGCTGCACCAGAAGCTGGGCCAAAGAGGGGATTGGGGGTGCTGCCTGTGCTCCCAAGGCAAGGGGTCACACTGAAGGTGACCAGGGAGGTCTCAGGGCTCTCCCTCATTAGCTACAAACGGTTTCATCTTTTAAAGGCTGAACAAATGCTCGCTATTTTGAAATACTGGCTTGAACACCAAGGCTGGCTCTTGAATGTCACGTGCCAGGGACAACAAGGGCTGGCCAGTTCAGTTCTGCCCCAGCCCACAGCAAGGCACTTCAGTAACCACTTGGGCAAAAAGAAATCAAGTTTAAAGTGTCAGTAAAGAGTGCTGTTCAATCTAACAAAGCCTTTCAGACTGTGGGAGCCACTCCAGGTCGTTCCCATTAACACACATTCCTTGTTGGTTAGGCTGTGGAGCAAGAAAGCTTTGAGGTAAGGATAATTTCTGTGTGAAATGCACACTGCTAGCCAGATTTAATTACATCAAAGATGACTAAATTTCCCTCTAGTAATTAATATGCATTTCTAGAGCAGTTTATCTCTTAAATAAAGCAGCAGTGCCTATAGTCCAAATCATTTCAGCTGACCAGCAATGCAGATAAATACATAAAAATGGGAATGGAAAACAAGTATGGAAATAGAGAGCCTTCTGTGAGGAGAAAATGCAGCACAATATTCAATTCTACCCTTGCAGAATGATCCATTTTTCCACTGACCATGGTAACTGATATTTTGAACAGAAATTGAGGTCTGCAGTTCTGGATTTTGAATCTAGTGTGTATAAGGGTTTTTTTTGTCTTGTTTGTTTGTTTGTTTGTTTGTGAGGCTTTTTTGTTGGTTGGTTTTGTGGTTTTGGTTTTGTTTTTTTCTGTTTTGGTTTTTTTTTTTTTTTTTACCAATTCAGCTATAGAATTCTGTTTTTACTTTTTACCAGGGCCTGTTATACTTTTATAAGAGTTTCAAAGTCATCAAACAGCAATTTTGTACTGAGGGCAGTTTCTGGATCTTTTACTGTAATAGGCAACCAGCATGGTAAAATATGACATCATGGGGATGTCAGAGAAAAATCAGTAATTTTTTTATCACATGTAATTGAGTAATCAAATGTTATCATTGCATGAATATGTTACAGTATCACCAGGTTAATTAACAAGAGGGGAAATGAAACCCACACCAGAGTGATTGAATACTCCCTGGTGTGTTATTGTAAAGTAGGAAAAGACATTTGAAATAGGAATGCTATGGGAACATCACGTTACTTTTGCTGTTACCAAACTTACAGATATATGTCCAAGGATGCTGCATCACCCACAATGTGGGTAAAAGCTGTACAGTGTAACTGAAGCAATATAATTTAATTAAGTATTTTGGCTTGTGTTGTGCTCTATTTGAATTGAGTATCTTGTAGCATTGCATTGTTGATCAGTGATCACATCACTGCAGTGATAAAATAGCTGCAAAATTATTCACTAGTCTACATCTGCTTTTATTAAGTGTTTAATTTTTTTTGCTTTTATCTGCAAAATCCAGAGTGAGCTACCTGCATGCATGGAACAATGCATAATCAGACACACAGAAATGGATGTAACAAACAGTGTCAGTTGTGTTTAATATCAGTATACATCAAAGTGCCCCATGTCCTACCCTATGGCTTGGAGAGGAATTAGGAACATTTGATGTCTGTGGTAAATTCAGAACTAAGAATTTGGAATAGAAGGCTTTGTTTAGCCTTTTAAAAGTAAGAGCAGTGCTTGTTCTTTTCAGGTGCAGCCACTGGATTCCAGGCAGTAATGCAGAGATGGCTCTTTCTGCCTGGCTCTGTGGTTTTGAGCTGTCTCCTCTTTAGCAGATCGTGCAGAGCAGCCCACAGGTTTTCTTTTGAGAGGTAGGGGACAAGGTTTATAACTTAAAATAAGTTCATATCATTTGAAAATGGGTACACTGCATACTTTTAACTGTCTAACTCACATTATAATAGAATAATGTGCATGTCAAAAGCTTGCATAGTTCAAAGTGCATTTGATAAACATGGAAAACAAGTTCTGATGCATTATTTAAGCAGAAGTGATTGAAACAGATCAGTGCAGGAAAAAGCATCACAGGGAAGTCCATTACATTGTTGCCTTATTTCTCTCTCTCCAAACTTTCCAAGCCTTAGGCAAATCTGGAGACAGAATTTTTGGACATTTTATTTATTTGATAAAACACAGTACAATTGCTGATGTGTTATGTCCCTGTGTGTGGCAGTGCATGACTGAAGGGTGTTTGTCCCATTTTGCTTGCAGACAGAGCAGATGAAGAAACTTGAGCTCAGGGAAATGCTGCCTGTTTCTGGCACACTTTGGGTACAGGGAGAGTTCCCATCCAAAAGGGAAACTCTGGGGCATCTTGTAGGATCATCATGGTGATGCTCTGATGTTGGTCTGCAAAGGTTTATGCAAAGCAGAAGTGCAGCTTTATGTTTAATGTTAAAAATACAAACCATCAAACCCAGATTGCACATCCTGCTGCATCACCCTCCTTAGTCTGTTGGAAACAATCTGCCTTCCAGAAACTTCAGGGCAAAGAGGGAGAGAACCTGATTTGGTCCCAAAACAGGAGTCATTAACCTTGAGCACTGAGTCACTGAACTTGTGGTGAGCAATGCTGCTTCATCTCCTCTAATCTAACAGATTCTGTCTTGGCAGTCTCTGGTGGTGATTTCCCCAAACACCAATGAAGCCATGGAGAATAGCATTAAAAAAAAAAAAAGAAGAAAAATAGAGAGAAAATAGAAAATAGAGGAATCAAATCTTGTATTGCTGATATACCCAGCTTTTACATCCCACACTAGGTCATTTTAACACACACCACAATATCTGACCCACTGGTGATTAATTAGGAATAGATTCAAGGATCATCTTCATGATTCTGAAATACAGTAAGTGTTTATTCTGTCTGTGCTGGTGAGTGCTAATAAATATATAAAAGAGCCACTATTGTGGGAAGATAATTTGAACAGCAAGCAGTTTGTTTCACAAGAAAAACATGCACACTGAAAGATTATATATATATATATACACACACATGTACACTAGGTGGTTTTATATATATATATAAATATATATATAAATATAATATATATTTAAGATATATATTATATATATTTTATATATATATATCTATCACCTATACACTAGGTGATATGAATTTCTAAACATATGTAGGGTCTTTATTTGAGAATGATTTCTGAGAATACTGAATGTGGTCTCTAGATCCAGGCTGCACAGGAGGAAAAACATCACAATAGCTTTCCAGTGAAAGTCACCAGTCCCCAAAAGTAAAATGCATATTAACATGTTTAGTGCTACAAGTATCTTTTGTTCAAAGTCAAAATATCTTGACTTTTTAGACAGCAGGAGAAACCCTGGTGTGTTGTTTGGTTCATGGTTCCAAAATGCAGACTGTGTTTCTGCTTTACCTGCAGAAGGTATTGTTCTGGCAAGCTGTGTGTGCATTAGGTCATGCAATGATACAGCTTGTTTAGACCTGGAGCAACCAGAGGAATTCCAACCACGTCCTTGCCTTCAGTTTTATTATAGTTGATTATTCACTAAATATTCAGAGGCTTCAGTGTCATTAAGAGCATATAACCAAAATGACATGGGCAGTATTATCCTCATCAGTGCAGGTTAATGAAAGGAAACTCAGCTGGGTTAATGATAGGAAACTCATCTGATCATCTTTGCAGGAGTCTCAGGCATGCAGAGCTTTCCCTCATGCATATGTGCAGTGTGACAGGCAGCTCTGAGGAGCTCTGGGCTTGGGGATGGAGGCAGGACCATGTGCTTGGTCATTAAATACATTGCCAGGACAAACTCAGGCACTGGGAACAAGTGTAGCACAAGATGCCATCTCAATTTGAACGTGAATTTCGGGTAAACAGAAGGTTGTATCCCATGCACAGTGTGATAAGATGGAATCAAAAGGGAAAGAATTTTGTGCACAAACTGCTACATGGTACGTTCACAGTACTTGTACACTGTGGTTTTGTTAGGGGTGGTAAAGTTGTGCTGATTGAAGGAGCCCACAAGAGCAGGGATCTGCAATCCTGAGCCAGACTGAGATCAGGGGGCAGCTGATGGCAGAGGGATCAAAAGAATTCTGCATCTTATCATCAATGTCATGCCCCTGATCTGGAGTAAGAACACAAACTTTATTTATGCTGTTCCACTAAGGATGTGTGTCTTTAGAAACATCTTCCTTACTTGGAGGAAAATGCTGTGGGGATAAACCCTCACCCTTTGCCCTATCCTGTAGTAAAATTTAGTTCCTCTTTTTGTTCTTTTAACACATGTATTTTAAGCACAGACAATATATTTATGTCCTCTGAAAGGCAGAGTCATTTAGAAGTTCTCTCAACACGCTTCTCTCAGTAAAGTACCACTGGAAAAAATTAAATTTAATCAGCATTTTATGTGAAATTCATCAGCATTTCAACACAATAAGCCATATTCCCTGTTAAGCTAAGACTTTTTTCTATCCCATTATTCAAGCCAACACTATTCCCAGGGAATTTTATTTTCAGAACTTGCATGAAATTTAAGTAGGCAGCAACGCCTTTCTTTCACTCTCTGTGGCTGAAAGTGACGTAGCAGTGACTCATGTTTTATGTCATGTTTTCACTTCTAGAACAATTACATCAACCTAAACTATGAATTCATGAATTATATAACTTATAGAGATCTACATTATTTCATGAGAAACATTGTCAAAGCTGGATTTTTATTATCTGCATCTTCAATTATGATGCTTATTTAGTGTGTTTGTATATAATGATGCACATTAATTTTTCTTTTTGTTCGTGCATGTAGGCTTAGGAATTCAAAGGATTTTTTAAAAAAAATAAGTAAAACACCAGTTCTCTCAGGGTCTGGCAGGCAAACAATGAGATAAAACAATGCCTTAAAATTACTCAAAAGCTTTTTTTTTTGATTTTGTTTCTATTCTGAAATTTCCTGTAACTGTTTTCTCCTCTCCAAAGCAAATGCAAGGACTTGTTCAGTCTCAAGCATGTTTAGATAATTCCTAGTGGCAAGGTCCAAGCTCAGCTGAGCTGTTTTGGCTGGTGATGGACAATGATGTGATGCTGGAAAATGTCCCTTAGGTTGGTACCTGTGACAGCCAATGGAAGGAGCTAACCCTGTCTTGCAGATTTGGGGTTCTCTTGCATACACAAATCCATTTGTTATAGGACTCTATCCCTTACTATACAATACTTCATAGTTCTGTGCTTAAAGGACACTGAAATTTTCTGTTCCTTCCAGAGCCAGTGTCCTACAACACCCAAGGTCCTGTACACTCTGCTATATTTTTAACATCCTTTTTTTTTGGTTTGGAAAGACAGGTGTCAGCTAAGGAAGGCAGGAGCCTCCCTTGAAATGGAAAATGTAAACCCCCTCCCTATGAATTGTTACAATTTTGTAATTAAGAGGCTTTCAGGCAAAGATATGGGAGTAGGAATAACAGTTCTTTACTAGGAAAAATAAAATAAACATGCAGTAATACAAACCAACCCTGCCAGAGTCAGACCATGCCCTGTCCCCTGTGTGTCAGGGGGTGGCACAGCCCCATCCCATGGGGGCTCAGCCCTCCTGCAGTGCCAGCTGTGGCTCTGCTGGAGCAGGGATCCTGCACAAGGGGGGAGTTTTCCTCTGCAGCTCCAGGGCTGCTGGAGATGGGCCTGGGCTCCCTCTGGCCATGCAGGGCAGCAGAAGCTGCTCCTCTGGCAATGCACTGGGCAAAGGCTGCTGTGCTGTCCCAGCACCTCAGATTGGATCCAGGTAGGAATGCTCGGCTCCTCCCCTGGGCGCAGCATCTCCCCATGGGATGATGGGATTGGATCAGCCCTGCAGGGACACTCAGTGGCCATGGACAGCAGAGATCTCCTGCAGGGAGGATTGGCTGGGGGAGAGAGAAAGAAAAAACTGCCCCAAGAACAGCAGAGAACTGCCCCAGCTCTGACAGATGGGAACAGGACACACAGCCCAGGCACATCTAAGACACCTTTCTCTCAAGCAGGTGCTACCATTATTCTGTGTGATAAAACAGCTTAAAAAATAAAACATTGAAACTGTTTTAGGTTTTTTTTTTTCCTGGAATTATGTATAAATTTTATTTTCTGAAGACTCAGAATAAGCCATAAGCTTCCTACAGAGAGTTCCCTGAGCAAAGCTGGAAGCAGCAGAGGAATAAGCCACGCTGATGTTTCACTGCTGCCAATATGAGTGGATAGATCATTGTCTGGGTTTTCCAATATTAAAGCCATGCTGCTGCTTTGTGATGTACCTATTGCCTGGGCAGAGAGGAGATAACTTTTTATTTAAGTAGGTTAATAGGTCCCATGGTTTCCAGAGCTGAGTTTGTTTGGATTTGGGTGGTGAACTTATAAAGGCCTCCTTGCTCCAGCAGCACAGCAGGCAGACAGGTTCTCCCAGTGGCACTGACATTTGCTATAACTCGTGTGAGTATCTATCTTACAACTTCAGTGGTCTGCTCACCAGACAGCTCAGCTCTGCCAAAAGAGCACTCCAGGTTTGATTGGAAGGCTGGGGTTATTATGGGTATGCATTTGCTTGGCTGAAGGTAAAAATGTAATCAGAAGCAGAGAGGGCTGTGTGTATGTGTGGATGTAGAAAAGTTAAATCTGAGAATTTTGCTGCTTCATCTGGGAAAATCCTGTTTGCCTTCAAAGGCCATGTGAAAGCTGAGTTATGTTTACATGCACAGCCTGTGTGATCTTGTTCTTTCATGATGAAGAATAGGAGGTTTTATTATAAATTATATAAACCATGCTCAAATTCTTGGGTAAATGCACACAAAGTGTGTGCTAAACTTTTTTAAAAAATAGGGGGAAATGCTCTGCACTTCATTTCTTACATGTGCTGGGTAGGCAGGAAATTTGTGTGTGTAATGTGAGACAAAATTTATACTTAGAGGTGTGTGAGCATCCAGATTTATCATTGCTTGCAGGTGTTTTTTTATGTTGCTGCTCTGTGTCTTTATCTGATGCGTTGGTATTGGATCATTTTAGTGACCATGAATCATTTATTTTATATACAAAAAGCTCAGCCAAGTTACTGGTGCTGGACATTTTTGAAACAATGGTAATAATATCTTCTATGTGTACTTGCAGAATTAGAATCTTGGAATGATTTGCAAAAGTATTTGGGAGAGAAACCCAGTTTATATGTACAAATTGCAAATTGCTTCTGACTAAAGTTTTGATATACTGAGATTCATTAATGTTGGGAGAAAGTGAAATGTCAATATTAAGGTACAGAAAAGCTTTATTATGAAAACTTGGAATTTCTACTGTTTCAGTAATGATGTTGTGAGGCTTTTTTACTCTTTTAATTTCTGATTTGTTTTAGAACCTTGGCTGTGTCTACATTAAATTTCTTTAAAATAGAATTAAACCTTCACTTTTCTCTTTTAGAATGTTTTAGGGTTGTGTTTGGACTGAAAAATTAGTTTAAAAGCTGCTAAGAACCGGTGTCGAAATTGTTTCTGCTATATTCTGGATTTAAGATAATGCCCTTAATAAGATTTTTTTAAACTTTATTCAGCCCTGAAGTGGTCAGGCAGTTGAACTAGAGGATCACTGCAGGTTCTGTTCCACAGAACTATTCTGCTCTGTTCCCTGCCAGATGTTTTCACTGTTATTGCAGAGGAACAAGTGTGCTGAGCAAGACCAGTCAGCAGCAACTTGAACATTTGACTGTAGAAAAATATGTTTGCACCATTCTAATGGTTATACTGCTGCTTGTTGCAGTTTATCCCATTAGAAAACTGTGGATGTTCCCCTGAGCAGAGCTACTTTGAGTTTCTAAAATAACACCAGACACCTCTCCCTTGCTGGCCAAGCAAAGAAAGCCAGAATAAATTAAGAAAATAATGAGGTTTTTATTTTCTGAAAAAAAAAGCAACTTTTTTTTTTTTTTCCAACTGTTCCATAAAGCAGAGTGTCATGATTGATTCCAAAATAAACCAAATCAACGAGCTGAGAACACAGAAGCTGTGTACAAGGGGGTTTGAACCTTAAGGAAGTGTAAAACTTCCTCTGTCCATTTGTTAAGGGCCTGTGGCAACAGCAGGACTGTCACATTTTCAACTCTCTCTCTCTGCTCCATCCCTATCAGCATCATATTCAGAGAGCTCTGAAGCTGGTTTAGATCTAAGTCCCCAGATTTCTTGTCAGCCTGTCTGGAAAGCAGCAAAGGTTGAGGGAGCATTTAAAATAATCCATCTCTGGCTGACAGGTGAATAAAGAAGAGCTTGAATGAGTAGAGAAAGGTGTAGACTAAAGGAGAGCTGTAATGTGGCACTTGGGAAGGGGAGGGAAGGGATAGACAGGATGGGGAAGAAAGCAAGGCGGGAATAAAAGCAAAATGAGAAAGGGTATGTCAGATTTAAGAATAGAAAATATAGCAGGAGGACAGCAAATGTTACAGGGGGAATGTAGGGAAATGTCTGATGAAAGAAAGAAGTAGGAAGTGTTGGAGTTTTCCTTGACTCTCCCCGCTGAGAGAATGGAAATGACGCAGAAGGTCTGCACACACACAAAGCTGGAGCTGCTGCAACTGCATCCTGTCCCCAAATTCCCTTTTTCAATGAGCACTGGGGAGTGAAGAGAATGGAGAAAGGAGAAGGGCATTACTTCTTTAATGAGGGAGAAAATGTTTTCTGGAAATCCTGACTTCTACCTCACCTTCATGTGTCAAACTTTGCTGTTTCTGCTATTCTCCAAGGAGCTTCCACAGAGCTTTGCTTCTGTATAATACCTGTTCTCTTTATTAATTCTTGAAGCTGATGGTAAAAGTTGGAAAATGAGATGATGGGAATAGCATCTTAATTATTCTGTGTATTTACTGGGTTTACCCTTGCTATTCTTTATTTCAGAAAATTAGGAGCATTATTTTTATAAGTATGGATATGGATGAGCCTTCTTAATCTGGGTATTTTTTACCATATCCTTGGAGTTGATACTGTGCTTTGAAAAAGTATAACTTTAGAATCAGATCAGGGGTAAGTTTTCAGTTGTTCTGTAACTCTTAGGTCTTATTCTTTAGATCTCTTCCCAGTTTGAGTAGGGTGATTTCTTTGTAGTATAGTTTGGAGTTTTTGTAAAGTACTTTGAAGCTCTAAGATACAAACATATTGCTGGGGAATTTTGATATTTCTTTACCCTTTTTTTTTATATTTCTTTACCCTTTTCCCTTAGCAGGAATCCATCCCTTTGTAATTCCTTGGAAAGATAACTTGAAAATACTCACTTCCAAATTCAACTTGCATGTTAAAGGAAAACATTTATTCTGTGATAGGGTTGGTGTTTTACAGTAAATAAATTAAGATTACTGGCAGCAAGGAAAGGCCTGTTAGAGTAGCTGCCGCACAAATGCAAAAGCATTGGAGATAATGACAGCTGTTGATCTGTTTGTGATGTAAAAGAGACTCAGCATCAGTGCCCTGCATCAGATCCTTCACAGGAGAGTGACAAAATCCAGGAGCACAGAGGGTGCCACCATCATCCCTGCAGGTTGTGCCAGGGATCTCTCAGTGCTGCTGAGATCTCATCACAAACCTTTCCCCAGCAGTGATGTGCCATCTCCACATTACAATACTGAATTTAGAGGCGTTCAGGCAGCTCTGCCACACCTGGGTTTGTGTTGTTTGTGTGTCAGAATTCACTGCTTGGAAAACCCCATAAAACAAGAGTTTGCCTCTTTCTGCTGGCAGCTTTATGGTTCTGCTTGCTCACCTTCTTTTTCAGCGTAGTTGCTCAGAGAACTTACAAACAAGCCCTCGTATTTTCAGCTTGGTTTTTGGGAGTTGTTTTGCTTTTGTTTTTTTAAACTACATTAAAAATGTACAGTTGTTTAAATCATCACAGGTTTCCTACAATATGCTTTTTTAGAAGAGTTTATATATAAAAATGCTTGCTTATGGAATGCCATGCTGGGTTATAGTTAGATTTCAAAGTCTGTCCCAGCACAAATTTCATTCTGCTAAAAGACATTGGCAAGAAAAGGACAGTTTGAAATGAGAATATTAGCATCCAAGAACCAGTATTACATATTTTGATTTAGAGTGGATAAAGGATATTTTCTTTTCTTCCTTAGTTTGAAAATCAAAATCCCTTGGAATATTTTAGGACATTAACTGTGGTTAAGGGATTAAATGAAGCAAAATGGCTTGGTGTATGTTGAATCAATCAGAATTAAAGTTCATTTGTAAGTGACAGATTTTCTATGCACAGAAACTTTCTTTTGGTACCGCTGGCATAAACGACTCTTCTTTTTAATGCGCCATGTTACCTGTGTTTAATGAAGTGATTTAGGTGTGCTGGGTGAGTTATTTGTGAATTTCAATTCTAAACAGGACGAAAATTGCTTTTCAGGAGTTCAGTAGAGCAGGCTGAGCTTTCCCAAGATGAGCTAGGTGGCAGAATTGACTAAGAAAGTGGAGCTCAGTTATTCCTTAAGCTCTGAATGCCAGCTTGCTCACTGAATCATGTAAAGTGCAGTCCATTTTAACTTTATACCTTACTAAAAGGAATTATCTGTTTATATCAGATGCATTTTGTAATATTTTATGCAGAATACCTCGGAGCAGATGTATGCTAATTTCCAAAATGCTACAGGCTCTCAGTGAGCTGGGAAAATGCATCTTGTTTTGCAAATCCAATATGGTTATTTAACACTTCTGTGATACAATTATTTTTCATGTGTATTACACAATGCAAGGTCTACAGAAGGATTCTGCTGATAGCATGTTTCCCTGAGGTTCTCTGCTCTGCCTTCCCAACTTGGCCTGCTTTATACACTCAATTTTTACTGAGGACGAAGGTGAGGAGTGGATAGGAAAACAGGGATGACAGATGGTTGTCATTATTTTTTAATGCTCTGTTCTTGGATTCTAAGATGGAGAGTCTGGTATGAAAACAGAGCAAGAACATGATTTTGACTTGGGTATTCTTGACTCAATGGCTTTAAATACAAGTATGTAGCCATTAAATGCAAAGCAGTGGGTCACTGGTGGTTTTGAATATCAGTGGGAGAAGGTATGTCTCCCATGAAACTTTCCTGCTGGCTATTGCTACCCTCTGATCCTGGAAAGAACAACCACATAACTCCCTTCAGGTTCATCTTTTTCACATAGCCTAAAGAGTACTCTGGTTTTATTATCTTGGTGGAAGATGAATCAAAAAATATCTTCTGGCTTACTTTTCCCTTTCCCTCTTCCCTTCTTTTTTTCTCCCTTTCCTCTTTTTTTTTTCCTCTTTCCCCCTGCTTTTTTCTCCTTTTCCCTTCTTCCTTTTCCCTTTTCCCCACCCATCTCCATCTTTTCCCCTAACCCCTGGGATGCAGTAAATGCAGCTCTCAAGGCCCAGAGAGGCAGTGCTGTCTCAGGAGCACTGAGTGTGCCCAGCTGGGATTCAGGAACTCCTGGAATTTGTACCTCTGCTGCTCAGTTGTTTCATTTTATTACATTTGTTAAGTCCCTCAGCTTCTGACAGGTTTTTCTTTCCGTGAAGTGGCTGATAACAGGTGGTGATGATGATGGGTGGTGGCAATAGTCACTGTCACTGTGCTGGGTCATTAATCTCCTTGTAGGACTCTCTCTGAAGGTTCAGCACAGCCTGCCTGGTGTGCTCTGTGCACTGTGAGTGTTCATAAATCCCCCTTGTGGTGAGATCATTTCAGAACTCCAGCCCATGACAGCAAACAGGGTGAAGAAGAAATAAATATGATAATTAAAAGAAAGTTATGCTCATAGGTGCTGGTAGACCAGAACATGTATTGTTCCTCATCCAGAGTCTTTGCATTCATTTGCAAATATACATTCTGCTACTGAAGTAATGCAGGGTGTTTAATGGAATTCACTCCCCAATAAAGTGGAAACAATATTGAATCTATTAATCTGAGAGTTATTCCAAGAAAGGATCTTGCTTTATGCACTGGCCTGCTAGGAAACAGTTGTTACTCAGCTCACTTTGGGTATAATCTCCATCAGTCAATTGTGCTTCTGAGGTTGAATTTGCAGCTGTACTTACTGTACTTTGTTGCTGCTCTAACAGCAGTGCTGTATTTGTGTTGTTTCTGTCCTGCACAGTATCCTTTTTGAGCACAGAGCTTCTCTATGATCATGACCCAGTTATGTTCAGTTTACTAGCATGGTTAATAAGAATATCAATAATAATTCAGAGTCTTCTTTGGTAGTTGTTAGTGGTGGCCTATTATAATTTTCCTTGGCAGCACATATGGGGGGTGATAGAGTAACTAATAAAAGTGCCACATGGAGCATAGGTCCACTTCTATTTTTTCACAACTATTTCTTTCATCGGATTCATAATTAAGGTGCAAGGTTCAAAATAATTTTATGTGTGATTTTGCCTTCTCTTAATGGATTCTGATCTGTAAATGTTGTGTGACAACAGTGATTTCCTGACTTAATCAGCTTCATTATTTCAGTAACCATTGTATAAATGTAATTAGGTTGTCCAAACCCTATTCACTCTTTGAGTCTTGTTACTGGTTCTTTTAACTGAGATTGAAAGTCTAAATTCCACAATGGCTCTTCTGGCCAAGAAAATGCATTATCTTCTTTCTTTCCTTTGCTGGTCAGAAGCTGAAACCCTTTAGATGGCTTTTTAGTCCTGTCTTCACAAAGGATGGGAGGCATCCTGCAGCCTTCTGCTTGCAAACTGGCTTTTCCCAGAAGGAAAAACTTTAGGAGGAGAATTGCAGCTCTTCTGCTGGTTGCAGAAATTCAGTGTACCACCAGCTTGACCTTGGACAAAGGTGAGGGAAGGGACATCCATTTGGTGTGTCCCATTTGACCTGTCTCCTGTCATGGAAAGGGATCTTTGTAGTTGTGTTACTTCACATTGAAATTTTGTTTACCCCCAACTCCCATCTTGTAGATCTGATAGTTTATGATGCCTCAAGTGAAAAAAGTTGGCAGAGTTCACCCCCTCATAGTGTTTGTAGAATCTCAGCCTTTCATCTTAATCAGAAGGTAGCTGTGCTATAATCAGCATGCTAATGCCAGTTTTCAGAGATTGCTGCTCTGTCACTTCCCTCTCCTTCCATAATCCAGTAAATCTCCATTTCTCAAATCAAGCTTCCTATGTATGAATGCTTTTACTGTGTGCTTTCACAATTCTGGTAGCACAGACAGCTGTACAGGTGTGCCAGCACCATCTCAAAGAGAAATCTCCATCTTCACTGTAAGTACTCATCATACATGTGGTGCAGTGTAGGAATCCTAATGAACAAACTCTGCCAGGCTCTAACCTACTACTCACTCTTGTCCTCTCAACCACACCTGGCTGGATTTAGATGAATCACTTGTGGCAGGACAGAACCAAGGATTTTGCAGTGAAATTTCTTGTCAAGGTGGAAATGCACTTCTAGGTTTACAAGAAGAGGTTCTTGGAATTTGAGTGTTTTCTCCTTTTGCTCCCACTTTGTTTGTCCTCCTTAGTTTTGCTGCTTGGGTGTAGGACCTTGTGCTTGGCAACTTCCATCCAGCTGAATGGAGTTGGAATTCCAGTGAAGTTAAACAGGTACTTGGCAAACATTCTCACTGGGTTAAAAGTGTGATTTTTGATTTTTTTTCTTTTTTGATCAACAGTAGTCCAGGTGAAGTTTCCTTGAGGAAATCACATCTGGTCTCGTGAGGAGAAGGGAAGATAGTGGATGTCCAACTCTTTCATTTTATCAGGGTTTCCAACCCGTTCTACCCTATGATTCTTACAGCCATATTGGGGCAAACTGGAATGGATAAAAGGATGATAAATCAGCTGGCTGCTGGATTGACAGGGCTGTGGTGGGTGGTTCAGAGTTCACATGGTGGCTCCTTAGTGCCCATGTGCCTCAGGGTGTGACTCAGAGACAATGCTTTAATAGCAGTGTGGAGAGGGGTGAGGAGGCACCACGGGGGCTGCCCTTCAGAGGGCTTTGGATAAGCAGGATATAAAAGGGAAATGGGATCATAAAGTGGATGTGGTTAGAAGGGGCCTCTGCAATAGCTCTGGTCCCACCAGGGCTGGGCAGGGACACCCAGAGCTGGCTGCCCAGATTTCCTTTGGGTGTCCCCAGGGTGGAGCCATCCCAGCGGGAGCATCCCCAGGTGGCTGCCAGGGCTCATCACCCTCCCAGAGGAGCAGGTCCAGGTGTTGTGGGGGAACCTCCCGGCTGCCACTGTGTGCTCCCTGCTCTGCTCCTGTCACAGCACCCCTGGGAACACCTGGATCAGCCTCCTCACCCTCCCTCCCAGCGTTTGTGGGCGCTGACATCCCCCTGAACCTGCTCTGCTTGAGGCTGAGCCAGCCCAGGTCTCTCAGCCTTCCCTCACACGTGCCAGTCCCTTAATCATCTTAATGGCCCTTTGTTAGAGTCTCTTCAGTGTGTCAGTGCCTCTCACACACTGGGGATGTTAATCAACACTGCTAAATATTCAGACTGTCATTTTTCCACCTCCTTTGATTACTTTAGAGTACATTGGGCATTTTAGAATAGAGGATTCTTCAATGAATATTTCAAAACTGTTTAGCTGTAGAATTGTGGGTCAATTGGTTTTATTTTTTACTTTGTGTTCCCTTCTTTGGCACAGAGCTAGGATATTCACAGTTAATAGTGCATTGTATACATGGTGATTTCTCTGTCCTCTTTATAGAAAGATGCCTAAGGAAAAGACCAAAGTTGTTGATGGAGATTGTTGATTGTGGATTGGACCTGAGTGACCTGAGGTGTAGGACTGCGCTGCCAGCCATGCAAACTTGTAACCAGTAATCCCTAAATGGTAAATTTTGCAGAGACAAGAGCTTTGAGGGAAAAAAAATAGTATTCAAATTGTGAATCTGAGGGTTTAGACATTTCTATATTCATCAGCAATAACAATTTCTCTCCTTGGGGAACAAAAAAAAAAGAACCTGATGTGATTTTTTTATTCTTGAAAGATTTTTTTTAAAGTTTTACCATCTTAATAATGGAAGTCAACTTCACAGAATTATGACAAATTTAAAAATATATTTTGTTTCCTTTGGCAACGCAGTGCGTGGTTGATAAATTACTTGATTCTTTATGTTGTTCAAATGCTTGTGGACACAACGTTAACATAAGGAAAACTAAACTGAAAGCAATTTTATGCAGCTTTTTTTTTTTTTTACTATACCCTTGAGCATTTTCTAAGTTTGCATTTAATCACAGAATCTTGGCCATGATATTTCTGACAGGTAATTTCCTTAATGCGGTTGACAGAGATGGATTACATGGAAGCCTATTGGATCCAATGCTTTTGTGTGCAAGTGATAAGACTAGATTAGGGTTATCTTGCTCTGAGTGCCTGCAAAGATACAGCCACCTAATAATTCCCCTGGTAATGTGGATGGGTTTGGGGCAGCACAAATTCATGGCCAGATACTGGCCTGTAAAACCATTACCAGATTCTGCTGCACCTTGAGAACATCTGGGGTGATGTGTGCTTTTCTGTCACGTGATAGTAGCAAATTGTATGTCAGGGAAAGACAAATGTGTTAAATATTCGGCAGATTGGGAAAGTGATAAGGCAAGGGGCAGGCATGGATGTTGGAAACAGTAATGGTATGTAAAAATAAAATTATTTTGGCCAAAACGATGAATATTATTCTTGTTTTGGAGAGAAATAACAAAAGAAGTAACATTTATCCTTTTTTTAGCTGTTCTAAATGTTTGGGTGAGAAAATTGATGTTGTCTTGTTGCCTTATTGAAAGGCCCTAAGCCTGAATTTTCTTAATCAGGTTGGATTTTGAAACAGGATTTAATTATTAATAACAAAATCTGAATACATTTTAGATGTTAAAAATATTCTTTCACATTCAAGACTTTTGAAGAGTTGCATACAAAACCCATCAATATATAGCATATTTTTATGTACCTGTAGCAGGCATTCACCTCAGTGAAAACAGAATTTTTCTAGCATCTCTAAGATTTTGGCTTTTGATAACTTCCTCAAACTTAATTGGAGGAAGAAAATAAATTTGATGGGCTCATAGCTAACAGTGTTGCAGCCCAAGCATGTGTGAGTGGTCTCTCTTTTGGGAACAGAGTTGTTGGGAAGCTGAAGGGTGGAGACAAGAGCAGGTCGAGTTCTAAACCAGATCCTGCACTCCCATGCCATCAGCAGAGACAGAGGCAGGCAAATCAGAGTAATGGTTTGACTTAGGTGGGCTGAGCCACATCCTGGGGGATCTTCTTTGTGTCTCTCTCCTGGTTGCTGAGAGGGCTCAAATGAGCAGTTTCCCTAAGCTGCAGTCAGTTTTTGGGGGTATTTTTGGGAGTAGGGAGCTGTGGAGGTTCAAGATGCAGATGGTTCTCAAGGCTTTACAGGGTTTGCAGCCGTGGAGTTTGGTGTGTAGATAAAATGCTCAGATAGGGTATGTGGAGATGTGGGGGAACATAGCCATGGAGTTTGGTGTGTAGATAAAATGCTCAGAGGGGTTTGTGGGGACTTGGAGAAACACAGCAATGGAGTTTGCTATAAGGATAAAATGTTCAGAGGGGTTTGTGGGGACTTGGGGAAATGCAGCCATGGAGTTTGGTGTGTGGATAAAATATTCAGAGGGGTTTTGTGGGGATTTGGGGGAACACAGCCATGGAGTTTGGTGTGTAGGTAAAATGTTCAGATAGGGTATGTGGAGATTTGGGGGAACACAGCAATGGAGTTTGCTATAAGGATAAAATGTTCATAGGGGTTTTCTGGAGATTTGGGGGAACACAGCCATGGAGTTTGCTATAAGGATAAAATGTTCAGAGGGGTTTTCTGGGGACTTGGGGGAACACAGCCATGGAGTTTCTTGGCACCATGGCTCTTGGCTCCTCTCTAACCAGTGGCTGAAAATCTGTGGCCATGTTATTTCTGGAAGACACTGCAGGTGGGAAAGACCATTCCTCCATCACAGTTAAAAAGGAAGAGGAAAATAAAAAACCAAGCAAACCCACAGAGAATATTTGGGTTTGGTGTTGCAAGCCAAGAGGGAAGCTCTGTGTCCTTTGTGTCCTTACATCTTGGCCCTATAAAATATATCACCTTTCTTTTCCTTGTTTTATTTTCCAAGGGAAAAAAAAAAAACATAAAAAAACCAAACAACCATTTAATACAGAGGCTGTCTCATGAAAAAGGATCACGTAGGTGTTTAATATATGCTGTGATGAGTAATTTTGGTCATGGTACATCAGAAAACTACTTTCCCCCACCTTCTTTCTAATAAGAATTTTAATCCATTGATGACAAAACCTCTAAAGTATTTCCTTGCTGCATTGTAATACACTGTGACGAATTATGTCTCAGGAGTTGTAAAATTTTCTCATAGCTTGTAATACCTCATTTAATGAATTGATCACACTGAAATGTAAAGATGAAGCAGCATTTATTTTGTATGTTATATTGCATATAATTTTTAGACTTGACATTTATAGCCATGGAAGCTGTTATTTTACATATCATTTTCAAACCATATCAGCCTTAAACACATTTAAATTTAATAAGCAAGTAGATTAGATTTGCTTTTAAGCTAGGCATATCATTATAGTTTGTGTTCCCTTCAGCAGGGCACATGCTTACTATTAAATGCAGTATTTAGTTGTCTTTTAAAACCTAAAAATAATAAAATGGGGATGTATTTACAAAAGTAATTGAATATAGAGCTGCTTTTGGGGACAGTGCCTCAGTCATGATTTTTCTAGGATGTAGACATTAAAGTAGGTTTTGGGTTTTATTAAAAATTGCCCTGTTTTGAGGAAATATTAATGTAGGAGCTATATGGGTTCCAGTTATGAAATACCAAATCTGTCATAGTAACATATGGCCTGATCATCATCTCCTGCAGAAAAATCCATGGGAGGGGAGAGCTTATTTGGAAACTCTGCATGATTTACCAGGCAGACTTTCTGATGCCTCATCTTTCTCATCAGAAAGAATTTGTAGCTGCCAAGGAGGTGGATTCTTACAGCCTTCTAACTATTTAAATGCTTTACCATCCATAAAAAATTATCTTGTTGGAAGTGGGGAAAAAAGGCAGCCCTTGTTTCTTCAATCCTGGCTCTTTTCACCACAAAAGAAACTTTTTGGAATGTCACATAGAGAAACTCTGCTGTCTTTGTAGCCACTTTGTGCTTCCCACCTCAGAACCTTGGTGGATGTAAAAACAGCAGAGAGAAATCTAATGAAAATCTGAAATTTCTAAAATCTCAGGGGGCTTTCCTCTGGAGATTATGTTGTTTATCCTACTGTATCTGGTAAAAGATAATTCCAGCCTTGTACTTGTTACTGTGCATTTCCCTCGATTGTGTGATCTCTGAACTTTTGTTGATAATTTTTTTTAGTGTAGAGGATTGGCAATGCACGGTGTCAGCAAAATATGTCACGCAGGCATGAGGCAGAACTGCAGAAGTGAATAATTTGTATCATGTCTTGCTCACAAGGATAATTAAATGGAATGGCATTTAAGTTGATGGAGCTACAGGGGTGACCACTGGCTAAAGAATTGTCTCCTTTTTTTTTCCAGTACAATGAGCGTCAATATTTTGTTAATTTTCCCCCTTGTCAGTGTGTGTTTTAATATCCTTATTTGTCCTTGCACTTTCAGCAGGAATAACTTGATTAGAGGGACTAGAAAATAATTTTAAAATGAAATTATTTAAGTGAGAAGTTATGTGTTTGGGGGAATGCACATGTTGTAGCTTTCATCCAAATGCAACCTTTTCATTCTTTTATTCAAAGGGGATTTTCTGCACAGTGAAATTAAACTTAATAACATTAAAAAGTGGTTAAAAACCCCAGCCAACCAAACAAAACAACGCCAAAATACTCATTTCTGGAGGTTGGTAGCAATGCATCTTTGAGCTTACCTCAGCACTGAAGAGGCCATTTAAAAAGATAAGAGCTTAATCCAGACATCAGTGATGATGATTTCCTGCAACATGATAATAAATATACCAAAGTACCCTTTTATCTTTAATAATTCAGAATTCATTGAGCATTTAAAAGTTTTTCTGTTCTGTCATTTAAGACATCTGATAGCAATTTGGTAAAAATAATGAGACATATCTTGAGAATAAGGAAAAAAGTGGTGCAGTATGTAAAGGATGCTGTTTCAATACGGCACTTTTTGCTGCACAAGGGGTTAAAGATTTTCACCTTACTTACTTGCCTTCTTGAAAACTGTAATCATGGGGACAAAGTCACGAGAATTATTTGGAAGGCATCCCCTAAATCATTTATTTTATAAGAATCTGCTCAACCCTCCCCTTGAAATAATGTATCAGAAGCCCATAAAGTAAGTTTGTACAAAAATAATGCTATGCTTTAACAGGGAAAAAAAATAGTCTGAATAACTCTGTCTGGACAATAAAGTATTTCTTAGGTGAGTTTTACAATTTTATTTCCATAATTTTCCAAATTCTATGCATTTGGGTTTGCAGTGAAGGGAATTGATAATGATTGTAACTCTTTCCACCATTTAGATGTTTTCATTCCATGTCCCCTTGAATGAGAAGGACAGGATATAATGCTTTATAATTTCAAATTTTGGGGATTTTTTACCCTGAAGGGTACCATTCTAAGCTGAGCATTATTTGATTTTTCATAGGCAAGACATTCTCAAGCGAGTTTCTCTATTTCAGATGGTTCTGTTAGTCTTTGGTAGATTCACTCGTGCTTAGAGACCAACACAAACCATGAGAGCCAAGCTGTGACCTGAGAGCAGGACCTGAATTGAGATTTCACACTTGGAAGCAGAAAAGAGCACATCTGAAACTGCCTGGATTAAATATGCATATTCAGGAATTACTCTGTGAATTAGAGCTGGTTAGAGGTTAGGCAGTGGATTCCTGTGGGAACTCCTCAAACCCAGCTCCAGTTTGGGCGAGAGGTTTGGGCTGTGCCAGCAGAGCCCACCAGCATCCTTTGGAGCAGAGTCATTGCTGGGGTTTCTCAGGCATTTCCTCCTGCTCAAGGGGCTTGCTTAGAAATACACTCAGGCTTCGAGGATTTCTGCTTGTGAAAAATAATTTTTTTGCAGTAGATGAGCAGAGAGCTCAGCATTGGATCCGAGTTACGCGTTGCACTAGCCTAAGTTGCTGCTGGTTGTCATGGCAACATTTTAACTGGTGGTGGCTGTGGCTTGACATCAGAACATTTTCTGTTAAGTGGAGATTCTTCTGAGATTGTAATGGAGTGTTTTAAGTCAGTGGACCTTTTGTACTCAATAAAATATTTAGTAGGTTGTAGTAAATATTAATTTGTCCTCCTTTCAAGATAACACACCATGCTGTGTATTTACAGTTCTGTGCTAATAGCATGGTATTCCTGGAAAAGAGTTAATCCATTCTGAAAAGTCAAATTTGCTAAATATAAATTTGATAATAACGCTCTAAATAATAATTGTAGAAGCTGTTTCACTTTATCCTTTCAAAATACCATGTGGCAGATAAGTTACAATGTGCTTCATCTCTTTTTATGCACTCAGTGGAGGAAAGATTTTAGTACTCATTTGTATTTAAAGCTGAACTTAAACATCTTTACACTGGGACTTTCTTGTTTTGAGCCAGTGAAAATAAATGCATTTGCAAGAGCTTGTACCTGGAGGGGAGGGCATGGGTAGAAATGGCTTCAGTAGAAAGCTGGCAATGGAACATCTCTCTGTCAATCACATTTCCTGTACTTTGTGTCTGGAGATGAAGCCATGTGAATGCTGCCTTATCCCTGCCTGAGATAAGCTTTCAAAGGTGATCTCCAAATCATGTCTGCCACAGAGCAGGGATTTGCTGAGAGTGACAAACACATGCCCACTACATTTCCCCTATGCTTTTCAATAACTGCATTCCGAGGCTCCTGGCAGAAAGGAGACATCTCAGAAAGCCCTCAATAGTGAGCCTCAATAGAGCTGAATGCATTCACTGAAAAGCAGAGCAGTTTCTGCAAGTCAGGATTTATAAACTTTAATAATGCACTTATCGGGCAGAGGCGGAAATTCAGCGTGGAGTGTTGGGAGAAATCATCCTGATGGGTGATGCTAATTCATTCCTTCTGCTGCTGCACTGCTCCCTGGACTGTTCACAACGTTTGATGGCCTTGTGGAGCCAGTTTAGCCCTTTGTGGCACAGCGTAATCTCATCCCTGTGATTTCAGAGGCTTGATGGAAATACCAAGGTGTGCGTGTGTGCTTTGGCATGGCTGATAGCAGTGTCTTGGATAACCCCATCAATCTTAATGACATTCTCTATTAATCAGCAAAAGGCTTGCAATGCATTCCTCTCTTTATTTTCTTCATTACCTTCTCCTCTTACCTATCTATCTATTAAACAAAAGAGCAATCAAACTGTTCTCTTGCTAAACTCAGTCTTCACATACCCACCAAGTATTGTTTAGCTGTGCAGAGTTTTGGTTTTTCAGCCTTTATTCTCATAGTTACTCTTGGCTGTTATAATTGTTTTGTCTCTACTCTTTCCTTAGACAAGATTAATCCATGAGGAGTTGCCCTGTGGCCACCTCATAGATCTAAAAGTTGTAAGACACTCAGAAATTAGAGAAACCTGCTTTAAACTCCACCTTTCAACAGCTCTTGCAGATAGAGGATCCTCAGGAACCAAATATATGAAAAAAAAAAAGAAAATGAGAATGACAGCACTTTTTATACATGCAGGGAAATAGAATTCTATCTTCAGCTGTGATTGGTATATAATAATCACTGGGTTCTTTTTGTTTGCCATTAACAGTATGAATTTGGAGTTTTGCAGCAATGACAGACTGCAATTTTCATTTTTCTCACATGAACTTTATTTCAGAAGGACACTTCAAGGCATACATTTATTGAGCAATAGGAGAGAATCTTTTCAATGCAGCATTAAGATTGGATGTATTTATTTCTGTTTCTGCATTTTTTTTAAATGTCATTTATGAAGAAGCACCCTGAGTTTTAGAAAGCAATTTTCATTGTATCAGTGAGCCATGGACTCACTCTGGATTGCAATTTAGCCAAAAGCAGAGAGAACATAACATTTAACTCTATCATCAGCTGGAGTGACCAAGAAATGTTATGTGGACTTAAAATCCAAGGAACAGAATAATAACAGAACACTGCATTTCAATATATAAAGTGAAAATAAATCATCAAGGTATGTGCGACTGCTTTTTAGACATGTTACTTTTTATATGTCCTAAAACCCCACAAGGAATACACCTCTTGATTTAGCAGTGCACTTAACATTTCAAGATGTAAGTAAGATGCATTTTTATTACTGTAACAACTGAGGACCTGTGTGGGGAAGAAAAAAGACAAGGTATCAGGAACATGAATCTACAAGCACTACGTACAGAAACTGTTCCTGAGAGCAAAAAATACCCTGAAATTTTCTTCTCATCTGCTGCAACTGTTTTTAATCTTGCCTGATGATGAAATCCTTTGTGGGAGCTCACCCTGCCAGCCAAGCTGTGTGGTGGCACAGGAGCTCCCTGTGTTCAGCTGTAAATGGTTTTTTTGTTGTGTTGTGATGGAGCTTTTCTTTCCTTACTTCCTCATGCTTTATGCTGTCCCCCTCGGAGCTCTGGTGCAGCTCCCCTAGGCCTCCTCTCTGAGTCCTTTATGGGTTCCATCTTTCTTCATGAAACTAGTCCAAGTACTCAGGATATGGGGTTTTTTAATTCTTTTCTCATTGAACAATAGTTTACTTCAGGTCTTTGCAGGTGTGGATGCTGTTCTGTCAAATCACTGTTTTTATTTCACCTGGCTTGACAAGGATAGGGCTTCCACATTTCTTTTTGACTTTGGGTACGAATTTCAGTGGATTTTTAAAAATTTTCTTTTAAACCTATGTCCCAGTATGCTATTGCTGGCTAAGGAGGGCTAATGCAGCTCCACATTTGTGTCTTCATTGAGAAAAGCATTAAACAATCATTCTGGGGTAAAAGTGACATTATTGGGATAGCCAGAGCCACCTTCCCCTCCCCAAACCTAATTTGGAATTCTACTGTGAAAAATGCGTGTACAGCTGTTTTTTCTCTGTGTTTTGGCAGCAGGATTTAGTAGATCAGCCACAGCTCTGTGCTAGTTATGCTTTCCAGTTTGGATCTGGCTTGGAGCTTGGCACTGTGAGCTCAGACCTGGCTTTTCACAGGCACTCCAGAGGTATTTCAGCAGCAAGATTCTGCCTGTCAGGGTCTGGTGAGCAAGAGTGGTGCTCCTTCTGCAGAAAGATAGCTTGAAAAACTATTGTAAAGGATGTAAAACCACTGTTTAAAAAAACCCCAGCACATCCCTCAAACAAACAAACAAACAAAAAACAAAACCAACCAACCAAAAAACCCCACTCCACAAAATGCCATACTCCAAGAACAGATGTAAATGGTTTTCTGTCAAAGTAGATTAATGGTTTTGGAACAATTTTAGAAAAGGCTGGTTTAGGACTACAGCTAAGTGTTTTCATTATTGACATGAATGGTAGAATACAAAACGTATTTTTAAAAATTACCTGAGAATGTCAATCTGAAACAGCCTGCAAGCATATCTTAAGAATTAAAAATTCCCTTGATGAGTGGGGGACTGAACAGAATGCAATTTAGAGCAAATTAAAAGGTCCACACTTAAAAATATTTACCTGGGAAAATGTAAATGCCTCATGACTGCATAGGTAATGTGCAGTACAGTGATTTTGGTTTCCAGTAAATCAAAAGTTGGGCATGTTAAAGGTGTCTGCTATTGCAGAAAAGGCGTACATGTGCTGTATTTTTTATACAAAAACAGAGTAAACATCAGGAAGGCCTCTGAAATAGAAAAACTCTTGAAAAAATTGGCACTTGTAAGGCTTCAGCTGCAGGGCAAAATTCTGGGAATGCTTCAAGAACAAAGTGGCTGAATCAGTGGAGGTGCTGGGGAGAGCAATAGAAAGCATGAGAACTGTGGAAAATGTGACCTACAGGGAAAAGCTGGGGAAGAGAAAAGGACTTGATAGTAGTCCTCATGTACATAAAGAGAAGCTGTGAGAAAGTAATCAGGGTTTTCTCTCTATTCCCTGTGCAGTGGGCTCACTTTGCAGCAGCACCAACTTTCTAATGGAAAAAGCGTTTGAGAACTGGAAGAACTTTGGAAACAGAGTGCAATCTCTAGTGCCAAAAGTGTACAGCAAGAGTTCAGACAGCAGCTGTAGGTGCAGCCCATGCTGGGAGCTGGAGGAAGGTGTGGAGCAGGGAGAGGGGCACCCAATCAGTCCACATCAGTTGTGTTTCTCTACTGTTTCCTTGCCTATCTCACACACTCTGGGGACAGTGCTGATTTTTGCATGTTCTTGAAAAGATGTGCTCCTCTGCTTGATTACCTTGCTTTATTTCATCTATTGCTAACATGTTTTTGAATCAATAAAAATAACTTGAAGCGATGAGCTTCAAGTATATATGAAATATATAGCAGCAAATATTTTTTTTTTCAAATATAGCATTTATTTGCTTTGTTATGTGTATTGCTTCTGCTTTAGAAACTAAAAGGTAAAAAGCTTGTTTAGGGGTATGGTTATTTAATACAGTATATTAATTGATTAATAACTACTGGAGCAAGGAGATGTGTGAGTTTTTGGCACCCAAACTTGTCAGCATGTCCTAGGCATTCACTGCTAGGTCCCTAGGAAGCCCCTGCAGACTCTATTCATTCAGCACTTCCTGTTGGCTCACTCCCAAAATCCAGAGGACTTTGCTCTCTTTCCCTCCAAGCTGGAAATCAAATGTTATGGTCATGGTTGAGGAGGGGATGTGGCACAGTGCAGCTTAGGGCCCATATGTCCAAATGCAGGGAATTGCTCTGGGCTCTGAGGCCTGTGGGGTCCAGCAGAGCGTGCCAGATGCATCCCAGTTATGTGCCATGGAAGGCAGCATTTGGAGGGAAGACAGGCAGGAGGAAGTGATCTGTGCCTGTAAGAAGGCAGGAGGGAAGTGATCTGTGCAATTTAAAATTTAATATGTGTAATGTTAGCATAATAATAACAAAAGCATAATAACAATAATTGAAATTCCCAAGAGGAAATGTTCTTTTCCTAGTGCTGCTGTCCATGTAGCACTCGATTTCCCATCTCTTGAACAGAATGTATCTCGCTGTTTAAAGCTTTTTTATATCTGTAGGAAGGACAGTTGTTTAGGCATGGTATGCATGAAGCTGAATGGCTGCACGTTTATTGCTGAGGCTTTGCTTCCACTCACCTTGGTGGGTTTGCAGCTCTGCTCTGGGTTTGATTCCAGCCTGCTGCTTTCTGACAGGAGCAGTGTGAGCCAAGGCTGAGCCCTGCTCAGGCACCAGCCCTGCCTCCCCTCCTGCCTGTGCCCAGTGTCCCGGATCAAGACACAACACAGCAGATGGAAACTTGGAGATAGCAACAGCCCAGAGGGGCAAATACCAAAGTGACTGAGTCACAACGAACTGATCCCTTGACAAACTGCCTGCAAGCAAGTCATTTGTATTTACAATAATAAATGAAAACCATATATTTGGGAAAAATAGTATCGTCCATCAGTAGGAGCTTTTTCCATTTTCCTAGAGCCATGAGTTGGCTCTGGAAGGGACAATGCAGGTTTTTGATATTTAAGCACCTGCCTCACCTGGAGCTCTTTTATTCAGATCTCTTGCCCTCTGTTGGGCTGTGTGTCCAGCCCTCACACAATGAGAGCTTGTGAGGGTTTATAAACTGTTTATAAACCACAAAGGCACAGAAACTCCGTGTACATGGCCAGTAGGTTGGGAAATGTAGTGACAAGGGAGAGATGCAGAGGCTCCACATGACTTAAGGAAAGAAATGAGACCAGTTTGCCCAGAGCTGCTAAGTGGTGATTGCTCCCAAGGGATGCATGTGTCCCCAGGGAGATGAGGAGTGGACAGAGATTTCTTCAGCTGAAGCAGCAAAAATGCAACAGCCAACACCCAGACACCAGCTCTGGACAAACTGACTTTGCAATATGTTGGTACTGCAAGAAATGAAGCATTGGTACAACATTTTGGAGAGCTACTTCTGCATTTCTGAGAATTTTAGAGCTTGGGTGTGGTTTTTTTTTTCCCAAAGCTTATGCTCTATTTTGAGCAACGGTTGATTCAGAAATACCTTATCTATTCTTGTTAAATGTGAAAATCAAAGGGGCTTTTTTTGTTGTTTTTTTTGGGGTTTCTTTTGTCTTTCAAGCTCTGGAGAATACAGTTGTATTGTATTCTCCAGAGAGAATACAATACAATTTTGTGTTGATGTTTAGTGCCACTATATATGTCACTGAAAAAAAGTTTGCTAATGCTGATGGTATGTGGGAATAGGTAATCTCTTCTGAATTACTTTTTATTTAGGATATTTTTGCTTGGTTTAAGTTGGGATAGAAGATAAGAAACAAAGCCTGACCCTGTAAAACTGAGAAGTGTAGAAATGCAGTAAGTGCATGAGAATACTTATGTGCCAGCTGCTGAACATAAACCATCATCACTGAGGTATAAAATCTGACAGGGAAGTGTAGCTGCTGACAAAGAACATTTTTTCTGTGTGACAGAGAAAAAATAATACATATGGAAGAGAAAAAAAATCAATTAGCACCTATGGTATATAAGCTTTCAGTTTTGGTGAATACTGGCTAAAATGACCATAAATCTGTTTTTTTTAAGAGTTTCCCTTTTCCTCACACATGCTTTCTATTAGGTATGTAATTCTTAAACTTCCACGTAATTTTTGCAACTTCTAATTAGTATCAACCTAGACAATTATCCAAGAAATTCTAAATACATGTTTTTTCATTCAGTATTTTATACAGAAATAGCAATTAAGAACTGCACAGGAAATTCAGGAGGAATAGCTAACACTGTTCAATACACTCCTGATACATCAGCTGCTTCTAGGGAGAAATAGGAGAAAGTGCCATGTTTTAGGACCTATTTTCAAAACTCATTCCTGAAATGATTTGAGGCAATAGAAGAAATGCAAGCAGGGTGAACAATTCTCCAGAGTATTTCCTTTAGTCTTGTTTCAGTTACAGCATGGCTGTTCAATTGTGTTCTTGCAGTCCAAGGTTAATTTTTTGTGTGTCTTTGCAGAACTACTTCCTGATGAAGATAAGGAGTAATAATGTAGAAAATATTTCATGATATAACCTTGTCATAGCTTTTCCAAACTGTCTGGGAGCAAGGAGTTATTAGAGTAGAATAAACATAAAATTTCAGTGCAGGTTTTCTGACAGGAAGAGCAAAGGAACATGGTGTTTATAAATTACTTAGGAGCTCACAGAGGAGAGGAACTGAACAAGCAGACAGGAAGGAGAGAAGAAATGCCTAGAGACAGGTTTGTTGGGAACAGGAGAGCACAGACCTGTCCAGCAGAGAAGCATCTGCAGCACTGAGCAGGATCCAAGTGAAAGGAGAAGGGGAGTCCTGAGAGGCTTGAACTGGAGGAGGAGGAGGAGGAGGATTGAAGCCAGGAATGGATTTAAGAGACTTTATGAGAGAAGTCAGCTAAAGCTTGATGAAAGACAAAGAGAAACTGAGTGAGAGGACACTGAGAGCAGGGAGTTGGTGATGTTCAGAGTGCTGCTACAAGAAGGAAAGATGGAGAGGTCGAAGATGTAAAGGAGGAGAAAATGGAGAACAAGAAAGAATAAATACATGAAGATCAAATCTGTTAGTTGAGTGAGGCTCCACTGTTTTATTCACACAAGCAAACAGTGGGTGTGCTTCATGTTTTGCAGTGTTTCTGAGGACACTTGAGTGCAGAGAGAGGTACATAAAGAAATGTCTGTATTAATAGTATGGCTATTTTGTTGGTTTGGAGTGTCCTGTAGTGCTGGGCTGTGTAAATCCACAGGAAGAGGCAGTCTGGGTACTGGCATACTTCTAACCTGAGAGAAATAATAGACACTGGAAAAGGAGAAACAAAACAAAATAAACAAAAAAATGGCACCTGCAAATGTTCTGCACCTGGCTGACAGCTCTGCTGAGGGGAAATTTCCTTCTTCCATCAGGGGCAAAAGGCTCTGA
Organism: Molothrus ater; assembly: GCF_012460135.2. NCBI lineage: Eukaryota > Metazoa > Chordata > Aves > Passeriformes > Icteridae > Molothrus > Molothrus ater. Next base: position 12,354,708 of record NC_050493.2, on the reverse strand, counting down.
CAGGGCAGACCTTGGGGTCTGGGATTCCCTGCAGTGAGTCCCTCTTGCCTCCCACCCTGGCCAGAACCACTTGAAGGATCAATGCTTTCCATGTCCAGATACATTTCTTTGTTTGTTGCTTTAGGGTTTAGGCTTACTGTAAGAAACATTTTTTTTTCAATGTTTTTTCCTCTTTCTATTACTTAATGTCACTGCCAAGGTTGGTTTAAAGCCATCACAGATATATGGGGAGAGAAGTAGAGAGTGAAAGGCTTAGATCATAGATTGGAATGTACATTCAGTGGTTTGTGAGGTTTTTGTGGGTTTTTTTGTATATTTAGGGTTCTTTAGTCCCTCAAATAAAGGTATTAGCTAGTGACACACGTGTTTTTTATCAGTCAGAAGATACCTGGGGTGAGAAACCAGTACTTTTGTCTGGAGCATTTGCAGCCTCAGTGGTGGCATGAAAGCTTCTCTAGCCATGATTCCCAAGACTGTGAGCTGCAATTATGTGAATGCAAGATGTTGACTTGTTAAATTATTTCATTGATAGTTTGTAATGCTTTATATCTTCTACAATAGAGCTCTGCTCTATTTTCATGCTTTGCATTTCAGAATTTCCAGAAAGAGCTGAAGTAGCTCATCATAGACTTGATTTGTTGCTGTAGTCTCTGTCTCTAGGCAGTCTCTCCAATATAGTGAAATTCAGTGTGCTCCTTCTGAAGTTATGGAGAGCTAAACAATTTTTTTTTCTTCTTTGTTTAATTTATTTTTTTTAGTGAGGAAAGCTCAGTGTTAGTCTTTTACCAACACTTGCAGTTAGTAAACAGAGCCAGGCTAAAGGCATCCAGAGGAATTTCATATGGTCAGTGCCTGTTTTTGCTGTGCTAGTGGTAGTTTTGTCTTTAGACAAAGCCCCAGTGTTTAGTGAGCTATCAAGCAGTGAGTGATTTCTGTACACTTGATGGGATGAGATCAGTAAATTATCTGGAAATGGTTTTAGGAGCAAAACCATTTCAGCTGGGCTAAAGGTCCTTCTCTCATTCTTTGTGCTCTGTGAAGTTATAGTGTTTCCAGATCCATTATCTGTGTGTTATATGGAGATTTATTTACTTTCAGCAGCAAAGTTGATCTTGTTTACTTCAGTAAGTGCTTGCTTTAGATGTTTTCTGAAAGGGATAAGGAGGAAAAAAGCTGCTTTTGAAATAAATATTATATTCTGGCTGCTGCTAGCCTTCATTCCCCACTTTTTTATAAACTGGAGTTTGCTGGCTTTTCGTGTGCCTCGTTGCAAAGCTTTGTTAAAACACTGCCATGAAAATGAAAGTTTCATACACATTGACATAATTAATGAAGAGGCAGGCAGCATGCTCTACCAATTAACACCACAGGGAAAAGTAAAATTGGCTTCCTTTTTGCGTGTGGTGCCAAAGTGAAGAACTGTAACACACAGCAAATAAATAGAGATCCTTTTAATGAGCTGCAAGATCGAGCTGAATAACTCTGAAAGGATGTTGTGTAAACATTGCCAACTATTTAGAGTGTTAAGAGTAATTGATGAGCTTACTTGAAAGTTTGGAGGGGTTTTTTGGGGGGGGTTGGGGGTAGGGAAAGACTGTCAAAGAATGGAAATGCTGCTTGTTAATAAATAAATTGTATTTTCATTGCAGTCATTAGGCATGTTAAAAAATGTAACAAGCACTTTAGAACAAATATGGGAGAAAAGAAGCAGTTTGCTGCTTGCTACTTGACCAAGTTTGTCAGAACTCATTTTTTCAGCTGAGTATTTCTGTGCTTCATATTTACTCCGAATGAAAACTTGACTCATTTTTCTCTGATGCTGATTCCAAGTACCACAACTGTCTGGCAAGACAAAGCATCACTCAACCTTGACTTTTTCCAGTTATCCCAAAGGCCTGATAATAACAATAGCAGGGAAGTAAACAGGTGAAATTTTTCTTTGCTTTACATGAAACATTCTGTTTACCTTGAGATGTAGGTGTGGAAAATTCAGAGCAGTCAAGGCTCAGTTTTTGGTTTTTTTTCTTTAAAAGATTATTTCTTCAAGCAGAATTATCCTAAAAGCCTTCTAAATAAGACTGAGTTTTTGGAGAATACAAAACTCCAAACCTGTGAAGGTTTATAGGTTAAAAGAATTAAAGGGCATTAGGATTTAGAAGGCCAGCATCATTTAGATCAAAGCATCTGTAATACCAGAAGTGCAATTTTGACTGTTCAGTGGTACCAGCTAGCTTAGAATGTCTTTCTCTAATAAAATAATACATCCTCTTCACTTTCTATTTGTTCTAAATGATTTAAATTTTGACAAAAATCAATTTTTAGTATTTTATTTCAGCCCAGCTATTGCATGAGGTTAAATCCAGCACATCATTTCACATTGTATGCAAGAAAATCACCAAGGTTTATCTATGAGCCTCTGCACCTCAGCATCTTAAATAAATCTTAAAATATGTCAGAATTGTAATTAAGGAAGCAAAATGTGGTAAAGCTAAAAGTAATAATTAGAAGTCGATAAAGATTGTGCTAAACTTGCTGAACAATTGACCTTTGTGACAGCCATGCCTGCTCCCAGTTATCATCACAACAGAGAATTATGTGTCCCTTCACTTGGAATGTTAAAGGTGAGACCAGAAGTATTCAATAACTGTACAACAAAGAATATTAATATGCAAAACCAGCTAGAGACAGTTTATTGTGACTGTGGTGGGGTCCTTTACTGTATGTTAAGAGACATATATTGCTGAGTAGTTATTTAATCAATATTTTATTTAATCAATATTTTCTCTTTTTTTATCTTTTTACTACCTCCCCTCTGCATCTTCTCTTTTGTTTTTCTCTTCAGCCTCTCACACACCCACCTCTAGTCTCTCTTGTGTATTTTTCTTACCCATCTTTATATTGCCTGACCTTTTCCTAACCTAGATTTTGTCCTTCACAATGCTTGATGGGCTCTGTTCTGTCCTCACTGCTGGGCCAAGTGTCTGCTGTGGTGGTGTTCAGGACTGCCTGGCTGTTCCCAGCTAATCTGATGGCTGTCATCCTCTCCTCCCAGCCAGCTGGCTCTGCCTCTGCCCTGGCTCTTGCCACCACTAAGGAGCATAACAGTGTCTCTTCTGTCCCAGCTTCCTCCCTTTTGACACCATGTGCTTTTTTCTGCCACCCTTTGTGGCCCAAGTGCCTTCTGCTGCAGCCCAAGAACTTCCAGAAGATCTGTGATCCAGAAGGACAAAGCTGAGCTCCAGCAGGGAAGATGATGCACTGGGGAGAGAGAGAGGGAGAAAGGACAAATTCCTCCAGAAGGATTTATAAGAAGAAACTGCATTACATCTGACTTGTGTGAGGATTCCACGTGTAATTGTGTCTTCTCTAATTGACTTGTCCTTCAGAAAAACATTCATTTTCATCAGTGTTTCATTTCTCCAAGATTCTAAAGAGGTGAAATAGCACTTAAAGGTTGTGGTTTGACCCCTGCCAGCAACTGAGAACCACAGAGCTGCTCATGGAGTGCCCTCACTGCTGCCCGCCCTGGGAGGGAGGAGAATCTGTAAAAACACCTAAAGCTCTGAGATAACGACACTTAACAGGTAAAGCAAAACAAGGAATTCATTCCCAGTGCCCATGGCAGGCAGGTATTGATCACCCAGGACAGCTGGACTCCATCACGTGGGACAGGGGCCTGGCAGGACAAGGAGCATCACCCAAACATTCCCTCCTTCTCCAGCTTCAGATGCTGAGTGTGGTGTGGGATATTGTGGAATATCCCCTGGGTCAGCTGTCCTGGCTCTGTCCACTCCCCTGAGCACTCCCAGCCCCAGCAGAAGCAGCGCTGGCTCTGTGTCAGCTCTGCTCAGCACTGACAAAAACTTCTCAGAGCTTCCTTGTGTTTGCAGCACAACTCCAAACCACAGCTCCGTACTATTTACTATGGAGAAAATTAACTCTCTCCCAGCCCAAGCCAGCAAACTAAATTAAAGAGTTTGTCTTCAGGTTGTACAAAGTTCCTTTATTGGATCTGGCCAAGGATAAATTATAATTAATAACTTGTTAACAGTTATTGAGAAAACATAAAGTGCAATGGATCTATTAAAGACTGATGGCCATAATTTCTGTGATAGAAAACTGGAATGGTGTGGAGATCTTGAGTGCTGAAATCCTTCTTGCATTCATGTTTTGTACAGCAAGCATATTTCTGACCACACATATGTCCAATGGCTAGAAAGGAGAAGGTGAGAAGTGCAAAATATCTTCTATTGGTTGAGATCTTAAATAGATTAGGGTTCTTGAGCTTGGAATGATGACAGATAAGTAAAAAGAGAGGCCTAGACATTCATCAGTGCTTCAAAAAAATTCAATGTTTTGCTGTACAAGAATCAGCACTCATTGATATTGTCAGCCAGCAAGTTCAATATTAGCATAACAATGGGCTTTCTTCACATGGAGCAGGATTGTGGTGCTTAGAATTTCTCTGGAATCCAGCAGGATGGAGCCAGGAGCTGTGGAGAAGTTCTGGCTCAGGAGGCTCAGCAGTCACTGGCTGCAGGGTTATATTTTGCAGACCAGGGCCATGCTCACATGGCATTTCTTCTGTTCCTTCCCTCAATGTTTGCCCCTCTGATTCTGGACTAGATCAGCCTTTTCTCTTGGCCAGTGTGGCAATTCTTATGTATTAAAAATATGTATGAACTGGATGTTGTTGCTACAAAACTGTCGTAATCAATAAGGGCTAATTACACAAATTTAATGTTCAGAATCCAATGAAAGAACAGTTTGGTATGATTTACATTTGTGTGCCTTGAATTCAGTTTATTCAAGTAAATATGAGGTGCTTAAGGTGGACAGGTTAGAGCTTATTAATTACCTTGCTCTGTACATATAAGCAATATACGTGCCAGCTCCTATCTCTAATAAATCCATCACCTCTGGGGGTTTTCCTGTTCATTCCCAGTGAGTGTGAGTGCATGTGACAGGCCATGGTTCTGTCAGAACGAATTGTCCCCCTTGGAGAGCTGGCAGCACAAGGAAGTGACAACTTAATGGAAGCTAAAGCACTCTAATGGCAGTGCCTGGTGAAAGGCAGGGGAAGTCATCCCCAGCGTTTGCCCCGGCTCTTGGAAATGTCTCTTTGCATTTCTGCTAATGTGCAGGATCTTGGAGCTTTGCTGGAGTCACATTTGCAGGTATTATTCCATGAAAGGCCATTCAGTCAAGCGCTCGTTTGTGGATAGACTTGGCTCCAGCAGGGTCAGCCCCTCCGACACCGTCACCTTCTCCATGTGCTCCGAGTCCTGCAGCATCGCTCACTCCAAACCCCTCCTCTGGGAGCCACAGAAACCCATTTCCAGCCCCTAACACCAATGGAAGTACAAACATTTTATCCATTACATAGCTCTTTTTATTTAGTTGTGAATGGAATACGTGCTTAATCAAATGGATGTAAAGATAATGCACTTTAAGTATATTTGTTTATAGGTGAAGAATATAGAGATTAATTTTCCTGCCTTTTATTGGTGTTATGAACAAAAGGTTGTGTTGAGCCAATGGATAAAATTATTGTACTGAGATTATTACACGTTGTTTTAATATCTTTTTAGATTACATTGGTGTATGTGAACATATTTATTTATAAATAAATAAAACCCCAGTAATTTGCATACATTTGTGGACTGTCTTATAAGTGCCCAGTGATTACATTTAAATATTTTCATTTTAATTACATTTTAATATTTTAATAACTTTTATAAATTAAGCTGTGGATATTCAGTCTAGATTATTGCATTTTTATTAGGTTTACATGCAAATAATTACTTTGTTCCTGGTTTTCTTGGTGTGATGGTGCTTTTGGACAAAACCAGAATAGCAATCACTTTCAGTAGAATAGTATTCCTTCATCTTTTAATAAAAAGCATGTATGCTTTTCAGGTTGTAATTAGCCAGGTAGATTAAAAAATTAAAAAATATTCCTAATAATAGAATTTCTAAGATTTACTGAACTTAATCAGTACTATACAATTTATCCAAGTTCATACAGAGCAGGCGAGGGCAGACCCAAGAGGACTTCAGAACTGAAAAAGAGAAAGCCAAAGGACTGTTCTAAATTAAAAATAACCAAACAAAAGCATTTCCGTGTGGTTATTTCTATGATTATTTGCCTTATAGCTGAGACTTTGGTGTTGTTTAGCATGTAACAATTGTTGTGAAGGAAAGGTGAATGATCTAAACAGACTCTGTTGATAATGTTGTTCTTGCCATGGATCTGCTTCCTCCTTCCCCTCTCTTCAGCCATTCTGGGAGTCACAGGAAACTCCAAACTGCTCAGTGAACCTTTCAGGGTTCTCTGTGATTTCTGCCTTCCCCCTACCCTGTGACAAACATTGCCAGTAGAAGCAATTTGCTCACCTGGATCTGGAACAGCGATTGCTGCCTTGCTTGGTGTCTGCTCCACTCAGGAGCTTTGCTGCCCTTAGGGATTTTCCTAAAGCTATGGTCTGTGGAAGCTATCAAGCAGATAGTTTATAACAACTGATATTAACACATTTTTGCTACAAAATGGTTTTCATAATGGCTCATTCTTGCATATTTTCTCATGGAGCAAGTCCCACTTCAAGTTTCAATTAAAACTTCAATTAAAACTCCTCAGTACATTCAGGCCCTGTGGGGTTTCTGTTATATAATACTTTCCTTTTCAGTTCCTTAAGTACTGTTCTCTCTTAGAAATTGTTTCCTTAACACACAGAATCAATATGAACTCACATAATCTTTGCTTCACTCAAATTGGGATTTTCCTCAGGTAAGAATTTGATTTCCCACTGTGAAAGATGTCTCCCCTCTTTTACAGGGTGCCCCAAGCTTCTTTAAGAGCCAGAGCAGAGCTTCCAAATTGTTTTGTCACTTTGATTTTGCAGTTGTTTGAAATATTCAGTTAACTCCTTTTAATCTCTTATTTTGAATGATTTTGTGTTATTAGAGAAAATACAAACTGATTATCATTTTCTTGTTCCCTAGACTTAATTGTGGATTTACAGAATTAAATATATATATATATTTCTTTGTATATGTGCATATATGTTTTCTTTCCTTCTTAGGCTAATGAAAAGTTCTCTGCACTGATGAGCTTTATGTTGTCAGCTAAAGATTAGTTCTTGCTTTTTAACAATATTTTATTTTAATTTCTTTTAACTGACTGAAGGTAATAGACAAGGATCTTCACTATTGAACTTTCCTGCAAGCCACTGATGGATGCAAGGGGTTTTTTCCCTTCATGCAGGTATACATGTGTGTGTGTATATACATACATGTATATGCAGATTATTGATATTCTGTGAAACAGTGCCAAATTCACATGCACAGAAAAAATTGAAATAGTTGTCTGTATGAGGTGATTCAAGTGAGAATGGGATTTTTCTGCTCACACAGGCCTCTGTTGCCCCATTTTTAAAAAGTAGCTTGCTTTCAATTTATGCAGAACAAATACCGTGCCTCATGCAGAAAGGACATTGGCACATGCAGGGGACATTTTTTAATTTGGGCAAAGTGTATAATATATCATACATGTTTGCTAAGTTGTAAGAATTTAAGATCACTTTCTTCAAGAAAAATCTGGACTCTGGAATGGTATCAAGTTTTGTTGGAACTGAGACAAAAGTGAAGTGTGCACAATAATTATTTAGTTCATCTCTGGGCTGCTTTTTAGGTGTTGTGAAGGAAAAAAGCAAGAGGAAATATAATTGCAGTCAGAGGTCAATGTAAAGAAGTCCAGGTAAATCAAAACTATTCTACACTGTAAATAATTTACTCTTCTCCCTTTGCCTTGTCCTTTCCCACCCCTGTGGTATTTTCTGTGGCCCCCGTCGAAGGGAGGAAATGATGAATCTGATTCCATGTTCTTAGAAGGCTAATTTATTATTTTATGATCTATATTGTATTAAGGAATGCTTTACTAAAACTATTCTAAAGAATAGAGAGAGGATACAGACAGAAGGCTAACAGATAATAATGAAAAACTCGTGACTCCTTCCAGAGTCCCAACACAGCCTGACCCTGCTTGGCCATTAAGTAAAAACAACTCACATTGGATAAACAATCTCCAGCCACATCCCAAAGCAGCAGAACACAGGAGAAGCAAATGAGATATATTGTTTTCCTTTTTCTCTGAGCCTTCTCAGCTTCCCAGGAGAAGAATCCTGGGCAAAGAGATTTTTCAGAAAACATGATGGTGACACTCCCCTACTCTTTGTTTGCCCCCCTGACCTTTTCATACCCTCCTGGCCTCTCTGTAGTGTTGCTAACCTGAGGTACGCCCATGTAGTTTAACACACATAAATGCTCCAGCTGGGAAAATCCAGTGGAGGTTTGCAGTGTTTTACAGCCTTCTTCTTGCCTCCAAAGTTCTGAGAGGCAGATAAACCACCTGGGATCTCCGCTGGGCTTGTGCAGGGTGTGCAGGGATTGCTGTCCCAGGCTCAGGTGAGCAGGGACCCTCCAGGGTCACAGATCTGCCTCCTTCTGTTTACATGCAGCAAATTTGGAATTTACACAGAAAACTAATGGGGTCTCTGGTGTCTCACAGATTTCCTTGGCTTTATCTGCTCTGGATAATTAATGTAATCAAGTGAGTGGATGAGCTCTCTTCTGTAGGAGTCAATAGGCAAGGATGTTTGTAAAATGAATGAACTGCTAAGATTAATTGCAAGGCTGAACAAGCCTGGTGAGGGATTCAGAAGGAAGTGCCAATGCCTTTATATCCAAAAGATTTCTTTATTAAAAGTTGTTCAAAATCTCAATAACATTAGATATCAGATTGGACTGAAGATAATGCTTTACTGTTGCTGTTCTAGTCTTAGAATTTGCAAACTATTAATTGCTGTTAGAGATAAATTCGTATGAATATTGATCTCAATCAGCTCTGGATTTTTAGTATTCTTTATAATGATAGCCAATTCTAGTAATAATTTAAAAAAATGCATTTTCTAAAATGTACAGTGGTTGAATAGTCAGCAGAAAGATTTAAATCAAAGTTTTGTGTGAACTGCTTTATGGGAAAAAAAACCCAAAAAACAAAGATCAGATGGTAACAGGACTCGGTTAGGGAATTCTGCGTTTGCTTTGCATTTCTTTAGTCATTTTAGAGATAATTTGTCTTTTGAGTTGAGATTTCTTTTTCTGTTCATTTTATCAAAGTGCTGTTTACCTATAGTTTACCACTATTCATAAATAGATTTCCTGAAGGGAAAATATGTGGTGGGATTTTTTGGGGGGTAAATGTTAGGAATATTTTGAACCTATTGGTTAATTCTGTCTGCAGACCTCTGTTGTTGTTTTGACTGCCACTCATGTAACACCTGACAGTGTGGATCTAAAATGTGCAGCCAGGCTTGTGAATGGCAGATAGGAACAAGGAGGAAAACCCTGAGTACTCAAAGGAAGGAACTTGTCAGCAGGTACTGTGTTCAAGTTCAGACAGAGGCTTTTTTACTTTTTTTTCCTCAACCATTTTAGCATGAAATCAATGGGGAATGCATAATTTTGTAGATGTGTCTGAGATTGCACAGCAAATGGTCACCAATGAGACTCTCAGCTGCCACACAATCTGGCACAGCTCCTTTCTGCTCCAGAGCTCCCAGTTGCATTCAGCCCACTGTCGATGTGATGCCTCTTTTTGGCTCCTTGCCCATCTGTTTTAGTAATTACTGTCATATAAGCTGATATTTCTGGACTAGAAACCATGTTGTTGTGAGATAAGCCCGTTGGAGTTACCTTTTGTGACGTGTTCAAGCAGCTCACTGACTTTCTACTTTCAACTGTAAAATTTGCCTCCACATTTCCAGCAATATATAGAGAATGATACTATGATTTTTTTTTTTCTTAACACAAGGAGTTATAATAAAATAGAATCAGATTTTGATACTGCTTCCTTTTTATCACGGTTATGGTACTTTCACACTTTTAGCTCTTTTTTTTTTTTTTAGGATCACAATAAAAAACAGTGTCCTTGAATAAAGTATTTGTGTTAATAGGTTTTGGCAGACATAAATTTTTAAAGTGTAAAATATAGAAAGAGGTGGTTTGCCCTATCCAAATGATCCATTAGCACAACAGGACCATCCAAAATGACATCATCACATATACCAGCTAAAGCACAAAGACTTCAGGAGGGTGAAGAGCAGCTTTATTCTGACAGAAATTGAGCAGAATCAAAGGTGAGTCAAAAGAAAGGCTCAGACAACATCCTATCATGAACTTAACCCATTAACAGCCCCAGGGGCAAGAGCAGAGCAGCCAACACAAATATCAGTGGTGTGTGCCAAGGAGCCAGATGCCATCACTGCAAAATCACTGCCTCAGCTTGGCATCTGTGCCTTCAGCCTGCCAGCCCCACAGGGAGGAGAAGCTGGGCAGGCAGCGCTGTCTGGGGCTGCAGAGAAAGTGCTTCTCTCTCTTCCCTTTGCCTTTCTTCATAGCTGGGTTCTTGGCTGCCTTTGGGAAAGTTTGTAATGAGAGAGGAGAGAGAACTTGGCTATTTCCATACACACTTAAATATTATATATTTATTATTTGTTATTATTTATTAATATACCTATTATTTAAATATTATTTATGATATATACCTATATATATATACACACACCTATATATATATATATATATATATATATATATACACACACACCTATATATATTCTTTGCCTTATAGTTGAGACTTTGGTGTTGTTTAGCATGTGACAATTGTTGTGAAGGAAAGGTGAATGATCTAAACAGACTCTGTTGTTAATGTTGTTCTTGCCACGGATCTGCTATACACACACATGTACATATAGAGAGATATGGATGGATGCATGTTTGTATGAAAATGTTTATGTATGTGCATTTGGGCATACTGGACCAGAAAAAGGGAGAGATCAAGGAAGGAGGCAAAAGAAACCAGAGTGAAGTAAAACCAGAACAACACACAATAAAACTCTGAAAATAAGTATTTACTTTCCCTACATGCTAAAGTAAAGTAAATTTTAGCATTTTTGGTTTTTTTTTAACTAGTGCAACTTCAGTAATTTCTCTGACTTTTCACAAGTCATATCTGCTCAGTAGCCAAATTCTTGAGGTGTTCCCTTTGCAATGACATTCCACACAGGCAGGTTCAAAGCATTTGGCAAGTTTAATTCTTAGGATTTAAACCAAAATCTTTTATGTGATTATTGATATCATTCTGTCACAGCATGAATAATATACCTACATATACATGCAAATATTGATTGATCACTTCTTTTTAAACTTAGTATCCCTATTTTAATAGGAATAATTTCTAGCCGTGCAATCAGTACTCAGGTTCTCACAGTGAGCCTAACCAATCTAAAGCATCAGAAAGAGGATCTGCAATAGTTTGAGTGGCTGCAGTGATGGTGGGGCCACTGGAAACTGCAAACCTAGGAACTGGGAGCCTTTCTGGTTAGCCAAAAAGTAGCTCTCCATGCATTAAAGGTGTGTTATCAAATGCAAATAGCTGCAGGTGTGTGGATTGGGTAGGGGGTTAAATGCTGTGACACTGGAAAACTTTAATTTCTTCTGTTTTCAAGACTGAATATTCAGTGATGTGGATAAATCTGTGTGAAATCTTGTGAACAGGCAAAATCTTTTTTTTTTGTTTTTAAGTGAAAGTAGCACAGTAGTAAATATGAAATAAAAGTGCTAATTAATTCAGGGAAAACTCTTTAAATATATATTGATCAGAGAGAGACATTCGAGGTGAGCTGTAGATTTAAAATGTTACTTTCCAAAGCTCAAAAAAAGCTCACAGAATACCATGTTTATGATTCAGCTGTCAAACATGGCTGGAAAGGCCCAATTTGGGGCAGACAATAAAGGGTTTTGATGAACACACATTCCCTCTGCTACCCCATGGACAGAGCAAGGCTTCTTTTTTGTGTGATAGTGCTGAATTCTGAAATGAAACACAGTGGGAAGGAGGAGGTTGAAAAGACTTCAGAAGTGAGCATCTGTCTTGGAACTAAAGGATTTTTCCCCCTTTAAGTTTCAGTTTCCTATGTTTGTCATGCATTCAGTACATGCTAAAGCTGTTCAAAGGATACCACTGTCACAGCATGAGGAATTATGAGTAAGAGCAAAGTTGTGTCTGGAGTTGGTCTGGACAAAAGAGGATTTTTGCTCTCTGAGTTCTTATTAAAACCTTCAAGTCCATTTTTTTAGGCTCAGTAATCATTGCTGAGAAATAGCAATATTTAATCATAAATATAATTTAGTTTTTAGCAGCAGCTAAAAACAAAATTATATTTCGTTTTACAATTTTTAATAAATTATACATATTTTGACAGGAGGATAGGGTTGGCATTGTGCAATTTAAGGTTTTTCTGTCATAAGAGATCCATATGCATAGATCTTTATAGTTATTTCAGAGTTAAATCTTCAGCTGCCTTATCCTAGAATAAAGTCCTTATCACTGGGTTTTGAATTTCCAAGTGTGTCATGACTAAAATATTTTAGCTTGGCAGTATTACCTTTTGAATTTGAGTTCATTCATTCTTTCTTCATTCACCTCCTTATTATAGATGGTCTAAATTTTTTCACTTCACTTTTTTACACTTTAGTGCTTCACAGACTTCACTCCCTAAACCTTACCACATAAATTCTGAAGGGTTTTTTCCCTTTTATTTTTTCTTTCATATATTTTTAATTAATTTGTAACATAAGCAGTTGAAGGTTCTGATTATCAGAGGGAGGAGCTGTAGGTGAACTTTGAGAGATGTAAGAGCAATATACCACAGAGGCTTGAATAATTTGATATTTGGATGTGGATGAAGGGTAAGTGGCTGATTATTCCAGAGAAGAGTTAGAAGTAGAAGAATTGGGGTTTTGGTGTTATGGATTTACAGAATGGCACAGGCTGGAGGGGCCCTCTGGATGTTGCTGCATCCATCCACTGCACAAAGCAGGATCAGCTGCACAGGGAGCAGGTTTGGGGCATCCCCATGAACTCACAACCAGTATGGGAACACTGTTCCACTGTTGGGTAGGTTCTCCGCCCAGGAAACAAGTTCTCTGCTATTTAAATAGGGTGTAATGCGAGTCAGTCTGTGCCCATTGCCCCTTCTAATTTATCTGGCTGCATCCTCTTTGCACTCTCCCTTGAGGAGTTCATGTGCATTTCTGGGACCCCTCGAGCCTTTCCTTCTCTGCTGAGCAGCCCCAGCTGCCTCAGGCTCTGCTGGATGATCCCCCCCTCCCTGATCCATGCCCTGTGCTGTGCTGCACTGCCTGCACCCTGTCCATCTGTCCATCTGCTCACCCTGGGCAGCACAAACTCCCACCGCTGCTGGCTGGGAGGGGAAGGATCCCATCCCTGGGGTTCTGCTCCCCAGAGCCTTCCTGACACCTCCCAGGCTGCTGCACCTGGGCTTTGCTGTGAATTTGCTGTTCATTGTTATCCCGTGTTCGCTCCTCCTCCTGCTCTTCCATGTCCTTTTCCTTAGAGCTCCTTTCCAGGCACTTGTTCCCTGGATAATATTTTCATCCTCTTCCTCACCAGACTGCCTCTCTTGGAGTGCATTTTCAGTCGTACTAGTTTTTGGGTTTGTATTGCTTTGAGTAATGGTTAAAGTCTGATTTTAAGGGTTTCTTTGCTTCTCCCAAGCCCTTGGGAATTTATCACTCCCAGAATGCTCCTGTATTCTGTGAGTAATAAATCTTCCTGGTGTTTTGTGATTTGCAGTTCATAGGACAAATCATTCAAACATCTTATTACTGTTTCATTAAACCCCTTTTTATATGCTGTATCACAAAGATATTTTGAATTCTAATAGACATTGGTGCTTTATAGCATTCATGCTTTATAATATTCATGTTGTTTAAATGTTTTGCCTTCCCTTCTGCTTTTCATTTCTCTCTTATCTGAGAGATACAATATCCTACAATTTTTTATTTCTGATTATTTGGAAATCAACACATAATTCATATGGCTCAATTGCTGTCATTGATATACTCAAATTACAGTTATGGCTGTTAAAGAAAATTATTAAGAACTCAATGCCTTGAATTTCAGTGACAGCCTGCTGCCTTATCATCCTTTTGAAACCCCAGTACAAAAACTTTAGCTGATGATCTTTTAATTGTACATGTGAATGAGTTGGAGGAAGGATGAACCGAGCAGGGGCAAAGCTTCTGAGTAATCAAAGAAGTTTTAATGTACTTTAAACTGGCGAAAATGTTAGTGGTCTTTTTTTGGAATGTGCAGTGCTCTATTTCTGTGGCTGTGGGTTGGAAACAGATTGGATGTCAGACTGATTGTCAGCATTTGTGTTCACGGCTTTGACGTGTGGGTGGTTTCTCCAGTAAAGAATTCTGCATTTATTGTAAAAACTACTAAGGTAATTTTCCTATAGCTGGCTAGTAATGAAAATACATAAGGTGCAATTAATGTATAACAAGGATTGGAAAATTTACCTTCTGTTTCAAAGGGAAACAAACTCCTGAAACACAATTCACTATGAGACTATTTGAACCAACAGACTGAACATAAAATCTTTCATGTGTCCTGAAAGGATTTGATAGGATAAGTTTAAAGTAGCTTCAGATTTTGTCTTTCCTCTCTGTTGCTTCTATCACAATAAAGATTAATTACTGTATGCTTGAATAATCATCTACTGAATCAAAATATGTGCATTTTTGCACCTATTACGAGATGGTGGTGTATAATCTTTGCTGGGTTTATACTTTATCTTTTTGATCTACCCTGTCATCACACTTTGGAATAGGAGTTAATTCAGTTCTGTGCTCTGGCTCACTGGAACATCGTGAGCATGTCATTTCCCACTTCTCAAAGAGAGGAATTCTCAAAGTCTTTTTTGGGTCAGAAGATTGAGAGTTCTGTTTGAGGAGTTCTGTGAAATCTGCTCCAAAGAAAGCAGCAGTCCAGATTTCCTGGCCGGCCTTGGGGTTGTGTTATTCCCTCTGTACTTACTGCTCCGTCCTTGCTCATCAAAACCCTTTTCACATGATCAGGACAACAGCTTGTGCAATTCCTGAGCATCAACTGAAGTCCAGCCCAGAGGAGACAGCAGCAAACCCCATTCCCTGTGCCTTGGTGCCAGAAAATCCCTGACACCACACAGAAACAGGCGCAGCTGAATAATTTAACTTCTTCTCTAGGTTGGATCAATCTTGGTTATGCAAATCTTACAACATAATTTATATTTGCGTGCCTACAAATATGCTTTAAATCAGAGCTGCTTTCCAGGTAGATGTTTAGTTGATGACAGGCTTTTTTTTTGTTTGTTTGTTTTGCTTTAACAGAACATGAAATCCTATTTAACTGTAGGTTTATACTACATCAACAAATGTGGTTATAAGGCAAAGGTTTGCTAAATTGGTACAGAGACCACCATGAAAGGAGAAAGATTTGAGCTGGAGCTGCTGATTCTCTGACATTTTGATGGCTTTGCATGTTTAGCTGCTCTGAAGCAAATTAAAAAGGTTACTATGCAAAAGGTTTGATGGCTATACTCAGAACAGTTGGCAGAAGGAGAGAGCAACAGTTAGGGACAAGTGGAAAATTTCAAGCTGAATAAGTATAAAAAATGTTTCTGCCTTGGTAGATGCAGTGAAGCCTAGCAGCAGCATTTTTGGGCTGATGTGTACAAAATCCCAATCACAGGAAATCCAGAAGGAGCAGCATTGTCCTGATCAAGGAGATAAGCTTGGTGAAGCCTGTGTTTTAAAAGTTAGATTAAAAAACCAAATTTTGGTGATGATAGAAAAATCTAATTATTGTTGGTGAGGATTTAATTTAGTATGTTCATTTCTAATGAAATATGTTATTTTACATATTTACTGTCATGATGGATGTTTATATAGTTCTGTAAAGGAAGAGCACTGAAAAAAAAAATCTTTGAAAAGACAATTTATGTCTTTCTGTGTGAAATAACTTCCTCTACTGTTGGCTGCTCTATAACATGGTTAATTCAGATCAATATTAAAGGTGTGTAAACATATTTTTGCCTAAATAGTACAAAACTGAGGGGTTTTTCTGCTATGTTTCTTTGGCTCGTGCTTTTGTTTAGTTTGATGATCTAGGGAGGATAAGTTCTCTCAGCCATATCCAGCTCTGCATGACTTGAGATTGTTCATCAGATAATAGATAACAAAACAAATGTACCAAACAGTATAAAGCTGAAATGACAAAAAATGCAGTTGAAATTGAAAGAAATATAGAGACAGGACAAAATATGAAATAATAAATCCTGCATGAAAGCATCTAAATACTTAATATTACTTGTGTAAAGCTTTTGTTTTGCTGTGAAAGACCTGAAATATAATAGCTCTTTGGTCTGTCTAGAATATAAATAATGTGATGACAGCATCATTCTGAAGTTCATGCATGTTTTTAAAGTGATTTAATGTTCTCCTATAGTTCTCAATTTTATCCAGATGCCTTATTCAGTCACACCAAAAGCACATTACTGAACATTTTATTTATCATTCTGTGAAGCTTAATTCACTTGCAAGTCAGAACTGCAGTTTTCAGCTGAGCTGCATTTCACACCTGTTTGGAGAGAGAAAAAGATTGAGGTGATTTTGTGGTTCAGTCTGAGATTTCTGAGGATGCTTTTCTCATCAGACTCAACAGAGTAGCAGGCTTCTGCCACAAACCCTGCATGCAATGTGCAATTCATGATTAATTTTTCCTTTATCAACTAGATTTTAGTATACCCACTTCTCTGATCTATAGATTTCAAGAGAATCTGCTCCTAAATTTTCTTCATCTAAGCAAAATCTGAAAATTACCTCCAAATTTCTAATGGCTCTGTAAGTTTTGTGTTTAAGAGCAATTATCTTTGATTTGCAGATTTTTTTCTCTTTACATTCATTGAGATGAAGGATTCTTTCAGGAATTCAGTAGGTGGGACACTTAGATGACATAGTGAGTGTGTGGGTACTGGCTTGTGAAGAATTCTCCCACTTTCTAATCAGTTCTGGCTTAGAATGCTTTCTTAGAGGTAATTATCCCCAGTAAATCCAGTCAAGGTCCTGCTTGAATAATTAAAATATTTTCTTCTCGATTATTTGTTTGAAATAGGATGTTTCTGTTTTTTTATAATTCCAGAGAATTATGACAAATCACAGGGTTAATTTTTGAAAATACAAGGGGCCCACATTTCAGTGAAGAAGAAATGACCCTTTAGTGTGTTTTCTGGTGTTGTAAATCCTTCTAGTGCTTGAAGATGAAAACAAGCAGTCAGATTACATATTTAATTGAAGGCTATCCCATTTTTGAGATCACTTGGACCTGGAGATAATTGCCATTTTTTTCCTTACGATTCCCTTGCAGAATGATCAGAAGCTGTCATTGACAAACAAATCTTTTTCTCTCCAGCGCCTCTGAATGCAGGTATCAATAGCAAATGCCAGCTGTTCACAGCAGAAGCCTCAATGGTGTGATCAGCACCGAGGGAATTGTGGTGCTGAGCTGTGCCCAGGGGCCCCTCCCGTGGTGCTCCCAGCTGGGCCCAAGGGGACTCGCCTGCTGCTTCATCTCCTTTATCCTACAAAGAGTAGTCTTGGAATTCTTTTGCAAAGAGCCACTTAAAAACAAGTTTTAAGCAAGTTATAAATGATGGGTTTTGCCCTCTCTTCAGCTCCTTGTCTCCCTCCAGTTTCACAGTAAATTAGGCAGCTTGAAAAACATGATTTCCATGTGCAATTAATGTGAGATTGTATCTCATCTCACTGTTTTCCTTCTCACAATCATTACCAAGGGTTAGAAGGCCCAGCTTTTCATAACGTGCTGCAGAAATCAATATTTCACAGCTTACTTTTGGAAAGAAACTATCATTTTGTTTTGTCAGAATTCACATTTCTGGTGAAGGCAACGTGGCTTGCTTCACACAGCTGCCATTTGGAATGTTTTTCCTTCTTCTTAAATATTAATATCAAATCAAATCCATGTATCCTGCTCCTATATTGTTTGTCTGAATGTCATTTATACTCAATAATTTTTTTTAAGATTTTGACACTTTATTAGTAAGAATCTATGAATGGAAGATGACCATTTGGAATTTGCTGTACAAAATCAACTCAAGTTGCAAGCACTGATATGGAATTCAGCTTGAATTTTTCATCTGTTTTTTTTCTTCAGTCTCTTCGTATGTCAAGGGAAAAAATGTTGTAGCCTGTTCTGAAACAGTGTGCCACATGCACATAAAAATATATCATAATTGGCATAACTGCAATTTAGTTGTAAGGATAAAATTCCTATTAGGAATCTACATATCATATTAGCCAAGCAGTGTCCATCCTGCAGTATATTATTGTGGTAACAGGATAGCTGGGTTTGAAATGGAATCCAAAGGTCAGAGTTGGCAGCAGAATGGGAATTAGGTCATCACATTTTCCTGCCTGCCACTGACCTCATCCCTCTCCAGTCCCCACTACAACTGCCT
This sequence comes from Molothrus ater, assembly GCF_012460135.2. NCBI lineage: Eukaryota > Metazoa > Chordata > Aves > Passeriformes > Icteridae > Molothrus > Molothrus ater. Next base: position 12,336,265 of record NC_050493.2, on the reverse strand, counting down.
GTGCTGTAGCAAGTGTGGAAACCCTGCTCAAATTTGTTTGTGCTACTTAATTTTTTAAACTTCCAGTGAAGGTTTGCAGTGTGCACATCAGCTTTTCTTTTTGTGGGGGTGGCACTAAACCAATCAAGCATTTGATTGCTTGGGATCAGTAAATTTGTTGCATTAAATAGATCTGTAATTTTCATTTTTCAGATGGTGTCTCTCGGTTATTTAAATTATATTAGCAAATACTGCATTTACAATAACAACAGATAAAGGCAATAATAAATTAAAATGCTCATCCCCCACAAAAACACATTATTCCCTGAACTGCACTTCCTCACTGCCAGTAGAAAACCTGTGTTTGTAAACTTACTTTCAGAAAGTCACATTTAACAACATTCAGAAAGTCTTCAACATTCACAAGACTTCAGAAAGTCATTATTTAACAACAAAGCTACACAGAACTTAGGTGTAAGGTTGAGGACTTGAGCACTTGAATTTTTCTTGTTCTGAAATACAGAAATTCCTAAATTTAAACTGCTGTTTTTTTCCAGGCATATGATGTGGACAGTTATTGGCACATAAATTAAAATTACATGGGCCACAAGTAAAGCTGGGTTTAGTTTGACTAAGGAGATGCAGAAACCAGCACTCGCTCAAGGTAGTGGTGGGACACCACAAATGCTGTGTAACTAAGGGAGCACTGGCACACCTGATCCACAGAATTCACAGAATCACCAGGTTGGGAGAGACCTTCAGGATCATCAAGTCCACCCCAGCCCCAAGCCCTCAACTAAACCCTGGCACCCAGTGCCACATCCAGGCTTTGTTAAACACATCCAGGGATGGGGACTCCACCACCTCCCTGGGCAGCCATTCCAGAACTTTATCACTCTTTCCATAAAAAAACCTTTTCTTAATATCCAACCTGTATTTCCCTTGGTGCAGCCTTGAGGCTGTGTGCTCTGGTTGTGTCAGTGCTGCTGGAGAAAGAGCCCAGCCCCAGCTGAGCACAGGCAACTTTCAGGAGCTGTGCAGTGATGGGGGCAGCCCTGAGTCTCCTTTTCTCCAGGCTGAGCACCCCCAGCTCCCTCAGGGGCTCCTCACAGGTTTGTGTTCCCAGCCCCTCTCCAGCCTCGCTGCCCCCTCTGGATGTGCTCAGTGTCCCCAGGTCCTTCCCAAGCTGAGGGCCCAGAGCTGGGCACAGCTCTCAGGGTGTGCCCTCAGCAGTGCTGAGCACAGGGGCAGAATGAGCTCCCTGCTCCTGCTGGCCACACCATTCCTGACCCAGGCCAGGAGCCATTGGCCTTCTTGGCCCCCAGGGCACTCTGCAGGCTCATGGTCAGTCCCTGTCCATCAGTGCCCCCAGTCCCTTCCTGCCTGGGCACTGTCCAGCCACACCATCCCACACACAGAGCACTGCACGGGGTTATTGTGGCCAAAATGCAGGACTGGGCACTTGGACTGATTGAACTCCATGCTGGCTCCTCTGACTCTCAAACCCAAGTGAATCCCACACTTGGACACAATGAGGTGTGATAAGCACTGACAAGGGAGAGGCATCAGCTCCAGAGCCACAGCTGGACAGGGCTGAGCTGACTTGTTCACAGCATCCCAACAGAGAGGGGTTTGCAGCACTTCATTAGGTAGTGTCACGAGGTGTGAGATTCATCCTCAAAGTTAAATTGATAAATTTAAACTCTTTAGAATTAAATGCTTGAGTTTAGAGAAGTACAGAGTTTTCTCTGTACTTCTTAAAATGCATGAAAGGCAATGTTCTCAAGAGATTCTAGCAGTCTTTGATAGGTCACCAGGGAAAATGAGATATTTTTCAGGAAAGTGACTTTGGCCCTTTCAAGTCAGTCAGAACACCTGCTCAAATTTGACCAACAACAATTAAATAACTCCCAGAAATTAATGTGTTGAAATCTCACGATTTTGCCTCTTCTGAACATCTCTCCCATTCCAGGGCAGATGGGGCTGTGTGTGCAGCAGCAACTGATTGTTCTGCCCCTGGCTCACAATTCCAAAGTTTTGTTGGAGCAGGGATGAATGCTGGAGAACAAAAAACAATGAATGAAAAGCAAAGAACCAAAGATTTCTTATTTTGTGGTTCAGTCATTCCAGTGTTGTTTTGCCTGTGCATCTTCTCAACTGACTGAGGGAGGGTCCAGCTCTGTATGGGAAATGTATGGAATAAAACAGTCAGGATGTTTAAATTCTAATTACACAGATAAACTTACTTCTGGTGTTTTGTAGGCTTTATTACGTAGTTCACAGTCTTAGTAAAGTATGTAGTTTACTTTTGTCATTATTGATATATAAAATCATTTAGGGATAGGTCATATGAAAAGAGTAAAAAATCTACAAGTTTCTCCAGTAGTTAGGACTGTGTACAACTCCATTTTGTTGATCAAATTTTTTGCTTTCAGCTTGCAAGTAACTGAGATCTAGAGCAACCTCAGAACTGAGCAAATTCTTCTTTCTGTGTAGCATTTTTCAGTAATTTCAAAGTGAATGCTGGGGAAAACCTATTAACTCAGGTTTCTGTGTAAAGTATTAGCATTTGCAGATTGTCTATGACTTCAGGGGTATAAGTTTTCTTTATAAGAATATCATTTGCCATTACAGAGGCCATAGGGTGGGTTTTGCTGGATTGTTTTATCTGTTAGTAATACATCTCATAATTCCCTAACTAACAATGATTTTTCTTAAGCACTCTTTAAAAGCATTTCTGTAGAGAACCTGATACTCATCAACAGGATTAAAATGACTGATGAATTATGCAGCAAGGCTGTCTGCTCCTTGACTAAGTATTTTATGGCAATTGAATCACTTTGGCAAGATTTCGGTAAATAAGATTGTTAAAGTTTGCTTGTTTCAAATGTATTTTTTTCCATATTATTTCAGTCTTGAAAATCATATTGACTTTTCAGCACTAGGTGCTGGAATATTTAAGTAAGAATGAGGAGTACATGAAAGGAGTACTTGAAGTCAAGGGAAATTTTTTGAGGATCAGTGGTGTGTATCAGGTGTAAGTGATTATTCACGACCAGAACTGCCCTTCTTTTAATATTGTTTTATTGTAGAAAATGATAAAACTAGATACAATGATAAACTTACAACGTAGTTTAACTTGAAATGCATCACTAAATCCTTGAGAAAAATGTTCCTGCTGCCTTCTCTGCAGCACTGCAGTGTTCTGTGTTCAGAGCCCAGGACTGCACTCACCGAGTGCTCAGGCTTCCACCAGTTCCATGAGTTTGGCTCAAGGTAAATGGAGGATGAAACAATGCTGCAGATATTTTACTGATTGTTATTTGTAGTCTAGCTGCTGGTTTAGTTAGGCTGGCATTTGTTTTTCTGCTGTTTTGTCTTATCTCTGGGATCCTGAAGTTGCCCAGTCTGGAGATTACTGGTGAGTCCTTGCATTTAATTTTGCTCCTCTTATTCTATTGAAGACAGTCCCAAGATTTAATATTTTAACTTTTTGTTGATAGATAAGACTGTAACACCCCAGAAATGTTTCTTATCAGAATTAGGGAATGTAGTTTTAGTACCAATAGTACTGGCTTTAAGGAAGAATTCAAGATCCAGTGGTAAAATTGCATGTACAATGCACTGAGTGTAGCTGATCCAGTGAGCTCTGTGCTGCACCTTAGCAAGGGTTGGGATTGTCTCTGGAGCAGAAGGGATTTATGTGCACAGGGAGGGAAGGTCTGTGGCTTTGGGGTTCCCTTCCAGTAAGAGAGAGGCACTAAATGAGATGTGGTGGAACCCTTTGTGTGCAGGCAGGGTGGCTTGTGCTGAGCTCTGATGGTGGCACCTGCTGGTGGCACCTGCTGGCTGTTGGGTGGCCTGGCTGAAATTCCCAGCTGATCCCAATCAGTGCCTGCAGCAGAGCAATCTCCATCACCACTTGCACCTGTGGTGGGAGGAGCCCTGCTGGGGCACCTGGTGGGTCAGAGCTGATAAAAGGTTTGGGAGAGGTAGAGCTTGCACTGTGCTGAGTTCAGCTGCATGGAACAACAGGTATGGGAGCTTTTGCTGTGAATAATTGTGCAATTTTTACCTGGTTTTAAGTGTTGACTTTATCTCTGTAATAATGCACAGGACTTGTGTAGAATTGTGGTTTTTATTTATATGGGTGTTTTAGGGATATAGATATATTTTCCTGAACTTTAAGGAAAGTAAGTTACTTTTAAAGTCTTGGCTTTCTATTGCTTTGAACAACCACTACAAAAACATGGTACTTGAAGCTTCTCTGTTCTGTGTCCCTTAATTTAAATATAGTGTTTGCAAACGAACAATTTTATCTGTTTGCTGTACTTTTTAATGTATTTCTGCATTTTTGAGCAGAAATTAAACCCAAGTTTTAGAGCTATACTATTTGTATAAACATGTCCAGGCTCTGGCTGAGGAGGAGGGCAATGCTTCCCCTTGTTAGCTTTAACTGCCCTGTTTGGTCTAATATGAGAAATGTTTCTGCTCCTTTTGTGCTCTTGGGATCTCCATGGAGGAGCCTTTCCCAGAGGAGAAGTTGGGTTTGGGAGTTGAAGCTACAAAATATGAGGTTGGAGAGTGAAGGGAGGCCCCAATGGCTTTTCTGTGCACAGGACCAGTTGGACACCACTGTGGGAAGGACTGGGAGCCCCAGGACAGGTGTGCAGGGTTTCATTTTGTGTGAGTCCATCCAGCCCCATGTATCCAGGCCCTTTATTAACAGGTGTTCTCTGACCTCACTGATATTCTCTGACTCCAAGAGCTGAATTTCATGTACCATTCAGGTTTGCAGAAAAGACCATGTTCACATAAAAGCAATTCCTTAAAATCCCCTTTTTAGGTCTTTTTTCTTTTTATTTTTTTTTAAGTGTTGGTGTTATTCTATGTAGTTTTAATAAAATAATACTATTTATATTAAAATAAATCATATTGTATGAGTATCATATTGAGAGATGACAAGCAAGGTATAACTTCCTCACAAAATATAACAGAGAGGATCCAGTCTCAATTTTTATATGGTCAGAATTAAGCCAAAACCAAATGACTTTGCTTTGTGTCTTTAAGATTGATATTTTAATCTGAGAGTCTTTGGAGGCATTCCATAAATAGAAGTCAGAAACTGCAAAACCTTGCAGATGCAAGAAAATGAGTTCAACTTGAAGAGTAATTAATTTTCAAATTTCTGTGATAATTTCTTTAATTTGAATACTTGTAGTAATTTTTGTTTAATTATAGTGTTAAAATTTTGATGCTGCTGAATTTTCTTGAAATTATTTTAAATTTCATGAACAAATTCTAAATCTTAAAGGAGCAGACAAGACCATAGTCTTAGCTGGAGAACTAGTTTTGGTAATTGAAGGAGAGCAAAGAGGAAGCGTTATTTATGTGTATAAGAACATTTCAAAGAGAATTTTGCTAATTTTTTTCTCCCCTTCAAAGTACATGCATATGAATAGAGAATTTTTGTGAGTATGGAGTGAAAGGGAAAAAGGGGAACTGGTCTCTCTGATGCTTTGTTACTTGGAATTCGAGGCAAAGATTCTGTCTTTTAAAGAACCCCACGAAAAAATCCTTTAAGACTGGCATAAGCACAGTTGGAATAAATAAGCGTTAAGGCTTTCTTTCTGTTTGTGAGGGGTTTTGTGCCTGTCATGGCTGGGAGATTCTTGGAAGTCAGAGGGAAGCTGGCTGGTGTGCAAGTGCTGCCGGTTGTGCTGGCGCTCACGCTGAGGAGCACCTGCTCCTGCCCAGGGTGCCCAGGCTGTTTCTGCTGCAAAGCACTCAGCTCCACGTTTTGTACATTGCACAGAGCACATGCAGGGTGTGCTGAGCTCTGGTTCCTGGAAATCGCTCTGCAAGGGAGGCAGAGGTCCCATCCAGGGTGCAATGCTGTTTGATGCTCGAGTAGAGGAGTCTGGCTGTAGGTTTGTGACATAGAACGCTGAGAGAGGTCTCAAACCAAGGAATGGCAGGTAATCTGTGTGTAATTGTCCAGCAGGAGTAGATTTTAATACTGAGATGGTCTGAATCCTGGAGGATGAGACACTTGAACTTTGCTGAAATAATGCCAGAAAGCAGCAGAGAGGAACAGGAGAGTGAATTCAGAGTTTTCAGTGTGAATTTTGTTGCTTTAAGAAAGTTTAGAAAGGAAGGAATTACAGGTAGGAGAGAAGAAGGATGGCCACCACAGCAAGGGAGAGCTGATTAGTGTTGATGAGAGTGGCTTTGAGAAAATATTGTAGATGAATTTTCTCACTCTAGTTAGTAGCTGAGGGAAAAAAGACTCAAAGGTGTGGAGTGTGACACCTTATCAATTGAAGTAGGAAAAGATGAAAAAAAAAAGACCAATTAGAGTGTGAAGAGAGGAGGAGGGAGCTGATGCTGGACTCATGAGCAGAAAGAGGTTACACTAATGAAACAACTGGAAATGTAATATGGAAAGGACAGGATCCCTGGACAATTGAGGGGGAAATGCAATTAGGAAAAAAAACAACTGCTTCATTGAAAATTGGTGGATAAAGCAGAAGAAAAGAAAGGAGCCAATATTGACTCTGTGTTTAAAATTGGACTTTCTCACGTGGTACTTCTATCCCTATCTCAAACTAAACAATCCTTTATAGGCAGCTTTGTATCAATTTCATACACAAAACTCCTTCACTGCCTAAGCTTGTCATTCTGCAAGGTTAGAGAGCCAAAATTTTAAGTTTAAAAAAAAAAAAACAAACCAGAAAACAAAACCCAACCTTTTGCTCCTAGATTCCGGCACAGGAGTGAGACTGGGTCATGGCATCAGGGATCTTTGTTCTGGAATGGGATTTTGGAGAGTGTGTAGGTGCCTACCTTGGGAACCCTTGGTAGTGCTTCAGTATAAACTGAAGCTTAAAGCTACAAACCCCTCCATTTTAGCTCTCCTGAGTCATATCTTTATCTCTTGGGGTGAAGCAGGGTATTTAACTAGAACCTGTCAGGCTTGGTCATAAGAACTGGGAGTTTTAGTTAAAACTCAGATTTAAAGCTAAAACAAAGAACTAGAGATGGAGTCATTGAGCTGAATTTGGAAGTGACTTAGCCCATGTTATGGGACAGGGCCAAAATGATGAGGAATATTTTGAGTTTTGCAGGTAGATGAGGGTAAACAAGTCCTGGAGGGAGCTGCAGAGGAATCCTTCATTGCACTGGAGGGATCCCATACTGTGGGCAGTGCCCAGGGGAAGTGCAGACAGGGAGGATTTCTTGGTGCAATACATGAGCATGTTGATATCTCTCTGGTATACATTAAATGAGTCCAGCACTGAGGACTAAGTGTGGTGGACTGAGATTCAGAATATATGAGGGGATGTCCAGATGTGGGCAGAATAATAAAAGAAGTGGTTTCACTGTAGAAGGAAGCTGTGCTGATGTCCAGTAAATTTAATTTCTACAGAAAAAAAGAGGCAACCTTTACATAATAGCATAATTAATCACTTATTCTCCTTCTGAGAATAACCACTTATTCTCCTTCTGAGATTTGACATCCTTTTAATTTTTAAGAGATTAATAATATTTCATAAAAAACCTTCTTGATCAACACGTGTTTATGCTGTCCTACTGTGTATTCTTACAATTACATTTGATGTTACTTTGGTTATTTTAATTTTTATTACTATTACATGGAAACAAGCTCTAAAGTTATGTTCTCCTGCAGCTTATTTTGTCCTCAAAGTTAAATTCTTTCCTTATGAACTTAGAACAGCAGCAAAGTGTGAGATGTGGTGGTACAAATTATGGAGGGGAAAAAAAAATAACAACACCACAAATGGGGCAAACTTCTGTGGATTAATGAAATTTGTGTGAAAATTTTAAAGTAAGTGTTGTATACATGAACAAAATAGAGAGTGTAGTACTGTAAGTAACTTGTGTCTATATAAAATAAGAAAACAAAATTTTGTATAAAAGCAAATTTAAGTGAACATTCAGTATCTCTTTCTCCTGTCTGATACTTTACACACCACAAGTGGCAGCAGGGAAAAGTAGGCTTTGTCACGTCAGGTCCAGTTGTACCCTTCTGGGTAGTTTGTAGCCCTCCCATTCTATGGACTGGACATCAGCAAGGTGTACACAGTTGTGTGCAGTTAATATTCCTTAATCTTTAGATTATTTTTTTTTTAAATCCTGATTTTTAAGTCTCATTGAGTTAATTTTCTAAGAATAATATTGTCATGCCTTCTCAGCTGGAATTGCGGAAAAACCTTATAGGGCAAGACTACACATTTTTCTAATGGAAAAACCATTATAGGGCAAGGCACACTAGTTGTCTTTCTAAGACTGTGATTTAAAGAATTACCTAAATGCTAATTATTAAGCTGCACACCGGCGTTCAGGGGGTCCTTTTGTGATGCAGGCTTGTACCAATGTGGCAGACCTAAAGAATTGCTTTAAGTCCCTGTTTGTAGAAGTTGATCTGGTGTTGTGACAGTACCGCATGGCGGGTGTGAGCACCCTGTGCCTCCTAAATGAAATGTCTGTCGTGGCGTCTGCATTCCCTTTGTGCTGAGGGAGGGGACAGTGCGATGGACAGAGGATTTTTGCTGCACCAATTTCTCTTTCATCTTCTTGAGTCTGCCTGTATTGCTGCTTCCTGAGTTTGGAGGTAACAGCTGAGATAAAGCTATTTGGGTATTTTTTTATTTTCCTGACTATGGAATGGCGCATCACCTTAAACTTTGCAAAAGCAGAGCTGCTGCGCTCGTTCTTGTTCTGCCCAGTGCGGCCCGTCCTTAGTCCTGACCATGGTTCTTGTGCCACCAGCGCACCCCCAGCCCCTTTTCTCTTGAGGCACCGGCCACGCTGGCTTTGCACTGTCTGCCCATCGAGTCTCGGTGCTGATGGAGCTCAGAAAGCGGCCGGGAAGGCAGAGGAGCGAGAGGGACCCTGGGGATCCCGGGGGAGCTCGGGATGGCGCTCGGGATGGCGCTGTCCGCAGGGAATGCCAGCTGTGTCCGGGCTCAAGCCGTGTCCCCTGGAAGGTTTCCTGTCCCCTGGAAGGTTTCCTGTCCCCTGGAAGGTTTCCTGTCCCCTGGAATGAGCCGTATCTCCGCTAGATGGAGCGCCCGGAACGGCGGAGCGGGAGCGCAGCGGGAGCGCTCCCGGCGCCGCTCCGCACGCTCCCGAACCGCCCGCAGGGCTTAAACCAGCCTGGTTTGCATCCCCCCAGGGCTTAAACCAGCCTTGTTTGCATCCCCCCAGGCTCCCCACAGAGTACCCCAAAGCAGGGAGATCACCTCCAAAGCAGAGAGATCACCCCTGCCAAAGAACGCACGCCCCTAACTCTCTAAAGGCTGAACGTTTTATTTATTTTCTTGCCTTTCCCCCCTTGGTGGAAATAAGGGCTCCTGGCTGCTTCTGTTGCGGAAAATTCAGAGTTAATGCTGGATGTTTGTGTGTTGAGTGGTGCTGAAGAGGTTAACTCTGTGCGACAGAGGGTTTGGAGATTGGGGAAGAAGTACTGGAGAAGTCAATGGATGTAACACTGCGCTTAATAGAAACAGAAAATTAGTGATTCTTGCTTGCCTGATGTTAGCATGAGCCTCTGTAATGTCCTGATCTTTGTGCAAAAAACCCACTTACTAAAGGAGAGATAAACCTGATATTAGAAATAGGGACAGTCATGACAGGAAAATACCCCTGGAAAGATGAGATGTTGCCTTTTAGTTTACAAGAACAGCGGAAGCCCTTTTATTTAATGTTTTTTGGCAATACAGAGTATCAAAAATTCTATTGTTTCCCCACTTTTTAAAAAAAAGTTACAGTATAGCTACAGAAAATAGAATACTATGTGAAATACAGGCAGAGATATTGATAACTGATAGTGATTTATCAAAATATGTTGCTGATCTATTCAATTTTATAATATGGTGCTTTTCCTGCTTTCAAGTTCAGGGAGCTATTTTTTCATGTGGTGTTAGATAAGGAGGGTTTAGAGAAAGGACTGCTCTGCTATTAGATTCTATGCCACTTGCCTGAATTATTTTTGTACCATACCAACCACTTTACAAAGCTGAGAAGAAACTACCTTCTTCACATGGAGCATTTAATATGCAGTCATGATTTATTTTTTCTAATGCTTCATCCTCTGTGTGTGAGCTTCTTATTGTAGGCTACTACTGAGATGAGTTTGAGGTGTAAGATGGTGTGTGGTGGCGCAGGTGATCTGTCTCAGAGCCTTCCTTTACTTGATGGAAATGCCTTGAATGTTAGACAGTCTGCTGTGGTCATTCCAAAGGTTGACTTCTAGGTCAAAGGTCTGGAAATGCAAAATTTGGACTTAAGTTTGAAGTTGACTGCCAGGTCACAGGAATGGAGTGGTTGACTTTGAATAGAAAGTGTTAAGCTGAATATACAGATGCATTGCAAATACAAGTGGGTTTGGATTTGTAAATCAGCTGTGTGAGAAGTGTTGTTGGTCCTTTTTGCAGAATGTCTCTGCTTTCATGTTTTTATTTGCATCTTCAAGATTGATCCAGGCTTTGCTGGTGGCATTTTTCAAATGGTGCTCTCAGTGACTGTGGGGAGGAGCTGTTTGTCTGCAAGTTCTCTGCCTGTGCCATAAACCATGACATGGGCAACCCAAAGAGGCTGGAGGAGGGACTATTGGCTCTCCTGGTGGTGCAGTAGTCATTGCATTTCAGATGCATCCATTATTAGTGTGGAAGAAGATTTTATGTCCCAGAATGTTTCTAGGATCTCCCACAGAGGCTGATGCGGGCTGATGGTTGGCCTCTTTTTGTTTGTTTGTTTTAATTGTAAAATGTCGATAATTGTTGTTAATTGACAGGTACCTGATAATATCAGCAGCTGAGTGTGGGGTGAGTTCAGTTCCTGACCCAAGAGGGCTGAAGGATGGTGGGGAATGTCACGTGCTGGAGGTGAAGTGGCCTTGGCAATTGCCCGCTCTGGTTGTGGCAGAATGAAGGAAAAACGGACCTGTTGACAATTTGCAGATGAGATGTCCCTGGGGTCTGTGCTGCTCTGTGGAGCTGCATGGCTGCAGGGACCCTGTCCCTGTGCAGGGCCAGGGAAGGTCAGGCTGTGCACAGGCACTGCTGTCCCTTGGGCACAGCTGTGGTGGCACTTAGGGTATATATAGCCATAACTGGGGCTGTGGGGTGATTAATGGGCTGGGTTAGGGACAAAAGTGTGTGTAAACAAGGAAATGGCTTTCAAGAAGAGACATTGATTTTATACTTATAAAAATAAAACACACTTTGTTACCTTTTTTTCTTTTTAGACATAATGACAAGTTATCCTTGGAAGGGATGAAAATTGGTAATGACTTTCCCCTGCATCTCTTGAAGGAGCATATATCAGGCTAAAGAATTGTGTTTCTTTTTTAGGTCTCTTACACTACTGAATTATGTATGTTTATTGTTTCTCTGTGTACAGATGGTTTGTATAGTTAAGATATTGCTGTTCTTGTTTTAATAACATAATTATGTAAATGTCAGGAATTCATAGTATTTGTGAGTCATGTTTTTCTTACTTCGAATTAGGTGAAAATTAAGGATAAAAGGCCAATGAGAAATTCACTTCTACAATGACTGTTAGCTACATTGACAGTGCTAAATTCTCTTGAAGTAATTGTTCAACACGCTGCTTTTAAGAATTTAATCTGTTTTATGGATGTCCTTTTAGCTGTAAAATAGTGCAGTAGACAGAAGAAGCTTTGCTTGACCATCACCATGTTCCAGAACCTCACTTTGGGAAATTGGATAGGCTTATATAGTTCCAAACTGTTTGGCTAGGAAGCATGCTGCCTTAGATTTTGACATAATGTAGAAGGAGTTGGTTACCTTACATAACGTATTTGTTTTTCATTAAACATGCTGATAAGGTCTCATTAAAGTGCCATGTATTATTTATGGTATTTCATATGAAACTGAACTGAGGCAAAACTTGTCTCAGCTTAGGGCATTTGCAGAATAACAGGCTTTCTGGGCTAGAAAAAAACCAAAAAGAATGAAGAAAAGCATGACATACTCCTGTCAGAGCAGGAGACTGCTTAAGGCACAGAGAAAGAATGAAAAAAGGAGAAAGGGCACAGAGAGGGTTCGTTTCTCCTCCTCCTCACTTGCTCTTGCTCTGTGGCATGAGAGGTTTTTTGGTTGGTGGTTTGGGGTTTTTGTTTGTTTTTTTTTTGTTTGGTTTTTTTTGTTTTTTTTGTGATGAAACAATCTGGGCTGTTTTAGTAGATGAGTCCATGATAAACTGCAAAAGCATGGATGTTTCATAAGCCAAACCCAATTCCTTTATTGTAAGTTTGTGCATGATTGTTTTGGTGTTGATTACCGAGTTATGAGTGCATTATTGGTTTTGTTGCATTGACTGCTTTTGAGAAAGAAAATGACGTAATAAGTGATTCTGCTGCAAAATACTCAGTTTTGCATGAAGAAGACTTAGTGGATCTAAACCAGTCTCTGAGGCTTGTGTGAGTGCAGGTATGTGTGCACATGTAGAGTGAAAAAGAAATGATTTTTTTTAAATGTAGCACCTGAGTTGCAGTGACATGTTTTGATTCTGTTTCCAGTTCAGCGGGAACTATTATTTGTTTTTAAGGGTAGATGTTATATCAAATCAGTTATGCTGTTGATGAAATAGACTTTGCTTGTATGTGGGTTATTTGCTTATTGTTGTTAGCATTAAACTCTTGGTCTCAGATGTGTTTTTGTAGGAATTATGTATCCTATAAAATAGGTGATTTTCAAATCTTCTTCAGAGTCCTTTTAAAAGAAGGAACCCCTTCAAAACCTTAGGCGGTTCTTTGAGGTTTGACCTTCTTTCCTGAAGAATTAATATTTAATTCATTTGTCAAATTCTAATTAAAAATAGTAATATCTTCTGTTATACTTGAGTTGTATCTTAGGAAAAAAAAGACCTGTAATATAGGACCTCAAGGACAAGCTGTAGTATAAATTATTTGATTTGCAGGTCACATCCTACTTTATTACATAAAGACTAACTAGATCTACTAATGAATAATTATTACTCCATAAAATAAAGGGGGGGGGGTGAATAAAAAGCTGGCAAGAGTGGAATACTAATTTTGAGGTATCGTTCTCAAAGTAGAAAGTAAACATTAAATTCTGAAAATTGCAAATGTAATTTTTCCATGTAACCTGATAGGGCACTCCTTGATAATAGATTGACTAGCTGTCAAATAAATTTGTAATTTTAGATGAGATGGGCTTTAGACCAATTTTAAGATACAGTCTTTATCCAAGTGTGCTCCCCTCCCCCAGTAAGGTAGACACAGTATGCCATAGAATTCTGTTTCATTCCCAGTGTTTCTGCTGCAGTGGTTACACAGCTCCTGCACAGTTTCACTGAAATGCTGTTATAGGCTTCTTTGGGAAGCTGGATAGCGAATGAAATGTAGATATAAAATGAATTTTTGTTTTTAAAAAAGCTCATTTGCTGATGGGGCTGTGTATTTGCCGGAATCCTCTTGACTAGCCAAGATTCTTTCCCTTTTCCACTTTGTGCTTCACACTTGTGTTCTTAGAAGGGGAAAGCCCTTTTCCAGTCAGGTGTGAGTCCTGCGAGGGGGGAAGGGTGTGAGTGTGTGTCTGTGTGCGTGCAGAATCATAACAGGCATTCAGTCCCAGCTGGGCAATGACACTAATTGCCCAGATCTCATGGATGCCTGCGATGCAGCGCGCTCACTTTCTCTCCTTCCCTATCCTCTCCAGGGATTTTTAAAATGCAGTATTTGAATTTTGGTGAGTGGTAAAGACCCTGCCCTAGGACCCATTTGACAAATGAGAAGCTGTGCAGCATCAGCACCAGCCGACTGAGCCTCACTGAGTCTCTCTCTCTCTCTCTCTCTCTCTCTCTCCTAGTCAGCAGCTACTGTTGTGAGACAAGCTTCAGCTCTCTGTCATTGAGGAAGTTCCATTTGCTCATCAATAGGCTGCAGGCTGTGTCTTCTTTTTTTCCTCTCGGTTAAAAATTCGTAGTTTCAACCTACCAAGTTGCCTTAGCTGACAAACGAATGTAGGGGCTTAGCGCTGGGGAGAGGAAAGGCAGCCGAGAAACACCGTTTCTTATTTAAATAATCAAAAGGGAGAGGAGAAAGAAAAAAATACCAACCAACCCATAGTGACAAGATAGGGCAAACGTGCTTGCATGCAAGCCCCCTCACTTGTTCTACGTAGACTTCAGAGCAACACCATGCAGCATCCCCTTACGGGTGCAACCTGCGTGGCACTGCCGAATGTGGGCATGTGTCCCCAGCTCTCCTGTGCCTTGACTTTTATGTACTTACAGCAGGTAAGTTTGCTTAACTTTTCCTTTTCCTCTCAGTGCTTGCTTTGTCAGCGTCGTTCGGGGGATTTGCAGGCGGGGAGGTATTTTTTGTGTGAATAGACTGTATAAATGTCTCCCACCGTGTGGAGCGAGTGTTGTGCCTGCACTTAAGAATGTGAGAGTGAGTAGAAAATATGTTTTAACAGAGCATCGAGCCTTCGCATATCTTTTGGTTTTTTTGGTGTTGGTTTATTTTATTTTATTTTTTTTTTGCAGTGTCTCTGTTGGTGATGTTTATAGATATTTAACACAGTACTGTGCCTGCGTTTCTCATGGATGCTGTAGCAGAGTTTCAGCCATAAAGGACTGCTCTTTATTCACTTGCAGGCATAAATTATACTTCTAATGTAAATGTGCCCAATGGCAATTTTGTTTAAGCCTTCTTTGAAGACAGGAATTTTAAGTCTGTGTTAAAGCATGCTGCTGATTAAAGCCAAGCTGATTTTTAGTTCACAGGGAAAAGGATGATTTATAAAGATATATCTGTGCAGAACACTTCTATCGCTGAAGTATATTGGACTGGGTTTAAAAAAAATGTTTGGGTATCAGCAAAACAATACAAATTTCTACTCAATTTTAAATTATATTTTTAAAAAAAATTCATTTTTGCTTAGAGGAATTTTTTTTAAAGTATTTCCTTCCACTCACTCTTCCTAAATTATTTAATAATTGGTACCCCCTCTCTGCTATAGTGTAAAATAACTGTATAATAGCACTTTTTTTTTAAACTAGTAATTTGGAATCATGTTTATATCCTACTCTATTTTATAACTGAATCCACCATTACAGAGTCATCTAGTAAGTGTGTAGAGCCAAGACAGAAATATGCTACCATGCAAAAATGATTAATCCTGTCCATCCTATTACTTCTCTTGAAACTTCAGGAGGAAAAAATATTCTTGTGCCTACTGTAAGAAATAGGGACATTTCTTCCAACTTCCACTACAACAGTTTCTGTGCATATTGACTTCCCTGAAAGTCTAACTTTATTTCTGCATTTACAAAAGCCTGAAATATGTTATACAATATTTCTTTTTGTTCCTAAAAAATAGATAAAATAGATTTAAAGCTTATTTACATTCAGGGATATTTGTTTTTCTGTTACTGCTGAAAGAAGAGAGCACCAGTATTTTCAGGATAAAACCCTCCTGTAGGCTTTTTTTTTCCTGCTGTAGTGTAGTATAAACCATTTCTGACTTAGAGCTTAGGAGTGCATAATAACAGATTCTTGCATGCGCCCTAGATTATCCATGCGTGTGGGAGGGATTCATATGTCTGCAATAAAATTTGCATCAGATAAATATGATGTGTTTAAATTTCAGTCATTTGCATACCACAACTGAAATGTATGTTCTTGGTAGTTCTGTGTTCTGGATCTGTTTTAGGAATGGCATTTATAGATCAGCTGTTTTAATGATCCGGTGTGACTTGTGCACTTAGTACATACATACATTTTGTATGTACCCACTGTGTTTTGTTCTGCATTTGTTGTTTTGAGTTTGTCAAAGAACAAGTTGTGTGATAAAGATAGGGCTTTTGAAAGGAAAAATGGGAATTCAGGTGAGAGGTCAACATGGCCACACAAGGAGCTGATAAAGGATAACATAAGGAAGAGGCTGGGTGCTCCAATAACCTTCCTCAGTGAGATATTGCAGTATCATTATGCAAACACATCTATAGCATGGCACTGCTGTAAGGTTTAAGAAACTGTGCAACTCTAATGAATACTTTAAAACAGGGAATTCAGCTGCCTCTATTCCATCTGAGAGGAAGATGAGAAGTGATTGCTAATGCACTTTACAAAGCGCTATATCTAGTGGATAATTTTTAACTCTTTAAGTGGATTAACTGCTACACTGAAAGAATTTTTTTTAAGTGTTTGCTTTCTCATCTCTTTAATCCTATTGTCAGTTTAGAATCATCCTGTGTGTGCTAATCACAATTATAGAATAGGTTGAAAAGTCTGCTAAATTTGTGATGAAAATTGTGGCAGGTTCAAAAATTCTCTGCTTGTTGCTTCTTTTGATCGCTGGTTGGCATTTTAGTTATTCTGAATTCCTAGAGAGTCAGATAATCATGTTCTTAATTCACATATGGTCCCTTATTTTATGCATTTGGTTAAGTATTTCTTTAGAAACAATGCTACTTTATCTCAAAATTATCCAGGCAGAGAGGACTGAGTTGACATCACCTGCAAAGCCAATATAACATGGTTCTGGTTTTAAACAGTAAAGGAATAAGTAGTTGGGGTTTTTTTGAAAAGCATTAGTAAACTTTTACCATGACAATCTACTTGGGATTTTTGCTATTTTTCCTCTATCAGCTAGCTTAGAGCAAACAGACAAAAAGACTTGGTTTGTACGTTTACTGCAAATATCACTATTTTAATGAAACTGTAAATGTTTTTCTCTCTCTATCAAGTTTTCTATCGATCTTAAATACAGATAACCTAAAAGCTTTATGTGGCAACTTAATAACTAGTGAATCCCCCCTGCCTGGGCAACCTGTGACCAGCAGTAAATAGATATTGTGAAGCTATCAAGTATTTTTTTTCTCTCTAAAAATTGCACTTGAGATATGTCTGCTCACTTGCACCTCAATTAAAATGAACACAGACATCTGTATTATAACTGAGTTATAACTCAGTTGTTAAACTTCGCTGCCTATTTAGAAGTTATGAAGATAATTATTCTTATTTTTGTGTATTTACATTGGTATTCTGTCAGGTGTAAGTTTTACAATTGGAGATGTGTCTT
This sequence comes from Molothrus ater, assembly GCF_012460135.2. Lineage (NCBI taxonomy): Eukaryota > Metazoa > Chordata > Aves > Passeriformes > Icteridae > Molothrus > Molothrus ater. The sequence continues at coordinate 12,319,184 of NC_050493.2, read as the reverse complement.
TCTTGGAGGACTGTGAAAGGCATTGCATTCTTCTCAAGATGGGCAAGCCACTCTTTGTCACTAAATAGTTATTTATCCTCATAGCCACAAGGATGCTGGTTTTCTTTGGAGCTGAATGAATAATTTGGAAACATTTGTGCTTTGGTAGTAATTGAAAATTGGCCATAATTTCTCTGTGCAAGTGACATCACTTGGCCAGTTAGTTTAGAATAAATGGATAAGCTGTTTTCCAGTGTGCTAGAGAAGTGCTCTACTACTTTTTCCAGGGTTAGAAACTTGAGTATTTGCTCTGATATCTTTCACTTTACACACGTGTGTAATGTTTTAAGAGCCAAGTGAGGAACTGCATTTTTTTAAAACAGTTTATGCGTGGATGATGCTTAACATAACAATATTTTGAGTTTAACTCTTGAAAATAAAGTTGAAAATGAATAAAGGACAGAGGCCTAGGTCATGTTATAGATTAACTCTCGATAAGACGTTCACTTCCAAAAGCCAACAGCAACTTGAGAATGCTTCTGAGTTAGTTGTTTGAAATAGTCTGAAATTATGTGGACATTTTCTTAATAAGATGGTTCTAACTATGGGAATCCAAAGTGACTTTTCAATGAACATCAGCCCACAGGGACTGTGGTAGTGGCAGCACTGAACAGAGGGAGGACGTGGGGCTTTGCCTTTTCCCTGCGTCACTGTAAGGACAGGGTCAGCTGGGAAAGTGTGGATGCTTTTGGGTGAGAATTTTCCTTAGTGTCAATACTTAAAGATACAGGGGAAGGGAAGTTGCATTTGTAGTGCCCCTCGTCTTTTGGTAACATTTCCTGGGGTTAGAAACAGCTGCGTGCATGTGTTTTTTCTTCTTCTCCTTATTATGGCATATCAATGCAAAACCCAATTTCTGACTACAAGTTTACATCAAATGGCAAGCTGAAGTAATTTTTGCAGCAAAATGTCGACCGCTGGTAAATTGGGATTTGGCATATATCAATGCAGGCTTAACTCTGGTAACTGATGTTTTCCTGTGGTCTGTTTTGCTGGTTATTCTGTTGGGGTTTTGTGAGTCAAGTGACAAAACAAACTTGTTTTGAAACATCACGGAATATTCCGTGTCACGGTGTACAATGCTGCTGTCATTATTTTTAAATTGGTAATTTTATTTTTCTGTTTAATGATGATAGATGTGCTTTGTTTTAAATAGTGAAGTGGTTTGTACAAAGGGTAATTCCTCTTAAATGGAGCAATTGCTCATAGTGGACATTCACAGATCGAAAACAATTGAACTGAAACTTCAATATCAACCTTTTCTGTCTTTAACAAAGTAGTTCATGGTACAGCTCTCAATTCAATGATGAAAAGAATCCACCATGAAAACAAAGCAGAAACCAACAAAACCTCCATCTCTACCTCAGCTATTCCATTACTGCTTACATGGTAAATTAGTGTAATTTTATTTGGGCCTTAAGTATTATGGCTATGGAGAAAAGCTGAATTCCCCTCTCAGTTACTTAGGTCATGCTTCTGGATCTGATGATTTATAGGAGCCTGAAAGACTTCTTATCACATTGTTTCTTCATGGCTTAATTCAATGTTGATTTATTTGGTAGCAATTTCAATTGATGCAGTCAATACTGTCAATAATGGAATAAGGATTAGAACAGATTATCGTTGTGCTAAAATTGTGTAAAAAATTGAATGGATGAACAATTCAAACAGTTCCCGGATACAGTTTAACTTTTTTCAATAGAGCAAAAGCACATCAATTGCTGAATGCCACCATTGCAGTTACAGCTCTGAGTATCTAGTTTTTGCATTTTATACTTCAGTGACTCTTCAAAGGTTCAGGTATGTCAGTAGAATTCAATAACTGGTGTTTTATGGTGACACTGCTGAAACCAATCATGAGAACACTGCCTTTCTTTGCCTGGTCCTTTTACAGTACTCACTCTGTGGCTGTCCTGTAAAATCAGTTAATCTGACTTTAGTTCTTGAAAATTTTAAGCATCTGTTATCTTATAAATTGGAGTCTTGGCACGATTTTGTTCCTCTCTCTGCTATTTCATGGCCATTTTCATGTGAGAACGTACAACCTCTGCTTATGACTGCATGAGTGCAAAGAAGTCCACGGTACTAATGCTCACTCACCATCTGTTTTTCTTACAGCTGGGCCTTGAATAATTGTCCAGTAGCTGATGGACTGAGGGTAGGCAATATTTTCAGGGTTTTCTGATTCATTTAACCAGCTTCACTGCCCCTAGAGAAACGCAGTGCTTGTTTATTCAAATGTGTAGGGTAAAAGGCTGTGCTATGTCAGACGAATTATAGCACTCCGTTAAAACAAAAAAGGAGCTGCCATGCTACAGACCTTATCCTGTGGATGCATTTGTACCTAAGGGGGCACTGTGGCACTCCGAGGGAATTTTAGTGCATGAATGAAACAGACCTCAAAAGGTGGGAGTGCAGCTGTTGCATCCAGGAGTGCTGCTAATGCGGATTTCAGGAACGATGCCTTGCTGTTTATCCTCATCAGGGTAAATAAGATCGTTTGGTATTCACCAACAAACTCGAGAGCTGGTGTTTGTGACTCCACCTGTGACTGAAGCCCATTTCCACGTTTGCATAGCTTTTGTCTCCCAAGAGCTGCTCCGTTGTTTTCCAGAGGCTAATGAGAAGTGGCTCGGAGATCAAGTGCTGGAGCAGCTCTCATTCTGAGTGAGAGCTGGTTTGGGGCATTTAACTCCAGCCTTGTCAAACAAGGTCAGTCTCTCACAAAAGGAGAGGAGGTGCTTTAGTCAAGTACTCTCCTCTTTAAATACTAGAAGAAGGGGGGGAAAAAGCCCCAACCAAAAAAAAAAAAAAAAGAAAACCAACTCCAAACACAAAAACTCCTCAACAAACCAGAAGAATCTGTTAAGAAGGTTACCTGCTGCTTTGGACTATAAGGAGCTTCAGTGTGACAGGAGCAGGTGAATATTTTTGGCTTAGATTCATTGTTTTTTACTAAGTGACCTCTTTGAACATTTTAAAAGGCTTTATCTGAAAAGGGATGCCTGGATATTGCGTTGTGGGCTATTTGTAAGTTATCCCAATTCATTGTATTTGCTAAATATATATATGGATGGATATTTTCTAGGGGGAAAAAAAAAAAAGTGGTGTGGTATTTTATGCCAAGGAAAGTGTGTGGTGGTTATGTAAGCAGGGGTTTTTCTCGGGGCAGCCAATAGATATTTCGGTTTTAGATTTTTTTTTTGACTGTAGCCATTAAAAACTAGTCTGACCTTTTTTTGGTTTTCAATGTGTGTATTTCTGCGTTGGTAAATAAGTACTATGATCGTGTTAATATTAGTCCTGCTAAAAATATTTTTGAAGTTTTTAATAGCTGGTATAAATGAAAGTGATAAAAATTGTGACACTGGAATTTATCGCCTTGTTTGATAGAGTTAGAATAATGTTGCTGGAAAGGAGAAGTCAACACCCTCTAAGAATCCTTCAAGCTTTCCTGCCTTTTAAAGGTGCATGTGCGATTGATTTATCAGTTTTAAAGTGTGATGTGTAGTGCAAGAGCCCTCCTGAGAACCTGCTGTCATTTCCTTGCTGGCATTGCTCATTTCCCTCCGAGTTGCCTAGTGCAGCACCATTGACTTCTTTTACATTTTGCTTCCCCTCCCACTCTGTCAGTGCAGCAGCCCAGTGAATTTAATTAGAGAAAATAGCATATCTAATGTCTGTGCTATCCTGACTGGTTGTAGTTGGGCCTTTGGTCTTTTGCACAAGAGCAGGCTCCAGCTGTGGGGAGATCTCGCAGTGTTTTGATCCTGCTCTCTCTCGTTGTGTTGAACACAGGCAGAATCAAAATTAGATACTGTAGTAAGAACTGAAGTGTTCAGTGAATTATTTTTTGTTCAGAGCGAGTCATTGATTTTTTACTTTTTCCTCCAGATATGGAAAGAAATTCTGTGGTACTTCAAAATTGAAATACTTAAGATGTTCAGGTACTCGTGAATAAGGATGCAAGTGCTTTCATCTTGGACCATCTCTAAATTTACCTTTTAACCCTTTATTTCAAAATGCACCAGAAATTGTTGCTCTTCCTAGCTATAATATCTTGCATATGATTTTTTTGGTAACTGAACATCAATTTTATAGTGTCATCTCATATTTGTGGTTTGTGTATGTACTTATAGTTCTAATATGCCTTGCCTCAATTCTTACTGACTTGCAGTAATGTTTATTATAATTATGATGTAGTTTTGAAGTTGATATCTTGGGTTTTGCCTCTCATAGCATTTTGTTTTATAGTAATCATCATTATCTCTCTTGTGGACAGTAAGTCTTGGATACATTAAAGAGTTAATTATAGATATTGATTATGAGCATGAAGCTTTATTCACCAACAAGGAAAGATAAGAAGTTTTAAAATACATGCTTATGATAAGCAGAATCTTTCATGAAGCAGCGTGAAATGGAAGCATTTCTTTGAAATAGGTTAAAGTAAACATTGTAAAGGGAGGAAAAAACAAGGCTAAAAGTTCACTGTGAGAAGATTATTTTGCTAAAACAGAGCTAGTGTGAAAATTTGGGGGTGAAAAGAACTTGGGCAGCCCATGTATTCCATGAGTGTCCCCTCTGTAAGCTTCCTTCCTTGTCATGTATTAGTCCTGTCTCTGGGATGTTACATGGCTGCATGGCTCAATTAATGCTCTGTGGCAGGAGGAGGAAAAAAATGTCTCTGTCTTGTCAGAAGTGAAGTTATTTACTTTCAAAAGCTGACAGAATAGCACTGCAGGGGCTTCATTTATTTCCGTTCAGGATGTCATTATTGTGTAATGCAGAGGGACTCCTGCATGCATTGCAGGCTTATTCCTGTAATCTCGACTCTGCTGGATGGCTGCAGAAGTGTAAATGGCCCACTGGAATGTTTCCCTATTGTGACTTCAGCTTGCTCACTTTGGCAAAGCAGCATTCCAGTGCCTTAAATATTTATGGCTTAGATGGGATGAATGTGTTTGTTGGGGGTGCTGGTGCCGGGTGCCTTTGGGATGGGTGCCGGGTGCCTTTGGGATGGGTGCCGGGTGCCTTTGGGATGGGTGCCGGCTGCCTTTGGGATGGGTGCCGGCTGCCTTTGGGATGGGTGCCGGGTGCCTTTGGGATGGGTGCCGGGTGCCTTTGGGATGGGTGCCGGGTGCCTTTGGGATCAGTGCCGGGTGCCTTTGGGATGGGTGCCGGGTGCCTTTGGGATTGCTGCTGGGTATCTTTGGGATTGCTGCTGAGTACCTTTGAATTGTGCTCTGGCCTGGCTGGAACACTGACTAGATCCTCAGTTACCTTTGTAATGTGTGTCATTTCCCTGATGGGTAGCATATGGTTTGAGACTGCTTTTTCAGCATTCCTCTGTCTGTCATGCTCTTAGGTTTTCCCAAGTCTAGCCCCAGCAGGAATGTTTTAGCACAGAATGTTTCATCAAGATTACTTGTTATTTCATCTCAAAGTTTGGGAAAACATTCAACTTTGCTGTTGCTGTATTGCACATACTTCAGGGGCAGGATAAGTAGTCTTGAAATCCCCTACCCAAGTTCAGCAAGTCATGCTGTAAAAATACAGGAACATTCAGAAACTGCAATTCCAAGGGGCTTGGTTTATTTTTTTCCTTTCTCTTTGATATCATCTCTGCCAGCTTCACTTGGAATACCAGGCTTGGCATGTGCACATGAAATTGCCTGTTGCTCTTTGGAAAGCCTTTTCACACACCAAAAGTAAAAACACTGAAACAGCAGAGTTCAGGAGTTCTTGTGCCCTTCTTCCTGCCTGCTATTAAAATAAATAAATAAATGCTTCAATAGAAGATTACTTCATTTAGAGAAGAGTCACATTTTTTGTGATAGTTGATCTTTTTTTTTCCTTTTTAGGGGTAAACCTTCTTTGATTGGATTTTTTTTTTTTTTTCCGTTTAGAGTGGCAAACTAAAAATTACCAAAATACCAAATTAATTTCTCAGTCCTGGATTTTACTTGCACACAACCTGCCTTTAAATTAAAGGGAAAGGATTCTGCTTCTAAATAGGCTTGCTTGCTCCTTTCCTGCTTTTCTCTTCCTTTTATTTGCAGACATAAAATCCAATAAATTTCTATTGCAGTTGCTGGGCTTGGGGGAGAGAAAGGAGAGGAAAAGTACAAAGCTATTGGGAAGCGTCAAACACGGCGGATGATGAAGTACATTTCATAGCAGCCAATTCCAAGCCCCAAATCCCTGTTGTGCAGGAAGGCTTCCCAGCTCACCCAGGAAATTCAGCCATTGCAAGGCAGAGTATTAATGATTTATACACCTTGCACCAGTGCTTTGGTTCACTCACAGAGCCGGGCTCTGTTAATAAAGGAATTTCAGGGAAAAGGGTCCTGGCATGCTGAGTTGTTTTGCTCAGTGCGGTGGACGCTGCCTCATAAATCAAAGGAATTTAGTGCTTTACAACCTTTCAGAGCTGCTGAGGGTGGTTGGTTTTTTGTTTTTATTTTTTTCTTTTTTTAATCTGATACACCTAGGAATATTTTCATTTCTTTTCTATAAAGAATGAATGAACTACTGGATGAGATCTATCTCAGCTGTTTTAGGGTTGATTGGTTTGCTTCACAGTGGCATTATACTTCCATTTGTTTTCCATTTGGATTTATGCTTTATACTGTTGTCTATGGAAGGAGACTAGCATGGTTTTATTACCATAAAGAGATGCAGATCACATTATATTCTGTCTTGTTTCTTAGAAATAACTAAATGAAATATAAAGGCAAAATACATTTGCAGTAAGGAAAGCAGTTTTATATTCTTTACCTAAAATAAAAACAAATAATGGCACTTATTTAATATTATAATTTTAAAATAATTTTTCTTTTTATTAACAAAAATAAGCTTCAGTGTTCCTCTACAATGCATGTGATCATTTTTGAAGTTGCATTTTTGCCTGGAAACTTTGTTTCTTAATACCAACTGCAGGATGAGGTACTTAATTTTGTATTGATTTACATAATTATCCTTTTCAAATAGTGGAACAATATTGATGTTATGAAAGAAAATATGTATCTACATTTGATTATAGACATGAAGATAAAGAAGGATGTTTTTAAAAATCTCTGAAATTTTGATGTGAACTAGGGTATTGAAGAATGTTATGGGACATGGTCCTAGCAGAAAACCACTTGGTTGGATAGTTATGGAAACTAATCTTTGCTTTTCATTGCCTCTTTAAAAGCAGGCTGGGAGAGGAGACAGGAAATAATTTCAGGGAATGTGTTTTGCAATCAAAGGGAACCTGGTTTTCCACAGGCATCTTAAGACTCTCATTACACAGCAGGCACAATGTGTTTTACCCTTTTTGGATCGTTCAGAGTCATAAATTCAGGTACCTTTTTGTTCAGAAAGCACAGCTGCCCTGTCCTGGCTTGGTCACAGTAGAAAAGGTGATTGCCTCTGAGCTTTGTGGAAGTCAACAGTGTGGGGATCAGTATTGCAGAAGTCACAGCTCCTTTGGACTGCGAGGAATTCTTTGTAGCTTTTGTGGTCAGCAGGCAAATCAGTACCTTCTTCTCTGTTTCCCTCCCTGGTTTAAATATCACAGATTAATACAAGGCAGGTGCCCAGTAAATGAGGTTTATTATGTTTATAGAGCAGCATTGCTGTATTTGTTTGTCCTCCATTATTTGGGTGCATGAGTGTTTCATTGTATTTAATTATGTCTGTGAGGCACAAGACAACAGTCAACATCTGCTCTATTGTTGCCGTGGTTTACAGATAGCTTTGATGGGTTATTAAACAATCTATTTTTCAAACAGCAAACAGGGAAATAAGCTGCACCCATATTATGTAATTTTGTAAAGGTACATTATGTGATTAGTTGTCTAGTATTTGCACACTAATCTTTTATTTTGGTTGAATTTATGTTGTTCCTTTTAAGAAAAGTGATGATCCTCAGCAGTTTTTATTTAATGGTAAATTTCAAGTTTCTCTATGGCTTGAGTTGATTTTCTCACTACTAATTTGATTTCACCATATGTTTTATATTGAAGTAATGTCTGAGTTGCGAATGCTAATTCAGAAATTAGAAATGTGCATTAACTTTCATTTATTACTGAAACAGCTACTGACAAACTATTACTACAGAGGCATCATTAGGTATCTTGAACTATTTTTGAGTAAAGGTTTGTGCTGTAACCAAGGCACCAGTTGGGGAAGGCAAGGTTCAAACAGCTTTGCCTCTCTTAGATCTGACTCAGGGCAGAGCATCCCCAGTGCTCCCTGGGCAAGGGAAGTTGTGCTGTACAGGCAGGGAGGTGTCTCTGTGGAACTTGACTCTCGTACAAATGGATTCCCTGATGGAAAATGGCTTGTGTGCTAATCTGCTTTTGATTTTGTTTTGGTTTAATGTACCTGTCAACTGTTTGAAGTTGCTTTATGTAACGCTGCTATGCACGATACTGTATCTGGATGCATTAAGGCAAATCACTGAAAGATTGCAACTGCCCAGCATGTGATTTGTTTTTGCCTCAAAATAAAATGTAGAAGAAAATGTTCCAGACACAAATGATGAACAGATCCTAAAATTAGACTTTCTGTAGCTTTTATCATTGCAGAAAGTCACCTATTAAAAATGTTTGAGAACATGAGTCTGTAATATTTTCACGGCTCCTGAGCTGCTACTGCCCACAGTTCTAGAGCTGCAGCTTGCAGGGTTGCTTCTGACAGCAGGACTTCTGAGGCTTTGGAAATGTTGTTAATCCACGGAGCCTGACTCAGGAATGCAGGTTTCCATTGGAGCAAGGTGGTTCAAAACCCTTTGTGAGGCGAGAGCCCACCTGGAGTTCTGCATCCAGCCCTGGATCAGATAGCCCTGAGAGGATGAGGAGTCTGCCTCACTGGGGATATTCCAGGACCATCTGGAAACACTCCTGGGCTCTGGGGTGGCCCTGGTGGGACAGGGAGGTGGCACCAGATGACCAACTGTGGTCCTTTCCAGCCTGACCCGTTGTGTGACCTGTTGGAGCAAATCCAGGGGTGCCGCTGAGATGATGAAGGGATGAAGCACCTCTTCTGTGAGCAAAGGCTGGCATTGTTCAGCCAGGAGAAAAGGAGGCTTTAGGGTGCCCTAATTGTGGCCTCCCAGTGCCTGAAGGGAGCCTACAGGAAAGATGGACAGAGATTTTTTGTGAGAACATGGAGTAGCAGGACAAGGGGGATGATTTTCAACTGAGAGTAGGTTTACAGGAAGAAACGTTTTACTGGGAGGATTGTGAGACACTGGCACAGGTTGGCCAGAGATGCTGTGGATGCCTCATCCCTCCAATATTTCAAGGTCAGGCTGAAGAAGCTCTGGCAAACTTCCTTTAATGGAAGGTGTCCCTGTCCAGGGAAGGAGCATTGAAACTGGATGATCTTGAAGGTCTCCTCCAAGCCAAATCATTCTATGATTCTATGAACTAAACTATCTCTTTTATGTACATAAATAACTGAAAAAAATGTATAAAAAGCATGCTTATTTGGAAAATTATGCATCCCAACAGGAAGGAGGGGTGTTTCAGGTGCTTGTTGAATGTCATTTTGCAAAATGGCCATAATTTTTAGCATAGACTGTAGATTCTTCCCTGTTTTTTGGGGGCTTTTTTTTTGATTTTTTTTTTTTTAATGCAAGGGCTTGCTGGAAATACTTTGTAATCTCCCTCTCCCCTACCTGGAATCTACACAGGGGTTTCAGGTCTGTCCCTTCAAGTGTCAGTAGCTGCTCCTTAATGGATGTGGCAAATGACTCTTGCAGTTTTGACAATGGAAACTCAAACAGGAACTTCTAGTTACAGTGTTGTAAGTGAAGGAATGCTGGGGTGTTGCTCTTAGTAGAGAACTTTGTTTTCAAGGTGTTTCCAGAAACCCCTCAAAACATGAACTGGGCACAGGGCAAGGGTTTATTTTCATTTTAATTTTCTGTTTATTACTAAGTTTGGTGGGGTGTGTCTCTTGGGAAGTGCTCATTATAAACAAACATTTGTGTTTGTGTGCAGCCAAACAACCCAGGCAGGTGTCTCCAGGAGGCCGGGAGTGCTCCATTCCTCTGTGGGAATGGGGCATTCCTGGGCTCTTTTTCTGGCATGCAATGCAGACGTGAATTTTCCTGGGTGAGACAAGCAGGATCAGAATTTCTGCTGGAGTAGATCAGTTTATTGACTTGTGCTGAGAGTGTTAGCCTTGGCTTTGCTGTGAAATGAATGCAACATACAGGGAATGTGCATTTTCTGTCAGCATGTTCATTTTGCTCGAGAATAGCTTTAAATGTTTATTCACATTAAAATAGTACAAGTAATTGGTGCCATTTCCAGAAGAAAATGAACTTTGCAACTGCTTTATAAAATCTCCAAGGGAAAGCTGTTTTCAGCTTGATTAAGGCAGCTGAGTTACAGCAGGCAGCATCTGATCTGTGAGAGTGATGGACACTGGTTACTCTCAGAGCTTCACAAGGACTTAGGGCTGTAGAGCAAGAATATTTCAGTGTTTTCTACATTTGATCCTAAAGGGCTAATTAGGGCTGAAGGGTTGAGGATAAATCAGGAAATTTAGCTCTTGGACCACAAATGGCCAAATACATCAGTGCAAAAACACAATATTGTTGGGCACTAGTAGCAGATCACACAAGCGTCCGAGAAGGGAGGCTGTGAAGAAGACCCATCAATAAGAAAAACCAAGAGGTAATTATAAAAAAACCTTTGAAAATAATTTCTGTAAGAATCCATTGCCCCAAGTTGCCTCATGAATTATCCTGAAATCTGACAGTTCTGTAGAAGCAGATTTCAGTGCTTTTCTGTCAGAGCAATGCAAGAGAGATCTTCCAGTAATAGCATTTATAATCCAGATGTGCAAAATTCAGGTCTGTCTTATGAACCTCCTGTACAGTTCATGTTTGTTGAGCACCTCAAATTCAAATTTGCAAAGGAATATTGCATTTCTTTTTTTTATTTGTTCCTGGCACTGAGTCACATGTGTTTTGTTGATTTTGCTCTTTACTAAATAGTTTCAGATGTTTCATTTCTTCTGGTTAGGAACAAATCACTATTACAAACCTTTGAGAGAAGGTAAGATGCTCTCAGTCCAAGAGTTTGAGTTCAGTTTTTGGTGTCTGATCTTGCACTGCAGGGGAAGAGACAACTTCAGAGGTCTTAGGAGGCTACTTATTCTTTGCCCTATTTCTTGCAGCAGTAAAAATCTTGCTAATGTCCACCTAATAACTTGAGTATTCACTAAAGCACTGATTTCAACAAAAATAGAAATAATCCTCTTCTGTTGACCTTCTCTGCACAAATTTATCCCAGTCCTTTGCTGGTCCCTTCCAAGGGTGGTGGCACAGTTGATTAAAACCTAAATGAAGGTGAGATTAAAAAGGCCATTATTTCTCTATTCACTCCTAATATCAAATGGAATAGACAAAAAGTAAAAAAGTGGGTGGCAGGAAAGGCTTTTTACCATCTGGCACTGATACAGCAGAGTTCTGCTTTTCTGATCTTAGGTGCTTTCTCTCCTCTGCTGTTATTCTGAGCAGTAGCATGATCCCCCTAGCTTTGCATTGCCCTGAGAAAGCTGTGGGAGACATCATTAGAAATCAGGTGTTCCCATGAATTCAGTGCCCACTGAGATTGCTGAGGAATACATAGGACTGGAATGTGGAATGAATAAGTAGAATATTTTTAATAGTTGTTAGGGGAAGGGAGAAAAGTAAACACATAATGTGATTGTTTCAGGTGAGAGCTATTTTCTGTGTTACCAGGAAGAGTCCTTGAAGCTTAATCCAGGGAATTTTATTCTTCCAAATGAATTCTCCTGTGTACCAGCTCTTTACAAAGAGGTGCCTGCAGAGTACCAGGGCACCCCACTGACGTTGGTCTGGCTTCAGTCACAGACCCTCAGACTGGGCCAGAAGAGATGTGACCCATCTCAGGGAAAGCCAGGTTTTAGCTTGGCCTGGACAGGCCAAGTGGAAGACCCTGAACTGAGTTTAGGGGTGGGATAGGTGTGCCTCCAAATAAGTGCATTAGCAAATGTCTATGAGACTAAATTGACTTCAGACATTAAGTAGCAATGAAGTTGAAAAAGCTTTCTTAACTTTGTGCCATTCAGATTTGGAGGCAAACTTCCTATCAGCTGAACTTTCTAATGCTTTCAGCCAAATCCTGAATCCTGTCTGCCTTAGATGCTCCTTGCTTGTAGCTCTTGGCTAAACTTTAGTACTTAAACTACTGCCAGTGTCTTGAGCAGAGCTATGACTTACATTACATGTAATGCCTTCAAGTCTTGCTATTTTATCTCTTGAAAATATGAAACTTGTCAGTAGTGAACAGAAATTCCCTCTGATCCCTTGCAAGACCTATAGGGTCCTTATTATTTTGGGGTTTGAATTGGTTGTTTCTCCAAGGCACCCTGCTCACTTAGGATATCTACCCTCTGCTGGCTTCTGCAATCAAACCATAGCACTTGGCATGGTAGGGTGCTTGAGTGATGTATTTATACAGGCAGGAGGCAGGGTTTAATACCATCTCATGATTCACTGTGCAGTCCTATTAATATGAGCTTGACTCGGGGGAATAAGTAGCTGTTACTTGTCAGCAAATCCTGAGTGTATTAAGGGGGTGAAGTTGTACTGAAAGATGCTCACAGTGATACTCTGCTGTTCCCAAGGGAAGCAAATGAAAACTGTACTTGGATGAATAATGAATGTTCTAATTGGGGTCAAGAAGAAGTCATAGCTTCCTGTGATACAGGAGTTAGACTAGCTTGACTAGAGCAATAAAGAAAAGTCTGTTTGACCAGATTTGGCAATAAAAATATGTGACTGTCAGTCATGTCTGTCATCTGCACACAACTAAAGCCTGGGATGTGATAGTGACAGGCAGGTGGTTTATTCTTGTACAGCTTGGGTGTATTCCTGAGATCCTCTTGGAGGTGTTGGTTGGTGCCCATAAGAATATGGCCCTGGACAGGTGCTGAGACTGGTTAGTGCTCAGATACTGCCCAAAATCCAGTGTGGAATGGATGAAGAGCTCTCATGGCATGGCTTGGCTATATCACAAGGATTTATTAAGAGTGGGTATTGGGTAGAGTCAGTCTGTTCCTGATTTGCAAGGAAAAATGTTTTTGTTGCTGCTGGGCTGTAATTGCAAATGAATATACCCTAAGGGAAGATTACAGCCTGTTCTTACCTGCTGACAAAATACATGCAGAAATACATATTTCTTGGTCATCCTGTATTCAGCACACAAAGGAGAAGAATAAATGAAAGATATTAAGGAAGATATATGCAAGCATGATTCTACTACATATTTTGTGAAATAGGTATACACCTGAGACTTTATTAAAGATGTGATACTGCTTATCATTTGTGGAAGGTGTACATAATTTTCAGTAGTTAGTCTGTGTAACTGCACGATATCAAACAAGCATGAGATCTTGAAAGTGTTCTATGTTTCATACAAAATTTTCTAAGCTGCTTAACTTCTCATGGATTGGAGGCTAATCTCAGCTGGTTTAGGAAATGCAGATAATCTCAGGAGCAGAGTAGAGAAAGATATCTGAAGTAGCCTGGAGATGGGAGAGTGTGTTCTCAAAAGGGCCAACAGGGAAAATTCAAGTGATTTGGTACAGCTGATAAGAGTTGTGTAACAAAAGCCAGTGTGGAACTCTCTGCAAGAGAAGGAAAACAATGCAGGGCTCACTAAGGCAGAAGAAACAAAGAGCAGAACTTTGCAACACATCTTTAGTGCTGGGAATAAGTTGTGATGTCTGTGTGTAAAAATCAGCTCTTGGTACTCAAAGCAACAGTGTTTTCTTACAGTTGTGCAGCTAACTTTTCTGAGTGATCCAGGAGGCACACGGAGAAGCTTCCTTCACAAACAGAGTTGTGCAGGCCTATGGAGGTGTGTTCCACCACTTTTTGTAGCTTTAGGAGCTTTTCTGGCTTTTCTGTGTGGCACCTTGCAGTCCAATGTCATTCTTTTTCCTAGTGCAAAGCACAGCACATGCAATAATTGAAGTTTTCAGTTCGATCCTGCCTTTATTTTGACACAAATGCTGGGATAAGAACGTGGTTGTGGTCCAAAATCTTTCTAACTGGTATGATAGTGCAGCTAGGTTAAAAGACACCTATAGCTATTTGGTTTTTTTCAGAGAATATCTGTTCAGAGATTGTTCTTGGCTTTTGTGCCTTGATATGTAGAGCTGATGACAGGTCCTTAGGTTTCTGTGGTAGCCCAAGGCAAGTCCAGGCACAGAGGGATCCCTTAACTCCAGTTTTAACCTGCTGCTTTTCTCTAGCATACATTTATCACCTATGTAAGTGAAGGTGTCTTGCAACTCACTGAAGGGTAAATCCCTCTCCCTGCTGTCAGGGGACAAGTTCTGATCTTGCAGCAATCCAGTCTAAGCAGGGAGTGAGGATTTCCAAGATGTAGAAGAGGGCAAGCCTCACCTTTAAGAGTTCTGGAAAATGTGAAGCTAAGTAGATGTGTATCTTCTAAGTGTGTGTGTTCTTTTACATTGCTGTCGTTGTGGTGATCTCCTTGTACCTGATTCAACTCTTTTTAAGGGAATTTACAATCAGAGGTGGATACAAATGAGAGCTGAGCTGCAGAGGAGCAGGGATATTGGTCACCATGCCACTGGACAGCCAGTTCATCCCCCAGTCTGTGTCTTTGTGTGGCAAGAGGAGGTTTTCTGGGCTGAAAGAGAATGTTCATAGGTGTGTAGAGAAGGTCTTAGCTGGTAGCAGGCAATTTCAGGAGAAAGCATCAATGCCATTTGGAGTTTGGTTAGGAGGTGAAGGAGCACAATAACCAAGGAAAGACAAAGGATATTCATCTTGGAGTTGTGGACAGTAATGGCTTGGGTAGGAGCAGGCTGAAGTGAGCCCTTGAAGGGGATGACAAGTGCTGGATAAAGGTAATAAAAGGATGTGTTTTGGGGCAGTGCAGGTAGAGAAAGAAGTGATCTTTATGGGAGCACTCCAAAAGAAATGCCAAGTAAACAGACCATTCTTTAGCCAGTGAGATACTGCAGCAGCCCATGGCTCAGAGCACATCACTGGCAATAGGAAAGGAAGGGAAACCAGAGGGAAAGGAGGAATGGCTGTGTACTCAGAAACCAACATTTACTGAAATATTGCACTTCGAGTGTTGCTAGGCCAATTGGCCTACAGGGCAACAGCCTTAATTTCTCTAGGGCTACAAATAATTTCCCAAACTTGTTTCCCAAGTTTTAGCTTCTGTGTGAAGCTCTTGTATTTGGCAGGACTGGAATTATTTATTTATCTTTGAAATCTCCAAACTTACTATCATTGTATATTTAGAAGAAAGAGGCTAAAATTTGAACTTGAGTGGGACTGAAGCATTGTTGTTTTCTGGCTGGAGAATGAGCTGGGTTCATCTTGACCTGCTGCTAGATTTAAATGTGTTCACAAGAGCTAATGTAACTGTTGGATGCAAATGTAATTTTTCAATGGAAAATTTAACTTCAGAAGAAAAAGGTGTTAATTCTAAATATGCTGTATCCCACATGCTTGACAAAGGTGGTTTCTCCCACTTTTAAACAGTTTCTATATCCTTGCCCTATTCTCTAGTGTGAACTGAGGTGCTTAATAACCTCAAACAGCTCTGGTGACATCTGCTGTCCTGGTTACCAGTATGAGACCAGCAGATAGCAGGTTTGTATAGGTGCCGTTTTCTGCTTTAGGAGTCAGTAAAAATCCTTGCTGTGTTTTGGCTCTGCTGTTCTGTGTGAGAGGAGCTGGCAGGGGATTGGTACCTGGCACGAGCAGCTCCTACACGTTCTGCATGCAGAGGAGAGAGAACAGGGAGCAGCTGAGGATGGGGCAAGCCTGGATGGTGCTCCTGGTGCACTTGAAGAGCCTTTGGCCCTAAATGGCTTTTGCAGAAAGGTTGAAATAGTCATTGGAAGACAAATGCAGCAGCTGTGCTGGGGAGAGTGGGGGGAGATGTGCAGGACAGCTTTCTCTGCCTATCAATATTTCCTTTAATGCCAGCTCACCTCAGGCAATGCTAATCAACAGCAGCTCACCTTCTCTTTCAAAGCATCTGTGGTGCTGATGGCTGGTAATCCTTTTTTAGAGACAGCAATCTAAAGTTGCTGTGGAGGAGGGAAATTATCAGGAGACTCAGAAACCAATTTGTCCTTTCAGTTTTGGGGGTTTCTTGTACCAGAAAACCTCTGAGAAACCTTAAAGAGAAAATGGAGAGCATGTGGACAATGGGAAAGGTGATCAGAAATAAGAGACTTGAACTTAAAAGATTGAAATATGCCATAGCATAAGCACTGAAGAGGGTGCCAAAGTGGTACCTGAATTATTTATGGTCTGAGAGACAGCAAAGTTAGGCCAGTGTAGGAAGGAAGCAGAAATTATTTGAAGTTCATTGGTGTTGTGCAGCATTTGGAGAACTATTGTTTGTGGTATTTTGAACTAGATGCAGGCATTAAGAAGAATTAATTATTTGGCAGAAAGATGGTCTAAATAGATTACTTCTGTCAGAATCTGATTAGAGCACACATCATTGATTGGCTGATGACTGCATTGCAGGGATCTGCCTTTTCCAGGCATTGTGGCCCCAGGGAAGTTGCTGAAGTCTCTTTTTTATTTTCTTTTTTCTTTTCCTTTTTTTTTCCCCCACCTTGTACCATAGCAAAACTGAGGCATCTGCTTTTGCCTGGGGAAGTATTTTGGTCATTGTCTAATGTGCCATTTAACATCTTATATGCAGGTGGAATCAAAATTCTGATCTTTGGAGCACCATTTTCATTTTTCTTGTTCTTCCTGAATGTGTAGTCCAGTTTTCAGGCATACTTGTAGTTTTATTTCTGTATCTGTGCATCCATATTGTACAGCAGTCTCCTTTTCCTTCCTATTTAAATGACTTCTTAGCAAGCCTTCAGTGAAACTGCTATTAGAGCACTCCTGTCAGTACTTCAGTTCTGTGCTAAAACATGAGATTTTGGTATTAGATTGCTGGGCCTGAAATACATATGAGTTTTGTAACCACCTACTCCTACCCTGCCTTGCTTAAGCTATGCTCTTCACCTTTAAAAGCAGCTTTTCATTAGTAAAACCTGCCTTTTTGAAAATTCTGGATAGTTTGAACAAGTAAGATTGTGCATTTTATTTGTATATATACATTTTACATCTAAAGCTAGTGTTCATGTGTTTTTCTTACTCGTTCTTCCTCTCTCATTGCTGAAATCAATTTTTAGTTTCAGGAAATCCATGAAAATTTTTAATGAAAGAAACCAAAGCCAACTAGGGTTTGAGAACAGCTGAAAGTAGCATCCCCTCTATGAGCACACTGAAAATGGCTTAACGTGGCTTTTTTTTGTTTTTTCCTAACAACATTATAATTTTCTAGAATGCAATGGAAACGAAAGCTGTGTAGTTGTTTAAAATAGATGATGTCCCCTTTTCCACCCACACACAGAGTGAATTTTTTGCAGGGAGGAGGAACCCTGCAGAGGGTAGGAAATGAGTGCTGGCACCACCAGGGGACATCAGAGAGGTGCTTGATGTGCATGTCCTGACCATTCTGGCTTTGCCCTCCCAGAAGTGTTTAGGTCCCTGCTTGACCTTAATCATGCTGAAGTGAAGCAGAACTCTCAGCTTCACCAATACTCTTCTGGCTCATTCTCTCACTCCTCAGCACTCTGAGTGGTCAAATTTCATTTATTCAACACATTCCAGCAGAACAGGAGTGACCACTGATACTAACTAACGGCCAGCTGCAAAACCCAAGTGAAATTTCCTTTTTGTGTGGCTGGGAGGGAGAGGAAACGTGTTGATCTGAAGCGGTGGAGCTGATGTAGAGGCATTGGCAGAAGTTCTGAGCCTGGCGTGGGGAGGAGACGCGAGTAAAGCTCTGTTGTGCTTCTGTGGTTTTGATTCACAGAGGTCTGTGAGGCCTTAGGTAGCTGGTGCACACATGGGACATCACCTCAGAGCCAGCCACCAGGGCAGAGCTTGCATCTGGAGTGCCCCACACCTAGACATGTAGAAGCATGTTGTTATAGTGAGGCAAGCCAAGCGTCCTTGCATTAAACCAGGTAATTACGGTTTATTCCCAACGTTTGTGTTCGTGTATTGCTCTCTGCACTGTAGGAAATAGCAATGCTGCTCAGACATTGGATGTTTGTGTTATTCTGCAATGTTTATGCTGCTTGCAAAGGGCTGGAAGTGTCCTCCTGGAAGCTGCTGAGTTCACACTACCACTGCTATTTGCATCATATTCTGTCATGAGCCAGCCTTTTTGGTACTGTGGATTTGGAAGGCTGTTCTAGACCCTCACTAGACAAGACCAAAATACTTCAAAAAAAAAAAAAACCCAAACTTGGAAAAATATCTTCAGCCTAAATTTATTCATAACTAGGTTTTTCTGGATTTTTAGAGTGTCAGGATTGTCCTTAGCTTAGTCTCTTCCTCCTACTGTTTTCTTCCCTATTCACAGATTGCTTTGCTGGGATAAACAAATCAAATTTAGGTTTCTGTTGCAACACAGTTGTTCCATTCCCCCGAACACAAAAAGCAATTTATCTACAATGGTTGTATTTGAATTTGACCTTTTTTTTTTTCCTATTTAATCTGGATGAAGAAAACTGTGTTCTGTCGCAATTACCTCTAAGAAATCAAGAAATAATTAAGAATTAAAGTTAAGAAATACTGATAATTTTCTTTTTCCTATTTGCATCTCGCTAGCATCTCAAATTCTTTAAACAGATGCAATGAGATTTTACTTTTTTCCTCCTGAGTTTAGCTCTGAAGTTTCTGTCATTAGGAGGAGCATGATCTTGCATTTTTTATTATTGAATTTTGATTAATGCAGCCCATAAGATTTAGCAGTTCTTTCTATGTAATATCCTTATCCCTTGCAGTTTTGACAGTACCTTCCAACTTTGTGTCATCAGGAAATTTCATCAGCAGGTTGCCTTGTGCCAAAATAATTAAAGAAAATGTTCAAAAAAATCTGTCCCAAAATAGATCACAGAAAAGCTTCCCTTGAGCCTGCACTTTCCTGTGCAAACCTTTCTCCTCAGGTTTTCTAACATCTTATCAAATATATACATGCTGAAACAAAAAAACCTGCCAGGTATTTTACAGAGCAATTGAACAGTCTGCATTTATGTCAGTTGTCCCACTGGAGTCATTTGAGTAAAGCTTGCAGAATCCATTTTATAATCTCCATTCCTGGTGAAAGAAATCTGCTTTCTTTTCAAATGCAGCTTGCTCTGCTGGATGAAACAAATAAGCAATAGTTAAAATGAACTTTTATTTTTTTTTTTAGAAATTAAGTATTTTTAATGAGTGAGTTGTGACTGCAACTTGCTTTCTCATATATACCTTTGGTTTATGTATTTCTCTGTGAAAGTTAGTGACTGGTTTTGTATTGGAATTAATGACAATCTTTTGAAAAAAAATCTGTGATGGGTCAGCTTGCTTAGTAATTAAACTGCAGAGTTTCTCTTCCTTGGTAAGATAAGACCAAGAAATGTGATTTGCAGCTAAGCATGGTCAGATAAGCAGTGAGAACAGCATCATCCCCAAGAGCCAAGTGAAGCAGCTCTGAAACAGGAGATGGAGCGGGGTAAACATCACTCCATCATGTGACAATGGCTGGCCTCACTGGCAGCTCCTGCAGGGAGCATCACCCAGGGTCACAGTGCCACATCTAAAGTTAGCAGTGGGCTCAGGCTGGCACTGGGGAGGGCCAGCAGGCAGCTGCTCAGGGAGATTTCCAAATCCTGCGGCACGGCCGCCCCGATACACGAGAATCAATTACTGCAAACCTTCCACGATGGTCAAAATGTGACATTAAATAATTGAGTATCACATCAAATCTTGTCTGCAATTAGTTATCTGGAAAAGTAATTATGCAACAAAATCAAGTAGCTGAAATTAGTGGTGTGAAGCACCCTGATAATTCGAAGACTGTAGGAGATTTTTTTTTTTTATTTCACTTGTAACATGGAGTTGTAAGTACCTAACTAATTCTTTATTGAAGTAAAATAGTCTTGCTCAATTGTAATTCTTGTCATTAGTTACATCTGCAATAGAAGATACATAGCACATAAAACAGGTGTTAATGACCAAGCTGGTTTTGTCTAAAGTAAAAACGAGCTGTGGAATAGAATGTCTTGCAAGCAGTACATTTAAAGTCAGACCTGTTTTGATTTAGGGAGGAAACGAGCCTAAATTTCAGTCCTTTGTCTCTTACACCAGTAGTGTAAGTTGATTTGGAGAACAGGGTTGAAATGCCCTAATGGGAAAATGTATTCTTTTAAAATAGTTATGTTCAATTTAACAACATAGACGTTGTGAAAGGTTAGAAAAGCCATTAAAATATAATTTACACTAATAGAAGTCGTTAGCTTGCATTAGCTCACTTATTCAAAACAAACAGGAAAAATATAATGAATCAAACCAGAGTATATACCCAGCATAACAGACTGAAGTGTAAATGCTCACATGAACATTGTTTAACAGCTTATGAATCCAGGGAAATGTCTAATTATGCAATCATGATAAACCTGATTATTTTGAAAATAGCTTCTGATAGTAACTGTTGTCATGTATATGCCAGAACTGATAGGAAAAATTATTTCTAATCAGTAGATCTGAACAGAATTTGATCTCTATGTGTTTAGTACTTAAAAATCTGAACTGATAAAGAGTAGTTGGCTAGTCATGTTACTTAAGCTGCTCCCAAAATAGCACCTTCCTTTTTGGGTAGAGTTAGGTTTGCAGCTGTTGTCTCTATCTGTTGTCTCTGAAGAAAATTTTAACATTAAGTGTTGCTGACGTCAATTTTTTTCTTTTTTTTACAGCTGATGTGGGCTTTGCCCCTGACAGAAGTTATTTGGTTCTAGCTCTGAGTTTGGAAGAAGTTGGTATATAGATTTTCCCCTAACTTTCAATTGATGTGTTTAGCTTTAGTGGGAGTAATACTATCACTTAAACCATGTTGTCGTCTCAAGGAGTTTTGCTACATCCCTATGGAGTGCCAATGATTCTGCCTGCAGCACCATACTTCGCTGGACTTGTTCAGGTAATGCAAGGCCGCTTCCAACAAGCAACTTAACTCTAGTGCACTTAGAGCAATAATTGGAATTTTTATGGTTGAGAAAGCAAACACTTTTAATACAGGCAAAAGCTCTCATGTAGTCAGTGAGAAGACAGTAGGAAATCAAAAAGATGGATCACCCTAATCTGTGTATTGACATCTCTCATGGCTGAATAAATGGTGTAGTTGAGCTATATTTGCTTGTATTGATTTGTCTGCTGTTTAACATTCATGCCTTTGCTTCACGAGGTTGACCACAGGGCAGAGGATTTGCTATCCATTCCAGGTTTCTGAGGGAGTCAGCATTCCCACGGCAGGTCAGAAGACAAAGTAACTTACCATGATGTGTTTAGGTTAAGTGTTTTAGCACAGCAAATAGGAATAGTGTTAAATATGCATTAATTCATGTGTCACGCGTCCCACGGAATGAAAAAGGGGTTGTGGTTTTGTGTGTATAGAAATATATCACCTGCAAAGAATATTTATACACATCCTATTAATTCCTTTGAGCCCTCAAATGTAAGATCTTGCTGCAGGGCAAGAGTTCTGTATATTTAGGAGTCAGCTGGCAGCTACCAGGTTGTCATTGTTGTGTCTGCTTTCGCTATTATTTTATTTTTATCAAAAAGTGGTGCTACTGAAGTTTCTTCTGTTAGATTTGGGATTCTGAATAGAGCGTGTAGATGCTAATTAAGCAATAAGTACCCTGTTTACAGTATTAGAGGACATCAGGAAAAGTCAGCATTTATAAATTCTGATAGAATTGTACGGTGTAAGTGATAGCTGTTGGATATTGTGCATTGACAGGGTCAAGACACAAACGTGTGTTAGAGCATTTCTGTGCTGTGCTAGGGATAAGTCACATTAACTGTGAGGGAGAGGCAAACCTTCATTGTGCTCCTTTTCTCCAGCACTTTGCTGGCATACAGGGGCAAGCACAGCATGAAACAGGTGGGTTTCCATATAGGTCCCTCCAGTAATAGAAGACTGTGGGTTGTGTTCTTCACTTCAGGCTTAATATCAGACACATATGTCTAAAATAGAAATATAGCATTGCACAGTGGCCGTTAATCGGGTATTGGGAATCTGTGTCTTGTGGGATGTGCAAGCTGAGGCTGCTTTTCATGCAGTGAGACACATCCAGCAGGCCTTCATAGCCATTAGAATTTGGGGGTGAAGGTCGGACTCTGGAGCTCAGTCAGACCCTCTGCCATCCTGTCCAATAAATAATTACAAGCAAATCGTGCCTTTCACTCTATGCTGATTGATGTTGAAATTGCTTTTGAAAGTTCTCATAAGTTCCTGTTATAGATTAAGTGCCGGTGTAGGAAAAATAACTGCACCCAACTGAAATGGGTGAATGTAATCAGGTTTAATGGACTCGAGAGCTTGTTGGGAATTAAATAACTATTGATTTGTTGGAAAGTTGCTGTCATTACAAAATGCCACTGTGGACGCATTATCCAAGCAGTTAGATTAGAAGAAAGGGCCCTTTGAAAATTTGGGATGCCTTATTTCAATCTTTTTCCTCTTTATTCTCTCTTTAGAAGGATATATCCAGGCCTTTGTTACTCCTTTATCGTGGATCTGAAATAGTCAGGAACTGCTGAAATAAAAAATAGGTATTAGCAATGCAGTTGGAAAGTGTTCTTTGTATGAATACTTCTCTGGTCTCTTGTCTTCTCTCTCCCTGATGCCAAACCTGAAAATGGAATTTTGGAAATCAAGCACACATCTGCCTTATTGTCCTAATGAGTGAATTGCAGCATTAAATGGTTTGAGCAATTTGTCCCCCAAGATTTTACCTGCACTTACAGTATCTCTGGTCAGCTTATGACACCAGGATGCTTATTGTTTTTCTCTTAAAGTAAATCTAGGTATCTAAAATAAATAATGCAAAGGACATCTGATAGGAATATTTATATGATCCTCTTCCAAGCAGTAATTACGTAACATTCTGAACTTTAATGGAAATTTTCTGCAGAAATATGCCTTTATAAACTGATTATGTAAATGTTTGGTTTGTTTTGTTTTTGTTTTTTTTTTTTCTGGGTTGCAGGTTGAGAACCACAACCCTGAACTATTTTTGAATGTGAGGCAGTTTTAACATTTTATAGGCTTATAAGATGCCAGTTTATTTATTTGCATGGTACACCACAGAAAGTAGGTGTACCTGTGATCAGGGATTCCCCAAGATTTCCAACTGGGTTTATTCCAAGGTTGTGTATGAAAGCAGTGCCTAGAGATGTGGGGGCTGGTTTGGGAGGGTTTTTTTGTTTGTGTTGCACAGTTGAGTAACAGAGATCTCTGTGGAGCAAGGTTTGTCTTCAGAGGTCCTGCACCTTCGTGTGCTGTTAATGGTTTTACTTAATGCTGTGGATGAGCAGCTGCTCCAGCGTCTCCTAAACTGATCAGCAAACCCTGCCCTGCATCCTCTGCTCGCCTCTGCCACAGCCTCTTGTCAGGGAGTAGTGGAATGTGTGAATACCAAAAAAAAGGGGTGGATTCTGTGGGTACAACTCTGGGCATGCCTTACATGAGCAGCCATGTGCATTTTCCTAATTGCATGTATTAGATTGTATTCCTTTTACTGACATGATGTGTTTGAGTGAGATGATGGAAAGTGAAATGCTTTTGTTCTTGGAGAGACACAAGGGCCAGGGTTACAGAGATGTTGGTGTGTATCAAATTACATTAAATATACATGCAAACTTATTTACCAGTAAATAAATATACCTTAAACTTAATAGAATGCTAGCCTATGACTTAGTAATGCATTTTTAAATGAGAAATTGTCTTTGCCTCTTCCTTCCTTCTCCTGGGTAAAACTATTTGGGGAAAAAAAAAAAAGATCACATGAAAGTACAAATAATGCATAAATAGCTCTATGCCTCCTGTGGGTGGGGAGATATTTTCTGCCTTGGCACAAGAAGCCCACTGGTGGCTTCAGGGCTGTCACAGGACCCAGGCAGGGACTGCAGTGCAGCCACAGCCAGGCCCACCTTGTGTCCAAACTGCCCTGCTGCTCCTCCTGGCAAGGGAAATGAAAGAAATGCCATCTAGGATTAAGTGTCAATCCAGTAAGAGGTTTCTTCTCCTGCCCTTGGTCCCCATCCCAGTTGAGTCATTTGATCCCAAGGGGGAGCCCGTATGTCCGGATGGGCGCACTCAGGGGGTGCTGATGGCAAAGCTCCCTGTGCCCTGGCCAGGCTGTGCAGCCTGCACGAGTGTGCTCCTGTACCCTCTTCCAGTTCCTGGAATAGATGTGACACCAAGCTCCACTCATCATTAAATTACAAAGCTTGTTTTAAGGCTGCACTGTCCACAATGCAGATAATACTGTTATTTTGTTAAATAATATCTGAGAGATGGTATCATCTCCATCCCGTAAATATAAAATGTTTGCAGTTGCTCTGGTTTCTTGGAATGCTAGATTTACGATAAAATATTTTGAAAATACGCATGCAATATATGACATTTTAATAATGGATGCTAAATTATTTATTATGTGGCTCAGTTAGGTAACTCTATTTCCATTTAGCAGAGAAAGAGGCGTGCATAGGCATTATTATAAAAGTTATTAAAGTTGAAATCGTTTTGGCTTTTCAGTAAACTACTGCAAGGCTCTGGAAAGAGAGACAGTTCTGTTTAATAGAAAAGGTGGAACTTGTATATATAGGATTATAAAATGGGATTATTTATGAATATGCTTGGTATTTTTTAAAATATGCTTCTATTTTGACATAGTGACAAGAAAAGTTCAAAGAGTTCTGAGGATTTAAGCTTGTGATCATTGTTAAAAAATTAAGTGTTAAAAACTAAGCTAAAACCTTCTTTTTTTGCTTTTATTTGCTTATTTATGTAGTGATAAAGGGGTGAGTTGGAGAAGAAAAACAGAAAATCGGCTGGTGATGAAATAATTCAATATATTGGGAACTGCTGTACTTTTAAGTATATTAACTTTAAGCTTAGATTATTCTGAAGATACTTTTATTTTTTTTATTTTTTTTGATTTTTTTTTTCTGTGTATCTGATTTTCCATAACTGGTTAACCAGTGTGTTTGACTGACAACTGAAAAAGTGGTAATCTGGAGACTGTTCCATTTTATTTTAGGGCTGAGAGAATTGCCTAGAATATGCTGTGAAAAGTAGTGGTGCAGACTTCATCGCGGTGCCATCACTTTACCCATCTGGAAAATCCTTGTTTTAGTGCTGTTTTGGGAAGTGCTAGCAGTGGGTACATTCTGAATTCTTGTAGGTGTTAGTGTGTTAGGCTACCTGCAAAATCACACTGGCATTCTGGCAATCCAGTCTTGGGGAATGCTATGGATTTGTTGTGTCACTTTACACGAAAAAGGCTTTTGTAATTTCGTAGGTTTTATTTGAATAATACATTTGAAATAGCAATGAGGAGAGGTTTGAGTTCTTCCAGTGTTGCCTGCAGTGGTGGATTGTTGTTTTTGTTGGTTTTACATTATGATCTAGTGGAAAGCAGAGCTTAATTTCTGTTTACATTGGCTGAATTGCCTCTTTGAAATGCAGTAAGGAGACGATTTAGCTTAAATACAGATTTACTCTGGCTTGATTGTGTTGTTCTGCCTCTCCTGCTCCTAGTACTGTACTCCCAGTGCTTTGTGAGTGGAGGATGAATTTGTTTCACTATTGCAATCCTATTCATCTGAGTGTGCATCTTGTCTTTGAGAGACCATATCTAACATTTCTTCTCTCAGTCTGAGAGTTGCAAAGTTTTTCTCCCTTTTGTATCACAAGTGCTTTTAGCACATGTGAAGTGGTGGTGTTAGTGATGAATATGATCTTTATTGTTTTGATAGCTGAACATTTTTGTAAACAATGTTTAAAAGTCTGGAAATCATAGAATCATAGAACTGTTTCTTGGAAAAGACCTTTAGGATTATCAAGTCTGACTGTTAACCCAGCACTGCCAAGTCCAACATTAATCCACGTCCTTAAGTGCCACATCTATGCTTAATTTTTAATTTCCCCTTTTCAAATACCTCTAGGGATGATGATTCAACCATTTCCCTGGGCAACCTGTTCCAATGCTTGACAGCCCCTTTCTAACATCCAATTTAAATCTCCCCTGGTACAACTTGAAGCCATTTCCTCTTGTTCTGTTGCCTGGGAGCAGAGCCCGACCCCCACCTGGCTACAGCCTCTTGCCAAGAACTTGTAGAGAATGAGAAGGTTCCCCTGGGCCTGCTGTTCTCCAGGCTGAGCCTCTGCTCTGGCGGTGCTACAGCCCCTTCCCAGCTCCTTTCCCTGCCCTGGACACACTCCAGCCCCTCCACGTCCTTCATGGCATGAGGAGCCCAGAAGTGACCCCAGGATTTGAGGTGTGGCCTCAGCAGTGGCACAGGGGGTCAGTCCCTGCCCTGGTGCTGCTGGTCACACTGTGGTTGATTCCAGGTGTCATGGCTGGGTCATGTTCACTAGGCTGATCCAAGCCAGGTGTCATGGCTGGGTCATGCTCCCTGTGGCTGATCCAAGCCAGGTGTCATGGCTGGGTCATGTTCTGCGCCCCCAGGGCCTTTCCTGCTTCAGGAGCTTCTGGTGGCCAAAGGGCAGCACCCACCCTTGGTGGACAAAGAGGACTTGGACTCCTCTGGCCACTGCTCTGGGCCCAGCCAGCCTGGCCAGGGCCCTCTGCAGAGCCTTGGTGTCATCCCCAAGGATGTTCAATCCCCTTCCAGAGCGTGGATAAAGCTGTTGGACAGAGCTCATGCTGGTGCTGTGTGGTGGTGTTCACAGGGGTTCCAGGATGAGGGAAGATGGAGAATCTTGACTGCATGTTTCAGAAGGCTGATTTATTATTTGATTAAATATATTATTTTAAAGGAAGATTATATACTAAAACTATACTAAAAGACAAGAGAAAGGAGACATCAGAAGGCTAGCAAATGAATGGAATGATAATAAAATCTTGTGACTGCTCAGAGCCTCGACACAGGGTGGCTGTCATTGGTCATCAAGTAAAAACAATTTCACATGCTGGGTAAACAATTCTCCAAATCGCATTCCAGAGCAGCAAAATATGGAGAAGCTGAAGCTCCTCAGCTTCTCAGAAGAAAAGATCCTGGCGAAAGGATTTTTCATAAAATATGTCTGTGACAGTACTGAGCCCTGGGGAATCCTGCTGGTGCCCTGCCCCAGCTGGGGCAGCTCCACTGCCCACCCTCAGCCTGGCCATCACCCAGATTTCATGCAGAGAGCATCACCCAGGTCTCACACAGAGAACCTTTCACCCATACAAGGCACGAGCAGCCAGCTTCCAGGACAGATCTGTGGGAAATGCTGTCGGGCAGACACAGCCACAGCCTTGCCCTCATCCACTGGGCAGGAGGACATCATTCATTGACCTTAGGGGGACATCAGGCCAGTCAAGCAGGACCTGCCTTTTGAAACCCATGGTGGCCAGGCCTGATGGCTTCATTGTCCTCTCTGTGCCTTTTGATGGCACCCACGGTGATC
The DNA here is from genome assembly GCF_012460135.2 of Molothrus ater. NCBI lineage: Eukaryota > Metazoa > Chordata > Aves > Passeriformes > Icteridae > Molothrus > Molothrus ater. The sequence continues at coordinate 12,291,576 of NC_050493.2, read as the reverse complement.
TCCTCCATACAGTTTTGGATTAAATTGGTTTTCTTGTCAATCCGTGGATCAAGCCAGTAGCCAGTAAGCATTGTTGGTGAGACCTGTCAGCTGCTCAGGAGGCTGCAGACAGCTGGAAGTATTTGGTTATTGCTATTGCAAAAGTTGGTTCTCTTAACTTGCCCCTAATTCTTGCTAAGAAGTGCAGATATCATCAAATACCTGCTGAGTGAGCCCTTAGGGGCAAGAGAGAGGGTAACGACATGGAATGTCTTCCCCATTGACCAAAAAGACAATTTTAACAAGAAAAATAGCTTATCTAAATAGTTTTACTTCAGCTTAGAAACAAGCAGTTATTCTGCCCTGCCACCTGCATAATTTTTTCTCCCTGGCCTTCATTTTGGAAATCAATGGGTGACATAATTCCGATGGCTAAGGCAATGCTGCATTACCTCTTTGACCTCCTATTCTGTCAGCTCAGTCAATGCTCTGTTATAGTCAGGGCTTTTTTCACCTGGTAGATTTAATGTGACACTCAGCAGGCAGATTTTTTTTTTTTCCTTTTCCACTACTGCATGTGATATCAGTATTAGTGAGTTTAGACATGATGATCTGTAATTATGGTCACTAGCTTGTGTGTTGGATAATACACTGCAATGGAGTGTGGTAGAATGGCAAAAACTGGGTAAATCTGGGCCTTTCTGACTGCAGGAGTTTTTAAGCGGAATAAATACAAGAATATTTGAGTTTGTAAGAAAAAAAAATGATTTCTAGACATGAGATAGCTATCATTAGGGTAAGTTCTATTTGTTTTTTCATCCCCTAAGTAAGACAAAGCTTTTAAGATTTGGATGCTCTGTAAAAGCCAATTGTTTGACTTGGCTCCCCCAGCTAGAAGCCAGCAAGCTGATACTGCTGTTTCCAAGGATCTGGAATTTCAGCTGATTTTTTTTTTTCTCTCTTCTGACTCATGCATAATCATCAGTAATAAAACTTCTGATGGCCGAATTATGACAGGAGATACAGCTTTGAAGTTCTTTTGCTTTCAGTAGAATGATTCACAACTGATATAAAAATATGCTTCTACATCTAAATATAGAACAGTCATTTTAATGGAGTTTGCTTGAATATTTCACCTATTTACCCTCTGGTAAGTTATCTTGTGTTACATGAGCTCATGTTAGAAACCCAGGTCAAATACATCTTTTGGCTTCTCTGCTTGCTTGCTTTTTTTAACTGAGGTGTGCAGGTAACTGTTTCCTCAGACCTGGTTTCAAAGAGGGTGTTGTAAAAACATATGAAATGTCTATTTCAGTAGATCAGGTTGTGCAAAAAATACAGCAAGGGTGCAGTTATTTCAAGTATAAGTACTTTTGCCTGAACTAATTGGAAATTGCATTGCTCAATTGCTATCTAAGAGTGGTGAAACCACACCTGACAAATATTTGACAGTCAGATTTCACAGATAATTTGGAAATAAATGTTGGGGGCTTTTTTAGTGGAGTGACAGGTCATGAACACTGTAAATATATTATTTGAAATTGACCCAGGTAAATTTTCTGTGTCAGACTTTCTCCCTTTGTTTCACAAGACCCAGGTTATTGTGGATTAGGGTAAATTCTGATATCCTGGCTCCTTTTCTTTCTCTACCTGCAGGAGCTAGAGAGCTTGTAGAATGACTTCATATTCCAATTCTGATGGAATTGGAATTAATAATACACTAAAGAATGTAATTTATTTTTTTAAATGAAGATATCGGTTTGTTGCTGCCCAAAGTGAAAAAAAATTAAAAGTCTCTTACCTGTATATTCAGGAGTCAGAATGGTTCATGCTTTCATTTTATTTGAGGCCTTGAACTAAATAAAACATGGTGCATTTCAAGGAATGTTGGCCATCAAGGAAAAGCTAACCAGACTTTACTAAGCATGCTTCTGTAAAAGCAACTTAAGATAGAGCTAAAATTACTGAAAACAGTGAGCTGATCTGAACTATACTGCTTTTTATTGTCTTTTTTTAATTCTGAGAGAGTAAAATTATTATTTAATTCTTGTAATTCCAATGCTTTTTCATCTTATAGAGCTGGAGGTACACTTGTTAAGTCTCTGTCCTCACTTTGCCATACTATTGGAAAGCATGTAGTGCCCTCCAGTTTGCTAATGAGTCGCATTTAAAAGTCATGGAGGAGCAAATTGTCCATATATTGGTTTGTTATGAGAAATGTCTGTGACACTTTGCTTTCTCTGTAGCATTTCCATGTATAGCAGATTCAGTAAAATGCATCTCCAGACATGTAAGCTTCAAAACACCCAACCCAGGCAAACAAGTGCTGCCAAAATGCAGATGCAAGGGTTTCTCTGTAAATTACCAGCAGCTGTGCAGGTACACATCAGCTGTCTTTATTTTCACTGCCAGTGGTGCTGAACATGAGCATGTTTCAAACACTTTGAGAACAAATCAGATTGACACTTGAAACCAAGAAAGAGGAAAAAAAGGGCATTTCCAAACATTTTGCTTCTGTTCTAGAGAAAAACCTTACAATTATGTTAAAACAGAACCTAAACATGGGTGAGTGTTCCAAAGAGTATAATAAGAACAGGTTTAGAAAAAAAAAAAACAAACAGGCTTTTGAAAAGCTATAGCCCTATAGTCTGTTAAAAGCAAGATGACATTTAGTTGAGAAATAAAAGGTGACTGTAGGTGAGGGAAAGCACATCTTGCTGCGTTTGTGAATAATCCTGGAGATAATAACACAGAATGAATCATTCTTGGTTTCCTGCTAGCCTCAGTGTGGTGCTGACTGAAGTGAACCTGAGAAGTCCTTTGCTACTCCCTGGAGATGACTGGGCTCTGTCAGGGCAGCTCAGGGGATTGAGCTCAGCTGGATGCTGAACAGGGTCTGCACCATGGGACCTGCTTCAGATCTGGGAGAGCAAGTGTGAAGGTGTTTGCCCTCTGTGCAAAACGGTTCCTTGTTCTCCAAGTGCTGGATATGTATTTTACGTGTACAGGGTTTGTGTTGATGTTGTTTTTGGGAGATTTGTCTTAGTGCTTGACCACCTTTTTAGTGCAAAAAGATTTTAGAGATATATTTATAATATTTTAAGAGATACAGAACAGCTTATTTAAAATGAAATAAGCTCACTTTTGCTGGATTTTCTATCTCTTTGACTTGGAATTGAACTGAAAAATGGTGTATAAATGCATTTTTTAAATTAATTTACATCTTGATAACAGTTGAGGTACAGAGAGAAGGTAAACCTCTACAACTCTATTTCAATGCTCAGTTAGAATGAAAAGATTTTCATTTCAGGTACTAAAAGAGCAAAACAAAAAATCCTCAAAACATCAACACTGTTAAGAGCCTTCAAAAACCACCAGGATGGAAGGGAATTCTGACTATTTGTACACAAAAACCAGAAAAGGCAAATTGTTAAGCAAGTCATGAGGATTGTTAACAGAATCTCAACAAAATTTGATTCTGTGGAGGCTGAGCCATACTTGAAAAGGTCTGATCCCCTCAGTATCTTGAATAATTTGTATTTTGTTATGCGCTTGTAGCAACTAATTACTACAGAGTGGGTTTAAAGTTGGTGGTACCTGGAAGGTGTCTGCTCAGGTCCATGCTATAGAGAGCATGGGTTCAGTGCTTGATCTCCATCCCAAGGAAGGTTCCCTTTGCTACCTTGTCCTGAGACAGAAGCAGCAGAATGAGCAATCAAACGTGTTCTGTTGTGACAAGTCACGCAAGAGTCTGCTCTGAGGTGAACATGGAAAACACAGCACCAGCTTTCCTCTCTCTCAGGGAAATGAAATGGAATTGGGGCAACCCCTCCTTCTGGAACACAGGAATAAATTACACTTTTGATTATTGCTTTTTAAAAAATCTTATATCGAGACACTGAGCTGTTATGGGGGAGGGAGGTGTTTATATTTTTTTTTTTTTTCCTTATGTTTAAAACCAGAAAAAAAGCAAACTTGAAATCCTAAAACTGTCTGTAACCACCTCTTAAAAAGATTCTGTCTTCCATCTTCTCTTTGTCACCTCTTTTCATTTAAAACTTTACTATCTGTCCCACTTTTGCTACCCAAATACAAGAGGATTTGAGGCCAGGTGAAACACAGCAGCTGGGGTTAGGCCCCATTCTTAAAAGGTCAGCCAGTCTTGGTCTTCCTCCTTGATGTTCTCCTATCAATTCAATTCTGGTGTTTGCCATTCATTTTTAAAAAGTGTGTGCAGAAATGACTCAGTGTAGTTCCAAGTTAGTTGAACCATTCAGAAGCTTAAATATAAAATTAAGGCAAGCATTGTGTGCAAGGATTTACTTCTGAATGCTTCTAAAGGTTACCTGAAATTGTTGATACCCAAAGAAATTTTTCAAAACTGCTCCTTCTGTGAGAAAAGAAATAGATGGATGAGTTTCATTCTAGCACTGGTCAGTGTGTTTGGGAAAGTGAGTGTCCTCCCTGGCTCCTGGGGTGACTTATTTTGTAGAGAGAAGCTGTTGAAACTCACTCAAACCTTTGGACTGCTGCCATTGCAGGAAATGAAATCCATCCATGGCAGGATTCTCTGAGCACCATTTTTAACTGACTTACTGAGCTAGGTTGACTGGAGTGAGTTTTTTACATGGGCTTTTTACTGCAGAGATGAATGTTTTTATTTTTTACGCCTTCCTCCGTGAAGGAACAGTTAAAATCAGGCACAGGGAAATGTAACAGATGTTGGTGCACATTTCCCATCTGAAAATGCCTTCCACTGGCCAAGAGGATTGTTAGGCACAATTAAGCCCAGTTTAGACATCCTGTACTGGAAGCCAAGGCTGCTGAGGATGTTCCCAACAGGGGAGCACGGCTTTGGAAGGAAGGAAGTTCATATGAGCTTTGATCTGTGGAAGGTTTTTGAGTGTCACTGGGTGAAAAACAAAGGAGACGTGACTGACAGCTCAGAGTCTGTGCCCCCACATACTGCATGTGTCCTTAAGATGCAGCTATACTGTACACAGCTGTAGATTTAGGGGACACTTGGAATCCATGAGCAAATTTATTATGAATTTCAAGGATGCTAGCACTTGAAATCTGATTTTTGAGAGGCATTTGGTGTAATGTTGCCAACTGACTTTAAAAGCTTGTGATGTTACACCTTGTAATGTTCCACATTGGGTGTAATTGTCACTGGAATCAGCTTTATGATGGCAAATCTTCATGATGACTGCAGGGATATATTTTTTTGCGTATTATGTCTGAAATGTGAGTTACGTTGTGATTTCAGAAGTATAGTGGTAGTGAAGGGAGGAAGGCACTGCAGACTTTTGAACTCACGTATGAAATGTTTATGCAGAGAGTAGAATTTGTCATTTCCAGTGATGTGATAGCATCTACTGTTGAAAAAGACCCTGAGAACCGAATGCTCTTATATTTTGTGATTTGTATTGTAATTGGACCCATTAGAGTTGGCCATTGTGGAAAAGCATGCTTTGCTGGCAGAAAATTGCAGTGATTGACTATTTTCGTTGTATCAGAATATTATGCAGACGTTGTGAACGTGTGTTGACCTAAAAATGTCAGTGGGCATTTCATATCAGTCTCTTTTTTTTTTTTTTTCTGGGGTGGGGAGGGATGACACAAAAATGCAAGGCAGACATTGCTTTTCTGTTGTGTAATGCCTGGCTTTTAATAATGTAAGAAGCTCTGTGCCAGGTCTGTAAACAGAGTCTGTGAGTTCTGGGCAGCCAGTAAGTCTTTTCACTGAAATATGCAGGAGAATTCTAAACCAAACCTCTTTGTTATTCCACTCTTATTTTCCTGTAATTAGACACAAATCTACAAAGGGTCTTTCCCTGTCCCTCTGGCCTTAATTCTCCATATAATGTTTTTTGTTAACTTCCTTTTTAGAAGGACATAAGCTGGGTTTAATATCTCACATCATTTTTACTCAGGGCAGCAATAGGGCAGCCTTGTCCAAAGTCCCACGTGCGGGTGATGAGACACAGTTACCTGCATTTCATAGGGGGAAAAAGTGGCACTCCACTAATTTTCTGGAAAACACGATTTGTTCCCGTGGGAGAATATTTCTTAAAAACCTCTTTGTAAATCCCCTGGAACTGATGGAGTTCTGAGGAGTGCCTGGAACCTTGCTTGACACAGCATATGGTCTTTATACGTGCCTAAAAATTATTCAGTGTGTGGTAACTTGTGGTGGCAATGTGTTTATCTCTGGTGCTCCTTCTCGAGGAGCATTGTCTTGTTTAAGTGGCTGTGAAATGTACTTTTTATGTGCTGCTCCGCGGTCATCTTGAGGTCGGCATAATCCTGGCTTAAGGTGTCTGCCTGCAAATTTGTCATTTGCATTATTATTGGCTGGTTCTTGCAGAACCAAGCTTTTTTTTTTTTTTTTAACATGAAGTGCTTTGCCTAGAAGACTATTAGCAAAATGCTGAGCAAGGTGTTTTTATTCTCTGGGTTCCAAGAAGAAATGGGAGATCAAGGAGGGCAGAGGTGATGCGTTAAGTCTAATTTAGCATGGGAGAGATTATCTCAAAATATTAATAAATGTGTAGCATTGCTCTTCTGGATAGGAGGGGTGAGAACTTCTGGTTTACATTTTCACTTTGTTAGTTGAGTGCTTTGTAGAGATTTTCCTCCCCTGAGTTCTAGATGTCAAGATCAGACACCTGAAATACTTAAAAGTAGCTCTGGATCAGAGCCAGACTTTGTAATTATTTAAACCCATATTTCATGGATTTATTTGTTTTTTGAGCACTTCTTTTCTGATACAGCAAAATTATCTGTCTAATGTTTCATTTTCTTCAAGTATTCTGAACACTTTTGTAAGGGATATTTTTCTCAGTGTTTGGCACTTTTGGCAGACAAAAGATTCTATGTACCTCTGCTATTTTCCCATGTCTTTTAGAAATATTATCTCTTTTAATGTAATATAAACACTTCTCTGTTACTAAATGGCTCTCTTACTAAATAACTTTTTCTAATCTTATTAATTAAAATTATCTTCTGGTCACCATTCTTCCATTCCTTTGCGAAAAAAATATGATCTGGCATCCTCATCACAAAAATAGATGGTGAGTCGGGAACCAGACACCTTCAGAAACAGATCCCAGATGTATTTTTAAGGAACACTGTGAACTAGCAAGCATTTAAAATCTTTCTGGAATTATTGAGAATTCTTGAGAATGATGAGTGTTAGCTGCTGAGGTGGGTCTCACATGTAATGCATAAGTGGTGTCTATTTTACTTCCTCACCTAATGATTGAAGCTGAAGAATTAATTTGGCTGTGAATATACTGATACTCTTGCATTGTCAATATTTGTTAGGGTTACCTCTTTGTTCTTCTGTGTGCTTAAAGAATTCTGCTTCAGCACTGTGTTTCCTTGGAGGAGAGGATACAAGTTTCAAATTAAGAAAAAAACTGTTTGCTTTTATTTCTAAATAACGGTTGTGATTCAAGAATATGATGGAGTAGTTAATGTTAATTACCCTCCACACCCTTTTGGGAAAAACCTGTGTACACACTTTGTGTCTTTGTTTAATAGTTAGCTTTGTACTCTAGCAGGACAGCAGACTTGGATTTTATGTTACCCACTGCAGAAATAGAAAAATCAAATTGAACGTGATATGCTTCTTTTTCTCTCTCTGTCTCAGGGCAGAACACTTTGTTAAAAACTGATTCCACACTCTTTGGTGAAAGCCATTTCTCTAATGTAACAAAACCTGAGGGGCTTTTGTTATCTTTTTTTTATTGTTATTATTATTTTTTCATGTTCAGAATTAGAAAGTGAATGTATACATTTATACAGGAAAATTTTCTTGCTGTGAAGAGGGATTTCCAGTTCATGGATTGAAAGATGTTCAAGCCAGGAAAGATCATTATGCTAATTCAGCCTGTCCTCTTCAATGTACATGCTACAGAACTTGGAGGCTGGCTTAAAGCAGACCTTTTGGAAGATATTTCATCTTGTTTTAAACATCCAAGTAATTTTGGTTCCCTCAGTTTCACTGCTGCCCTACTGAACTGTTTGCATGTTTAATTACCCTTGCAGTTTGGACATTACAAAGCTCTATTTCTCTTTATTTTTCGCTCCCAGCCACTGTTTCCCACTGTGTTTTCTGTCTGTGAGATTAAAAATGCAAAATATCCTCAAACAAATGAGGAAGCTCTGGAAGTGTGCTACCTCCTAGAAGAGATTTATATCAAAGATCTAGAGGAAATAGGGGAGGAAGAACCCTAGTGGAATCAAATAATCTGCTTTTCTGCCTGAAAGCAAGATCAACTTTGCCTGCATCACTCCTGAGACATTTGCTGAGCCCCTTCTGGAAGGACAGGGACTCTCCAACCTCTGCAGGCGTTTTACATTTGCACTGAGGGCTTTCCTTTTCCCCAGTGCCTGAGTTACACATCTTCTCTTGTGCAATTTAACCTCCCACTGCTTTATGGAGAGTGGGCATACAAAATGCATTATTTCCACCCTTTTTCTAGTGGGTCATTATCTACCTAGAGATAGCAATGCCAGCCTCAGCCTTCTCCCCTTGTAGCAGAGCAATCCTCATTTCTTCACCTTCTGGAGTTTGTCTTGGCCTCCTGCAGTTGTGAGCCATTATGGGTAAGATTTTTAGATCTGCAGAATTATTTAGGCATCTAGTTTCTTTTCTCCAGAACATGTATGAAACATAACTCTGCTTCAGATACCTGAAATGGGCATAGGAGGTAATAAAATTTTGCTAGTAGGTACAGATGTATGATGGGAGGAGAGGTGAGAGTTAACATTAAGTCATGAGACACAGAGCACTGTGAAGGATGAGTTTATTTTGCTGTTATTAAAAATTTCATTTCAGGATAATCCCTCTGAGACTTAACACGTTATTTTAAGAAAAGCTTCCTAGAGCAGCAGTAAACAAGACACAGTACAGTAGGTTCAAACGATTCATAAATGTTTGGATTTTTTTTTAAACATCCCATTTATTGAGTCTGTATCTAATACAGTGCTGAAAGAAACAGCAATCATGTTGCCTATGTGTTTGCAAAGAGTGACATTTGTAAAGTAATCTATTTAAATAATCAGCACTCTGAAGCCTTGTCTGCCGTTTTTGGCTGTCAAATTTTGTCAAGTAGGAGGAAAAACGCTTAAAGCACAGGCTAGCTCTTTAGTGATTTTTGCATATCCCTTCTTCAGCAGCTCAGCTGAGGCTTAATTTAGAGGTGCTGCTGGGTGTGTGACAGCATCTGTTTGTGTGCATGGCTTTGGCAAAGCACCCTGTGCCTCTGGATGTCCCAGCCACAGGAGCAGCCCCTGCTTCCATCTGGGTTTGTTTCCATCAGGCTCCCAATGGCCAGGGCTGCAGGAAGGCAGGAGCAAACCTCGCTGTCCAGCGGGGCAGGGTTTGAGCCCTGAGGTCACAGGGCCATGTCTGTCTGAGGGGACACTGGGGCTGAAGTCACAGCAGAAAGGAACAGATTTGAGTACAAGACCAACGTGCTCTCCTGTCTAGCCTCAGCACTGTGGGGAAGGGTCATGGGGTGTTACTGATGACTGATTAAATCCAAGGCAGAACAGCAAACAAAAATGCACATGGGCAGCCCTTGATTTACCTGACCTTAATTTTTACTGAATTATTGTCTTAAATATACAATTTCTCCTTTTTTTCTTTTTCATTTGTGAACATAGGTGACAAAACATAAACTATGAATACACCAATCCTTCAGTTCTTTTGAAGCCACAGTGCTCTAAAAGTTCATGCTACAAATTGTAATTAATCCATATTTCATTTGACAGCCTCCAGTAAAGAAGCATTTTGACATGTGTTTAGCAATATTCCCATTCAAAGAGGTACTGAATTTACAGTAAAGCACATGCTAAAGTGCTTCCCTGAATTAGGAATCTAGCACTGCAGATACAATCACATTTTCTGGAGTTTTCCCCTGTTGTTAATATTGATGATAGGATCTAAAATGGTGAAGCATGGATCAAAAATAGTCTGTGATCAGGAAAAGGCAGATAAGAGGGCATGGAAAAGAGAGATGAAGAAATACAAGGTGAAGTGAAATAAATGAGCCTTAGCAAAGTGGGATTTATTTCCTAGTTTTTGTTTGTGTTGCTTTGTGTAAAGTGACTCAAAAACTCTGATATCTGTGACATTTCTGCTTTGAGAAACCTGAAAAAGAACCTTGCCTTTTTTCCTTATTTATTCACAGAGTGTTAATGTGTTGAGGTGTGTGCAGCAGAAATAACCCTGTGAGCAAATCAGGTTTAGTGAGCGATGGAAAAATGGAACCTCACAGCAATTCTTGAGGGCCTGCAGGTGACCATTGCCAAGTCTTGTTCTTGTGGAATCCACTGTGTGATTTCAGAGAATGAGAGCTTTCCTCCCCCCTTGACCACCACTGGGGAGAGCTTGGAAAGGGTCCAATGTGGTGAGAAATGTGTAAAGATGAGAGCATCTTTTGACTCCCTCTCAGACACAAAGTGCAGATACTGGAGCACCTTTTAAAGAAAAATATGTAAAGTTACATATTTTGTAAAGTTATGTAAAAAAATATGTAACGTTACTTTGTAATTCCCCTTTTCTATCACAACAGAACAGAGGGGACTATAACAATAGGGCTACGATTGCTTCTGCTTTGGGTTGATAACGAAAAACGAGATTTTAGTAAATTAAAACTATCATATTATCATACTGGCCTTGAACTGAAGAGTAGGTTTACATTAGATATAAGGAAGGAAATCTTCCCTTTGAGGGTGGTCAGCCCTGGCGCAGGTGCCCAGAGCAGCTGTGGCTGCCCCTGCATCCCTGGCAGTGCCCAAGGCCAGGCTGGGCAGGGCTGGGAGCAGCCTGGGACAGTGGGAGGTGTCCCTGCCATGGCAGGGGTGGCACTGGATGGGCTTTAAGGGCCCTTCCAACCCAAACCATTCTGGGGTTCTATGTGTACCATCTTTCTGCAGTTCCTTTTTCTCCCTGTGATTCACCCTGCTCCCCTGCGCTGTGGTTTATGAACCAATGCCTGCATAAATAGGAAGTGATCCTTGTAATGTGGACAAAATCATGAGTGGAAGGCTGGAAACTCCTCTCAGTTTGCTTCATATATTTTATATTTTTCGCATGCATGTAGGGAAGGATGCCTGTGTATTTAATTATATCAGAGAGATTTCTGTGTGGAGCATATGAGTAGAGTCCTGTTTCTCTTATACCCTAATATTTTTTCATGTATTTAATGTATTTCATATACTTCATGTATTTTCATCTTATGAAAGCTTTCACAGCTGATTTCATCCTTTCAGAAACAGATTTTGATCTGTTTGCATATAGTATAGAACTTAAAATGCTGTAGAGATGTTTTGTAGGAGACTCATGATAAGGACTTGTGGGTAGTTTTAAATTCTGTGGACAGTGGGAAAGCAAGAGTGGCTTTTTTTAAAGTTTCTATCAGGATTATAAACTATTTTGTAAAATACAAAATCTGCTTGTAAAGAGAATGGAAATCTTGATGATTGAAGATGATAGTAAAATATGCTATATTTAGTATATATTAAGGTAGAATTTATAATGATTTTTAAACTAGCAAAGATTTGCTAGGTGCTTAAAATGCTCTTTATTTCAGGTGGTGTAGGAATGCTCTTTTTTTTTTAATTTGCCATGTTTATCATCTCTGGGATATGCTTAAATCACATTCTGTGCTCACTGAAGCTTTGCTGAAGAATGCCAGTCAATAGTTACAAAGCTGTCAAACAGTTTTCCCTAAGTTGAATTTACACAGGCACCTCAAGAAGAAATTAATGAAATCTTGTTTCACTGCACATGTGTAGCCATTTTTAATGACCTTTTGGGGATTTGAAGGACTTTTTGTGCAGTTGCATTTGTTTCTGGATTACAGAATGTAGAAAAGCTTTGCCAGCCTTGGCAGAATGAGGGGAATTGCAGTTTACAATTTTTTGTGGCAAACATTCACTTTAGGTCGGTGATATGTGAATTTACTTGCTTATTTATTATAGCAGCGATAGATTATTCTCACTTCTACTTAAATTTGACAAGCTGTGCAGTGCTAAACCCTGCTAAAATGGTGCAAAGACCCAATTACATAAACTACAAAGGCATGCAAGAGTAAGCAAAGAAAAAAAACATATAAAAGGATTAAAGATCAAAAATAGAATGATTCCAGTGAAACTGCATTAGGAGACATCAGGCAGGAAAGCATGAAAGAATTAGAGTATGAAGAACAAAGCTTTATAAAGCTTCTGAAAACTGGCAAACACTTTTAAAATTACTTCTGTTAACTCTTTATATTAGAAGGAAATTTTTTTCTTGGGAGTAGACATATTTTTCCATGTTGTAATTGTGTTCTTCATGAGTTTTGTTCATGGAGTTAGGATTTCACCTGTAGAGTAGTAGCAGCTGGATTTAACCAAGGATTTTAACAGTAAATTGTGTTTTGAATTTTAAATAATATGCTATGGAAGATTTGAGAGGAGTTGCAGGGTGAATCTACCCTTTTATTCCTTCTGTGCTTTAAACACCCCCTTTCCAGCTAATCCTCATTTTCTTACACAGTAGAGGTGATGTTGCACTGTCTTGGGAGGGCTGAAAAATGGTGACACAGTCAGGAATGACCAAGGCATTTGGCCCTTTACTTTTTCTCTTACAAATGACTGTTGTGTAGAATTCATTTTCTTTGCTCAGGGAACTCAGAGAATGAATAAATGAAAAATAGCCCTTGCAGGAACAAGACTTAATTCATTGCAATTCCCCCACGTTCCCTGGAAGGAGGAGACAAAGTATGGACTCCCATAGTATTGCTAAAAGGCTTTCTGGGTTTCCCACTAATGGGATTTCTGCTGGCACTAAGAGAAGCAGTTCAGTTACTAATTCAGGCCACAGTCCCAGTCAGTCCTGAATGTCTCTGAACATCTAATTGACAATAGTAGGAGGCCCTTCTTTAGATCAGTCTTCTAAATGCTGCACAGCTTTTGTGTCAATCAACACTTGCCATATATTTTTGGTCAGCACTGAACCCCATTCCTCTGAACTTATTCTGGTTTCCCTTTCTACCTCCTGGCCCAGTTTGGGAAGCATTGAGAAGAGTTATACTTTTTTTTCTTCATTTTTTTTCTCTTTTGTATTTTATTTTAGTGGCAGCATTGCCTCCTGGTCCAAGTGCTGTGCAGACAGTCCCTGTCTGTGCTCTGGGGTTGTTCTCCATGTAGCTCTTGCAGGCTGGTTGAAGCCTGGGAGGGATACAAAGCAAGACAGATGGTTTCCCACAGACTTCCCCTCTAGCTCTTTCATCTTTCATCTAACTATTAATTCATCTGTTTGGATGGATACATTCACGCATGGAACCAAGATGAATAATAATGAGATTTTTAATAACTCCCTACATTTGCATTCCTTGTAACTCTTTACATGGTTCTAGCTGATTAAAATGAATCATTTACATAATTAACATATGGTTATAGTGTTGGCTTTAATATGCTGATTATCTCAGTACTTTTGTCTAGAGTCAATTGGATTCAAACTGTAACAATTGTTTGAAGTGAGAATAGTTTATTCCTGTGAGGGTTGGTGAATATTTGCCATGGGGCCTGATTAGAAATAGCACAACTGTCCAAGAAATTCTTAAATGTAAAGCATGTATTAAAAAATAAAAATAAAAGAGGGAAATGTCATCTACATCTTTTGTGTTTAGGTCAGGCTTTACAAATAGCTTTCTATGCTTAAAGAGACTTCTGCCATTAGTTCCTTGCTGAGATATTAACACAATACCAGGCATAGTCCTGAGAATGAATCAAGACAAACAATGCAGGTCTAATTGTTTCTGATTTGTAAAGATTTTTCTTTAAACCAGCTTTAAACATTTTTTTTCAATTAAATTGCAGTAGAATTAGGATTTTTTTTATTAGACAAAATATGTTTTAGTGTCTTTACAGTCACTGGATTACCCTACTCTTAAAAGATTAATAGATTTCATATTTGTTATTTTGCTTGTTTTCTCCCAATACATATTTATAGTAAGTCACACTGAAGCAATTGTATTTTAAGAATTGGTGGAATATTTTCCAATCTTGCTCTCACCCTTGGTGGTGTGCTCAGCTTCCTAGTGCAGAGGCTGCTTAAAAAGAGAAAAGAATTGTCAGTTTTTTGTGGTAAGGTAACTAACACTTGTGTCAATGAATGCTTTTTGAATGTTCATGAATATTTGAAGCAAATTTGTGTTAATTGCACTACTGTTGTCCACAATTAGTCTGTGGTAGACATGATTAATTGTAAAGAGCCCTGACATTTATGCATAAAAGGCTTGAGGTCAAACAGAAATGGAGAAAAATGGTCGCTGCAGCATTGGCAGATGGAATGCTAATGTATTTTGACTCATACTGAGAATAAGGATATTTCTGCATCAATAGCAAATAATTGGTTTAGAGCTGTGGAATATTCTTCTCCTTTCCTTTGCTTTTCTTCCTCTGTTTAACTTCATTCCACCCCACACCAGGATGCCACAGCCACTTGTTATTTTTACAGTGTGGCTTTTAATTGTGTTGGGAGCTGCTTTACAGGAAGCCCACACCACTCTTCCAGCTGGGAATTCCCTCTGGATTTCCTGCTTCAAGCAAAGGTGTCATGCAGTAATATTCTGATGAGAATCATGCAGGGCTTGTGAAGGAGATCTCTTGAATCCCTGTTGGAATACAGAGCCCACCAAAAGTGAACTTGCTGTGCTCCAAGGACCATTGAGCACCATTTCAGCGCGTCTATCATGGCTGAGCAGGGAATAATTCAGCAGGTGGGGTCTCAGTGGTTTAATCTGCACCCAAAGAGCAAACAGACCACGTTCACAGGGTCATCACCACTTCAGGAGGGTGACCCATACCTGTCTGAGTCCTCTTCCACCACAAAAACCACGGCAGGCCCTCAGCCCAGTACCCTGCACAGCTCCCACTGGGTGCAGCTGGGGGGATGCAGTGTCCTGAGCCCTGGAGCTTGGTAAAAACCAGGATTCCCTGAGGGATGCTCCTCTTGGACCAGCTGGGAGCGTGGCTGGACAGTGGCTGTGGCACCACATCCACCTCAGGCTGGCCGTGTTCACGTGGAGAGCAGCAGTCAATAAATGTCTGTACCTGCAGCTCGGGGAGGCTCCTCAGCTCTCCTGGGCTTGGCACTTGACTGATAAGTTTCCTTTGTTAAAATTGACATTAATCTGTCTAATTCTTTATAAGCTATTGATGGACTCATTAGCCCAGTGAAGTTCTGCTGGTTTAGATCCTGAGTGAATGGAGCCCTTCGTATAAAAGGCTGAATAGATAAAACTTTACAATAAATTACCAATATTGAAAATACTCTCTTAAGCAAACAGAAATCTCTGCCTTCATTTTCAGCATTTTAATAAGTTTCTGATCATCCTGTATTTACTGGTGTAGCATCCAGTCAAGATAGCCTAGACCCTTCCAATAACCTTTTTAAGTTTTCATTTGTATATGTAAAACTTTACTGAAAGATATGGAATATTTTACTACTTCATAATTCCCAGTTGAAGTGCAAGGAAATTACATTTTCTATCTGTCCTCAAACAAAATTTTCTTTACATGAAAAATCACCATCACCTGTTACAAATATTTATTTTTTCTCTTTTTAATTCTTCGCAATGGAACAATTTTTTATTTGCTTACAATTTGTGTTACTTGGCCATTTGAAACTGCTTTTCATCATGTCTTCAAAAGTCATAGGAAGCAAAATGGAAGTCAAGTGATAGCCTGGAAAATATGTTATGATATTCAATGAATAATTTGGGATGTCAGTTGAGAAATAACTAGAAGTGGTCCTAAAATGCTGATCTTAAAAAAAATGTGTTTCAAAGTGAGCTCCTGACAACAATGTTAGGTGTTCCATGGGATCATGTAGCTTTGTGACTTTTTTGGGTAAAAATTGGGTGGTGATTGTTTGTGATGATCCCAAGAAATGTTGATGGTTCAAAATGTCTTTGCTAAATAGTCAGGGACTATTGAAGTGCAAGGAAATTACATTTTCTATCTGTCCTCAAACAAAATTTTCTTTACATGAAAAACCACCATCACCTGTTACAAATATTTATTTTTTCTCTTTTTAATTCTTCGCAATGGAACAAATTTTTATTTGCTTACAATTTGTGTTACTTGGCCATTTGAAACTGCTTTTCAGCAGTCCTCAAAAGTTAGAGGAAGAAAATTAAAGTCAAGTGATAACCTGGAAAATATGTTATGATATTCAATGAATAGTTTGGGATGTCAGTTGAGAAATAAGTAAAAGTGATCCTAAAATGCTGATCTTAAAAAAAAATGTGTTTCAAAGTGAGCTCCTGACAACAATGTTAGGTGTTCCATGGGATCATGTAAGCTTTGTGACTTTTTTTGGGTAAAAATTGGGTGGTGATTGTTTGTGATGGCCCCAAGAAATATTGATGGTTCAAAGTGGTCTTTGCTAAATAGTCAGGGACTATTGAAGTGCAAGGAAATTACATTTTCTATCTGTCCTCAAACAAAATTTTCTTTACATGAAAAACCACCATCACCTGTTAAAATATTTATTTTTCTCTTTTGAATTCTTTGCAATGGAACAAATTTTTTTTTATTTACAATTTGTGCTAGTTGACCATTTGCAACTGCTTTTCAGCATGTCTTCAAAAGTCATAGGAAGCACAATGAAAGTCAAGGGGTAGCCAGGAAAATGTATGATGATATTCAAGGAATAATTTGGGATGTCAGTTGAGAAATAACTAAAAGTGGTCCTAAAAATGCTGATCTTAAAAAAATGTGGTTCATGTTCCATGGGATCATGTAAGCTTTGTGCCTTTTTTTGGGTAAAAATTGTGTGGTGAGTGTTTGTGATGATCCCAAGAAATGTTGATGGTTCAAAATGGTCTTTGCTAAATACTCAGGGACACGGTGCTGGATGGAAATCCCCTGAAGGGGCAGATTTTGTGCAGTAGCTCAGCCTGCTGAATTTTCACTGTAATGTGTTTGCATCAGACCAAAACCAGGTAGCAAATGTTTGCACGCGATGGAGCCTTACATAACTCTTGCATAATTGTGTTCATCATTTTCTTAACAAAGAAAAGAATCTCCTTTTCAGCACAAAAAGGCAGCCTGTTAGTGGTTTGAGTTGATTGTTTTAGAATCTACAAAATATAAAAATAACCTAAATGAGAGTGATCGCTTGCATGTGTAACCCAGAGGACATGGGTATCTAGAACAAGGAAATAAAGTGAAATATTGTGTTTTTCCAGGGAGTGCTTTTTGCATGCCTTGGTGACATTTGGCTATGCAGTCTCATCTCGGGCAGGGCGTTCTCTCCAGGCAGGATGCGTGGTGCTAATCTCCAGCTGCCCTGCAATAAATGCTGGGCTGCAGACAGGAGATGGCCAAAAGAGAATGCCTGGGCAAGCCTTAATCTTTAATAAGGTGCAGAGCTAGTCTATAACTGTCAGGGAATGACAGAAGAGCAGTGCTTTCAGCTTGCCTGCTCAGAATAGAAAATGGGGTCCTCTGACAGGCAAGAAAGGCTACTTTATTCTTTATTGGGTTTGGGGCTATTATTGTGGCTGTGTTATTTAGTTATTTGACATTTGAGAGTTGTTGGGGCAAAAGGAAGTTCAGTTATTAATGGGAAAACAAAATTTTAAATGGATTTTTTTTTATGCTGAACTCGCATTGAAGCCTCTTATTGCAGCAGTTGGAAATTAAGCCATACCTGATGCTAAATGAGTGCTGTTTGTAATTGGGAATAGAAGGACTATATAGGAATATTACAATATATAGGAAGCTTACAATGCAGTCATAAAGATGCTTATACACAAAATGTGACCCATGAATTGAGGAATATCAGAGACTTCATGAGATGTGCATTTTTGGAAAGATTTAGGTTTGCTTTTTGAGTAATGAAATTAGAATATCTTAGAATTTGTCTGCAGGCTTAGAAATTTTGAGTTTACAAAGTTCATAATGGATTTGTATATTAGTAAGTTTAGATAAAATTGGGCTTGAGAGACATGAAAATATATATTTTTGGAGTATAGGACGTCATGCAACGGTATGCTAGACATAATATACCGCTAAATTACAATTTCAGACTTCTGAAATTTTACACAACAAAGACATTTCCTCCTTCTTTCATTTGCCTTGAGTTCTTAGGTCTGTGTGCAAGATAATTGTGTAGGAGTGCCTTTACCTCTAAAATAGTGTTGATTTAAATGTTTTCATTTTGTCTCCCTTAAAAATATAATTTAGATAAAATATAGCTGCCAGTGGTGGTGATTGGTGGCGTTGATGTGATGTGACCTTTAATTTGAGGTTTGAACAGCACTTTTATACCTCTAAAAAGACCTGATAAAATCTGAGGCTTGCTCATTGTGAACTAAGGGAAAATAACCACCTTTGTGTAGGCTGATCACTTGTATGCTGATTTTTTTGCAGTCAAATATACATTTTTTTCAGGTTTTTCTTTTCTTTAGATTCTCTTTATAGAGTTACAATATGCATAGTCACAAGTATGCTGAGCAAAGCGCTGCCCAAATTAAACCTTGTCCAAAACTGCAAACTTGAGAACATTCCTTCTAAAGCATTCCCACAGAATGTGTAAGGGTTTGTTTTTTTTTTTCTTAAAGCAGTTTCTAGCAAGAATATATTTGCTGTTTTCTAGCCTTTGTCTTCATGCTCAGACTTGCAGATTGTCAGCCTACACAACCTTCCAGGAAAACCCATCCAGAAAAGGACAGCATCTCACCAGTGCCAGGGATCCAGAGCCTGTGCATCTGTGCTCTGGCTCTGCTGATGGAAAGGATACGAGCTCAGGACGTGGTGGGCTGGAATTCACGGTGCTGCTTGTTCTGCAGCAAAGCTCCATGAAATGAAACAAACTTTGCTGTCATTCTACTGCAAAGTAAATAATGGGTCCTGGTAGGAAGGGATATTTCTGTCTCCCGGGCTGAAATCCACCACTGACTCAAAGCTCTCAGTTGTGGTTTCCCGGGAAATACTGCCTGGTGAGGAAAAGGAGGAACATACACCATCATCCCTTCTGAATCATCTTTAGCTTCATCTTTACTTCTGGGCTGAAATCACAAATTATTAATAGGTACAGGAATTGAAAAAAAAAAATATACTAAAGAAACCAAAAAAAACCCATAAAACTTTCCAAGCAAGTTTGGTTTTTTCGTTGTTTTTTTGGGGTTTTTTGTTTGTTTTTTTGGTTTTTTTAAGAAACTTACAGATATCTTTGCAAACTGTTTTTTGTACATTTGCTACATCCATGTAGCTGTTTCATTTTTTTTTCTTGTTTCTTTTTTTTTTTTTTTTTCCTTGCCCTTGGAACTTAAAATTTTTGCTTGCTGTGAGAAAAGCCTGGTAAGTTTCTTCTCCAAAGAGTGATTTTGGATGCGTTGTTATCTGTGGGACTTTTCCTCTAATCTCAGCATCGTGTTTCTGGGTGAGGTCCCAGCAATGTGAGCCTGGCTCTGTGCCACGCTGGGCAGGTGGCATGGGCAGGGAGCCAGGCAGGCACAGGAGGGCAGGAGGCTTTTCCAGCAGCCCCCTTGCAGGTATGGGAGCCCTGGCCCATGGGCAGTGTGTCTTCTCCCCTCACCTGCACGGCCATAAAGGCAAAGTTCTGCTTTAGAAGAGTCTAGGATGCCCTCAGATTTTCCCTTCAGTCACTGGCAGGTCTGGGGAAGCCTTCATAGCTCAGCAAAATTGCAGGGTAATTCTTTCTTTATTTGCCCCAGCTGAGTTTAGTCAATTTACACAAGGAAGTTTTTTAAATCAGAATAAATACAATTCACTTAAAAAGCCAAGTTTTCCCAAGGTTGATTAAAAACTAAATATAGCACTTGAACCTTTTTCTTTGTTGTTTTTTGTTTTGTTTTTTTTTTTTTTTAATGAGGTAATTATAATAATGGGTTTTTTTATTATTTCTTAGGGGACTAAAATTCAATATATTGGCCACTGATTTCAGGACCAAACAGGCATTAATATTTCTGAACTGAGACTTAGTTAAAGTTTATTCTCCTTGTTCTTGTTTAATTGTTGGAGCAAGTTTCTTTAAGGAAAATATTTTCAGCCTGTGTAGAGTGGAATCATTTAATAGTGTGTAAGAGGTGTGTATTTGTGGTTTAAACAAATTACTGGTATGCTGAGTTTGGTAGAGCAGCCAGGCATGGTTGCAGTTTAAATATTTTAAATATGCCAGTAGTCCTTACAGACTCTAAAAGTTGAGTAACAACTGCTTGAAGAATTCAGTCATTCTGAGGAATATTGCTGCAAGTGAAAATGAATAACTTGTACCATGTTGCTTTTGTAAGTCAAACTAGTTTGAAATAATACGTGAAGGTAGGGCTCCATTGCTCATGGCTAAAACTGTGCAATTACCCCAGCAAGTTCTGATACGGCTTTGAGGTGTCTGTGTGCTGACTGGAAATCCGAGCACAAAAAAAACCCCAAACCAGCAGAAATCTGTTTAAAATCTTACTGTATGAGCTGTCAGTTTTCTTTATGGAGAGGCACGTACATAAAAGTTGCTTTTATTCCCCCTTGAGCTCCTCTTCATATATGGGAGTCTGATCGATCCTTGGACCCTTGATTTGAGAACTGTGGGCAAACAAGAGAGTGGAGCTGTGTGATTGATGGCTGTTCAGTGGAAAGCAGGGTCTGTGCCTCAAGAAAAGCTTTTAAAGTAATTGTGTTATTTCCCCTTTTACATGCAAGTTGCATTAGCAAGAGGACGGTTTGTTGTCATCAGCCCATCCCTCTATCACTTGGTGTCTCTTCTCAGCTTTAGTGTATCTTAACACAGTAAAATTTGGGAAGAGAAAGGAAAATGGTATTTTAGTATTCTGGTTATTTATTTAAGATGTTTGGAGATACTGTGGCGCTGCTTACATGACTCTGAATTTCATTGTACATTTCGTTCACAGAAAATTGGATTCCTTGAGCGATTCTGCTCTAGCAGTTATTAAAAGTGCTGAATCAGTTCCTTTCATAATCTTAAAAGAAAGGGTATGAATACAGAATAAACTCCAGATAAGAGATGTGATTTAGTGTAGCTCAACTGGTTTTTCCCATAAAACACATAGGCTAGAAAGGGCTCCTGTAATCTTGGTCTGACCTTAAACCTCTCATACCTCTACCGAGTCCATGTGTTTTGTTCCAACAGCCACACTGGATTATATATCAACCTTTTCTTGTTTATCAGGATGCTGGGAATAATGTAATAAATATATGCTTAGTACTTGTTTCTTGGTGTCTGCATTGTGTGCAGATTTATGGACAAAAATACACACTTGGATAAAGCTTGGTGTGATCATATTATTATATTTTTTTACAATGAAATAGATATAAATAAATGTAACTGGAAAAAACGCCACAAGAATGTACTTTCATTATACGGGATTTCTGTTAGAGCTTGGCTAAATTGAAGAAATTACGGTCTTGTCAATGTTGTGTCCGTATCCACTTTGATCTATGTTCATATAATCAGACATCTTGTGGTGGTGTGTATCAATTTGGTTTTTTCAAGCCATAAAGTGCATTATTGTCGCTGAGGGAGGTGCCATAACCGTGTGTAACACTGGAATTACCATCACACTGCACTGAATAGAGCCTGTGCAGGAACATCAGATGCTTATGTCAGCCTAGGTGGTGTTTTGCCTGTGATTTACTGCCAGGCTGTGTCTGGAGACACATCCTTTCTTCTTCCACCAGAGAGAAAAACAAAAGAAAAACTGAAACAAAATGTAATTTATTTAGGTACAGTTGAGAACTGGTCTTTGATGGCATGAGCAGGCTGCCCCAGTGGAGTTTGCCATCATCATGTAGCTTCTTGTTCTAAAATTGTATTACATGGGATAATGCAGGATTTTTTAATGAGTCAAAAGGGTGTTGGTAGTGCAGAAATTTTTGGGTGTCCATAACTCACTGACAGACTCAACCAGTGCCCCCAAGGTGATCCAATTGTCTTTGTGCCTAAGTCCCAAACTTTGGGAGGGTTTCCTGAGGGTTAAAAGTTGTTCTTTTTAACACAGAAAAAGTGTTTGTGTTGACAAGCTTCCTAAAATAGACTGTGTAGGTGATCTGTTTTAAGAAACAGGATGTATTTATTCCTGGGAGAAAGAAACCCACTTGTTCTCCAACACGTGGGTGCAGGTGCATGTAGAGCTGCTAAGCTGGTAAGAATTCTGCCCCCCAAAATTTGATTCTTTGCATTAAAAAAGGTGTTGAAAGGGATTTACTAACTGTCAGCTGAATGTTTTAAACAGGTGAGCATTTATTCTTTGCGGAGATTCACTTCATTGTGTCTTTCTCACTTTGTTTTTTCTTTCATAACTCTTACCACGGGAGGAATTTTAGCCTTCCCTTCTGGCACAGCACAGAAGTTCAGCTGCTTCTGGCACCATGAGGTGTACAAACCCTGTGAGGTCGTGAGGACAGAGCTGTGAGGATGTCTCCTGGCTCTCAGAGCCCCAGAGGAAGGGTGCCATTGTCAGAGGAAAGGTGCAATTGTCAGAGGAAGGGTGCCATTGTCAGAGGAAGGGTGCCATTGTCAGAGGAAGGGTGCCATTGTCAGAGGAAGGGTGCCATTGTCAGAGGAAGGGTGCCATTGTCAGAGGAAGGGTGCCATTGTCAGAGGAAGGGTGCCATTGTCAGAGGAAGGGTGCCATTGTCAGAGGAAGGGTGCCATTGTCAGAGGAAGGGTGCCATTGTCAGAGGAAGGGTGCCATTGTCAGAGGAAGGGTGCCATTGTCAGAGGAAGGGTGCCATTGTCAGAGGAAGGGTGCCATTCTCAGAGGAAGGGTGCCATTGTCAGAGGAAGGGTGCCATTCTCAGAGGAAGGGTGCCATTGTCAGAGGAAGGGTGCCATTGTCAGAGGAAGGGTGCCATTGTCAGAGGAAGGGTGCCATTGTCAGAGGAAGGGTGCCATTCTCAGAGGAATGGTGCAATTGTGTCCCTAGGTGCTGGTCAGTGCTGGGGGAAGGGAGTGGAGCAGCACCTCTGGTGCTCCTGGCCAGGCTGGTTCTTCACCCCTTGAGCAGACAGAAATGGAGCCTCTCAACAGATCACTTGTCCTGGCCACCTCTCTGTCATTGCTTTCAGAGCACTGGTCACTCTGAAACTCCATCCTTATCCCTGTGCACTCCATCAGGAAGAGTGTTGGGATCTCTAGCTGGTCACAGTGACCCCGACAAAAGTTAGAAAGTCTCTTTTCCAGCTCAGCACTTGAAGAAGAAGTCAGGGCTCTTCATTTCTCTGTCTCAAGGTTGTTTATTGTATCTTATCTATAAAATTCGTTCTCCTGCCCTGCTGAGGTCCATTCAGCACAAGAGTCAGAGGCACTCTGCCTGTCCCCAGGGCAGTGTTACGTCTTTGTACTAAAAACTACCTGTACAATATTTTCAATTCCTTTCCAATACCTATCACCTGTGTTAGACAGTGAGCTTCTACTCTAAACCAATCTAAAAGTGCCACCATCACAGCAGGAGATGGAGGCCAAGAGGAAAGGCTGGATAGACCCAGATTCCTCCATCTTGCCCCCCCCTGAAGCCGCATTCTAGAAACCCCAATCCTCCTGTGCATTTCTAGAGATTTCAGCATTTTTACTGCCAATATCCAAAGCCCACTGTGTTTTCCCTTGGGAGATGGGGGGACTGAGATGAGGTGAATATAACAGGGAAGTATGTCTAGAAAACCAGATACACCTCTTTAGTCTTCAGTCTGGCCTGTAGTTTCATAAAAACCATATTGTAAAAAGTCAATTATAATAAGTTTTTTGCCTGTTTTCTAAGTTTTTTCTATACTTCCTGCTCATGTTTAAGATCTCCTGGTTTCATAGGCAGTTCTCAGAATAGCTTACTACTCAGTTAATAAATTTGACCTAATGACCACATGTGGCAACTTTATGAATTATGTATCAGTCTCTTGGGTACCAAACTGTGTGCTTTGGTTTTATCAAATCATTTCTGATTTGATTCTCTTTATTAGATCATGCAGCAAGTTAATTTCTTTGGAATTTATTGTTCAGACTTTACAATTAAAAGATGCGAATCAAATTGTACAGTTCTCCTCCAGTCTTCATTATGATATCAGTGAGTTTTAGAATTCCAAATACTGTTTTAGTGCAGCTTTTTTATAATCTAAGAATAGAAGATCAGTGTAATACATGGATTATCAGTTTCTGGGCCCTGCACAATGTGTTCAGAAGAAGCATATTTCCAGACTGAGGAACATCAGCAGCAGCAGTGCATGATGGACTTTGCTATATTTCAACTTGCCAATTAGCAATAGACTGATGGTTTTCTCAGATGCACAAATCACCCTTTCTTAACAGCAACAGGACAACTTGCCTCAAGTAAGAATATCAGGATCTTTTAAAGAAGCCAAAGTTGGGCACTTCTGAAGAACAAAGTTTATTTTCAAAATCACCTGGGAGGTGATGTCTGAGGGTGGTGAGATACAAGTAGGAAATATTGACAAAAAGGTGGAGAGTGAAGGCTTTGTGTGGCTTTGATGTTCCCCATGCCCTGCAGAGCTCAGTTGTTCACGTTATTGTTCAGTCCAAACAATCAGCCTGAATGCTGCAGCTGGACCTGAGGACAAGGTGCATTTCTTATCTTGTAATAATTATTATGAACTTCTGGCTGAGGTGCTGTGTCTAAGTCTGTATGGCTGGGAGATGGAAAAAAAGGAGAGCAAATCTCTTTTTGTGGTTGACTTGCTGTATTTCACTATTGGAGCTCTTTTAAATTTGTGTATGGAATCGTTCAAACTCTCTAATCCAGGATTCTAAATAGCTCCTGCATATGCAACAATTCTGTTCCAAAAAAAATCAAAGATTAAATGATACATGGCCTGTTATTATACCAATGCCTGAGGCTTTTCAGTATGCTGCAGCAGAGGGTTTCATTTTCCTGAGTGTTTATTTAAAATAAAATTAATTCGGTTCATTCATAATTTCTTTATTTTATTAACTGAAAAATATATCAATTGCTTTGCAAGACTTTCATTTCTCTGTATTCCTCATGCTCCCATCTGTGTGTTACCACAGGGGGTTTCTTTGGATAGGATTTTTGTTTTCGTTCAAGTTTTTTTGTGAGCACGTGTTCATTTGTTAGAGGGTTAATTTCTTAGGCCTTTAGATTGTAGTTTAAATAAATTTATGTTGCTTGATTGCAGTAAACCCCCATTCTCAGAGGAGAACATTCACATTTTCTTGGAAAAGATGGATACATCATTTCCTGTGAATTCCTTGTTAAATATGTTCCATACTGATGCCTTCAGAAACGTACATTTGCCATTAAGCAATTTTCTGGTGGTGAAATGATGCTTAGTCTATCCAAGGATACCTGGTGGTGTTTCTTTTTCCTGTTTTTACAGAGATAAAATTTGCTTCTGACCTTTCGATAGGCATGTTTATGACTCACCAGCAAATATTACTGAGGAAGGCATTCCTCCTGGTCATTTTGAGTCAGTTTGATAAAAACCTTGATTTAGGACAAGAGTACAGGATTTTCTGGGTAATAAAGTAGTGGTTGCTGAGTGGAGAGACAAAATTTGTCACAAACCCTTAAATTAGACAGAGAGAAATGAAGATGGAACTTGTGTACTTTGAGAGTTGTCATTTCATTTAAATCTGTGGAGTTGCACCAGTGTAAGTGAAATCTACTCAAGATTCCTTTCTTGAATGCTGAAGTTATTCCTGTTTTCTTCTGATTTATCATAGATGTACTCTTGGATGAAGATGATAAGCTTTATGCTCCATGTATTATTTTCTATTGTGCAGGCTAAAATATTACAATTCCTTCTTCAAAGAAAACAATATATTTGAATGAGAACTAATTACCTCTTTTTTTATTCCAAGTGACAAAAGCTAATATATCACACTTAGCCACTATAAGAACTCCATTTCAGTAAACTAATTAAACTAATCCTATCTCTACTCATTATTCTCAGTTCTGCTAAATATTTTAACAGCATAGATTTATTTCATTACATAAATTATATCATACTTAAAGAAAACAGTTTGCACAATGGTGCATTTGCATTCCCAGGAGTTTATTTTGGATTTTTGAATTCAGACTTCACATTTCAGTTAAAATATTATTATTTGCCTTATTTACAATGGTAATTCTTCATAATTATTTCTAATTATCTAAAATGATGTATAACTTTAATTAAATGTAAGTGCTTGGCATTCTTGTTAACTTGGATTAAACAGTGACAGTTCTCCTGCATACTGACAATATGATGTTAGAAAGTTTTGATATTTCCTACAGTTCAAACCCTGTAATTTCATAACATTGTGGGTGGTCCTTACAATGAACCAATCACAGAGTTTAAAAAAAAATGCTTTTTGATGGTTAGTGGTTTTGATTGTACTAAATGAAAAGATCATGTGCTTACTGGACACTTCTTAAGCTATATAATGATAATGAAACTGTCTACCTCATTTTTTTCTATTTAAACTATGAAACCAGGATGTGTTGGATGCTAAGATTTTAACCAGCAGTGTTGCTGGGAGGCTGTAAAGGAAGGGTGCATAAGTGCCACTTCAGACTAAATTGCTTTCTACTTAAAGACATGTAATGTAATTAAAACAAGAACCTGTAAGCCTCCCAAATCTCTTAAGTTTAGTTTAGGTCTTGCACTCAGTGTACCTGTTGCTGAGCTTTCCAAAATGCTAAAGAAAATGCAGATAAGGAGTGATGGATCAGAATGAATTTACAGTATGAAACTCATGTGAGCTGTATGGAAGATTCATAATTTCCATGATTTTTTGATAAAGCACTTATATGACAGAAGTTGTTGCTCTCATATTAGGGACAGTTGAATGAGGTGACACAGACTTGTCTCAGAAGGTAAATGTGAAGTTTATTATACATCACATTCTCTTTATAGACTATTCTGAGAAAGCTGGACCTGACTGATCCTCAGTTAACACCTCTCACATCATTGGTTAATTAAGAACAACACTTTTCTGGTAAACATCTTACAAGTAAACATGTTTTAAACACTAGTTGTAAAGATTAAAAATTATTTTAATTCTTTCTCTGAGTTTTCTCAAAACTCCCCAGAGTGATGCTTGGGAAAGTTTATCTGACTTTCTGACCAGACTGCCAGCAACCTCAGGAGGTAATGGTGTTCCAGTCTTAATGCCAGTTTTTATTCTGTTATCCGATTTTTGGTTTTCTGTCATTGTTACTGGCTTCTCATAGTGCTGACAGGAGGTGAATCACGAGGATTTTAGGAAATTCACACAGAACAGGAATTTTGGGTAGTTCTAGCTGGGCATTCTGCATGATTTCTGAAAGAATGGAGGCAGACAGACACCTGACAGACAATTTGTAAATTGTTTTATCCCGAGTGCTGTGGGTTACACTCATAAGAGCTCTCCTGCTCTTGTGCTTCCAGTCCAGTCTGCCAGCTGGAATTAGCAGAACTGGAATTCTTCTACCAGCTACCAAGCAAGCAGCAATGCAGCTTTCCATGACCCTTCACCCTGCTCTGCACCCCAGCTGCTTCTTGAATGCAGCAGTGTGAATTGCTTTCATATTTTGCTCATCAATAATCAAAACCTTTCATTCATTAAGTTTATATATACAGATTGTTGTTTTGGTCAGTTTTCAAGTATTTGCCCCTAACTCATTACAAAAGACCGTGATAGTTTTGTTTCCATCATCTATTTTGTTCCTTTTCTGACATAGACAAGAAAGGTAAATCAGTGTGTGGATCTTGAAATTTGAGTTTCCCTTTATTTATCTAGTCTGCAAAGGTGTTACCTACAAACAATCTTTAGATGGGGTTTACAGAGATTAGCATAATGATGTAATCTGGTTATATTTATATGTAAAATGTTAAGTACAGTGCAAACAGGTTTTTGAATGCAAAAAACTATTAGAAAGAAAAATGGAAATTAAGCCCATGGTTTCATCTATTTTATCCTTTTCTGATACATCTTTCTCCTTAACAGTTGGGAGAATATCAAGTAAATTTTGAAGAAAGATAACTGCTTCAGATAACAGTTCTTGAATTGATTCTGAGTGCTGTATGAACCATAAAAACTAGGATAAAAGACTAACTACTCTTTTGAAGAATATCTAGATTCTAATAGTTAATAGAAGATTATAAATACTATTTGTAACATTTTTATTTATTTTCTTAGAGTAACAATTTTGATGAAGCTGTTCAGCAAGGGAAAAATTGTAGATGAACAGAGCTTTTTACCTTCCAGAGGAGATTTTGGTTTGATCTCCATCAATAGTGATGGAATGCTGGCAGTGCTGATGCACACTGCCCCCTGTGCAGTAACTCTGCTCCTTGGAGGAGCCCTCAGAGCATGCAGGACAGTGCAAAGATTGAATGGGTCTGGGAACCCAACCAGGAGCCTCTGTGTGCCACTCTGGTCTGGGCAGACTTAGGAGTTACTGATGTGTATGAAAAACCTGGGATACTGCTGAACCTTGGCATGGCACAGGTGACAGGACAGGGGAATGGCTTCAGACCGCCAGAGGGCAGGGACAGGTTAGATTTTAGGAGGAAATGTTGCAGTGCCTGCCTGCGGCCAGGTTGGACAGGGAACAACCTGGGACAGGTAGTGGAAGGTGTCCCTGCCATGGCAGGGGGTGGATGGGATGAGCTTCAAGGTCCCTTCCTCCCCAGACCAATCTCAGGTGATTCTCTGAAGCTGTACATGTTTAGGAAATGCCTGTGTCATTGTCCCCTGGCTTTCAGAGCTTATCAGGTGTTCTGGGTGCTGCTGTGGCTCTGCCTTGCTCATCAAACTGCTGAGCCAAGCTGCCAGGAGCAGAATGGAAGCTCCTTCTGCTGAAATCAGGACAGAATGGAAGGCACACAGAACTGGCTAAAAAAGTGGCGGTGAAAAATACATAGACTTGGTAAGGGCTCAGAAGATGAGTGAAAAATGAAGTTTTCCTTGAAGGTCAGGAGTCTCTCTTTGGATGGATCTGAGTTCTTTGCTCAGCTGAAGTGACTGGCAAGTAAGAGGGGGTGGTGGAGAAGGCAATCTGCCTTCTCATCACTAGAGGCAGGAGCTTTCTACTGTGGAATATTTGGTATCTGTCTTCCCAGTATCTTTGTTCACTGTTTATAGATATATTTTTCTCAGTCCATCTTACATTATGGAACCACATTGCTTAGCATTAGTTATCAGTATCCGTAATGTAAAATTTCAGTTGCTAGATATGATAATAACCAATAAAATTGGTTGTGCTCTTTAAAGTGGGCTGTGACTGAGTAAAATATGAGCTGTTTATGCAGCTTGACATCAGGGCTGTGTTTCACTTGACAGATGTCTGTAATTACTGATATTTTTCATAGTTTTATGTATTTCAGAAGTAATCTATAAGATCATGTAGTAAACTTAGAGGACAAATTTATCTGCTAATCTGTTAAATTTCAAATTGCAGTGTTAAAATTTCTTGAAGTACTTTGTACACGCATATAGATATATTTATATCTATTTGTACAGAAATTATCTGTATAATTTTGAAGTCTATAAAATACGTGTGTATCTTACATTACATATACACATACACACAGTTATTTGAAAATAACTGTATGTGCATATGTAATGTAAAATAGATGTGTATTTTATAGACTTACCACTAAGCTTGGTCAGTGAGACTGTTTCTGTTTGTGTTAATTATTGTGTCAGCCTATAAATCATTCTTATAACTAAGTTATTCTGAAATAAAAGGTGATTTTTACTTTTTTTGTTTCTTTTAGGCACATATTATTTAAAAATGACTTTTGGTTTTGCATTAGCTTGCATGCTTACAGTATTTACATTAATTGGCATGTAAGGAACATCAGTTAGACTCATACATATCCTTCCCAAAAATGCAGTGAGATAAATCTGTTTGAAAATGTACGTGGTTTCATACTGGTAAATGAGATGTCTTTGTGGATCATGTTTCTCATATATAAGATATATTTGATTATAAGTTTATAATAAGTATATCACTGGTCAAAAGACGTGCAGGTAATGTCAATATTTTATGGAGGTGCCAAAAATGTAAAATTGTTGAGGTGATAAAAATGACTCTGAATTTTTTTGAAAGAGTTGTTAGACCACAAACTCCATGTCAGCTTGGTCTTCAGTTCTAGTAGCATAATATTTTGACAAGGGACAACATTTTACACAGTCCATAGACCAGATCTTTCACTTTTGTGCTTAGAGCTCAGTTGAAGTTATTCCCCTTGAGGACCTGACCTCAAGTGCTAAATCTACCAATTCTATTTTTTGCTAGGAGAAGAAGATGAGGACAGTATAAGCCCATGCACTCACAGCAGCAGTTTCACATATTTGATGAGCTCACACTCAGAGACATCTCCATATCCTGTAGTGTTCAGCCAGGTGGACCAGGCATTACATAGTCCATAGTGAGTAAAGAGTCCTACATTATATTAAGCTCTCTTTCCATTACTTTCTAGAAGTGGGATGAGTGGCTGGTGGTTTTGGGGTGGGGGTACAATATTAGAAAATCTTCCTCTTTGTTTAATCCAACAAAATGCTTTCTCTGTTTTGTTGTGTTCTTCTCCTATCGTCCCATAAGTTCTGACAGTTTCATCCTCAAGTGGCCACCTAACAAAGACACCTTTATTCTAATATGCATTGTAGTCTGTTGTAAAATGGAAAAAAAACCACCTCAAAACCTAAAGAAACTCCAGTGTATTCATTAAAAAATAATTTGTTTTTAATTACTGCTGGCCATGATAATAGAGAGGTATTTAGAAAGAAAATTAGGCCAAGTGGGCAAATAGCTCTCCAGACATAACATATGAGTATGAACAAAAGCTTAAAAGGATATTCTCCAACTATTTAAGCAGACTTTGCATGCTGTAATCACAGGCCCTGCTAGTAAAATGACAGATTGTGACAGTGTTCACAGGGGTCTCAGGTTAAGGGAAGGGATGGGGATCTGACTCCATGTTTCAGAAGGCTTGATTTATTATTTTATTATATATATTACATTAAAACTATACTAAAAGAGTAGAAGAAAGGATTTTCATCAGAAGGCTGGCTAAGAATAGAAAAAGAATGATAGCAAAGTCTCTGTCTTGGACTCTCTGTCTGAGCCAGCTGGGCTGTGATTGGCCATTAATTAGAAACAACCACTTAAGACCAATCCCAGATGCACCTGTTGCACCCCACAGCAGCAGATAATCAATGTTTATATTTCATTCCTGAGGCCTCTCAGCTTCTCAGGAGGAAAAATCCTAAGGAAAGGATTTTTCATAAAAGATGTCTGCGACAACAGGTATTTATTGTATTTATTTCTTGTCACTAGAGCAATTCTTAAATTGCAGTACTTAACATGGTAAAACCAAGTATTACTGAAATTAAAAAACTCCTCTGTAACAAATTTGGACATTTAAGAGCTGCTGGTTTTGTGTGACCAGGTCACAGAGCCTAACTTCAAATCTAGGTTATTGATCTAGGGGTTTTGTACTTGACACCCCACATTCCTTTGTGCCCAAGGTATTATTAAATATTGTAATAGCTCCAAAGCCAGGCCAATGTTATGGGTTCTCTATCCCAAACTCAAGCACACAGCTAATGGGATATCCAAGACTTGCAGGTCTGTGTAGTGTCTCCTGTGAACCAGATGGTGCAGCTGGGTGATGACAGATGGACACAAAATGGAATAGGTGCAGGGAGAGGCTGGAAGGGGTAAAAACAGAGAGCTGATCGTGTTGGAAAAGAGCTGAGCATGGTTGGTGAAGCCAAGGAAATGCTGGCAAGTGGGCATTGTTCTTATCTGGGGCTGCTTGGGAGTAGAGGACAGGATGTGGAAGGCCTTTGTAGCTAAAGAGGTGCGTGCTGGCCATAATAATTTACAGAGACATGTAAAAGAACCTTTAAATAGTCACATCAGGGAGTTCCTGAAACAGGATTCCAGGTTGAGCTTGGGCCAGGGGAGGTCAGGCACTTATCAAATTTTGAGAAGGAGTTTCTACCCTTAAGAAGAATTACATCATGTGCCTTCCTAGCAGGTGACTCAACTCCCTGACTCAGGAGTTATCTTCCAGCTCTGCTTTCTTTCCAAGAAAAGTCAAAGTCACAGATGCTCTGGCATTCTCAACTGCCAAACCCCCTGTGGCTGATAGGATTAACCAGCTAAATTTGTCCATGAAAAATAAGAAATCTGTGTTTTTTTCAGCAACATTCAGTAATTCACATGCTACTACTATATTTGGTGATGGTGCTGCTTTTCCTAAACCTCGTGTTTTCTGGGGTTCTGTTAAATTGATGTGAGAAAGGAATTACTTAGTTTGTATACTATTATTATATATAGTATATTTATTTATATACTATATATACCCTACTATTATATATTTATATCTATAGATATACTATATATACCCTACTATTATTATATATAGTATATTTGTATACTATTTGTATTAGTAGTTTGTGTACTATTCAAAGAAAGTGCCTACTGCTTGAAGTTACCTTATTTTCAGGGGAAGGTTTATTGGAAATGCAGCTCACACAATGTATGATGAGGTGGAAAAAAATAACAGAAGTGACCTCAGTGCATGCAGCCCATGTTCTTGACATTTTTCCATTTTCTTAAGCATTTATGGCCAATTGAACTTACACAGTGTGCAGCAAATAGGTAGTTTCCACATCTTTCTGTGCATGTTGTCTAATTTGTTTATTTTAAAAATTACTAATAGTAAGTGCAGAGAAAGAAAAAAATTATATCTTTTGAAATAATACTGAATGTCAGAAGTAGTAACTACACTGTGGCTCAAGACAATTCTGGTGCTTGCAGAATCAGCTCCTTAATTACATTTTTCATCTATAAAGTCTGACTCACACTTTTACTTTTCAAGAACTTCTATTTTGTGCAAAATTTAATTTCAGAGGTAAAATCTCAGTGAAGGGAAACCTCACTGCTGCTTTTTTCAGTGGAGTTAAGTCTTGTACAGCTATGTGTTTACCCTTTAATGCATCAGTAAAATAATAGTTTGCAAAGATTAACAGCAGCACAGGGACCTGCACTAAAAATTAAATTTTAGGCCAAATAGATCTCTTGGAGTTGTGTGCATGTAGGCATTGCCATTACTGCCATGGGAAATCAATCAGGGGGAGATCCAGCTTCATTCTGCTCCATCTTCAAGGTTCTGAGGCACCACATCTGCTGTTATTCCTTCACTGGAATGTTTCAGAGCCAGAACTCTGGGACCTTGCACTGTGTAAATATGCATTTATAAACTTAGGAGTTTGATATTGAGAGTGCATAAAGTTTCTCTTTCATGCCAGGTCCTCTCCCAGTTTCATTTTACATATAGCTGTCCATAACTGTTGCTGTTCCAGCTGCATTTACTTAGTCCTTCTTACATATTCTCTTTATATTTTTATTGAGGGTTGTCAGTAAAGCAAAAGGAAAATTGTCCTTTCTAGGTTAGGTAGCAGTACTTTTCTTCCACCTATTTCATCAGATTTAAACCTTTCATGACACTCTTAAATAATCATTGTATTTTCCTGCCATGCCTTTTTGAGCATTTATTTTTGTTAAGCAATCAGCTAAATAAGCATTTTAAACTTTCACCCAAGTGCCTTAGTGCAGTGCCAGTGTGCACCTTGATGATTTATATGAGCATAAAAATTCTATCCATGTTTTCATTATTATATCTGGATAATTGGTTATTTTAGAAGTGGGGTGAGGAGCCATTTGCAGTGTGCATGTATCAATATTTATGCAGGCATACAAACAAAAGGTTGAAATACAGGTAGGAGAATATGCAAGGATTAATTTTTGCTCTCTTTCTGGCCTTTTTAAATGAAACATGCTGGTGTTTGGATGATTCTGTGGTATCAGTTCATTTCAACCACTTTAGTCGCTTAATTTGAAAAGGATGAAAGGATGAGTAGTAGGAAAAGATTTTAAAAACAACAGAAAAATAGAATTAGTAGCAAGCAGTTTGGTCTGTGGTTATGCTAGCTGAATGTTACATGCTGATAGAACACAACACTATGGACAAGAAATAGTTTGGACTGATTTGCTCACTTGCTGCCTTCCTGCAGCTGATTGTTTCTGAGGAAATGCTCTGCCAGCCACGTCCTTACAGGGTCACCCTTTGAACCATTATGCCTGGGTGCTCTTTTTGCAGCTCAGGACAGTTATAGTCTGGGATATGTGGAGTAATTCACATTTCTGGATTTTAGCGGCATTTAATTGAGTACTATTGGGTTTCTGCATAAATATGTGTGAAATGATTGTTCATTTCTGATCCCAACCTTTTGATTAAGCAACTTTCCCTTGGGCAGTCATGCAGAATTTGCCATGTTGTGCAGCAGCCAAGCCAGCATTTAAGATTTTCATTGTTAAGCTCAGTTAAAGTACAAATTCAGATTTTAGTAAATGGCTTTTTGAATAAAGGAGCATATGACATTATCCTCTGTGATGCCACTTTTTTCCTTTTTTCTTTTTGAGAAATGCATCCCTCAATAGAAAGGGCTGCTCAGGCCATTCAGTTTTTTTTAATAACAATATGAGACACATTAAAGTAGAATTAAATAATCTCTCATAGCAGAGGAGCAGAATGACCTTATAGCCATAAAAAGTTTGATCAGGTGCCTGGATTGCCACCTGAATAGAAATAGAGCTGGGCTGGTCTGGTAGCTCTGGAGAGCTGGTCAAGAACACACCAAGTGGTCAGTGAAATCCTGGTGCAGAAAGAGTTGGATATCACACATGACAGATGTTGGTCACCTTTATAGTGCTAGTGGAACTGCCATGTGCATTAAAAATTAATTTTTAAAGGGATTTATAACATGTAGTTGTGATTCAGAAGTAAGAACGTGAGATAGGATTACAGAGGATCTCAGAAAAGAAGGTACAATTAATTTTAAATCCACTGGAGCTCCACTAAGACAACTGTTCTGAGTGAGGGATCACACAGCAGCTTGCAGCATGGCTGTGCCTCTCTCTAATACCAACTTAATTTAGCATTATTGCATGAAAAAATAATATGTTGATATTTTTATCTAATGCCCTTTCATCTTCAACTACAACTTTTTTTTTTACCAGTGCCACCTGCAATCCATAATTTTTTCCTGATAAAACTGATAGTGACTTTAAAAACTATTAGCTATAAATTCTCATTTATGTGAATGATTAATTGTCATTAATTGTGTTGTCTAATTGAAGAATCAAATATTGGGGAACTCAAGAATGGCGCTACAGTTGTAATCACTTCTGTAATGCTTTTAAACTCAGTGCAAACTAAATGATTACTCACAGAAAATATTAGTACAGAGAAAATACAGTGTGGGCAAATGTCATGCTGCTTTCCCTGAAGTATTCAGGTGACCTTATTATCTACCAACATGAAAAACTGCTGTTGGGAAAGGAAGGTCATGCAGACATCAAGGAAAGATCAGTCCTTGTCCTTTGCCATAGAGACTCCCAAGTATATATCAGCTGCTCTAGAGAGGAGTCCCACAACTGATTTGCTGTGTGTGATATGTAGATAAAATCCTTGTTGATTTTCATTCCTGGAGATAGAAATAATTAGGTGGTTGCACAGCAAGGTGATAATCCAAGCCATTTTTGCAAAGCACAGGCCATAGAGCCTGATTTGTCAACAAAACCTATTTGCTTATTAATAAGGAGTTTCACATATACATCAACTTGTTGGAATATTCCTGTATCTGTAGAGCTCAGATAGAAAATGAAGCTGTTTATTGATCAGAGCTGATTTTGTCCCTGCAGTCCGTGCCCTAACTGTAAAGTACAAGTGCTGACTGCCACACTCTGCTGATTGCAGATTTTTTTTGACAGCCAAGACCTGACTCTTCCCTAATCCCTGTAGCTGCATTGTAGGAATTACAAAGCTTCTGTGACAGACCTGTTCTGTATTCCAAGAACTGCAACACACCTGTCATCAGATAGAAGCAAGAATGCCCAAGTCATCACTTTACTTGGGAAGCAGAACAGATGATTGAAATTATTTCTTACTACTAACTAATTCCCCTTTTAGCAGAGATAAGCTGCTTTGTTCAGCTGTAAATGAAACATTAGGGTATTAGCTGTCAAGGCAGAAGTATTGGAGGAGCTAAGATTTTATCAGCAGTAGTAACATTGTGGGCAATAAATTGTTTTGTTGGGCAGAATACTATTCTCCAGAGGTACAGAGAAACAAAGCTCATTAAGGTAAATGCTTAAAGCACTGCAAAAAAGCAAAGACAAAGGCTTATTACCTTTGTTTTGGGGATAGATAAAACATTTGCACTTTTTCATCTCTGTGTAGCAGTGAAGTATTATGTGGTACTGTTATTAAAAAGATGCATTTGTAGGCTTGTAGAATGCTTTCTGAATATATCCAAGGGACAGATAGATTCCTGAAATATCAACTGAGAGCTGTAGTAAGTGATGGCTTTTTGGAAATTGTTTTGTTTCCCTCTGGGTAAAATTAGGAATCTGCACATTGTCCTGTACTTAGCATTCATCAGATTAATAGACTTGCATTATTAAATGAATGTTTGAAATGGAGAAGCAGAAATGTTGGAGTTATACAAAATATTTTACCAGTATATGTACCTAAATTAAATTCATAAGGTTTATGTCATGAAGCATTAGGATTTCTTGACTGCAGCTCAAGGAAAATATTTGGAATGTTAGGAAGGAATTAGAGCTCTGGAAACGAAGGGTGGACATAAACTTGCTATCAGAAACAGTTAAATAAGATAGAAGTAAAATAGGTCGAAGGAATCTCTGTTCATGAGCTAAAAAGCCTGCAAGCAGCCAGAGGCAGACACTGTTTGCCATCATTGCTTGTTTGAAGCAGCATTTTAGAAAAGTGTAAAATAGAAGTTTCCTACATAACACAAAGAACAAAGACGTGTAGCTGCAAAATTGCATGGAAGATTCTGTTAATAGCTGACATAAATGTCTTCAGAATTTTCTCTGTGCAACACGGAGGATTTGGCAACACTGAGGAGAGCTTTGCAGTCCATCCTGTTACCTACAGAGGAGTCAAGAAAAGATGCTTCAGGAAGAACTGAGTAAAAATTAGAAGACAGCTGACCAAAGCATGGGTTATTTATTACTGGCTTTCTGTAGACAGGAAATCCTACACAGATAAAAACCAAAAGTCTGAATTCTGCTAGTTGGTTTTATGTATTATAGAAATAGATATTCTAGTTATATATATATAATATAGATTTTTAGTATATTTATATATTTTATATATATTTATATATATACATATAATATTTTATATATATCTATGTATTATTCATATTATTCTATTGTATATAGACACAGTGCTGTTTAAATATGGCTGTCACTGGGTGATTGTCCAGTGATGGACAAATCTTCAGACTCAGTTTTCCTTCTCTGTGACACAGAGATGTCAGCCCACCAGAGCAATCTGCTTGATTTTGAGGGGATAAGTACAATAATAGTCAGCTTTGTTATTGGCTAAAATTGATATTAGTTAATTTTTTTTTCCTCATTTGGGGCAATTGAGCTCATCTGACAAAGTGTTAAGGTTTGGTGAGGGAGGATTCAGTGATGCTTTCATTTACTGCCTTATATTGTTAGTTATGAAGAATATTCATACTTAATGCAAGTGCTTTATAGGCACCCACCAACTGTAAAAATTGATTTTAAAATTCAGATTTGATCTGCAGAGTTTCCATGGGAAGACCATGACCCTGCTGTGTGCTGGTCTGTCCCTTGCTCAGTTCCAGCTGCAGCACAGTCACTGGGAGCAGCAGGAACATTGAGGCTCCTGTTGTACTCCAAGTACTGCCTCAAATCCAGCCCAGCCTGCCTGGATTGCAGCTCTTACTGAAGATTTCCAATCTGGAAATGCTGCCCAGGCAGAACTCTTGTACACTTGCTGAAGTTGAATTTTTTTGAAGTTGAATCTATTTCTGAACATTGCTTGACAAAAATGTTTGACATCCCCCAGCCAATTTGCAGAGGAGAGGGTGCATTTCCAAACATCAGAATCTAAAAGTTCCAAAGGTAAACTCAGAAGACCAAAATATCAGGCCTTCTTGCTTCTAGCAAAATCTTTACTTTCTTTCTCTCTGGGGAAATCTGTTCTCTTACATGTCTCAGGAGATGCATGCCATGTTTTACACACAAGGGCTTTATTTTGGATGATGCATCCTTTAGAACAACCAATCAGTCTGCATCCATTTAAGTAATCTTTGCAAATGTTGATTTCACCCTTTACTTTTTTCCTTTACTTGTAAAATAGAGATGAATACTGTGTAAGTGTAGCAGGTTATTGCTGGTTTTATTAAAACAGGACTGGATTTTTTTTGCATTATGGACTCATCCTCAGGATACTGTTTTATAGTTATCTATAAGCTTAAAACCCCCGAATTTTCAACTACCATGATCAGCAAATGAATGAGAACTGGAGACTTTGATCTCCTAAAATCAAGTTGGTTTTGGGGTGCTACAGACCATAACACCCCATTGTGAATTCATCCCAGCTGAGCTGTGCTGAACATCCCAAGTGTTAATGGGAGAACACCTTGAAGAGTCCATAGGGACCAGATCCAGTCATGTGCATTATTTGAACAGGGTGAAATTGTTGTATTTTATAACCGATTTTTCCAAAGCAGCTGCTTTTCAGAGTTCTGTACCAGCATGGAAAAGGGCTGTTGGGAGGATGAGTTCATAGAGCTCTTGTGCAGAGGCCAATCATGAGCTGATTACTTGAAGTACTTTAGGTAATTTGGGTATGGAGGATATCAGTTATGGTTGCATTTTGTCCTTTTATATTAGCAAAAAAGATCAACCTAGACAGAAACCGTAGTCCTGATTCCAAAAGATAAGGCAGAAAGGTCTACTCTAATTTTTAATTGGTATTCTAAAGTAATTTTAATCATGCTTTCATCTTGTTTCGAAGCATAAATTTAGTTTTAAATACACACTTATTTTCAGTAATGATGGACAATTACTGAAATATTCAGAGACCTGGAATAATTTGTGTATTTACAAGTGGCTTGTTTTTATCTAACATCTAGTTAAGCTTTGGGGATGTCACTGCCATGAAACACCAGGAGAAAAAAAATAATAATATTAACCCTAACAACAGGGGGAAAACAAACAAACAAAAACCCCACCAAACCAGAACAAAAAGTTGAAATATTTCTTTGTTCTTGTCTACTTTAGGAGCTCATGGAGAAGCTTGAAAGTGGATAGAGCTCTGAAAAAATACCCACGTTTGTTGTTGTTAAAGTGGAAAAGTTTTCTGCAGGGCATCAGAAATCTCAGGCTAACAGGGTACAAGGTGTGATCTGAGAGAAACCTCACCAGGCCCACTTTGTACTGACAGCTCTAACCCAAATCCAGCCTTCCCTTACTGTGTCACTGGCTTTATGCAAGATCAGGGATTTCTGTCTTCTCTCAGCTTTGTTACAGCCAGCACAGACCCCTCTGATCCATTTGTTTATTGGCTGGAACACTGACTGGGGCTAATTTGTACTGCAGGTAACACAAATATTTAGTCCAGCTCTAATGGATGTGGTTAAATTAAAAAAAAAACCCAAAACACTGTGTGTTTTGGTTGTTTGTGAAATGAGAATCAGAAACATCAGAAGCCAAAATATCTCATATATGGATCTATCCTGGCCACATAGCAGTACCTTTAATTTACAATTTCTGTTGCTGTGCTGGTTTCTGACATTGCTCAGAATCAATTAAAACCAGAGGCAGTCAGGGCAGAGTTTTGACACTTGACTGTGCTGGAGAGGGTTGTGGTACAAGATTAGAATTTTCTGTTTAGGACATCAGTGCAGTTGTCTTTTGTTTCAGCAGCAAGAAAAGGAGAGATAAAATTTAGGGAAATTATCCACTTGTCAGAAAACTTGTGAAAGTGGCAGAGACTTTCAGGGTCTCTACACCAGTCAGTGAACAGTTTGTGCTGTGCTG
This sequence comes from Molothrus ater, assembly GCF_012460135.2. Taxonomy (NCBI): domain Eukaryota; kingdom Metazoa; phylum Chordata; class Aves; order Passeriformes; family Icteridae; genus Molothrus; species Molothrus ater. Next base: position 12,251,650 of record NC_050493.2, on the reverse strand, counting down.
TGTGAAATTGCTTACTGCAGTATTTACTGGTGAAGTGTTGAGTGTTTTATACCCCCTGACCCCCATGTTTTCATCTGTGTAATGTTATTTTTTTCGTGTCAACCCTGTGCCTGAACTGCCTGGGTGTGGATCTCACAGCAGCAGTGCTTACTGAAGAAGCAGGAGTGGTACTTGGCTGAGAAATCCTGCTTTGGCTGCTGCTGGGCCCAGGAATTGCAGATTGTTCCTGGATCCTGCAGGTTTGATACTCTGGAGTGTAACTTTCCATGCCTTGACAGGATTTTTTTCAACTCCTCTCTGTGGTCTTTATTCATTTGGATTCTTTGCATGATTTTCATTGCAGTGAAAAGCTCATCATTTTACCCGTGTCAGTGGTTTATTTTTTCATGTGTACTGTGGTTTAGAGTCCTCACTTGGCTAGCCAGGAGAGAGAATAATGGAGAGGTAGTAGTGAAAAACACCATGATGTTGTTCTGTTCATACGGCTTCTGGATAAATCCCTGAATTACTGTATTGAAGTTGCTTCAAATGTTACAGTCTTTGCTGACGGGAAAACCAGGAGAATCTATCAGCAGTGCACAGTGGATGGGCCACATTCCTCAAATAATCCAGTCAATTAAAAATTGATTTTTGTTCTAGGCAGCATGGTGGTAATGTAGTGGGGAGACAGTGTATGCATTACCAACAGAGCTCACATCAGTTAAGTGATATTTAGGTGATCTTCTGTCATGGGAGAAAGCAGTGCAGTTGATGATCTTTGCTACTGAAGAAGCTAAATTGAAGTGTCAGATACCAGAATTGCATTTTATTTCTAATATGTTGGCCTGCCAGCCTGGGAGAAGCTATGTGAAGTCTGCGAATACAAAGGGACAAAAGTGCTAAATCTAGCAGAAACTGAATGGTTTGGGGAAGATACTATAACGTGGCTTTTAGAGCCCTTAAATGCATTTAAAGGAATTGAATCTTGTACTTCAGTTGCTGGACCTTTTGTCTACTACCTTGCTCCCTTTTTCTGGCAGCAGCTCTAAAGGAAATGAAAGATATGCAGGATCTAAATTGCAACAGTCTTGTTTATTTTATTTTTTTTACGCCCCTTAAATTAGTTGAAGTGAAAACAAAAAAAAAAAGGCTCAAATCTGTTAATTGAAAAATGCATTTCTCTCAGATGTTCACAATTCTGAGCTGAAGAATTTAAAGAGGCATCTCTCTACAATCAGAAATGTGCAGTGATGAGGACTGGGCTCTACCTTCAGCACACACTGTGAGTCTGCACTCTGAGACACAAAGCTGAAATCACTCTGCTTTTGTCTTGAGTCATTAAAGCACCTATTGCTAAAGACAGCTTTGCAAATGTTCCAACAGAATAGAAAAATATAAAACATGCAGGAAGTTTTACTTCAGGTTCTTAGCAACCCCAGGATGCTGCTGCTCTTGGTTATGACACATCACAACTTGACACTAAAGGTGTAAATCAGATTTAGTTTTTTAACATGATAAAGGGTTTTCCCTTCCTTTTCTTTCAAAAGCATTTGTAGGGTGTCCTGGTGCATCTGTGCTTCACCTAAAAGGTGGCTGCATTTCAGTGGCAGGCTGAGTGATCCCTATACTCTTCTCCAGACCTCTTGGAAATTCAATTCCTTAATTACTTCCAAGTGCTTTATAGTGCTCAGGTGAAAGGCTTGGAGAAAATGAAAGCAGGCTTCTTCTTTAAAGTTTAGGTCCTAATTTGAGGTTTAGATCCTGATTTTTAAATGGATGGTGTTACTTCTATGCTTAGATGCTTTACATTTAAACCCTTTGTCATGGGGATATTTTAGTAACATATTGACATGCACCTCACCTTGGCTTAGCTTTCAACCTGCAGCATTATATCTGTTTGTAAAATGAATGTATCAGAGGCAAGCTGGAAGGATGGGCAGTGATCTGTGAGGTATTTCACATCTGTGGAGTAATCCCATGCTCTATTTCTGAACATTGCTTGACAAAAATGTTTGACATCTCACAGCCAATTTGCAAAGGAGATAGTGCATTTCCAAACAGCAGAATCTAAAATTGTTTTCAATAGAAGAGATTGCTACCAAAAAAGAGTGACCATCAGTAAAATTCTTTGTAAGCATCATGTTTAATTTTAACCTAGGTTTAAATAAGCTGAAAGTCTTCCATAAAAGATCATTTCACCTGTAGAAAGTAGATTTCTTCATTAATTTATTACTAGGCTCTATAAAGATAAAATAAAACACAAATTCTCTTTAAATTTTATTCTTGGGGTAAAATGCTGCTGGGTTTTAGTGCTTTGATAGGGGAACAAAGATAAAGAAAAACGAGAAATGTGCTTCTGGGCCTCAGAACTCTTCAGCATGATTTGAATACAAGTGGCTGCCTGTGATAAGTACATTGGGCTCCCTTCTGTTAATTACAGTATTTCTAACGAGACTAATTTAACAGCCCCTGTGTCATATTATGCTGAACACTCCCTGCACTATCACTTGGAGGAGAGGCCTCCTCCCCACCATGTGAACAGTTTTTGATGGATTATAATTTCAGGAGGTCTGTGCCACAAGCAGACACTTGCTCGCTGCTCAGCTGGAATGACTTCTATCTGTTATTGACTGAATGGACAGAGCAAATACAAAATGGGGTCAGACACTTTCTCTTAAAATGTCGTTTTAAACCATGTGCCTTATTTGTATTTTTTTTTGTGTGTGTAGAGATGACAATTTCCTCAATTTGTTGCTGTGAGTGACAGTTAACTTATAGTAAACATGAAATCTTTTATTTTCTCTGGGTTACATTAAGTGGAAGGCATTTTAAAATTTTATTTGTTGTTCTTTTTTCCTTATAATAGTGCAAAACAAGCTGGCTACTAATCTCCAGATCAAAGCTAGCTTTTGTAATTATTGTAATATGGAATTCGATATTATAAAAATACCCACTGATGTTTTGTGAAACCCAAGAAACTGTTTCCTCTTAACTTGAACTTTGCATTTTGTGAATAGTTTAAGTAACTTCTTCAGAAGCATTTAGACAAAAAATCCAAGAGTTGCCGTAACTTTTCTTTTACAATATTATTGTAGTTTTATCCAAAATCCACCAGGTGTTGCCAAAGAACATACAGCCAAGGCAAAGTTTACAGCTGAAGTGGAAGTTGCTCAGAACAAGTGTGTACCTTTTCATGAACACAGGCATTAAAAGCTTTTTCTGAAGCAGGAACACCTTCCCTACAGATTTGAGATCATTCTTTTTTTTTTTGCAACTAAACATCAGGAATCAAACTATTTGGTACAGGTTGCGTTGTTTATGTAGGTATTGCATTCTTAAAATCTGTTTTTTCTTATGAAGGGAAGATATTCTCTCACAGGCTATAGGTGAATATTAGGCTGGTTTCACCATTCATTACAGACTACTGTAAATATTCCTCTATGTTGCTGTCTGAATTTTGCGTGATGGGGTGTGCCTTTAGCGAGTTGTTCAAATTACTAAATTTTGTGTATTTGGTGGGTTTGGGAGTTTTTCCTTCCAATAAGCAAACTTCCTACAGACACCCTATTCCTACCACCTTCAGTAAAGACATTTCTTTCCTTTGTTTGCTTTGTGTCCTGCTGAGTCAGGAGTTTTGCAGATCACAAATCAGCTCTGTTGCAGGGTTTGTCTCATTCTGGGAAGGAAACGTGCTTCCAAAAGCCAAGGTTTGCTTGAGGTACTGAGAGCCCCAAGCTTGTGGCTGCTGGGAGCAGAGCGGTGCAGGATGCTCGGGCGAGCAGCAGGAGCCGGTTCCGAGCCTTGGCACGGAGCAGTTTCCATCCTGCCTCCCTGGTGAGTGCAGCCATTGTGCTCATGCCATGAAAAGCAATGTGCATTTTAATTGCTGTCCTTGTTTTGGACCTCTTGCTCGACTATTGCTATGGTTTAAGTGAAAAAAGCTGGATTGTGGACAGTCCTGGTTGCCAGGAAAGGTGTAACCAGCTTGTGATGGTGATGCAAAAAAATCTGTGTTAGGTGCTGCACTGAGGCAGGAACTTTGAGGGAATCACCTCTAGCAGGTAACTGGGAATCTCCAGAATGGCAGCTTGGCATTCCAGAAATGCCATGATGTTTTCTTTTGTGCTTTAATTAAAGCTTTCACTTTATTGTTGTGCGCAAATGTGTTTGAATGTTTGTTGAATGTTCAGTAGCAAGGAGGAAACCAGGATTCTTTGGGGTAGTCTGGCAGTGGTCTGATTACCATGTAGGCTGCAAAGATAAAGGTGCTTAAGGGAGAGGGAAGGAAAAACCTAAAATGTTGCAGTTACTTGAAGCAGAAACATGTTCAAAAATGTGACTGTAGCTAAGACTGCACAAAGAAACTCGTTGCTTGCAAGAAATCCAGGGTAGTGACTTCACCTGGTGGTATTTAATTCATTATTTACTGAGCATTATGTTTGCTTTCCCTTGGGATGTGCTCTCCCTCCTTCCACCCAGAAGTGTCAACTAATGATTTGAATATAGACTATTTTAATTACTTTAGATCTCAGGAGATGTTAGTCTGTAGGTAATTTGCTCCCTTTCATAACCATGTGAGTACAGTAGATAACTCAATATTGCTGTAGCTTTCCTGGGATCCCATTTTATCCCCATCCCAATGCACTTGGCAAACAGGGTGCAAAGGAACAAGAGGAAATTTAAATTATCCTCCGGAGGTGAGATTGGAGCGGTGTTTGAGCTGGTAGGTGTAATACAGATGCTGTGATCAGGTGCTGAGAGCCAAAATCCTTCCAGCCCTGTGCCACTCTGAGCAGGGTACTGGAGATTGAGCAGTTCTCTGATGTTCTCTTATCAGTTGGAGTATAATGTAAATCCTGTTACAGCAGCTTTGTCCGATCTGCCTGTAGCTTTGTTCTGAACCTTTCAGAAACAGTTCACTGAAGCAGAAAGAACCCTGTGAATTGATATTATAAACCTGCATGGTTGCTTTATTCATTGTTGGAGCAATAGAATATAACAGAAGTATTTATTTTAGTGGATTGAGGAGACTTTTTTTTTCCCCCTATCAACATGAGCAGAGGAAAAATGTTCTAAATGCAAAAGAGGAAAAGCTAATGCTATAATCATATCCATACCCACTCAGAGCACAATCCCATTGAAAGATAATGCAGAACACCATATGTTTAAATTATTTTACACATTCAAAGAGATTTTTAAAATCCCAAAGTGTTGTTATTTCCTGCTGATGTAGAAAAAATGTCAGGTGACACTATTATAATCAGGAAATAATAGTCCTGTGAAAGAAAAGCTTCTCATAATGCACTTAGTCTTTCCAGACAACTGTATTTTTCTAAGCACCACCTACCTGCTCTCTTTGGGGCTGAGATGAGCCTTGGCAATTCAAGATTGCATTGTATTCACTTTCTTGCTGGTGGGCATTTCTTACTGAAGTTCAAGAGCGTGAAATTTCTCTTTAGTCTCACTGCTTTGATATGGTATTTGCCTAATAATCAAACAAATTAAAGTGTGGAAAAAAATTGATAAAACTGCAATATCTTAAAATGAAGAGGCTGAAACAGTAAATTGAGTTCCTTGTAATAATGCTGCGGTGCCATGTTGACCCTTATTCTTGAAAATCAGTTTTTATGTTGTGCATCAGTAAGATGTGAGCTATTTGAACTTTTCAAGTGTCATGTAATCTCAAAATTCAGGCATTACACTTGAAGATCTTCTGCAGAGTTTTAATTAACATTTGTGAGTTATGCAGATATGGAAGCCCAGCTCTATTGGTAGATGTTTGTATATGCTATCAATGACTTTCTGCTACTTAAGACACATCTTCTGTTGTGTGGAACACTTACAAAGTGAGTTCCATTACAACTAAAGAGTTTTTTAAATGGGAAACACTCTAAGATGAGAGTTATTTAAGAGAGAAATATTTTTCTGTACTGCTCTTAAAATTCCACTGCTCCTTTAGCTGTAGCGTAAGGAGTTTCACACTTAGGCAGAAATCAGAATAGGTTTGGGTGGAATACAAAGCAAAGTCTGACAAATTTTACTATGTGATGTAATAGGTATGGGTGCCCTATGGGGTGAAAAATGAAAGCTTGTTTTGCTTTTCTTTCTCTTTTAATTTTCCCTTCTAGGTAGAATAGTAACAAAGGACATTTTCTTTCTCTTAATTTCACAGGTTTCCACAATTCGAGTGGCAGGAATGCTCCTGATTTTCCATATATGTCTGGTTTTCTCTTTACATTCTCTTTCTCATTCATATTTTTATGACCTTTCTGGGATGGGTGGTGCTGTTCATCCTTGGTAAAAGGCTTGGGGGTTTCAGGGAGCCTTGGAACAGTTGGCAGTGCAGTTTTAAAGTGGGTACCACACAGTCAGATGTGAATCTGCTATAGGCATTATTTGCTTCATTCTCACTTCAGGTTCCAGCTACGTAAATCTGACAGTTGGAAATGCAGTGAAATGTAAAGAGGAATAAATGGAGTTATTTTTGCAGGTTGCTATTTTCTTTCTGTGTCCCCACACCTCTCATCAATCCAGATGTTTTGTCCATTGACCACGAGATGCTTGCATCTCTAGGTTATGAAAACATAGCTGTTTGTATTAGCAAGATGAATGCTGAACTGATTTAGTAGCCAGGTCATCTCTCTCTGATCATAGTAAATATTTGCATTGATTAGAAGGTAAAACAAGGCCTATTTGTGAGGCTAGGGAGTTGCATTGGTGCTGCTTTTCTTTTCTCAAGGTGCTGCTTTTTCCTTTCCCTGTTTTATGTGGGTTTTATTATTATCCTTTTTTCTTCCAAAATAAATTTAAAACATTTCTGAATGCTTGGTGGAAAAATAAGGTGTATATGTAGTGTTATGTTTTCACATTTATGTACCTCTGTCTTCTAAAGTTTGGAGAATTCCTTGCAGATCTGTTTTTGTATTAAATTTTCAGTCTGAAACAATTCCTCCCATTTTGTACTCTGTAGGACTGTAATATTTGTCCAATGATGAGCTGCATCCAACATTTTGTTAACTGAAATGGGAAGTGACAGACTGACTAAAAGAAAACGTCCGTGTCAAGGAAACAGATATTACTTCTTTCTCAGAGATTACTGAAAGCCTGGACACTGAAGACTCTGAGATTGCAGATGCACTAAGGTTTTATATTGATCCATGTTAGCCTAATTTGATCAGAAGAGTGACTTCTGTATCGTGTTATTTTCTTCTCTAGTATTTGATTGAGATGGTCAAACACTGAGAATATTGTGCAGGAAAATGAGGGATTGGAAAGGAGAGACATTCAAAAAAATAATACAGATTTGTTAGATAAATTCCATTTGCATTGATTTTCACTGGGGATATATATCTTTTGATGGCAGCTGTCTTCAAAATAATAGCATAATAGATAATACTCTGCTACATAATTTTGTATTTTTATTACTTCTTTTCACTGGTATTTGTAGAATAATTTAATCATCGAAGCTGGTCAGTACCTGCCCACTCAGCAAAGATATATTTTCTTTATTGTATTGTTAGTGGGTTTTTTTGGCAGAATAGAAGGAAGCCATAGTTGTTATGCAAGAAGATGAAATTGGAAAATGTTTGAAGAACTACGAAGTGGGTGTGCAAAAGTATCAGTTATTTCCTAGCCTTGCAGAAGTAGCTATGGAGTGCAGGGAGTGCTCAAGAACACGGGCTGTGTCTGCTCTGCCACATCAGGTCCTGGTGCTGGTTGGAGGAGCCCCTGCCCTGAGGGTTTGTTTCCTTGCCTCAGCGAAGGATGGAGGCAGGGGGTGATAAAGCACCATGAGATCATCACCATTTCAGAGGTTCCCTCATGGCATCGTCCCCAGGAACTGGGAGCCTCGAGAAAGCAGCATGGGATGGTGTGGAATTCACATTCTCTGAACAGAGACATAATTCTCTCTCCCGGGATTTTTCCTGGGGAAGGCAGTGAGAACTTCAGAGAAGAAGAGAAAACAATTCTTATCTTTGTTCACTGCTGCTATTGCTTTGTGCATGTGGAATGTGTTATGGAAACTGTTCACCTGAAGTGATTTGTTAATTGGACACTGGTGGTGGTTGTTTTGAGTGATTAGCCAATCACTCATAGCTGTGTCCTGGTTGTCTCAGCCAGTCAGGGTTTTTTCTTTAGCACAGTATTAGTGTGCTGTGGTATAGCTTGGTAAAGCATTTGTTCAGCCCTGCTGAATCATGGAGTCACACCACATTGCTCCCTGCACTGGGGGCTCCTGGCGTTGGCAGCATGGTGGCTCAGAGGCTCCTGCTTAGGGAGCAGCTGTGGCAGGTGCTCCTGACAGATCTGTTCTTCTCCAGGTCCTTCATCCCCTCCCTGCAGACAAGAAGCTGATCAGCCCATTGGAATCCCTCTCCCAGTTCCCCCAGGTGCTCCTGAGGAGCTGTGCCCTGCTCTCCCTTTCCATACTCCTAGCAGGGAGCCTGCATTCTATCCAGTCACCCCTTTAGGGACACACAGCTTGCTGAAGGTGAAAAAAATCCAGTGGGATTTTGCTTGCCAATCCTGTGTAAAGGAAACACATGATCTGAAAATTATGTTGTCTAAAAGTTTAATATTAAGACATGAGAAGCCATTAGCTTGTTGTCATTCTCTGGCAAAGATCCTAATTTTGCTACCAAACTTAGTTCTGGATGTCTTCTGTCCAGTCAAATAAAACTAGCCCCAAAAAGCATCCATTTTGTACAAACTGAAAAAAGACTGGCTGTACAGCAACATGGTAGAAGCCTCAGTGAGACAGGGTAGTTATCACATGGTGTCATCACATCATTTGCAGAGCAGTTATTAGTTTTATTTTTCCTTGCAGTTATGGCTCAGGACAGGGAAAATGTGGTATATTGCTTTATTTTTTCTTTTTTTACTCAGGAGATTGCACGCTTTGTCAAGAGTGCATTTGTTAGTCTCAGTGTCATATTTATATTAAAGACATAACAGAATCCTACTGCACTATCAATTGCTTTTCATTACCCTTGTCTTTGCTTGCAAAGGTCATCACCTCACATGTGAATCAAATTTGGAAAAGAGTATTTTCTTTAGAAGCAGAATTGCAGCCTGAATTTCAAGGCAGTGCGGTTTGAGAAAGTTGATGTAACATCTTCCCGAGTTTCCTTTTAACAGATAAAGTTAATTCAGCACCTTTGTGTGGGCAGATTGCATTCTCCCCTGTCAGAGTTGCCTTGCTTTTGTTTTGTTTCACATTTGAATAATACATTTGATTACCATGGCAAATGTTGCCGCTTATGCACGCCTGACTGTAGTGCCTAATTAACTGATGATAACAAGGCAGGATTGCCCTCTTCTCTTTCATAAGCAATCATATACATGACAGTTCTTTTAT